>NW_028227266.1:88478026-89760526 GCF_978045245.1 Mus caroli
TACTTAATTTCCCACTGAAAAGACTAGCTGACCACAACTCACCTCACCACCCCACCCCCACCCCGGTGTTTACAACCTTTGACTACTATTTCACAAACAACGTCGGCATGCATGCTGTTAGAGCAAGCTACTCAATTGCCTCCCAGAAGCTCCCTGCACTCTTGCAGAGAGGACCAATGATTACTTGCTGGTTTTGTGGCCTCGCAGAGTACAGGACTTGGCAGGGATGGCGGTAGAGCAGGTGGGAAAGGCTGCTGAGCGGGTGAGCTAGTGTGTGAATGAACTCAAGCCCCGCTGCCAGCCAAGGCCTTGCTTTGGTGTTTTCTGGCAGGTGAAGTTGAACGTCTCCAGGAAGAAAGACACCCCCTTTCCACAACAATGTAACTGGAAATCGCAATTTAAGGTTGGGATTCACTGGTCCGTTCTTCTAGGGTTGGTTCAGTTCTCCACCTTACTCCGATAGGTCGGGGGTGGGGAGGTGTCACACAGACAGTTCACCTACTTGACCCCCAAAACACCATTGTCTGAAATGAATTCTTAACCAGGAAAACTTGCCCAGAATTATGTGGTCTTTGGCCATTGTATCTCTACTTTCATCTCTTTTCCCTCCACCAGATATGGCCAAGCCTACTACCTACCGTGCGCGCGCGCGCGCACACACACACACACACACACACACACACACACATGCACACCACACACAAACACACATACCACATGCGCGTGCACACGCACACCCCTTTTCCCACTACCGTACGGAGCTCAGCGAAAAGGGTCTCCGTGCCCAGGCGGCCTGCAATCGGGAACCTATCGGAGCCAGGGAGGAGTGCCAGCAGCCTGGGACTTTACACAGAGTCCCTGTGTAATAGCAACCGGCACGTAGCGATCACACCTTGCATGCACACACTTGCACATGTGCGCTCGGGTGCCCATGGGTCTCCCGCTTTCTGAAGTTACCTCTGGGGGCTGCTCCAGCTCTCCGTCCCCGGTCCTGCGCAGGTCTTGCGTGGCTCTGAGGTGGTGGTCCACAGGGCCTCCAACGCAGAGCTTCCCTAGGCAAAAGAGTCCTAGACTCCGGGGCAGCCCAAGCTTTGCACTTGGGGCAACACCCCTGGCGTAGGTTAACTTCAGCCCCCACAGCACAAGAGCTCTGGATCTGCAGACTAGGGTCGCACCCGGGCTTTCCTGGGCAGTCGGCAGCCACTGCCCACTTGCATGATGCTGGGGCTCTCAGCGGCTGGAGGATGCGGCCTCAGAGTCCCGATCAGCCCCAATCTCGGTTTCTGAGGCTAAGCCAGTGTCGCCACGTCACGGTCTTGGATACCGTGGGCAGCTCGGGCCAGGAACTCGATGGCCAGAGACCCAGTTTAGCCTCTCCATCCTCTCCCGCCTGGGGAGCAGAGGAAGGCAGGACTCTCCAGCAGTGGGTAAGCGCTCCCTAGGGCGGGAGGGGCAGACTCCAGAGGGGCGCGGCAATAGCGCTGAGGGCGTGCCCTGCCAGAGGCTGCAGCCACCTAGAGAGTGGACACCCGCAACCCCGAGTCCTGAGAAAGCCTCTGCTTCCTTAAGAGTCGAAGCGCCTGCTGAGCCCAGGCAAAAGCAAGCAGAGGTTGGAACTGGAGGGAGCCTCGGGCCAGATCCACCCCGGGGTTTGCTTCTCCCTTTTTCCGGATGCTGAAGGTGACTGCGGCCCCCAGTGGAGAAGCAGAAGCTAACATTGTCCGCCGCTCTCCTTTTCTCCAGGTGCACTCTGCTCGCCCTTCTGGGGCCTCAGACTCTGCAGTGCTTCACCAGGCCAGGGCAAACTGGTCACTGGCTCATTGATGTTTCCCTCCTGGCCGGTGTTGGCTTCATTGGTACCCAGATTGGAGAGACTAGCGTTCACGTGACCAGCCCTCCCCAAACACGCACTCACACTCTTAACCGAATAGATTTCCAAAAGTCCAATTGGATACATTGATGAGGACTGGAGGCTTTTCCCAAGTCACCTAGGGTACTGCAGTGGGACTGAAATGCAGCAGCCTGCCAGTGGTGCCACCATCTATACAGATTGTCTTCCTCAGCTGGGAAAGTCACACAAACAGCGCTTTAAAGAAACGGAATTATAGTTTCAAACTCGTGGAATCAAGAGAAGAGTAGAGAAGGAAAAAAAAAAAAGAAAGAAGAGAACCGGAGGGAAGGGGGAGGGAAAGGGAGGGAAGGAGAGGGGAGGAAAGGGGAGCGGGATGGAGAGGAGAGGAGGGAAGGGAAGGGAGGGAAGGGGAGGGAAGGGGAGGGGGGAAGCCTACTATTGGAGAACAAATAACTAAGGGGTGGCACCCTCTCTGGGTCGCTTTAGGTTACTTTTCCAAGAGTGCAACCAAATGCAGGTTCCTGGCTAACTTTGTGACCTGTGGTCTGTCTTCTGTCCTTGGGAGGTGGTGGGGGCTGGAGGAGGGACACTGGTCTCCATGACAGCTTTCCTGCCCGAGTTTTTTTTTGTTATGACTGGAAGCGTTCTAAAAGTGAACCTGTTAATACATGGCTACTTTAAATAAAGCCTCATGGGGTAATAAGCTGCCAGCTGGATTTTCCCAGAATTTCACCCTTATTACCTTAGTGCCAGGCAAGACCAAGCTCCTCTGGGGAGGACAAAAGCAACTGAGAGGTGAAAGAAAGGTCAAGTTTATTTGATTCACTGTACCTTGCTTGCCTAGGAGTCTAAATTTGTAACCAGTAGTGTCTTGGTCCAAGCAATCTGGGGGATAGTCAGCTTTCCATCAGTATAACAAAGATCTGCTAACTGATATGGAAGGCAAAGAGGGACACAGGGAGACAGAACCAACCGTGAGGAAGAACAGGTAGCTGTGCTGAGCAAGACGTCCATCCGGATTCCAATGGAGGCTGCAGCAGCCTGGTTGCTCAGAGAGTAAACTGAGACCTAAGCAAACACATTTCTCCCAAAGCCAAGACTGTAAAATCCAAAGAACTGAAGGAGTTGGAACGGGAAGCTAGATGGACAGCGTCTGCCTGCTCCTTGACTTTTAATTTTTAAATGTCGTTCCCCTCCTGTTTCATTCTAAAGGAGCACCCGAGTCCAGACTCCGGAAGGAAACAAGAGGAAACCTGAGAATGGGGAGGGAGGGCTGTTCTATTTGATCTTGTTTCCCTGTACACTAACATTTTGGGGAAATTTGTAACAGTACGAACTTTTAAATTTAAACAGTATAAAGACACACACAAAGTGCAGGTTTCTGGTCCTACACTGCCTCCTCTAGCTGGATTCTCTAAATCTACCCTTCAAGTGACTTCAGGCCCTGCAAAATTCCACTAATGTTCTAGTCTGTACCATACTTCTCCCCCAGGACAGAGTATATGTGCTTAGGGTAACTGCCTACCCCAGAGGTCCATGTATTAAAAAACAAAATTAGTGCTGAGGTTGGGGCTACCCAGTGGAAAGAGGAGTGGCCTAGGAAGAGGTCCTTAGGTCATTGGAGCCAAGGAGCTCCTGGGATTCTGAACTTCTCTCTTTGCATCCCAACACCATTGCTGTCCAGAGGCCTGAGCAGTAATAGAGTTTTCTGAGCTTGGACATGAGTACTCAGAACTGTGAACTAAAATAACCCTTTTTATTATGAGTTAATTATCTCAACGTTCTGTCTAGTGGCAGGAAAATGGCTAATGAGCATGGGTGCTGGAACACGGAAGCCAGAGAAGCTAACGTGGGACTTTCTCCCTGGAGAGAACCTGAGATTTTGCCTGCCACTATCTCCCTGTACAAACTTGGCAGTCTCGTGCACACATCTTTGTGAAGGGAAGGTCATTTCTCTGCACTGCTCACCTCACTGTGCCCAGATCAGAACAAATCATTTATAAATGTTCTAGTTGAACTTAATACTTGAATTGAGAAACATGGGTAGTTCCAGTCTCTGAGACCCTCAGGTGTGAAATTGATAAATCTATTGAGCCCAAGATATGTCTCCACGGGTGTCGCAACCTCTGAAACCACACAAAAGATGTGCGTCAATAGTCATGTTCTTCATTTGGAAGTCTCAGAGACCAGCATCTTCCCCACTCTAGTTCTTCTTGCTTCAGTTCTTTCAAAATCTTTCTCTCTAATATGCCCCATGTTCTCTCAAAATGCATAACTATATCTTTCTGCATATTTCCTTTCTGGTCTCCTTCCTAATGTCTTTCATTATCTGTGCACATACTTTCTCCCTTTACTTCAGAGGAATGATGGGAACAGAGGAAAAATGAGCAAAATCAGAATTCTCCTTAGGGACAGACAAAGGCTATCTTCATTCACACATGATGTTGTCTCTTCCTTCCTTCCTTTCTTCCTTTCTTCCTTTCTTCCTTTCTTCCTTTCTTCCTTTCTTCCTTTCTTCCTTTCTTCCTTCCTTCCTTCCTTCCTTCCTTCCTTCCTTCCTTCCTTCCTTCCTTCCTTCCTTCCTCTCTCTCTCTCTCTCTCTCTCTCTCTCTCTCTCTCTCTCTCTCTCTCTCTGTTTTCTTTCTTCCTTTCTTCCTTTTGTCTATCATAATTAGATCTCCTTTGGGTGTGCTATAGATATACCTCAGTATTAGAAAGGACACAGGTTGAGAAACATTGGCGTTATTGCTTCTTACCTGATGACTATATAGGCACTTGAGACTACTTGTAACTCAGTCTCACCTGAGTTTTGGTTTCTGTGACTATAGAAGTGAAACAAGAAGCCTCATAGGGTTGGGAAGAAGATTAAATAGATGCATGTGTAAGCTTCATCATAGGCATTCAGCCAATTTGTATGACAAGAGAGACAAAGAGAGGAAGAAAGGGAGAAGGAAGAAGAGAGATGAAAGAAGGGAATGAGAAAAGAAGGCATGGGAGAGGAAGATATAAAGGGCAAGAAGCGAAGTAGGAAGGGAGGAAGGGAGGGAAGGAAAGCAGGAGGAAGGGAGAAGGAGGGAGAAGGGAAGAGAGAAGGAGGAAGGGAAGGAAAAGAAGAGGGGGAGGAGAAAGAAGAAGGAAGAAAAGAAAAAGCCTTTGAATCTCAGGGATCTAGGCAAAAGCTTGACTGTACCAGTGAACAAGGGAAACTTTTCCCTCCTCTGGGAGGAAAGGGTAAAGTGTAGACTCCTTTTGCATGATGAGAGATACTGCTTTGCTGGTTTAAAATGTCAAGTAGCACAGTCCAAAGGGCATGGGCGCAGAGGTTAGTGCTCAGGCAACAGCATCCTCTATTGCTCCTCTGGGCAGCCAGAGAATCCTGAATCCTCACAGCTCCCAGGGGCTCCAGGATTGTCACCTGTCAGTACAGTGCTTACCTGGAGCTCTCTAGGTCCCATGCCATTAAACCTCACTAGTCCTGTATTGGGTGTAAGGACTTAAAGGGATATGTATTAAGCAGAAAGAAATCTCAGAGATTAAGACACTGGTTTCAAATAATAGAAAAAATAGCTTCTACCCTCTAACTTAACCTCCCACTGAAAGTGCTTTGCTACAATACCTGTTCCCAGAGGACCTTCATCCCTGTCAGGAATGTACAGCAGTAGGCTTATGAGACATGAGTTTTGGATTCGGTGAACAGAGTAGCTGTGAGCCCAATGGGTAGAGACTGCTATCAGTAGATTGCTGATCAAACAAATGATGCCCAGAAGGGGCTATAAACTCCTGCACCAGACTCTGCAGATCTGAAAATAGAGCAGAGCTCTTTCCAATGCAGCCTAGGATTCAGAGTAGACCCCTCCCTGAATCTCCTCAATTGTATCCCGGTACACAGCAGGAAACCTCCACGCTGTCCAGGAGCTTCCCCGAGTCCAGCTGGAGAAGGTGGTATGTTTGGAAGGTCGTAGGATATTTGTTATTATTAATATTATTTCTGTTGCTATTTAAGGCTGTCCAGGTTTTTTTATTATCTTATTTTGGAAGAAGCTGACATTGTGAAATGTTGAAGTTTGCACTTCCGAACCTTGGCAGCTAGAGAAGGAGCAGGTGGCCTCAGTTGGCCAACCACATTCTCTTTCTTGAAGTTGTAAATTTGAAGCCAGCCACATGGCTAAGTTTAGACATTGTTCCACACTCTCGTGGTGTCTACAGTACAGTGGCCTGGGAGTTGTGAAAGCAATAAAGTCTTAGCAGGCCCTTAGTGTGACATGGCGTCGCATGGGATTTCTGCCACCCTTCCTCTCTCCTCCAGGTTGCTCGGTCCCTGTGCATTTTCCATGCTGCCTCTTCAGCATGACTACTGATTTGTCAGCTTCTGGCTTCTTGCAAAAAATTCGTTTGCTGCCCAAGCAGGCAGAGGCAGTGTCTGATGATGGTATCTCAGAGTCCTGACTGCTTAGTACAGAAAGGATTGGCTTTGCACCCTTGGAAACTCTCGTGCTCTGGAAAACCTAGATGGGGGCTCTAACCGGCAGTGGAATGCAGTGTTGGAACTGTATTCACAGGGTCACAAGGTCACCCACTGTTTCCTTCTCCACAGATACACAACTATATTAAATGGCAGATGCATCACATCACCACGTGGTCCACTGAACAAAGAGGCAGGAGGCTGGCCCTTTACTCTCAGCTCCATCATCTCTGACGCTTGTGCCATGTGCTACAGTCTTTGGCCTTCTGTTTCCTCACTTGTTTCATGAGGGCGCTGCACTAGATGTTCCTAGAGATGTGCTGCACTGACATCTAAGCAACCTTGGATGTGTAGAAGAGAGTCCCCAAACATCCCAGCTTCTAACTTTTTATGATCAAATGACTAATGAGCTGTCATGAGGAGGATATAAGGGAAGGAAACAGAGAAGAGAGAAGGAGATCTCCCTTGCCTTATTTGATTCCATCATATGGGAAGGGCAAGACAGGGAGAGTTGCTGTCCTGGTGCTTGGATATGTAAGGAAGAGTCAGGCAATATACTTTGAAGAACCAGACATTGTCATTACCTGTTAATGTTCAGTATCCAAAGGGGCCATAGCCATGCGCTGTACTAAGGGGAAACCACAGATTCTCTTCCATTGGTGTGTCATTCACAGATAAAGTTTCGTTAAATTGAAACTTGAATCTCTGAAGGAAGTAACTAGGACTTTCTTCTTTTTCTTTTCAACAGCATGTCAATATTCAACATCCAAGGGACTTGGAAGCCAAACAATGACTTTGCATGAATCTGGGTTAATATATATTAAGCAGGAAAACTGTTCCTGAAGCTTAGGCACTCTGTATACATTCACCTCGAGACTTAGATGACCTTGTCAAAATTACTTCAAACAAATCTCATCCACTCATAAGTCCCGAGAATAAAGTGTAAGGCCCAAGGTGGAGGAGGTGTTTACTTATGTTTGCAGACTCATCTCTGTATTTCCAGGGCATTCCATCTGGGTAGTTCTCTATGAGCCTCGAATTAACCTCACAAGATCCCCCTGAGGGAGAAGAGGTTCCATTTGTTTGTTTCCTTATCATGGCATGACAGATGGGTGAACAAGACCACACACTGAATAAAAAGACTTCACCAAGGTCATTTGGGAAAGGGGGATTGTCAAATGCTGATCTGACATTTTCTCCAAGAGGCTGAACCTTGAAAAGAAATTAGAACATAATTCAGTACACTAAATATTATTGTCTTCACGGAAGTCAATGAAAGGGAACTCAAGGCAGAAGAATGACTACAAAATCCCCTTAAAGCTCTGCATGGGTTGCTGGTGCCGTGGGTGGTGTTTTATGATCAGATAAAGCCTCACCTGTCTATCAGATAGCCTGAAAACCAAGCCCATGATGTTCCCAGAATTCTCTGGATCTTTGAGATAAACAAATGCATTTTTAAGGTTGGCACAAATGTACATGTCTCCAGGTCTCGGCTGAAAGAACCATTTACTTTCTCATCTCAGAATGTTGAAGTTGCTGTTCAGCCTGTTTTACCCAGAACCATCTCTGAGCTAAGCAAATACAGGCAGTTTCATCAGGGTAACATGCATGTAGTCATACCACACGCACTCTGACTGCACCTGAATGCATCAATGTCACCAATAGATAACAGTTATTTAGAATGTATATCTGGAACATCTATCCTAGAACCTATTTTACTTAATCTGTACAAAAATGTTATCAATCAGGTCATGCCCTTGTTTCCATTGCACAAATGGGAAGTCGAGGCAACAAGAGATTTAGTTCTTACCCAGGGTCACTTTGTTCATAAGCCCTGGACCAGGGATTTGATCCCAGGACATTTGACTCTAAAACAGTGGTCTTCAACCTTCCTAATGCTGCAATACAGTTCTTCATGTTGTGGTGACCCCCAACGATAACATTATTTTGTTGTTATTTCATGACTGTAATTATGCTGCTATTATCACTCATAATGTAAATATTTGATATGCAGTATATCTGACATGTGACCCCCAAAGGGGTCTCAACCAACAGGTTAAGATTGGTTGCTCTAAAACTTGCTCTGTATTTTTTATCATGTGTCTTTTGTTTTTAAGTCTTAGAAGACAAGTTTTCTATATGGTACATATTTCCTTTGGCATTTTGATGTTATGCTCTATTGGAGCAACACAAGACACTTAACAAATATTACCTTGTCCTCATTTAGTTCTTGACTTTCAAAGTAGGAATGCAACTAAAAAGCCAACAATAAGCAAATTCTGCCTAAGATAAACATAGTATTAACCATTTCTCAGCTTCTGGCTAACAACTGAATAATTAAATCTCCCTTTAACATCACAAAATACAATGTTTAACGTGACAAGACATGCCCCAAATTTTTTTATAGTATTTTCTCTTTGCCTTTCATTTTGTCTCATTACTTATTTTTTCCAGCAAAGTATTTTTATTGCTTAAATGGGAATTTCACATAATACACCCAATCACACTCACTTCCCAGTCCTTTCAGGTCTACACCCACACACACACACACAAAGAAGAGGAGGAGAAGGAGAAAAGAAAAGGAAGAAGAAGAAGAAGAAGAAGAAGAAGAAGAAGAAGAAGAAGAACAACAACAACAACAACAACAACAACAACAACACCCATATACTCACTAAGGCATGGTCAAACTCCCAGAATCCAGCCCCCTTAAGAAACCCCCACTTGCACCTCGGCCAAAAGCCATGAATTGTGGATTGTGGAGAGCATCCTTATTACAACTGTTAAGAATTCTTTGATGGCTTTCTGTCTAAGCTGCTACATTTTTGTGGGGTGGGATAAGGGTCATAGAATTCTATCTTCACTTGAGTGTGGGTGACAGGTGGCTTCTGTTTAGAGAGACACCAGGAAAGTTCTCAGAACAAGGGGTTATCAGTTAAATATAGAGTGGTGTGGAGACTGGGAGGTCCTAGAAATGAAAGGAGTGTCGTTTTGTTGATAATTGATTTATTGCTTTGGATAGATAATAGAAACAATGCTATAAAAATTTGCAGCAAGTATTAGTTACCAAAAGAACAATCCTCTCCTGAAAAACCACTTTTCCAGCTTTCTATATGCTCTACCATAGGTAAACTATGAAAATAAAGCCAATTAACATAGTGTTATTTTATTCAATAGTATTTTCCTATACGTATTATTTACATATTAATTTTTACCATCACTACAATATTTTGAGGAGCACTATATATTGGCAGGCACACACACACACACACACACACACACACACACACACACACACACACACTAAACTTGCCTTATTCTTTTCCTAAACTTCATTTTGAGACTAAACAGACTCATGTGCCTTTGTCTTATTACTTTTAGAGTTGTTTGACATTCCAGTGCAGCGATCACATCCTTTATCTAGTGATTCCTTCTCAGTGGATACCCAGATCATTCCCAGATTTTTTTTTTTAATCTATTTTATTTATTTTTTATTTTTATTTATTCATTTATTTTTTTTTTATTTATTTTTTTTTTTTTTTGGTTTTTCGAGACAGGGTTTCTCTGTATAGCCCTGGCTGTCCTGGCACTCACTTTGTAGACCAGGCTGGCCTCGAACTCAGAAATCCGCCTGCCTCTGCCTCCCGAGTGCTGGGATTAAAGGCGTGCGCCACCACGCCCGGCCATTCCCAGATTTTTACTGCTGGAAAATTTGAAGCAACGAATGTCCTTGAGCATACCATTTCACACATTACTGATCAAATACCTGTAGGAAAAAAATCCTTGCAAGTGTAACTGCTGAGGCAAAGGGCATATGAAATTTTAATGTGTCAATATTGGAATATTACCCTTCTTTGAAGTTCCATCAACACACACTGTCCTTCAGTTGGGACTTGGGCAACTGTTTCGTTTCTCCCCCACGGCGCTCTGTGCTCTCCTAACTCATGCTTACCTTCTTTGGAGACACTTTTCCTCGCCTTTCTCTTCTCTTCTTTGAGCTTTGCTTATATATAAGAGGTAGAATTATTACAATTATTTTGGAAACCATGACATATACTCAGACCCATTTTTGATGGTATTTTTCTATTAAATTTCTTCGCTTGTTTGTGTGTTTGGTTGGACGGTTGGCTGGATTTCTTTGCTTGTTCGTTTTGGTTCATTTTTCTGTTTGTTTTTCTGTTCCACACTCTACTTTCTTCCTTTAGTCTCCATGCTGATCTTTATTTTTTATTTGTTTCTGACCATTTGTGTTTAAATATCTGAATCTTCTCACTGGAAAGAAACATTTCCAAGTGGCATTGCCTGACTGTTAACCAAGGGGAACTTTCTGCTTGAGGAGTGTGGCTGGAGGCTATTCACAAGGCTGTATGAGACTCAAGGCTATGGTTGGAAAATGTTTCAGTGTCAACCTGTTTTCTTGGAGAGATCAGTTCCTGCCAGGCTGCTGTGGTGCTGGTCTGGCTTCTTCCCTCTGATGACAAGCTGTTTACCTAGCTAGGGTGTGACCCCACGTACTCAGATTGCTACTATTTCTCTCTACATCAGAATCTGCCTGCCTCTTTTGGACTTGGGTATGTTACCTTTTGGGGGAAAGTGCTAGTTTTCAGTGGGACATGTAAAGGAGGGGGTGTTTCCACAGCTTCTTCATGCAGCACACTCCTATGTCTGTCACAGCACTGAGAAGCCCTCTTCCTTTTAGGGTTTCTCTAGGTAGCCCTGGCTTGTTTGGAACTGAGAATTTGCCTCTGCCTCTGCCTCTGCCTCTGCCTCTGCCTCTGCCTCTGCCTCTGCCTCTGCCTCTGCCTCTGCCTCTGCCTCTGCCTCTGCCTCTGCCTCTGCCTCTGCCTCTGCCTCTGCCTCTGCTTCCACCTCCCAGTGCTGGGATTAAAAGCATAAGCAGGAGGAACCTTCTTGGACTTGGAAGGAGAAGACATGCAGTTGAAACTTTTTTTTGCTGATAACTCAATGTAAGGTCTGGCACGTCACTAAAGCCTCCACATCACTGTTCCTTAAAATGTAATTCTGCTACTGTGACCCACAGACCACTGCCTTCTCACCACAAGAGAGAGAAACTGAAGTAAACCTTTGAAAACTTTGTAACACCTCAACAGTGTGGATTGGTTTTCATAAGCAATTCTGTCTGATTTTTGCATATCTTCCTTCATTTTATTGTAATTTTTACTGTATTCATTTTCAAATAATTCATAATCCCTGTAATTACTATTCTAGTAATGTGCTATTATTTTAATACATGAATGTGTTGGCTTGAGCAAATTAGAAATTAGAAAACACACAGTGATCTTCAAAGGAGACAGTTTGTACATCACTGCTTCATAAAATCTTCCCACCTCAAAGGATGTGGGCATCTGTGCCATTGTGTGCTCTGTGGGGCCAGTGCAGGATGACAGAGATCCTCTGACTCTAAGAGAGTGAACAAAGCTTGGACAGGAGATTAAGGTTAGTCCCTTATCACACGGAAGATGCTTGTCTGTGAAAATAGAAGAATTTCAAACTCAATAGTAGTAGAGACTCAATAGAATGATCAGGGTCAGGCATGGATGTGAAGTGTTCAGGAGGGGCTTTTCTTTTACTTTTACTTTTTTTCTTTCTTTTCTTTTCTTTTCTTTTCTTTTCTTTTCTTTTCTTTTTCTTTTTTGCCTATTGGTCTATTTGTGTGCATCAGTTAAAAGGATGATGAGTTAAGTGACCTTGTTACTTGACTTGTTACTATGACACAATTCCTGATAAAATAAAAGCAAGCAGCTTAAGAATTTTTTTTAAAGGGGATACAAGCCATCATATCAGAAGGAGCAGGAGGTGACCGGTTACATTGCAATAGGGAAGCAGAAGAAACAGAGAAAGAGAGAGAGAGAGAGAGAGAGAGAGAGAGAGAGAGAGAGAGAGAGAGAAGCTGCTCATCCCAGGGCCTCTGCACAGAGGATGGTACTACCCACATTCAAGGTGACTCTTCCATTCTCTTCCATTCTCATTTAAACCTCTCAGGAAATGCAGAGCCATGGCTAAATGTGGAGTGTTGTGTGACTTCTTGTGGAAATATGAACAAGTGGCTGTTCAACTCACAGCACTGACGATAGTACATAAAAATCAACTGGGTGAAGGTGGATCATGCCTTTAATCCCAGCACCTGGAAGGCAGAGGCAGCCAAAGGTCTGTGACTTCGAGGCCAGCCTAGACTACAGAGAGGGGTTCTAGGACAGTCAAGGCTACACAGAGAAACCATGTCTTGAAAAACCAAAATAAATAAATAAATAAATAATTCTCTCTAAGTCTAGCTGAATGAACATTTGAATTGACTGTGGTTACTTAGAGCAATGGTTCTCAACCTGTAGATTATCAAACGACCCTTTCACAGGGATCACCTAAGACCATATAGATTACAGATATTTACATTACAATTTATAACAGTAGCAAAAATACAGTTATGAAGTATCCACAGAAATAATTTTATGGTGGGGGTCACCACAACATAAGGATCTGTATTAAAGGGTTATAGCATTCGGAAGGTTGAGAATGGCTGCTGTAGAGGATAATGGATGACCGAAAAGTAACTACATCACCAGAAAGCCCGCCCCAGAATGGGTAATGACTCATGAGAGCTGCCTCCCTGGGGCCCTTCCATGACTGGCAGGCAACTGGCCCATCAGAGAACCTCTTCTCCCTAGCAAAGGTTACTGTCTATACAGCCTTGTATCAAAAGTCTCCTCTTTGAGACTTGGAACTCTTGACTACTTTATGAATCTTATCAGCCTCTTGGAGGGAATGTTTCCATTTAGAGAAAATGACTACAGAACACAAGTTGACAATGACCATTAACCACCAGAGATCCCTAAAGAAGTAATCAAACTATGTCTGTGTCCAAAGCCCTTATAACTATCAGGTGAATAAACTAAATATGAAAAACTATATCTCCCAAAAAGGGTGTGGTGTTATTTTAACATAGCTATCACTACTAGGTTTGGCTAGTGTCACCATTTTGGAAGCCTCCTGTGAACCAAATACTTACATGACTGCAAATTCCTTTATAGGGTCTTCAAGCTGTACCTATCACAATATGCTCGTAAACACCTCTTAGCCTAGCTGTCCTTGAAGCTCAAAGGAGAATCACAGGATGAATCCTACCTCCATCCAGTTGCTACACTTATTCTTGACATTACAGAAAAATAACTCACCAAGTTGGATAACATGAATCTTAAATACATGATAATTCTGTGACTAGAACAAATGCTTTGTTCGTACTGCATAACTTCATGAGGTGTGCAGATAAACTTTGTGAACAGCACCAATAACCTAGTATTCAGAGTCCTTCAGAAACAGCTATGTTGCAAGACCCTGCCAACCATTTCCAGCATGTGAATTTTTGTCTACCAGGGATAGGCTTTTGACCCAAACCACCACCCCAAACTGCCTGCTGATCAGGATTCTGCCTGACAAAAACATGGCTTCTTGCCCTTTGGACCTGCTGTGTGCTTGCTCTATATTTTCAGAAATAGAGAAGAATTCTGTGCCACCTAGAACATTTAGTAAGAAATTAAACAGTCAAACGGGGACCACTGAGCCTGCAGCAACAAATAGAGATTTCTAACCTCCCTCCCCCTGCTTAATGGAAAGGTCAGGGAGGCTGAGAGAAGACACTGGAAATGGGCCAAGGAGGGATTACTAGTGATGAAGGAAGAGATCTTCCAGAGGGCACTGGCTATCTGAACTCAACATTAAAGCCTTGCCGTTTTGGAGAGGAGAAAGTTTATCTGAAGGGCCCATATGTTACTACTACCATGGATGATTTTGGAGCCCAGCCTTAGTAGAGAACTACTGTGCTGATTAGAAAGAGTCATTAACTTAATAAGACTTGCCTGCAGGGATTCCTGTACCTGCTTGGGTTTAATGGGCAGGTACTTAAGTTAACAGTTCTCTAACCTGTATTGTACATACTTGTGACTGTTAAGGACTGAGCTGCTTGAGCTGAGCAATATTTGAACTCAAATCCTCCCATCTGGAGTACAAATGAAAGAAAGGTATCCCCATCAGGAGATGAACTTGATAGGCCAACTGCCCTATTGAAGCACGCTCTCTCTCTCTTGGGATGAACAAGTTTGTCTCAGCTCACTCAATGTTACTATGCTGCATGCAATGCCTGCCAACTGTCTGCCCAAAGGCAGATGGATACTCTGCTACTTTTCCAAAGGAGATGTGAACAAGCGTCTATCTACTCACCCCAAATACGGCAATGATGATCGACCAAAGAAACAATTCCACCCAAGCCCAGCTAAACCCATAAGCTTGTTGGGCTTATTTACAGGAGTCTGGATGACCCCAGAGTGGTTGCCACATGTAAAAGTTACACCCCAGCATGGATGATGACCTTCTGAAAGCTGAATAAACACAATGCCCTCATTGGCTATCCTTACAACTAGAGTTGTGTGGGTCATCAGTCACAGCTGCTTCATTTTCAAGATGGACATGTATCTTAGGGTTTTACTGCTGTTAACAGAAACCATAACCAATGCAACTCTAAAAAGGGTGACATTTAATTTGGGCTGGCTTGCAGGTTCAGAGGTTCAGTCCATTATCATCAAGGCAGGAGCAGGGCAGCGTCCAGGCAGATGTGGGGCTGGAGGAGCTGAGAGTTCCACCTCTTGTTCTAAAGTCAACAGGGAGAAAGCTGACTTCCAGGCAGCTAGGACTAGGGTATTATAGTCAATGCCCATAAAGACACACCTATAACAACAAGACTCCACCTCTTAATAGTGCCACTCCCTGAGCCAAACCATCACAACATGTTATACCCACAGGACAGTACTCTGCAACAGAGACTCAATAGTTCCCTGTCAACGTGCAGATTTACCAGATTCCATGGTAAAAATGTTCCTTGGTAGTTATCATTAATAGAGGCTTGCAAGGACAGATAGAGGTATTTTTATATTCTATATTATAAGGGTACACTTATACTCTGTATTGTTCAAAAGAATATGCACATATATTATGAGCAGCTCAGGAAACATACACTTTAATGCATTTGTTGTTCTGAATTAACCCCCACCCAAGCAGACAGTAAGACTGAGACTGCAGACATTAACCCAACTCAGAATCCGTGTGTGTGTCAGAACCCAGACAGTTGATAATGAAAGATACATACATGAGATAATAAGGAGAAGATCGCCAAGGCCATGAATCTCAGGGACAAAGCTGACTACTGCTGCGACAAATCTGAGGTTTTGGATGATAGACTTTCTTTCCCTTCCTTACATATGATCTGCTGGCGAAAGATGAGCTACCTTTACAACCCAGTGACTTCTCAGATCACTGGCTCTTTGGGTAAACCACAGCTTCCCCAAAGTTTAATTCTTGTCTTTATTCATCAGCATTTGTGGTAACCAGTAGTATAAACTGATTTTCTGGATACAGTGCTACAGGCCATTACTATATTTATGTTGGTATAGAGGAATGCTGAGAATAGAAGATCACACTTCAGATTCATGGCTTCTCTGTCAGTAGATTATGGTGCTTGGAGATTGAAGTGTTTGTTCCTGTGTGGTCTTCATTAGCCAGCTACCATGCTGTCTTGAAAACTTGTGAGTTTGTGACAGAGGTATATTGTTAGACTTGTTCTCACTTTTCCCACTTTCTGTTCCTACTTCCTTCAGTGTCTCAAGCTATTTCCACAATGGGTTTTCCCATCACAACTGTTCACCTTGAAGATCAAAGTCCTCAAGGGATTGGAGGAATCTCAAACAGGAGAAGAAAGGGAATAGCCCTATCAGAGCATGAAGCCATTATTAATAAGGTGAGTCTGTTCCAGGGAAATGAGATTTGTATCACTTGGAAAGAGATGACAGAACTGGGAAGCTGAGACTCTCTCATTACAGGTAGCTGACACTAACTGGGCCTGGGTCCAAGAAATCTGTGCCATCACAAATCAGTTCCTCCATTCCAGATGTGTCAGGTGAGAAACTTGAGAGATACTTGAAATACAAATGCCAGCTGCCAGTTCCGAGTTGAACTAAGAGTTGCAAGACATCTTTTTAAAAATGTAATTAGGGAGTTGAGATGTGAGGAACAGCTTTAGCTGTGGTAGGAAACCATTTATAGTGCTAAAGAAAAGATTTTGAAAGGTATGGGACTCATACTTAGGTGGTGTGTTCTTGGATGCCGTTAGAAGAAGGAGAAGGAGGAGGAGGAGAAACGAGGAGGAGCAGGAGGAGAAGAAAAAGGAGAAGATGAAGAAGGAGGAGAAGGAAGTAGGAGAAGAAGAAGGAGAAGGAGGAGGAGGAAGAGGAAGACAGGGAGAGGGAGAGGGAGAGGGAGAGGGAGAGGGAGAGGGAGAGGGAGAGGGAGAAGGAGAAGGAGAAGGAGAAGGAGAAGGAGAAGGAGAAGGAGAAGGAGAAGGAGAAGGAGGAGAAGAAGAAGAAGAAGAAGAAGAAGAAGAAGAAGAAGAAGAAGAAGAAGAAGAAGAAGAAGAAGAAGCTGCCAAATGCAAAGAAAACCCCTCAGTGTGTGGACAAGAATGGGAAAGCATAGAGAAGAAACATAATATAACCATCACAAGATTTTCCTACAAAAATTTTTCTAAAAGTATTACTTCGCTGTGAGGGAAACAAGAATAGAAACAGGGCTCGGGAGGAAGAAGGTACTTTCCCATCACACCATGGAATTATTGTGTGCTACGCCATGTCAGCCATCTCCAGGTTTCCAATTGTGTTCTCAACATGCCACCTGTAATAAAAGTTGAGGCTTCATATTTTAGGGAATACTATTTCATTCTGATGACGGCTTACACAGACACACATCCCAGACCGAAGCAAACGGAAAAGACCAGCAGCCTGGTCTCAGCACACCTGCACAGACTCATTTGACCCAAATTCATCATAG
Organism: Mus caroli; assembly: GCF_978045245.1. Classification (NCBI taxonomy): domain Eukaryota; kingdom Metazoa; phylum Chordata; class Mammalia; order Rodentia; family Muridae; genus Mus; species Mus caroli. The sequence goes on from NW_028227266.1 coordinate 88,495,225, forward strand.
ATTTCTTCTAATGAAGTCCACTGTACAAAAGTGTTAGACACTACTTTTGTTGATTTTGACTTATGTTTCCAAAGAATATAGCCTCCTCCTTAGTAGAAAGACAATAGCTAATTAAATCTATCTCAAAATCAGAACTATAAGTGTAACCAGGAAATTGCTCGTAAGGAAATATAGCGATCTGCGCTGAGCAATCTGTAGGCTCTCTTCAAGCTCTAGAATATATTAAGATGGTTTATTGGTTGTTTTTATTAAAAATAAGAGATCTGATTGAAACTTTAAGATTGTGAAATTAAAATAGCCCCATGTGACCAATTCTGCAAGTCATGCCTGACACTCCTCACCCTATAGGGAACTGGGACAGCACCACCCAAGAGTTACAATGTATCTCTTCATCCCAACATGATTTTAAAGTTGCTGCACCAGCCACAGGAAGTCCACTCTACCGTGACCTCCTAGTGTCTGGCATATGATCCATGTGCAATACACATATTTTCAGCACACAAAAAGAATCAATTAATAATGAACTGAGATAAAAGCTCTTTTTTTAAGGCAATTTTCCTTCCTCACATCATTCTGGGTCTATTATGTTGGGACGCTAAGTACTCTAAGCAACATGTGTATTGAAAGAGTCAACATAGACTCTTGGATTCCTGATTATTTCTGTAGAGCCACACCCCTTCATTGGGCTCTGCAGAACACCTGCCACTATGCTCTTCGGTGGTCCAATCCCAGGGTGAATCAGTGCTCTAAAGATAACTGCTGATGGTGCAGAATGATCAGCTTGCTAGTGCTTTGGGAGCAGCATGGGTCCATAGCTATATCCCTCCTGGGAATGGCATCATCATTCCAAGGGATGGAGGTACTTAAATCATGACATTTGGAGACATGAACTACCCAGGATGAAGCCTTCAATTTGCAAGCTCTGTTTCTATTGTTTTCTCAGCCTCTCGTAGGAAGAACTTGACCTTTTCTTTACCTTTAAGGTACCTCAAATCATTCTCCCATAGGCAGAAGTTCTCTTCATTCACCTGCCAGAAACCAGGAGTTCTTCAGAACTGTAAAGCACACAGAATAGGTGCTATGCTTTTCCCTCCGTGTCTGCCTAATGCCAGGTGAGTTAACAACCTCTCCTCAACTGTTTCTTTCCACGTGTTTTACTTGATTTAACAAAATCATTGGCACTGAGAGTCTACAAATCTCTTTGTTAATGCTAATTGTGAATGACCAGAATGTCTCTTGGGTTTTAAATCAGAAAATCCAATACAAAGAGGATGCTTTGAAGTAAGGAGTCAAAGGACAGACAGACACACACACACACACACACACACACGCGGACATAAGCAAGACTGTTCCTTTCCATCTATACTTATTTAAAATGCAGGACATGCTTCTGGAAATTTATTGTGATAGACTTGGGAAATTATAATTGAGATTGAATCTCTGGCAAATCATTGCTTCTGAGATGTTGCCGCCGGTTTTTATCATCTCATGAGGAAGAAATGTATGCAGCACAGTTCCAACTGTACATCTGTGAGAAAGTGTGCGCATATCACATCTGTGAGAAGGTGTGCGCATATCACATACATATCTTCTATTCCCTCCTCCATAAGCCAGAGTTTAAACACATGTGAGAAATCTTCAGCGTTTCATAGGTCCCAAATGGCAGGCATTTCCTGTTAAATTAAGTTACTGATGTAATTTATTATATTAACTAAACCAATTTCCACTTGATGGCAATAAAAATCCTGTTGGCTGTCCTGGAACTAAAGGCAGTCCTTGGCTGGGCACATTTTGAATGCCCCTGCAAGCGCTGTCACGGATTAAGACGATGCAATTAGATGACAGTGTCACCATCTCCTGTGCCTCCAGTAATAAGGATGGATGCTTCATTCTGACGAACAGAATTGGCCCTTTTCACACTCATTACTGACCTGAATGAGATTGAAATGCTTCGTCTGTCATTTTCCATGGCTTGCAAGAGAGATAGGATATTTAAAAATCTTATTTATTAGTCTGTAAGAATGATAAATGAAGGAGATGTCATGAATCATCCTAAGAATATGGACTTGTGGACTAGAAATAACATCACAGGTTTTGCTTTGGGGAACAATATACAGGCTTATAGTCAATGAGCTTATTGGCATTTTAAATATTTGCTTGCGTGGTGAATAGGTGGTGAATGTCTACTGTGTCAAATTTGTAGGATAAAAAGGGATACAAAGCTACCTGGAAAAGTACCAGTCCAATCAAGCCTAGCTTTAATCAGACATAGCACATGATGTCCTATAACTTGCTCCTAGGTAATTACTTTATCTCTCTGAGAGTAACGAAGGTCCATGGTTTCTTGTAGATGCTATGGCTTATTTTACAGTTAGGAAAAGTTGAGCTCAGAACAGCAAAATGATTCATCTGCAGTTGCATGCAGCCAACTAGAACTCCAAGTTCCACTCCAGCCAAATTAGAAAGTTGCTTGGCCCCTTCACTGTAACACATTTTCACCCAGAGTACGTGGCTGTCAATAAACAAGGGGGAAAATGTCATCTTTTCCTATAGTAAAAATCAAGTTTTTTTTTTTTTAATGAAAGCAGAAGGCTGGAGAAAACACTTGAAGCACTTCTATTTGGCAAAATGCTCAATTAAAGTGTGTGGAACAATAGTTTTGAAAGCCGTGTATTAAAATCTGTTCTAACAATCTCAGTCTGTCCATGAAGAAAACTGAGACTTGTTTGGGAATAATCATCCAGTAGATTAATGTCGAGTGGGCCCATCTGCATGAACACCCAGTGGCAGCTCTGACTCTGCAAACAGCCTGGTTTGCCTTCACTGCTGCCCTAATCATTATCACCTGGTTCACTGGCTGTCTCTGGGGCCGCGTGCCTGGTTTGGAATGGGAATAAAGGCTGCACATTGATTTTCTATAATGTTTTTGTCTATAGAGACTTGTAGAGACATCCCCTGGTTAACAGCCCTGGCATTGGCTATCTGAACCCCGACGTGGAGAGCAAAACAGGTTTTGGACTGTGTATAAATGAGACTTTGCTCCTGAGAAATACCTTACCAGCATCTGCAGATGTAACCCTTTGCCGTGTCCTCCTTCCAGGATTCACAGTGCTGTTGGAGATAGGTTGCTAGGCACCAAGGGCTTCTTGTTGCTTTCTTAGTAATGCTATAGCAAAAAACAATTACAGACCTAGGCTTCTGACAGGAGCCATGTACTTGACTTAACAAGGAAATCTATGTCCCGTTGAGCTTCCTTTTAACTTTGTAGTCACATTGCATTGGGGCACTGTAATTAACAGAGAGCAAAGGGGAGAAGGCCAGCAGGGAGAAATGTAAATACAGAGACCTGGGCACTTGCTCTCTCTGCTCCTACCAGTGACAGCTCTGCACATTTTCCCTTTGGAGTCTCACAATCCCGAAAGGCAAGAATTCTCACAAATTCCATTTTAGAGGTGAGAAAAATCAAGAGCAAGGGAGAACTCAAGTGATTTACACCCAGCCACACAGCAAAGATATCCGGTTTGAGAACTAGACCCAGGTTTCCGGGAACCATTTTCCTGTGAGCTCTCTTGCCACCTCCCTCCCACATCTTTTCTAACCTCCCTCCCTCCCCTTTCATTCTCTGACATCCAGGTATACAGTGAAGAATCAACAAAAAATATCACATTGAGAAGCTGTTAACCCCTCTGAGTGAGATGCGTGTATCCTTCCTTGAGCCCTACTTGTTACTTAGCTTCTTTGGGTCTGTGGATAGTAGCATGGTTATCCTGTACCTTATGGCTAACATTCATTATAAGTGAAGCCATACCATTGTTGTTTATATGTTTTGTTCCTTCTCGTATTTAGGTGTGGTCAGGTGAAATTTTAGTCAGAGAAGGCTAGAGCCTGTGATTGGGCAGTGGAAAAGAAAGCGGAGCTGAAAGTTTTAAGGGTGGGAGGGGGATACGGGGATGGAGATGGAGACTGGAGAGAAGATGGTACCTGAAGGACAGGATGATGAACCAGAACCACGTGGTTCTAGGAGCCATAAGTAATTGGGGATTTCACAGACGATTAAGTAAATGTAGGGTACATTTGTCCAATCTAGGTGTGCAGCTTGTACCAATATCAATTGACTTTTGAATTCTTTGTGCGGGCATTTTGGGGGTTGAGGATTTATTGTTATAAATCTGGCTGGTAAATCACAAGCCTCTGGAATTTGCATTTTATGAGGCCAGGGGATTAGAGTCTGAGGCAGCCAGTTTCAGCAGGCTAGCAGCAGGGGGTGGATGGCTTGGGAACTAGTGGATAGCAGTTTGGCAACAGCTCACTGCTAGAACCTGGGCAGACCAAGACTTGGTGATCCCCATGGGGGGTGGGGAGACCACGGTTGCCAGCCCATAGTCAGACATAGCATAGATTGTTTTTTATAACTACATGCTACATACCATGTATATCCTTCCAAATCTGGGTTACCTCACTCAAGATGATTTTTCTCTAGTTCCATCCATTTGCCTGCAAATGTCACAATATCCTTGTTTTTAATAGTTGAGTAGTATACCATTGTGTAATCCATTCTTCAGTTGAAGGACATCTGGGTTGTTTTTAGTTTCTGGCTATTGTGAATAAAGGTGCTGTGAACATAGTTGAGTAAGTGTCTTCATGGTATTGTGAAGCATCTTTTGGGTACATGTCCAGGAGTTGTATATAGCTGGGTCTTTAGGTAGAATTATTCAGTTTTCTGAGAAAACACCAGATTGATTTTGACAGCTATTGTACAAGTTTGCACTCCCACCAGCAATGGAGGAATATTCCCCTTGCTCCACATCCTTGCCAGCATGAGCTGTCACTTGAGTTTTTGATCTTGGCCATTCTGACAGGTGTAAGATGGAACCTCAGAGTTGTTTTGATTTACATCTCCCTAATGACTAAGGACTTTGAGCATTTCTTTAAGTGTTTCTCAGCCATTAGGAATTTCTCTGTTTGGAATTCTCTATCTCTTTAACTGTGTACCCCATTTTTAAATTCAGTTATTTGCTATGTTGATGTTTAATTTCTTGAGTTCTTCATATATTTTTGATATTAGCCCTCTGTTGGATATAAGGTTGGGAAAGATGGGTAGAGCAGGGAGCAGGGATGGGGATTAGGAATAGGGAAGGGCTAATGCTGAGAGAAATGACTGAAATTAGTCCAGGGGAGGTCCATCTCTGGGATGGGGTTACAAAGAAGAACAGAGAATTCTCAATAGAGGAATTTCTAATGACCAAGAAGCACTTAAAGAATTGTTCAATGTCTGTCCTTAGTCATCAGGAAAATGCAAATCAAAACTCTGAGATTTCATCCAGGAATGTATGGGGATGTCCCTAGCTGAGACCTCTATTAGTGGGGCAATATGGAGCCTGAAGAGGCCACCTCTTATATCTAGGTAGGACTTCCAGTGGAGGGAGGGGGACACCAATCCCCTCATAAAACCTTCAACCCAAAACATGTCCTGCCTATGAGATGTGCAGAGATAAAGATGGAGAAGAGATGGAGGGAATGGCCAACCAATGACTGGTCCAACCTGAGATCCACCCATGGGAGAGAGTCAACCTCAACACTATTAATGACACTTGGCAACTCTGGAAGAAAGAGGCCTAGTATAACTGTCTTCTGAGAGGCTTCATCCAGTAGCTGTTGAAAACAAATGCAGAGACCCACAGTCAAACATCAGGTAGAGTTCAGGGAGTCTTGTGGAAGAGTGGAGAGAAGGATTGAAGGAGCAGAGGGGTCAAGGACACCACAAGAAGAACTACAGTAAAATAGCCCAGACCCATAGGGCCTCACAGAGACTGATCCACCAACCAAAAATCGTGCATGGTCTGAACCTAGGTCCCCTTCATAGATGTAGCAGATGTGCAACTTGTTCTTCATGTGGGTCCACTAACAATTAGAGTGGGGATTTTCTCTGACTATGTTGTCTGCCTTTGGACTTCACAGCTGGGCTGCTTTGTCTGGCCTCAGTGGCAAAGGATGCACTTACTCCTGCTACAACTTGTTGTACCAGGGTAGGTTGGTACCCATGGGGGGTGAGGCTCCCCTTCTCTGAGGAAAAGAAGACTGGGAAATGGAGGAGTGGGTGGTAGGGTCAGGCTATGAGGAGAGGAGGAAGGGGATTGAAACTGGGTTGTAAAGTGAATAAGTAAATTAATAAGAAAAAAACATACTGAGGATGTTACAATTGGGAATATGTATGCATATGCATATTCTTATAAGCATGGAATAGACAGTAATACAAATAGAGAGCATGAATTTGAAGGAGAATAGGGAAGAGTACACAGAAAAGGTTTGTAGCAAGGAAAAGGAAGGGAAAAAGCTGTAATTGTGATCACAAAAAACGATGTTACCTAAAATAATAAATAAATACAATGTGAAGAAGAAGAGGAAGAGGAAGGGGAAGATGTGTTAGTTAGGGTTTTGCTGCTGCAAGCAGACACCATGACCAAGGCAATTCTTGCAAGTACAACATTTAATTGGGGCTGGCTTACAGGTTCAGAGGTTCAGTCCATTATCATCAAGGTGGGAACATGGCAGCGTCCAGGCAGACATGGTGCAGGAGGAGCTGAGAGTTCTACATCTTCATCTGAAGGCTGCTGGCAGAATACTGACTTCCAGGCAGCTAGGATGAGAGTGTTAAGCCCACAGCCACAATAACACACTCTGACAAGGCCACATCTCCTAATAGTGTCACTCCCTGGGCCTAGCATATACCAACCATCAAAGAAGAAGAAGAAGAAGAAGAAGAAGAAGAAGAAGAAGAAGAAGAAGAAGAAGAAGAAGAAGAAGAAGAAGAAGAGGAAGAGGAAGAGGAAGAGGAAGAGGAAGAGGAAGAGGAAGAGGAAGAGGAAGAGGAAGAGGAAGAGGAAGAGGAAGAGGAAGAAGAAGAAGAAGAAGAAGAAGAAGAAGAAGAAGAAGAAGAAGAAGAAGAAGAAGAAGAAGAAGAGAAGGAGGAGGAGGGAAGAAGGAAGAGAAAAGGAGGAAGAGGAGGAGGAGGATGAAGAGGAGGAGGATGAAGCAACTGTTACCCCACTTGGAAGAGAGGCACGTGCACCTTGCCTGGACAGTACAAGTAGATCTGGTTGCAGGGGCTTATGAGCCAGCTTAGAAAGCATGAGAGTTGGAGAGTCAGAACCATCTGGTTGAACAATTCAGGTATCTCTTAGGCCCAGATTTAGGGCTTTGGATTAGCCCACACTGTTGATGAACTGATGGAGTGCATGAAATGGGCCAGTCCTACAGATCCAAACTACAACAAAAACAGAAGATCCGAGAGGAGTCCCAGAGAGGTTCCAGTATTGATAGAGTATCAAAACCAGAGGCCTTGTACCAGACCAACAAGTCATTGTAACTAGCATTTGCAAGCAAAGAAATGTGGACAGACTATGTCATGCTACAGCTTCCATGATGAGATTTTTTTTTCCTCTATTGAGGAAAGGTTGCAAGGGTGAAGGGTGGGGATGAAGAGAGGGGAAGATGAGTGGAATTTGGATGCATGATGTGAAATTGACAAAGAACCGATAAAAATAAAAAATAAAATAAAATAGCTGTTATCCAAGGTGGAAGTGGATGTGATGACGCACAGCTTTAATCCCAGCCCTTGGGAGGTGGAGACAGATGAATCCCTGAGTTCCAGGACAACCTAGAGAAACACTGCTTCAACCCCATCCCACCTTCCAAAAAAGGACCTGCTATTCTCTTTAATGTAGGTTATTGTACCTTGTCCACATTAACACTGATAATGTATTTTAATATGTTCTTTTGGGTGATGATAGTGTTTGTTTGGAGATTTGAGGGCTTTTCTTTTTGTTATTTTGAAGGAAAAATGTTGAGCCCTTGACTACATTATCTCAGCCCAATTATAAGACGTTCTGGAAATGTTCCTACTAGGCAAGAATGAAAGAGGATTCTCTTAGCAGATTCCAGCTCACATGAATTTTTACCAAACTCCCAGATAATCATGCCCAATAGGAAAATCCAATAGGGCTGGAAGAATCTGTGGTAATCAAGGATGCCCTTTGGAATTTCTATCGAGTCCAACTGGAAAGTTGCAGCTAAAACTCTAGCTCTCTAGGTCTAAGCTGTATCATCTGCAACAGAGAACCACTTCCCATTTGAAAGACATGTTCTGGCAAACTATCCAGCATTCTCACGTTCCTGCCAGAATTGCAAGCAGTTATGACATTAGAGCTGGGGTACCTTTGTGCTTTTGTGTGTACTAAATTACATTGGCTGTGGCATGTACAGAACTAGGTCTAAGGAGGTTCACAGAGAGTTTCAGGGTGAAGTCAAAAGCCCATAGTTTGTAGACCTTTGTTTCACATGAATGCTCATCAAAGAATGCACACCAAAAGGTTATCCAACTGTCAGATTTTGTCTTAAGGGTGGCAGGCAGCTTTTGTCATCTGTGCTTAAGCAATGGCTCACAGATAGAGAAGGCACAGATGAAGGGGCGGATATGATAAGCAAGCTCCCAGTTCAGGCTTTCTCTTACCAACACCCTCTGTAGCCGAGTAGCTGTCTTGCCATCAGACAGGGCCTTTGATGTGACACAGTCCCTTAAGACTACTAACCATGCACCATGTGTACCAGGATGATGATACCTCTCCATGTTACAGGGTACCATAATTCAGCCTTCCTGAAATTATCACCTAATCTAAACAATAGATTAGTTTACTTACCTAATGTGCCTCTTATGGCAACCCCATGCAAGGATTCACAGGATTGTAGGCTGGTAAAAAACTGCCTTAAATAATATTCTCTCACTTCAAAGGATATGTTTGTTTGTTTTATGACAAAGGAGTCATTTGTCTGTTCATTGGTCATTTACTACATCCTAGGAAAACAATGAAAGTCTTCTTAAAAAGTCTGAGTTAGAAACAATGCAATATCTGTGCAATGAACCAAGGGCCGTCTGGTGGAATGTCCCTTGGTATCTAGAATGTTTCATCATCTTAGAGGCAGAAGTAGCAGAGTTATCTCTCACCTTAATTCCCAAAGCCTTCCTTGTAAAACATGTGCTTCTATAACTAAATTAAGCTGTCAAGATTACATCTAGGGGGAAGCTTAATCAGGAACCGGCTCAGATTCCACTGAACTGGGATATTAAGAAAATGATCTAGTCGTTTTGGATTTGTGTGCCAGTTGATTAGAAAGTAATAAAAAAAAACCCACCATATTGACAGGATCTATTGTCCCTGATGGTCCCTAGAGGCTAGAGTTATAGCAGTAAGTTCTCAGAGGAGCATATGTGGGGCAGAGAGGCATGCTTGGATACTCTTGGTGCTTTTAGAACAAGTGAAGTAATGATGCAGAATTCATTGAGGTGAAGAGACAAAGTCATCCTACAAGAAAACCACTGGGTCAAGGTGCAGGAATTCTGGAGAACATACAGTATAAAAACTAATAATACTGCCTATCAGTAATCAGACAGTTTACTGCAGCAGGAACTTCAGTTTGCTGAAACAATCTGACTAATTCTCTCTTCCATCTTAACAAGGCAAGACCTGGCTGCCAAAGTGAAGGTTCTGCTACCCAAGTGGTCTGCTGTCTATTTCCAACACCTTTGTATCAGTGCCGCCTACCACTGTGAGAACTACTTGGTCTCGTGACCAAGATATTACCCCAAGAATTCATACAAATACCTTACACAATCCAGCTTTGGCTGTGACAGAGCTTCCTCATCTGACTCTGGGTCCCTCTCTAGCATCAGCATGGGAATTCATCCAAAACTCATCCCCATGTATAACCTTGAATTAGAAGAATGTTAGCATTCTATGGGTAACCTTGGCCAATAGGGAACGGAAGCCAGCTGACAAGTACCTTGCATTTCTGTATCTAGGAGACACAATCTGAACAATGCCCAGTGGTGTCAGAATGTGTCCAAAGTGTCTGGATAATCAGGGACAATGATCCCTGCCAATGAAGAAACTTTCCCTTCTGATCCAGGGTCAGAAGAAGCCCACATTTTGAACATATTCACAGGTCAATTCAGCCCTATTTCTTAGGTCTCTGCGGAGCAATGACCAGCTCAAAAGTCCAGTGCTGATCAGCTTTTCCTTCTTCCCTTTGCTCTCCTGAGATCATGTCTCCAAATAAGTCACCTTACTGAATGTTCCTTCTGAGGGACTCCAGGCAAGACACTCCTTCCCCTGCCCCTACTTTCAGTGCTTCTGTTGCCTAGTGATGGGTTTAGAAGGATACTCTTAATGAAGAATGTATGCTCCAGTGTGACTCCCCAGCTTAGGCTGAAAACCTACTGGTGGGTTTTCAGTCTGTGACCACCTCTGCATGGAAATGGCCTGAGGCATCCATGCCTGACATACCCCATTGTAAAAACTATTTGACAGGAAGATCATTGACCATTCTGCCCTCATTTCTTTTCCTCTCCCTGTCTTTCTCACACACTGACATGCACAGGCATTTCCTCTGCTCTGCCATGTTCTTCACCACTGCACCGTCCCTCATTAGTCCCACCCAACACTGCTGACATTTGGATGGGCTCTTTTCTGTTGAAAGGCTGTTCTGAATATATCAGGCTGTTTAAAGCACCCTTCACCTCTACCCATTGGATGCCAAGTCCTCTGTTATGACACTCAATACTGTCTCCAGATATGCCAACTATCCTCTAGGGGCAAAAGCTCTTCCTGGGAGAGAATCATTGAGATACACACACACACACACACACACACACACACACACACACACGGGTCCTTCCACAGGCCTCTGTCTCTTTCCTATACTCCTGTGGTGGAAAAAAACTTTCTCTCTTTTATTTTTTATAAATTAAAATGTAATAACAAGTATTTCTGAAGTAGCTGGTTTGTTGCTGAACGCATAAATACGTTATCCCATTAGAAAGCACTGGTGTCTTAGGACTGATCTTATCCTTTCATTCAACAGTAGCTCTTGAGTACCTACTCTGTGATTGGAATTTTACCATATACCAGCACTATATCCGTGAAGGGGGATGATACTAATTCCAAAGCTGTCGGCAGTGGTATGATAAAAGGCGTGTGGTCTTCAGGAGTGGGCAGACCTGAGTGCAAATCTCACTTTTGTCCCCTTCAGCATTTAGGAAGTCATTTGGTCTGCCAGCCGGGTAAATCATAATCCCTACAATGCAAGATGACAACTATACCATGTGCTCAGACATAATAGAGGTTGCTCACTACTTGGACCTGGTTGTTACTAATTATGGATGTTTATTCCATTGTTGCAGAATGGAAGTAGAAAATCCATTGACATTAAACTATCTGATCTCCTCTCGACATACAGAAGAAAATACAGATCACTCACAAAACAAGTGGGCCTCCAGATGATCTACTCACTTCTCATTAGAGAAGCTAATATTTGTAAAAGTAATATAATTGGACAATGTTGCAATTATCTCTCCCTTCCCCATTTTCTGCTTTCTTGGTCATGTCTAATTGTGAACACTTCACTGTACTGATAATTAGGCAGCTCTCATCAACCTCAGACTGAATATCATTTTGGTATTGCTCATTTAATCAGCAAGTGTTTATCAGGTGCCTACTTCTTACTAAACAGTATTCTATCCAGTAGAGACTTGAAGTCCCTGCCTTTGCGGTACTACATTTCAGCAGCAAAGGTGGATGAGAAGTAACTGAATGCCATCATAGGTGAAATGATTACAGATTACCAAAGGCGCCAAGAAAAATAATAAGCAAACAGTATGATGCAAAAAAAAAATAAGTGACTTGTTGTGTAAGGTCTTACTAAAGCTGAGACCTGAAAGATTTGAAGAAACCCTTGCTGCAAGGAATAGGAACAGCATAATTCAGGCAAAGGGAAGGACAGGTATAAAAGAACTGAGATTAGAACATGGATTTGGACAGAGAGAACATGTCCCACTAGAACACAAGATGGTGACTAGAGAGAAAGGGGGAGCTATGTGTGGCCTGGAGGATGGGTGGGATGATGAAACTGCATCGATGATGCAATGGGAAGTCACAGAAGTTACAGCAAGGATCAGAAGGAGCAGCTCCTGACCTAGTTTACCTCAAAACCATCCTTGTTTCAGAGATGAGAAGCACCACAGGCTGTAAATGGCACTCACAGAGTAGAGAAGGCTCTGCCTTCATAGGACAGAAGAAAACACCAGGCCCATCCATTGTGGCTCTGCACATGCCAGATTTCAGCTGTCACTGCAGATAAGAGCAGGGTTATATTTGACAATTCTTACAGATACAATTTTGATTTAGCCTTTCCAGCACCCATTTAGGTTGGCATTTGAGTAATGAATACCAGGAGTGTTCTGCCCAATATAGGAAGGCAGGTTGGAGACCTTTCTAAAATGCAAATCAGAATGCGCACCCCCACCCCTCCCTTAGAGCCCTTAATTATATGCTGGGAAAAGGACGTGTTGCCTGGCATGGAATTCTAGTCACTTCAGCACAAGCTCCAGCAGTAACCTTCCAGCTCTCATCTGTCATTGCTTCCAACACCCACCCAGACCTTGAACTCCTTACTCCTTTGAATACTTCATCCGGTCCCAAGCTTCAAATTCTTATCGTTGTTTCTGATGTTGTTGGTTTCTTTGTTTTGTTTGTTTGTTTTTGCCTTTTTTATTCATTCAAGCACAGGGTAAACAAACCTTCCCAACATAAATGCTGGTACAACAGACCAGTCAGTGTCATGGTTAATTCTGTCAATCTTACTTGTGCACAGATACTAGGTTGAACATAATTTGAGGGGCCTCGGTGAGGGCATGCCGGAGTAATATACCATTTACTGTGGTAGAATGTGTAATATGAATGGCCTTCCCTAAACTCAGACCTCATTTAGTCAGTTTGCTTTCTGGTTTTGGCTTCTGTTTGTTTGGCTCTATAGTACCAGAGAACAAACCTAGAGTCTAGTACATGCTAGACGAGTGCTGCACAACTGAGCAACCTGTTGAGACTCATGATGACTGATTTCATGTAGCAATTTAGTTGGGCCATGGAATGCTCAGATATCTAGTTTAACACTCTTTTTGCATGAGCCCGTTTCCAGAAAAGAGTAACATTTACTTGGTAAATAAAGAAGATGGCCCTCCAAATGGGGTAGACGCCAATAGTGAGGACCTAAATAGGACAAAAGGAAGAGGGGGGTTCAATGGTCTCTCCCCATGACTGTTAGAGTGGGACTCCAATCTATCTATTGATGACCTCAGGTGGAAAGCCTAAGAGGTGGAATCTCCATCACAGGCACTCTAGTTCTCAGGCCTTCTAATTATTCCACTGGCTTTCTTGGGTCTATAGCTCTTGCATCTATAGGAAGCAGGCATTGTGGAGAATGGAGAATGGAGAAGCTTGGCTCTCTTTCTTTGACAAACTTAATACACAAATGATCTCTGGAATCAGACAAAAGGCTGACCCTCTCCAGATGATAGAAAATCCTTCTTGACAGACTGTTTTTAATTGCACACCTGCAATTTTCTTGCCTGAAGACTCAGAGTTGAAGTATCAGCTTTTCTTGGGGCTTCAGACAAGAGCCATGCCATTGGCTTGCTTGATTCTTTTGTCCTTTCTTAAGAACTATAATTAAACTTCATCTCTCTTGGACCTTTGGCTTGCTTCTCAACTTGCAGGCCTTGGGACTGCATCTGAGGCAACTTCTTATGCTATGTCTCGTCATAGGTGCACAACATAAGATTTTATATAGAAATCTATGTATCTGGGCATATACATATGTGTTGCATGTACAGTTAGCATCGTTAAGACTTTTCCTGGAGAACCACAAGCAACATTTGCACACCCCATTTGCACAACCCAGATAGAGAGCTAATGACACACCAAAGTGAGGATACCACAAAAGAACTTGACAAACTAATAGGCTTATTATGGATACTTACATAATGGGATGGGAAGGTCTTAATTACAGGAACATGGACTGTTGGTATTCTGTCTGGACTCTACCCCCCACAGTTCCTGGCAGCAGCCAGGTATGCTCCTCCCCACAGTTAGGCCTGACCCTATAAAAGGGGCTGCCTGTCCCCTCCTCTCTCTCTTACTCCTGCTTCTCTTCCTTGCCTCTTGCCCTCTTGCTCCCCCTCTCTCCCCATTCCCTCCCCCACAATGTGGTCATGGCTGGCCTCTACCTCTCTCTCTCTCTCTCTCTCTCTCTGTGTGTGTGTGTCTGTGTGTGTGTGTCTGTGTGTGTGTGTCTTTCTCTTCCTCTACTATTCTCTTAACACCCCTCCCCATGCCCTAAATAAACTCTATTCTTTGCTATACCATCTTGTGGCTGGTCTCTCAGGGGGAAGAGATGCCTTGCCATCTATGTGCCCGCTGAGGCACCCCCTTCCCCGACACCCCACCAGAACATATTCTTTTTTTTATAGTTCTTTTTTTTAATTTTTAATATTTTTATTACATATTTTCCTCAATTACATTTCCAATGCTATCCCAAACGTCCCCCATAGAGCCCCCCACTTCCCTACCCACCCATTCCCATTCTTTTGGCCCTGGCATTCCCCTATATTGGGGCATATAAAGTTTGCAAGTCCAATGGGCCTCTCTTTCCAGTGATGGCCGACTAGGCCATCTTTCGATACATATGCAGCTAGAGACAAGAGCTCCGGGGTTCTGGTTAGTACATCATGTTGTTCCAACAATAGGGTTGCAGATCCCTTTAGCTCCTTGGGTACTTTCTCTAGCTTCTCCATTGGGAGCTCTGTGATACATCCAATAGCTGACTATGAACATCCACTCCTGTGTTTGCTAGGCCCCGGCATCGTCTCACAAGAGACAGCTATATTTGGGTCCTTTCAGCAAAATCTTGCTAGTGTATGCAATGGTGTCAGCGTTTAGAAGCTGATTATGGGATGGATCCCTGGATACGGCAGTCTCTAAATGGTCCATCCTTTCATCACAGCTACGAACTTTGTCTCTGTAACTCCTTCCCTGGGTGTTTTGTTCCCAATTCTAAGAAGGGGCACAGTGTCCACACTTTGGTCTTCATTCTTCTTGAGTTTCATGCGTTTAGCAAATTGTATCTTATATCTTGGGTATCCTAAGTTTTGGGCTAATATCCACTTATCAGTGAATACATATTGTGTGAGTTCTTTTGTGATTGTGTTACCTCACTCAAGATGATGCCCTCCAGATCCATCCATTTGGCTAGGAATTTCATAAATTCATTCTTTTTAATAGCTGAGTAGTACTCCATTGTGTAAATGTACCATAATTTCTGTATCCATTCCTCTGTTGAGGGACATCTGGGTTCTTTCCAGCTCCTGGCTATTATAAATAGGGCTGCTATGAACATAGTGGAGCATGTGTCCTTTTTACCGGTTGGGACATCTTCTGGATATATGCCCAGGAGAGGTATTGCTGGATCCTCCGGTAGTACTATGTCCAATTTTCTGAGGAACCGCCAGACTGATTTCCAGAGTGGTTGTGCAAGCTTGCAATCCCACCAACAATGGAGGAGTGTTCCTCTTTCTCCACATCCTCGCCAGCATCTGCTGTCACCTGAATTTTTGATCTTAGCCATTCTGACTGGTGTGAGGTGGAATCTCAGGGTTGTTTTGATCAGAACATATTCTTATAATCACTTTCTCTTTTTATGCTCACAACATTAGTACTGTGACTCAGATCTAGAAATTCTGCAGGTTTGCATTCCATCTCAGCCACAACAAGAGGTCCATGCTGGCTAGCCTAAGATCTGGTAAGTCCCCATCCCTTCCCATCTCCATGGTCCCAGGGGAGAGTTCTTGAGCTCGTAGCTACCCCGGTGCTGTCCTTTGGGATGGAAGACATTCAGTTTTTCACTGTCCCTAGTTTTAGAACTTTTTCCCTTGGGTGAGATTCCCCTCTCCTTAGAGACAGTTTCTTTCTTGTGGCTGAGAGTTCCAGGCTGGTAGCTCTCTGGCTCAGCAGCTCCTGGGCTTTGAGCCTTAGACTTTCCCTTCCCCCTCCCTCATTTGCAGCCTGCTGCAGACTAGTTCAATTGGTTCACAGGCGTGCTGGAGACTCTGCTTGCTGCCGCCCCCCCCCAATATGGAAAGCTTTTAATACCACATATAAAAATTTGGCAAGTACTTGTCACTGGGCTCAAGGAAGTAGGTTCATGTAAGAATATTCATATTTGGGCTAAAGCAAGGATCAAGGTGAACACAGACAAGGAAGGTGTGACTTCCCTTTTGTCTTGGTAATCCTGATAAGCATCCAGACTCAGTGACTTGGGAACTTTTGTTTTTTGTTTGATTACTACCTGGTGTGATTGTTGTTCATTGCCTTGTTTAATCACTTTGTCTTTGCTCTAAGAACTGATCCTGTTCTCTGCTAGTACCTAGAGTGGTTTAAAAGCGGGCTGGAAAAATTAATACCATTCCAGCCTCAGCATTGGCTGGAGTCATGTTATAATGCTTGTCTAATTGTCCTTTTCTTTTCACTTGCTGCTCTTCCTCCTCTGCTCCTTAGCTCTGTTCCCGGTTCTCAGCCTGAAAAGTGGGTCCCTGCCCCTTACATTCTGCCAGTGGCCCTGCTCCATCTGCTAGGAAAAGTGCCACAGAGTGAATATGTGAGGACAATATAAAACATTATTTTATTTTATTTTATAAAGAAGAAAGGTTTATTTTGTCTCATGTTTCTGAGGGTTTGCCTCTGTGGTCATTTGGCCCTCTTGCTTTGGGGGCTCTTGTGAAGCAGAACATGATGGCAGATTGTATGGCAGAAGCAGGCTGGTCACCTAGTTACCAGGACACCATAAACAGACAGGACGAAGAAACTAGAGTCCCATCACAGCATCATATCCTACTCAGCATGCCTACCCTACACTAGGATCTAACTCCCTTCAATTAGCTCTGCTTTTTTCTTTCTCTTTCTTTCTTTCTTTCTTTCTTTCTTTCTTTCTTTCTTTCTTTCTTTCTTTCTCTCTCTCTCTCTCTCTCTCTCTCTCTCTCTCTCTCTCTCTCTCTTTCTTTCTTTCTTTCTTTCTTTCTGTGTGCACTCATTATTCCCTATATATGTGTACACATGTACACATGTACGGATATATGACACATATGTTAAAGCATGTAGAGAGCAGAGAACAGCCTTGGGTATGAGCCTTTGCCTTCCATCTTTTTTTTTTCAGTCTCTGTTCTGCACTTTGTCTGCACTTTGTCTCCATATTTGCTCCCATGAGTATTTTGTTCCCCTTTCTTGAGCTTCATGTGGTCTGTGAATTGTATCTTGCGTATTCGGAGCTTTTGGGCTAATATCCACTTATCAGTGAGTGCATACCATGAATGGATACAGAAAATGTGGTACATTTACACAATGGAGTACTTCTTAGCTATTAAAAATGATGAATTCATGAAATTCTTAGGCAAATGGATGGATCTAGAAGATATCATCCTGAGTGAGGTAACCCAATCAGAAAAGAACACACATAGTATGCACTCATTATTTTATTTTTAATTGATTAAAGATTGATCAAAATAACATTTTCATAATTAAGATTTATGAATATGCATATGCTGTGTGTGCTTAGGGTTACATGAAATAAATGAGACCAATGGAAAAGAGGTCAGCAAAGAGTTAAGGATATTTTGTTATGAAATGATTTAGCCACAACTCGACCAATGTACTGTTATTTGAAAGTAGAAGTGGATTCCTTGTAAATGTATATTGCAAAATCTAAGGCAACCACTAAAGGGGTTCCCTTACAGATGAAAGAAAACAGAATCACCTAAAATACTCAATTAAAGTCAGGCCCACACACAGTGGCCCACATCTGTAATCTCCAAAATCAAAAGGCTGAGGCAGGAAGATTGACATGAGTTCTTGAGCCTCCTGGTCTACCCAGTGAGTTCCAGGCCAGTCTAGGCTATAGTTAAATAGGCTAGAAAGATGTCTCCGTGGCTAAAAGTGTGTTCCACTCTTACAGTGGACCCAACTCACTTCCTAGCACTCACACTAGGCAGTTCACACACACACACACACACACACAAATGTCTATAACTCCAGATCCACAGGGATCCAACCTCTTTAACCTCCGCAGGCATCTGCACTAGTGCACATGGCCTTATGACCAACTACAGACATGAGGGTTGTAATTATTATGAGCATTTATTCCCTATTTCTTAAGAATATTTTTGTACTTGTATATACCTATATTAAGTAGATAACCTCATTTTCTCTCCTCATATTCTTTTATTGCATAACATCAATTGAACTAATCTATATGTATTATTAATGCTGCATCATCGTATTTAAGACAGAAAGTCCTAGAAGAGTAAGCATCCATCAGAAACTTTCCTACCAGTTCAAGCAAAGGATCAGTAAGTTTTGTTACATGCAGTATAGTCATAGCATGTTAAATGGAATGATGCCCTCATCATTGTCTTTATTTGGAGATTAATTATGGTCTATGGTGACAGGCTCAAGTGTCAAGTTGACAAGAGGTAGACTTGTAATAATCAGTCTTGATCTACTCGGTTGGGTTAGGAGGTGCAGCAGAGAGGAGTACCATGCTCTTGTGCTTGCCTGAAAGGGCATTTCCAGAGCCTATTTACATGTGGATAATAACTGAGGGAGAAAGGCCAGCTCTGAGGATAGGTAACATGATTCAATAGGTTGGGGATCCAGGTAGACTAAACATGGAGAAAGAAGGAAGCAAGCCAGAGCATACAAGCTCTACTCTTCCAGAGTGGGTGCACAATTATACCCCCTTGTCGGATGCTTCCAGCTTCTTATTTTGAGGAACCACAGGGATCTCTGACAGCCACTGGTAGCCCATCCTGCCTCCAACTGTGTATGCCAACCTAATGTAGGAAAGGATACTTTAAATGTTTGTGTATTGCTGGAAAAAAAATGCTTTTCTCAGACAGTCTAAAAACATCATTTTATTAAAGTTTACTACTGTGGGGGTGTTTGCTTATTTGTCTTCTTCTAGGTTTTGGGGGTTTTGGTTTGGTTTGGTTTGCACATATATATGTGTGCATACATACGTTTGGAGGCCAAAGGTAGAAGTTAGATGCCATACATCTGAGGTAAGATATCTCATTTAAACCCAGAGCTCACTCCAGGCAGCCCCTGTTTTCTGTGTGCTGGGGTTACAAGTGGGAAGGCACACCTACCTCATAATTGTGCACTTACATTATATTTTTATGGCAAGAACTTTACCCACTAAGTCAATTCCCCAGGGGTGGGGGAAGCTGGGCAGTGGTGGTACATGCCTTTAATTCCAGCACTTGGGAGGCAGAGGCAGGCAGATTTCTGAGTTCGACGCCAACCTGGTCTACAGGAGTGAGTTCCAGGATAGCCAGGGCTATACAGGGAAATGCTGTCTCAAAAAACAAAACAAACAAAATAAAACAAAAAGTGAATTCCCCAGACCTCTGTCTGTTTGGCTTATTTTAAAGATTAATTTTTGAATTTTAATAAATTATTTTATTTATTTACATTCCAAATATTGCCTCCCTTCCCATTCCCCCCTCTGAAGTAGAAACTTAAGGGTCCTTGGAAAGTCAGTTGTGTTAGATGGTGTTTTGCTAGGGCAAACACATGAAGGAGTGTTTTTCCTGATGTGGACACGAGTGAAAGTCTAAGGCAGATTTGTGAAGGGACATTTAGCTGAAGCAGGCACAGGTGAAAGGGTGTTCTGCTAAAACAAGCACATGAAAAGTCACATGAAGAATTCTTTGCTAAGAACATGCGTGTATTGGTCTGCCTTACACTGTGTGGTTGAGCTCCTTTTGTTGGGATTCTATAGAGAGAAACACACTGTACTGACTAGTTTTGTGTCAACTTGACACAGGCTGCAGTTATCACAGAGAAAGGAGCTTCAGTTGGGAAAATGCCTCCACAAGATCCAGCTGTAAGGCATTTTCTCAGTTAGTGATGAAGGGGGGAGGCCCCCTTGTGGGTGGTGCCATCTCTGGGCTGGTAGTTTTGGAGAGCAGGCTGAGCAAGCCAGGGGAAATAAGCCAGTAAGTAACATCCCTCCATGGCTCTGCATCAGCTCCTGCTTCCTGACCTACTTGAGTTCCAGTCCTGACTCCCTTGGTGATATACAGCAGTATGGAAGTGTAAGCTGAATAAACCCTTTCCTCCCCAACTTGCTTCCTGGTGATGTTTGTGTAGGAATAGAAACCCTGACTAAGACAAATTGGTACCAGCATAGTGGGATATTCCTGTGACAACCTGACCATGTTTTGGGAGGACTGTGGAAGGACTTTAGAACTTTGGGCTAGAAGATCCATTTGGTGTTAAGAGCTCTGTGGGATGTTGTGTTGGAGCTTGGAAGATAATGTTGAGAACAGTGCAGAAGATGGAGGCCTGGCTTGTGAAATTTCAGAGGGAAGATTAAAAACTTTTCAGGGCCATTGCTATTTTGATTGTGAAGATTCTGCGGTTCTGATTAACTGGGGCTGAAGAATCAGCTGTGATTAACAAGATACCAGAACTACTACAGTGAAAACTTTGCATTACTGGGATTGTTGATGCTGGTTAGCTGGAGCTAAGAAATTAACTGTGATTAAGAAGAGACCATCACTGTTGAGGTGACATCTTCTAGGACGTGTTTTCTGAAAGCACAAAGAGGCTGTGTTCCAGAGATAGCCAAGGTTGTACTCCTGTTGCAGAGGGACTTGGTAATATGTAAGGGTCACCCAGGTGGTACTGGTTTTGAAAGCATGAAGGGGTCATGCAGAGCAACTGAGGTTCCACACTGCGAGAGGCTGTGGAAGGCCATTGGTGAAGGTACAGTCTCAGTTGCAATTAATGGCCCAGGTCTGAAGGGGTCATGCAGTGTTTTGGAGATGCCAGGGCCATAAGATGACCACCAAGAACAGCAGCAGCAGTGGAGTACAGGCAGCTGGAGCCTAGAAGACAAGGTATATGCTACAAAGGGCAGGGCTAGAGAAGTGACCCAAGCCCTTGGAGAAGCCCAGAAGATTGTGAGTTGGTTCCCAGACATTGGATGGTTGGAGATTTATTTTTGCTTTTGATTGTGACTGTGTCCTGATATTTTTCCCTCTTGAAGGAAGAAAGTATTTTAGTGGATCCCACAGTTAAGAGACTTTTAATCGTAAAAAGACTTTGGATTTTAAAAGATATTGGATATTTTAAAATGATTGAACTTTTAATATGTAAAGACTGTGGGACTTTTAAAATTGTTTAGATCTTGGGGATGAATAAGAAACTAAGGGTTGAGGCTTACTAGTGATGTGTTTGTGTGTCAAGTTGACAAGGGATCAATTGCACTGGCTAGTTTTGTGTCAACTTGACACAGGCTGCAATTATCACAGAGAAAGGAGCTTCAGTTGGGGAAATGCCTCCATGAGATCCAGCTGCAAGGCATTTTCTCAATTAGTGATCAAGGGGGAAGGTCCCCTTGTGGGTGGTGCCATCTCTGAGCTGGTAGTCTTGGGTTCTATAAGAGAGCAGGCTGAGCAAGCCAGGGGAAACAAGCCAGTAAGTAACATCCGTCCATGGCCTCTGCATCAGCTCCTGCTTTCTGACCTGCTTGAGTTCCAGTCCTGACTTCCTTGGTGATAAACATCAGTATGGAAGTGTAAGCTGAATAAACCCTTTCCTCCCCAACTTGCTTCTTGGTCATGATGTTTATGCAGGAATAGAAACCCTGACAAGACATACACCAAAACACTTCTGGTGGTATGCTACAGTTTCTTGCTGCTTCTTTGAACTTGGGCTGATTGACAGAGTGATGTCACTGGAGACACACACATATGCTAAGGCAAGACCTGTGGAGGACAGGTGATGTTTGGAGGGAGAATAAATAGGACTCAACAGACAGTGAGGAAGCTTGGCTTGCTTGCTTATGTAGATAAATGCTTCTTGACCTCAATTATTCACTGATCTTCGCTTCCTTGTGAGAGAAGCACAGCTAAGAACTGCTCCCGACATTCCTGTTGGCCTTGGTCCTTCCTGCAGACTCATGTGGATTCCACTAAGGCCTGGCTGTTCCAGTTAGGCTGTGCCACCACCTCTGCTATCTACCAAACTGGACTGTTGATGTATCTGTGAAGGATTTGTGAGTGGATCAAGCAGCCGCACAGCTGATTTTCTGACAGCACAGATGGGAGTTGCTTCAAAGAATCATTTCTATATAGGTCCACTTCCCCCACAGCATATCTTTTCCACTACCTCTGTCTAGAAGGAAGGTTAAAGCATTTAAGAACCATCATTAAAAGTAGACTTAGAGGCGCGGGACCTGAGACTGCATTAGTTAGGGAAGCAGAAACCGGCCTGAGTAGGGCCACAGGCCTCATCCGGCCGGATCAGCGCTGGGGTAGCGGAGTAGTGGGAGCGCAGGGTTGCCTGACACCCGCCAGCTACCCACGACCCCCGCCGCAGGATTTTGGGACTGCTGGTGAGTGGAACACAGCTTCTGCTCCAGTCCAATCACGCGGGACCTGAGACTGCTCTGGTTGGGGAAAGAGAAATCCAGCCTACATAGGGCCACAACCCTCTTCCAGTCAGAAAAGCACCGGGGCAGCTGGGGCGCAGGGTCGGCTGACACCCGCCAGCTACCCACAACACCCGCCACAGGATCTTAAGACTTCTGGAGAGTGGAACACAGCTTCTGCTCCAATCCAATTGCACGCGGGACCAGAGACTGCATTAGTTAGGGAAGCAGAAAACCAGCCTGAGTAGGACCACAGGCCTCTTCCGGCTGGACCAGCACCGGGGTACTGTCAGCTACCCACGACCCCCGCCGCAGGATTTAGAGACTGCTGGTGAGTGGAACACAGCTTCTGCTCCAATCTTTAAACAGTGACAACGATAACAACTAACCCCAGAGATTACCAGATGGCGAAAGGTAAACGTAATAATCTTACTAACAGAAACCAAGACCACTCACCATCATCAGAACCCAGCACCCCCACTTCGCCCAGTCCAGGGCACCCCAACACACCAGAAAAGCTAGACACGGATTTAAAAGCATATCTCCTGATGATGGTAGAGGACTTCAAGAAGGACTTTAATAACACACTTAAAGAAATACAAAGGAACACTGGTAAACAGGTAGAAGACAGTAAAGAGGAAGCACAAAAATCCCTTAAAGAATTGCAGGAGAACGCTGCTAAAGAGTTACAAATCCTTAAAGAAAAACAGGATAACATAATCAAACAGGTAGAAGTCCTTAATGAAAAACAGGAAAACACATCCAAACAGATGATGGAAATGAACAAAACCATACTAGACCTAAAAAGGGAAGTAGACACAATAAAGAAAACCCAAAATGAGGCAACACTGGAGATAGAAACCCTAGGAAAGAAATCTGGAACCATAGATACCAGCATCAGCAACAGAATACAAGAGATGGAAGAGAGAATCTCAGGTGCAGAAGATTCCATAGAGAACATCGGCACAACAATCAAGGAAAATGTAAAATGCAAAAAGATCCTAACTCAAAACATCCAAGAAATACAGGACACAATGAGAAGACCAAACCTACGGATAATAAGAGTGGATGAGAATGAAGATTTTCAACTCAAAGGACCAGCCAACATCTTCAACAAAATTATAGAAGAAAACTTCCCAAATCTAAAGACAGAGATGCCCATGAACATACAAGAAGCCTACAGAACTCCAAATAGACTGGACCAGAAAAGAAATACCTCCCGACACATAATAATCAGAACAACAAATGCTCTAAATAAAGATAGAATACTAAAAGCAGTAAGAGAAAAAGGCCAAGTAACATATAAAGGCAAGCCTATCAGAATTACACCAGATTTTTCACCAGAGACTATGAAAGCCAGAAGATCCTGGACAGATGTTATACAGACACTAAAAGAACACAAATTCCAGCCCAGGCTACTATACCCAGCCAAACACTCAATTAACATAGATGGAGAAACCAAAATATTCCACGACAAAACCAAATTCACACATTATCTCTCCACAAATCCAGCCCTTCAAAGGATAATAACAGAAAAAAACCAATACAAGGACAGGAACCACGCCCTAGAAACAACAAGAAGGTAATCCCTCAACAAACCTAAAAGAAGACAGCCACAAGAACAAAATGCCAACTTTAACAACAAAAATAACAGGAAACAACAATTACTTTTCCTTAATATCTCTTAATATCAATGGACTCAACTCCCCGATAAAAAGACATAGACTAACAAACTGGCTACACAAACAAGACCCAACATTTTGCTGCTTACAGGAAACTCATCTCAGAGAAAAGGATAGACACTACCTCAGAATGAAAGGCTGGAAAACAATTTTCCAAGCAAATGGCATGAAGAAACAAGCTGGAGTAGCCATTCTAATATCTGATAAGATTGACTTCCAACCCAAAGTCATTAAAAAAGACAGGGAGGGACACTTCGTACTCATCAAAGGTAAAATCCTCCAAGAGGAACTATCAATCCTGAATATCTATGCTCCAAATACAAAGGCAGCCACATTCATTAAAGAAACTTTAGTAAATCTCAAAGCACACATTGCACCTCATACAATAATAGTGGGAGACTTCAACACACCACTTTCACCAATGGACAGATCATGGAAACAGAAACTAAACAGGGACACAGTGAAACTAAGAGAAATTATGAATCAAATGGATCTGGCAGATATCTACAGAACATTCTATCCTAAAACAAAAGGATATACCTTCTTCTCAGCACCTCATGGTACCTTCTCCAAAATTGACCACATAATTGGTCACAAAGCAGGCCTCAACAGATACAAAAATATTGAAATTGTCCCATGCATCCTATCAGATCACCATGGACTAAGGCTGATCTTCAATAACAAAATAAATAATAGAAAGCCAACCTTCACGTGGAAACTGAACAACACTCTTCTCAATGATACCTTGGTCAAGGAAGGAATAAAGAAAGAAATTAAGGACTTTTTAGAGTTCAATGAAAACGAAGCCACAACATACCCAAACTTATGGGACGCAATGAAAGCATTTCTAAGAGGAAAACTCATATCTCTGAGTGCCTCCAAAAGGAAACTAGAGAGAGCACACATTAGCAGCTTGACAACACACCTAAGAGCACTAGAACAAAAGGAAGCAAATTCACCCAAGAGGAGTAGACGGCAGGAAATAATCAAACTCAGGGGTGAAATCAACCAAGTGGAAACAAGAAAAACTATTCAAAGAATCAACCAATCAAGGAGCTGGTTCTTTGAGAAAATCAACAAGATAGATAAACCCTTAGCCAGACTCACTAGAGGGCACAGGGAAAGCATCCTAATTAACAAAATCAGAAATGAAAAAGGAGACATAACAACAGATCCTGAAGACATCCAAAACACCATCAGATCCTTCTACCAAAGGCTATACTCAACAAAACTGGAGAACCTGGATGAAATGGAGAAGTTCCTAGACAGATACCAGGTACCAAAGTTGAATCAAGATCAGGTTAATGATCTAAACAGCCCTATATCCCCCAAATAAATAGAAGCAGTCATTAATAGTCTCCCAACTAAAAAAAGCCCAGGACCAGATGGGTTTAGTGCAGAGTTCTATCAGACCTTCAAAGAAGATCTAATCCCAGTTCTTCACAAACTATTCCACAAAATAGAAACAGAAGGTACTCTACCCAACTCATTCTATGAAGCCACAATTACTCTGATACCTAAACCACAAAAAGACCCAACAAAGATAGAAAACTTCAGACCAATATCCCTTATGAATATTGATGCAAAAATCCTCAATAAAGTTCTTGCTAACCGAATCCAAGAACACATCAAAACAATCATCCATCCTGACCAAGTAGGTTTCATCCCAGGGATGCAGGGATGGTTCAATATACGGAAATCCATCAACGTAATCCAGTATATAAACAAACTCAAAGACAAAAACCACATGGTCATCTCGTTAGATGCAGAAAAAGCATTTGACAAGATCCAACACCCATTCATGATAAAAGTCTTGGAAAGATCAGGAATTCAAGGCCCATACCTAAACATGATAAAAGCAATCTACAGCAAACCAGTAGCCAACATCAAAGTAAATGGTGAGAAGCTTGAAGCAATCCCTCTAAAATCAGGGACTAGACAAGGCTGTCCACTTTCTCCATACCTATTCAACATTGTACTTGAAGTCCTAGCCAGAGCAATTCGACAACAAAGGAGATAAAAGGGATACAAATTGGAAAAGATGAAGTCAAAATATCACTCTTTGCAGATGATATGATAGTATATATAAGTGACCTTAAAAATTCCACCAGAGAACTCCTAAGCCTGATAAACAGCTTCGGTGAAGTAGCTGGATATAAAATTAACTCAAACAAATCAATGGCCTTTCTCTACACAAAGAATAAACAGGCTGAGAAAGAAATTAGGTAAACAACACCCTTCTCAATAGTCACAAATAATATAAAATATCTTGGCGTGACTCTAACTAAGGAAGTGAAAGATCTGTATAATAAAAACTTCAAGTCTCTGAAGAAAGAAATTCTAGAAGATCTCAGAAGATGGAAAGATCTCCCATGCTCATGGATTGGCAGGATCAACATTGTAAAAATGGCTATCTTGCCAAAAGCAATCTACAGATTCAATGCAATCCCCATCAAAATTCCAAATCAATTCTTCAACGAATTAGACAGTGCAATCTGCAAATTCATCTGGAATAACAAAAAACCTAGGATAGCAAAAACTCTTCTCAAGGATAAAAGAACCTCTGGTGGAATCACCATGCCGGACCTAAAGCTTTACTACAGAGCAATTGTGATAAAAACTGCATGGTACTGGTATAGTGACAGACAAATAGACCAATGGAATAGAATTGAAGACCCAGAAATGAACCCACATACCTATGGTCACTTGATCTTCGACAAGGGAGCTAAAAACATCCAGTGGAAGAAAGACAGCATTTTCAACAAATGGTGCTGGCACAACTGGTTGTTAACATGTAGAAGAATGTGAATCGATCCATTCCTATCTCCTTGTACTAAGGTCAAGTCTAAGTGGATCAAGGAACTTCACATAAAACCAGAGACACTGAAACTTATGGAGGAGAAAGTGGGGAAAAGCCTTGAAGATATGGGGACAGGGGAAAAATTCTTGAATAGAACAGTAATGGCTTGTGCTGTAAGATCGAGAATTGACAAGTGGGACCTCATGAAACTACAAAGCTTCTGCAAGGCTAAAGACACCATCAATAAGACAAAAAACCACCAACAGATTGGGAAAGGATCTTCACCTATCCTAAATCAGATAAGGGACTAATATCCAATATATATAAAGAACTCAAGAAGGTGGACTCCAGAAAGTCAAATAACCCCATTAAAAAATGGGGCTCAGAACTGAACAAAGAATTCTCACCTGAGGAATACCGAATGGCAGAGAAACACCTGAAAAAATGTTCAACATCCTTAATCATCAGGGAAATGCAAATCAAAACAACCCTGAGATTCCACCTCACACCAGTCAGAATGGCTAAGATCAAAAATTCAGGTGACAGCAGATGCTGGCGAGGATGTGGAGAAAGAGGAACACTCCTCCATTGTTGGTGGGATTGCAAGCTTGTACAACCACTCTGGAAATCAGTCTGGCGGTTCCTCAGAAAATTGGACATAGTACTACCGGAGGATCCAGCAATACCTCTCCTGGGCATATATCCAGAAGATGTCCCAACCGGTAAAAAGGACACATGCTCCACTATGTTCATAGCAGCCCTATTTATAATAGCCAGAAGCTGGAAAGAACCCAGATGTCCCTCAACAGAGGAATGGATACAGAAATTATGGTACATTTACACAATGGAGTACTACTCAGCTATTAAAAAGAATGAATTTATGAAATTCCTAGCCAAATGGATGGACCTGGAGGGCATCATCTTGAGTGAGGTAACACAATCACAAAAGAACTCACACAATATGTATTCATTGATATGTGGATATTAGCCCAAAACTTAGGATACCCAAGATATAAGATACAATTTGATAAACGCATGAAACTCAAGAAGAATGAAGACCAAAGTGTGGACACTGTGCCCCTTCTTAGAATTGGGAACAAAACACCCAGGGAAGGAGTTACAGAGACAAAGTTCATAGCTGTGATGAAAGAATGCACCATTTAGAGACTGCTGTATCCAGGGATCTGTCCCATAATCAGCTTCTAAACGCTGACACCATTGCATACACTAGCAAGATTTTGCTGAAAGGACCCAAATATAGCTGTCTCTTGTGAGACGATGCCGGGGCCTAGCAAACACAGGAGTGGATGTTCACAGTCAGCTATTGGATGTATCACAGGGCTCCCAATGGAGAAGCTAGAGAAAGTACCCAAGGAGCTAAAGGGATCTGCAACCCTATTGTCGGAACAACATGATGTACTAACCAGAACCCCGGAGCTCTTGTCTCTAGCTGCATATGTATCGAAAGATGGCCTAGTCGGCCATCATTGGAAAGAGAGGCCCATTGGACTTGCAAACTTTATATGCCCCAATATAGGGGAATGCCAGGGCCAAAAGAATGGGAATGGGTGGGTAGGGAAGTGGGGGGCGCTATGGGGGACTTTTGGGATAGCATTGGAAATGTAATTGAGGAAAATATGTAATAAAAATATTAAAAATCAAACAAAAAAAAAAAGAAAAAGAATCCATTAATTTGAAAGACAGCAAAGAGGGGTGTGTGGGAGGGTCTGAAGGGGGGACAGGGGAAAGGAAATGGCGCGATTGTATTATAATCTCAAAAATAAAAGAAATGTTTTAAAAAGAAAAAAAAAAAAGAAAAGGAAACACAAAACTTTTACAACTTAACTTTATATTTTAAAGAGTTTTCTTTCTCACAGCCTACAATACATTGTGTTACTTTTGCAAAAAAAAAAAAAAAAAAAAAAAAAAGTAGACTTAGAAAGTTATATCATGCCTTCCAACACTGAGTCAGCAGACACCCCCCAAGGTCCCCAAGAGGATGCTCCACGAGATCTCAGGACCACCGGTGAGTGGAACACAACTTCTGTTCCAATCCAATCGAGAGGGGCCTGAGACAGCATTAGAGAAGCAGGAAACCCTGCCTGACCAGGGTCACAAGTCCCTTCCTGTCAGCGCCAGCACTTGGTCACCTGGGCACAGAGTCAGTGGAAACCCCCAAGGTCCCTAAGGACTGCTTCTGACACAAACCCCTTTTCACGCTCCAGACATCTGGGCACCTTCCCTGCCAGAGGAGAGGTGTCCGCCCTGCCCGGGAGGGCTTTGCTGGAGCACCTGGGAGAGCCATCTTGGCTCCCGGATACCTCTGAGACTAGTCTGTGCAGGTGAGAGTGTGGACTACAGAAGCTAACAGCATCTGTGACACAGAAGCTAACAGCATCTGTGACAGGCCAAAGCAACACAGCTTCTGGGACAGGTCCTGTTCTGGGCCTTCATCTTCTTCCTGGAGGGAGGTCCGAACGCCAGATATCTGTGCACCTTCCTTGTAAGAAGAGAGCTTGCCTGAAGAGTGTGCTCTGAGCACGGAAACTCAGAGGAGAGAGCTAGTATCCCAGGTCTGCTGATAGGGGCTAACAGAAGCACGAGAGGAACAATCTCTAACCAGAGACAACTATAAAAACTAACTCCAGAGATTACCAGATGGCGAAAGGCAAACTTAAGAATCTTACTAACAGAAACGAAAACCACTCACCATCATCAGAACGCAGAACTCCCACCTTGCCCAGTCCTGGGCACCACAACACACCTGAAAAGCTAGACCCGGATTTAAAAGCATATCTCATGATGATGGTAGAGGACATCAAGAAGGACTTTAATAACTCCCTTAAAGAAATACAGGAGAACACTGCTAAAGAGTTACAAGTCCTTAAAGAAAAAGAGGAAAACACATCCAAACAGGTGCTGAAAATGAACAAAACCATACTAGACCTAAAAAGGGAAGTGGACACAATAAAGAAAACCCAAAGTGAGGCAAAGCTGGAAATAGAAACCTTAAGAAAGAAATCTGGAACCATAGATGCGATCATCAGCAACAGAATACAAGAGATGGAAGAGAGAATTTCATGTGCAGAGGATTCCATAGAGAACATGGGCACAACAATCAAAGACAATGCAAAATGCAAAAAGATCCTAACTGAAAACATCCAGGAAATCCAGGACACAATGAGAAGATCAAACCTACGGATAATAGGATTAATGAGAATGAAGATTTTCAACTCAAAGGGCCAGCAAATATCTTCAACAAAATTATAGAAGAAAACTTCCCAAACCTAAAGAAAGAGATGCCCATGAACATACAAGAAGCCTACAGAACTCCAAATAGACTGGACCAGAAAAGAAATTCCTCCTGACACATAATAATCAGAACAGCAAATGCACTAAATAAATATAGAATATTAAAAAGCAGCAAGGGAAAAGGGTCAAGCAACATATAAACGCAGGCATATCAAAATGACACCAGGCTTTTCACCAGAGACTATGAAAGCCAGAAGATCCTGGACAGATGTTATACAGACACTAAGAGAACACAAATGCCAGCCCAGGCTTCTTTACCCAGCCAAACTTTCAATTACCATAGATGAAGAAACCAAAGTATTCCACGACAAAATCAAATTCACACATTATCTTTCCACGAATCCAGCCCTTCAAAGGATAATAACAGAAAAAAGCCCTAGAAAAAGCAAGAAAGTAATCCTTCAACAAACCTAAAAGAAGACAACCACAAGAACAGAATGCCAACTCTAAAAAACAAAAATAATAGGAAGCAACAATTACTTTTCCTTAATATCTCTTAATATCAATGGACTCAACTCCCCAATAAAAAGACATAGACTAACAGACTGGCTACACAAACAGGACCCAACATTTTGCTGCTTACAGGAAACCCATCTCAGGAAAAAACACAGACATGATCTCAGAATGAAAGGCTGGAAAACAATTTTGCAAGCAAATGATCTGAAGAAAAAAGCTGGAGTAGCCATTCTAATATCAAATAAAATCGACTTCCAACCCAAAGTTATCAAAAAAGACAAGGAGGGACACTTCATACTCATCAAAGGTAAAATCCCCCAAGAGGAACTCTCAATTCTGAATATCTGTGCTCCAAATGCAAGGGCAGCCACATTCATTAAAGAAACTTTAGTAAATCTCAAAGCACACATTGCACCTCACACAATAATAGTGGGAGACTTCAACACACCACTTTCATCAATGGACAGATCATGAAAACAGAAACTAAACAGGGACACAGTGAAACTAACAGAAGTTATGAAACAAATGAATTTAACAGATATCTACAGAACATTTTATCCTAAAACAAAAGGATATACCTTCTTCTCAGCACCTCATGGGACCTTCTCCAAAATTGACCACGTAATTGGGCACAAAACAGGACTCAACAGATACAAAAATATTGAAATTGTCCAATGCATCCTATCAGATCACCATAGACTAAGGCTTATCTTCAATAATAGCATAAATAATAGAAGGTCAACATTCACGTGGAAACTGAACAACACTCTTCTCAATGATACCTTGGTCAAGGAAGGAATAAACAAAGAAATTAAAGACTTTTTAGAGTTTAATGAAAATGAAGCCACAACATACCCAAACTTATGGGACACAATGAAAACATTTCTAAGAGGAAAACTCATAACTCTGAGTGCCTCCAAAAAGAAACTAGAGAGAGCACACACAAACTCTAGACAACACACCTAAAAGCTCTAGAACAAAAGGAAGCAAATTCACCCAAGAGGAGTAGATGACAGGAAATAATCAAACTCACAGGTGAAATCAACCAAGTGGAAACAAGAAGAACTATTCAAAGAATCAACAAAATGAGGAGCTGGTTCTTTGAAAAATATCAACAAGATAGATAAACCCTTAGCCAGACTCACTAGAGGGCACAGGGAAAGCATCCTAATAACAAAATCAGAAATGAAAAGGGAGACATAACAAGAGATCCTGAAGAAATCCAAAACACCACCAGATCCTTCTACAAAAGGCTATATTCAACAAAACTGGAAAACCTGGATGAAATGGACGAATTTCTAGACAGATACCAGGTACTAAAGTTAAATCAGGATCAGGTTAATGATCTAAACAGTCCTATATCCCCTAAAGAAATAGAAGCAGTCATTAATAGTCTCCCAACCAAAATATGCCCAGGACCAGAGGGGTTTAGTGCAGAGTTCTATCAGACCTTCAAAGAAGATCTAATTCCAGTTCTTCACAAACTTTTCCACAAAATAGAAGCAGAAGGTACTCTACCCAATTCATTTTATGAAGCCACAATTCCTCTGATACCTAAACCACAGAAAGACCCAACAAAGATAGAGAACTTCAGACCAATTTCCCTGATGAATATTGATGCAAAATCCTCAATAAAATTCTTGCTAACCGAATCCAAGAACACATCAAAACAATCATCCATCCTGACCAAGTAAGTTTCATTCCAGGGTGCAGGGATGGTTTAATATACAGATATCCATCAATGTAATCCACCATATAAACAAACTCAAAGACAAAAACCACATGATCATCTCGTTAGATGCAGAGAAAGCATTTGACCAAATCCAACACCCATTCTTGATAAAAGTCTTGGAAAGATCAGGAATTCAAGGCCCATACCTAAATGTGATAAAAGCAATCTACAGCAGGCCAGTAACCAACATCAAAGTAAATTGCGAGAAGCTGGAAGCATTCCCACTAAAATCAGGGACTAGACAAGGCTGTCCACTTTCTCCATACCTATTCAACATTGTACTTGAAGTCCTAGCCAGAGCAATTCGACAACAAAAGGAGATCAAGGGAATACAAATTGGAAATGAAGAAGTCAAAATATCACTTTTTGCAGATGATATGATAGTATATATAAATGACCCTAAAAATTCCACCAGAGAACTCCTAAACCTGATAAAGAGCTTCAGTGAAGTAGCTGGATATATAATCAACTCAAACAAGTCAATGGCCTTTCTCTACATAAAGGATAAACAGACTGAGAAAGAAATTAGGGAAACAACACCCTTCTCAATAGTCACAAATAATATTAAATACCTTGGCATGACTCTGAGGAAGTGAAAGATCTGTATGATAAGAATTTCAAGTCTCTGAAGAAAGAAATTAAAGAAGATCTCCGAAGGTGTAAAGATCTCCCATTCTCATGGATAGGCAGGATCAATATAGTACAAATGGCTATCTTGCCAAAAGCAATCTATAGATTCAATGCAAACCCCATCAAAATTCGAACTCAATTCTTAACGAATTAGAAAGGGCAATCTGCAAATTCATCTGGAATAACAAAAAATCTAGGATAGCAAAAACTCTTCTCAAGGATAAAAGAACCTCTGGTGGAATCACCATGCCTGACCTAAAGCTGTACTACAGAGCAGTTGTGATAAAAACTGCATGGTACTGGTATAGCTACAGACAAGTAGACCAATGGAATAGAATTGAAGACCCAGAAATGAACCCACACACCTATGGTCACTTGATCTTTGACAAGGGAGCTAAAATCATCCAGTGGGAAAAAACCAGCATTTTCAACAAATGGTGCTGGCACAACTGGCGGTTAACATGTAGAAGAATGCGAATCGATCCATTCCTATCTCCTTGTACTAAGGTCAAATCTAAGTGGATCAAGGAACTCCACATAAAACCAGAGACAGTGAAACTTATAGAGGAGAAAGTGTTGAAAAGCCTCGAAAATATGGGCACAGGGGAAATTTTCCTGAATAGAACAGCAATGGCTTGTGCTGTAAAATTGAGAATCGACAAATGGGACCTCATAAAATTTCAAAGCTTCTGTAAGGCAAAAGACACTGTCAATAAGACAAAAAGGCCACCAGTAGATTGAGAAAGGATTTTTACCAATCCTAAATCTGATAGGGGACTAATATCCAATATATATAAAGAACTCAAGAAGGTGGACTCCAAAAAATCAAATAACCCCATTAAGAAATGTGGTGCAGAGCTTAACAAAGAATTCTCACCTGAGGAATACT
The DNA here is from genome assembly GCF_978045245.1 of Mus caroli. Taxonomy (NCBI): domain Eukaryota; kingdom Metazoa; phylum Chordata; class Mammalia; order Rodentia; family Muridae; genus Mus; species Mus caroli. Next base: position 88,529,103 of record NW_028227266.1, read on the forward strand.
GAATGGCTGAGAAGCACCTGAAAAAATGTTCAGCATCCTTTATTATCAAGGAAATGCAAATCAAAACAACCCTGAGATTCCACCTCACACCAGTCAGAATGGCTAAGGTAACAGCAGATGCTGGCAAGGATGTGGAGAAAGAGGAACACTCCTCCACTGTTGGTGGGATTGCAAGCTTGTACAACCACTCTAGAAATCAGTCTGGCAGTTTCTCAGAAAATTGGACATGGTACTACCAGAGGATCCTGCAATACCTCTCCTGGCATATATCCAGAAGATGTTCCAACTGGTAAGAAGGACACATGCTTCATTATGTTCATAGCAGCCTTATTTATAATAACCAGAAGCTGGAAAGAACCCAGATGCCCCTCAACAGAAGAATGGATACAGAAAATGTGGTACATTTACACAATGGAGTACTACTCAGCTATTAAAAAGAATTAATTTATGAAATTCCTAGGCAAATGGTTGGACCTGGAGGGCATCATCCTGAGTGAGGTAACCCAATCACAAAAGAACTCACACAATATGTACTCACTGATAAGTGGATATTAGCCCAGAAACTTAGAATACCCAAGCTATAAGATACAATTTGTGAAACTCACGAAACTAAAAAGAACAAAAACCAAAGTGTGGACACTTTGCCTCTTCTTAGAATTGGGAACAAAACACCCATGGAAGGAGTAACAGAGACACAGTTTGGAGCTGAGACGAAAGGATGGACCTTCTAGAGACTGCCATATCCAGGGATCCATCACATAATCAGCCTCCAAATGCTGACACCATTGCATACACTAGCAAGATTTTTCTGAAAGGATCCTGATAGAGCTGTCTCTTGTGAGACTAGGTAGGGGCCTAGCAAACTCATAAGTGGATGCTCACAGTCAGCTATTGGATGTATCACAGGGCTCCCAATGGAGGAGCTAGAGAAAGTACCCAAGGAGCTAAAGGGATCTGCAACCCTATAGGTGGACCAACAATATGAACTAACCAGTAACCCCGGAAGCTCGTGTCTCTAGCTGCATATGTATCAGAACATGGCCTAGTTGGCCATCAGTGGAAAGAGAGGCCCATTGGTCGTGCAAACTTTATATGCCTCAGTATAGGGGAACGCCAGGGCCAAGAAGTGGGAGTGGGTGGGTAGGGGAGTTTGTGGGTATGGGGCACTTTTGGGATAGCACTGGAAATGCAAATGAAGAAAATACTTAATTAAATAAAAGTTATATTACCCTCCCAGAGTTCTTCACCCTATTCCCCATCACCTTAGCCCCAGAGAAAGGTTCCCCCACCACCCCTTTATCCTTTCATCTACCCACCAACCTCTCCACCCTTCCACTCCCACTTTACCCCCCCCCCAATATTCCCCTTCCCTGGGACATCAAGTCTCTACAGGATTAGGTGCATCCTTTCCTACTGAGGTCAAACAAGGCAGACCTCTGCTACATATGTGTCAGGATTTTTATTTAAATGTAATTGCATTACTTCCTCCTTCCCTTTATGTGCAGATGTGGTGTGAGTGGGTTGGGGGAGAATGTGCACATAAATGCAGATGTTCACAGAGGTCAGAGACATCAGGGTCTATGGTCTATGGTGACAGGCTCAAGTGTCAAGTTGAGAAGCGGTAGACTTGTGGTGATTAACCTGGAGCCGCTTGGTTGGTTTAGGAGGTGCCTGGAGCTGGAGTTGTGAGCCACCCAGCATTGGTGCTGGGAACCAAACTCCAGTCCTCTTCACGAACAATACATGCTCCTAACCACTGAGCCAGCCATCATCGCTGCAGCCCCCAAACCCCTTTGTCTGTACTGAAATCAAGTATCCTAAAATTAGCATTGCTTTCTGGACCTGATATTTGCTCAGATTAGAAGGTGCAACATTTTCTTTCTAGTTCAAATGCATTTTATAATTTCAATTATGTTCATTGCATTATTGTTTCCTAGTGTTCAGATATTTTTTCTCAGTGAAGGCCAAGGTTCTTTCCTGGTCCCTGAGCAATTTGCAACAGCTGGACTCCAAGTGGCACTGCTGACTGCTTTCGGGGCAGACTTATTGCTTGGTGGCCTTGTAGCGCAGCTTCATCAGTCTTACAGTGGAGGGACTCTGGAAACTCAAGTATATGAAAGAGTTCTGAGCCATCAGTATTCAGCAGTGTGCCAGACCTTTACCAGCAAGAAGAGAATGTTCGGCTTGAGTAAGAGGAAACAGCTGTTCACCAGCTTTTGCTCTTGGTGGGGGACAGATGCTAACATAAAATCAGTCTGTGGTTTCCGACCTTGCACAAGAATGGGATCCTGCCTCACAGTGACTTACAGCTGAATATAAAGAACTTACTGGGGACTGCAGACTCCTATCGCTTATTTATACTGGGAAATAGTATGGCTAGGAGGAATAGGTGCAGAACTGTTGGTAACACATTGCATTAGTATGACTCGTAGAGCCCATGTTGGAGCTGGTGTCACTAAAAACAGAGATCTGGGAACAGCTGGGCAGATAGCATTGGGCAAAGCTTGGAATGGTTAGGTTTTGCACCTTAACTAGCCAAGTGAGGACATAGTCAAGCAAGTTGACTGGGGTAACAGTAAGAGAATTCAGTTCTGTATGTATGAAATAGCTGTGATGGAATAACACCGCTGTCAGCCCAAACCTACCAAAGACACCCTTAAAGTATTCACCCCCATGTCTCTTCCCAAATTCTTGCTGTACACATGGATGAACACACTTGCCCATGTTCCAAGTTCTGCTCCTCATCCTTTATGAGGTTCAATCATGCAACAAGTACTGTGTGGCCATTACGAGCCCCTCAGTCAGCTTTTCAATGGCTCTTTCAACTGCTTCCTGTATGTCCAAGTGTGCAAATCCATAGTCCTTGGAGCCATTTTTCAATCATGAGCCACCTTACATGAAAGGGTCTTACCAAAAGCAGAATGTGTGCCCTACAGTGCTTTATGGTCAACGAATCTGTCCATATTTTAATGACTGTATAGCTCACTCCAAATGACAGATCCTGCACTGGCTTGCCCTTTATAAGCACCAAGATGCATAGCCCAAGATGCAGCTGGTGATCTTATCCCTGTGGGCTTCATGGAGAGGATGGGGTGCCCACACTTAACTTTTCCTACAGCATTTCTCAGTTCCATTAGGATGTAAGTTTTCTATGTAGAGTAAAGCCATAGTGTAGCTAGGAGCACTGGGATTCATCTCCAGGAGACTAGTTAAAACACATAAAGATGTCAAAAGTAGATCTTTGGGGTAAATTTTCTATCAAGTGTGGCCATTGAGTTTTCCCACATTCCCAGCATCTGAGTGAAGGTTCTCGTATCCAACAGCCAAGGCATATCCAAGAATTCAACACTTCCTAGCTCAGACCTCAAACTTAGTGAAGCCATGACAAGCCATTCCCCTGAAGAAGCACATGACTCAAAATCAGCAAGGATTCTATAAAATAATTATAGTTTTATGCTACAAAATTTTGGAAGTGACTTTATATATATATATATATATATATATATATATGTATATATATATATATATATCCACAGATATCTGTATCACACAAATAAAAGTTAAAGAGAAGCAATGATTTGACCAGAAATAAAATGAAATAAAAGACAATGGTCTTTAGAATCTGCTCTGAAATTCAGAAGAAGAAGAAAAACCTTACATGAAGCAATAAGGATATTAGATATGAAAGGCAAGGACAGAGGGACAGTGTACTTTCCCCCTCGAGGGGCTCATTAAACAGAAGCAATGTCAGTGAACACAAGAAAAAATATTTTCCAAGCAGGCAGGTTGATCAGGACGTCTCAGAAACCATTTAGCCAGAAGAGAATTCAGTGATATATTCAAGATATTCACATGTAATTATTATTTTTAGTAAACACTGAAAAGACAAAAGGTATGGCCTTTCAAGCATTCACAGGTTGAGTCTAGTACACATTTCACTACAAGGTCTCATAAAGAATGTGTTTAAACACAATTGGAAGATTGGCAGAAGTAACAAAACACAGCTTGAATATGCTGACGAACTTGCTTGAGTGTCTACTTAAAAATCTCTTATTTCATACTAATAGCAAAAGTGGTGTGTACTCAGAGAATCTCATGGTGCATTAAGACCCCTCTCATGTCATGTGAGCAACAGAAATAAAGTTCCCATTTTCCAATAAAGTTAAGTCTATATATGCTGTAGATATAGATATGCTTAAATTAAGTATAAACATTTTTAAGTGGAAACTCTCTATTGTTCCCAAAGCCAAACTGAGAAATAGAAATCATAATCAAGACAATAAAAATAGAGGCTGGCTGGAGAGATGGCTCAGCTGTTAAGAGCATTGAATGCTCTTCCAGAAGTTTTGACTTCAATTCCCAGCAACTATATGGTGACTCAAAACCATCTGTAATGAGATGGGATTCCCTCTTCTGGTGTGTCTGAAGATAGCTACAGTGTACCCATATACATAAAATAAATAAATATTTTAAGAAGAATATATATATATATATATATATATATATATATATATATATATATATGAAAAAGAAAGAAGCAAGCAATAAAGATGGTGAGGAGAAATAAGTCCATTATATCATAAACATTACTCCATTAACATAGAGTCTGGGTAAGGTTTTAAATGCTGAGTGAAATCCTCTCAATGACATTTCAATGGAGTAATGGATATTCATCAGACTGGAACGCCAGCCTTTGGATCTGAGAACTGCTCCTACAGTCCTGATTGGGCTTCAAAATACAAAATTGGTTTGCAAACTTTACTCCCCCTGTATTTTTTTTTTGAAACACTCATATTGGCTGCAGAATGATGAGTCAGTTTCACAGGCTTCTGAGCCAGAGAAACACCAGAGCCAAGATAAACGTGTCACAGAAAACACGTGGGGATCACAGGCTGGCTGTAGGAGCTGGCATCCCGCTAAGCCGACCACACAAGCTTTCTGACAGTGTGTACGCCAAATAACTTCCTCAAGAGAGCATTTTTATTTTTGGAATAATTTTTTTAAAGATTTACTTTTAGGGCTCAAGTGATGGTTCAGCAGTTAAGAGCACTGGCTGCTCTTCCGGAGGTCCTGAGTTCAATTCCCGGCAACCACATGGCGTCTCACAACCATCTGTAATGGGCTAGAATGCCCTCTTCTGATGTGTCTAAAGACAGCTGCAACATACTCATATACATAAAATAAATAAATCTCTTTTAAAAGGTTTATTTTTATGATTTTAAGTATATATATGGTACACACTCATGAATGAAAGTCCCCACAGGGGTCAGAAGTGTTGGGTTCCACTACAGCTGGGGCTACAGGCAGTTGTGAGCCACCTGATGTGGGTGCTGGGAGTCAAACTCAGGTCCTCAGGAAGCGCAATATGTGCTCTTAACCACCGAGCCATCTTCCCAGCCATGAACTCATTCTTTGAAACTTAAACATATTTGTTAATATAACATAGAAATGTCACTTAGGACTTCGAATATCCATTGTTCATGTGGCCATCTCCATAGGAATACTTTCAGAAACCAACATTCCTCACTCTTCTACTGGTCGGATAGCTCTGTAGCACTCAGTATCCTAACAGTACAGTTAAGTTCACACTGGAAGTCGGGGGTAGGGAAAGGTCCCTTCACAAGCCAGACCTCCAATCCCAGACTTGTCACAAATCAGATGCAGCAAAGAAGGCATGCAAGTTTGAAAGGCCTGAGTGAAACGCATTGGGCTCTCTGTGTCCCTGGCAGGAATTCGTCATCTGCTGACCATTAATTTCTCTTGTGTTTCCAGCCCAGAATCGGACTATCACTTCCCTCCTTTCACACCTGGGCTAACAATAACCCTCTGCTTCACTACCTACCCAGATACTTACTATGAGGCAGATGTGAGCTCCCAAAGATTATTGTCTACACCTGCCTTTCAGGATGGTTTGCTTTGTATCAGCAGTGTGCGGAATGTCTGCCGAGCTGCCCCAGCGCGGTTAGAGGATGGGCTCTTCAGCAGAGTCATTTCCATATTGCTCATGGCATTTAGCAGAGAAGCCTTCACATAAAGCTATAAACAGTTACATTATTTTATTGATAGCATTCAGCTCTAACCCCTAAAGCATAAAACCAGTTACGCCCCGTTCCATTCCCTGGAACTTGAACTTAGCAATAACTTCCAATTCTGTTAATAGGCCAAATAGTTCTAAAATTCTACACAAACCTTCCTGTAAATACCTCAAAAATTGAACAATTGGGGAGATATAATTCCGTGATAAACTTTGCACTTAGCATGAAAAAGGGTCTAGGTGAAATCCCCCACACTAAATACAATATCAAAAAAAAATCTAAGTAGCTTCTCTTTTAGGGACCAAAGAACTGATCCATCAAAAATTATTATACTGAAACCTTAAGAGAAAATGAAAAGCCAAAGAGGTAACTCTGGCACTCACAAAGGTCATTTGTTAATGGTATAGGGTGAGAGGCATTCATTTGCGGCTGCAAACTTTTCTATTAAGGAAAATTCACTCTCCTCCCAACAACTGTCCGTGACCAGTATCTCCTCAGCTAGGGCTGGGAGCTCAAGCCCACCTCCCGCCTCTGTGCCATGATCTTGTCAGACTTGACCTTGTGTAGACATTGTGAGGCCTGGCACAGCTGCTGAGTTCATATGCGCAGCTGCCCAGTTGTATCTGGAAAGTACGGCTTCCTCATAACCATCTCCCAACTCTGGTTCTTACACTCTTGCAGTTCCTTCATCCCTGATGATCCCTGAGCCTTTAAAGATGGAGTTGACCACATACCTAAGAGAATATGAGCAGCAGCACTAGTTGGTCTCTATGTGATTTTAAAAAATAAAAACACATAATCTAGTGGGTATGGAATTAGACATATCTGGAAGGAGATAGGGAAAGGAAAGTCATGTTCAAAATACAGAGAATATTATCAGAGAACTAATAAAAGTATTTTAGTTTAAAATTTTTCATCCAATATATTTTGATCATATTCTTTCCAGATCTTCCCCACCTCTCTACCCACCTAACTACATGTTCTCAGCATTCTTTCTCTCTAAAAGAGAAAAGAGAATCAAGGCAAATAAAAGAGATGAAAGTACAAAAAAATACAAACACACAAAAACAAACAAACCAACAAAAATCACCCCAACTACTCCCAGGCATTGCATGGTGTCTTCCCTGAAGTGTGATGGATAAACCTGTGGCATCCTATTGAAGGAAACTTCTTTTTCTCTTTCCCAGCAGATGTTAATTGCAAATAGCTTCTTGATAAGAGGTAGGGCATTGTGCCTACTTTTCCTTCTCTATGCTATGGTTCTGTCTGGTTTGAAGCTGTACAAGACTTGTGCTCACCCTTAGGCTTCATCTGTGACTCATAACTTTACTTAAGATGCTGTGTTACTCACGGATAAAACTTAACTCCCCAATTCATGGAGCTCATGCAGGAGGCCAACAAGCAGCCAGAACGTGTGAGCATCACTTGGTGAGCTTCCTGCAGCTCTTGCGATGGTCTGGGTATTGCGAACAATTGGGATCCTTGGAAATAAACTCAGCAACACTGATGCCCTTGCATTTGACTTTCATCAACTAGGAGAAAGAATACACTTTTGGGGTAGGAACAAGTCTATGGTACCCAAGAAAGATAGTATAAAGTAGAAAGGAGGTTCCCTGTCCCCATAGCTAAAAGCATTCCTCCCTAAGCATGTGATATGGTCAGAATTCTGGGACTCAGGCTGGCCAACAGAACAGTGGGCTGGCAGTGCTAGTAAGAGTTTAGAGTGAAGAGAAAGCGGGGGTGGGGGTGGGAGATGAAGATTGCCAACTAATCACTAGATAGAGGGGGGAACTGCGCAAAGGAGACATGACTGGCCTCTGGCAGCTTAGGAAAAGACAGGGTCCCTCATAGAATTGGTGCTACCAGTGCAGGCTGGGTGCCCACAGCAAGATTTCCCCAAACCCTGAAACATTACATTTATTGTGAATTTGGCAGTGTGCTGATATGTACATTGGCATGTGGCAGTTCTAAGCAGACACTACTGTCAGCTATGAGAAGATAGCTTATATATGGCTTATATTATTGTGTAATTGTTGTAGCTGTTAGAATAATCATGGGGAGAGCCTGCGGTCCTCCCAGATGCCAGCATCCGTAGAAAGAAGCTGTCTCTAGGAAGAGCACCTACTAAGCTGGTCATTTCATTCCAGTTCCCAACTCCTGAGACATAAGCCATGATCACAGTAAACCTACAAGCTGCAGGGATGCCTGCACGGTGGCCTCAGAGTCCATCTTCCTGGGACAACCTGCCCTTCCTTTATCTTGACAAAGGCTTGGATGATATAGGGGAGACCCTTTAGGATAATCTAAGTCCTGATTTTGTAGGAAGTGTTGAAGATAGAGACTCCATCCAAGGGGTTACTTTGGGCATAATGCAAATAATTTTACAGTTAGGGAAATGGGGGCTCAGACCAAACCACTTCCTGCTTAGTAGTAGAAGTGGTCACCTCTTAACCATGGTACAGTGTTCTTTATTGTTTGGCTTTTGAAACATCTTTCTATATAGTCCTGATGATTTGGTATTCACTATGTGACTCGGGCTGACCTTAAACTAATGGCAATGCTTCTGCCTCCATCTCCTGAATGCTAAGACTAGAGGCATGAACTACAACAGCAGGTGAACGGAGTGGCGTCCCTAAGGATGCAGCCCCTGATAGCAGCAAGATTTTGACAAGCTCTCTGAGGGAGAAGAGAGGTAATTTGGAAACAGTAAGAGCAAGTCAGAGAGTTGCCTGGTGGTAAATCTGAGCCTGTGAGTGTGAGCTGAAATGATTCTACAATCGCACAACATCGTGCCAGGCCCTTTTGAGGCGGTGTGAAAGAATCAGGCAAGCGATATGACCATCCTGACAATATACCAGAGCCAGAGCAGAGCAGCTGTAGAAACTCTTGTCCTCCAGGAGGCATTCTGATGACTCTCCAAGCCTGGCCTTCTAACCTGGGCATCCTAGGGCTGGGGAATGACCTCCACGACATTCAGCACTTGCTCTAGACCAAAGATACCCAAGGGGATACTCTAGTGCTACTGATACAATCTGGTCTTCACAGGGGCGGGTGGGGGTTACGGATCACCTGCTACCTCTTGACTATTGTTCTGCTGAGTGTGCATGTCCACGCTGAGGTTAGCAGGAAGCAAGGCTGAGACAGTCTCATTAGCTCCTGTCCGTTGTGGGATTTTCTACTCCTGGTTCATGGGGGTCTGTGTGAATTGTTGCCTTTGTTCAGCTGGCTATGCAAGACAGATCACACCAAATGGCTAGAGTTTTAGCTCTGCTGCCACCAGGTGGTAGGAACTGCCTTTCACAGGAATTAGAACTTTTTGTGGCCTTACAGTCTGCCTGACAACTGCTTAAAATGATCATATAGATCTCCTTCAGTGTCTTTTTTTTTAAAAATCAACTTGCTTTATTGATACACACAAGAAAGAAAAACCTGAATGTGCATTGTCTTGAGCATCCAGCATCCAACCCCACCCAAGGTGGCAAACAAAAGAATAATTTGAAATAACATCATGAAAAATAAGTTCTTTAATAAAGGCATCAGTTAGGTTCATCTAAGGCTCTGCTCTTTCAAGTATCGGAGGAATTTCCACGATGCTGAAGTGAGGTATAGGTGCCTACCTGTGTTGGCCTGGGTTATATCTGATTATATGCAAACACCGTGACAGGGAAAGATTTCTCACCTGCCAAAAATTGTATTACTTTTACAGATGTACTAAAATTTGTTTACATTAAACGAAATGTTAAGATTGTTCATAAAATTATCTCAGGGAGAAGGATTTCTTCAGTTTTGATATATCTTTTCTTACCTTCTGATAAAAGAAACATCCTTCTCAATTTAATTATTTAGTGTCAGCATAACTGTTTGCTGTTGCATATGGTGTGCACTAATGTACATAGCTTTATGTCAAAGCTCCTCCACTGGTGAGAAGCCATGCTAATGACTGGATGGGGACCATGGTGGCGGGTTGCCATCTTCCACATGATACAAAAGTTTTATAGATCTAAAAGTTACTACTGACACTGAGAATGGCAGGGGACAGAGGGACAAATAGAGGTACTTATTTTTATATCACAATGATACATTTATACTTCACATTGTAAACACAAAATCTAGACATATATATTGTAAATAGCTCACCGTGTACACAGTGCTAAAAGTTTGCTTGTTCTGAGACACACTTTGACTTTATTATATGGTTCCTGTGGGGAATGTGAGACTCAGTAGCCTTGGTAATTGGGAAGCTATTGATATATAAATCTGACTGATTAATTATAAGCTTCTAGAGTTTTGTTTTACTGGGTTACTGAATGTGGGATCGCCAACCACAGGGGGTGGGGGTGTTATCACTGAGAAGGTACGGGCGGCATTGAGACTAGAGAACTTGAGCTGGGAAGACCACGATCAGTCACTGTGGTGGAGCTACCTTGACAGAGAGTAGCTGGGAGTAGCTCGGGAACTTGCCATTCTTTTTAATAGTCCCACACCAGGTACCTCAGTAAAAGAAAATGTTAAATCTTTAAAAATCCATGTATAAAACATCCAAGAAATCTGGCTCACTATGAAAAGACAAAAAAAAAATCTACAAATAATAGGAATAGAGGAAGAAGAAGAAACCCAGGCTAAAACCACAGAAAATGTTTTGAACAAAATTATAGAAGATAACTTCTCTAGCCGAAATAAGAAGGTACAAGCATCATACAGAACAGCAAATAGAATGGACCAGAAAAGAAACTTCCCACAATACATAATAATCAAAACATTAAACAGACAAAACAAAGAAACAGTATAAAAAGCTGAAAGGAAAAAAGATCAAGTAGTACACAAAGGCAGACCTATTGGAATAACGCCTGTAGTAAAAGTATCTTTATTTCCAGATGATGTAATAGCATATGTAAGTGGCCCTAAAATTCCCACCAGGGAACTCCCACAGCTGACAAACACTTTCAGCAAAGTAACGGGATACAAAATAACTCACAGAAATCAGTAGCTCTCATATATACAAATGACAAATAGTCTGAAAAAGCAATCAGAGAAACAATATCATTCACTATAACCTCTTTGGGGGAGTTGTATCTGGGGGTGATTCCAACCAAGTAAGTGAAAGACATCTAAAATAAAAACTTAGAATAAAAAACTAAAAAGGCATTGAAGAAAGTACCCGAAGAAAATATCAGAAGATAGATTTTCCATGATCAGGGATTGGTAGGATTAATATAGTAAAAATGGTCATCTCGCCAAAAGCAATCTAGAGATTCAATGCAATCTTCACCAAAATTCCAACACAATTATTCACAAAGCAGCGGGGCATGGTGGTGCATGCCTTTTATCCCCGCACTTGGGAGGCAGAGGCAGGCGGATTTCTGAGTTCGAGGCCAGCCTGGTCTACAGAGTGAGTTCCAGGACAGCCAGGGCTACACAGAGAAACCCTGTCTCGAAAAAACAAACAAACAAAAATATTGACAAATCTTTGAAGGACAATTTTCAGCGTTATGAAGAAACATGACCACACACACTCACACACACACACACACACACGCATACACATACACACACGCACACGCACACGCACACACACACACACACACACACACACACACACGGAAACAAATGAACAAAAACTAAGCCAAAAAGGATAGCTAAAACAATCTTGGATAATGAAAGAACTACTGAAGGCATCACTATCCCCAATCTCAAATGATGGTACAGAGCTATAGTAATAAAAACAGAATGATATTGGCATACAAACAGACAGGTAAATAAATTGAGTCAAACTGAAGCCTTAGACGTAAGTTCATACATCTCCATATGTGATATATATATATGAATGACCTGGAAACACACGTGGAAAAAAGGTAGCATCTTCAACAAACTGTGCTGATCAAATGGACTGCTGCTTGTGGATGTCTCCAAATAGGTTCACATTTATCACTGCATAAAAACCTCCAAATGGATCAAAGACACAACAAAAGGCCGAATACACTGCATCTAACTCCACTCTTTGTCTACTTTAAAGATAGCAAGGTGTCTTAGTCCTGAAGAATCCTGTATAAGTAAATCAGGAAATATTGGGAAATTCTTTAACCATGATTGGACAAATGAGAAGAGAATCCATAGCCTGGAATTCAACTAGAGAAAAAAGAAAGTTGGATGCATTATGGGTATAATACAGGCAAATTAAAGTAATGGTCAAGAAAGGAGAATACTCCTGAAGATCATTGTAGCCCATTGGTAGAGCACTTGCCTAGCATGCACAGGGTCTTAGATTCAATCTCCAGAAGTACAGAGGAAAAGGGGAGGTGCCACAAGGTTTAACTGAGGCTACCCAGTTAATTCCATGGTTGTGGAGGAGAAGGTCTCTGGGGAAGGAAAATCCTGGAGCCCACTAAGAATTTATTTTGCTTATCTCCCTCTCTCTTCTCCCCTCTCCTCTCTCCTCTCTCCCCTCTCCCCTGTCCCCTCTCCCCCTCTCCCCTCTCCCCTCTCCCCTTCTCCCTCTCCTTTCTCCCTTCCTCTCCCCTCTCCCCTTTCTCCTCTCCCTCCCTCTCCCCTCTCCCTTCCTCTCCCCTCTCCCCTCCTCTCTCCTCTCCCCTCCTCTCCCCTCTCCCTCAAATACACAGCCTCAATGAACCCTTTTAAGGCTACACACATTGTATGTATGCAGTGTTCTTGAAATAGGTCCTACTTGGAATAACTCTTGGTAAATTAGTACAGTCTTGGTAATTCTAGAGTCTAATACTTAATACAATTTCAAGATATCTAGATTCATATACTTTCAGTTCATTACTCTCAAACCATTACCAGCTCATGTGTTTCCCTGGAGAAGCTAACTGGGAAAACTTTGCAGATATCTTTCATAGGACCTGGGACTGAGCTCTGCTCTGTGGAAGAACTGCTTGAAAGTTCAGAAAATAGAACAACCCTAAAAGAGAAATGTGAGCCTTGTGCATGCCAAGCACAGATATTTTAAATATGACTGTCACTCAGAGAAGCACCAGAAGCTAAAAGGCTCAGCAACACTCCTCTCCTTTAACTCATAGATCCCTGAGATCCTGGGGATATGTGGCATTACTTTGAAAAATACTGCATTGACAATTCAGTTCTGTCACTTAGGGGTCATAAAATGCAGCATCAGAATTTAATACTAAATGAGAGGACTAGAAATAATAACAAAGGGAAATTATCAATCAGTTTCCAGGTAAGGAAACCGAAAGGATGCTGGGTGTTTTCAAAATACTAAAAGGGATAGAAGAGCCAAAAAGAAAAGCTAAAGCCAAATGTAATTAGCAAAGCAAAGGGAAGAAAGAGATGATGTTCAGAGACTTGAATTTACTCCTACTGGGACTAAATTCAGCTGTTACAGCTGCTTCATCAGATCCCTGGAGCCTACGCAGCATAGCCAAAGCTACGACTGCCATTGGCTGAAAGTGAACCTTCAGGTAAGGGATGAAAGCTGCTTTTCTTCCTTTTGAGGGAAAGCAAGGCTGCCTCTTCTAGACAGGGCCTGGCCCAGCTGGGCCTTCATAGTTCCTGAAGATCAACAGCTAATAAAGTTTCCCAGGACTTATGATGAAGCAAGATAGAAGATGCTTGTGCAATCAAGTATGAGAATACTGGTGTGCCACAAACAAAACAAAGCAAAACAAAACAAAAACAAAAGACAAAAAAACAAAAACAAACAAACAACCTAACCAAACAAAATTTATCAAATAGCTGTTCCTGGTTCCTGTAGCTAGCTGTTGCTTTTTACAAGTTATGATGGAGGGGAGGGGCTCATGCATTTCTTCCTTCCTGCATTAAATGTTTTGATATACTCAACTGTAGCATTACCTCCTATTAGCAGCATCTAACAGCTCTTATAAACAGTATTCCCCAAACCATCTAATGCAACCACCCTAGACCCTGAGCAGGCTCTTTCTAACATAACACTCCCCTGCTGAGGGACCCCCTAGCCCAGGATGTGCAAACTTCCTCCAAGCAGCTACGAAGCTCCAGATCTTCAGCCTCAGGTGTTCCTGGTGGTCTTTGACCACAAAGCATTACACATCCAACTTCCAATCTACTTCCTGGCAGGAGGGCTGGGCTCTGGAAATCATTATAAAAAGGTGACCAAAAAAAAAAAATGCATCTTGCCTGCCCTAAGCAACTGAACAATAATATGACTTGGATTTCAAAAGTTTCCTCACAGGTTCATGCTTTGAGCTGTTCTTCCCCGAGTGATAGCTAGTTTAGAGATGCCATGCAACTTCTAGATGGTGGGGTTTGGCAGGCAGAAGTGGACCACTTGGGATGGGCTTTTAGAGGCTGTAGTCTGGAAACATCCGATTCCAGATGTTTCCTAACCCACAGCCATGAAAGAGTTTGTGCCTCGCTCTTCCGGCCAGACTAGCACCTGGTTAGCTAGAGCACAGGGTCGGCTGACACCCACCAGCTACCCAGGACCCCCGCCACAGGATTTTGAGACTGCTGGTGAGTGGAACACAGCTTCTGCTCCAGTCCAATCACGCAGGACCTGAGACTGCTTTGGTTGGGGAGGCAGAAATCTGGCCTCAGTAGGGCCACAAGCCTCTCCAGTCAGAAAAGCGCCGGGGTAGCTAGGGCCCAGGGTCGGCTGACACTCGCCAGCTACCCACAACACCCGCCACAGGATCTTAAGACTTCTAGTGAGTGGAACACAGCTTCTGCTCCAATCCAATTGCGCGCAGGACCTGAGACTGCATTAGTTAGGGAAGCAGAAAACCGGCCTGAGTAGGACCACAGGCCTCTTCCGGCCCGACCAGCACGAGGGTAGCTAGAGCGCAGGGTCAGCTGACACTCACCAGCTACCCATGAACCCCGCCACAGGATTTTGAGACTGCTGGTGAGTGGAACACAGCTTCTGCTCCAATCTTTAAACAGTGACAACGACAACAACTAACCCCAGAGATTACCAGATGGCGAAAGGTAAACGTAATAATCTTACTAACAGAAACCAAGACCACTCACCATCATCAGAACCCAGCACTCCCACTTCGCCCAGTCCAGGGCACCCCAACACACCGGAAAAGCTAGACACGGATCTAAAAGCATATCTCATGATGATGGTAGAGGACTTCAAGAAGGACTTTAATAACACACTTAAAGAAATACAAAGGAACACTGGTAAACAGGTAGAAGACAGTAAAGAGGAAGCACAAAAATCCCTTAAAGAATTGCAGGAGAACACTGCTAAAGAGTTACAAATCCTTAAAGAAAAACAGGATAACATAATCAAACGGGTAGAAGTCCTTACAGAAAAACAGGAAAACACATCCAAACAGATGATGGAATTGAACAAAACCATACTAGACCTAAAAAGGGAAATAGACACAATAAAGAAAACCCAAAATGAGGCAACACTGGAGATAGAAACCCTAGGAAAGAAATCTGGAACCATAGATACGAGCATCAGCAACAGAATACAAGAGATGGAAGAGAGAATCTCAGGTGCAGAAGATTCCATAGAGAACATCGGCACAACAATCAAGGAAAATGTAAAATGCAAAAAGATCCTAACTCAAAACATCCAAGAAATACAGGACACAATGAGAAGACCAAACCTACGGATAATAGGAGTGGATGAGAATGAAGATTTTCAACTCAAAGGACCAGCCAACATCTTCAACAAAATTATAGAAGAAAACTTCCCAAATCTAAAGAAAGAGATGCCCATGAACATACAAGAAGCCTACAGAACTCCAAATAGACTGGACCAGAAAAGAAATTCCTTCCGACACATAATAATCAGACCAACAAATGCTCTAAATAAAGACAGAATACTAAAAGCAGTAAGAGAAAAAGGTCAAGTAACATATAAAGGCAAGCCTATCAGAATTACACCAGATTTCTCACCAGAGACTATGAAAGCCAGAAGATCCTGGACAGATGTTATACAGACACTAAAAGAACACAAATTCCAGCCCAGGATACTATACCTAGCCAAACTCTCAATTAACATAGATGGAGAAACCAAAGTATTCCACGACAAAACCAAATTCACACATTATCTCTCAACAAATCCAGCCCTTCAAAGGATAATAACAGAAAAAAACCAATACAAGGACAGGAACCACGCCCTAGAAACAACAAGAAGGTAATCCCTCAACAAACCTAAAAGAAGACAGCCACAAGAACAGAATGCCAACTTTAACAACAAAAATAACAGGAAACAACAATTACTTTTCCTTAATATCTCTTAATATCAATGGACACAACTCCCCGATAAAAAGACATAGACTAACAAACTGGCTACACAAACAAGATCCAACATTTTGCTGCTTACAGGAAACTCATCTCAGAGAAAAAGATAGACACTACCTCATAATGAAAGGCTGGAAAACAATTTTCCAAGCAAATGGTAGGAAGAAACAAGCTAAAGTAGCCATTCTAATATCTGATAAGATTGACTTCCAACCCAAAGTCATTAAAAAAGACAGGGAGGGACACTTCATACTCATCAAAGGTAAAATCCTCCAAGAGGAACTATCAATCCTGAATATCTATGCTCCAAATACAAAGGCAGCCACATTCATTAAAGAAACTTTAGTAAAGCTCAAAGCACACATTGCACCTCATAAAATAATAGTGGGAGATTTCAACACACCACTTTCACCAATGGACAGATCATGGAAACAGAAACTAAACAGGGAAACAGTGAAAATAACAGAAATTATGAATCAAATGGATCTGGCAGATATCTACAGAACATTCTATCCTAAAACAAAAGGATATACCTTCTTCTCAGCACCTCATGGTACCTTCTCCAAAATTGACCACATAATTGGTCACAAAACAGGCCTCAACAGATACAAAAATATTGAAATTGTCCCATGCATCCTATCAGATCACCATGGACTAAGGCTGATCTTCAATAACAAAATAAATAATAGAAAGCCAACCTTCACGTGGAAACTGAACAACACTCTTCTCAATGATACCTTGGTCAAGGAAGGAATAAAGAAAGAAATTAAGGACTTTTTAGAGTTTAATGAAAATGAAGCCACAACATACCCAAACTTATGGGACGCAATGAAAGCATTTCTAAGAGGAAAACTCATAGCTCTGAGTGCCTCCAAAAGGAAACTAGAGAGAGCACACATTAGCAGCTTGACAACATACCTAAAAGCACTAGAACAAAAGGAAGCAAATTCACCGAAGAGGGGTAGATGGCAGGAAATAATCAAACACAGGGGCGAAATCAACCAAGTGGAAACAAGAAGAACTATTCAAAGAATCAACCAATCAAGGAGCTGGTTCTTTGAGAAAATCAACAAGATAGATAAACCCTTAGCCAGACTCACTAGAGGGCACAGGGAAAGCATCCTAATTAACAAAATCAGAAATGAAAAAGGAGACATAACAACAGATCCTGAAGACATCCAAAACACCATCAGATCCTTCTACAAAAGGCTATACTCAACAAAACTGGAGAACCTGGATGAAATGGAGAAGTTCCTAGACAGATACCAGGTACCAAAGTTGAATCAAGATCAGGTTAATGATCTAAACAGCCCTATATCCCCCAAAGAAATAGAAGCATTCATTAATAGTCTCCCAACTAAAAAAAGCCCAGGACCAGATGGGTTTAGTGCAGAGTTCTATCAGACCTTCAAAGAAGATCTAATCCCAGTTCTTCACAAACTATTCCACAAAATAGAAACAGAAGGTACTCTACCCAACTCATTCTATGAAGCCACAATTACTCTGATACCTAAACCACAAAAAGACCCAACAAAGATAGAAAACTTCAGACCAATATCCCTTATGAATATTGATGCAAAAATCCTCAATAAAGTTCTTGCTAACCGAATCCAAGAACACATCAAAACAATCATCCATCCTGACCAAGTAGGTTTCATCTCAGGGATGCAGGGATGGTTCAATATATGGAAATCCATCAACGTAATCCAGTATATAAACAAACTCAAAGACAAAAACCACATGGTCATCTCGTTAGATGCAGAAAAAGCATTTGACAAGATCCAACACCCATTCATGATAAAAGTCTTGGAAAGATCAGGAATTCAAGGCCCATACCTAAACATGATAAAAGCAATCTACAGCAAACCAGTAGCCAACATCAAAGTAAATGGTCAGAAGCTTGAAGCAATCCCTCTAAAATCAGGGACTAGACAAGGCTGTCCACTTTCTCCATACCTATTCAACATTGTACTTGAAGTCCTAGCCAGAGCAATTCGACAACAAAAGGAGATCAAAGGGATACAAATTGGAAAAGATGAAGTCAAAATATCACTTTTTGCAGATGATATGATAGTATATATAAGTGACCCTAAAAATTCCACCAGAGAACTCCTAAGCCTGATAAACAGCTTCGGTGAAGTAGCTGGATATAAAATTAACTCAAACAAATCAATGGCCTTTCTCTACACAAAGAATAAACAGGCTGAGAAAGAAATTAGGGAAACAACACCCTTCTCAATAGTCACAAATAATATAAAATATCTTGGCGTGACTCTAACTAAGGAAGTGAAAGATCTGTATAATAAAAACTTCAAGTCTCTGAAGAAAGAAATTCTAGAAGATCTCAGAAGATGGAAAGATCTCCCATGCTCATGGATTGGCAGGATCAACATTGTAAAAATGGCTATCTTGCCAAAAGCAATCTACAGATTTGATGCAATCCCCATGAAAATTCCAAATCAATTCTTCAACGAATTAGACAGGGCAATCTGCAAATTCATCTGGAATAACAAAAAACCTAGGATAGCAAAAACTCTTCTCAAGGATAAAAGAACCTCTGGTGGAATCACCATGCCGGACCTAAAGCTTTACTACAGAGCAATTGTGATAAAAACTGCATGGTACTGGTATAGTGACAGACAAATAGACCAAAGGAATAGAATTGAAGACCCAGAAATGAACCCACACACCTACGGTCACTTGATCTTCGACAAGGGAGCTAAAAACATCCAGTGGAAGAAAGACAGCATTTTCAACAAATGGTGCTGGCACAACTGGTTGTTAACATATAGAAGAATGCGAATCGATCCATTCCTATCTCCTTGTACTAAGGTCAAGTCTAAGTGGATCAAGGAACTTCACATAAAACCAGAGACACTGAAACTTTTAGAGGAGAAAGTGGGGAAAAGCCTTGAAGATATGGGCACAGGGGAAAAATTCCTGAATAGAACAGTAATGGCTTGTGCTGTAAGATCGAGAATTGACAAGTGGGACCTCATGAAACTGCAAAGCTTCTGCAAGGCTAAAGACACCATCAATAAGACAAAAAAACCACCAACAGATTGGGAAAGGATCTTCACCTATGCTAAATCAGATAAGGGACTAATATCCAATATATTTAAAGAACTCAAGAAGGTGGACTCCAGAAAGTCAAATAACCCCATTAAAAAATGGGGCTCAGAACTGAACAAAGAATTCTCACCTGAGGAATACCGAATGGCAGAGAAGCACCTGAAAAAATGTTCAACATCCTTAATCATCAGGGAAATGCAAATCAAAACAACCCTGAGATTCCACCTCACACCAGTCAGAATGGCTAAGATCAAAAATTCAGGTGACAGCAGATGCTGGCGAGGGTGTGGAGAAAGAGGAACACTCCTCCATTGTTGGTGGGATTGCAAGCTTGTACAACCACTCTGGAAATCAGTCTGGCAGTTCCTCAGAAAATTGGACATAGTACTACCGGAGGATCCAGCAATACCTCTCCTGGGCATATATCCAGAAGATGTCCCAACCGGTAAATAGGACACATGCTCCACTATGTTCATAGCAGCCCTATTTATAATAGCCAGAAGCTGGAAAGAACCCAGATGTCCCTCAACAGAGGAATGGATACAGAAATTATGGTACATTTACACAATGGAGTACTACTCAGCTATTAAAAAGAATGAATTTATGAAATTCCTAGCCAAATGGATGGACCTGGAGGGCATCATCTTGAGTGAGGTAACACAATCACAAAAGAACTCACACAATATGTATTCACTGATAAGTGGATATTAGCCCAAAACTTAGGATACCCAAGGTAAAAGATACAATTTACTAAACGCATGAAACTCAAGAAGAATGAAGACCAAAGTGTGGACACTGTGCCCCTTCTTAGAATTGGGAACAAAACACCCAGGGAAGGAGTTTCAGAGACAAAGTTCGTAGCTGTGATGAAAGGATGGACCATTTAGAGACTGCCGTATCTAGGGATCCTTCCCATAAGCAGCTTCTAAACTCTGACACCATTGCATACACTAGCAAGATTTAGCTGAAAGGACCCAAATATAGCTGTCTCTTGTGAGACGATGCCGGGGCCTAGCAAACACAGGAGTGGATGTTCACAGTCAGCTATTGGATGTATCACAGGGCTCCCAATGGAGGAGCTAGAGAAAGTACCCAAGGAGCTAAAGGGATCTGCAACCCTATTGTCGGAACAACATGATGTACTAACCAGAACCCTGGAGCTCTTGTCTCTAGCTGCATATGTATCGAAAGATGGCCTAGTCGGCCATCATTGGAAAAAGAGGCCCATTGGACTTGCAAACTTTATATGCCCCAATATAGGGGAATGCCAGTGCCAAAAGAATGGGAATGGGTGGGTAGGGAAGTGGGGGGCGCTATGGGGGACTTTTGGGATAGCATTGGAAATGTAACTGAGGAAAATATGTAATAAAAATATTAAAAATTAAAAAAAAAAGAATTTGTGCCTCACTCTCTAGCTACCATGGTCCTGGTCACCTCCACTCCACCCTGTCAGACTGAGGCCTCCTGAAACCACATTCCCTAATTCAGATAGCTTCTGTCAAGTATTTAGTCCTAGCATGGCAGAACTAATACAGGGTTTTGTGTAAGATGGTAGACAAGAGGCCAATCTCTGAGTGAGCTAGTGAACGGGCCAGCCTGAATTTTTGTTTGCTTGTTTGTTTTCAGAAAAGAAGGAAAGAAAGAATGTGCATGAGTTGGGTGGGTAGGGAAGAGAGGATCTGAGAGGAATTTAGGCATAGGAAACTGTGATCAGAATATATTGTCTGAAAATTAAAAAGTGTATAGATAGTGATATATACATATAGATGATGTAGATACAGATATTTAGCGATAGGTATATAGACCGTATTCTGAGACAGACAGACAGACAGAGAGAGAGAGAGAGAGAGAGAGAGAGAGAGAGAGAGAGAGAGGAGAGAGAGAGAGAGAGAGAAGAGAGAGAGAGCTTCAGAAACCCAGAGAGTCCTGGAAACACACAAAGGGAAAAGTGGCTACCAGAGAAATCCACAAACCAGCCCCAGCCATTGGGGCAATTCTCTGGTGGAAGGTAAAGAAAACAGAAGCCATGTCCAGAGTATAAGTCAGACAATCCTGCTTTCAGAATCACAGTCCTAAAAGCTAGATGGAAGATTTAATGGGTTAAAGATCCTCTAGCAGACAAGTTAATGGTAGAAAGCTCTTTTTAATTTTTTAATTATTTATTTTTGTCATGTTCTATGAGTCAGCTTATGACATCTGAGGGATACTAATGTGTTTTTTTTTAAATTAAAGCTAGTTTACATCAGGGGCCTGAGGAGCAGATGAGATCCACATATTGAGAAGCCTCAGTTTAGCCACAACCCCGGGGTGAGGGAAGGCCCAGAGAGGTAGATGTGGAAGGTAAAGCTCATCACTGATCAGCTGCAGGCAGAAGAGTGTGGACTCAAGCCAGGGAGTGCAGGAGAGGTTGTGCCCTCCTCTCTCTTGGTGGCAGCTGACCAGATCTCATCAACTGAGAATAACCCTGGAATTTGACAGCTCTAAGTCAGAGGCCAGTCAGTAGATTGGATTCTGGAGCCACCTATTGGTCACTCTCTGCCATGTATCCAGAGAACTCTACCCTGCTCTCATATCCTCCACCGTAATTTAAACTTTTCTGTTCCATTATTCCTGATATCTATTCACTCAACTGGTTTTTCTTTTCTTTTTTTTAATCTCTTCTTCCTTTACGGTACCTTCCCCCAATTACTAAATTACTGACATGCATTGAAAATGGGGCACACATATCTGGTCAATAGGACATGTCATACCACTGCACACAATACATATTCTGGTACATATTATATACACATTTTCTCATTTAAAATTGACTCATGGGTTGAGGAGATGGATCAGTAAGTGAAGTGCTTGCTGTGCAAGGATGAGGACCCGAGTTCAGACCTCCAACACTCATATAAAAAAACAGACATGGGATGTGCTCTTGCAATCCCAGAGACACCTGGATCTCCAGAGCTTGCTGGCCACCCAGTGTAGCTAATGGTGAACTCCAGGCTCAACAGTAGACTCTGTCTCTGAAAATTATATTCAGGGCCCAGGAGGAAGATACCCAAAGTCAACCTCCAGCCTCTACATGCACGCACACAGGCAGGAACACTTACACACACACACACACACACACACACACACACACACACACACACACACACACAGGCACACATGGACCTCACTACATGTAATACTCTGCAATTTTGTTTACTTTTTCATGAGACAGGTTGATCACATTTGTCTGATGAATATAAACTTGTATTTATGTGAAAGATACACACTTGTATTTATATGGATACACATAAATGTTCTTCCTTGTTAATGCTCTCAGTTTGGAAAGTCATAGCAACACTGCACTAAACATCTCCACAGAGGTCTCCATGCACTGCTGAGCTCTGGTAGGTTAAATTCACAAATGAGGAGGATAAGGAGGTGGACGGGGGCTGAGAGGAGGTAGCAGGAGGAGTGGGAGTGAATATCATCAAATGATAGTATATACAACTCTCAAGGGATTCATAGAAAAACTAATTACCAAAGGGACAAATGAAAGCCAATGAGCACATTAAACTCATGTTTGGAATGGTCGCCCCTGGCCTTCTCATTTAAGGTCTTTGCACCCCTTCATTCTCTGACACTTACATAGGTCTTTCATTTTTTTTGAGTGCTCATCACCATTAGAGGTAGCAGATCTTGACTTGCTAATTGTTCATTTTTCAAGGAACACAGTAACTTTGACTACTGGTTCACTGTCACAGCCTGATTACCAGTGCTTCCATTTACCCTGTGTGTGTGTGTGTGTGTGTGTGTGTGTATGTGTGTGTGTGTGTGTGATCATTTATGTATGTGCACACCTGATATGGTGTGCAGTAGTCAGAGGGTAGTTCCTATTGTCGGTTCTCTCCTCTGCTATGTGGGTCTCAGGGATATAACTCAAGTTCTCAGGCTTGGCAGCAAGCCCCATTACCATGAAACCATCTTGCTGCACTACAAACCTGTCTGCTTACTAAATAAACATTTGTCATTAATTTTTTCCTTCGCCTGTTTATGAAGTATACATTGAGCATCCATTTCAGGCCAACAGATCTAAATTATAGGGATGCAGTACTGAAGATACAGGACAAATCCTCTCGCCTGGTTGAAAATGAATAAAAGGGATTTGTTCTGAGTGGTGTGACAGCTAATCTTGCTTGTCAACTTAGCTACACCTAGCATCAACTAAAACCGGAGCTGGTGGGGATTTTAATAATCAGATTATTTGAGGTGGGAAGATGCAGCCTTAGTCTGGGCCACACCTTCTAGTGACAGCCCGCATAAGAGGACATGGAGGAAGGAGGCTTTGCTTTTTTTACTAGCTTGCTCCAATCTCACTGGCAAGTGTACCTACCCTGTTTTTGCAGCTGGTATCCCAGCATAGACTGAAGACCAGCAGCTCTCCAGGAATCCTCATGGACTCCAGCACCAGATTATAGCCTCATGGACTGAACAACTACTGGGTTCTCAGCCTTTCTGTTGTTAACTAGCCATTGTTGGTCTACCTGGACTAGCCCTGTGAGTGGGTCTAATAGCACCGTTTGTTACCAGTTTTATTCTTTAGAGAATTCCTACTACTAACCCAGGTCAGGTATTCTTGTGGTTTAATCATGCCAAAGCCTACTCCATTTGCTCTTCCAACTAACAACGCCTTGGTCGATTGTTTCCTCATTGCAGAAAAACATCACATGGCTCTGGATGGATCCTGGCTGGAAAGACGGTCTATTCTTGTATATGTGGCTGCCCAAGCCACACAGGGAACAAGAATGCAGCTTATCAGAATGTTGCTCGAAGGCCATTTCCTCCTGCTAATGAAACGAAGCTGGGTGAGACAACTGTTATTTCCCTGACATCTCTGACATTTAACTTGTAATAATGATGTTTACTGAGGCCCAGACATCTAAAATTAAACCTCTCTTTTAAAAATTTTTTTGAACATTGTCACTTAATCTGTTAAAAACTAGCTGCACTGTGGGCAGCATATGCTGCTCAGGAAGCCACAGATGGGAAAGGTTCAGAAAGGGCTGAGAAAGGAGGGGCTGCCACACAGGAGAGGGTTGAAGCGAACTCAGCTGAGCATTTCCACCTCAAGCCCTGAGTCTCACACAAAGAAAGGTGTGAAAACCCAAGGCCTTCCTTCCCCTACCTACAAGTCTGACATCACAGCGTGTTTGCCAAGCCAAGAGAAGGTACTTAGTGTGGCCAACCAGCATTAGGTAAGTGGTTATGGCAGTTATCTGGTTTAAAACCCCAGCCCTCTTGGAACTAATTCTCTGCCTTTGGTGGGTCACTGGTTTTCTAGGATTCTAAGCATCTTTCTGGCTCTGTCACTCACTTAGGTAAGTTGTGTAGCATTTTTTTTTTTCTGCACAGAATCCTGTCTTCCCAATCAGGCCATCACCTAACCTGTTACAAAGTTCTTCCACTACAAATGACCCTCTGATCAGACAGCCTTTCCTTGCCGCTCCTATACCTCCAGGTTCTATAGGACCACTCATCAGTTTAGTGATGTGTGTTGTTAAAAAGTAACTTCTGAACAGCCCAATAAAGGTGGCATCTTAGACATCAAGTCTGATGTCTAAGATCTCATGCACTGTGAAATGACTTTAAATGATCTAGTTTCCTCACTCATTTTCTGAACTCCTCAATAATGGGGCATTGTAAAAACCTTAAAGGATTAGCTTCCTGTGTTTCTAGTACTTAGTGGGAACGTAAATGCCAAAACACGGATTGTTAAAGGTAAACAAGGCACCTGGTAGTCCACAGACCCCCTCCTGACTCACCATAATAAAGATAAATAACTCATCAAAGACAGTGATGGACCTCCAGGGGTAATACAGTGTTGCCTCTCTCCTGCATCACTACTCCCTCCTAAATAAATTAGAGTTAAGCCAAAATGGATGCAGTGGGAAAACAGAAGACAGATTCAATGTGTAATTCAGCCTTTTACAGGGAATAGCCCTGTTTTTTTTTGAGCTAAGAATTTTGACATCTTTGCTGTGGCTCCATTTTGCATGTGATGGAAAAAGCAACTGATCCTGGGACTTCCTACAGAAAGCCCTTTGCTCTCAAGCACCGGCCTCTGAGCTTTTGTTACTGTTGGCTTTTCCCCCCTTTAGGTGTTCTTGTAGGGAGTCTAAACCCAGATGTAAGAGATGAAGGGCACAAAGGGCTTGCTCGTCACACATCTGTCATAGGTGGTTCACATGACCTCCTCCTTATAAACTCCATGCCTGGAGAGTCTGGTCAGGGCTTAGAGAAAAGCCTACAAGGTAAGGAAATGAACTTTTCGTCTTTTGTACCAAAACTTCCCCCCAAGATCTCTCCAAGACGGAGTCGCTGTCAGACAAGAAGTGCAGCATCCAAGGTCCTGCCTGAGCACTTGTCCCAGCAGACCTCAGAGAACAGCCAATATAGCTTTCAATTTCTAGAAATTGGTGGCAATAAGGCTGAGAGCTTTACATCAGGCAAACGAAGAGTTTTACTTGTTTCTGTTGTGTAATCATCTTGAAAGCCACGAGTCTCTTTAGTGGGATTATTGGTTTCTTTAAAAACACAGAGGTGTAAGAATGTTTTCATTTTAATTCCAGATGTGGGATATGGGGCTGCTTCAGATTGTCCACAGCAGCTGACTATGGTTTGCCTTGTATTCTAGCATGGGTGTGGTTTTGATAGCTGAAGTTATCTGCAGCTGTGTAGCATTTGGAATTCTGGGCACTCCTTAGAGGTTATATAAATGCTGGAGTCCCACCGAAGGGGATGTTTGCCCAGTTGATGATTGGATGCTGTTGGCTGTAGTTTGCTGTAGTTTGGCACAGTTTGTCAAGTAGCCATGTGCAAGGAGACAGGAAGAAGAAATTAGTTATCCTGACATCGATGGTCAAACTTGCCAAGGAACTTGAAGATCCCTAGTCTGCAGGAAGTAGTCAGGTGACTGATGATATCATTACCCGCCCCCCTTCTCTCTCTCTCTCCTACCTAGGGTTATGGGGTTGAGAAGATGGAAGAAGAGGAGTGGTGAAGGGTGAAAGAAAAAAGTAGCAAAAAGTCCAGTTACAAGTCTCCATCTAGAAATTTCTGAGAACACAACCTGGTTATTCACGGTAAATATTCCTCTTGTGATGATACTCTTTTTTTTTTTTTTCAGTCTGTATAGAAGAAATAAAGAGAGCCCATCCACAATCTAATGTATAATCAATGTGGTAGACTAGGAAGATTAGTAAGTGGTCTGGCTTTGTAACCCCAGACTCGAGCTTACCAGCATAGCTCACTATTTCCCTGTCCATATACTTCCAGGGGAAGTGAATTTGGGGCAGATAAAAAAATGAAGGGAGTTCATTAAAGAGTGTATTAAAGGGTGTATGTTATTTTTTCTCTTAGATTTTGTTTTATTAGGAAATAATGTATTTGTTTTACAGAGAAAAATACAAACAAGCAGGGAATCAAGACAGAAATCTCTAAGTCACACCTGATCTGTCATCCAGAATATAGTTAAATTTTATTACAAAGCCCCTCCCTCTCCCTCTCCCTCTCCCTCTCCCCCCTTCTGTCTCTCTGTATACAAACCACTTTACTATATTTTGATAGTTCTGATAGGGTTTTAGCTAACTACTCTTGATATTCTTGAGTTTTTTACACTAAGCTACCTTAGCTAGAAATAAAGATAATTTTGTGTGTTTACAATTATCATATATGTGTATATATATATATATATATATATATATATATATATATTTCCTTTCGGGCCCATGTCAAACAAACAAAAAACAATATGCTAGGGCTTTGGCATACCAGTAAATGTCTTAAGCATCCACATCTTTTCTGCATGAGAAGCAAGTCCCCTGTGACAACTTCTGTGGCACAGATCACTGGCTGTGAATCTTCCTTGACGCCTCTCACCCTCTTTGCTGAGTTCTCAGGAAAGTGTATGCACAGGCCAGTGTTTTAATGATGCAGAGGCCTTGGTAAAAATTCAGGCCTCTTTGCTCATCTTTTAATACGCTGTGGCCATTCTTAGAAGAGAAACTGGCCAGCACTGGCCTATTGCCCATCCTTAATGGGGCTGTCGGTACAACCCTTCAGGCAGCAAAGGCCAGAATGTTTCAGCCAGGCACTAGCAAGTCAATTAGACACTTTTTCTTTTCTTTTTAAATGTGTCTCTGTGTATGTTCAGGTATTTGTTTACATTCATTTCATGTATCTGTACGAAGTGTGTGTAGGGTGGGTATGGAAGCCAGAAGCCAGAGGAAACATCAGGTGTTGCTCGACAGGGTGAAGTTGAAGACCTTGTTTTTCGAGACAGGATCTCTCCACAGCACCTGGAGCTCACTGAGCAGGCTAGAACTGGCTGGCCAGTGAGCTCCAGAGATCTGACTATCTCCAGTTCATCACCATCACAATTGCATGCAAGCACTTGCCACCACAAACAGGTTTTTTTTCTGTCTTTCTTTCTTTTTTTTTTTTCCTTTTTTACAACCATGCCAGGATTCAAAATCAGGTCCTGTGTTTGTGAGACAGACATGTCACCAGCTGTCCTCTTTTTGTTTCTGTGGCTCCTGTGCTACTTCTATTTCCGACTTTCTGTACATGTTTCTTGCATACAACATAAAACTAGGTTTTGCTTTGAGACTCAATGTTTTGTGATTGAGTTGTCTTCTGATAGCACATTTTCTACTGTCTACTGGCCAGACATGCTTGGTGTTAGGTCTTATGTTACTTTTAAACAGTATATCACTGCTTCAAATTTGTAGAAATTATTAAATAGAATGTATATTTAATTGTACACTCATATAAATACACACACACATACACACACCTTTGTAACTTATCCAGGGCCTTGCACACAGTAGACAACCACTCTAACTTCTGAGCTACATCCATCCTAGACCTAGTGATTTTTAAATGAAGAAGCCAGGGTAAGTTTCATTGGAAAATGATTGTGAGCAAAGAATCCTAGACAAAAAAAATATAGTAGCCTTGTTTCTTTAAAGGCAGTCCTTAATATTCCATGAAGGTGGTTTATACTAGCCAGTGAACAAGAATGAAATGAAGGAGTACGATGCGGGTAATGAATTCAAAGATGTGTCTCCAAGCTGGAGAACAGTGTCACAGCTGTATCTTCTACCAGTGAAGAGCCACATATAAGGAACCTCAGGGTTGTCCTCTGTAGACATATAAGAGGGAAAGTTGCTTTTAGAAACATCCTGCAGCATTGCTCCTTCTAGGTTTCTTTTGTTTGTGTGGATTTTCCTGCCACATTCATTGGCTTCCACTCACTACCCCTAACACACAGTCAGGGATTTATCCCAAGAGCGTGCTGACTTCCTTAGTCTCCTAGGCTCACAAGACACCAGAATTTGTTTGGTTGTGTTTCTTACGGGCTCAGTTAAGTGTTTTCTCCCTCGTCTTTCTTCCTTTGTATTTTGTTTTATTTTTCTATACACTTTTTGAACAAAGTACTGTAGATGTTTTGATTATAAGCATCTTTGTTGTGAGCCATTCTGCCTATTATAGGATGCTCTACACTGCCACCCTCTGGCCCTGACTCTACCTACTAATGCCTCTTCCTCCTCCCCAGCTGTGACAGCCCAAAATATTTCCAGACATTGCTCTATGCCCCTGAAAGGTAACATCATTCCTGGATGAGAACCATCCTGTGTTTCTTTGATTTTCTCATCTCAGTGAGAGAAGATGAACCTTTGTTGGAGGATGAACTCATGCGCCTAAGGGGGCAGGACAAGGAATACATGAATTCCAGTATCTTGTATAGCTCTCAGCTGGCTCAGCTTGGCAGGTCACGAAAAATTTCTCATACATTCTCTCCCCTCCATCTGCCTCCCTAAGAGCAGCATCAGTGCTCTGAAAATGATCCCTGGCCATGCTCACTTAATGAAAGCCTTCCAAGGGATGGATGGAGCCCAAGCTCCCTGTTAGCACTGTGCCAAAACTCTTCCACATGCCTTGCCTCTTCTCCATTTTTACTGCTCATCTCATAACTGTTCCCATTGTACTCCTCCACTGGTCCAGCCCATGCAGCCCCAAACACCTCTGGAAAACTGTGCCTTGTTCCCACTGATTTTCCTCACATGACCCCCTACTTCAAGTCTCATCTTGGGAACTACCTCTCCTAAGAAGCCTTTTTCTGACCTGCTCTGCTCAATGACCATGCTCTGTCTTGAACCTGGACCTTTATCATCCTACATACATAATGAATAGATGTCTATATGAATTTTTCAATGAGTCCGTAAATGGCTAGTTTGTTTTTTTCTTGCCGGTGTTGCTCTACACATCATTTTAGCATATTGAAAGTAAATGAATGAATGTTATCACTTACAAATCACATTATAATTGAGACGAATGAGAACAAATGATTGCATTTAATGAGAGAAAACTGGGGTCTGGGTAGGGGTGAAGACTTTGTATTTAAGAGTCATCTGAATAACAATTAAAGTTAACACACACTGACTGTTGTATGTCAGAGGTAATGTTTTTTTGTTTTTTTTGCTGCAACAATTTTTTTCCAAGGTTAGCAGCACATAATTTTTTTAAACATCATTTTTTATGATTTTTTTTTTTTTTTTTTTTTTTGTGGCTTGGAAATTCACAAGGGACCTATCTGGATGGTTCTGGATCAAGGTTTACCATTAACTCAGTGAAGGTGCTATGGGCTAAGGCTGAGAACATTGAACAGATGACTCTAACCAGCTCTCAAATTCTATGACACTCCGTGACACCTCAAATAGTCCTGATATTCCTCCATTATGAGTCCCTTGAGGGTCATGCTCTCTCTGCAGTTGCCAGAGTGGGGGAAATGCAGCCCGCAGCAGTCCTGAGATGCAGATGTGCTTCATCGGTGTGTCTCTACTGCCCTCTTGTGGTCATCTCTCATATTGTTGCAGTTCTAAGAAAATGACAAAATTCAACAAGTACTTACAGAAAAACCTAATTATAGCCCTAAATGCAAAGCTTTGAAGGATGTTTACTCAGAGCCATGAGAGATACACAGGCTCTGAAAGGTTAGGTTTTCCGAGAGTAAACCACTTAGCCCCCCACCCCAACTATTAAATGCCATGGTACATGATACGGTACAGTGATAGATGAGAAGTGTACCTCTATTTACTATACACATCACCTTGACACCTTGAACACACCATCACCACCTCCATCCCTATCACCACGATCACCATCACTACTGTTGCCATCATCATCACCACCACCACCATCTCTTCCTCCATAACCACAGACATCAGTGCTTCATCGCACCATCACCACCCTCATTTATCCATACCACCGTCACCAGCATTACTGCCACCATCTTACTAAGAAAACCGTAACCTTCATCAGTGTGACCTCCGTGACTACCATCACCACCACTGCCATCACACAAGACACCATCATCATCACTATGCCATCATCACTACCACCTTCGCTTTTGTTTGTTTGCTTGATTAATTGATTAACTTTTGAGACACAGTCTCCCTGTTTAACCCTGGCTGTCCTGAAACTCTCTCTCTAGACCAGGCTGGCCTTGTTCCTACAGAGACCTGCCTGCCTCTGCCTCCACATGCTGGGATTAAAGGCATGTACCACCACCATGCAGCTTATTGTGAATACTTCCATCCCAGCTATCACCACCAACTACTCCATCACTGCTGTCCATCCCCTTTGCCACCACTCTCATGGTTACTGCAAACACCACCCCAAATTTGGAGCTGCCAGACAATGGGGACTTTAGGAATGGGAGTTAACAGAATCAACGCAAATAGAACAGATAGCTACAGAACTACCATTTTTATGGGAGATTTTACTTTGTTATGAATGTTGACAAATACCTTGTTATTATCAAAGCCCCACAACAGCCCTAAGAGACGAGACAAAGGAGTAGTTCCACTTTTGTGTTTGCCTTGCTTTGGGGATATTTATACAAAGAAATACAAATGGAACATAACAAACACCCACATACCTGCCACCTAGAACTGACAGATGATAATATTTTGTCATTCACATCTCAGTTTTTTAGAAGATGAAGAGGGAGGAAGAGGAGAGGGAGGGGGAGGGGAGGAGGAAGAGGAGGAGGAGGAGGACGAGGAAACGCTCCACTTTTGAGTGGACATGTCCTTTCTAGCTCTTCCTGCTACTGTTTCCCATCCTTCATCCCAGTGATAACTTTCCATTTGATATGATTATGCACAATCTGTGTTTTATCTTTTTAATATGTATTTGTAGTGTATTTTATGTATACACACAAACATATCTTTCTCCTAAGAGTACAGTCTTCTGCATGCTTTTAGTGAGAAGTGCGAGGTATCACACTGGAACACTTTGCAGTTTTTTTTCACTCTTCAATATGCTTTCAATATCATTTCATATAGCTGTGTTGGGAGCATTCCATTCATTTCCAACCATAATAAAGTATCCCCACATGTAAGCCATCCACAGTTTGTTTATCCAGCCCCCTCCTGATGGGCACTTGGATTGTACCCAATGTATCATTCCATACACTGTGCTGCAATGAACATCATTATGTATGTCCCTTAATATCATATTTAATTACAAATGAGGAAACTGAGCCTCAGACAGGAGGGACTATATGATCTTGCCATTTTCACACAGCTCTCAAATGACAGTCAAAACTGGATCATTATCAAACTACTCCATCCTCCAAGCATATTTGCACAGGCCAGTATTTCATAAAGGATACAAGAGGGAGCAATGATAACTAACCCAAGCTGTGAAATAACCAAACTTGATAAAATGATGATTCTGAGTAGAATATAATTAATTTTCAAAGCAACATAGACTGAGAATTGGATGGAATCTACTCAGAACCACTGGTCATGAGCTGAGCTGTGTTTGTGTCAAACATGTATGTTGTATCAAGAGAGTCATCAGCAAGCCCTAGACAGAGACCTCAGGCTCCTGGTCTGTGAGAAGGTGGGTTAGCGATGTTCTGTTGTGTATGCTGGTGCGTGTATGCATGTGTATTTGTGGAAGCCAGAAGACAACCTCAGCTATCATTCATCAGTCCACCTACTTTTGAAGACAATGACTCTCATTGGCCTGGAGCACACCAACTCAGCTAGGCTAGCTGACCAGCTCTGGCCATGCAAGTGCACACCACAACATCTGGGGTTTGTGTTGGTTCTAAGGCTCCAAACTTGTGTCTTGATCCTTGTGTGTTATGTGTTTGTGGACACTTTACCAACTGAGCCCCAGATCTTTATATTTTAGGTGTTTAACCATCTGCCTGCTCTGCTCACAGAAGACAGGACTTTTCTATCCAACACTTCAAAGCGACCATCACAGTAGCACAAGACTTAGAAAAACAAAGCAGACAGCCCCAGCTCCAGTGTCTACCCTTGTCCTTAACCAATACTTCCTTCATTAGGTGGCATCAGAAGTAGCTGCAGCTAATCTTACTGACTTACTAGCAAGATAAGTAAATAGATTTTGTCACCTTAGATTTGCTAGCCAGATGGCCCTGTTCAAAGTAGATAAAGTTCTCTGTGCTGTGTTCCTCATCCATAAAAAGGAAATGTTTACAGTCGGCATTACAGAGACGTTGTGAGCTAGATCCTACCCACAAAGCAGTAGAACTGGAGTTGGCATGAAGCAGGAACTGATTCTGAGTTTCCCTAGTTATTTAAATTAGTATTTTCCCCAAATTCTTGGTAAAAATAAGATTTGCATTTATACTTTCTCCTATCTTTTCTTACTCCTCGATGTTGCTATGCTTAAATTGTTAAGGTTTATAAAATCTATTCTTAGTGGACTCTTCCATTGTTGTCTATGGAAATTAGCAGAGGAAATGCTTGTTCACCAGCTGCCCTTTTCTTATTGGCTTACAGTCATTGACACAGTGATGGGTTTCATACAGACATTTTCATTTACTTATGTCATATACTTAGTTCATACTCATCTCTATGCATTCTCCCCTGCCCTGCATAACCCCTTTTCCCAGACAGAATTACTTCTAATATAATGTCATAATACATAATTAATCACACACATATAAATATATATTATATATAGTCATATATATTAGATAGATAGATAGATAGATAGATAGATAGATAGATAGATAGATAGATAGATAGAATCCAGGATCTACCCTCTACCTTTTATATAATGGCTTACTCTGACTCAAGAGTTTTTCTGGGAAGAAAGTTCATTCAAGAATGTGTTTTGTGTATTCTATGTCATTAATTTCTTTAAAATTTAGGCTGGCTACCCATAGATTTTGCACTGAAATTACACGATTTTTTGTCTATGGGTCTGGCCTGGTAGTGCATATCTGTGATTCCAGTACACTGGGTGAAGAGGCAGGAGGGTCATGACAAGTTCAAAGTTAGTCTGATCTAACTAGTGAGTTCCTGGACAACCAGGAACAGAGTGAGACTCTAATAAATACAAAGGAAAAGATTTTAGATCTGTAATAGGCTGAATTTCTCTTAGTCAGTACTCCAAGGTTTACTCCCAATAATTGTCCAAGAGAACATTGAGTTTCCACAATTTTTCTTCAGTAGAGGACACATTTCTTTTGTTGTTGTTGTTGATAATGGTGGCGATGATGATGATGATGATGATGATTCCCTGAAGACCAGTAGCTTTACTCAGTCTCAGCCACTGTTTCCTGAAGTGCAACGTGCCCCTTGGAACCAAGGATTGACATCTCTGGTTTTATTAAAGCTTGTTCTGTTTACTTTAGGAACACAAGTTATCTGTATGATGGATCTGTAGATGGTCTTCATGTGCAAATCTTTCTGCCCCTCTCCTGGTCTATTCTGGGCTGGCTCCTTGGGCTTTCTTGGTGTCCCTCCTGTGATCAGTAGTTCTTCTTCTTCTTTGGTGTCTTCAAATTGACTACCATTTCTGCAAGGAGGTATACCTCATTCACATCACCCCTGGGACTCAAAGGCTCCTTCTTAAAAAAATAAACAACAACACAACAACATCAACAACAAAAAAAATTCCCCATTTTATTTTATATGTATGGGTGCTTTGGCCACATGAATGTCTACGTATCAGGTGCATAGCTCGTGTCCACAGAGGTCAGAGAGGGCATTGGATCCCCTCGGAAGTGGAATTATGACTAGTCATGAGCCACTTTATGGATGCTGGGAATTAAGTCCGGGTCTCTTCAAAAGCAACAAGTCCTCTTAACTGCTGAATTAGAGAAATAAATTACTGGACCCATAGTGTATGTCATACAGCCTTAAAGCCCCCAGTACAGCAATGGAACAGATCAGACTGTCTTTCAGAGCTTCACCTAGTGGTGTTCTAGGAGAGAGTCCATAATCTGTGGGAAATGGCATCCAGGTCTCTGGACTAGAGCAGGTAACCTTGAGCCTCACGCAGTGAGTGGAAAGCTTGGTGAGAATGGGGCCACTAGTTTGACTTGTCAGACATTACCCAACTCGACCACAACACTCACCAGTGCTTAGAATTATTGATTACCATAAACCATTTGACTATTGCTAGAAACAGTAACTTAGGGTTGTTGTTTGAAACACACAATTTTTGAAGTTTTAAACATTCATTTATTTATTTAATGTGTGTGTGTGTGTGTGTGTGTGTGTGTGTGTATAAGCTAGCACATGCATCTAGTGTGCATGTGCAGAGATTAGAAAATGATTTGTGCCACTGAGCAGTCGTGGCACACGCCTTTAATCCCAGCACTTGGGAGGCAGAGGCAGGCAGATTTCTGAGTTCGAGGCCAGTCTGGTCTACAGAGTGAGTTCCAGGACAGCCAGGGCTACACAGAGAACCCCTGTCTCAGAAAACCAAAAAGAAAGAAAATGATTTGTGGGAGACTGGACCAAACTCAGGACCATAAAATTCCTAGCACCAAGCCTTTTGCCTACTAAGCCATCTTACTGGCCCAAATTCAATTTAAAAGTATCTTAGAGTTGAGAAAACAAACCGCGAATATGCCCCAATGTCCCTCCATCCCATTTCCAATTCATCTGACTAAGTCATTTGACTAAGAAAGAAGCTGTTACCTGGCTCCCTGGCCCATACACTTGATGCCC
This sequence comes from Mus caroli, assembly GCF_978045245.1. Taxonomy (NCBI): domain Eukaryota; kingdom Metazoa; phylum Chordata; class Mammalia; order Rodentia; family Muridae; genus Mus; species Mus caroli. The sequence goes on from NW_028227266.1 coordinate 88,564,471, forward strand.
CTGAATGTCCAAGGCTCTGGCAGGAAACATGCATGCTCATGTGTGAGTCACTGCAGCCCCCTACCTCTGTGGCTCTCCAGGCGTTGTACTCTTTCTCAGTTACATCCATTGACCTCTCATGCTTTCAATAGGCTCCTGGATGCAAACGTGTAATATTACAGCCTGATGTGATTGTTCACCAGAGGTCACAATCATTTTTTTCTCTCTTTGTTTACTTGATATTTTCTGAAGTCTTTTCATCTTATTTTCAACATTCCTGTGGGGCTTTTTGTATATTTCTTCTTCTCTTATATCCTGACTGCAGTTTCCTGTCCCTCCTCTCCTTCCAGTCCCTCCCCTGATCCACCCCCTCTTCCCCAGATCCCTTCCTCCTCCATTTCTCTTCAGGAAAAAAGTAGGCATCCCTGGCATATCAACCAAACATGGCATAAAAAGTTGCATCAAGACTAGGCACATCCCCTCATATCGAGGCGGGACAAGGCAACCCAATAGGATGGTCACAAAAGCAGGCAAAAGAGTTAGAGACAGCCTCCATTCCCTGTTAGGAGTCACACAAGAACACCAAGCTGCAAAATCATAACATATATGCAGAGCACCTAGGTCAGACCCATGCAGGCTTCCTGAGTATCGAGCCCTGCTTAGTTGATTCTGTGAGACATTCTCTTCTGATGTCCTCTCGATCCTACAACCCGTCATCCCCCATCTTTCTCAGGGTTCATTGAGCTTCACCTAATGCTTGGCCGTGGGTCTCTGTATCTGCTCCTATCAGTTGCTGGAGTAAACCTCTTTGAAGACAGTTATGCTACGCTCTGGTCTAGAAGTATAACTAGGTGCTTGTTTGCTTCAATTTTTGCCAGTCATGTTTGGTTCTATCCTAGGTCTATGGATTATCAAGCATCTGGTTTCTGGCCTTCCAGGGAGCATCAGGCATGGGCACCCTCTCCTGGCTGGGTTTCAAACTGGGCCATTCATTGGCTGGTCACTCCCACAAGTTCTGAACCATTATTACCCCAGCATATCTTGTTGGCAGGACAAATTATTCATCCAAGGTCTTGTGGTTGTGTTGCTGACCAAGCCCTCCACTGTAAGCTGCCTGGTTACAGAAGATGGCCAGCTCAGGCTCCATACCCTCATAGCTTTGCCTAGTTACAGAAGATGGCCAGCTCAGGCTCCATAACCCCCATTACTAGAGCTGCATCTTTGTTAGGTGATTTTTTTCATCACTGACAAAAATCTCTCAGAGACTCAATCTATAAGAAGAAATAGATATTTGAGTTCAGGATTTCAATCCCTGTCATTTGGTTCCACTACTTTGGGTCACAAGACCATGAAGGGGAAGATCTTGTCTGAAGTCACGGCAAGGGATTCATTTAAAGCCAGTATCTTAATTACCAGAAACATAACTTCATACATTGAGGTGACGTTTTTGTAAAACTGAAATGCAGTTAGTTCTTCTCTTCTTGAAGGCAAACCGTATAATAAGCCAGGTTATATTCAGTAAGTTGCATAAGGATCCCAGAGAGGGTTGTGACTTTTTCTTCTTCTTGTATTACACAAAACACCCACCCCACTTCAACCTATTCTGCTTTGCCATGAAAACAATTGCCAAGATGACTTCTAAATCATTTACATATTTAGTTTGTTTGTAAGAGTGTGTGCACACATGTGTATGATGAGATGGGAGGGGGAAGTGAGAAGAAGAGGGAGAGGGAGGGAGGGTAGGAGGGAGGGAGGGAGAGGGAAAGCACACTAAGGAGGGGCATAAACATGTCATGACACACATGTGGAGGTCAGAGAACAACCTACAGGAGTCCGTTTTGTCCCCCTACCATGTGGCTCCCAGGAATTGAACTCAGTTTCTCAGGTTTGGTAGCAAGCACTTTTACCTAGGGAACCATCTTGACAAGCCCCAAAACATGATTTTTTTTAAGCTGCTTCAATAGTGAATTCCGAAGGAAGCAGCCCACTTTGGTTGGCATTCACTAGAGAGCTTCAGCAGAAGCTACTTTGAATGTTAGAAAAGTAGCAAACGATCGTGTAAGCCATCTACAACTTCGTCCCTCTATTTCTACAGCTTAGAAGTCTTACTCAACCCTTAAACACGTGGGATCTTCTTAGAACAAAAAAAGCCACCAGTTGGCTGGGGGAATGGGTGGTGATAACTCAGTGGCCCATTCAGATTTTGAGAGGGGAAGAATGTGTTTAAAGCAAACAAACAACAAAAATAAAACCTCTAGGTTTCTGTAAACCCCTCCAGACCATCTAATTCCTCCTAGCCTTGATCTGTTTTTGGAACTGCTGTCTTTTTATAGCACAACCTCCTGGTTTACTGACTAGTGTGTCTCAATGTCTTAGAGCTACTTCATAGCTCTGAATCAAGGTCTGTTCGCTTTTGAACCATTATGAAACCAGACTCCCTACTGATTCAGGAATACAATAAAACCTTTAACATATGGTGGTGGTTGGAATATTCTCCACCTATGGGAAGTGGCATGATTAGGAGGTGTGGCCTAGTTGGAGGAAGTGTGTCACTGTGTAGGTGGGCCTTGGAGGGTTCCTATGTTTAAGCTCTATACTCTGCCTGGCTGCCTGCAGAAGCTAGTGTTCTTCTGGCTGCCTTCAAATCAAGATGTAAAACTACCAGCAATTCCAGCACCATGTCTGCTTGCACGCTGCCATGCCTCCCACTATGATGATAGTAGACTGAACCTCTGAACCTGAAAGCCAGCCCCAGTTAAAAGTTTTCCTTTATAAGAATTGCCTTGGTTATGGTGTCCCTTCACAGCAATTGAAACCCTAATCAAGACATATCTATTAATTTGATACCTGGCAGGAGGCTTAGGATTTGACCCTGTTTAGAAAAAGAAAGAAATGTATCTTAACAAATGTCTACTTGGGGTGGTCCTGTGGAGGGTGTCTGATACCAATGGTTCTAGAGCCTCAAATGTTACAGCTTCTTCATACCACACTGCGGTAGTCTGACTGGCACAGGGCTGTGTCCCAGGGTGGCCAGAATCAGCGTGTAGGGGCCAGTCCCAGACTGCCTGAATCTATAAGGACTCTAGAGATGGACCTGCAGAAGCTCTCCGTGTTTCTGAAACCTCCCGTATGAAGCACATCACATTTCACTGGATTTCTCTCCCGTGTCCCTTGCTCCCGCTTCTCCCTCCTCAGTGGGACTTAGACACAAGTTCCTGAAAGTGCCAACCTTATACCTTTGGTGTGCCCAGCCCTCAGTTTTGAAAAGCCTCTCCTCCCTTTGAGAATACTAACCCTCAGAGGAAGTCAGAAATCTTCTTTCTCCTCCCATAGGGATTCTCAGTCCCCCGGGTAAGCTGATAACAGCTGTGCCATCCGCCTGCCAGAGCATCTAGGTTTCTACTCAAATAGATTTTGCTAGAAGTCAGTGAATTCTGCTCAATAATGATGCATGGGGCTGAACTCCCTGTCCAGTCAGAACACTCTCTCACGTCCACATCGCCAGTAAGGGCAGTTCAGAGAAAGCAGCTCATTATCATCTTGTCCTTGATGACACAATGATGCATGGTAGACCCAGATTCAAGCCCCAAAGGGCCAAACCAACTGAGGACTTCCTACTCCGATGCAACATGGAACACCTCCTTCTGCACGCGAAGTGGGGGGTCTCTCCCAGGGAGCCCAGGCTTGAAGTGAGGGAGTTCCTTCTTTTCTTTTTCTTGAATACACAAAGAAGGCTGGAGGAACCACAGGATCCCCCAACATTTTAAAGTTTGTATCTAAAACCTTTCATAAGGAATACAGGGCCCTGAAAGACACCATTTAGGCGTTAATTCGTTAGTGGTTATGACTGTTGGATGCATCCAAGGGTATCAGCGGGACTTGAGAGCCATTACCCAGCATGTGCTCAGATTTTCAATCTTTCCTTTTCCTCCCTAAACTCACATTCCAACTCATCTCTCCTATGCACCACAACTCCTCTATGTTTGACATTCTTATTTGCAGTATCCTATTAGATTTCTCTATTTAATGGTCTTTCATTTTAAATGCTGCTTCATTGACAATGTTTAACTCGACAGGTTAAAAATTGTGTCTTTGGGACTAGGTAATTATTAAATTTGTTAGTATATACATGCTCAAAAATATGTGGTAGACAATGAAAAAAAAAAAAAAAACCTCTGTAAGTTTCACTGCAAACATTATCCAAAACTGAACGAATGGGGCAGTGTCCCCCTTAGTCTCTGTTCTTGATAATTAAATAATATTATATTAATAGAGCAGGGAGTGCTAGCAATTCTCTCTTTTGTTTTTTTTTTTTTTTTTTCTAAAAACTAGAGGACATTCTCTCTCGATGAAATTTGATATGAAAAGTTGTATTACAGCAATCACCTTGACTCCTCAGACTCCCCGGTGACCGAAAGGACACTATGTACACGTTGGTGGCTCCCACGGAAGCTGAGCCTGGCAAGGGGCATGCAGCTAGGGAGCATATAAGTACAGACTAAAACTAGATGTGGTGGTGTACACCAGTTAAAACAGGTCTCAGGAAGACTGAGAGCTGGAGGCTAACCTGAGCTACGTAGCAAGAACTGCCACAAAACGGAACCAAAAAGAGTATGCTCTGTCAATCAGGGCAGAGGTACCCACACTGGCTGTCGATCTGGGTAGCAGATACATGAAACTTTAGTGTTTCTCACTCTGCCCTGTAGTTTAGTAAACAATCTTTATATATATATATACACATATATATATATAAAGAGAGAGAGAGAGAGAGAGAGAGAGAGAGAGAGTACTTCAATTCAAAATAAGCGACAGAATACTTCCAAAAGCACACAGAGAACAAACTTACCTTCAGTGAAGCTAAGGAGTAAGGTTTCCAAGCCAGCTTCTCAAAGGACTCAAAGGCCTTCTTTCTCAGAGTATTACTGTCAGTTTGGATTGCCACATTCCTTGCTAGCTTTCCTTTAGATGGACACCGTGTCTTCCTCCCAGACCCATTAATTCCTTCCTAACCAGAAGGACTTTGGGACAAATACAACGGTGCCACCTAAATTGAGAGATGGCGTCTGGTTAACAGGAAATGAGGGAGCGGGTCATGCACTTGTTGGGCTTACTTGTTGCCACAGGGCTTACTTGTTGCCACAGAGGAAAGCATGTATGCGCAGGCTGCTGAATGGATGGCATGGGAAGGGGTCTTCCTGTTGCCACTCCCTCGGGCTCCTCTCAACATTTCTACCCCACACTGCATACAGCTCCAGCCACTTTCTCTCTCACACTGTTTACATATACACCCATGCTCCACATCAAGCTAGAAGCTCCTTTAAGAAAAATAGAGGCACACACCACTGCAGAGTGCTCAGTCTTGGATTTTATTAGCACAGTTCTGCCTCCAGGAGACATAGATCACCAAGGGCACTCACTCACTCTCTATTTGGGTCCTGGTTGTATGTCTGACCCTACTGTTTCCAGATTAGACCAGCTTTCCTCAGGAATAGAGAGGTCCACGAAGGGAAGGCAAGAACTCAGGGTCCCTTTCTCCTCAAGATGGAAGAAGACACAACCACTTAATGACCAATGTCTCATGGAGTAGTGGCAGAACCCTAAGCTGCCCTGGAGGTCCAGGCACTTGGAGTTCTCCTAGAGACTGGATGCTGGATCACTGGCCTCCCATAGTGACCAAACCCTAAGTTGACCCGTAAACATTTTTGGCCAATGTTACACACACAATACAATGAGATTACTGGGGCTCTGTGAGCTTCCGTTGTTGGAGTGCAAAGATCAGATATGTGCGCCTTTGGTCTCCCTGCTGCTCTCCCTCTTCTCTGTATCACACCACCAGCCCTGTAGGAACCTGAGACCCGGGAGGGGTGAGGGGCTGTAGGTGGGACTTCGAGGCTAGGAGTGGACCGCTCTGTTAACAGGTCGCTTTTCTGTAAAGAAGCTTTTCAGCAGTAGCACCTGGCTGAAGCTGACCACAAATAGGGCAATAGTCTCTCCTACAGACCAGTAGGACACTCGACTATTAAGGTCTTCAGCTCGGGCTCGGTCCTGAGCCTCCCGCAGTCGATAGTGTGTCTGGGAGTCAATCACAGTCTTCAGAGCCTCGTGAATAGTTACACAGGCAGATTCCATCTAGGCAGGAAGAAAACAGTAGTCAGTTGCTAACCCTAAGTCAGGCAGGGCAGAATCCAGCAGCCAAGGTTTACTGCAAATTCCTGGCGCCCCTGAGGGGTCTGTGTTAAGCACTTTATGTGGTTTCACAATTGTACAGATAACGTGGGGCGGGGGAGGGGGGCTCAGAGAGAGCAACTTATTCAATCACACAAGTTTAATAAGTAACAGAATCAGCCTATGTGTGCAAGCCATAGTCTGTGTATCTTCTTTAATCCTCGAGATGCCCTGACAGACTGGATCACTACCTACAGTCAAGGACAGCCAGATCATAGCTTACTTATCCTACTGATAAAGACACTGAGCTCAAAAAGGCTAGATGAACGGCTTGAGGTACTCAACTAACTAACAAGCTGTGTGAACTAGACTTGGGGTAGTTTAAAGTCAGAGAACAAAGGAGATCATTAGAAGGAAAGGTGGATATGAACTAACCAGTACCCCGGAGCTCTTGACTCTAGCTGCATATGTATCAAAAGATGGCCTAGTCGGCCATCACTGGAAAGAAAGGCCCATTAGACTTGCAAACTTTATATGCCCCCGTACAGGGGAACACCAGGGCCAAAAAGTGGGAGTGGGTGGGTAGGGGAGTGGGGGGGAGGGTATAGGGGACTTTTGGGATAGCATTGGAAATGTAAATGAGGAAAATACCTAATAAAAATATATATAAAAAAGAACTAGACTGGATTATGCCAGACTTCTACTGTATAGCAGATGTCTACAGTTTCATGTATAAACACAACACGTGTGAACATACAATCATGCACATACACACAGATGCTCACATGGGATTGCTGCTCCTCACTTTCTACTTCCAGAGAGCCCTACAGTTGACACAGCACTGGCAGAAGAAGGCAGATCCCCACTAAGAAAGCCCCTATGCTGGATGGGAGTGGGCCTGGGGTAGTTTAAAGTCAGAGAACTCAGGAACAAAGGAGATCATTAGAAGGAAAGGTGGATAAAGACACATACGTGTGTGGTGTGTGTTCAGTCACAGGCTGTGTACGTGCATATGTGTATGTACAAACATGTACAAACACACATGCTTTCAATTATATAAATCCACAGGTACTTTGTTTTTAAGCACCAGGGAATGGCTCCTTTGGTTCTCCAAGTTAGAAATTCATTCTCTAAGTTCATTTCTGTCCCAGCACACTTGGAAACTTAGTGGTCACTGGATCCACAGAGTGGGAATTTCTCCAACCCTTGGCCCTAGCTTAACACTAGTCCAACCTCTGGGGCTGGGGGGACATATATCAACCACAGCACATGATTAGGACACATGGCATAAACCCTACCCAAAGCAGTAAGTCACCAACAGTGACACACACTGAAGAACACTCCCTTATCTTCAATGCATGCTACCTCCCCATCTACTGGGGTCTCCATTGGTACTAGTCTACCACAAAGCTTGTTACCACAACATTTCAGTTAGTTACTTCAGGGGATGTGGGAAAGCAGGCACTGGGTAAAAAGAGAACCATACAATACGGAGTAAAACAGAGTGGTGAAAGAGGAAATTTACAAATTCCACCTGTCCTCCTCACTGCAACAGAATCACACTGGAACTGAAGCTCCAAGCAAGGCTTTCTCTGTTGCTCTAACGCATGAACCTTTTTCTCTCTCACTTTCTCCCACTGGTACACGAGGAACTCCTTAAACTTCCATGGTTTCATCAATGACCAACAGAACAGAAGTTCCCTTCAGCTGGATCTTCTAACTTCTATTTAAACAGCCAAGTGAACATACTAGATATTGTACTGGGCAATGAAACTCCATTCCCTAACCTCCCAGAGATGGTAGGAAACTGGACATGAGCCACAGAGAAAGAGCACATATGGTCTCCTCAGAGAGCACACAGGAGGAAAAACTGGCCTCCTTCGAGATTTGAGACATTCTGGCTTTGGTCAAGAAATAAGATGGTTATTCCTGTCTTACAGGTTCCTCAGGCCATGGTGATCAGTCATAAGACAAGTATTTGGTGTCACACCGCCTACACCAAGGTATCAAGAATATAAAGGTAGATAGATACCAGTGGCCTGGCCCTTGGGAAGCCCAGCCTGTATGTAAGAGGGAGGGAGAACAGAAAGAAGGAGAACTCAGATGGAGGCTGACGTTAGTCAAAAATCTTGAGAGCCACGGGAGTCAATGGAAACTACCCATCCTCCATAATTTCTGCAACTTCTCTTCCACAGTGGGAGTTTGTTGTTCAGAGATTGTACTTAGTAGCCGCCCTGTGCTGACTTACTACACAAGTGGTCACCAAAGGGACATGAGTGGACATGCTATGTGTATTACCACAGGCCAAGGCTTTGAAGGGACAGCTGTGCCTTTCTCATTTCTGCCTCTTTTGGTATCCAGGGACAGAGAACACTGAAGCCCGAGGGAAAGGAGAAGGATGGCGAGAAAGAGCCTTGAGACTCAGGACAAAGTTCTGTAGTAGAGTATGTGCTAAGCAAGGTCCCAAGTTCAGAAAAAAAGAAAAAGAGAAAGAATAGAAAGGAAGGGAAAGAGGGAGAGATAGGGAGATAACAAGAAAGGGAAAGTGGAAAGGGAAGGGAGGGAGAAAAAGAGAATATGAAGAGGAAGTGAGAATTAAACACACACACACACACACACACACACATACACACAGAGCCTGGATTCCCAAGTCATCATCCAACCTTTTCCAAACTAGCCCGAGAGCAGTGCACAACCCAGTGTGCTAGGCCCTGACATATGAGTTTGTTATGGCAGCTGGTCTGACCCTCACCAACACACTCCTGAAGCAGGACATTGATCGTCACCATCTGAGCATATCCCACACAGACAGGTACATGACAGAATTTTGGAAGACGTGCCACACCTGAGAGAGTTGGAAGGGTGGAGAGGAAACGTGTTAGCTATGAGAGGGCTCTGGCTACAAACAGGAGACCAGAAGTGGTATGGAGTCTTTTACAGCTAGAGGGTGATTCCGGTTCATCAGCTAGGGCAAGGACAAAAAAAAAGCAGAAACATGCTGAGAGTGAGAGGGTTCCCCTAGTCCTGTCACGGTCACGCACACTCACCTGAGTGAGAGCCGTGACCCTGTTCCCCATGTCTGGGAGAATGGGGGGCTCATCACCCACTTGGAAGTCAAAGTAGACGGTCTTATGAGAGAAGGTGGAGAACTCATTACTGAAGCAAAACCGGTAGACGCCCTTGGCCTCCGTCTTGTACGTGAAGCTGTCATACTGCTTCTTGGTCTCCCTGTAGATGACGTTGCCCCTGGGGTCTTCCACGTAGCAGTCCACATCGTAGTGGCCTCCAGTGATAACCTGACAACCACAGAAAGGGTGCAGTGATGGGGAGGCAAGCAATGCTTTCAAATGCTGACCATAAGGGGGACCGCGCTAAGCATTCTGTAATTTAACCCTCACCGTTTTCCAATGCAGACTCCATGTAAGCTTCCCATCCTGCTGAGCTTACGCAGTTAAGAGGCAGTGACCACGGCACTCGGTGTTTTTCTTAACATTACGACAAAACATTGGACAGAAGCAATTCAAGGAAATAAATTCAAATTTATTTGACTCGCAAATAAATTTGAGGGCATAGTTCATCAGGGAAAAGGCATGGTGTCTGGAACATGAAGGCTTCCAGGGATGGGGGTGGGGGCTGATCACATGGTATCCATCAAGCATGCTGTTTTTTTTTTTTTTCTTGTTGTTGTTGTTTTTGTTTTGTTTTGTTTTGTTTTGTTTGAGACAGGGTTTCCCTGTATAGCCCTGGCTGTCCTAGAACTCACTCTATAAACCAGGCTGACCTCGAACTCAGAGATCCACTTGCCTCTGCCTCCCACGTGCTGGGATTAAAGGCCTGTGTCACCACTGCCCAGCCAAGAATATTGCTCTTATTCTTAGGCTGCCTGTGCTGAGGCAGGCACACACACACACACACACTGTATGTCCTCCATAGATGTGAGAGCAGTCTCATCAGTGACTCCATCATACATGGAATTGCCGGCAGAAGTAACCTTCAGAGCGTCTACCATAGAAGGGCTTGCTCATTGTACACAACTGGGCTGCCTGTGTCACCTCATTTCTAGAGGTCTTGCTTTATGGTGGTCACTTATCCCTTTGAACCTATGCCCACTCATTAAGCCTAGGGGATAGAGCCTTTACCAAAGCAACTGTTAGCTATGAGATCTGTTCATGGAGACCAAAGTGCAAGACCTGACTTTGTTGAGCCATATGGTAAGCAAAGAGGCAAGCCACATAGCCACACCATTGGGAAGGGAATGTGTGTGACTGTCCTTATGTATACACTGGAAGGGTTCAAAGTCTGCACTGAACCCTCCTTTCCAAAAACCCCTTCATCACTCCAATTATCTCACCCCAAACTCCTGCTGTAAAGGATGCAGCTGGCTAAGGCACCCTCAAGACACCCAGCCCAAGTGACAGTTGGGACGGACTGCCACCTGGTGTCCGGCTAATTAATACTGATGTTCTTGGAGTAGAAGGTACCTGGGGAGGTCATTCTGGTCAACTCTGCTGGGGGCGACAGGGGGCAGTAACAGGCCCCCCCATCCTGGGCGCTCACCTGTAGCCTGCCTAACTCCCCAATGCCCCTGGCCCACTTCGGGAGGGCTCTGGTAGATACAAACGTTTCTTCTCAGGGAGAAGTCAACCGGTCTGGGGTTATCCCCGACCCCCTCAGCCTTTGGTGGCTAATCTTGGCCTCTCCGGATGGCGGCGCACCAGTAGCCCCAGTGAGACGCGGCTAGGGCCGCACCTGGTAATCCAGAGAGAACTTCACGCCCTGCTCCACCTCTTCGTGGAAGCATTGCTTGGCGTTGTCCGGCAGCTCGAAGGTGAGCTCAGCGCTCCGCAGTGGCTCGGCCCGGAGCAGGAGCAGAAGCAGCAGCTGTAGCAGCATCTGGAAGGATGAAGCGTGTGGAGCCTCGTGGACCATGATGCTCTGGGCCTAGTCCTCTCTAGGCTCCGGCGCAGCGACAGCAGGGACAGCAGGGAGCGGGGAGGGGCCCCCTGAAGAGACGTGGCGCGAGCTCAGCACAGCGGTTCCGGGTGGCAGCCACTCCGCGCGCAGCCGCACACCGGAGAGGTGGGCGGGGAACCTTTCCGCCAGCTGCGCAAGCGCATCACTGAGATTAGGCGCGAATGTGTCTGATTCCGCTCGTGAACTCCGGTACTTCTCCGTGCGTCCCTTCAACTCTGAAACCGTTGGGCTTCTAGTCTGTTTCTGACTTGCTGTCACTTAGTGTCTGCCACGTCTCCGGAGAAATCCCGGACGTAGTGAACACATTCAGTAGTTAGGGGGACTCGATGAACTAGAAAGGAACCGCAGGGAAGGGAGGCGATGGATTCTCCATTCCCCTCTCCTACCTAAGGTGAAGAAGTGTTCAACAAAGTAAACCCCATGGCTACACTGGGGGCGGGGGGGGGGCGGGGGGGCGGGGAGACAGGTTTTCTCGCACACAGACTCCCTTCTAGAAATAAAAGCATCTAAAGGATTTCAATTATGTTTTCGCATTCGGGTCACATTGAAAATTCAGAGAGAATCTGCCATCCCCTTTAACTTCTAAAAGTGTTGAAAGACAAGTTGATTTATTGTCTTGTTCATGACAACTGCCCTAAGAAGGATATGATTTTATGTTCACCATAGTCCATAAACAAAGAGACATTACATGTTATAATATTTGCTGATACATAAACACTGTCAGTAGAACATTATTAGATATAGTGAATCAATTTTAGCAGAGAATTTCACTACTCATATATACTACCACATAGATAAAATTGCCATACACTACCACTGGCCATACTGGATCCTGTATCAAGGAGCTAATGTGCGGGAAAGCAGCACCCATAATATAATTATTAATAAAATGTACTTATCTCTGTGCTAGATTAGTTGTGAAAGAGGTGTTGAGCGTTGTGCCTTGGGGCTCCTTCCCTGCCTGTCCTATTTAACATTAACTTATATTTCTTATTTTCAATTATGTGTATGCACATGTGTGTATATGAGTATGTATATATGAATGCAGGTCTCCAAAGAGTCCAGAGGCTTTGGATCCCCTGGAGCTAGAATTGCAGGCAGTTGTCACTCATTTGATAAGGCTTTTGGGACCCAAACTGGGGTCCTCTAGAAGTATTCTTAACTAGTGAGCCATCTCTCCTCCAACTCTTAACATTTTTAATGAAGAGTATTTGAAGATGTGAAGGTTATAATCATATAACTGGAAGAATCAAGTGAAGAAAAACAAAACAAAACAAAATTGAAGTTCCCACAAGTTAAAGATGAAGCACTACATTTAAGTTCCAGGGGGTGGGGGTGGGGGTGGGGGGTGGGAGGGTGGGAGAGGGAGGGGGAATCTGCAGTGGTTCAAAAGAAGAGGCCTGGTTTCACAGCTCTTTAAGTTGGAGCAGGCAGAATTGGAATCAGCATCAAACTACATATAAGACAAGAGAAAATGCCTGAGTTTTCAAAAAATTATTGCCTTAGCAGACAGTGATCAGGTGGTACCTATTGTATTATTTTAGGAGAGCTATTTTCAATTTGGGGCACTAGTCAAAGGGATGTGATTAGGAGGAAGCCAGCATAGACACTGCCAGGAAGCTGACTCAAACAGAGAATGCCCACGGGAAAATAAATAAATAGCAGGACTTAGCATGGAAGCTAAAAACCAATAGGAAATGAAAGCTTTAAAAGCGTGCGGGCACTAACAATGTACCAGACACACTGTTATCCCACTATCCAACTCAACATAATTTATATTAATTGAGTAACCAGCTCAACATAGTTTATATTAATTAATATTCACTAGTAGCCATGTCTTTAAAAAAAAAATTTGCTCCTATTTGATAAGGAGCCCGGGATGTTTAATTCAGTACCTCTTGTCTTTGTTCACTTTTTCTGTGTGTCAGCAGCTTGAGCCAGCCTAGATTTATAATCTCCATGGTTTTGTGAGTCCATGGTTTTGGACATTTGAACGTCAGGCAGTCTTCCCTGGATTTGCCCATGACACTACGTTCATCTAGAGTCCATCTGTGCTGGGCTGTGCAAGATAACCCCACTGTCCTGTCTGGGGCAGATACAGGTTACTGGCTTTAATGCCTTTTTCTCTTCCAGGCATTCTCTCACCACTAGGAGGCTACTGTGGGAAGTCATCTTGCCTGCTTCTGTGAAAGCCTGCCTGTCAGGCAGAGTCAAGTCAGACCAGGGTCTACAATAAGAGGGGATACACTTGAACTTCAAGGCAAGGGGCTAAATGTTCTGTTAATCTTGGAGGAAGGAACAGCAGGAATAGGAAGGCTTCTGGATGGGTACAGATATCAAATGTACATCATCCATTGTCTCTGCTGGCTTGTGACTTTGTTTCCCACCATACTGTAAGGTATATAAAGCCTAAGAGAATTAAACTCAAGACTGGACAGCCCTCCTCATTTCTAACCTTTGTCTCTGAGTCTTCTTTTCCATCTTTCCTATAATCCTCATGCCCCTCTCAGAGGATTGCAGGACTTCCTACCAGCCAGACAGGTACAGGCTAGGCTTTTATGTGACATACTCAGTATTATGTAACATACTCAGAGAAATATCCCAAAAGGACCCAGGCACAGATAGCAAAGTTCTCTAAGAGCTAGGTTTCTGAATTCTTTCAATATCACTTTCTATACATTTTACTGGCCAATCGAGTCCAAAGCTGATCTACATATAAGGAGAAATAGATTTTACCCCTAAGGTGAGATGTTGTTGTAAAGAGGGAGCCTTTGGGGATGGAAAGCATTTTATGACTGTTGAATAATCTTCTACAATACTCAGGTTCACCTGTCTCATTAATAGCTAAGCCGGAAGCTGAACCCAGATCTGCACGGTCCTGAAGGCTATATGAACCCCAACAAGCACACTGCCTCTACAAATCCCTTAGGATTATTAGTTCTCTGTGTTCCATGTGGAAAAGCTGGGTGCTAAGCATGAATGACACTGAGGTGTATCTCAGTTCAACATAAGAAATATCTATCAAGAAGAGAATTAATGGGCAGCACAGTTTCCACCCCTGCATATGCTAGAGCAGAGACAGGTGAACAGCCATATTCTGAAGATGCTGTAGAGATGATTCATGAGCTAAGTGTAATGTTAGGCAAGTTCTAAAGTGCCTTTGAATTTTTATATTCCATCACATGTGAGAAGTCCGAAAATTAAGAATATGAAAGAAAACAAAAACCACATCTGTCTGTCCTATTCCTGAGGTGACTTGTGAAATCCTTTTAAAAAGTTAGTATCTTGCCGGACGTGGTGGTGCAAACCTTTAATTCCAGCATCAGGAGGCAGAGGCAGGCAGATTTCTGAGTTCAAGGTTACAAACTATCTTTTTTTTTTTTTTTTTTTTTTTGGTTTTTTGAGACAGGGTTTCACTGTATAGCCCTGGCTGTCCTGGAACTCACTTTGTAGACCAGGCTGGCCTGGAACTCAGAAATCTGCCTGCCTCTGCCTCCCGAGTGCTGGAAGGCATGTGTCAGATGCAGAAAAAGCATATGAGAAAATTCAATAGCTGTTCATGGTTCAAACTCTTGGTGGCCTTCAAATAATAGATAATTTCCTGATTGCATTAATATCCATTAAAACTGGACCAAACTTTATGGTTCATGATAAACACTTAAATCTTTCTTTTTGGGGCTTGAGAAATAGCTCAGTGTGTATGAATGCTTGTTTGCAAGAATGAGGTTCTGATTTCAGATCCCAGCACCCACATAAAGATAGCTGTGCATGGCTATGTGCATGCCTGTAACACCATCACTGTCCATGGCAGAAACAGGAGGATCTATAGGGTTTACTGACTGCCACCTCATCTCCAGGGTCAGTCAAAGACTCCTCAAAGGAATAAGATGGGCAGTGACAGATCTAGACACTAATATTTTCTTCTGGCATTCACTCACACAGAGAAGCTTGCACACATGTACATGATGTGAGCATATACCACATACATTTGCACACCATACACACACACACAAAACCTTTCCTTTCCTTTGAAGTTGAGGTTACAACATAAGAGTCTACTATTACAATTGAGATTTTCATTCAATTTCAACCAAGAAGATAAGGCAAGGGAAAGAGAAACAGGGGTGGGTATTAGAAAAATAAAAGCCATAATTGGGGTATCACTAAGCGAAAGAAGCCAGAAACTTACCCAAGGATGCTTTAGGGATTCACATTATGAACTTTTGTAGAATTAGTCGTTAATACTTTATAGTTCTGTGTTTGTTTCTGATCTCATAGTTATAAACGTTTAAAAGTAAAATAAGTGTGCTAAGGTGAAACAGGCTATGTAAGATGACCTCTCTGTGCCATTTCATCCTTACCCCACATGGCAGGAGCACTCTCCAGCATACTGCTAGGATTCTGAAATAAAATCAGCATTTATCCATACATGCAACTGATGAGAAAGAAATATGGATGGATCTGAAAATCATTATATTAGGTGAAGAGAGCCATGCTTTCTAATATCCTGATCCAAGTATCGGGAGACTGTGTGCTGCATTGGGAGTAGCCTGGGCATATAGGAAACCTCATGACCCACCTCCACAGTAACACTTGTCCTCAATAAGGCCACACTTACTCCAACAATACCACACCTCCTAATAGTGCCACTCCCCACAGGCCAAGCATTCACACACACGAGTCTATTGAGGGCCATACCTATTCAACCCCCCCACATTACGAAACTAGAAAGGAGTCCATGAAATAGGGGAAAGAGGTTTTGAGGGAGGGTGACTGTAGGTCTATGTTCTCTAGTTGAACTCATGTGATTCAAAAGTGGAAAGAGGAATCCTGGAGGTGGAAGGGTTTAAGTATGAATAGTGGGCAGGAGACAAGGGAGAGAGAAGAAAACATGGGAAGGAAGCATTGACCAAGAGTAAATATTATGAAAATATAGTCAGAACACCTGATCCACTGTGCATTCATTTTCTCTAAATGTCAACTGGTAAAGCAACAAAAAGAAATAAATCCATGTAGTCACTATATGGATATTGATAGAAAATTCACCAATAACTTAGTGCTAGCATGGAATTATAAGCGATAATTCTTAAAAACGGAGAAAGCAGAAAGTGTTTGCAAACTAAATAGCAGGGTATGTTGGTGTCAATGTTGCTTTCATAGGACTTATCAGCTTCTACAGAACAACTCTTTTTGGAGTTGTGAAGCATTTTAAAATATTCTTTCAAATATTTATTTCTGTTTTCTGTGCATGAATGTTTTCCCTGCATGTATGTCTACCACACGTGTGCCTGGTGACAGGGCCTTGGATTGGAGTTACAGATTAGCCACCATGTGAGTACTGGGAACAGAACCTGGGTCCTTTACAAGAGCAATAAGTGTTCTTAACTTCCGAGCTATCTCTCCAGCCCCTTAGATATCCTTTCTATTAGAAGAAACTATCCTGTCTTGTTCTGCTGAACCAAGAGGGGCAGGTATTCCCAATCCCTGTTCCCTGATCCTAACACATAGGAGTGTGGATCAAAGGCTCTGTCAACTGGTTGCTTTTGCCTATGAATCATAAAGTACATCACATCTTGAACATGACAGAGGTGACTGTTGAGAGCCCTGAGGTTATGAGAGCATATACTACAGTGTCAGCAGTGCTTCTTGGGGAGGTGGCCCCTATGACTTGTTTTTAGGAATGAACTTGGTTACCTACCTTTCTTGATCCCTGCTCCTCTGTGAGACCATTTCTATTTTTTCCCATTGGTTCAATAGAGTTTGACCTTGTTCACCGAAATGCAGCCTGAAGTCTTGGGAATTCATCTCTGTGGTAAGTGGTTGCCTAGCATGTGCAAGGCTTTTGGTTTAATCCCCAACACTGGGAGCAAAACATCCATTTGAAATGGAGTTTGACTGTACTTTTTTTTTTTCATCACCCAAAATAGCTCTAAAGCTGTGCATTTGCTCAAAATGTCAGGGAGAGATGGGACAGAGAGATTTTATAGAGCACTTATGAAGGTGATCCTCACGGCAAAGTGGGCTCTTTTATGGTTCTATCTCACATTATATAGTCTAGTCAACAGTTTCTCGTATGTATTTGTTGGCTTGCTTGATTGCTTGCTTACATCCCAAACACTGCCCCTCCCAGTCCTCCCTTCACAGAGTCCCTCCCCCATACCCCCTCCTCTGAGAGGGTGGTCCCTCCTCTGGACATCAGCCCCTCATCCTATTAAGTCTCTGCAAGATTAGGAACATTCTTTCCCACTGAGGTCAGACAAGGCAGCCCTGTTGGGGAACAGATTCCACACCCAGACTACAGCTTTTGGGATAACTCCCCAATTCCACTCCAGTTTTTTTGGACCCACACAAAGACCAAGCATCACATCTGCTATATATGTGTTACGGGGGGCTGGGGGAGGAGGGGGGCCCTAGGTGCCTCCCTCCACTCACGTCATGGTGTATGCTCTTTGGTTGGTGGCTCTGTCTCTGAGACAAGGGTCTAGGTTAATTGGCTCTGTTGGTCTTCCTGTGGAGTTTGTATCCCCTTCAGGCCCTTCAATCCTTACCCCAACTCTTCCATAAGAGTTCCACCTTCATCTAATGTTTGGCTGTGGGTGTCTGCATCTGTTTCAATTAGCTGCTGGGTGGAGCCTATCAGAGAACAGTTATGCTAGGCTCCTGTCTACAAGCATAACAGAGTATCATTAATAGTTTCAGGAATTGGTGCTTACCCATGTGATAGGTCTCAAGTTTGGCCAGGTATTGGTTGGCCATTCCTTCTCTGCTCCATCTTTGTCCTTGCCTTGCTTTTAAACAGGACAAATATTGGGCCAAAAGTTTTGTGCATAGGTTAGTGTCCTTATCCCTCCACTGGGATTCAACCAAAACAAGTCCAAACTTGTCTCATTAGACAAAATCCAACTGTTTCTCAAAGAACAGAAGCAAGAGGCTCCATTGCATGGCTTTCCTCAAGCATTTTATGTTGATAACACATATTTGAATACAAAGATTTATCAGTAGCATATCTAAAGGACCTAAAAGATTAATCAACACCAAATAAATCACCAATAGTTCAAACATAATGTCTATTACACATCACAGTTCTAAAGCCTCCACAAACCCTTACAGCCCTGCAGCTGCCATGCTTCCAATGGACCTTTGCTCACTCCCTGACATTCCTACAGGTTCTAGGAAACACACTGTGGATCTTTGGCATTGATTCATTGTTACAACATAAACACCCAGTACAGATCAATACTCAGCTGAGAGATTCTATGTTAAACATATGTGTCCTCATGCTTCATTATGTTCATACCAGCCTTATTCATAGTAGCCAGAAACTGGAAGCAACCTAGATGTCCCTCAACAAAAGAATGAATACAGAAAATGTGGTTCATTTACACAATGGAATACTATCTAGCTATTAAAAATAAGGACATCATGAATTTTGCAGGCAAATGGATGGAACTAAGAAAATATCCTATGAGAGGTAAGCCAGACCCAAAAGGACATGCATGGTATGTACTCACTGATAAATGAATATTAGCCAAAAAGTACAGAATACCCATGCTATGCCCCATAGACCCTCAGAAGTTTAACAAGAAGGTTGGCCCAAGTGAGGATGCTTCAACCCCACTTAGAAGGGGGAACAATCACTGGAGGCAGAGGGAGGGAGGGAAGGACCTAGGTGGGAGATAGGAGGGGGAAGGGAAAGGAGGCTGTATCAGGTATGGAGGGAAACAGGAGAGAAGCCCAGAGGGTCAGGAGAATGAATGGAAATATGCAGCAGTGGGGGTGGGGTGAGGGGAACTTCTAGAGAGTCCCAGAGACCTAGGATGTGAGAAGCTCCCAGGACTCAATGAAGGTGACTGTAGACTTAGATTTATCAAATCCTACTTTTAGTATGAATTCTTAAATGCTTTAACCTCACTTTTAGCCCACCACCCACCAGAGATAGTGGGAAAGAAAGATTATTAGAATACAGGGGAAGTGGACCTATTTGGAAATTGTTCTTTGGAGCAAATCCAATCTGTGTTGTCAGGAAACTTCAGTTCACAGGAATCAGCAGCAGCATCAGCTCAATTCACTCACAAATACTTCACGAATACAACAGCAGTCCAGGTCAGTAGTATCAGGATAGCAAACACAAATCAGCAGCAGTGGCATGATGTAGCAGAAACAGCCAAGTCTCTGCTGAGTAAGAAGAATCAGCAGGAGTGACAAGTGGAGCTCAGCACTGTAATGTAAGGCAAACCAATACATGCATGTTGTTAGTAAAGAATCCTTCATCGTGTGTCCTTTCAGCAAAACAGTCCTTCATGTGTCTGAGTTAGAAAAACACCCTTTTATCTGTGGCTGCTTCAGGGAAACATCTTTTGACATAATTGCCTTTCCAAAGAAACCAGAAGTTTCCACTTCAGGTGACCTTAGCCAAAATGCCCAATAGTGGGGAACCAGAAGAGACCACCTCCAGTAGATAGAAAGGTCCCCCAGTGGAGGGATGGGGTCACCAATCCACCTTCAAAAGTTTTGATCCAGAATTGTTCCCATCTAATAGAATGCAGGGACAAAAATGGATCAGAGACAGAAGAAATGGCCATCTAGTGACCAGACAAACTTGGGATCCATCCCATGGGCAGGCACTATTACTGATGCTATGTGCTTATAGACAGTAGCCTAGCATTACTGTCCCCTGACAGGCTCTATCAGCAGCTGACTGAGACAGATGCAGATTTACAGTCAACCATTTGACTGAGGTCAGGGACCCCTATGGAAGAGTTAAAGGAAGGATTGAAGAAGCTGAAGGGCTGGCAACCCCATAGGAAGACTAACAATGACAACTAACCTGGGCCTCTAGAAGCTCTCAGGGACTAAGCCACCAACCAAAGAACATACACAGACTGGTCCAAGCACCGCCCCCCCCCCCGCCCCCCGGCACATACATAGCAAAGGACTGCCCTGTCTACCCTCACTGGGAAAGGATGCACCTAATCTTGTAGAGACTTGATGCCCCAGAGAAGAGGGATGCCCAGGGAAAGAACATCCTCTTAGAGGTGAAGGGGAGGGAGGATAGGGTGAAGACTCTGGGATGGGGGGCCAGGAGGGGGCAACATTTGGGATTTAAATGAGAGAGAGAGAGAGAGAGAGAGAGAGAGAGAGAGAGAGAGAGAGAGAGTGCCTCAGCCTCCATTCTGCATATTGGTCAGTATAGGAAAGGCTATGATACCATAAAAATTAACCCCCAAAATCTTATGCCTCAGCAAAATAAGGTATTTTATGTATAGCATTCGTCAGTTGCTATCCATAATTCTCACAGATTGGGGAGCAAAGACTTCCCTATATCATCACTCAGCTACCCAGACTGACAGAAATCCCAGGATATTTAATTAAGTCCAAATTGATTAGGGTTTCTATTGCTGTGATAAAATAACATGACCAAAAGCTACTTGGACAGGAAAGGGTTTATCTCATTTATAGTTTATAAGTCATCACTGGGGGAAGCCAGGAAAGGACCTGGAGGCAGGAACTGGACCAGAAGTTGGAGAGGGGTGCTGCTTATTGGCTTGTTCACCTTCCTTTCTTATACTATCCAGGACCATCAGCCCAACTGTGACACCATGCACATGAACTGGAACCTCCCACATCAATATTCAAGCAAGAAAATGTGTCACAGGCTTTTCCAGAGGCTAGTCTAGTGGGATAGTTTTCTCCACTGATGTCCATCTTCAAAAACAACTCTAGCTTGTACCGAGTTGACGCAAAACTAGCCAGCACATGGTCCATCTCTAGCCTGCCTCAGTAAAATTAAGCATAATGAGGATGCTGTTGCTTATAAACACAACAAAGGCTTGAATTTCCAGGGAAAGGCAGGTTAGATTATTCGAACCTAAATTCTCCCTGGAAAGAAGTAAAAACACTGTTTTAAATATACTTTCTGGATCATCACCCAGCCTAGCAAGCAGCAAAGAATCATGAAGGCAAAACTGAATGGACAATGACATTCCAGAAATGGAGCTGCCCTGAGGTAACTTTCCCCATCAGTCTGTTTACCAATCCCCGATATTCTGGGACATTTATTCTGACAGCTTCACAGGGACAATGAACAGGAAAATGGGTTGGAGAAACAGTGAAGAGCCTTAGCATGCCACTCTCCTGCTTAGCAATGACAATCCTTCACCATGGACATCAACTCCTGTCTCCATCGGATAGCACGAGCATCATGTTGATCCTCATCCCAACACACTCCTGCCATCACCTCTGCCCTAACAAGGTTCCTTTGGGCTTCATGGGCTGTGGGAGTGACTATCAAGTCTCAATCCCCCACCCCCCACCCCTGATCCCCCAGGACAAAAGGAAAACTAAGATGTTTATTAATATATCAAAGCAGACACTGGTCTCCAGGTTCTCTCAGCATCCTCAGTCCCTACCTGTTACAGAGTATGGTTGGCATACCCCACTCCAACCCTTAACTCTCCAGCCCAGGGACTAGATTGTTCTTTCCCCAATGGTTCTTCCTTATATAATCCAGCCATTTTGCTTACATTAGTTCTTTTATACCCTTTACCTTCCTGGCCTCTTGGTCTCCTGGTTTCCCGCCCCTCTCCTCTCCCCTCCCCATCTCCCCACATGGCCCTGTGCAGGGTCATTGTCATTCTGACTCTCCCAGATGTCTGCTTCTACCTACACTCTCCCTTTTATCTACAATAAACTTTCTCTTCCACATACCTAGAAGCTGTCATAGTGTCCTCCTCTTAGTTTTTGTTTTGTTTTGGTCTTGGTTTATTTTTGGTGGGGGGGGTGGTTTGGGAGATTTTATTTTGTTCGTTTTGTGTTGTTTTGGTTTTTGTCATTCTGTGACTTCCAACTCCATGACTCTGTCTGTGGCCTTGGCTTCTTTGCCCAGAGGGTCTGTCAACTCAATTTTGAGACCCATTGTTACTGGCAGCCTCTCTAAACTCCTCCCCTCTCATCTACACTTGACATGGACTTAATTGTTCCTTTTATATAATTGTTATTGGATTCTTCCTTCTGTATCTAGCGTGTCTTGGTCACTTTTCTACTGTGGTTACAAAGCATTCTGACAACAGCAGCTTGAGAAAGAGACGATTTATTTTTGATTTAATGTTGTATGCACAGTACACTGTGGTAAAGTCATGGCAGCAGGAACTTCAAAATAGTTGGTCACATCACATCCACAAACAGAAGAAAAAGAGCAATGAGCACTCTTGTGTAGCTAGCTTCTTCCTTTGCCTGCAGTCCAGGACTCAAGTCCAAGGAATGGTGCTACCCTCGTTAATAGTGAGTCTTCCAACCTCATTAAACCTAATCAAGATAATCCCCAGAGGCTAATCTACTCTAATCCCAACAGGTGTGTCTGAAGGCTTGCCTCTTGGGTGAATCAAATTGAAAATTGACCTTAATGAATTGAAAATTGACCTTAATGAATCATCCATAAAGGGTGACTTATTAAGAGACTTTGGTAAAAATTCATATACATATAATGTATGTAATCTATATACAACAACATAAATATAGTTTAAAATGTTTAATTAGGTAAGCTTTCAGATATGTGCACCTGCAAGACCCCTGTCACAATCATGAAATGAGCATGTACAGCAACTCTAGAGCCATCTCGTGCTTCAATAATCTCTCTCCACCCCTACTTTACTCCCAGAATAATGGATTTTTCACTATCCAATGTGTGAGAATTTTCTAGAATACTGAACAAATGGAATAATATAGTAACACATTTTTAGCATGCCTTCTTATACAACATGATTATTTTAAAATTTATCCATGTTCTAGTGTATGCAAATAGTTCATTCCTGTTTCCATTTCTTGTGTATGTATACATCTCCCATTCTGTCTAATCTGTCCCATTGTCTATCTGTCTATCTCTTTGCCAACCCTGCGTTTTCATGATTAATAGAGAATTTTAATAAGATATGAAAGAATTTTAATAAGATTCAAAAGCTAACCTTCCAGCTCTGTTCTTCCTTTTCAACATTAGCTTTTGAAGGACATTTGCTTCATTCCCAAGTAAATTGAAAATTAATTGATTAATTTCTAGAAAATGTATGTATAAGTGAACTTGACTAAGTATATAGACAACTGCTCTTTAACACCATGCAAAATGGGCATTTATTCAGCAAGCAGGGCCAGAAAAATTGGATACCCGTATGTAAAAAGGGTGACCATAAATCCATATCTCACATCATATGGACAACTTAAATCAAGTGGATCGTACATCTAAGTATAAAGCTCAAAACCACAAAGTCTCTAGGAGAAATTGTAAGACAAAACTTAGACCCAAATCACAACCTGTAACAAGAGATCAAACTGATAAATTGGACTTTACCAGACTGAAGTTGAACAAGTTCATACTACACAAGACTCTTTCCAGAGAATTAAAGAAAGTCAAAAACCAAACCAGTTTTGGAAATCTTGTTCAAATATTATTATGAATAATTTTAGGCCACAAAATGGTAAACTTAGAAGGGAAATGAGTAATTTCTTAGAAAGATGAAACTTTTTGAAACCTGACTCTGGAAGAAGCCAGGGAGATTAGCCCTGAGTGCCTGGTGCTGTTTAGGGCCCTGTCTAAACTCCTTTTACCCCTCACTTGCCCAGCTCAGTTCACCACTCAGTTTGTACATGTCTATATTTTGCCCTAGAATTACTCCCAGATTAATAAGAGAAAAATTGCCTGTTCTCTTTGTCTACATCTATCATTGTCAGAAGCTATAATGACAGCTCTGAGCCCCTTGTATTGCAGAGAAATAATATGATTGTGATTTTTATTATTTCTACAGCCCCTCTCTGACGATCTGGCCAGGCAACATTTCCCATGAGGTCATATCTGAAGGGCTCTAACAGAGTGAAACATGGCAAACACGAAACTGGCCGGTGTTTCCCTTCCCCCTTCCCTCCTTCCCTTTCTCTGGGTAAACCCTTAGATTACATTCTTAAAGCGAGGCATCGAGATCTATTCCTTTATTTGGCCACTGTATTATACATGACTCATTCCTGAGGCTGGTCACCAGGGTACAGCTATCAAAGGATCACGGCTCAACAATCAAAATCCCCATTTAGCTACCCTAATGAAAGTACCCAATCAGACCCTACCAGCCCATCCTAGTTCATTCTAATACAAACCTCCTCGTCCCCCGCCCACCCTCTTAAAATTAATGCTTGCAAAGCTATTTGCAGCCAATTCAGATTCAGCCACCTTGTTTAATAAAGGATCTCTTTGTGTTTGGGTTGTCATAGGAAATTGGTGTTTGGATATGCTCTATGCCTAATTCAGGGTCTAGAGAAGAGTATCCGCCAGTGCACAGGTCCCTCCAGTATCCTTCCTGGGTCCTTTCCCCTTCTCAGTCCTGTTTCCCCACCTTCCTTGCGAGTATTCCTCAGTAAATCACAACAACCCAAATCACTACCCTTAATTTCTTGATCCAACCTAAGAAACCCTATGTCCATTAAGTATGCTACAGTTTAGAAGTGGGTTGTCCTTGCCCAAACTCATGTAAAAATCTAGCTGTCAATGTAGCCCACAGAAAGGGTATGGGACCTGTGGGCATGCGCCACTTGATCCCCTGATGTCTGCAGTGAGGTAAGGTAGCAGGGCCTTGGCCATCACCATGCTCTACAACTCTGCAGAAATGCTTGCCCAATAAATCTCTCTTCCTTATAAATCACTTGGACTCCGTGTTTTCTTATGTCATATCATAAAAATAAAACAGCTGGTACTTAAAAGCTTAAGGTTCAAGTACCTGATAAATGAAAAGAGGAAGGAAGGAAGGAAAGAAGGAAGGAAGGAAGGAAGGAAGGAAGGAAGGAAGGAGGGAGGGAGGGAGGGAGGGAGGGAGGGAGGGAGGGAGGGAGGATAGATCTAGGCCCAGAGTTCCTGGGTTCTAATCCTAGGTTGGCATTTCCCAATGGCAAGGCTTTGGGAAAGTCACCTGACCTTACTATACCTTGGTGTGTTTGTCTTTATCGCATAAGAGTAGGATCTTTATGCACTGGTGCGCATCTGTGCTTACACGGGCCGTCTCACCTGCTGAGACAGTTACCCATAAGGTCCACATCTTAGAAATCCTATGATTGAGCACATGATCAAGAATCATTTCAATCCTATTAGACAAGCCTGTCCACAGAATATAAACCCGAGAGAACATTCCCGTTATCTGAATCCAACTGCGTTAGTGCTTCTGCTGTGACAAAACACTGAGGAAAGAGCAAACATTTTGTCACACTCTCATTAAAGCTAAGCTGCTTACTGTGTGGTAGCAAAAAAGGAGAGAGACAGAGACAGACGACAAACATAGACAGACAGAAACAGAGACAGACAAAGACATGAAGACAGAGAGAGACTCCTTTATTCCTTGTATTGTCAATACCTAACTTCCACTAAGCCTCATCTCCCAATAGCACACAGGCTAGGGACCTTGTTTTCAACATATAACTTTTTATGAGACTCACATCCACAGATAATGAGTGTTAAAAAGGAAAAGCATGAGACAATCTCATTTTTAAAGATAAAAGATGAAAATTTGTCTATTTTTAATGTACCTTTTAACTCTATACTGTAAAATAAAGATCCAATTTCTCATTATATTTTATCTTACATGAAAATAAAATTATTTCAGCATTATTTATTGGCCAGAAAAGTTACCTCTATCGTACCTAATGTGGGTTTTTTTGTTTTGTTTTGGGGGGGGGGGTTGTTTGTTTGTTTTGCTCTTGTCTGTTTGTTTTTAGCCTGTACAGGTTTCCGGTTTTCTGGGTCAGTTCTGTATTACTGAACTTTGTTACACTGCTTTGATGGCCACTGCCTTTTAAATCTCCTCACCTGGCACCATGATCTTCCTCATTGCTGTTCTCCAGAACTAGCCTAGCTGTTTCTAGCTCATGGCTACTTGCTATGAATTCTCGGATCATCTTGTCATTTCTAAAGAGGAAACAATCCTGCCGGCATTCTCACAGAACTCACATGGAAGGAAACCCAGAGCTGCTGATGCAACTTAACGGGGAAAAGCACCTGCTGTCAAGCTGGATGAGCTGAGCTCTTGCCCTTGGATTCATATGGTGGGAGAAAGAGAACCAACTCCTGCAAAGTTCAGCTCTGCCCTCAACATATACACACACATGCGCACACACGTATATACACACATACTCACACATACATATACACATGCACACACACATACATGCACACACATATGCATACACACATATGTATGCACTCATATACACCACTACACACATAAAACCCACATTTTTAATTGAATATTTTATTTATTTACATTTCAAATGTTATCCTCTTTCCAGGTTTCCCTTCTAGAACTCTCCTATCTCATTCTCCCTCTTCCTGCTTCTATGAGGGTGACCCCTCAGCCACCCACTCACCCATTCCTGCCTCCCTGCCCTGGCATTCCCCTATGCTGGGGCATCAAGTCTTCTCAGGACCAAGGGTCCGACAAGGCCATCCTCTGCTATATATGCACCTAGAGCCATGGGTTCCTCCATGTGTACTCTTTGGTTGGTGGTTTAGTCCCTGGGAGCTCCAGGGTGGGGGTGGGGGTCTGGTTGGTTGATATTGTTGTTCTTCCTATGGAAAATACACACTTTTTAATGTCCTAATTTAAAAAAAAAAGAAAGTCTAAATTTTTCTACAGGCCAACAGTAGCTGCTGGTATAAGAAACAGTTGTCATGATCATAATCGCAAAAGAAGTATTAAATAACCAGTAATGGGATAAAAAGATGTGTTAAGATCTCTATGAAGAAAGTGATCTATTTCACTACAGGATAGAGACAGTGAAGGTTTGAAGTTCTAGAGTAGCAATCCATGTTTCTCAATTGCAAGACTTAATCTTTAAAGGTGTTAATTAGAACAAGCATAACTGATATCCTCATAGACTCTTATCCATAATCTCAGTGGCAATTTTAACACTTAATGAGCTGTGTGTAAGGAACAATTTGTCCAACAGAAAGAATGGACTTTTACCATGATTTGTGACAGTGAATCAAAACCCTAGAATAATTGAAATAGTGTGCTGTGATATGGGTGCTTAAAGATAAATACACCCATGAAATGTAATTGGATAAAAGAGAATATGTATGAACTCTATCTATATGTGAACTCTATATTATATGTGTAGTAGCTCTATATCATATGATTCAAGAATATATTCTCTCACATAGCATAAATCTTGGAAACGATATGGACTCCAGGCATAGAATTATCAGGGCTCTGGACCCATTTCTTTTCTCTTCTATTCACCCTCCTCCTTTCTTTCTTCTTATCTCCTCTTTCTGCTCCTCTCCTCTCCCTTCCCTTTCTCTTTGCTCTGCCCTCTTCTGTGTTGTTGGCTTCACTCTTTGACTCTTTTTCCATATGGTGAAATGGAAGTTATCAAACCAACCAAAAATCCATTTAAGAAAATATAATTTATTAATTATGACTGGTAAAAGGAATAAAAAAAAATCCTTTCCCTCATGCACAGAACAAAAATCCTCTTCTTCAGGGAAGTTGGTCTGGCTTGAGCCATGTATTCATTCAGCTCAGATCCAAAGGACTGACAAAGGAAAAGCCATGTGACCTTTGGTTTATGCTGGATCCTGTAGTGAGCACAAGGAAGTCATCCCAATCAGAACTTTCCTCTTAGAAGATGGGTTCAGCTTCTCTCAGTCAAAGTAGCTCTTAGGAAATAGACTGGCTGCAGAAACAAACTTAGGATCTCACAGGACAGAGGGAAAGGAGGAGTCAAATCCAATGGGCAACCAACTGGCTAGCAATGCAGTGAACACAGGGTTAAAGACTATGAAGTTGCAGTGGAATACTCTAAAGAGTTCATTTAGGTCCTGTACCCATATGAGACCATTTCCTTCTTCCCTGGAACAGAAGTGTCTCTGATTCTGAGCACATCAACCAATAGGAGGCAGAAGACTCTGGAAGGAGGTCAGGGCTTCTTTCATTGAGATGATCGTCTGGATTGGTCTATCTGTACATTACCTTGATCTCTCTGACATTTCCACACATTTCTCTTTCTTCCCACTTTCCTTCAAGCCTTACCCACACTTACTACTCTTTTCTCCAAGTGGCTGCCACTAGAATTTATCTCTACGATTTCAAAATGGCTTTCACAGCCAATCTTCTGGGATTGGGCTGTAGGCTTCCTGTTGTGGCTCAGATATAAAGTGCATCCCCAAGGAGCTTCATGTGATGGAAGCTTGACCCTCAGCTGCTGAGGCTGTTTAGAAGTGGTGGAAAGTTTTCGAGGGGAGGACTATCTAGAGGAAGTAGGTTGTTGGGTGACATGCCTTTGAAGGGAATGTGTTGTGCATGGTCCACCCCGTTCCTCTTTGCTTCCTGACTGGCCCAAGGTGAGTATCTGTGCTCTACTATGTGTCCCCACCATGCTGTTGTGTCTTCCAAGGTGAGCAGCGGTGCTCCATCACATGCTCCCCACCAGGCTGTTGTTTCTTATCACATTCTAAAAGCAATAGAACCAGACAGCCATAAAATGAAAACATCAGCTGGAATTAATCTTTCCCCCTTTAAATTGCTATTCTCAGATAATTTTCATGCTCCACCCTGACACATGCGTGTGCACACACATGCATGCATGCACAAACACACACACAAACACACAGACACACACACACACACACACACACACACACACACACACTGACATAATCACATTCTGCTGAGGAGCTCCGTGAAAGCTCTCAGACAGACTCTGCTGCAGTATTTACTTACTTCTATTTCCTCAGGTCCATTCTTTACTGTGTAAACATCTTTACCTGTCAATTTAAGCAATAAAGATCCCATACTTCTATGCTATCCTAATCAGCTTTAATTGTCAACTTGACCCAGCTTAGAGTCATCTGAGATGAAAGTCTCTTTGGAGGGATTGTCTAGGTCATGATGACCAAATATCTGAGGAAAAAAGTTAAAGAAAGAAGGATTTATTTTGAATTATATTTTTTGAGGTTGAGGTCCATCACTGAAGAGGGCACAGTGAAGCACAACAGTCACATCAGGGCATCACCTTCCACCCCATCTAGTCTCCTTGGCCAAAGCCTATGGGAATGGTACCACCCACATTCAGAGTAGCTTGTCTCTGTTTGATGCTCCCTGAAAAAGTCCTCCCAGACATACCTAAAGATGAGCTTTACTAATCTCTTGGGTGTTTCATAATCTCATCAAGTTGACAATCAAGATTAGCTGTCAGGGATGTCTTCCCACCAGGCTTGGCTGTGCAGTCATTTCTCTCTGAAAAGGAGCAGTTTGCAGTCATTGGATCCAAGCTTCTATTTGGGTCTCAAGCTTCCAAGCTTTTTATCTGTCTGGGGAATGCACCCTGCCTCCGTGGAGCCAGTTTAGCCTTGATCCTTATTGCTTCCTCTATATCCCCCAGGATTTTCTCTTCCTTCAGGCCTGTCACTCACAATCTCTCTTCTCAAAGGATTTGTAAGCAATATTAGGTTGCCTTTCCCCCAATGCAGAACTGGAGAAAAGACAGGTTAAAACTAGTCTGAGATCCAGTAATCACTTGCTTTAAAGGAATAAAATTTTAATAAGCATTTTGTTTTGTTTATAAATATCACTAACAACTCTTTTGAGGATTTAGATAAATTCCCATCATATGTCATTATAGAAATGGTGTAACATACAGAGCTTCCTCTAGCCACCCTCCATTTGTTGACTAACTTTATTTTTGTATCATGGATGATAATCATGGCAAAGTCTGGCAGTGTCCAGGAAGTCACCAAACACTAGTATTTACAGGACAAGGGAAATATTACATATAGTTTATTTTACACTTCTGCCTAATCTTGAATGAGAGCAAACAGAAAAATGCTTACAGAACCTGGAGAGGAATATGCAGTGACTATAAGTCTGTGCTACCATCCCTGAGGGAATGCAAGCAATCCTGAGAGTTCTAAAAAACAGGGACAAGCCTTTATCTTCAAAAGTAGCAACACACATTCTCATTGATTAAATTCTTCTCTCACATGAGAGATACCAACCACAATGTTCACAAAACTTAAAGTTTGTTTTTCAAATTGTGTGATTATAAAATATTCAGGATCTACTGAAGCTGATGTTGCTAGAAGATCCAGGCAATATCATCTTAAAGACCATATACCAGCTCAAGCATAGTGAGATTCTGTCTTTAAAATATAAGAAATAAAATGTACAGAGACAATACTTACCCTTAAAATGTCCCTGAGGCAAAAGAAAGTGAAAAGTCATTTGTATTGAAGGATTGTAATACATCTTTTATTGACATCTTAGAAACATCTAGGTGGTTTCATTGCGCAGACTTGGATACATTTGTACAATCCTCTGCTTGAGAGTAGGACAGAGCACTGAAGAGACCCAGGTCAGGCAGCATAGGCTACCTCAAAAACACCAACATACAGAAAACAGGAAGGTCACATATAATCTGCATGTGTAAGGTGCCATCTAAGGTCACATACAACCTGCAAAGGCAAGGTACCATCCACTGACAAAGTTCTAAGAGAATTAATAGTAGTTTGTCTTAAAAAACAAACAAAAAAAAAACAAAATAAAACACAACAAAGGCTTTGGAATGTCTAGAAATTAAACCAAAGTGCTAGACTTTAAGCTTCAGGCTCACTTTCTAAATTATATTTAGGAACAATCAAGACACTTGAGTGGATAGATTATTAAAACCGTAGTTTGAAGCTGATGTGACTAGATTCCAAAGGGAAATCCTAACCTGACTAGTAAGCGTGTATGGATTTAAAACATTTTTAAAAAGTGTTTCTGTGAAGTTTATTGACATGGACAATCTTACTTAGGCATGAGCAGTGATGCAGTAATCTGGCCATCATGCTAGCTTAGGACAGTCTAGTTTGACTAATACATCACCAGGAAGTGATGAGCTGCTGCCCTGATGACTATCTAGAGAAAGGCTGATGGAAAGGTCACAGCTGGCTGACACCAGCATGAAAATATCTGATCTTATGTTTTATGTGCAATGGACTGACTACTCTGAATGAGCAATTTCTCATCTGGTATTTTGCCTAAGTTAACTAATATAAATGTATGTACCACAGTTACTACTTAGGACAAATTAGGCTTTCCAATCTTAGCTAAAGGCTTAGGAAATTTTCTAATGTAGTATCTTCATATCCTCACAGCTAGATACAACTAGCAGAGGTTAATTCCAATTAGCATTAAGATTAAAGTGTACTTGAAATGTGCAGTGGTGTGTGTGTGCGTGTGCATGTGCGTGTGCATGTGTGTGCGTGTGCGTGTGCGTGTGCATGTATGTGTGTGTGTGTGTGTGTGTGTATGTGTTATGATGAAACCAGTCATTATTTCTAGGATTCTCTCTTTAATGTACTGAGAGTTGTTATTTGTCTGTGACCATGTCTACTTATTGAGAACTACTGAATTCTATTATATACTATATTTCTTAAAAGCATTGGTGAGCAACCAGGGCAGTGTTGCTGCTGAGAGACATCTGGGACATGTCTAGGGTCTTTCTGGTTATCATAATTTGGGGGAGGGGTCAGACTGTCATCTACTGAGTAGTGCCAAGGATATTGTTATTCATTTCACAATGTCTAGGGCATACACCCCGATAACAGTTACCAGTCCTGTGAGCCAAAAGCTCTGAGATCTAGTAAGTACTTGTCTTAAAGGAATTCATTTAAAAAATAAGCATTTCATTTTATTTATAAAAATTACTAACAAATGTTTTGAAATATGTAGATAAATTTTCATCACATGATCTTATAGAGATATGCAAGATATATAGCTTTTTGGCAATTGTTTTATGTGACAAATGAGTTTTGGGGAACTGATATTATAGAATCATTAAGGGCCTTATAGAGACACTGGCATCTTTTATCTAAGGTTGCCTCTGTTTTGAATAAGGTGTCATTTCTGCTTGAGATTTTTGAGATTTCTAGGATCTCAAGAAATAACTTAAAGAGTAGCTATTATCTAATGATTTTTACCCATACCAGGCACATAATCTGACACTTCTAAATGCTTCATTATTTAATCCTTAGCACAACTTCATAGTCATTGTAAATCTCCTTTCACAGCTGATGTAACAGAAACTTGAGGTAGTATTGCTACTTCCATAAAATCAAATACTAGAAAATGAAAAGACTGGGATGTAAGCCCTCATCATTACTTCCTCTGCATGATGCTATCTACGGAGATACCTCAGCTTCTTAACCATCAAACAAATGCACCTCACAGTATGGGAGGAAAAATAAATGGGGGAAGACCAGGAATCTTCTCACATATAATGTATCTACATTACACCATGTATCTCCTCTTCGGTGGGGTTTGCTCATGCCTTGAAAGAACTGTAGAAGTGCTTTATATAAGTCCTCCATCACCTAGATGATGCAGGTAAAGAGGAAACCAGCTTGTCCTAAAATTACTCAGATCATTTAAAGAGGAATGAGGTTTAAACACACACACACACACACAAAATATTTAGGCTTCAAAAAATAAAAAGAACTGGTTCCTGCTGCATCCAGCTGGAGAGTCACCCACTATACTGCTTAATCTATACACATCTCATGGTCATTTATCATTATGCTTTCCATAAATCTCCCCCAAACTGTTTTTTATATAATCAGGAGACATTTGTAAAGGTCAGTTGGGTCAAGAATATCATGTTTGAGTCTAACTTAATTAATTATGGGTGTCTTTTCTAAGGAAATGCTCTAGAGTTTTATCGTGGAGTCTTTGTGATGTTTCTGGCTTTATTTCTCAAGGAAAGTTCATCTCTGAGTTACCAACTACTGTGACACACCAGAGGAGGGTCACATAAATGTGGTATTTGTGGATTTATGGCACATCCAGATTAGTATGTGAATAAGAAATATTAGTAAGGAATCTGTATGGTCCCTATTTCTTCTTCACAATGCTCACAGCACAGCAAGAGGTGGGACCTGCAAGCTAAAACTTCTTCTACAAGGAAACACTTTGTTTCTCCTTCATCATATAGGACCCAGGTGTTCAGATATAGTAGATTGTGCTACTTTGAGTTTTTCCACATTCCAGAAAACACAAAAACTTCCTTTTCTTTTTAGACACTTTATACACTACAAATGACATATTCCAAATATAACCTCATATTTTAAATCTCTGTTCTCTGCTTTTCTGGCAGAAAATACTAACCATTAAAACTGCATGGTTACTTTCCAACTACGAAGGTGTATTTCCTTTGAGGAATATATTTTATTTCTGTAACTTCATCTCCAAAAGCCAGTTAACCTGAGCTCTTTTTAGTATGCACAACAACAGCAGCAGCAGCAGCAACACCCAGGAATCATCTCAGAACTGACATTCTCAAATAACCCTTGGGGTTGACTCAGAAATGAACTTACACCCTGTCACCATGTTTTCTAATGTTGCCATACATCATGATTGGGGTGAAGGGGGGCTATGGGGATGTGTTGCTCTAGATTAGGTTCTTTCCCTATTCTAAATATTAAGAGTTAGGGGACTGTTTTTAAAGGGTTCTAAGCCATGATTTCTTCAAAGTCAGACAACTGCTTCATCTGCTCAATCTGCATAGAATGCCTTCGAAGGAGTTTCTTTTTACTTCTCAAGTCAACTCTCTTTGGTGAATTTGGAGCAACAGGAGCCATAGATTTTAAGCCACTAGCAAGTGGGGAAGCTGGTTTGTTGCTGGCTCTAATATCTGGGATAGGTGGATTTAAATTCACATTTAAAGGGGGCAGAAAGCCAGGCCTCGTGTGAGCAATGCGGTCGAGTAAGAGAGTTCCAGAACCTCTTCTTTCTAGGAGATGAGGTGGCCTGCGGCGAACTGAGGTGGGAGATGTGCTTGGTACAACATCCAGGGACTCCCGGGAGCCATGGAAAAGAGACAAGTGGGAGCTGTTGAGCTTCTTTCTATCTAAAGGTCCTTTGCCTGACTCAAGGGATATAGAGTTGGGTGGGTCACCCACTGGCTGTATGTCTAAGTCATAAAGGTCATTTTCCAACAGCTTGAGAGATGCTGGATCTTTCAGAGTTGAGGGTCCTGGTGGACACATCCCACTCTTTTCTTGGTCAAGAGGAAGTGTTCCTCTCCTGGCCAGACGTGGATGGGGAGCCTGGCCTTTCTCATAAGCTGCTTTCCACGAAACTGGTGTTGAAGCTGAAACCTTCAGAACTTGTTCCTGGACTGTGGGGAAGAGGGTAGGGTCTTTACTGTCAATGCTGTTGGTTCTGGAGAGGGGCCCCCTTTTAGGGAAGGTCACATCATTGATGCTCCTGATGACCTCATTGTCTGCGCTTGTGCCATGGGTCTCATCCTGGCGTGTGGCAGCAGCCAGCACAGAAGGAGCAATCAAGCCCCAGGGTTCAGACTGGAGTCGTTTCAATTGGGGCAAACGGGCCCTTTTGAGGCTAGACACTTTCCTGGTGGGTGATCCAGGCTCATTAAGGACCTTAGAAGTGCTACAGCCACTTTGGTGTCCTGTCTGCAGGATGAAGAAGTCATCATCCTTTTCACTGGGTGAAGAAGCCAGGCCAGAAGTCTTCAGTTCAACATCAGAAGGAGTTGTACACAGTGGTGGTGACTGTCTATCTTCCACTTTGGGTGATGGAGGGACATTGAGATACTGCTTGGTGGTTTTGGTGCCTGAAGATGATTTGTCTGTTGTTATAATAATCACTTCCTTACCTTTGGCTTTGCAGGCATCAAGGAGATGCTTCAGTGCATCCTTGTCATCTGCATTTATTGCATAAACCAGAGCTGAGGCCCCAGTTCGATCCTCAAGACTGGGGTCTGCTCCATTTTCCAGCAGTAAGGACACCACTTCTCCCCCAGCCCTTCTGATGCAAGCATGGATGAGAGCAGTCTTACCAGACTTATCCTGGATATTGGGGTCTGCCCTGTTGTCTAACAGATATTTCACCATCTTAGACTTGCTAATGCTTTGCTGGTCCACGTGTTTGGTAATGCATGCCACCATGAGAGCTGTTTCTCCTTTGTCATTGCTTTCATTGATGTAAGCTCCCCCTTCTAAGAGGAGTCTGGTCAATCGAAGCCTCCCTAGCCACACAGCTTTTAAGAGAGAGTTTCCATCAGTCCTCAACTCAGTGTCATCATCCATCATGGTGTCTATAACTTAGGGTCTCTGAGCCACAGGGGTAATCAGACCTAGCAAGAAAAGAAAAAGGGAAAGCATTAATTTACTGCTATTCTATGCAGAATGATTATTTCAAAGTCTAGGTACGATCATATCCTGGCTTGATTCTAAGCTATATTGCCTGAACTAGGTTATCTAATGCCTATGAGAGAGTCCCCTCGTCTATAATGGGGAAGAAAATAGTAGTTACTTATTCTTAGGGTTATTCTGAAGATTTCTTCAGATGGTGTATATAAAACACTTGGCCAGGGCTAGAGCACTAGCTCAACAGTTAAGAGCACATGTTACTTGTTCAGAGGACCCTGGTTTGAATCCCAGAACCTACTTGGTAGCTCACAGTAATCCATAAGTCCAGTTGTTCCAGGGTATACATCTGATATGGATACATAAAGGCAAAAACACTCACACACATAAAATAAAATGAATAAGTCTAAAATATAGATAAAACACCCACAAACATACAACCAACTGACCAAAATGTCAAGCAAACAGTAACTATTTTTAGAATGCAAGATATGGTTGTGTTGACTACTCCATTAATACAAATATAGAAATTTAAGTTCCCTTAGGAAATAAACGTTCATATCTGTTTTATTTTTCACTGTTGGATCCTTGGCATTTGGCAGTGATTCACATATAATGAGTAGGCTACTTCACAAATAATTATTAAAGGCATTGTTATTGATGTGCATCTGAAAAGCTATTAGAAAATACACCAACATGTTGATTGTATTCTAGGTAATAATAAGCCTAGGGAGGGATTCAATTTTTTTCTTTTTGTTATGTTCCTAAAATAAATATGTATCACTATGATCATCGAAAGAAAGCTATAACAAATATATAAAATAAAATCACTATAACTATCCTTTTCCAGGCTCTAGTCCCTACTTTCCCAGCAGATGTCAGAATTCTCATTTACAAATAGGGATGGATGGGCATGCCAGCATCTATGTCCTGGCCAGCCTGTGAGTACCAATTCCATTGACTGATGTCTGCAACAATGACCTTTCCATGTGGACATTCTGGGTATCCAGTTCCTACTGAACTAGTGATCTGTAGCTTCCTCCTTATCTGACCCACAGCAGTCTTTCTCTTCCAGTACCACTCAAAGTCATGGCTTCTGAGCTTCTGTTTGTTTATGGAATTAGAAGACAAAGCTTTCTTGGCTGAAGTTGAAACAAGATGGACATTTAAAATAAACATTAATCCACAAGTCATACACGTCTCAGTCATACAAGGAGGAGGACCTGAATTTAATCACCATAACCCATTTAAAAAGATGGACATAGTAAAGCACACTTGTAACCCTAGAAATGGGGAGGTGACAACAGAAGGATCTCCAAGGCTTGGTAACCAGCCATCATAGCCTAATTGGTGAACCTCAGCTCTTAGTGAGAGACCTTGCCTCAAAAAAATAAGTGGATGTCTCCTTAGAAATAATATCCAAGATTGACCTATGGCCTCTTCACACTCATGCACACATGTGAAGACACACACACCATCATCACCACCACATTAAGAGGAAGAGACTCCATTCATCCATCCTATCTCCTGAAAGCACTCTCCTTTAAAAGTAACAGCATCAACAGCCATGTCTATATCTCCCTGCTTCGGTGCATGCCCACTGCTTCAGATGCATTCTACAGAAGATGCTGAGTATAACCTCCTGCCATTGTGCATATATGTTTCTATGAGAGGTTGATATATCGACATGCCTATATTTCCATCTCCTTCCTCATCTCATCCCCCTTTCCTTTAATAGCTTATTGATCTTTATCCCCTTCCTCCCCCAATCTTTGTGTGTGTGTGTGTGTGTGTGTGTGTGTGTGTGTGTTTCTCTCTCACTCTCCTGCTATTATAAAGATCTCCTTAATGGTGAGCTATCTATGATGGCTATGTTAAAATCTTGAATTATTCAATATTCAATAAACTTCTTAGTCTCCATGCTCTGGAGTCCAAAAGCAGAATTTCCAAGCATTAACCAATGAAAACACTTCTCATTTCATCACAGAAGCCCATCTTCCTCTGATTCCAGCTCACCTTCCAGAATCATCCCCTACAATGCCAGTTCTTCTCACATTCTGCCTATCTTAAAATGTAACTGTTTCTTAAATAATGCCTGCTATCCCCCCTCCTGGCACTACTCTTGTTTCTAACTACAAGGACTCCCTGCTCTTCTTTAATTATTCATCATTCTCCAAACATCAGCCCAAGTGCTACTTCCTTTGTAATCAAGAGAAAAATCAATCAAGGTCCAAGAGGAAAAGTTGAGTAAAATTACTATGACTCATATCTACACTATATAAAGAACTCCTCCAAATCACTTCCTCCAAAAAAAGATACACAAATGACCCAAGAGCTTTACGTGATCATCAAGGGTACTCAACCTCATTACTACCATAAGAAAATCAAATCAAAGCACAAGGTACCACTCAATGTTGCACAGAATAGTAACCCAAAGGATGCAGGAAGTCAGAGCCCATCAAGAACCTGCTGGAGTATAAATAGCTACTACTTTACTAAATTAAAGCCTACATCCTGATCCAGTCATCCCATGCCTAGGTTGATACGTGTGGTAAGCTATAAACCATGGCTAAATTCTCTTGTCCTGGTATATGTGTGAAGAGTTGGCCAGTAAAATGGGCAAAATAACACTGTCACTTTTTAGTAAAGCCTTCATAGGCCTTGAAACATCTATATTTTCCCTCTTGGAACCCAGCTGCTTTAGGAGGAAGACTGGGATATCCTACCAGAAATGTCTAATAACTTCTTGAATGTAGGTGAGACCATTTTATCTGTGTAAACCTAAATACCTCTCAGGTAATTGTAACTGAGTAAACCAACCAATAAGCTAAGAGGACAGTTGGAAAAAGAATTCTCTCTCCTAAGGTTTTTTGTTGTTGTTGTTGTTATTTTTGGTTGTTTGTTTGTCTTTGCCTTTAGAGTACAAAAAAAGGCACTGTAGAAGACTTTCAGTTAATTAATGTGATTTTTCTCTCTGTTCATTCATTCATCACCAAACATAGCCTGTATACTGATGTCAGATATGAAGATAAAGAGATTATGGAATGCAGACATTTATAATTTAGAAGAAAGATAATAGTAGTATGCTTGCCATGTACCAAGCAATGTGCTGAGTAATGACAATATTTTTATACATTGCCACTTAATCCTTACAACAATAACATGCAATGGACAGTAATATTGTCCCTTTCTTAAGCTGAATTTTAAACTGGGTGTTGTCATGGAGATAAAGCTACTTCTCTAAAGCTACGTAAGTAGCAGGTTAGAGGGTTAGAATTTGAATCCAGCAGTCTCACCTCAAAGTCCATGTTCTTGCCTCTGTGTGAAATAATTGTAGTTTGATATAGTAATTCCAAGAATAGAGGATGAATATACAGCAGGGAGAGATGAATACCATGAGGAACTAAAGATTCAGATTAGGAAAGGATTGTTAATGAACACAC
This sequence comes from Mus caroli, assembly GCF_978045245.1. Taxonomy (NCBI): domain Eukaryota; kingdom Metazoa; phylum Chordata; class Mammalia; order Rodentia; family Muridae; genus Mus; species Mus caroli. Next base: position 88,603,207 of record NW_028227266.1, read on the forward strand.
AATTGGGATAGCCCTTGAAAAGGGTGGATGGGAGTTTCTTGAACCAAAATATGGAAGACACTACACCTAGGGTTATAAAGGAAAAGGTAGCATAGCATAGAAACTTAGAGAACCTTGTGGTAGATAGTCAGGAGTAAAGGGGCACAGGCATTGGTGGTGAGATAACTGGTGGGACCGGCAACACCCTTTAGACTGTTGTCCTGAAAGTAGAAGCTGGTATGTGAAAATATCAAAGAGTGGAAAGGTGTAATAGAAAAGGTGACATAGAGCCGGGCGTGGTGGCGCAAGCCTTTAATCCCAGCACTCAGGAGGCAGAGGCAGGTGGATTTCTGAGTTCAAGGCCAGCCTGGTCTACAAAGTGAGCTCCAGGACAGCCAGGGCTATACAGAGAAACCCTGTCTCGTAAAACCAAAAAAAAAAAAAAAAAAAAAAAAAAAAAAAAAAAAGAAAAGGTGACATAATCATTGGTGAGAGGGTGGGAATGGATTGGAAGCACTGTAGGAGCCTGTGGGGGCGAAAAGAATTGGGGATACCACATTACAGAGGCTGAGGCTCACTGAAGCTGGAGAAAATCAGGAAGGTGGAACTGGCCAGTAATATATTTGATGGGAGAGTCAACCAAAACCTGGGATTTTTTTAATTGAAATGTGTCTTCTGTTGTCCCCACAAAGTGAATGCTAAGCAGACCTAATGCTGAGAAGACAGGGCACTTATTAGGGTCTCTAAACTTGCATCTCTCACTGGAAACAGCTAATATGGCCTCTGAATTTTGAAATCCTATCACCTTGACTGCCCTATGGACCATTATTTTATCTTTAAAACATTACCCTATGCTGGGTCAGTAAAGCACTTGCCTTCCAAACATGAGGACCTGAATTTAGGACCCAGAATTCCTATGAAAAAGAAGGGTAGGTTGGACTGCACTTAGCAACCCAGTGTTGGGGAGGCAGAGACAGAAAGATCTCTGGTGTTCCCAGAATATCCAGGTAGCCCATTTCAGGATTTCCAGGCCAAAGATAGATGCTGTCTCCTGACCTGCCCACTACACACACCTCTCTATCATCCTTTAGATTTTAACTTATTTAACGTAACTATGATGAAGACTCACAGGACTTTCAAGGCATCAGGGCTACAAAATAAATGCCAAAGACTAAACACCGTCAACATCCAAAAGTTAAATCACGTACTGTCTGGTTGGCATGACAGAGTATGAGTGTATACCATCTTTGTCTTGAAGTCTTTCTGTTATTTTGTTGTCCTTGAAACTATAGAATTGTGTCCCTTGTTCAATCTTCATGATTAAAAGTAGGAACTAAAAATAATAGGCTTTGAGCCATTTTCTCTTTGAACCTAGAATCTTTCATTACCACATCTTTCTAAGTCTTTAGTCTGAGTATATCAGACCATGTCTACAAATTAAAGGCCTGAGAGCCATGTGGCCCACAGTCATCATGCCACAGTTTGACTGGCAGGACATTTTAAATGTTCTTAGGTTTGCTTACTTGATTTTCTGTGTGTGAATGTTTTGCTTGAATGTGTGCCTATGTACCATGTGCATGCCAGGTACCTAAGAAGGTCAGCAGAGTATGTGCAATGGCTGTGAGGTGACATACAGGATTGAGAATAGAACCTGGGTCCTCCGCAAGAACATGCATCCTTAACTGCTCAGCCATCTCTTCAGCCCTTGGCATATTTTAATTGTTGTATTTGAATATGTTGGGGAGAATTACTCATTACTCAGCATGAGAAAACCCTATCATTCTCTATAGTCTTAAAACTAGAGTCTTTCATACACTTGTGACTTATCTGGGTCCTATAGGGTCAGGGGTTTGCACAAAAGCAAAGGGCCATCATGCCATTGCTTTGCCATTTCTCACCCTTCCTACTGCTGACCTCTTCACAGTTGTTAGAAGTCTCAAATAAAACAATAAATGCAGAGGCTTTTCTCCCCAGAAAGTTTAAGGTGCATATGGTCATGTGAGCCATCATATATTGCTTTGGTAAAGATGTGATGTTGGAATATCATTTACTTCATGGCTACTCTCAAATTTCCAGTTATCATTGCTCATTTGTCATATAAGCAGATATTTTAATCTGAGAGAGGTTATGCAAAAGAAAAATGTCTATAAACTATTTGTGAATATCTTTACAATTAGTAATGCCTTACTGAAATGGCTTAGGTAAATTTTGCTCTAAATGACCCAAAGCAGGCTTCTAGGACTTTTTAATAAACATTTTATAGTCATTTGTTTCTGCCTATAGTTTCATCTTGTCTCCCCTTTACTTTTTCAACTACTACTGAATATAAGCCCGGTATCTTGTGACTCTTTAAAGATGGTTTTGAGATCATTTGAACCAAAATAGAATATAACTAATATAAATGTATTAGGTTGATTCAAAGTTAGTTTATAAGTCACATGTTAGTACTATCTAAATATGTTCAGTGTTGAAATTACCAAAATCCACACTCCTAAGGAAGTACCAGTCCCAGGCAGGAGGGCTACAAAACAAAGATGCCAAAGAGCTGTCTAGAATTTCAGCTCTGTTGCTAGGTAGGTACATAAGGCATTGGAATTCAGACCCAGGATCCTTCTGCCAAATGAGTAGAATAACTCCAAGTCCCGACTACTTCACAGTATTATTATAAGGATCAAATGGTAGGCAATATGCAAAGGTCCTGCAAGAAGTCCTGCTTTAAAAATCCCAAATAGAGCCGGGCGTGGTGGCGCACGCCTTTAATCCCAGCACTCGGGAGGCAGAGGCAGGCGGATTTCTGAGTTCGAGGCCAGCCTGGTCTACAAAGTGAGTTCCAGGACAGCCAGAGCTACACAGAGAAACCCTGTCTCGAAAAACCACACACACACACAAAAAATCCCAAATAGTTACTACACTGTATTAATCTTGTCACACATCCCATCCATGGGGCCTTGCCCTGCTCTGAACCCAAGTATAACAGTATTGTGCATGACTGCCTTTTACACCTCCTGTTCTGTCCTCACTAATTCCACCAACCACAATTAAAATTCAATGAACATGAACACACACACACACACACACACACAGAGAGAGAGAGAGAGAGAGACAGAGAGAGAGAGGGAGGGGGGGAGGGAGGGAGGGAGGGAGAGAGAGAGAGAGAGAGAGAGAGAGAGAGAGAGAGAGAGAGAGAGAGAGAGAGAGAGAGAGATTCTGCCAGGGAACCACTATCCTAATGCTAACATTTTTAATTCATTATTAATTTTTGAAACAGGATCTTATATATCTTAATGTCCTCAAAATCACATGTAAGGGAGGATGGCCTTGAACTTCTGGTCCTCCTGCCTCCCCCTTCAGAGTATTAGATTGCAGTCATGCCGGCTCCATGCCTGGTTTTACAGATTCTGGGAGTCTTACCCAGGGTTTTCAGCATGCTGGGCAAACTTCCTACCAACTGAGCTGCAGCCCCAAACACTGGTCCTTAATTAAGACATATACAGTAACTTTGTCCAAAGGTACAGTACTACAACTCTGGCCTCATTCTGTCCATGCTAACCCCCCCTTCAGAGCTGTCGCACAAAGGCACTTGGCTCAGGCTTATGGTTCCACTTGTGCAGGCTGGGGTGGAGTTTAAGATTCAGTCTGCTGTAACAGTCCCTGTTTGTATAAACTTGGACAAGCTTCTTAGTCACTCTTGCTTCATTTCTCGACTGAAAAATGGGAATAAAAATAGCATAGAAATGGAACTATTATTGTTATATAAAATTATACAATCTATATAGAGCATTTGGCACCGGGTGTTGGCATGCGGTAAGTGACTTATAAAAGATAAGTACTTTGGAAAGTTTGGATACACCCTCCCAAACAGAGGAGGCCACTTCGTTTAGCTGCAGCATTCGCGGAACCTTGGAAAGATACCTTTGCACTCCGCCCCTTCCTTCTGTAGTCACAGGAAGCAGTTAGAAGCCGATTAAAAACTGAACTTCACAAATATTCTTCTTTTTGGTTCAAGAGCCCCGTCTTGCCAAACCCAGGGAGTCACCGCCCACCATGCAGAGGTAACTGCGGAGGAGCTAAACAGAGCCTCTGGCTCAAAGCGGCAGGGGTGGAGGAGGAAGAGGGCTCTGTCCGAAGTGCTGAAACCCGGGGTGTGGCTGCGCCTGGTGTATGGGAGTCCATTGCTATCAGTGTCTTTGGGTCCCTTCCTGAGGACTGATTATGGGTGGGGGTGGGGGTGGCGGAGTCAGGTGAAGTCAGAGCCGTAAATGCTCCTTCCATCATTTCACAGAAATTCTCAGACACATACATTTTACAATTTTGTGCACATTTTCAGAATCACACCTTGTCTTTGCCCACTCCCCACAGGTTTATGCAAAAAACGTAAGGCTTTGCTTCAGTTTTAGTTCCTATAAAAACCCAGACGCCCAACAGCCAGCCCCCAATCTGCAACCATTTCCTACAAAAGTCCCTGGCTCCTACGCATGTCATCCCCACACGTTAATGCAAATATATATATTTTACATTAAATCCTTTCATTCCAGTCTCCCACAATTTCCTGTGATAAAAACAGGCTCTCTCCTACCAGCCCCGCCTCCTGCCCTGGCTAGAAAACGCAGACTTACTTCTGGGGAGACTCTAGACTCACCTAGGTGACCAGCAGAAAGCCTTTGAGGTGCACTTAACCAGTGGGGAAGCTTACCTGCTTACCCAGAGATGCTACCTTGGTCCAGGACTTGGACAGTGCCATCACTTCCACAGCACCTCCTCCTGCGGCTTCAGGTTGGCTCCAGGAGGGCTCTGCCTGTCTGAAGCAGAGCCAGAAGCTGAACTAGCCCTGTCCTCCTGGATGCCGTTGAATGACTTGCTCAGAACCTCTTCAAGGGCCACAAATGAAACCTCTGTGCCAATTATTCGAATCACCCTGATCTTCCAACTTGTGGCGGCCAAGGAGAAAGAAGTATTTAATAAGAGAAAGAAGTATTAAAGAAATGTGAGGATGCTCCCTAGACTGCAGCTTCTAGCTGCAGAGCTCCTGCGCAGCCCAGTCCTGCAGCTTGGCTTCTGCTGGCTGGCTCCACTGCTGCCCGCTGGCGCCCGAGAAAGGCTCTCCAGCCGGGAACAGAGAGGGCTGTGTGGGTGGGTGTGAGCGAGGAAGCTGAAAGGAGGGGGCAGTGAGGGTGGGGGAGGTGCCTACCTGCCCCTGTGGGGAAAGGAGCCGCTGCCCCGCCCCCTTGTCCCTAGTTCTCCTTGGAATCAGACTTGCTCAACAACTTCTCAGGAGCCTTTGAGCCCCTGGTGTATTTGCGCAAGTGGAGAGTGTATGCCTTGGGGTCTGGAGATTTGAACGGACCTTTCCAAAGTCTGTCACCGGTAGGGATTCAAACTCGTGTCTGCTTTGCTTTTCCTATGGCTCTGCCTACTTCAGATTTCCTTGATAAACTTGTGATAAACTTGCGATCTCAGGATGACAGTCCACAATGAGAGGATCTGATTTTTTTGTGTGGTGGCTCCCGCATGGCTACTTCTGGATTGCATCAACTCCAACCGTTAACCCACCTCCTTCCTACTTCTATGACTTCCCATGGAGTCAACACTAAACAATTTTTAGTTATCTTTTAACTAAATTAATTCATAGCTACTGCATATTATTCAAAGCGGAGAACGGTTTTAGCAAGTGGGTGCCTCCTTCCATTGAGCCCTGTAGACTCCTTTCCCCACTAGTCAGCTTCCCAGAGGTAAGTTGAATTTTCTTCTAAATTTCATGCACACATAGCATTGATTTACCCTACCCCAAAATGTCCTACTTCTTGACATAATTTTAGTGATTTCTATATTTCTTGAAATTATTTCATTTATATGTTCAACTTTCCAGCACAAAGTTTCAAAGTATTGCCTTGCCATTTTAGTATGTATGTATGTATGTATGTATGTATGTATGTATGTATGTATGTATGTATGTATGTCTCTGACACTGTTCCGAGAAAATCCTCTTTGCTTTCCTAATACTTTCTGTTGAAATTTTCTATCACTTCTCTTTTACTTATTTTAAAACCAAACTTACTAGATAGCTATCAATGTTACTGATCTTTTAAATGGATCAATATTATTTCCTACTGTGCCTTTATTAGTCAGCAGTGCCATAGTACTACACATAGAAGTTTCCACTCAGTCCCCATAATTTTTTAATGACTTGAGTTCTGTTTATGGAGTCCCCTTAATCCCAGTAAAAGTTAGTATAGTTACTTCTACATTTCCCATCTTGCTAAGCGAGACTTTCTACCCCAGAATCTCAACAGTGTTTCTTTCCCTAAATGTTTCCATGGTTTGTAACTATTATATTTGTGCAAAGGAGTAATGCAGAGGTTAGAAGCCAATTGTTCCACGACACCTCTGAAAAATCCATTCCCCCATCCCCTGATTTAGATACCCGACAGTGTTGCTGTAGGGTTAGGGGTTGGGGCTAGGGTCTGCAAACTGTACTAGCATAGTCTGTCCTTTTTGTGCAAGCATATTGCTGTATTCAAATTGTTTATTTACATAAGGGTAGTTTATTCTACTCCTATGAATAAAATGGTGCTTGTTCGAGATAGCTGATCATTCATTGAGTGATACCAACCTAAAGGATGATTCTGCCAACATCCCAGTTACCCCCTCAGAAACATTTCAATTATTAACATGGTTATCTACTCATTGAGAGTCCCTTAGATGGCCCTCAAAAACCACCTGTGCCTCGTGGATTTTTAAAAGGACAGATGATTTTTATTTTTACCTTGGTTGAGTCAATTTTGAGTAGTGTGTATTTGCTTAGAAAAAAAAGATAGACCATGTCTTTCATATTTTCAAACTGTAGTTTCAGTTACAAGTTATCCTTTCACAATTACTCACCTTGGAACCAAGTCTTTTGCCCCCTTTCATCGTCACTGTCCTGTACTCACACATGACCTTTGCTACCTGTAACTAGTATTATTTTGCTGTCTTTGAATTGTATGACTTGCATAATTTCCCTTTTATAGTCTACTTATATGGCCATTTCAAAAATATTCAATAAGCATTTTCTCTAAGTTTCTATGGAAAAGTGGCATTTTATGTGTAAATGTGTAGAGGTATCCTTTCCATGTCTGTTATGCACCCTAAGGCAGTAGCCTATTGACTGAGAGCACATATCATGGAGACGAACTGCCTGCATCTGAATCCCAGTTCTATCCTTACTAACAATGGCATCTCTGGTGAAAAAAAAAATAAAAAAAAACCAAAAAACCTGAACTTCTTCATGCCCCAGTTTGCTGTTGTGTAAAATAGGATAAATTACTGCGTCTATGTGTGTTCATATTTCTGTTAGCATTTAATCTATTAATATTTTTAAACAATTTTTTAAAAATAGTATCCCAGGATATTTGAAAGATTTTTTTTTTTTTGCAAAAAAAAATCTGGGCTATAGTGACCTCATTTGCCCTCTTTGGTACGCTTAGATTCAGCTATGAACAAGACAAACATATTCTCTGCTTTTACAGGCGGGACCTGCTGAGGATATCTGAGCTTTGTTTATGGATTTCCCCCACCCCCATAAAAGTTTGTATAGTCACTCCTACATTTCCTGTCTTTCTAAGAACGGCTCTCTCTCTCTCTCTCTCTCTCTCTCTCTCTCTCTCTCTCTCTCTCTCTCTCTCTCTCTCTCTCTCTTTCTCTCTCTCCCTCTCTCCCCCTCTCTCTTTCTCTCTCTTTCTCTCTCTCCCTCCCTCCCTCCCTCTCTCTCTCTCTCTCTCTCTCCCTCTCCCCCTATGTGTATGTATGTGCATTTTTCTATTCTATGCTGTCAATGTCATATGTGCCACTATGAAGCAAAGGCTCTTTGCAAACTACTCTAAGTCTGCTTGTCAGCAAATAATGCCGCCACTTCCTTCCACTGGAACTGGAGCCAGTTGATTAATCACAACAGCAATAACAATGCTTTAAAATTAATAATAAAAGCAATTCAATTTTAATAATCCATATTGCTGGTCCCCTCCAGCCAAAAGCATTAGACTATGGGGTCTGTCAATTCTTATTTTTTTTCCCTGTGTGCTATTTTGAGTCCTATAGACTGTCCCTATATCTTGACCTGTTGTGCCTGCTTTCCTCTAGCAGTTTTACAATTTCAGGTTTTAGAAGACACTTCAAACTGACTTTTCTGTAGGATGAAAGCTGTAGCTCACATTTCGCTCCTTTCTACATGGATGTGCTTTCCCCCCGCCCCCCAGCACAATTTGTTGCATCTTTTTTCCTATGCTGTTTCAACACTTTCCTCAAAGATGAGGTGCCTGTGGCCACGTGGGTTTATTTCTGGTCATCAGTTCTATTCCACTGTTATGTGTCTAGTTTTGTGCCATGATGTTGACTGTGGCTCTGTAAAATAATTAATGAGTAGGTATTGAGATGCATCTACCACTACTCTTTCTGCTTAGGGTTGTTTTGGCTATTTGCTGTGTTTCACTATGAACTTTCAGGCTGCTTTTGCAGATGCTGTTAGAGTTTTGACTGAGAAGTTCAACGAATATATAGAATTCTTTAAGTGATGCAGCCATTTCATAATACGAATTCTACCAACCCATGAGCAAGGAAGGTCTTTCTGTCTCCTAGTGTCTTCTTCAATTTCTTCAGTATCTTAAAGTTTTCATTATAGATATTCTTATGTAACTTTTTAAACATTTATTTACTCTATATGTATGTTTGTACAGCATATGTAGAAGTCAGAGGATAACTTGCAGAAACTTGTTTTCTCATTCTACCATGAGGACCTGGGGATGAACTCAGGTTGTTAGACTTGGCAGCAAGTGTCCTACCTGCTGAGCCATCTTAATGGCCCAATTCCTTACATAATTTTAAGGGTGTTATAAATAGTATCATTTTATTGATGTCTTTCTTAATAAGTTCATTACTGGCATTCAGAAAAGCTGTTGACCTAGCTGCTGTTGCCTCTTCCCCTTCTTCCTCTTCTTCCCCTTCTTCCCCTTCTTCCCCTTCTTCCCCTTCTTCCCCTTCTTCCCCTTCTTCCCCTTCTTCCCCTTCTTCCCCTTCTTCCCCTTCTTCCCCTTCTTCCCCTTCTTCCCCTTCTTCCCCTTCTTCCCCTTCTTCCCCTTCTTCCCCTTCCCCTCCTTCCCCTTCCCCTCCTTCCCCTTCCCCTCTTTCCCCTTCTTCTGGATTTTAATATTTTGTGTGTGAAGTGCCTTTGAGGGTCATTTGAGGAATGGAGTTCCCAGGGGACCCATGAGGGTCTGGGAATTCTGGGCTCTCAAGCACTGAGCCATCTCTCCAGTATGCTTTAATTTTTGTATGTTGATTTTGAGTGCTGATATTTTGCTCAAATTGTTATTAAATCTATTAGTATTCTGATGGAATCGTTAAAATAGTTTAAGTGTAGAATAATGTCATCTACAAAAGTAAGTCATTTTCCTTTGTCACTTCCTATTTGTATCCTTGTTTATTTCTCTTATTGCTTTACTAGGATTTTGAGCAAACAATGGAGAGAGCCCGCACCCTTGTCTTGTTCCTGATTTTAGAGAAAATGATTTCAGTTTTTCTCCCAGCTAGTTCAAACTTATCTATAAGTTTTTTGTGCCTAATTTTTATTATGTCAAAATATGCTTCTACACTTGGTTTCCTTTGGACTTTTAATATGAAAGGATAGAGAACTTTGCCAGAAACCTTTTCTGTGTTTATTGAAACCATTCTGATTTCTGTCTTTGAGTCTATTTATGTGTTATATTACATTTATTGATTTGTATATATTCACGCTCCTTCCATCCTCAGAGGGAAGAAATTTTGTCATGGTACATGATCTTCTTAATGTGTTTCCGGGAATTTTGTTTAAAATGTTTGCATTTTTGTTCATTAGGAAGTTGAACCTTAATTTTCATTTTTTTTTTTTTTGGTTATGTTCTTCTTCAGTCTGAGCATCTGTATAATTAAAGTTTCACAGAGTGAGCTTTGGAGAGTCCCTTCTCTTTCTAGTCCATGAAGGTTGGTATTGGTTCTTCTTTAGAGGCTTGGTGGAATTTCTCAGTGAAGCTAGCTGGTCCTAGGTTTTTCTTGGCTGGGAGACTTTTTGTTGCTATTTCCACAAAATTGCCTGTCATGGATCTATTTAGGTTGTTTAGACTCCATTTGTTTGGTTTTGAAAGATCATATGCATCTAGGAATCCGTGTATGCTAGATTTTCTAGTTTAGGGGAATACAAATTCCTAAGATAGTGCTTAATGATCACCTGGATTTCACTGGAATATATTTAACCTCTACTTACTCATCTCTAATTTTATTAATTTGAGTCTTGTCGTCCTTTCTTTTCGCTATATGAAGCATTGTTTTAAATGTCTTCTTTAGGGCTTACTAGGTGGTCACAGACTTCCTCAATCTGTATTTATTTACAGCATCTTTATTTGTATCAGCTTTGAAAGTCAGATTGGTTGAGTACAGCCATCTTAGTTGGCAGCTATTCACTTTCCGCTATCGAAACAGATCTTCCTGTGTTTTCTTGGCTTTTCGTGTTGCTCACAAAAGATCTGCTCTTAGGTTTTGACTTTTAAATGAGTTAGCTTTTAATATTGTTTCTTTTCACTGTGTTTTGACACCTTCTTTATAAGATGTGACAGAGTCTGGCATCTGGTCATGTGTGTTGGGGTTCTAAGTGCGTCCTGTGGTGGGCTCTATCTCTTTCTCTAGGTTTAGGAAACTTTGTGCTATGATTTAATGACTGGATTTTCTATGCTTTTAGGGCTTTTTTTTTTCTCAATTACTTCTTCAATCCCACAGTTTTGATCTCTTAAATACATCCCATATTTCTTTGATGCTGGAATCAGGTTTATTTTTTTCTTTGGTGAATTTTTAATGCATCAATTCTTTGAACTTGTTTCCATCTTTGATAGTCTCTCTTCAGCTTAGTCAAAACTAAGCTTTCCGTTGTACTTTCTTTTGATTCTCTGAGTTTTTTCATTTCTATTGGGTTTTTGTTGTTTTTGCTATCGTTATTGTTTCAGAATTCTAATCTCTTTCCTGGTTATTTTTCCCCCATGTTGCTGACTTTTTCATTATATTGTTAATTTTCTCATCAATTTTGCTGACATCTTCCTCTATGTCACTATATCCCAGGGTTGTCTCTCACCTTCAGTCCATGGAAGGTTAAAGTTAGACTTACTGGTTTATGGTTGTTCTCTGTTCTCAGGCCTCTAGAGTGGCAGTTTTAAGCAACAGATTTTCTTTCAAGGTGGCACCCAGCAACCCCATTCTAAGTTGGATAGAGTGACAAATGGGATTACTTTGCACTCTTGGTGACTTGTCTGTCAGAGGAATTACTTTCTCATCAAAACTTGCAAGTGAATTTATAGTTTTTGAGAGCACAGGCTTACTCAGAGAGTAGGGCTGTCTATCTCTTTGCACTGAGATTGCCTGGCTTTTCTTTGGATGAGGCTGATGTTTCCCCTCACTGCCTCTGGGGAGCCATGCAGTTATAAGTCTGGGTATTTAGCTCACATCCTTCTGGGCTTCACTTATCCTTTTCTCTGGCCCCTTTAACTGCCTTTTGGGCGCTTCTGAATTTCTTTCTCTCTTTCTCTTTGAAATCACTCTCTTCTTTCCTAGTCTTGTTCTTTCTCACCAGGTTCCCAAGCAGTAGTGTCTGACCCACTGTCTTACCTGGAATGTTTCCATTACTTCTAGACTGCATTTCCCTTTAAAAGATGATTGTTGTCTTTCAAATGCTTCTATTAAATAGTCCCACGGTTGCTATAGTTGACAGAAACTCCTAGAACAACCATAGAAGTTGTCCTAGTTTCTAATTTCAAATACTGGTAGGGTCGCTTAACCAAAAATATATTAAGTGTATGGCATAGCATTGCTAATAGGCATAGTGCTGTCCAACACAACACTAGAGAAGGGTTTGTTTTCTTACCACATAAAAGGTCTGAGCATGGCCTTGAGTGAATGGTTCAGGGGCCTACAGCTTGCTGGGCTGGGAGCAGTGCCTTCCGCCTTTGTCTTCTCTTTGCCAATCTGACTCAATGGATAGCATCATAACCCAGACAGAAATAATTTAAGGGGTGTGGCCACTTATATTGCCAGAACTTCCCCAACACCACATCTCCCATCAACATCAACATCTTCATCTTTAATTATATTTTGCTTCAAATAGGTCATATGCAAGTGATATTGGTAATATGGAAAGCAAGAATGCTATGATTGGCTGAGACCAAGAAATTATTCTGTTCCTTGGTCTGATTTACTGCTGGTTTCAGCATGTCCTTATAAAAAATAAAATGGGATAGTGTACTTATCATGTTTTTATGAAAAATTTTCAAGAGAGAGAGAGAGAATGTGCATTTATATTAAATGGCACAATATAATTTACACAAAAGAAATTAAATCATGGGATACAGAATATTCATCTTATACCATCCTCTTGTCTTCCTTAAAACATTAGCTGCAAAGCTATTAATTTAAATTAATTTTATATCCCTTTATGTAGTAGTTCTATGTCATTACATGGTATCTCCTCTGTCATTGTTAAAGGTTACATTATATTTTAATATATGGACAAATCAGACTTCTTTTAACTAATTCTCTGTTTAACATTAAGGTTTCACATGGTTTCCATTTTAAATAATACAGCAAGAAAAATTATTCACTCTCTTCTCAGTGCAGGAAGTCATTTTTGAAACTCATACTGAATTGGTAGCTTGGTGACTCTAGACACAAAAGCCTTTTACTGAACAGCACACATTGGGAACCCAGAAGAAGGGTCATGCAACTATAAAACCTGCCTGCAGATAGGGTGGGGTAGGGTAATGCTAAACTGCAACTACACAGTATTCAGTGAGATGGGAATCTGACTGAAGTCATAAACACAGACTTGACACACATATGTTGAGCCTACAAAAAACCACCCAGATGATTGATAAACATCCACAAACCAGAGAGGTGGTTGGGTACCACTATCCACAAAACCACCACAGAAACTATACACAGGCACAGCACCTCCATCTGACTCCTTTTCTTTTACCCAATGCCAATTTAGTGGAGCAGCTTTGTCTCTCACACTGTTTTTTCCTTTGTATTTTTTATATTGGCTTTTACAATGAACTCAGACTGGCCTAAAGTTAAAGGTTTTCTTGCCTCAGCCTCCTAAGCATAGGCACTGGTTTATGTCAGTCTGGTAACTCATATTGTAACATACACAGTACTATCTGAGTTTCTTTACTATAAAAAAAAAGAGTATTGGATGAAATGGCACTTGTTTGTAATTGACTATTGCTATATTTTCATGGTGGGCCTATCTATCAGTTGTGGTTTTTTTTTTTCTTCAGATAGTAATTTACTCTCAGGGTATTATTGGAGATTGAGTCTGGTACCCTGAGCCTGTTGGATGAGAATCTACCTTCTGAATTATATCTTTAGTCCAAAGGAGAGACACTAACACTTCAACTCTCCTGAAGCCTAGTTCTATTTGAGCTTTGTAGTTATTTCCACCAAAAGAACATGGATTATTAAAAACATATCCAACCAAGAATCTAGTCCCAGATACATAAATCTCAATACCAAATCTCAAACACAAGAAACATGAAAGCCCAACGCAACAAGACTTCACTGAAAATGACTGATTTTATACTAATGCCCACCAATGAGTAAATCAGATGAAATCCTAAACAACTCAAATAAATGACTACAGGAACATTCAATGAAATAAGAAAGCACAAATGAAGTTCTCAAAGAATACAAACAGCTGAACTAACTAAGGATGACAAAATAAGATATGAAAGTAGAATTCAAGAGACAGAGATAATGAAAGTAACCAAACTGAAATATTAGAAATTATCTCAAAAATAAAATAAAATGGAAATCCTCATCAATGGAATTAATCAAATGGAAGATAAAACACTAGGACTTGAAGACAAGATAGATAAATTAGAACATTCTTATCATAACATAGATGTTTAATTTAAGATGTTAAAACATAACATAAATGAAATAACAAGAAAGCACAAAAAACCTGAGAGATTTATAAGACATTATAAAAAGTATAAAAGTATGAACCTTATACATATAAGAATTTCAAGATAAAAACATAAGACACATATTCAACGAAATTGTGAGAACATAGGCCACAAAAATTATGGTAAACATTTTCCCAAATCTAGGGAAAGCATGACCATCTAGATATAGGAGGTATTTAGAGCACCAAACAGGCAAAACCAGAAAGGAATTTCTCTGCCACATCATATTACAGTTGAATTACTACACAGAGAGAACAAAGAGAGAATATTGAATGCAAAGAAAAACATCAAATCAAACCAACAGGATGACAACTGTTAACTTATGTTCTATATCCAGTAAAACTATCCTTTGTAACTAGAGGAAGGGGGAAAAAAACCTTCATCTGTGACCACTAAGAAAGCACTAGAGAAAATTCTCTCAAAAATTCTATCCAAAGAAGAGGAAGGCAAGCACATCCATGAGGTCACAGGAAAGAAAGACTAAACTGCAATAAAACAGCAAATAAGGATTAAGAAATTATACAACATTTTAGAAACAAGATGAAATGAATGAATGCATAGTTTCCAATAATCACTATGAACTCTAACAGTCTCAGTTTTGTGATCAAAATATATAGACAAGATTGGAATAAGAAATGGGACCAGAGTCTCTACAGGTCAGAGTGGGGACCACGGGGGCAGACGGCTTCTGGGACAGGCAGGAGCCACAGAGCCGCTGAGGCAGCACCCTTTTGGGGCCGCAGACATCCGGCACCCTCCCAGTCGGAGGACAGTGACCTGCCCTGCAGGGAGCGCCATCTTGGCTCCGGGACTCCACCGAGCTTAGTCTCTACAGGTCAGAGTGGGGACCACGGGGGCAGACGGCTTCTGGGACAGGCAGGAGCCACAGAGCTGCTGAGGCAGCACCCTTTTGGGGCCGCAGACTTCCGGCACCCTCCCAGCCGGAGGACAGAGACCTGCCCTGCAGAGAGTGCCATCTTGGCTCCGGGACTCCGCCGAACTTAGTCTACAGGTTAGAGTGAGGACCACAGAGGCAGACAGCTTCTGGGACAGGCGGGAGACACAGAGCCGCTGAGGCAGCACTCTTTTGGGGCCCCAGACATCCGGCACCCTCCCAGTCGGAGGACAGTGACCTGCCCTGCAGGGAGCGCCATCTTGGTCCGGGACTCCGCCGAGCTTAGTCTCTACAGGTCAGAGTGGGGACCACGGGGGCAGACGGCTTCTGGGACAGGCGGGAGCCACAGAGCTGCTGAGGCAGCACCCTTTAGGAGCCGCAGACATCCGGCACCCTCCCAGTCGGAGGACAGTGACCTGCCCTGCAAGGAGCGCCATCTTGGCTCCGGGACTCCACTGAACTTAGTCTGTACAGGTCTGCTGACAGAGGATACTCAGAATCCCCAGAAGAACAACCTCTGAACAGAGACAACTATAACAACTCCAGAGATTACCAGATGGCGAGAGGTAAAGGTAAGAATCTTACTAACAGAAACCAAGACCACTCACCATCATCAGGACCCAGCACTCCCACTTCGCCCAGTCCAGGGCACCCCAACACACCTGAAAAACTAGACCTGGATTTAAAAGCATATATCATGATGATGGTAGAGGACATCAAGAAGGACTTTAAAGAACTACAGGAGAACATGGCTAAAGAGTTACAAGTCCTTAAAGAAAAACAGGAAAACACAACCAAACTGGTAGAAGTCCTTAAAGAGAAACAGGAAAACACATCCAATCAGATGATGGAAATGAACAAAACCATACTAGACCTAAAAAGGGAAGTAGACACAATAAAGAAAACCCAAAATGAGGCAACACTGTAGATAGAAACCCTAGGAAAGAAATCTGGAACCATAGATGCAAGCATCAGCAACAGAATACAAGAGATGGAAGAGAGAATCTCAGGTGCAGAAGATTCCATAGAGAACATGGGCACAACAATCAAGGAAAATGGAAAATGCAAAAAGATCCTAACTCAAAACATCCAGGAAATACAGGACACAATGAGAAGACCAAACCTACGGATAATAGGAGTGGATGAGAATGAAGATTTTCAACTCAAAGGACCAGCAAACATCTTCAACAAAATTATAGAAGAAAACTTCCCAAATCTAAAGAAAGAGATGCCCATGAACATACAAGAAGCCTACAGAACTCCAAATAGGCTGGACCAGAAAAGAAATACCTCCCGACACATAATAATCAGAACAACAAATGCGCTAAATAAAGATAGAATACTAAAAGCAGTAAGAGAAAAAGGCCAAGTAACATATAAAGACAAGCCTATCAGAATTACACCAGATTTTTCACCAGAGACTATGAAAGCTAGAAGATCCTGGACAGATGTTATACAGACACTAAAAGAACACAAATTCCAGCCCAAGCTACTATACCCAGCCAAACTCTCAATTAACATAGATGGAGAAACCAAAGTATTCCACGACAAAGCCAAATTCACACATTATCTCTCCACGAATCCAGCCCTTCAAAGGATAATAACAGAAAAAAACCAATACAAGGACAGGAACCACGCCCTAGAAACAACAAGAAGGTAATCCCTCAACAAACCTAAAAGAAGACAGCCACAAGAACAGAATGCCAACTTTAACAACAAAAATAACAGGAAACAACAATTACTTTTCCTTAATATCTCTTAATATCAATGGACTCAACTCCCCGATAAAAAGACATAGACTAACAAACTGGCTACACAAACAAGACCCAACATTTTGCTGCTTACAAGAAACTCATCTCAGAGAAAAAGATAGACACTACCTCAGAATGAAAGGCTGGAAAACAATTTTCCAAGCAAATGGTCTGAAGAAACAAGCTGGAGTAGCCATTCTAATATCAGATAAGATTGACTTCCAACCCAAAGTCATCAAAAAAGACAGGGAGGGGCACTTCATACTCATCAAAGGTAAAATCCTCCAAGAGGAACTATCAATCCTGAATATCTATGCTCCAAATACAAAGGCAGCCTCATTCATTAAAGAAACTTTAGTAAATCTCAAAGGACACATTGCACCTCATACAATAATAGTAGGAGACTTCAACACACCACTTTCACCAATGGACAGATCATGGAAACAGAAACTAAACAGGGACACAGTGAAACTAACAGAAGTTATGGATCAAATGGATCTGGCAGATATCTACAGAACATTTTACCCTAAAACAAAAGGATACACCTTCTTCTCAGCACCTCATGGTACCTTCTCCAAAATTGACCACGTAATTGGGCACAAAACAGGACTCAACAGATACAAAAACATTGAAATTGTCCCATGCATCCTATCAGATCACCATGGACTAAGGCTGATCTTCAATAACAAAATAAATAATAGAAAGCCAACCTTCACGTGGAAACTGAACAACACTCTTCTCAATGATACCTTGGTCAAGGAAGGAATAAAGAAAGAAATTAAGGACTTTTTAGAGTTCAATGAAAATGAAGCCACAACATACCCAAACTTATGGGACGCAATGAAAGCATTTCTAAGAGGAAAACTCATAGCTCTGAGTGCCTCCAAAAGGAAACTAGAAAGAGCACACATTAGCAGCTTGACAACACACCTAAAAGCACTAGAACAAAAGGAAGCAAATTCACCCAAGAGGAGTAGACGGCAGGAAATAATCAAACTCAGGGGTGAAATCAACCAAGTGGAAACAAGAAAAACTATTCAAAGAATCAACCAATCAAGGAGCTGGTTCTTTGAGAAAATCAACAAGATAGATAAACCCTTAGCCAGACTCACTAGAGGGCACAGGGAAAGCATCCTAATTAACAAAATCAGAAATGAAAAAGGAGACATAACAACAGATCCTGAAGACATCCAAAACACCATCAGATCCTTCTACCAAAGGCTATACTCAACAAAACTGGAGAACCTGGATGAAATGGAGAAGTTCCTAGACAGATACCAGGTACCAAAGTTGAATCAAGATCAGGTTAATGATCTAAACAGCCCTATATCCCCCAAAGAAATAGAAGCAGTCATTAATAGTCTCCCAACCAAAAAAAGCCCAGGACCAGATGGGTTTAGTGCAGAGTTCTATCAGACCTTCAAAGAAGATCTAATCCCAGTTCTTCACAAACTATTCCACAAAATAGAAACAGAAGGTACTCTACCCAACTCATTCTATGAAGCCACAATTACTCTGATACCTAAACCACAAAAAGATCCAACAAAGATAGAAAACTTCAGACCAATATCCCTTATGAATATTGATGCAAAAATCCTCAATAAAATTCTTGCTAACCGAATCCAAGAACACATCAAAACAATCATCCATCCTGACCAAGTAGGTTTCATCCCAGGGATGCAGGGATGGTTCAATATACGGAAATCCATCAACGTAATCCAGTATATAAACAAACTCAAAGACAAAAACCACATGGTCATCTCGTTAGATGCGGAAAAAGCATTTGACAAGATCCAACACCCATTCATGATAAAAGTCTTGGAAAGATCAGGAATTCAAGGCCCATACCTAAACATGATAAAAGCAATCTACAGCAAACCAGTAGCCAACATCAAAGTAAATGGTGAGAAGCTTGAAGCAATCCCTCTAAAATCAGGGACTAGACAAGGCTGTCCACTTTCTCCATACCTATTCAACATTGTACTTGAAGTCCTAGCCAGAGCAATTCGACAACAAAAGGAGATCAAAGGGATACAAATTGGAAAAGATGAAGTCAAAATATCACTTTTTGCAGATGATATGATAGTATATATAAGTGACCCTAAAAATTCCACCAGAGAACTCCTAAGCCTGATAAACAGCTTCGGTGAAGTAGCTGGATATAAAATTAACTCAAACAAATCAATGGCCTTTCTCTACACAAAGAATAAACAGGCTGAGAAAGAAATTAGGGAAACAACACCCTTCTCAATAGTCACAAATAATATAAAATATCTTGGCGTGACTCTAACTAAGGAAGTGAAAGATCTGTATAATAAAAACTTCAAGTCTCTGAAGAAAGAAATTATAGAAGATCTCAGAAGATGGAAAGATCTCCCATGCTCATGGATTGGCAGGATCAACATTGTAAAAATGGCTATCTTGCCAAAAGCAATCTACAGATTCAATGCAATCCCCATCAAAATTCCAAATCAATTCTTCAACGAATTAGAAAGTGCAATCTGCAAATTCATCTGGAATAACAAAAAACCTAGGATAGCAAAAACTCTTCTCAAGGATAAAAGAACCTCTGGTGGAATCACCATGCCGGACCTAAAGCTCTACTACAGAGCAATTGTGATAAAAACTGCATGGTACTGGTATAGTGACAGACAAATAGACCAATGGAATAGAATTGAAGACCCAGAAATGAACCCACACACCTACGGTCACTTGATCTTCGACAAGGGAGCTAAAAACATCCAGTGGAAGAAAGACAGCATTTTCAACAAATGGTGCTGGCACAACTGGTTGTTAACATGTAGAAGAATGCGAATCGATCCATTCCTATCTCCTTGTACTAAGGTCAAGTCTAAGTGGATCAAGGAACTTCACATAAAACCAGAGACACTGAAACTTATAGAGGAGAAAGTGGGGAAAAGCCTTGAAGATATGGGCACAGGGGAAAAATTCCTGAATAGAACAGTAATGGCTTGTGCTGTAAGATCGAGAATTGACAAGTGGGACCTCATGAAACTACAAAGCTTCTGCAAGGCTAAAGACACCATCAATAAGACAAAAAAACCACCAACAGATTGGGAAAGGATCTTCACCTATCCTAAATCAGATAAGGGACTAATATCCAACATATATAAAGAACTCAAGAAGGTGGACTCCAGAAAGTCAAATAACCCCATTAAAAAATGGGGCTCAGAACTGAACAAAGAATTCTCGCCTGAGGAATACCGAATGGCAGAGAAACACCTGAAAAAATGTTCAACATCCTTAATCATCAGGGAAATGCAAATCAAAACAACCCTGAGATTCCACCTCACACCAGTCAGAATGGCTAAGATCAAAAATTCAGGTGACAGCAGTTGCTGGCGAGGATGTGGAGAAAGAGGAACACTCCTCCATTGTTGGTGGGATTGCAAGCTTGTACAACCACTCTGGAAATCAGTCTGGCGGTTCCTCAGAAAATTGGACATAGTACTACCGGAGGATCCAGCAATACCTCTCCTGGGCATATATCCAGAAGATGTCCCAACCGGTAAAAAGGACACATGTTCCACTATCTTCATAGCAGCCCTATTTATAATAGCCAGAAGCTGGAAAGAACCCAGATGTCCCTCAACAGAGGAATGGATACAGAAATTATGGTACATTTACACAATGGAGTACTACTCAGCTATTAAAAAGAATGAATTTATGAAATTCCTAGCCAAATGGATGGACCTGGAGGGCATCATCTTGAGTGAAGTAACACAATCACAAAAGAACTCACACAATATGTATTCACTGATAAGTGGATATTAGCCCAAAACTTAGGATAACCAAGATTTAAGATACAATTTGCTAAACGCATGAAACTCAAGAAGAATGAAGACCAAAGAGTGGACACTGTGCACCTTCTCAGAATTGGGAACAAAACACCCAGGGAAGGAGTTACAGAGACAAAGTTCGTAGCGGTGATGAAAGGATGGACCATTTAGAGACTGCCGTATCCAGGGATCCATCCCATAATCAACTTCTAAACGCTGACACCATTGCATACACTAGCAAGATTTTGCTGAAAGGACCCAAATATAGATGTCTCTTGTGAGACGATGCCGGGGCCTAGCAAACACAGGAGTGGATGTTCACAGTCAGCTATTGGATGTATCACAGGGCTCCCAATGGAGAAGCTAGAGTAAGTACCCAAGGAGCTAAAGGGATCTGCAACCCTATTGTTGGAACAACATGATGTACTAACTAGAACCCCGGAGCTCTTGTCTCTAGCTGCATATGTATCGAAAGATGGCCTAGTCAGCCATCAATGGAAAGAGAGGCCCATTGGACTTGCAAACTTTATATGCCCCAATATAGGGGAATGCCAGGGCCAAAAGAATGGGAATGGGTGGATAGGGAAGTGGGGGGGCGCTATGGGGGACTTTTGGGATAGCATTGGAAACGTAATTGAGGAAAATATGTAATAAAAATATTAAAAAAAAAAAGAAATGGGACCAATATACTTTGTGCCACAAGAATAGACCTCAGTGGCTAAGATCAACAGATTTAAAATGTAAGGGTGGAAAAAGATACTCCAAACTAATGGAACTAGAAAGCATGCTTGTGCAGAAATTCTTACAAAATAGACTTCAAACAAGTATTAAAGGAGATAAAGTCACTACATGTTGAACAGTACATATCAAGAGGATATTATAATTATAAACCTGAGTACTAAATTTTGGTATAGTTAATTTTGTAAAAGAAACACTGCTATATGTAAAGGCACACATTGACTACAACACTGTAATAGTGGGTGATCTAAATACCCATCTCACCAACAAACAGGTCACACAGACAAAAATAAATGAAGAAACATCAGAGTTAAATGGCATCATGAAGTAAATAGACATACAGACATCTGTAGTATATTCCATTCAATGACTGCATAGCACACATTCTTATCAACAGTCCATGAAACATTCTCTAAAATAGTCCATGTCAGGACCTGAAGAAGTCTTAACAGATACAGTAGAAGTTAAATAGTCCTTAATCACACAGGAATAAAACTAAAAACTCAGCAAGAATACAGAATATACACAGACTCATGGCAACTGAATAATACTATTGAATGATGAATAAACTGTGGAAATCAGGGGAAATTTTTTAAAATTCTAATTCAAATAAAAACATGTCACTGGAACTCATGAAATATAATATAGCAATTCTAATCCAATTTACAAATTACAACATCCTGTACTTAAAAGATTCTAAAGATGCCATCAGAAAACTTAGTTCTGATAAATACATTCATCACTGTAATAAGGTAGTAAGATACAAAAAAAAATCAACATTTAAAAATACCACAATCTTTTCTGTATGACAATAACAAACTTGCTGAGAAAGAGATTGGAAAACATTTTTTTTCACAAAGCTTTTTCATTTCTCTCTATGAAATAACAACCAAAAAAATCAAAGCTTCTTAAAAGACTAAAATCTTGACTAAGACATACAGAGGTGGAAAGACCTCCCATGCTCATGATCGACAGAATTAATGTCATAAAAATGGGTATATTGCCAAAGTCATATGCACATTCATTGTAAGCCCCATCAAAATTCCAATGGTTCTTCACAGAACCATAAAATCTCTCAAGATCATGTGGAAGCACAAAAGACACAACCAAAGCAATCCAAAGAGAACAATGCTAGAGAGGTTACCAAACCTGATTTTAAGTTATACCATAGAACAATAGCAAGGAAAAAAATCATAGGATTGACAGAAAAATAGACATGTAGATCAATGGAATGGTATAGAGAACACAGAAACAAACCTCACAGCCATACAAACCTGATTTTTTTTTTGACAAATAGCCAATAATACACATTAGAGAAAAAAATGGTTTCTTCAACAGACAATACTAGGAAGGAAAGATGCCCTCATGTAGATAAGTGATCTAGCTTCCTGTTTCTTACTCTATGAAAAGCAATTGAAGATTTTGATATAGGTTTGAAACTCTTAAAGGAAAACAAACAAAACACTTCAGGATACAGGTATAAGCAAGAATTCTCTGAGGAAGACAGTAATCCCTCAAGAAACTGTGGGAAAAAATATCACATGTTTGTTCTTAGCAAAGCAGTCTCCCATGTGCCTTCTTCAGCAAAAACATCTTCTCATAAGACAGTTTCTAGAAAAAAATCACGTGACACAACTCAGTCTCCAAAGAAACCAGAAATTTCCACTTCAGGAAATGATTACAAAAATGAAACGATAGGAAAGAAAGAACACAAATTTGGGTAGGTAGGGAGAAAGTGTGGATTTTTCTGGAGGCAGACTGGAAAAAGGGCATGTGATGTTTTGCTACAAGCAGATGCTTGAGAGAACACATGATGTTTGGAAAGGATATAAATATAACTCAACAGACAGGGAGGCACAAAGGAAGTGTAAATATGATCAAAACACATTGTATAAAGTTCTCAAAAAACCTAATAAAATTTCTATCTTTGATTTTTTTATTATATGTATATGGACTACATGTTATGTCTGTGTATCATATGTGTGGCCAATGCCTATGGAGACGAGAAGAGGGCATTGGATCCCCTGGAACTGGAGTTACAGACAGTTGTAGGACGTCATGTGGATGCTGAGACTGCTGAAAGAAGAGCAAGTGCTCTTAACTCTTTTTTTTTTTTTTAATCTTTTTTTTTTAATTTATTTCATTAGGTATTTTCCTCAATAACATTTCCAATGCTATCCAAAAAGTCCTCAATACACTCCCCCCCCCAATCCCCTACCCACCCACTCCCACTTTTTGGCCCTGGCATCCCCCTGTACTGGGGCATATAAAGTTGGCAAGTCCAATGGGCCTCTCTTTCCAGTGATGGCCGACTAGGCCATCTTTTGATACAAATGCAGCTAGAGTCAAGAGATCTGGGGTACTGGTTAGTTCATAATAATGTTCCACCTATGGGGTTGCAGTTCCCTTTAGCTCCTTGGGTACTTTCTCTAGCTCCTCCATTGGGGGCCCTGTGATCCGTCCAATAGCTGACTGTGAGCATCCACTTCTGTGTTTGCTAGGCCCTGGCATTGTCTCACAAGAGACAGCTATATCTGGGTCCTTTCAGCAAAATCTTGCTAGTGTATGCAATGGTATCAGCGTTTGGAAGCTGATTATGGGATGGATCCCTGGATATGGCAGTCTTTAGATGGTCCATCCTTTCTTCACAGCTCCAAACTTTATCTCTGTAACTCTTTCCATGGGTGTTTTGTTCCCAATTCCAAGAAGGGGCACAATGTCCACACTTTGGTCTTCGTTCTTCTTGAGTTTCATGCGTTTAACAAATTGTATATTATATCTTGGGTATCCTAAGTTTTTGGGCTAATATCCACTTATCAGTGAGTACATATTGTGTGAGTTCCTTTGTGAATATGTTACCTCACTCAGGATGATGCCCTCCAGATCCATCCATTTGCCTAGGAATTTCATAAATTCATTCCTTTTAATAGCTGAGTAGTAATCCATTGTGTAAATGTACCACATTTTCTGTATCCATTCCTCTGTTGAGGGACATCTGGGTTCTTTCAAGCTTCTGGCTATTATAAATAAGGCTGCTATGAACATAGTGGAGCATGTGTCCTTTTTACCAGTTGGGACATCTTCTGGATATATGCCCAGGAGAGGTATTGCTGGATCCTCTGGTAGTATTATGTCCAATTTTCTGAGGAACCGCCAAAATGATTTCCAGAGTGGTTGTACCAGCTTGCAATCCCACCAACAATGAAGGAGTGTTCCTCTTTCTCCACATCCTCGCCAGCATCTGCTGTCACCTGAATTTTTGATCTTAGCCATTCTGACTGGTGTGAGGTGGAATCTCAGGGTTGTTTTGATTTGCATTTCCCTGATGATTAAGGATGTTGAACATTTTTTCAGGTGCTTCTCTGCCATTCGGTATTCCTCAGGTGAGAATTTTTTGTTCAGTTCTGAGCCCCATTTTTTAACGGGGTTATTTGATTTTCTGGAGTCCACCTTCTTGAGTTCTTTGTATATGTTGGATATTAGTCCCCTATCTGATTTAGGATAGGTAAAGATCCTTTCCCAATCTGTTGGTGGTCTTTTTTGTCTTATTGACGGTGTCTTTTGCCTTGCAGAAGCTTTGCAACTTTATGAGGTCCCATTTATCGATCTCGATCTTACAGCACAAGCCTTTGCTGTTCTATTCAGGAATTTTTCCCCTGTACCCATATCTTCGAGGCTTTTCCCTACTTTCTCCTCTATAAGTTTCAGTGTCTCTGGTTTTATGTGGAGTTCCTTAATCCACTTAGATTTGAACTTAGTACAAGGAGATAGGAATGGATCAATTCACATTCTTCTACATGATAACCGCCAGTTGTGCCAGCACCATTTGTTGAAAATGCTGTCTTTTTTCCACTGGATGGTTTTTGCTCCCTTGTCAAAGATCAAGTGACCAAAGGTATGTGGATTGATCTCAGGGTCTTCAATTCTGTTCCATTGGTCTACTTGTCTGTCGTTATACCAGTACCATGCAGTTTTTATCACAATTGCTCTGAAGTACAGCTTTAGGTCAGGCATGGTGATTCCACCAGAGGTTCTTTTATCCTTGAGAAGAGTTTTTGCTATTCTAGGTTTTTTGTTGTTCCAGATGAATTTGCAGATTGCCCTTTCTAATTAGTTGAAGAATTGAGTTGGAATTTTGATGGGGATTGCATTGAATCTGTAGATTGCTTTTGGTAAGATAACCATTTTTACAATGTTGATCCTGCCAATCCATGAGCATGGGAGGTCTTTCCATCTTCTGAGATCTTCTTTAATTTCTTTCTTCAGGGACTTGAAGTTCTTGTCATACAGATCTTTCACTTCCTTAGTTAGAGTCACGCCAAGGTATTTTATATTGTTTGTGACTATTGAGAAGGGTGTTGTTTCCCTAATTTCCTTCTCTGCCTGTTTATCCTTTGTGTACAGAAAGGCCATTGACTTGCTTGAGTTAATTTTATATCCAGCTACTTCACCGAAGCTGTTTATCAGGCTTAGGAGTTCTCTGCTGGAATTTTTAGGGTCACTTGTGTATACTATCACATCATCTGCAAAAAGTGATATTTTGACTTCTTCTTTTCTGATTTGTATCCCCTTGATCTCCTTTTGTTGTCTAATTGCTCTGGCTAGGACTTCAAGTACAATGTCGAATAGGTAGGGAGAGAGTGGGCAGCCTTGTCTAGTCCCTGATTTTAGTGGGATTTCTTCCAGCTTCTCACCATTTACTTTGATGTTGGCTACTGGTTTGCTGTAGATTGCTTAGCATGGTTAGGTATGGGCCTTGAATTCCTGATCTTTCCAAGACTTTTATCATGAATGGGTGTTGGATTTTGTCAAATGCTTTTTCAGCATCTAACGAGATGATCATGTGTTTTTTGTCTTTGAGTTTGTTTATATAATGGATTACATTGATGGATTTTCGTATATTGAACCATCCTTGCATCCCTGGGATGAAACCTACTTGGTCAGGATGGATGATTGTTTTGATGTGTTCTTGAATTCGGTTAGTGAGAACTTTATTGAGGATTTTTGCATCAATATTCATAAGGGAAATTGGTCTGAAGTTCTCTATCTTTGTTGGGTCTTTATGTGGTTTAGGTATCAGAGTAATTGTGGCTTCATAGAATGAGTTGGGTAGAGTACCTTCTTATTCTATGTTGTGGAATAGTTTGTGAAGAACTGGGATTAGATCTTCTTTGAAGGTTTGATAGAACTCTGCACTAAACCCATCTGGTCCTGGGCTTTTTTTGGTTGGGAGACTATTAATGACTGCTTCTATTTCTTTAGGGGATATGGGACTGTTTAGATCATTAACCTGATCTTGATTTAACTTTGGTACCTGGTATCTGTCTAGAAACTTCTCCATTTCATCCAGGTTCTCCAGTTTTGTTGAGTATAGCCTTTTGTAGAAGGATCTGATGGTGTTTTGGATTTCTTCAGGGTCTGCTGTTATGTCTCCCTTTTCATTTCTGATTTTGTTAATTAGAATACTTTCCCTATGCCCTCTAGTGAGTCTGGCTAAGGGTTTATTTATCTTGTTGATTTTCTCAAAGAACCAGCTCCTCGATTGGTTGATTCTTTGAATTGTTCTTCTTGTTTCCACTTGGTTGATTTCACCCCTGAGTTTGATTATTTCTTGCCGTCTACTCCTCTTGGGTGAATTTGCTTCCTTTAGTTCTAGAGCTTTTAGGTGTGTTGTCTAGAGCTTGTGTGTGCTCTCTCTAGTTTCTTTTTGGAGGCACTCAGAGCTATGAGTTTCCTCTTAGAAATGCTTTCAATGTGTCCCATAAGTTTGGGTATATTGTGGCTTCATTTTCATTAAACTCCAGAAAGTCCTTAATTTCTTTCTTTATTCCTTCCTTGACTAAGGTATCATTGAGAATAGTGTTGTTTAGTTTCCACGTGTGTGTTGGCTTTCTATTATTTATTTTGTTATTGAAGATCAGTCTTAGTCCATGGTGATCTGATAGGGCGCATGGGACAATTTCAATATTTTTGTATATGTTGAGGCTTGTTTTGTGACCAATTATGTGGTAAATTTTGGAGAAGGTACCGTGAGGTGCTGAGAAGAAGGTATATCCTTTTGTTTTAGGATAAAATGTTCTGTAGATATCTGTCAGATCCATTTGTTTCATAACCTCTGTTAGTTTCACTGTGTCCCTGTTTAGTTTCTGCTTCCATGATCTGTCCATTGGTGAAAGTGGTGTGTTGAAGTCTCCCACTATTATTGTGTGAGGTGCAATGTGTGATTTGAGCTTTACTAAAGTATCTTTAATGAATGTGGCTGCCCTTGTATTTGGAGCATAGATATTCAGAATTGATAGTTCCTCTTGGAGGATTTTACCTTTGATGAGAATGAAGTGCCCTTCCTTGTCTTTTTTGATGACTTTGGGTTGGAAGTCAATCTTATCAGATATTATAATGGCTAGTCCAGCTTGTTTCTTCCTACCATTTGCTTGGAAATTGTTTTCCAGCCTTTCATTCTGAGGTAGTGTCTATCTTTTTCTCTGAGATGAGTTTCCTGTAAGCAGCAAAATGTTGGGTCCTGTTTCTGTAGCCAGTCTGTTAGTCTATGTCTTTTTATTGGGGAGTTAAGTCCATTGATATTATGAGATATTAGGGAGAAGTAATTGTTGCGTCCTTTTATTTTTGTTGTTAGAGTTGGTGTTCTGTTTTTGTGGCTGTCTTCTTTTAGGTTTGTTGAGGGATTACCTTCTTGCTTTTTCTAGGACGTGGTTTCCGTCCTTGTATTGGTTTTTTTCTGTTATTATCCTTTGAAGGGCTGGATTCGTGGAAAGATAATGTGTGAATTTGGTTTTGTCGTGGAATACTTTGGTTTCTCCATCTATGGTAATTGAGAGTTTGGCTGGGTATAGTAGCCTGGGCTGGAAATTGTGTTCTCTTAGTTTCTGTATAACATCTGTCCAGACCCTTCTGGCTTTCATAGTCTCTGGTGAAAAATCCGGTGTCATTCTGATAGGCTTGCCTTTATATGTTACTTGACCTTTTTCCCTTACTGCTTTTAGTATTCTATATTTATTTAGTGCATTTGTTGTTCTGATTATTATGTGTCGGAAGTAATTTCTTTTCTGGTCCAGTCTATTTAGAGTTCTGTAAGCTTCTTATATGTTCATGGGCATCTCTTTCTTTAGGTTTGGGAAGTTTTCTTCTATAATTTTGTTGAAGATATTTGCTGGTCCTTTGAGTTGAAAATCTTCATTCTCATCTACTCCTATTATCCGTATGTTTGGTCTTCTCATTTTGTCCTGGATTTCCTGGATGTTTTGAGTTAGGATCTTTTTGGATTTTGTATTTTTTTTGATTGTCGTGCTGATGTTCTCTATGGAGTCTTCTGCACCTGAGATTCTCTCTTTCATCTCTTGTATTCTGTTGCTGATGCTTGCATCTATGGTTCCAGATTTCTTTCCTAGGGTTTCTATCTCCAGCGTTGCCTCAATTTGGGTTTTCTTCATTGTCTCTACTTCCCTTTTCAGGTCTTGGATGGTTTTATTCAATTCCATCACCTGTTTGGTCTGGTTTTCCTGCAGTTCTTTAAGGGATTTTTGTGCTTCCTCTTTAATGTCTTCTACCTGTTTAGCAGTGTTCTCCTGTATTTCTTTAAGTGTGTTATTAAAGTCCTTCTTGATGTCCTCTACCATCATCATGAGATATGCTTTTAGATACGGGTCTAGCTTCTCCGTTGTGTTGGGGTGCCCTGGACTGGGCGAAGTGGGAGTGCTGGGTTCTGATGATGGTGAGTGGTCTTGGTTTCTGTTAGTAAGATTATTATGTTTACCTTTCGCCATCTGGTAATCTCTGGGGTTAGTTGTTATCGCTGTCTCTGATTAAAGATTGGAGCAGACGCTGTGTTCTACTCACCAGAAGTCTTATGATCCTGTGGCGGGTGTCATGGGTAGCTGGCGAGTGTCAGCCGACCCTGCGCCCTAGCTACCCCAGTGCTGGTCCGACCAGAAGAGGATTGTGGCCCTACACAGGCCGGTTTTCTGCTTCCCTAACCAATGCAGTCTCAGGTCCCGCGTGCAACTGGACTGGAGCAGAAGCTGTGTTCCACTCACCAGAAGTCTTAAGATCCTGTGGCGGGTTTCGTGGGTTGCTGGCGGGTGTCAGCCGACCCTGCGCCCTAGCTACCCCAGTGTTGGTCCGACCAGAAGAGGATTGTGGCCCTACTCAGGCCGGTTTTCTGCTTCCCTAACTAATGCAGTCTCAGGTCCCGCACCCAATTGGATTGGAGCAGAAGCTGTGTTCCACTCACCAGAAGTCTTAAGATCCTGTGGCGGGTGTTGTGGGTAGCTGGCGGGTGTCAGCCGACCCTGCGCCCTAGCTACCCCAGTGCTGGTCCGACCAGAAGAGGATTGTGGCCCTACTCAGGCCGGTTTTATGCTTCCCTAACTAATGCAGTCTCAGGTCCCGCGCCCAATTGGATTGGAGCAGAAGCTGTGTTCCACTCACCATAAGTCTTAAGATCCTGTGGCGGGTGTTGTGGGTAGCTGGCGAGTGTCAGCCGACCCTGCGCCCTAGCTACCCCGGTGCTGGTCCGACCGGAAGAGCGTGCTCTTAACTCTTAAGTCATCTCTCCAGACCCATAATAAAAAAAACCTAAGACTTATTTTTTCATTATCATGTATGTGTGAATGTGTAACATGTCTGTGGGATATCCACAAAGGCCAGAAAATGGTGCTGAGCCCTCTGGAGCTGGAGTTGTAGGTGTTTATGAACTAACTGATGTGGGGGCTAGAAGCTGAGCTCAGGTCCTCTGGAGGAGAAAGAAGTGCTCTTAACCAATGATCAACCCCTCCACTCCCTCCCCCAAGATAACTATTTTAATCAGCTAGTATTTTTGCAATCACCAGGAGACTACTCTATAGGGTTGTAAGAAGATTCTTATTGTTGAGAAAAAAAAAATGGAACAAGCTATAAAGTAGAAAACAGGGATGTTAATGACTATTTTTCCCCTCTGGTAACCCACATAGCACCTTTCAGTACTGTGAAAGTTGTCCAGTAGGGATGAAGCTTCCCAGTTAGTATCAGTGTAATTTCTCCATGTCCTATAACTCAAGTATATGGTGTCTTTTTTTTTTTAATTTTTAATATTTTTATTACATATTTTCCTCAATTACATTTCCAATACTATCCCAAAAGTCCCCCATAGCGCCCCCCACTTCCCTACCCACCCATTCCCATTCTTTTGGCCCTGGCATTCCCCTATATTGGGGCATATAAAGTTTGCAAGTCCAATGGGCCTCTCTTTCCATTGATGGCCGACTAGGCCATCTTTCCATACATATGCCGCTAGAGACAAGAGCTCCGGGGTTCTGGTTAGTACATCATGTTGTTCCAACATAGGGTTGCAGATCCCTTTAGCTCCTTGGTTACTTTCTCTAGCTTCTCCATTGGGAGCCCTGTGATACATCCAATAGCTGACTGTGAACAGGTGTCTTTATAATTGTGTCTTAGAGTCAAGTTCTAGAGAGTAACTAAGAACAGTGTGTGTGTGTGTGTGTGTGTGTGTGTGTGTGTGTGTGTGGTGTGGTGTGTGTGTGTGTGTGTGTGTGTGTGTGTGTGTGTGGTGTGTGTATGTGTATGTGTTGGGATATATGTGGATATGTATATTAGAATATGTCTATGGTTAATACATATGTCTCCCATATGACTTTTTCCTTATTGCCTTCTTCATCCAGCCATTCCACCCGCATCCCTTGTAACCCTTCCTGTTCCATTATTCCTTTTTACTATTATATACTGCTGCATTCTATCTCCCTTCTCATGAATTCCTGTGTTGGCCCCTTACTAATTTTCTGACACTCCATGTGTATTTCAAATGGCATTCATATATATGTATATATAAATATAAATATAAATATATGTGTATATATTCAAATGCATATTTGAATGTATGAATATATTCAAAGTTAACATCTACAAATAAGAAAATGTATGATTTTGTCTGAGTCTGGGTTACCTCACTCAGGGTGATTATTTCTAGCCCTACCCCCTTTACCTGTGCATTTCATAATTTCAATTTTCTTATTGCTGAATTATTTTCCATTGTGATAATGCACCACACTATCCATTCATCAGTGACTATAGCCTGAATGAACAGGCATAAGATCTAGAGTAGGCTACCGAGTCCTTTGAGTATCTTCACAAGAATGCTACAGCTGGGTCATGGGTTACATCTACTTTTCGATTTTTGATGATCCTCCATGCTGAATTCCTTAGTGGCTATGTCACTTTGCACTCCAACAGAGAATAAGTGTTGCTTTTCCCCAGTGCCACTCCACCACTAATAACCATCTGTGTTAATAGCCTTCATTATTCTGGATGAAATAAGATAAAATCTGAAAGTTGTTTTAATTATCATTTCCCTGATGGCTAATGGTGTTGGACATTGTAAACATATTTCTCAATTATTAGTATTTCATCCTTTGAGAACACTTCATTTAGTTCTATGCCATAATTTTAATTGGATTGTTCTTTTTTTGCTTTGTTATAGAAAAAAAGAGCTTGTTAAATAAATAAAGAACATCATACACAAAAATTAACCAGCTCCAAAGACCGTGCAATATAATGAACTTACAAGCAATTACAATTGACACTCCAAAATGGGATCTGTGAAGCTTGTGCTATATTTATGCATTTATCCACACCAAAACAAAACAAAACAAAATCTATGACAGAATTAGAACTAGAAAAACATATGCCTGCATTCAGTTCTTCTGTAGTGCCTCATATTTAGCTTTCCTTGTTCCCTTTTGCTCGCTGTATACTGTACTCAAAAAAGTACAGTATATGTAAGTACAGTATATATATAAAATCTAGCCATATATATATGGCTAGATTCCACACACAAGTGAGAACATGTGCCTTGTTCTTTCTGAGATGGTGTGACTTCTCTTAATATACATCTGAGCTCCCCTATTTCTCTGTAAAATTTTAACTTCACTTACCTTTAAAACTGAGTAATATGTGTGTGCATGTGTGTATGTGTGTGTGCATGCATGCGCATGTGATTTTAATTATTCATTTATCTATTGATGGACAACTAGGTTGATTCCAATTCCATTCTATAGTGAATAAACAATACAGCAATAACATAGGGTACAACTACCTCTATGATAAGATGTAAAATACTAGAGTCATATGATAATTCTATTTTTAATTTTTGAGAAATATCTAAACTTATTTTTACAATGGCTATATTAACTTGCACCCCCATAAACATTCTCTCTCTTTCTCTCCATCATCTTCAACACTTGTCAAATTAAACTGGGGTGAAATCATATTTCAAAGTAGTTTTAACCTACAGTTCTCTAAAGTAAGCATACTAAAAACTTTCTAAGTAGTTTTTGGACACTTGTCTTCCTTCCTTCCTTCCTTCCTTCCTTCCTTCCTTCCTTCCTTCCTTCCTTCCTTCCTTCCTTTCTCTTTCTTTCTTTCTTTCTCTCTTTCTCTCTTTCTTTCTCTCTTTCTTTCTTTCTTTCTTTCTTTCTTTCTTTCTTTCTTTCTTTCTTTCTTTCTTTCTTTCTTAGTGTCTATTCAGTTCATTTGCCCAGTTGTTGATTCTAAGTTTCATTTCTTTGGTATTTCGCTTCTGTAATTCTTTGTAATTGCTTGATATTAATATCCCTTGCTTGATATTGATATCCCTTGTCTGAAAATGTAGCTTGTAATGATTTTCTCCCCTTCTGTGGACTGCCTATTCCGTGGACTGCCTGGGAACTCTGCTGATTGTTTCCTTTCTTTTTGGAAACATTTTATTTACATATAGCCCCATCTGTTGCTACTGCTGATGCTTGATATCTGTTGATACTCTTTTGCTTTTGGTTGATACTTATTTTTAAAAGTCTTTGCCTACCCTAACATCTTGAAGTACATTCCCTATGTTTTCCTCTGAAATTTTCAGTGCACTGGGATTCCAATTAGGATCTTTGATCCATTTTTTTAATTCATTTTTGTACAAGGTTGCTCTTTGTTTATTTGATTGAGAACCCTATGAGTACAAGCAATAGCCTTTGACAATGATTCCTACATTCCTTTTATCTCTTCATATCTGTTCTAAAAGAGTGGAAAGATTTGCAAAGACTGCCTGGAATACCTTCTCCTGCTCATTCAGCCAGGAATTAAAATGAATCGCCCAGAGACATAATATTTTGAAGGTGGTAGCATGAGTGCCATCATAAAGCATAGGTTTCTGAACTATTCAGAATCTTTGGCACTATCCTATGTAAATAACGTTCCGTAAGGTAGTGCCCCAAGAGGACTTATAGATGTATATTCTGAGCATCCATAAATATTGAGAGCTGACAGTATGATTCTGCCAACAAGAAACCAATTTAATCATGGTTTTGACAGACCAGATTAGGGTGGATGGAACCTGAAATTACTCTGTATTTGTGATTCTTTCTACCGAGATTCTTGGAAGCAAGTCACATCTTTCATTCATTACGAACAGAATTCTCCCAAAGGCTTAGCACTAGGAGCTGCTATGCCAAAAGTGTGTGTTGAATGATGTGTGGATGCTGCTGATGCCACTGAGGAGAGAAATGGAAAATGTACCATCAGAAACCTGGAAGCCAATTATCAATAAAACTGGAAAGGGAGCTGTCTAAAATTTCTTTCCAGGGGGTAAAATAGCTAACTATAAACCCCAGTCATCTGGCTTTTGGGATAAGGGTCCCTGCCCCCGTTGGCTTTGTTTGGTAAATAAAGTTGCGAGTGGCCAATGGCTGGGCAGGGAGGCAGAGGCAGGACTTTAGGATTCATGCACAATGAGATCACAGAGAAAGAAGGAGAACCGCCATGACAGGAGTGGACTTCTGCTACTTCAACTGGTCCAGTATGAAGTGATCTACATCTGGGACCTCAGTGTGGAATGCCAGCAGCTGCAGCAGCAATAACACAGAGAAGCCTGAGAACAATGCAGATTTTCAGTCCCTGCACCAATCTTGTGCTATATCCATATAGCAAACACTTCAAGTCAATCTTCCTCATATCAAAGCTTGAGTTGGAGAGGAGGAGTTCTAATGCAGACTGTCCATTAGACTCGTGTGGAGTATTAAATTTAAGCCCCCAGATCTATGTCCCACCCTCAGAAATTGCACAACTGAATGGGCTAGAGCCTACCCTAGGTGTCTTTTTCAAAGAGACAAATACGGATTCGCTACAGACTCTAGATCTTAGTTGTGCCACATGCCTTCCATAATGCCTGAAATACTGAGGTCAGCTCTCCCAGAAATAGGAATGTAAGTGGCCATACCAGGTGGTGGCTGGGGACTCCCTAAAAAACAGAACCCCAAGATCTGAATGAAGCTACAGTTCTCAGAAGCATAGCCACTTGAAACATTTTCTCTATTATCCTGTCCATCAGGAAAAATGACAGCTCTGGGAAAACCTGCAGAGGCAGCGAGCTGTCTCCAGTGATATTTATGCCACCGCCTCTGCTTCATTTCGTTCTCTCTTTGTACTAGAGAGACTGAATCCAAGGTGTCACCACCACATAAAAGCAACAATATTATGGCTGCCCTCTTCCTTCCCACCCCATTCTCAAAGCTCCTACAGAAGCAATTTAGCCTTTTCAGATTTAAAGTACTTTATAAAAATACTCAGCGAATATTTCAGCAAAAATAAATGTCCTTTAAATAGCTGCTCTACCCAGCAGAAATCATGATCACCCGTGTTCTTCTTAAAAGCCTAAAATAGAGCCCACACTTGCAGCTCCCTCCGTGGAGCATCCTTGCTTAGCTAGCCTAGTTAGAAGCTGTGAGTTTGTGCTTTTGGGTCCTGTAAGAGCCTTGTGTTTCTTTTAAAAATAATCTTGTTTAAAACCTTGATTCCCCCAAAGAAGGTTTAGCATATGCAAATTTCCAGGAACTGGGAGCCAAGCACTGAGCTGTATGGAGATGCAGCCCTTGCTTTGAGTCCCTAAGGAACACTGTGAATGGGGATCAGTAATAAAGCTACCCAGATCAATACCTGGGAGCCCCTCTGTTACTTCCTTCAAGTACCACGCCCCTGAGGGTAATATTGGCAGGATAGAACCTGTCATATCAAGGTTCTTCAGAGACCCTTTATCCTGACCCTTACATTTTAATCTCTCTCTCTCTCCCAGCAGGCATAAAAGGTAGATCCTGCATTTTGATTCAATTTCTGACTTAGTCTGTGCCATATTCATGAACTGATGGTGCTTGCAGCAGGGCAGGTTTATCCTGGCCCAGCTTGTTATGTGTGGATGAGTCAAGTAGTACTGATTTCTACACAGTGACTAAAGAACTAAGGCAAACAGGCATAATGGCACATGTCTGCAATCCCAGCACTCAGAAAGCTGAGACAGGAGGATTGTCATGAGTTC
Source organism: Mus caroli (assembly GCF_978045245.1). Taxonomy (NCBI): domain Eukaryota; kingdom Metazoa; phylum Chordata; class Mammalia; order Rodentia; family Muridae; genus Mus; species Mus caroli. Next base: position 88,638,726 of record NW_028227266.1, read on the forward strand.
AAAACTAGCCTAGTCTCTACTCTAAGACCCTGTACTTCAAACAAATAAACAAACTTTATGACCAAGGACATGGTCATAAAGCATCTGTCTCAGCCACATTTCCTATCACTACAATAAAACATCACAACCAAGGCAACGTTCAGAAGGAAGGACTGACTTGGGGCTTACAGTTCCAGAGGGTTAGAGTTCTATCACCATCATGTCAGGAAAGCATGGTAACAGACATGCATGGACAATGGAGCTGGAAGCTGAGAACTGGGGTCTCACTTAAACCACAAACAGGAAGCAGAGAAAAAATTAAGAAGAGCACATGGCTATGAGACCTCAAAGCCTACCTCCAGTGACATACTTCCTCCAGCAAGGCTATACTTCCTAAAGCTACTCAAACAGAGCCAAGAGCTGGGGACCAAACATTGAAATGCCTAAGAGGATAGGGACATCTCATTCAAACTATCACAGCATTGTTGAAGTCTCTCTTCTGTTGGAGAATATCATCAAAGTCTTTTTCTGACTGGTACCATGTCTAAGTCAGTCTCTCCTAAGGAGCCAGAACCCCTTTGAAAACTCTTCAATGGGCAGCAGAGCTGCAGCAACCCTAAAGAGTCTGAGGTGTCATTCTGAGCAGTGGGAACATACACCAACCATACAATAAGGAAGCATCCAAAGACCAGCTACTCCAGAGAGTTTGCATTTGTCACTGTAAAGAAGTTGGATGCGACCACGTAAGCAAGGCCACACAAGGTGCATGGGAGAGCTGTGGCACCAAGGAGAACTTTGTAGAGAGAAGAGTCTCAAAGGCCAGGCCTCCAGTTAACATTGAAACAGATCTTCATTGGTTGAAAAAGCACTACCAATGTTCACTTGAACAGTATAGGGAAGTTGAAGTGGTTGACATTGTGACTTGACCAAGGCAGTAGAAAGATCTGTGCTTTTACACCTTTGAAGGGCGTGACTACCCAGGTAAGACTGTTATTCTGAAATACCTTTCTGTCCTGGTTTGTTTTCGATTGTCGTAATAAACACCATGAACAAAAGCAACATAGGGAAGGAAAGATTTGTTTCATCTTACAGCTTACAATTGTATGAAAAGTCAGGGCAGAGATTTAAGGCAGGAACTAAAACAGAAGCCATGAAGGAATATGCTTACCAATTCACTCCCTATGGCTTCCTCAGTTTGCTTTCTTGATCCTATCATTCCATCAAAATTAATGAGCCACTCCTGGAAAATTTGGGGAATGTTGTTTACATTTTTCTTTAAGAAATGATCATGAACTATTCATTTAAAATTGTTTGTTGATGAGAGACTCTAATATACATTATTATTATTTCATATATCATAGTGTATATTTTATATTATATCATATATATTACATAATATTATATGTGTATATAATATAGTATATGTAATATAAGTTACAGTCTTTGAACAATTATAAGACTATTGGAAGAGCAACAACACTGTAGCCAGAAAGGGAGAGGTAGCAACTTATTTTCCCACTTATACTATAGTAAAGAACATCTTTTACTATAGTTCTGTACTCATTAGATATTTTTAGGATTTAAAAACTCCATTTCATGAGTAGACAAATGGTTCCAAAAGTAAAAAGACCTGCTGACAAACCTGACTATATAAGTTTGATCCCTGGGTCCCATGTAAAGGCAGAAGGACAAGAGATAACCAACTCAACATGTCCTCTGACTTCTGCAGATGTACTGGAAAAGATGCTTGCATGTGCACGCACACACACACACACACACACACACACACCATACATACATACATGCTACCAAGAAATAAAGTATGGTTTCTCATACCAATGTCTAATGTGTTACAACCCTGTAACTCCAGTTCCAGAGCATTTGACATCTCTTTTCCTGGCCTCTCAAATACACATGTATTCTCTACCCTCCCTCAGTACACACATAGACAAATAAAGATAAAATCCAATCTTTAAAAAAATTGCTCCATTAAAGTGCCACTAAAAACAAAACAAAACAAAAAACAAACAAATAAACAAAACCACGGTTACCTAATCTCAAGCTCTAAACATTTCTGTGACTTCCCCACCCCCCAGCAGGAAAAGTCATTCTAAGTCAGTTATACTTAAAGTTTTACACTGTTGGTAAATTTACATTTTCGTCTATTTAATACATCATAAAAATTGTGACAATTGAAACTAAAAGAAAATAGCTTTATATCCTGTTTATTACTAACCAAAGCCAGCTGGGGTCTGGGACTCTCAGCATCTAGAAGCTTTTGGAAGCCAAAATAAGACAAGCATTAGGACTAAGCCTGAACAGAGAGTACTGGTAAAATGCTAATGGTCACAAGCCATCAGGCTCCAGAAATTGTTCAAACTGCAATTTAGAGAACAAAGCAAACCTTCTCCAAAGAGAACCTCAGGGCCTTTCTCGAGTAGTCCAGCGACCAGATTGTTAAACAAAGCATTAGCTCCTCTGTACCTTCCCCAGCGTGTACAACAGGGTTAGCCTATGATGATTGTCCTATAAGATAAGTCAGAGTCCATGTACTGTGCAAGTCATCTTACAAAAAACACTAGCTACTCCTCACCAAGAACACCCTAGCAGATCATCTGCTAAGTAGATGGATGGACAGGTGGGTGGATAGATGGATGGGTGGGTGGGTGGGTGGATGGATGGATGGATGGATGGATGAACAAACAAGAAGGCACATAAGAAAAGGGAACAAATTAAAATACTGAAATAACTTTTTAAACCTATTATATACTTACTATGTCCTCATGGAAAGTCTGTGGCAAGATGCTGTGGACAAGAATGTTGCAATATCCAGTCAAACTGCATTTTTCATCACTCTTCCACTCAGCAAATCCATGTCTAACAATTAAAACAACAACAACAACTAGAACAACAACAAAGACACATTAGCACAAGGTATGCAAGTACATAGGCTGTCCATTGCATCACTGAAATAACAAAATTAAAAACTGAAACATGTTTCTATCAACAGGGTGGAATGAGCTGTGGTACAACCATGTGTGACAGTCCACATTCCTGTAAAAATAAGTGAGGCCAACCTCTAAAACTACACACATAAATACACACACATATGTATGTATACATATATGTGTGAGTGTATATGTATATGTATATGTATATGTATATGTATATGTATATGTATATGTATATGTATATGTATATGTATATGTATATGTATATGTATATGTATATGTATATGTATATGTATATGTATATGTATATGTATATGTATATACACACAGAGTTGCCTGGGAGCAACTCAAATGCCCATCAATTGATAAATGTCACATACAATAGAATAAACTCAGAAAGTTTAAAATTCAGAAAGCACTGACTCATGCTGCCTGTATGAAGATGAGAAAACATCATGGTAAGTGAAAAAAAGCAACGTACAAAATACCATGTGACAACGTGAAACGCTCAGAGAAAACAAACTCCCAGTGAGAACGTATAACAGTGGCTGCTGGAGATTAGAAGGAGAGCTACAACCAATTGATGGCTGCTGAGAGAGAAGGGACTGATCTTCTCCAGGAATGAGTTCCCTTATAGGTTATCCAACACCACATAGTTAGCTCTGAACACGTATACATACAATCAACACTGAAAGGACTCCGTAGGATTTGTTTATTCATGTAGGGATATGCATGTGTGTATAACAACAATAATAGAACAAGTATTAATGAAGATGAGGGGTAATTGGAATTGACATGACTATTTCAAGGGAGAATGTGAGGTAGCAATGATAAATATAACATTCATGTATGAAATTCCCAAATAAAAATAAATAAATTTTAAAGAGATGGCTAGCATTAACAGATGAGCACAGCAGAGGTTTTTGAATGATGAAAATGTTATGAAACCAAGATGATGTTTGGACAATGATTGAAATACATTAAAATCACTAAATTATACATTTACAATTGAGTTTTATAGCATATAAAGTATTCCTCAATAAAACTATAATGCAAAAATGGCTGAGGTCATCTCCAGCATTCTGCCCAGAGTGATACTAAGGTATGGCTATGGCCTGAGTGGCTCCCTAAGGCACACTGTGATGAAGTTTCATCACCACTGTGAGTTATATGAGGGAGAAAACAAATATGGTGTTTATGAGTGGGGCCTATGGGGGTGATGGTGTAGGCTTGGAATCCCAGCACTCAGAAAGCCAAAACAAGAGGATTGTGTGTTCAAGGCCAGCCTGTCTCAAATAAATGAGATAGTGAGTGTTATATAGGCCATTAGGATATCACTTTATAGCTTTACCACTGGAGGCTTTACCAGAGGGAAGCCTGAGGACATACACACACACACACACACACACAAACACACACAAACAAACACACACACACACACACACACACAAACACACCCTCTTCTCACCACTGTCTTGGTGTTCTGTCAACAAGATGTTCATCACTATATATGGTCCCTTGACTTCAAACCTCTGGAATTATGAGCCCAAATAATGTTCTATCCTTTGTAAGTTACCACATGCCATCTCCAGTTTTTTGTAAAGGAGCATATGTGCACATCAGAAGCATGTGTGTACCATGGTCTCTGAAAGCAAACATTAACACGACACTAGAGAAAGGAAACAGCCAGAAGTGGGGACATTTGGGAGGAAGCTAGCCTTCTCTGAATTCTTGAAGCTTTTCTTATCTTGTATTTTATTTTTGAGTTCGAAACCCTAAAATGGCCTCATATAACTGAAAATATAAAGCAAATAAAATTTCCCCTGTCCCAGACTGAAAACAACCTGAAACAAACTACTTAACAGGTCCATTACACAACTATGACTTTCAACACAGTGTTTGCACTGAGCATCTCTTTGCATATCTTAACATAGAGATGCCTAAAGAGCCCACACTCAGCAGCCCATGAAACCCGGTGTGAATTGGGAAGAGGAGCACATTTGAATTCTGGGGATGGTGTAGGACAGTAACAATGGTGACTGTCAAGCACAGATGTCAGTCAGTGGCTGCACTCTATGGTTCTTGTGTGCTGTAGAAATCCTGCCAGCAATTCATTGTCAAATGTTTCAGGGAAAGAAACAAAGCCCTTTGAAAGACTTGTGTAACTTTTTCTACTTCAAAGGAAGTAGACGGAAAAGGCAACAAAAACATGAGAAGGGTATTGACTTACTCTACTGCAAGTTAGTAAATAAAGGGAAAGATGGATGTTCGCACTCAGAGCTTGCTGGAGTTTGAATCCTGAATGTCTCCCTGAGGCTGCTGTGTTGAATCAGGCTTGGTCCCTAGGATGTGCTACTGGGAAGTGATGCAAGGAAGTTTGTACCAGGTCCTTGCGTTCCTTGTGACATTCTGTCAAATGCGATAGTGAGTCCCTAGCCTCTTCCTTTGTCTCATTTTTTGCTCCCCATCAGAAAGTGAAATGGTTTTGAACTTTCATGTGTTTCTGCTATGATGCCTTGTGCTACCACAGGCCCAAAGCAGTGGGGCCACTGATTGTGGTCTGAAAGGTAGAAAACTGTAACCTAAAATAAATTTTCCTTCTTAATGAATTATTAAGATTGCCATAGAGATGAAAAGCTAATAGCCCTGGTTTCAGAATAACAAAATAGGTGACCATAGGACATTTTGAAGATTTGTTTTGTTTGGATTTGGGTGGCAATGGTTGAAGAAAGTAACCCCTCACTTTTTAGTCCCCAATAAGATAATGAATCTAGACCACATTCATTAATATGTGTGATGGCTACTCTTGGTTGTCAACCTGACTACATGGGAATTAGCTAAAACCCAAGGGCTTGCTACATCTATGATGGATTGTTTTCTTAATAACCTCATTTTAAGTGGGAAGGCCTACCTTTAATCTGAGTCTTTTAAAATGGAAATATCTGCCTTTAATCTGGCTACACCTTCTGGAGACAGCCTGTTTGAAGGACATGGAAAAGGAAGCTTGCTGTCTTTGCCTAGTTGTTCTCACTGTTAAGTCTATTTCTTTACAAGTATTTGAGTCCACTTCTTTGGGATTCTGGATTATACTGAAGACTAGCTGAGACATCCAGACTCATTGATTGGACAACTGACCTTCCACTGGTAGACAGCCATTTTTGGACTAGCTGGACCACAACCTATAAGCCATTCTAATAAATTCCATAGAGTTATAATATGATGATGATGATGATGATAGATAGATAGATAGATAGATAGATAGATAGATAGATAGATAGATAGATAGATATTCATTCTATAAGTTCTATTTTTATAGAGAAGCCTGACTAACACAATGTGTGTTAGTATTTTTATGTTTATTCAGTGCCAGAGCTGAAAGTTGATAGAGCTGTTTGACAACACTGGAACACAGGGATCAATCTCAGCATTATTGCAACAGGGCATTAAGACATCACAAAGATTCATTGAGGTATACTCTACCTCATCCATGACTAGTTTCTTTGTTTGTGTTTGTTTTGCACAGTGCTTGAGATAAAACCCAGAGCATTGTGTACACTAGACAAGCACTCTACCCCTGAAGCACACCTCCAATCCAATGACCTACTCTTGACAAAAGCAAAAAGCTAACCTTGAGTCTAACCAAGTTTCTAAACAGTAAAGTCATTAGCAGTCCCAAGCAGGGAACACTTATCAATGTCTAAAGTCAGTTTCGACTGTCACAACAACAGAGAAGATGTAGTGCTGACATTCAGTGTGAAAAGGACAGGGGTGCTAGGGAACCATAGTACACCATACAGGTCCCCACCAATAGAGAATTGGCCTGCCCAAGATATTTATTATGTAGAGCTGAGAAATCCTGCTCTAGATCCAACTGCCTGTTCACAAGGAGACAGGAGCAACATGTTCAATGACACCAGGAGTATGCTATCAGCTAAATTCAGAACACTGGAAATTTTATAGCACAAATGAACCATGTTTTTCAACAAATAGAATGAAAATGAAGAGAATACACACACACACACACATACACACACAAATGAATGTCATGTGTAGCTGTTTGGATCCTGATTCAAACAAAGCAAATAAAAAACCCCAACTAATGACATCAGAAGCATGTTTTTAAGTTGCATTAGTAAAATTGTTAGTGTCTACGGTATTTCAAGTTTTCAATGGAGATGACTATTAGGTGTTTTTTGCTTTAAAAAGTGAATTTTTAAAGTACATTCTAAAGACCCTAAGAGATGTTCAAAATATTTTTCCAGTGGTTTTCAGAGTTAAAACTATTATTATAACAACTCAAGTACTCTTTTCCTTTGGTATTGCTTTAGCATTTGTGCTGATGACCCAAAAGCAATAAAGGGATGGGGTGCAGATATTCTGTCGCCATGAGTTTTTCAGAGCCACCTGCTCCGAGCAAGACAAAACACCCAAATGGCCAATTTGAATGTCCTCCATGAAGCAATAAAGATCTTAAATTCCATGCAAACCTGACCTTCCTGGAATATATCCTCTCAATATTTCATGTGGAGAAATGGAAGCAATCGCAGTGCATGCCAAGGAATGCTCACTGTCTCCCAGAAGAGAACTCTGGTATTCTTTCAGTTTCAAGTTGAGCAGAGCACTTCATCCATGCAACACATTGTTTACTTCAAAAACTAGAAGATAAGTGATTGTCAAGTCAGACCTGATAATTTGAAAGAAACTTTCTAAAAAACAAAAAACAAAAAAACAACCACAAAGTCAAGTGTCACTTTCAGTAAAGTCAGTGGTAAAAATCTTATCTTTCAAAAAAATTCAAGTTTGAAGAAATGTGTATCCCCAACTTGCCAGGATGTAAAAATGTTCCAATGAAGTCTACATGAGCATATGTGTGTTTGAATCCTCTATCAGAAAAGACATAAGTATTTTTAAGATACAACTTAGTCACCTAGGGCTGTCCAAAAGATCAGTGATAAATAAAATCAGAAAGCACACATAGGTAAAGATATGCTCAAAGTTCATAGGGGGCAAAGGATTCTTTTATTGAATATTTTCTTTATTTACATTTCAAATGTTATCCCCTTTCCCCGTTTCCCCCAACCCCTATCCCATCCTCCTTCCCTCTATTTCTATGACGATGTTCCTCCACCCACTCCCACCTCCCCGCCCTCGATTCCCCTACATTAGGGCATCTATTGAGCCGTCAAAGGACCAAGGACCTCTCCTCCCATTGATGCATGAAAAGGCCATCCTCTGCTACATATGCATCTAGAGCCATGTATATTCCTTTGTTGATGACTTAATCCCTGGGAGCTCTGGGAGAGGCAGGGGTTGTCTGGTTGGTTGATACTGTTGTTCTTCCTATGGGGTTGCAAACCCCTTCAGCTCCTTCAGTCCTTTGTCTAAGTCCTCCATTGGGGACCCTGCACTCACTCCAATGGTTGTCCACCAGCATCTGCCTCTGTATTTGTAAGGCTCTGTCAGGGCCTCTCGGGAGACAGACATATCAGGCTCCTTTCAGCAAACATTTCTTGGCATCCACAATAGTGTCTGGGTTTGGTAACTGTATATGGGATGGATCCCCAGATGGGAAAGTCTTTGGGTGGCCTTTCCTTCAGCCTCTGCTCTACACTTGGGACAAAGGATTTTAATATAAAAAAATACATAAAATATATCAGTAGAGTTTAGATTGTGCCGTGTGTTACTTAAATAAGTCTTTTGTTTCATTGGGGTTTATTTGTTTGTTTTAATCACTGTATGTCACTCATAAAGCTCAAACTTGGCAGATAGAAAGCTTAATTATTTGTAAGGAGGCAGAAGTCCAGAATCTCAAATCTGTCTCCCTATGATGCCACTTAGGGATATTTATGGGATTAAGAAACAGATCTGTTCAAGGTGTGGGGGGAAGTGAAATGACTGATGGTCTGCACATTTGACTTCATTATTCCTCATAGGATGCAGATTCAGGAAATGATGGTGTTAGCATGATGGATGGACCTGCGGTCCCTCTGATGTGTAAACATGGCCTAAGACCCTGATATGGATCCAAAAGAAGAGCTAGTGATTGAGGCAGACGAGGACATGTTCAAATTCCTGAAAGTCATGCCAGTAACCATTGTCATAGTGATAGTGTGCAGTGGTGATGTCTAGAATTAAACGGGTAAAGCTCAGTTGCTTTACTGTTCTCTGAACAACGCCTCAAATGGGTGGTAAAAGTGTCCTCCAGCAAGGGAAGCTGGCGGCTTATTCAACGTTACCCAGTGTTCCACAACCAACACTTATGAAACGTATGATTTGTCTCAAAAGTATCAAAGAAGACTATCCCCAGGTATCTGAGAAGACAAGCTACAACTTTATTCCCAGTTGCACATCCATCATTCATGTCTGACTTCCTTCCTATCATTCCTTTTGTCTGTTTATTTCATTTATTTCTAGATAAATTTAAAGCAGCACAGCATTTTCCAATCTCAGCATTCTTCTACGCTTTCAAAAAATATACTAAGGATCTCAAAGAATCTTTTTGTTTGTGAAGGACTGAGAACCACAAACTACTTCCTGGATCACCACCCTCCCTGATGAAGCAGGTTTCCTATAGTTTAGTCGTTAGGAGCGTTTGATATCTGTCAAGGGTTGATCTCATGTGGGACACAATCAAACAAGGTCCTCTGTGACCATGGTGCCACAGGCAAGGCTAGATGCCCCTGCATAGAGAACCTCTGACATCTCATTCCAAAAATGCAAATATAAATGTCACTGCTGACATGATTCTCTTTGAGATGGCAATGGCTGTCTTGACTAGGGATGTGGTTTTAACATTTTCTTTCCAAAGACAGAAACAGACAAAGAAGAATCCATCCATTTGAGATGCACAGAATCCAGAGCTGTGTAGACATCTTCATGGAGATGACTTGGCGAGTATTTAGAACTCAGGAGAAGAGTGTAAGCTAGAGAAAGAGATCAGGGGACTATCCGCACTTAACACTGTAATGAAGAGGCATCCAACCAGCATCACAGAGAACAGACAGGACTAGAAGAAAAGACTAAGAAAGGGTGAACTGAACTAAAAGAAAGAATACAAGGAAGTAAAGACAGTAGTGGAATAGGACCCAGGAAAACCAGACCAAGTAGACAGAGAATAGATGGTCAGGGGAGACAGAAGGGAAAGGTGAGACGTGAGATGGCATTGGTGACAAATACAAGCAGTCAATGGGAGTAATCATAGATGCTTGCTGAACTCAGCATGGAGGTGCCATTAATAATCTTGTCCTGAGGGTTTTGTAGGTCAGCAACTAGACTGAGGTAGAGAAAAGAGGTTAAAAGAGGTGCGCACACTGGGAGCGGCAGCCTTAGAACGGAAAGCGTATCATTCTGCAAGACGTTTTCCTACTTCTCTTAAAATAGAAAAAGACTTTAATGTGACTTTGTTCTTTTAAATCTGTTTGTTTCTTGAGACAAGGCCTTTATCTCAGGCTGGCCTCAAACTCCCTGCATAGCCGAGCATGACCCTGAACTAATGATTTTCCGGTCCCCACCTCTAAGTGCAGGAATAAAGACATATGTTATGGCACTTGTTGTGTGCCATGCTGGAGATGGAGCCTAGGGCCTTGTGGATGGTAGGTGAGCATAACCCCAGCCTGTGAACATATTTTAGTGAACATTTTAATTGATTGGGGGGGGGGGAACTGGTGGTAAGAAATCAAGATGGAAGTCAAAGAGACATCAATAACAGCTAATAGTAGGAGGGAAGAATAAAGAAGCAAACAGCAAGAAACAAAACCACACAGAGAGAACCACAGATCCTGGGAACAGGGCGATGCCATGTCTCACAAACCCAGTCTGCTTTCTAAAGATCCTGAAACCGAGGCACAGAGAGGCTGATGTGAAAGCCACAAACAGAGCCAGGACTGGAGTTCAGGCAGTTTGATGACACAGTCTGGGTTCTCAAGCACAGTATGATGCTTTGTTTTCTAAAAAATGCATATTCATTGAGTAAATAGACATTTGTCCGTGTGCAAGCATATATGTACACATGTACACATGTATCATGACATGTCCTTACAAGGAAAAGGCTGGAGGAGGAATCACCTCTGCTTAATTGGATTACAGCTGGCTCACAGCTGGCTTTGTATATTCTTGGTGCTTTTTCGTGTTTCTAAACTTCCTAGGAAGGGCAAATTACTGTGTTATAAAAGGAGAAAACAGTATTTTCCAAAACGAGCTTGGGAGGAGACTAGGATACAGATGTAGAGCAGAGCCTCATTACTCGAGTCTTGCTGCTGACGAAAGCTTAAGAGGAAGGGCAGGGATGAGGCAGGAATGGATGCCTCAGCATCTTCCCACTCAGAACCCACAGTGTTTTCCCTTCATCCCACTCAGACACAACCCACAGCGTGTCTCCTTGACTCCCTTGAAGGTTGGGCTTACAGTTTATCACCCATATTTTCCCTAGAGAGTGATGTCTTTTAAGTTTTATCAAAGCTATGATGCCCATGACCTTATAGCCTCTCAGATTAGAAGGCTACCTTATTATTCCCTAGCGTCTTCCCAAGGGGAAATCATGAACCTGTGTGCCCTGTAGACATGCTTTGGTACTGGATTTAGAGGTGTGGGTCCCCTATTCTCTACAGAGCTCAGACTAGATCAGAGGTCTCAACCCCTGCTGGCACATGTTCTCAGTGAATTGATTTTCCAGAACATTCCAAGGCAGCTTTCCATTGTCCATTGTTGCGGCCTGCCCGCAGTCCACAACACGAACGGTTCAACTGAGAATGGCAGTTCGAGCTGAAAAGAGAGGAATCTAGACGGGGCGGAAGAAAGAATGGGGCTAAGACGATTTCATGTTCAAAGCCCGCCTTTTTAATTCCAACATTCAGTTATAAAGGAAGGGGGAGGGAACCCAATTTCCCGCCAAGTAACTCGGGATCCAGTAGCAGGACGAACACGTGTGTGCCTCCAGGCAGCAAAGCCGACAGGGTCCAGCAGTGGGCGTGGCAGAACGAATGAGCGGGGGAAACTCCACCCTTGAGCAAGCAGGTTCAAGCAGGTGGGGGAAGGGAGACCACAGTCCATCCCTGGCTCCCGCTTATTGGGATCATTGCCTCTCTATCATGACATGTCCTCATTGAGAAGACATCATTCTTACGAAGGTAGGTATGCTGTCACCCTGGCAGCACAGCCCACTGTCCTCATGTCTAGACCACATTCAGCTGTTTCATCCACAACCACCTATGCCACCTATGGCCTCAGTGGCCATGGTATTTGTTTAGCTAGAGAGTTCACCATGAGCTGCTTATAGCTACCAGATTCTATAAGATGCCAATGCTCTTCAAGTTTTATTTTAATTCAGACAGCATATAATTTCTTTGGCAAAAAACAAAAAACGAAACCTGAAAACAAGAAATGCCTGGCCATGCCCTAAGAGTAGAAGGTGATGCATACACAGCTGTGCAGCCCACTGGGCATGAACAGTGACCCACAGGAAGGGAGCTGAGTGCTGGGCCTGGCCTAAGACAACAAAGTTCACTGTGGATGGGGAGGAGGAGGAAGAAAGAGAAACAAACACTGGTCACCCCTGGGAAAATGTTTGACACAGGATGAGCTGTGGTGATACACATAAGAGCCAAGAGTTAGGACATTCCCTCCCTCTTGCCCTTTGCGACAATCTGAATGCTGGGTGGTTTCCGTGGTCCAGAATAGGCACTTTTTAAAGTTCAGGAATGTTTTGTGCATCTCTCACATCCTGATTATGCCGTTCCTCATATACCTCCATCCTCAGAATAGCCCTGTCACTTTGTAGGCATGGGAGAACCTAGGCAGAAAGGGCTCCTGACATAAAGGTGTGACCGCTTCCCAGTAGTTGACCTGCATTTCTCCTGGAAAGCTCTCCTACCCTGACCTCTGAGTCCTTTCCTGCTTCCAGAGGGCCAATCAGAGAGGAAAGAGAGCCAGACCTCACAGAGTGCGCATCTCAGACAGTTTTTGATCGTGTGTCCTACGCCCTTTACTCTTCCTTTGAGCCAGAGCATCCTTCTCCCTGTAGTAAACCCGGGTGTTGTGAAGTAACACTTTGATGGCTACAAAGTAAAATGGACATCAAGAAGGATGGGTATAGGATGGGGAGGGTGTCTGAAAGCTTAAGGAAGGATGAATATGATGAAAAAAAAAATACGGAATTCTCAAAGAACTGATCAAAAGAGTCTGGAAACCCAGAAAAGTGAGTAACGTCAAAACAGGCACCAACATCTAAAAAGGTAAATGGTATTGTCTATGTTTCTAGATTTTTATAAGCACCTGTAAACACTCATGGGAGGCTTATAAGCAAGAAGTGGGAAGGACAGTTGTGGGGAGGTCTGGTTTAATTTAAGACTGTAACAGAAATTAATATTGAGAGCCACATTCCTTTCCTTAAATAATCTAATTGGGCCCCATGACAGACTTCTAAAGGGAGGTTTTCTTTTTAATTAAAATCCTTACTTTGCAGACAAGGATGTTCACTGAGAAGTCTTATCCGTGTCCCTGCTAGTAGAAGGTGGATTGTTTTGGCTCCAGTGCATAGGGGATTAAGGGAAGAGAGGGCAGCCAGCATCCTGAATCCTGCCAGAAAGGCCACATCGTTCCCCCTGGTTTTTATGCTGCCATGGTGACAGTCAGTTAAAAATAGTTTAGTCACAAGTTGAAGAGTCAGTGCACAGTGACACTGGGAAAGCTCTGCTGTCTGAAGAGCTGTGGGGCAGGGCTGCTTCCTTCCTGGAGGGGCTGCTCTATGTGGGGTGTTTATGGTCAGGGCCTAGCAGCAGGAGTTTCTATGCAATGAAAGTAGGTGGGCATAGACAAGTGTGGGGCACGGGATGACCAGCCTCTCTTTCCTTCCATGAACCTCTTACATCTGGAGCTAGTCTCGAAATCCAACACCTCACTGGACCCTGAAGGGGGCCTGCCAGTGTGTGTTTCCATACCACAGCTCTGCTTATTGCCACCACAGAGTCTAGCCTTTAAGGCTATTCAGTACCTGTTTCTTGACTGAATAAATAAGATGGTAAAAATTAGGATGTTGACTCCTAGCTTCAGAGTATATTTGAATACTGCTGACTCGTGCACTAACAAACTATGATGTCTTGGTTGACTAGACTCACAGGCTCAGCCTTCTGAACTGGGTCTTGCTGGCTTGGGTAAGTTCATATCCACATTGAGCAGAAATTCAGACACAGACACTCATCCTAAGCCACATGGTGTCTGTCTCCTGTGCCCCAATGCTGTGTGTTTTCAGTGTTGCCTCTTCTGATCTCCATATAGAAAACTGCCTAAGCTGAGTGTCCTTATACCCAGAACAGTTTAGAGATGTGTCTAACCACTAAGATGACTGCTTTAAAAAGGTATTATAAGCTGGGCAGTGGTGGCACATGCCTTTCATCCCAGCACTTGGGAGGCAGAGGCAGAGGCAGGCAAATTTCTGAGTTTGAGGCCAGCCTGGTCTACAGAATGAGTTCCAGGACTACACAGAGAAATCCTGTCTTGAAACAAAACAAAACAAAACAAAACAAAACAAAACAAAACAAAACAAAACAAAAGAGGTATCATGTATAAGTTTTTGATAACTGCAGAATATAGAGGCTATGCCTTGCTACCAACAACTTCAGAATCCTGGGAAGGGAAAGAAAAGGAACCAACTGTGAGCCCTCCCCACCCCATACCCCACTCCCCCACCATGCCTGTGCCAAAGGATATTTGCATAATGAGCCCAGTACATACATTAGTTCCTGACTTCATAATCCTGAGAGGTAAATGGGTAGGTACTATTACTGTCATTTTGTCTAGAACTGGGTCATGAAACAGAAGATAGACTTTCCAGATGATTCCCCAGGGGCAGACTCTGTGTGAGCACACTGGCAGCCTGCTGAATGGGTCCAGCAGGTTCAGCCATTAGAAGCAGCCTCTTGTTACCTCTGGACTGCAGCTTCCAACTCTGACACATCTGCTGTTATTAACTACATTGTCTCAGTCCCCGGCCTTGTTCTTAAAAGGTGAATGATACTATCCATATTTCTTTCTTAACTTTCAGACATTTTTTTCCCTCTGTGAGAGAATGCCTCCACTTAGTGGTCCCAAGACACAAACAGCACATCCAAAACTAAGTGTAGATTCTGCGCAAGGCTGCTTCCTCCTTGAACCCCTGGCTTGGTGATTGATACTACTACATACTCATACTTCCTCTCATTATTACATTTTCCATTTTTCCATCTACCTATGGTCCTCAGTGGATATTCAATACAGTTAAAAGTTTAAAAAATAAAGAGTTTTAAAATGCAATAAAGCAGGCAAATGTAGGGAGTGGCTTAGTAACTTCTACCTCTGCTTGGCTTGGACTATACTTGGCTGTGTCTTTCTCCTAACAGGGTGACTGGCAACTTCCTCACATTCTCCATTCCTTTCATCTCTAGCAGGGCCCAGACTCGTGGTTTCCCACTTGCAAGTAAGTTTATTCTTTTAGGTGCTGAGTGCCTCGAATCTCGAACTGATCAAGAGATAGTTGGTGGGTCATGAATGAGTACAGCCATTTGTACATCCCAGACTTCAGTTCTATCAAAGCTGTTAGTATGTGAATCAGATGCTGGATCAAGATCATTAAGTAGATTTCCTTGGTCCCTTCTCTAGAAAGGCATGGAGAGTAGAAGGGTGGGTAGAGCAGAGCCACAGTTTCAATTTTTTTCCTGTTATCCTGATAAAACACTCTGCTATGGCCAAATCAAGGGAGGAAGTCTATTTTGGCTAACAGTAGAGGTTTGGGTTTTGTTAGGGAAGTCACACCAGCAGTAGCTTGAAGCATCAGTCACATTACATACTCAATCAAAAAGCAGAGAGCAAAGAGTGAACAAACACTTCTTCTTAGCTCACTCTCCCCTTTTTAATATAATACAGGATTCTAGGCCTAGGAATGGTGCTGCCCACAGTAGACGGATCTTTCTATCTCACTTAACCTAATACAGACAGTCCCTCACAGGTATGCCCAGAGGCACAGGACCCATATGATTCTAGATCTCATCAGGCCCACAAATAAGATTAACCATCATAATGACTTCGTTGAAGGTAGGTTACATGTATCGTCTGTGTGATCTGTGAAGATCCATGCATTTGGAAGTCAACTAAGGCACATTCGTTGCTGAGGGAAACTGCAGCCTCTGGACTATTTTCTCATCTTTCCACAGGTTTCTGGAATCACAGCCTATAATTAATTAATGCACAGTGATATAGCTTGACCCAGATTCCCAAATTGGAATGTTTCAGCTATAACTGATGAAAAATGTGTAACTCATCTTCCAAGCAGAGCCAGTGAACAGGTCCCCTTTCTCAGAGGTAATGAGTAAATACATGTATTAAGCAAATATATATATATATATATATGTGTGTGTGTGTGTGTGTGTGTGTGGTGTGTGTGTGTGTGTGTGCATACTATGTGTATATGTATGTGTATATATATTTGTTATGTAACAAATATTGATTAAATCCTGCTCTATACCATTTACAATGCTTAATGTTTTACCTGACTTTTCTCACTAAATACATGAATTCTAATGGGCAAGCATGGTTATTTGATGTACAAATAAGAAAACTAAGGCTGTGAGGGGCTAGGTTTGGATCAAGCTATCCACCTAGTAAATACCTCAGAAATGAGTTCCTTGATCCAATATATTTGCTCTTTGTGGACTCCACTTTTCTTCTCTAGATCCTTCATGAAGGGAGAGGGGCAGAGTTATTTATGGGTAGATGGGACCTAACCCCTAAGGATAAATGACAAAGGGTAAGTCTTATGTTTTCAATCTCTGTACCAGTCAACCCAGCCTTCTCTGGGACCCTGTGATTCACACTTCTCTGCTACTCAAAGCAGGACTCTGGGATGCATTTCTTTCCCTTCTCTGCATGGACAAAGCTATTCATTCTGTGGCTCTGGCATGCTGCCTCCTTCCCAGCCTCTGTTCTTAATTACTCCTTTCCTGATATCCCATCCCAAGCTGTAGAGAACTGGCTTCCATCTCTTACCTTTATTATTGATACATGGTCTTGCTACATAGCCCAGACTGGCTGGAAACTCATGAACCTTCTGCCATAGCTTCCCAAGCATTCTTGATTCTCCTGGCTCAGCCTCTCACATGCTGGGATTACAGCCAAGGGACAGCACAACCAGCTCCATTTTCTCAATCTCGGTTGTACCTGGAGTAGCAGGCACTCCTGAGGAACATGGAACATGGAGTCTGACAAATATTTAGAAAGTAGCTTTTTCCCCCCAGTTTCCCTATCTGAAAGTTTAAGATCAACTACTGCCTTGTGGGATTACTCTAAGGACCGAATGAGATAAAATACACTGCACACAGTAATCACTCCACAATGCCACTTCCTTTATCTAACACGGACGTCCACAGAAGGAGAGCAAATGGTAATGGCCGAAGTGCATTACCTTTTCTCTTTTAACTGTTGTATGTAAATTGTGTGTGTTTGTGTATGCACATGTATATGCAAATGTGCATGTAGAGTGCAGAGGAGAACATCAGCTGTCCTGCTTTATTACTTTCTACCTTATTCCTTTTAGACAGGGTCTTCCTGAAGCTAGGCTGGAGACTGGCAAACCCCAAAGTCTTATCTCCTCTGATCGTGGCACTCGGGTTACAGGTAGGCATGACTAGGTCCATATTTTTGTGTGGGTGCTGAAACCAAACTCAGGTCCTCATGCTTGTATAGCAAGCATTCTTACCCTTTGAACTTTCTCTCTAGCCTCTATGATCTTTAAATACTTAGCTTGAAATTTGGTGAGATTGAAAAGGTATGAGTCTAATTTTTCTTTCAAATTCAATCCTCAGTACTGTAGTATGGTTTATTTTTTTAAAGATTTATTTATTTTATGTATGTGAACACACTGTTACTCTCTTCAAACACACCAGAAGAGAGCATTGGACTCCATTATAAATGGTTGTGAGCCATCATGTGGTTACTGGGAATTGAACTCAGTACCTCTGGGACAGCAGTCAGTGTTCTTAGCCATCTCTCCAACCCCTCTAGTATGGTTTATTAAGCTTCCCTTCCATGTTGTTTAGTGATATATACATCAGAGTTTTCCATGTATTGTTTGATCTAATTCTTGGCCCACTCTTTTTATATCTGCACTCCAGCTGATTTTATTCATTTTATTAAAAAACAGGTAAATCCTCAAATCTTCCTTTCTCTGCAATCAAAATTGGTTCTTATCCTTGGCCATTAATCTTCCAGCTATACTATTCATGAAGTTTGAACACTTTGGCTTAGAAATGGCTGGGTGCATAGAAGGGGAAAGTCTGGCACTTTCTTGGTACTTTTGTGTAAGTCCCAAAAGGAGGGAAGTAGAGAGGGAGGGAGGGAGGGAGGGAGGGAGGGAGGGAGGGAGGGAGGAAAGAGAGATGAGATTATTGCCTCCTAGCTCTTTAATACTCCCTCACAGATGGAGCAGAGGAAGAAGACAGTAAAAACTGACTGACGTCCCCTGTTGAGCTCACCTACATTGATGTTAAAAATTATGTCAGTGGTTGACAAATCCAAGAAGCCCAAGAACCCTGGAAGCCACACAGAATCCCCAGCCTTCCATTCCTCTGGCCTCTAAGTCACTTGAATAATTCTCAAAGTGAAATCCCTGGCCAAGAGCACCAGCAGTCCTGGGAGCTTGCTGACAATATTCTTAGGTCCCTTTCCAGCTGACTGAATTAGAAAGCCAGGGCATGGAACATGCTGACCTATGTTTTAGTCAGCTTCAGATTTGACAGCCATGGAACCAAATGAGCATAGATTTACTCAATGTCTACCTCTGCTTCTCCTTTCAGATTTGCTGACCACCTGGCCAACCCCTTAGCGTCAAGATGAAGGGTACAACCAATATGCAGTAACCACAAAGTCAAGGGCACTGTTGCTGTACCACCCTACAAAGAAATAGAATAAACCATGTTTTCTCTATTCTTTTGTTCCCATGGGACAGACACATTTAAATTTCCATTTACTTTGATCTCCTAAAAGAATCAAAGCCAGGATGGGTTTGGGGGACAGCTCCATGGCTTACTCCACAAGTATGGGGACCAGCATTCAGATCTCCAGAACTTGTGGAAAAGCCAGGGGTAGTAGCACTGAGGAACAAAAGCAGATGGACCCTTGGAGCTGGCTAGCTATGGAATAGAGCCAAAATGGTAAGCTTAAGGTTCAATGAGAAACCCTGACTCATAAAAGAAGGTGAAGAGGCAATGATGAAAAGACATCTTGACTTAGCTTCTGACTTCACACATGCTGGGTCAGAAGAATGGGCATGCATGCACACACGCATACATACATACACACACCGTAAAAAAAAAACATACTATGGCTTTCTGAGTATGGTTCTCAAACATCCTGGGTTGGATTCATTCTGAAGTAGCTATCCCCTTTTGCCAAAGTGAATGGGGTCTTCTCCATGGTTCTGTCTCAATTAGTTCTGCCTGGCAATCATCAAGCATCCGGAGTAGTGGTCACTGGTCAGTGGTCACTTTTCTAGCCACTTTATTTCCTGTCTTTCTAGATGATTTGTACCTTCTTAAAGATGTACTCTAAGTACTGCTGACTCTTTGGCCTAACATTTATTATGTGCACTTATTTCTGCTTCAGAAAATAACATGAAATATGACCTTTGACAAAGCCCGGTAGACTAAAGTACATTTTAGGGGGTAGTATTTTTCTGGAATAGTCTCCCATCTGACCACCTGCCTGACCTGTACTCAGCCTTTCGTGTCCACTTCACAGAAAGCCTTTTGTTTGCTTGTTTGAATGCAGTCTCTTTAAATAACTAGCCACTTTCCCAGCACCACCGTTTGAATGACCTATTCTTGCTGGAAAAGCTTTATCGCGCCATCTTAATTAAATATTTAACTCCCAAACGTACTTAAATTCACTTTTAGATTCTCTATTCTCTCACACTGATCTCTTCATTTAATACTGCCCTAAAATTATAGCATAATTAAGTGTCTGTAAAGCTTACACAACACTTTATATTGTTTTATTTTTTTTTTTTATGTTTTAGTAGGGTGGTGGCAGGCAGATTCAGTGTCTTTCTTGGTAGCCCTGACTAGTCTGAAATTCAGAATTTGTTTATATAGAGCAAGTCAATAAAGCAGGTGAGCCTCCTGTCTCTAATTGGTGTCACAAGCGTGATACCAAAGCCCAGCTGTCCTATTACTATTTGAACCACTTCTTTTCTGTTTTGATTTTTGATAGTTTCTCTTGACAGTCAGTTTTATGGTTTTTCATGAAGGTGTTAAAGGTCCTTGAAAAGGGTATGGATTTTCTGGGTTTTAGGTACAGTGTTCACATTATCATCCATGTGTTTGTCTTTGTTTGGCAAAGGAAGCTTTCTGATACACCGTAAGCAAGCTAAGCCAACGTGTTCTCTTGCTGGGTTGTCTCCATTCCTTTTCTTTTAAGTTCATTGTGGCCTTTGCAGCTCTTCTCTGTGCTGATGTTTTAACAAGAGGTTAGGAGAGCTATACACATGGCCACTGTACACTTTCTCTCCTCAAAGTTCTGCTCTTATCTTCCTTGTTACCTGAATTAAGCTTTCATTTGTATTCAAATCATATTTTCTGATTGTGTTTAGTTTTCTGATATGAGTGCAGAATAGCTTTTAAACATATTATTATTAATTTGAAATTTTCATACATCTATTTGGATTATATCCACACCCACTACTCCTAATAGATTCCTCCTAGGTCCAGGCTCACTTCCTACCCACTCCCAACTTCTTTTCCTTGTTTTTTAAATAACCCATCAACTCCAATTGTGATATATATAATTTTTCCCTCTGGATATGGGTATAGTAGTATGGTTGCAGCATGGTTGACCTTCCAAACCCACACCTTTTAAGAAAACTGACTCTCTCTCCCAGAAGCCAACAACATTTTATAGCCCTTCAATTAAGATTGGGGATCCATGGCTCCCTTGCCATTCCATGCTAGACTGTTGACTGGCTTCGTTGTGCACAGGCAACTGTAGTGCTGTAAGCTCGTGAGTACAGCGATCCTATCACATCCAGAAGGCTTTGTTTCTGGCCCCTCCTCCCATCCTCTAGTTCTTACAATGTTTCCTCTCTTTCATCTAAGAAGGAGCCTGAGCCTTGGGGAGAGCTGAGATTCAGGTACCCCATTTTTGTGGCTAACCATTCCACTGACACTTGTTCTCTGCATGCTGGCCAGCTGTGAGTTTCTCCAGTAGCTATCATCCCCTGCAGCAGATTTTGAAAATGAGTTTTTGTAAACAGCACATAGCTAGCTTTTTACTTGACTGCTAAACACTGTTTAAATGGCCAATTAAACATGGAAATTACGATCTTAGAAAAACAAAATTATTCCTCCCCTCTGTAGATACAATTTATTTATAAGAACTCAGTCTTGCCACTGCTGATCACCCAGAAGCCAGAGAAAGCCCCTACCCAGACCTTTGGTTATAACAGTACCAAACATTGCATGGGTGATAAAATCTCTTCCATTGAAAACACTGTTCTAGAATGGAGCATTCCATGCCTTCTTCCTGGGCTCCCTACGTGCCTATTCCCAGTGGTTCTGCCCAAATAAAGGTTTCACAGTGAGATGTGTGGCAGACAGACTGGCTCGGAGCAGTAAAGAAATCTGCTTCTTCTAGAAACTAATATCTTCCCATGACACTTTTCAAATTTGGGGTGGAAGGTTGTAGCCCTTCATTTATTTGAATACTATCAATTTATTACTTGCAGTGTCTCCTGCTTTGATTTCTTTCACATCCTGGGAGAGGGCATTTCTAGACCTTATGGACCATCATCTTTCCACTACTGCCTGCTCCCTCAGCCCCAGAGCAGAGTTCTCTTCCCTGCATGTCTAACACAATGATGTCAGGTTACAGTAAAATTATAATTAAATGCAGAGTCAACTCTGATCAGATGACATTAAACAGAGATACCTGAAACAGAGAACAGTGTTCTCTAAATACGGCAACATTTTTGCATGGATATTTTGGTATTTGTTAACATGCTAGAGTTCATAAGGAGGTGTGCGAGGTGCTGAATAGAAATCCAATGTGTAGTGATTATTTCCAAATTAGGATTAGCACAGAAACCTCTCAGGAGTGGGAGGTAACATCTCTTGCTCATAGAAGAGGGTTTAAAGGTAACCGGGAAGAGTGAGAATACTCAACCTTGATGTCCTTGCAACAAGAATTGTGGGAGAGTAAGCAGGTACCCTGATGACTGAGGCATGGGTTCAAATAGAAGGTGAACTGGCAGTGGATGGTTCTTAGCTCTGATCTTGTGACCTTGTGAGCATCCCTTCAATGTGTCTTTGAGCCAGCAGCTTGCACGTGGATTTCACAAAGTTAACACTTCAAGCAAAATGTGGATAGGATCCTAATTTTAAAAATTGTAATGGGCTTCCTATATAGATGGAATATTTCAACAAGCTAGATAACTTGCAGTAGACTCTTTTTTCATTCCACAGATAACTGTAGAATAACTGTTGGCTTTCAAATACAACCTATAATATAAATAGATGCCCCACGCTATGTGTCATAAAGGTTCACAAACCAGTGCAGACCATGAAAAGTTAGTGTCAGCCACAGTGGCAAACAAAGGGGCCATGATAGAACATGGATGGCTGCCCAAAGGCAGAGACCTCTTCCTGGGAGGTGAGGGAAAAGAGAGATAACTCTAATAAGGATTCTTGGAAGAATTTATGGTAAGCCAAGTCAAAGTGGATGAGTAGAAGCTAGCCTGGTGAGAGGGGAAAGGAGTCCACACAAGCAAAGGGGCTGAGTCTTGCAACAGTTTGATGGGTGCAGAAGTGTTGAATGCAGTGGGTTAAAGGATCAAGTCTACGACTGACCAGGAAGGACTACTGTTTCAGTTTATCAAATCTTGGCATTTCATCATGTTGGGGATCAGAACCCACTGGCTAAACCTTGTTTGCAGCATCTCTTTTCTTTTCCCAGTGGTTTTCAAAAGTGACAACACTTTCCTGGTTATCCTCCATGGTTGTTCCTCTGACTCAGCCTCTGTATCTTGATCCTTCTTTTCTTTCTAAATATTGACCCCAGTTTCAGTGGTTGGCCTCTTCCTCTTCCATTTCTCTATTCCTTCCTACAGTTTTCAATATCATCTAACTGTTTGTTTCACATGTCTATTTTGGAAGTCTACACATTCATTTGTATATTTATCCAATTCACATGTTCCATATCTACTTTGATATCTTTATCTGAAATGCTCAATTTCATGTGACAAAGATCCAAAACAGCAAAGCCTTTTAAAGGACAGAAGCTCATCTATAACACATCTGTGGCTGATATGAAGGCCTCAAAGTTATCTGAAACATCTGAAACTCAGATTGTGCTGTTAGCTTTTCCTCGTGGCCCAAGAGAGAACCCCTCATATTCTCCATAACTGTGTTCCTAGCAGTTGGGAAAGGAGGGTGAAGGGCTCTCTAACATGCCCAAGCACTGCAGACAGGTTTTTCCCTTTACCCTTCCCTCTCCCTGGCTAAACTGTTAGGTTACCTTCCTAAAGCTGGCCCTCAAGGTCTGTTTCCTTATCTGGTCACTGATTCATTCCTGAGACTAATCACCAAGGTTCAACTATCAAAACACCAAGGTCCAGCAACCAAAATTCATTATCTGGCTACACTGGCTAACCTGTCTAATTAGGACTTACCTAACACAGACTTCCTCTTTTTGTTTAAAAACCCACTTCTCTGAAAAACACCTGCTGCCTGCTGTCTGCCTTTACTGGATCAAAAGCAACACACACACCCCTACACACTCACACAAATACTCTTCCATGTTCCCCACTTGTCCCTCCAGGGTAATAAATCTCCTTTGTGCAGAGAATTTGATGTCTCACTGTGTTCTGAGCCAACTCTAAAGGACCCCCTCCCCTACAGAAGGATGATGAATGGGGCTGTTATAAATTACATTTCTCAAGAACAGACTTGGAGATAAATATTTGCATGAAGAAAGTTAATTAGAATGTGTCACTGAGTTCAGCATCAGCAAGTGAGTGAAGGAATTGGGATGACTGGACACAGGCTGATTATGATGCAATGAAGCAAGACCTCAGCCAATCATATGCAGACAAAAATGACAGCTAGATAGACCTCAAGAGTGTTCCCATGTCGGGACCAGAACTTTTATCTTCATGTTAGCTAGTCATGAGAGGTATATTGCACCACCAAGGGACATAATTTTGAATTGGCTCTCCAGCCAAGGATAATCTCTAAAAAGAGAGAGACAGCTATATGCCAGCCTTGAACAATCCCTGTAGCCAAAGCAATGAAGTACTGGGGTCCTGAAGCTGAGAGAAGCCTTTGTGTTGAGGGGCAGAATCCAGGACAGCCCACTTCTTGTGCCATAGAGCCACATGATAGACTGCACTTCTAGAAACAGTCTCTTGAAGATTCGGGTGGGGGGAGGCTCATTTTCTCTTTAAAAACAAAACAGTTGGGGGCTGGAGAGATGGCTCAGTTGGCAGAGTGCCTATTATGAAAGCTCTGAGACCTGAGTGTGAGTCTGCAGGTCCAACATGAAAAGTCAGGTCGGTAAGCCTAGACTTTGGCAGGAGGACAGCAAGACAGGTAGAGCCCTGAAGCTCAGTGGTTGACCAGCCTTGTCAAAGTAATAAACTTCAGATTCAGTGAGTAACATTGTCTCAAAAGAGAAAGGTGATGACTGATATAGGAAAGATGCCCGACATCAATCTCTGCCCAGCACAGGAGTGCACACATGTGTTCACCTGTGCATACATCACCACGCACATACCAATGAATAATAAAAAGTGAGTGGATCATTATGCCATTGCAGCTGGTCTCAAGGCCACAGCTGGTCCTTCCATCTCATCCACTGCCCTCCATATGAGAAGATCTTTGCTCTCAGGATCTACTCACATCCAGGCAAACTGCCTTTTATCTTGTGGTCTGAGCACCTAGTCACAGTGCCCTACTCCAACCATGGCTGCAACATTTGTTCATCAAAATTGGCAGGGGAGTATCAGAGCTGCATCAGAGTGTCACCATGGTGCCACATATGTTTGTCTCTGTCTCTATTTGGATGTCAGCACTCTATTTTAACCTAACCATCGTCAATCGCCAAAACTTGCAGAGTTACCAAGTGATAGCCTTGACTTGAAATTTAATGAGTTGCTTGTTACATCTTTTGGTGGACTCACTCCTCACACCCTAAGAGCAAGACCTCTAACACCACAGGCTCCTCACAAGAATCAGTGGGAGCAATCTTAGCCCACCTGTGCTCTCTTCTATTCTTTAGCTCCCAGACCCATCTAATAGGGCATTATCACTGAAGTCTTTCAAGCAGCAAAATGGAAATTCCAATGTGGCAAAGGTGAGGACATATCATAAGAAAGTACTTTAAACTGGAAGAATAGTACAGAGGCTGTAAGACTGTCCAGGCAGGAAATTATGTGGATCTAATAATGGGGTATTATTAGAACCTGACATTTCCTTCAGCAGGAAAGCAAGCACTTGGCATCCAATTAGTGTTCCTGGGTACATCAGGAGGCATGGTGTAGGTTAGGAGAGACAGTTGTTAAGCTTTCCCTGAACTCACAGAAGCAAAACTATTACAGGACCATTCCAAAAATAACCGAGCCACACTGGTGAGCTGTAGCTGAGCCACACGTCAGCTTGATTGGCAGAGATGCAGACATCTTCTGCATCAGTCCCAGCCAGTTCCTATCCCAACCCCTGAGCCCTGCTTATCCCTCTGTGCCAGAATGCTTATCATATCTGCTAGGTGTTCGAGGTATTTACACGTAGACTATCACCAGCTCCAACATCAGATCTCATGGAACAGAAAGCTTGCCCTATACTCTTTTGTTACCACTGACAGTGCCTGTGAGAGCTCCTGACCCAAACAATAAACTCAATAAATGTTGATTGGTGTTGAAAGATCTTACAAGTGAGATCCCAAAACTGTGTATCTATGACCAACCATAACAACAATATTAATGATGACAGGAAACATTGATTTGAATAATCTTTGGGGCTAGGCACACTATTAAGGGATATAGGGATCTAGTTAGTTCTTCATGAACCCCTATGAGGAAGGTATTATTGCTGTCTCCACTCTGCACAGGGAGAAATTTCAACTCTAAGAGTTAAGTCAGCTTCCCAAGGGTATTGTGTTCCCAAGTGGTAAACCCACTTTTATAAGAGAGGTGTGAATGGAGATTGAAGAGACAAATGGGGGGGGGGGCAGTAAAAGCACTTGGTGCACAAGCATTAGGACTTGAGTTTGGGTCCTAGAACACCTACAAAATGTCAGGCATGGCTGCCCACATGACTATGTTATAGCCCTAACACTATGTGAAGCAGAGACAAAAGGGTCCCTAGAACTTGCGGTCCAGCCTGTCTAGCCAAAAGTGGTGAGACCCAGCCTCCAGAGAATAAGACAGAAAGTGATAGAACAGGATAACCAATGTCTTCTTCTGACCCCTGCACACTTGTGCATAATGTCCACATGCTTGTACACATATACTACACACAGGTGCACACACACACAGGGGGGATTATTTTTGACAAAATAAAAAGAGAGACATAAGTGGGTGCCATAATTATGCCCCCTCCAAAAAGTGTTATCAATCTTTGCAACATCACAGAGTTATTGGTGAGATCAATGTCTATCAGCCACTTTCAGAAGATTACTAGGAAGGAGCAGGTCTTCATCAAGAGCACCTCACATCTTTTGCAGCTGTTCATGCCACACCAGCATCCATGAGAACATCCCCCATCAATTGCTGCATTATCTTCACACCTCTCACTGCTCCCCAGCCTCTAGCCATGCATTCTTAGGGGAATTTCACAGATCTCTTTTCCAGAGGCACTTATTTTCAAAGATCCAGAGGTGCCATCACAGCTTCTCTGCCGTCCCTCCTCCACAGCTGCTGCCTGCTTCTCACAGAGCTCCATTACTTCAACACCAGTTGAAATGCACTAGCCCCAGACATGTGAGACCTGGCTGCCTCCAATCACATGCAAAGAGCAAGTGAACCCCCAGAGTCAGAAATCTTACCCACCTGCCTCGCTTGCTGCCTGGCCGCTGGGTTCCTGTATTTACCCACCACTAGGACAGGTTTGTTCACCCTAGCCTGGGCAATAAGTTAAAACCTGTTAAAGTGCAGTGTTCATGTCACCCTCTCCAAGGCACAGGAAACATCTCAGAAGGGGGGTGGGGGACCTGGGTCATAGGAATTAGGGTAGTGGTATAGAAAGCTGACTTCCAGGCATGACATTGAACTACTGCACTGTTAAGCTCATAGAAGCTGCAATTACCTACACAAGAGCTGTACAAGACTGGGCCTGCCAATGTAGGCTCATATTTTTTAAAACCAAAAATTTCCACTTCATGCCAACATTCTTTTATAGAGTTAGGAAGATCTCATGAGCTTCCACTAGCCTCTAAAGATTTATACTCAGCCAGTGGTTCCTGAGAGAGGGACACACATTTTCTTCAGTGGTGTGGCCTCTCAACCAGTAATATATCCATGCCCCTTACCTATGATCTTGTAATTGACCCTAATGAAATGTATTGGGTCATTAAAATAAAAAGACATGAAAAGGGGGACTCTTAGGGAAGAGAAAGAAGACAGTCACCAGCATTGGGTGAGAGACCAGGGTGTGTAGCAGGGAATGCATATGATCAAATTACTTTATATACATATTTGAAAATGTCACAATGAAACCATTGTGCATAATTAGTGTGTTCATTTAAAGACGAAGCTGGAATCTGGGCTATTACTGCTGGCCCACTGACAACACCTCCTTTTTCACGCCCCTCCAGGTGGAAGGATGCTTCAATAAGTAGCCATGAGGCACACACATGGATATAAAGTGACCATATGGTTTAGTAAAAACTTAGTTTTAAAATTGGACAAATTCTTGAATGCCTACTCCTCTGGAGAAGTCATCCTCATGCCACATGAAGGGTGCTTGGTAACTGAGCATCAGGGTAATGCAAATCAAAACCACAAGGAGATGGCACCTCACATCTGTTAAGATGTTCACCATAAAAATAATAACACTCGACGTTGGCAATATGGAGAAAATGGAAACCTCTGTGCTAGTGGTAGGAATGTAAAATCCTACAGCAACTGTAGAAAGTGGTACCAAGGTCCTGCAGGAAACCAAAACCAGAACTGCCCATAATCTAGCAATTCTGTCTCCAAGCACTCACTGAAAAAAATTCCAATGCAAGACCTCAAAGAGATATCTTACTCTCCTGTTCCTCACAGCACTATTTACAAGAACAAGAAGATAAAAATGACCCCAAAGATCCATTACCAGATGGACAGATAAACAGCATGTGACAGGTCTATACAATGAAAGGTACTCCACCCTAAAAGAAGGAAACGTGCTGAGTGCAACAACAGAGGTGAGCGAGGAGAACATTATGGCAAGCGAAAAAAGCCAGCCACGGGACCATCAGAACTGCATGATCCTGCCTGTGTAGGAGCCATCTAAACATTCCTGTTGGAGCAAAAGCAAAATGGGAGTTGTCAAGGTCTGGGCAAAATCTGGGGCTAAAGGGGTGCAAAACTGTTTAATTGTGCAAAAATGAAAAGCCTTGGAGATCTGCAGTAGAACCAGGTACTTGCAGTTAGCTAGAGTGGCCGCCTAAAACATAATAACTATAGAAGGCACCTAAAGCATAATAAGATACAGTTCATGATATGTGTTTCCCACTAGTTTCTTTTAAAGTAAAAATGTGAACTTAATTCAGTCAGCTGTAAGCATTAGTTTTTTAACCTAATTATAAAACAAGGATGGGAGGAGTGAATTTATAGCCCAGGACATGTCTCACTCTGCTTCCCAAAATTTATTAAATGTGTAAGAATTTAGATTTATACAGATGTGAAAAGTTATGAAGCTAAAACAAGATCAATGCGCTTTAATATGAATGTCGTACTTGTGTTTTTCTGGGGTTCCTGTCTGTCCAATAGTGTGAGTTTCTACATCTCTATGTTTCTTGTGCTTTTTTCCTTTGGCCCTTTTTCCTATTTGGCTGTTTTGTCATATTCTGATTTGTTTGTTTTTTCTTTCTCTTATTTTATTTTAGTATTATTCCTCAGCTAACTGTTTGTTTTCTGAAAAGAGACAGCAGGCATGGGTCCTGACAAGAAATGAAGTGGGAGAAACTGGGGAGAGTATGGGGGAATCATAGTCAAAATACACTGTATGAAAAATGATTTTTAATAAAAGGAAAATGCAAATTAAAAGATCAACAGAAGACTAAACCTGAGAGATGCTGGTTGACAAGTAAAGATATTTCAAGCATTCTAATCAGGGCTGGCTTCCAGAGGCAGCTGTGCTTTTTCTGAAACCTTCTGGAAGAACCTGACCTTATGGGCAGGACCAGTACAACAGGCCTTTGCTTTCCTACCACACTAGGCCCCTTGAGAGTGGGATCTTCCTCATGTATCAAGGCCCCTGTCCAGTGCCCAGCATAGTCACAAGCACCTCATTGGCTGAATGGCAGGGATGGTGGCACCCTAATCATTTACCAGAAATCCAAGAAGTCAGGCTAAGGCTTAAGACCAGCCCACCCCAGTCAGCCAATATCAACAGGACACCTGCTGGATGCCTAGAATGAAGTCAACAAAAGCTGCCAGGAAAACAGAAATGTTCTTAAGTTTCTCTCCTCAAAAGAAAAAGGCTCTCTGACAAGATAACTTTCTATAGAAGCTGTGTCTGGTGGACTTTTAATTTCATATTTCACCCAGAGAGACTCATTAATATTATTGGACTTGCCTAAAGAAGCAGTGTGCAGACTTCAGCTCAAGCAGTTGCCAAAAAGAATTAGAGAAGACACCAATTGTAATGTTAAAACAGTATCTCATCACCATGGCAACCCGGCACGTCATTAAAGAGGGGGTAGTTAGGACTGGCAGGAACCAGGGGCCATGAAGCAGGAAGAGAGAGGAAGGACCGAGATGCAAAATGGGAATGACTAACGAATGCAGCATGTGCACAGAAGATAATCAAGCCCTCAAGCTCAGTAATGTATGCAGAAGGGGTAGGGCATGAGGAGCACTCAAGCTCAGTAATGTATGCAGAAGAGGTAGGGCATGAGGAGCACTCAAGCTCAGTAACGTAAGCAGAAGGGGTAGGGCATGAGGAGCACTCTTCTTTGGGTGGATTCAAACCAGGTCATGATATTTGTCCATTGCAGAATGGACACAAAGAAAAGGAACAGAAAGACTAGAATACATGCTTCCTGGTTCTGGGGTTGCACCTCCATTGGTAGAGAGATAACCCGGCACTCATGGAACAGCTCTGGTGTCTATCTCCAGAACCCCATAAGATGGACATGATGATGCATGCCTGCAACCCCAGGACTCTGGAGGTGGAGGAAGGGGGATCAAAAGTTCCAGGTCATCCTTGACTGGTGCACTATAGGAAGCTTCAGGGATTGACCTGATTGGGGTGATAGGGGGATGAAGAAAGGACAAATGCATGTCTAGGAAAGCTGGGGTTGCTGGCATGGGTTCACTCTGATAGAGTGCCAACTCCACCAGGACTCTGAAGGTTCAGTGTGTTTAATTCTTATGCCTGAGTTCAAAGAGGTGTCTTGTGGTATACAGGTGAACAAAGAGGCAGGTTTAGCCAATCTCAGTAGGAGGTCTCTGTGAAGCAGCAGTCTTAGGCTGCAGTCATCCAGAAGGAGCAAGCAGTGGTTGGCAGTGTTTTCAGACACTCATCAGTCATCCATAAACAGTTGGACCAGAGGAAGGCTTTGCCAATTCCCCAGCCTGTCCTGGGTAAGGGGTTACCACTCCCATGAGTTGGCATGCCTATGCCTACATCAACAACACACATTCATCAGGACTTTCTCCACCCCACCCCTCCCCCATACTTGGTCACATATAGAGAGTTTGTGGCTAGCCAGGGCTACATGACACACTGTCTCTTAAAAATGTGTATGTTATCTGCTCTGGGTCCATTGTGACAGAGGAGTGAAAAGATGGGGGACACAGAGGCTCCTAGTGAAGGCCAAGCATGGCAGAGAGTCTTACTACAACCAAGATAGCCCTCTCCCTGGTGCCCACATGAAGAAGAAGCAATCAGATCAGTCTGAGCCCCCGGGGCTTTAAGAGTTCTATGATCTCTAGAAGTCTCCAACATATGAGCAGAGACAAAGCAGAATTTTACACACAGCTCAGGGGCAGGAGACTTCCTGAGATATTTCAGCATTAATCATCAGCCCTCTACCAATTCGGGACTTTTCCTCCATCACCAGGACAATGAGCATCTCATAATAAAACAGAAAACTCTTCGTCAGAAGGGATGAGCAAAGTGAACCTGCAAAGGTGACTTCCCCTTAGTCTAGAAGACTCCATTTGTTGAGGCTGCTCTGGAAATCAGGAGAGTGGCTGAAACAGAGGATCAGAATCAAAGACTCCCCAATTCAACATAAGGGACTCTGCTAGGACACAGGCGTACTCTCAGTGGACACATTGACAGCTAAGGGGAAGCTCGCATGCAGCACTCCCTAATAGCATGATTGGGCAGCTCAGAAATCTTCCTCTAAGCAAATCTTTCACAGCTTTGGGGCTGAGAATACTAAAGGATATCATCAGACAATGAGCTTTTACAGAAACGAGAGAAGCACCATTCAGCCACATGGACACAGAGGCACAAGCTGTGTGAGCCAGGCTGAAATCACCACTGTGTTCTTCAAGCCTTCAGCCAAGCATCTAGGACAACTCACCCCATCGCTGTCAGTGCCTCTGAGCCCATCAAAGTTTCTTCAGCAAAGCAGAGCAGCTGCAGGATGGAAGGCTAGGTCCACTAACAGTGGCCTGAATTGGATGTCCATACTTCATCTGATAGTGGTGACCCCAGAGTCCCACTTAGATGTGGACATATGAAAAAAAAGGTGGGGACAGTTGCCCTAAGCCTGGTCCTCAGGGCATCTGAGTAGTCCTGGGCAGAGTCTCTGAAAATGAAGACACAGACAAGGGAGAAGCCCACCACACTTGACATAATTGAATCAGAGAGTGAAGACATAGTACAAACCTCAGAAGAGAGGACAGCAGAGTCTAGGGTATGTTCCAGGCTCAACAAAGAAGGGCTATAGTAGGGTGAGTGGAACACAGCTTCTGCTCCAGTCCAATCGCGCGGGACCTGAGACTGCTTTGGTTGGGGAGGCAGAAATCCGGCCTGAGTAGGGCCACAAGCCTCTTCCGGTCAGACCAGCAGCTGGGTAGCGAGGGGGCAGGGTCGGCTGACACTCGCCAGCTACCCACAACACCCGCCACAGGATCTTGAGACTTCTGGTGAGTGGAACACAGCTTCTGCTCCAGTCCAATCGCGCAGGAACTGAGACTGCTTTGGTTGGGGAGGCAGAAATCCGGCCTGAGTAGGGCCACAAGCCTCTTCCGGTCAGACCAGCACCGGGGTAGCTAGAGTGCAGGGTCGGCTGACACCCTCCAGCTACCCACAACACCCGCCACAGAATTTTGAGACTTCTGGTGAGTGGAACACAGAGTCTGCTCCAATCTTTAAACAGTGACAACGATAACAACTAACCCCAGAGATTACCAGATGGCAAAAGGTAAACGTAATAATCTTACTAACAGAAACCAAGACCACACACCATCATCAGAACCCAGCACTCCCACTTCGCACAGTCCAGGGCACCCCAACACACCGGAAAATCTAGACACGGATCTAAAAGCATATCTCATGATGATGGTAGAGGACATCAAGAAGGACTTTCATAACTCACTTAAAGAATTACAGGAGAACATGGCTAAAGAGTTACAAGCCCTTAAAGAAAAACAGGAAAACACAAACAAACTGGTAGAAGTCCTTAAAGAAAAACAGGAAAACACAAACAAACTGGTAGAAGTCCTTAAAGAGAAACAAGAAAACACATCCAAACAGATGATGGAAATGAACAAAACCATACTAGACCTAAAAAGAGAAGTAGACACAATACAGAAAACCCAAAATGAGGCAACACTGGAGATAGAAACCCTAGGAAAGAAATCTGGAACCATAGATACGAGCATCAGCAACAGAATACAAGAGATGGAAGAGAGAATCTCAGGTGCAGAAGATTCCATAGAGAACATCGGCACAACAATCAAGGAAAATGTAAAATGCAAAAAGATCCTAACTCAAAACATCCAGGAAATACAGGACACAATGAGAAGACCAAACCTACGGATAATAGGAGTGGATGAGAATGAAGATTTTCAACTCAAAGGACCAGCCAACATCTTCAACAAAATTATAGAAGAAAACTTCCCAAATCTAAAGAAAGATATGCCCATGAACATACAAGAAGCCTACAGAACTCCAAATAGACTGGACCAGAAAAGAAATACCTCCCGACACATAATAATCAGAACAACAAATGCTCTAAATAAAGATAGAATACTAAAAGCAGTAAGAGAAAAAGGCCAAGTAACATATAAAGGCAAACCTATCAGAATTACACCAGATTTTTCACCAGAAACTATGAAAGCCAGAAGATCCTGGATAGATGTTATACAGACACTAAAAGAACACAAATTCCAGCCCAGGCTACTATACCCAGCCAAACTCTCAATTAACATAGATGGAGAAACCAAAGTATTCCACAACAAAACCAAATTCACACATTATCTCTCAACGAATCCAGCCCTTCAAAGGATAATAACAGAAAAAAAACAATACAAGGACGGGAACCACGCCCTAGAAACAACAAGAAGGTAATCCCTCAACAAACCTAAAAGAAGACAGCCACAAGAACAGAATGCCAACTTTAACAACAAAAATAACAGGAAACAACAATTACTTTTCCTTAATATCTCTTAATATCAATGGACTCAACTCCCCGATAAAAAGACATAGACTAACAAACTGGCTACACAAACAAGACCCAACATTTCGCTGCTTACAGGAAACTCATCTCAGAGAAAAAGATAGACACTACCTCAGAATGAAAGGATGGAAAACAATTTTCCAAGCAAATGGTATGAAGAAACGAGCTGGAGTAACCATTCTAATATCTGATAAGATTGACTTCCAACCCAAAGTCATCAAAAAAGACAGGGAGGGGCACTTCATACTCATCAAAGGTAAAATCCTCCAAGAGGAACTATCAATCCTGAATATCTATGCTCCAAATACAAAGGCAGCCACATTCGTTAAAGAAACTTTAGTAAATCGCAAAGCACACATTGCACCTCATACAATAATAGTGGGAGACTTCAACACACCACTTTCACCAATGGACAGATCATGGAAACAGAAACTAAACAGGGACACAGTGAAACTAACAGAAATTATGAATCAAATGGATCTGGCAGATATCTACAGAACATTCTATCCTAAAACAAAAGGATATACCTTCTTCTCAGCACCTCATGGTACCTTCTCCAAAATTGACCACATAATTGGTCACAAAACAGGCCTCAACAGATACAAAAATATTGAAATTGTCCCATGCATCCTATCAGATCACCATGGACTAGGGCTGATCTTCAATAACAAAATAAATAATAGAAAGCCAACATTCATGTGGAAACTGAACAACACTCTTCTCAATGATACCTTGGTCAAGGAAGGAATAAAGAAAGAAATTAAGGACTTTTTAGAGTTCAATGAAAATGAAGCCACAACATACCCAAACTTATGGGACGCAATGAAAGCATTTCTAAGAGGAAAACTCATAGCTCTGAGTGCCTACAAAAAGAAACTAGAGAGAGCACACATTAGCAGCTTGACAACACACCTAAAAACACTAGAACAAAAGGAAGCAAATTCACCCAAGAAGAGTAGACAGCAGGAAATAATCAAACTCAGGGGCGAAATCAACCAAGTGGAAACAAGAAGAACTATTCAAAGAATCAACCAATCAAGGAGCTGGTTCTTTGAGAAAATCAACAAGATAGATAAACCCTTAGCCAGACTCACTAGAGGGCACAGGGAAAGCATCCTAATTAACAAAATCAGAAATGAAAAAGGAGACATAACAACAGATCCTGAAGACATCCAACAGATCCTTCTACCAAAGGCTATACTCAACAAAACTGGAGAACCTGGATGAAATGGAGAAGTTCCTAGACAGATACCAGGTACCAAAGTTGAATCAAGATCAGGTTAATGATCTAAACAGCCCTATATCCCCCAAAGAAATAGAAGCAGTCATTAATAGTCTCCCAACCAAAAAAAGCCCAGGACCAGATGGGTTTAGTGCAGAATTCTATCAGACCTTCAAAGAAGATCTAATCCCAGTTCTTCACAAACTATTCCACAAAATAGAAACAGAAGGTACTCTACCCAACTCATTCTATGAAGCCACAATTACTCTGATACCTAAACCACAAAAAGACCCAACAAAGATAGAAAACTTCAGACCAATATCCCTTATGAATATTGATGCAAAAATCCTCAATAAAGTTCTTGCTAACCGAATCCAAGAACACATCAAAACAATCATCCATCCTGACCAAGTAGGTTTCATCCCAGGGAAGCAGGGATGGTTCAATATACGGAAATCCATCAACGTAATCCAGTATATAAACAAACTCAAAGACAAAAACCACATGGTCATCTCGTTAGATGCGGAAAAAGCATTTAACAAGATCCAACACCCATTCATGATAAAAGTCTTGGAAAGATCAGGAATTCAAGGCCCATACCTAAACATGATAAAAGCAATCTACAGCAAACCAGTAGCCAACATCAAAGTAAATGGTCAGAAGCTTGAAGCAATCCCTCTAAAATCAGGGACTAGACAAGGCTGTCCACTTTCTCCATACCTATTCAACATTGTACTTGAAGTCCTAGCCAGAGCAATTCGACACCAAAAGGAGATCAAAGGGATACAAATTGGAAAAGATGAAGTCAAAATATCACTTTTTGCAGATGATATGATAGTATATATAAGTGACCCTAAAAATTCCACCAGAGAACTCCTAAACCTGATAAACAGCTTCGGTGAAGTAGCTGGATATAAAATTAACTCAAACAAATCAATGGCCTTTCTCTACACAAAGAATAAACAGGCTGAGAAAGAAATTAGGGAAACAACACCCTTCTCAATAGTCACAAAGAATATAAAATATCTTGGCGTGACTCTAACTAAGGAAGTGAAAGATCTGTATAATAAAAACTTCAAGTCTCTGAAGAAAGAAATTATAGAAGATCTCAGAAGATGGAAAGATCTCCCATGCTCATGGATTGGCAGGATCAACATTGTAAAAATGGCTATCTTGCCAAAAGCAATCTACAGATTCAATGCAATCCCCATCAAAATTCCAACTCAATTCTTCAACGAATTAGAAAGTGCAATCTGCAAATTCATCTGGAATAACAAAAAACCTAGGATAGCAAAAACTCTTCTCAAGGATAAAAGAACCTCTGGTGGAATCACCATGCCGGACCTAAAGCTTTACTACAGAGCAATTGTGATAAAAACTGCGTGGTACTGGTATAGTGACAGACAAATAGACCAATGGAATAGAATTGAAGACCCAAAAATGAACCCACACACCTACGGTCACTTGATCTTCGACAAGGGAGCTAAAAACATCCAGTGGAAGAAAGACAGCATTTTCAACAAATGGTGCTGGCACAACTGGTTGTTAACATGTAGAAGAAAGCGAATCGATCCATTCCTATCTCCTTGTACTAAGGTCAAGTCTAAGTGGATCAAGGAACTTCACATAAAACCAGAGACACTGAAACTTATAGAGGAGAAAGTGGGGAAAAGCCTTGAAGATATGGGCACAGGGGAAAAATTCTTGAATAGAACAGCAATGGCTTGTGCTGTAAGATCGAGAATAGACAAGTGGGACCTCATGAAACTACAAAGCTTCTGCAAGGCAAAAGACACCATCAATAAGATAAAAAAACCACCAACAGATTGGGAAAGGATCTTTACCTATCCTAAATCAGATAAGGGACTAATATCCAATATATATAAAGAACTCAAGAAGGTGGACTCCAGAAAGTCAAATAACCCCATTAAAAAATGGGGCTCAGAACTGAACAAAGAATTCTCACCTGAGGAATACCGAATGGCAGAGAAGCACCTGAAAAAATGTTCAACATCCTTAATCATCAGGGAAATGCAAATCAAAACAACCCTGAGATTCCACCTCACACCAGTCAGAATGGCTAAGATCAAAAATTCAGGTGACAGCAGATGCTGGCGAGGATGTGGAGAAAGAGGAACACTCCTCCATTGTTGGTGGGATTGCAAGCTTGTACAACCACTCTGGAAATCAGTCTGGCGGTTCCTCAGAAAATTGGACATAGTACTACCGGAGGATCCAGCAATACCTCTCCTGGGCATATATCCAGAAGATGTCCCAACTGGTAAAAAGGACACATGCTCCACTATGTTCATAGCAGCCCTATTTATAATAGCCAGAAGCTGGAAAGAACCCAGATGTCCCTCAACAGAGGAATGGATACAGAAATTATGGTACATTTACACAATGGAGTACTACTCAGCTATTAAAAAGAATGAATTTATGAAATTCCTAGCCAAATGGATGGACCTGGAGGGCATCATCTTGAGTGAGGTAACACAATCACAAAGGAACTCACACAATATGTATTCACTGATAAGTGGATATTAGCCCAGAAACTTAGGATACCGAAGATATAAGATACAATTTGCTAAACGCATGAAACTCAAGAAGAATGAAGACCAAAGTGTGGACACTGTGCCCCTTCTTATAATTGGGAACAAAACACCCATGGACTGAGTTACAGAGACAAAGTTTGGAGCTGTGATGAAAGGATGGACCATCTAGAGACTGCCGTATCCAGGGATCCATCCCATAATCAGCTTCTAAATGCGGACACCATTGCATACACTAGCAAGATTTTGCTGAAAGGACCCAAATATAGCTGTCTCTTGTGAGACTATGCAGGGGCCTAGCAAACACAGGAGTGGATGCTCACAGTCAGCTATTGGATGGATCACAGGGCTCCCAATGGAGAAGCTAGAGAAAGTACCCAAGGAGCTAAAGGGATCTGCAACCCTATAGTTGGAACAACATGATGAACTAACCAGTACCCCGGAGCTCTTGTCTCTAGCTGCATATGTATCGAAAGATGGCCTAGTCGGCCATCAATGGAAAGAGAGGCCCATTGGACTTGCAAACTTTATATGCCCCAATATAGGGGAATGCCAGGGCTAAAAGAATGGGAATGGGTAGTTAGGGAAGTGGGGGGCGCTATGGGGGACTTTTGGGATAGCATTGGAAATGTAATTGAGGAAAATATGCAATAAAAAATATTATAAAATAAAAAAAAGAAGGGCTATAGTAGAAGGTAGAAAAACAAGGGAAAAAACCTGGTGTTTCAGGGCTCAGAGCTTTGACACAGTTTTCTGGAGATCAGTCGGGTCAACCCCTTCTTTAGTTGAGGAAACAGAACTGAGATCACACAGACCTGAGATCACTGAGACCTTTCAGCCCTGCAACCAGCCCCAAACAGGAGCTACACAATACCCATGAGGACCTGGTGAAGCTTGGGGTAGGAGCATCCTGTGTGTAGACAACAGCAGATTAAAGTCTATTCTGCTTGTACGCTAACCAGTCCTCATGGGGCCTAGGGATCATTCAGCCACGACTAGGTTGGTCCCTAGAGACAGAGCCCTTGGGGTATATTTTGACAGTGCAGACTTAAAGCAAGCAATACAAGAGCAGTGCAGCTGTAGACTCGAGCTAGCTCCTTCTCTGCTTCTCCCATCAGCCCATAGCCTCCCCTCTGGATAGCTTTTGGGAAGATATCTCAAGACTGGTACTTTTTAAAATATATTTTTAATTTTTTTGTTACACCTCAACTACTCATGTTGTTGGGGAGGAGATGTGTGCACACATAGAGGGCAGAGGACAAAGTGCAGGGGTTAGGTTTCTTCCTCCACCATCTGGATCCCCAGACTCAGCAGCAAGCGCCTTCACCCACAGAGCCCTTGCAGGCTCAACCTGGTATTTTTATGGGGCCCAAACCATTCGTGTGATGGTGACATACACATCACTGGTCCAACAATTTCTTCCAGGACCCCTACTGTTGGATAACTTAGTACCTGAGACAGCAGGAAGTAGGGGAGAAAAACAGAACTCAAGAGACCTAGAGCTCTAACCTCACTTCTTCACAAATAGCCCCCTGGAGAGCCACTGTGGGCGTCCAGGAGTACATGAGGTCTCCATCGGTTTTCTTGTTCCAAAACCAACCTCTCACTATGAATGATGACAACTACCTCACACTTGAAGTCTATACAATCAGCAGCCCCCGTAGTCAGTGTCTCAGAAGCAAGCGAGGCCAGTTCAGAGCTGCTATACAGGAAAAACATCCCTGTAAGCCTTCCATTGCCCCAGCCCTGGACAGCAGGGAAGACCAGAAGCAGGAATAGGTACTGTCCAGGAAATGCCATATTTGCCAGAAGAGAGAATTTTATCCTGCTCTTCCTGGCAGGCCTTTTTTTTTTTTTTTTTTTTTTTTTTTTGGTAGGAAATAAGGTATTTCTCCCCCCACCCCCCAAGTGAAGGGAGCACCGCTTATGGCTCCCCAGTCAGACATGCGCTCTGTCTACAGACTTCCATCTATGTTTGTGTGAGCTATGTTGGAGAAACAAGATGTCATGGAGGTCGGGAGGCACAACCAGGAAAACAGGAAGCAAGATCATGGAAAATGGATCATAGCTAGCTGTAGACGCTCTCCTGACAGTGCTGGCCCAGCACAAAGACAATTGCAAAAGAAATGTGAAGAAAACCCTTCTCCACCCATACTGACCCCGTGGGGTGGGGTGGTACAGGCAGAAAGAGCAGACCAAGCCGCCACCCCTCAGCCCAGCCTAGCTTCCAGGCTTCATCTCAAACAACAGGCTCACCCTGTCTCACCTGCGCTGGGAAAGAAAAAAGAAGAAGAGCTTTAAATAGATGTGAGACCAGCATCTGCAAATGATCAGTGCTGAGTTCTTCATAAAGGCAACTGACAGAACTTTCTGGAAGGAGACCGCACCATCCCTGACAGGGCTGTTACCCAGAGAAAAGAGCTCGGCAAGAGTAGGGGGGTTTACAGGGGGAAAAAAAAGAACAAGCTGCCTCACCTTCTTATTGCAACCATTCAGTAAACAAGTTACGTTTTCATAACCTGGTTAGCTCAGAGGTTTTCTAAATCTGGAAGCAGGCAAGTGGGGCTAAGGAATTGTAGATACAGCCGGAGCAGAGCTGCACAACAGAGAATCAAAAGGCCCCTTTATAAAGGCTAGCCATGGCCACAATGGGGAGGGGACAGGAATGCCTGACTCTGAACCTAGATTGAAGTACAGGCAAGGAGAGATAGAAGCCAGCTAAGTGCTAGGGAATTCTCTGTGGCTGTTCAAAAGTTAAGTGATCTCTTGCTATTTGTGGCAGAACCTTCCCCTAATGAATAAAGATTTCGGAGGACCAATCGTTGGGCGAGGAGTAGGCGGGACTTCCAGGTCGAAGAGGGGAAACGGGAGAAGATGGTTGGCTGGTGGATGGGAGGTGAGGAGGCCAAAATGTAGCTAGTGGAGGCGCCCTGTTTCAGGTGGCAGATCTGTTGGTATCCACTACTGGAGGATTTAACTTAGAATGGCTTACAAATTAGGATGCTAGTTGCTGTGCCCAACGATTGTGTTACCTGTTAATTCTGAACTAAGTTTGTGTGGTATTTTCCCTCATGGTGCAACTCAACTGAGTTTCAAAGAACAAGGGCAAAGCATGGGTTTGCAAGAAGTGCACCCCAAAAGGCCATGGGAATTTGGAAGCGTGGGGCTGGCATGGCAATGACCCACCATGGGAACTTAGCAGTCTACAAAGTTGAGAACAGGGCCAGCCTGCCTGCTGGTGCACTGCAGGCATAGCGTGGATTGCTTTCATAATATTTCACGCAACAGCTATGTATGTGCCCTAGTGGTTGACTCGAAGACAAAATTCAAGGGCAAAAAAGAAAAAAACTCAAGTGTAATGGCATATACCTTTAATATCAGCATATGGGAGGCAGAGTTGGGCAGATCTTTTTGAGTTCAAGGCTAATCTGGCCTACATAGTGAGTTCCAGGTCAGCCAAAAAAAAAAAAAAAAAAAAAACAGGAACAACAATAAGAGACAGATCCAGATGTAAAAGATGAAAACCCTGGTCGCATTTCACTATGAAAAGACTCAAACCACACATTAAGACCATTTGTGGGCCAAGACATTGCTGCCGTTCCTTTAAAACAGCTGTGCCTACAAACGTGGAACTTATTGGTGCAATCGGCCAACTGGGTACCAGAAAATAGAAAGCACAAGTCTGTAATGCAGTTTCTGGCTGCTTCCGAGAAATCCCACAATCCAAACTGGAAGAGCCTACCAGCGGGGCCGCTTACTCATTAGTGTCTCCTCAGCATCCAGCAAGGATCATAGTAGCTGCACGATGAACGTTTCCTGAATGAACCGCTGAGTGAATAATAGGATGGATGGGTGGGTGGGAGGGCGGATATGAATGAATGGCTGGGTAAGTGGGTGGTAGATGAATGAATGAGTAAATGTATGAATGAAGCCTTTGAACTATAAGCATCTTTCCCCCACGGAACTCCCACTGTACCAGTAGGTCCAGGCTGCAGACTTCTCTCAAAGGAAAAGATACTTGTGTTATGAAGTGTGTGTGGTCTTCAGCATGACAAAAGTAAACTGGGCCTCGGGCACTGAGACAGAAACAGCTTCAAGAGTCCGCCCTCTAGCGTCCAAATGGTAGACTGCACCGTGGGTTCCACCCTGAACAACCACAGCTGCTTTTCAAGTGGGATCACAGCAGCATCTTGCCTCCCACAGACCTTCTTGGATTTCTCCTATAATGAAATGGAGTCTGCGCCACCTTCTTTTAAATCTGGATCTGCTAGGACAATGAAAGAGGTGCTCTAGGTGCTATGTTAGAGGCAGCAATACAATTGCTCCAGCCCTCCCTGGGACACTGGTTTTTAGATCATGCTGTAAAGAAGCTCTAGCTGCATATATATCAGAAGATGGCCTAATCTTCCATCAGTGGAAAGAGAGGCCCATTGGTCGTGCAAACTTTAT
Source organism: Mus caroli (assembly GCF_978045245.1). Classification (NCBI taxonomy): domain Eukaryota; kingdom Metazoa; phylum Chordata; class Mammalia; order Rodentia; family Muridae; genus Mus; species Mus caroli. The sequence continues at coordinate 88,680,731 of NW_028227266.1, forward strand.
ATGCCTCAGTATAGGGGAATGCCAGGGCCAAGAAGTGGGAGTGGGTGGGTAGGGGAGTGGGTGGGGGAGGGTATGGGGGACTTTTGGGATAGCACTGGAAATGCAAATGAAGAAAATACCTAATTAAAAAAAGAAGTCAATACCAACCAACACCACTAGAAGAACATGTGCAAGTGTTCCAGACACATCCCCGGGACAGTTCTGAGCTGAGGTACAGCACCATCTTGCCAACCATGTGAGTGAAATATCCTCAAAGTTCTCCTCTTAGGCCCTAGCTGACATTACCTGGAGGAGAGGCAAACTAGTCCCCTCAACCCTGTCTAAATCGCAACTTTGTGGGGAAAATTAATGAAGGTTGGCAGTTAACCACAAAACATCACAATAACTGTGCAAAAGCAGATACTGAGAACAACAAAAAGTTAGCTCGAATAGGTCAGAAAAGGATAAATTAGCAATATTTATTAAACATCCTTAAAAATCCCTATACCTTAAACCCAACATCCCATTTTGGGTGATTTAATCCTTGTAAAGAAAGTGAAATGTATTTTTAATGCTGTATATATGCACCGTGGAGTTTTATTCAGGTGTAAATTAAAGAGTGGAATTAAGACATTTGTGGGAAACAGATGGAACTGGAGACTATCATGTTGATGAGAGTAAGCCAGGCTCTCAAAGACAGATACCTCATATTTGTATATGTGAAATCTAGACTTCTACACTGTACTCATGTGTATGAGTGGGAAGGAAGATCCCTAAGGTGGGGGACACAAAGCAAGGTAATAAAATTTATGAAGAATGGAAGCAGAAGAGGGGACTACTTGATGGATGGAGAGGGCTGACCTAAGGAGGTAAGGGTGCAGGGAGGGCAGCAGGGATGCAAATAGGATCAATGTGTGTGATATTTATTATGAAAATGAACATCACACTGAAATCTATTATTTATGATGGCAGAAGCCTGTGATTCCCGCTGCTCTGGACGCTAAAGCCTGAGAATGTCAAACAGAAGGCTTTCCAGAGCTACAGAAGTGAGTTCAAGACCAGCCTGTGAGACTCAAGACTAAAAGAAAAAAAAAAAAAAAACTCTGGGGACCTGGCTTGATGGCAAAGCACTTACTGGGAGTGTGTATGGCTCTTAATTCAAGCACCAGTGCAGCAACAATAATGTTAAAGGCATGTAAGAGAAGCACTAGTTAGAAAGAAGGGATAGACAGGGAGACAAGAGGATAATGGGAGATGAAGTGAATCATGATATACTGTATACATGTAAGATATTTCCAAAAATAAAGTAAAATAATATCAAAGTACTGAAGACCACCCAAATACTTAACAGAGATTGGATAATTCAATCAGTATGCCTTCCAGGGCAGTATGTTTCTAGTTCAGGACTCCCTGTGGCCTGTCTGTTGTTCTTATAAGATGAATTCTTAGGGGCTGGAAATGGCTCAGCAATTAAGAGCACTTCTTGCCCTTCCAGAGGGCCCGAATACCTTTCCCAGTACCCACAACAGATAGATCATAGTGGCCTGTCACCCAGTTGTAGGGGACTTAGCATCCTTTTCTAACCTCCATGGGTACCTGCACACACATGACTATGCTCTTGCAGAGATACACCCATGAGTGTAAATTTGAAATTATTATTTTAAAAATATATCCTTAGTGAAAAGGAGGTGAGCTGTATCAAAGGTACCCATGATTTCAGTCACAACAGAGAATTTCCCACAAGGCCTATAGTAATCTATATTCCCATCCATGATATAGAATTTGACATTTCTCCATACCTTCAACAAGTGTCCTTAGGCAAATATTTATTTTTCTGTTTGTACTTCTTTTCCTATAAATTTTCACCTTGTATAATTCATTCATCTTTCTATCTTGGCTTTTTTCTCATCAATTTGTATCATTTGTACAACTGTTCTTTCTTATTGAAAATACACTTTATACACTATATTCTGATTTTAGTTTTCCTCTTCCTACTCCTCCCAGTTTCCTCCCAACTCCTCCTCCCATCTGGACACACAGCCTTTCTGTCCCCTTGTTAGAAAACAAACAGGCACTTGAGAAATAATAATAAAATAAAATATGATAAAACAAAAAAATCAGAATTAGACAAAACAAATGAAAGAAAAGGAACTTTGGTTTTTTAAAGCTTGAGAAACAGATATAGACAGAGAGACACACACATTTGCTCACACAGGAATCCCACAGAAACACAAAACTGAAAGGCATCACATAAGTGCAAAGGACCTGTAAGATTCATTTGGGGTTGGCAATCCACTGCCTGGCATGGGCCTACCCTTGAGAGTGATTTGTTTGTATGACTGAATTTTGCTGGTCATACGGCTTTGAGGAATATTCTATAAGGGTTGTGCTGGCCCATATAGCAGTCACTACTCATCCATTCAGCTATCTGCATCTAACCAACTGAGCTCACATAAGATGCTGAATTCATTTCTTCAGTCATACCAGCTTTGCTTCAGATGTCAGTAGATCCTTGTGGCTGGTGACAGTGCCATTAATAGTGTGGAAGAGATCATTCCTAGAGTGTGAGGGGTTTGGTATGCATCTCTACCCACCACTTACCATCCATCTTTATGTTGCAACACAGCTAACTCAGAATTTTTATATTAAGGTTAGTAATCATTTTTTGTAATTACTAAGTATGCCCCCCTTATTAAGTAAGCTAATCCTATCCCAAGATTATTACCTTAAAGATTAAAGTATTCTAAATTACATTTGTTTGTTTGTTTGATTGATTGATTGATTGATTGATTGATTGATTGATTGATTATTGCCTTGGGAGAGACAGACAGTCATGTGCCACAGTGTCAGTGTGGCAGTCAGAGGACAACTTGTGAGAGTCATTTCTTTCCTTCCATTATTTGAGACCTGGAGATAGAACTCAACTCACCAAGTTTAGTGGCAAATGTTCTTGAATGCTCAACTGCCTTACCAGACCCAAAGCTTTCATTTGTATTGCTAATATTTTACACTACGGTTCTTCCCCTAAATATTTTTTAATATTTTTATTTTCTTTTTCTATCTACACATGTATGGTGTGTGTGTTTGTGCACGAGTGTTAGCCTGTGTGTTTGTGCTCATGTAGGAGTGCACATATGTGTGTACATGTGGGGGCTCAAGGTGGATGTCAGGGATCATCTTCCATTACTCCTCCACTTAATTCAGTGAAGCAGACCCTCTAAATCAAACTCAGAGCTCCCCCAGAACATGCTTGGGGATTTCTTGTCCTCTGAGACTTCAAGTACAGGCAAGCTGCCATGCCCATCCAACATTTAGGTGGACTCTGGGAAAATGAAATCGGGTCCTCACATTTATGCAGGAAGCACTTGGCCACTGAGCTCTGGACTCAGCCCCTAGGTCTTTACATTACAAAGTGTCTACACATCAAACCTGTACTTGTGATTTTGTTTCCTTTCACATATATTTACATCCTTTACACTGTTGTTAGTGTTAGCTATACATTGTATATGGAATGATGTTCTTATTAGTGAACTGTACTCTACTTCCAGGCTTAAAATAGTTCTGTCTTCACCTTTGGTCAGGGGAGTGCTTGGTTGCATTTCCAATGCCAATGTTCCCTCTGTGCTTACAGACTCAAGGCATTGAATGCAAATCACAGTAAGAAAGAAGCATTAGAGGACAAGAACGACGGCAAAGGGACAAGGCTGTGATGGTGAGGTGCATTTTGAGAGCACATGGCTTGCACAGTACCACACACATATACCAAATCGGTTCTCTGCACATCTCCTATGTGACGCTTTCACCCCAACCTGCCCATGCTCAACTGCAGCAACACAAAGATGATTTGCACTCAGACCTGAAGTCCTTCATCACCATCACCCTCATCACCATCCTCACATGCTTCCAGCACTTTTCCCCAGCTGATACCTGGGCATGTGTCTAGACCACACTCTGGCCTCAGCCTCTACCCATGCAGCCAGACTGGATGCAGGTCTTTTGACATAAGGAAAGAAACTACCGCTTACTCCAACAGAAGTCCTTGTTAGCAGTCCTCTCTCAGAGGAAGGGCTGGCTACATTACCTCTGGGGCCCAGAACAAAGGGAAAGTGACAAATTCCTTTTTTTTTTTTAATGTCTTAAGAGTTTCAGGATGGTGACAGAAGAGTTAGCTAAGCTTAGATCCCTAGGAAGTATGGAGCCATGAACTTTCTAGGGACTCCAGACCTGGAGGACTGGGCTGCCTCCACATTTCAGTCTGTGATGCCCTTGTCATCCTGTGTGTGGAATGGATGTAATACAACATGAGTTCCATGTCTTCCAATTGATCACTGCTGCAGTCCTTTTCTTTCATCTCTTCTCTCATTACTTTAAGTTGCTTTACTTACCTGTGGCCCCCAGCCCTAAAGCCATCCTCCCGCTGAGATGCTTGGTCTAAATCACCCTATTTCAGACACCCCCACTGTGACAGTGTAACTAACCCATGACATCTGTACCCAGTACACCTGGGTCACATCAACGATGGTGGCCACAGCATGGGGAAACAATGGCCCATATTCTGGAATAAGAAGAACCTGGGTTCAAAGTCCCATCCACCACACCATATACAATATGTCTCTTAGGGACCCATGGATGTGCTACATAAACAGTTGTGAAGATTGGATGATGTGGGACCAGGCACAGATGAGGGACCAAATAATAGCTACATTTTTAAAGGAGAGCAGTGGCCAAGTACTAAGAGCATGACATTACATAATAACCCCAGCTCTGCCACTGTCCCTCCTCTAGCCCACATCCCTGGCAGCTCTTCCCCTGTTTCCACAGAAGTAACAAAGAATACCTGCTAATTAACTGAATATTCTTTGTGCTGTTTTAAAGGATTAAACCTGTTCTCATCTGAGAACTCATCTGAGAGCGGTTCCCACACAAATCCCCAGCCATGTGGGCTCACATTTCATTGATTTGTCGGAGTTCTCCATGAGCACTCTGTGAGCCTTTGGAGACTGGAGGAAGAGCTGGGTTTGGGTTTTTTTTTTTTTTCCTCTGCCTCTTGAGCAAGCTTGGTAGATTATATCTGGGCCACTGTTTTCTGGTCCACTTAATGGGAACAATGGTGGGTGCCTTCAGCTGTTGCAAAAATCAAATATGGTCCTGCTGCCAGAGTGCTGACTAGGGAGAAGCAAATCCCCGTTGTCATTGTGGTCTTTCTGGTCATCAGAATCCCTGGTCTTGGGCTAACAAGTGGGGCCAGCCAGTAAAGGCACTTTGCCCAACCCTGATATCCTGAGTTTGATCTCTAAGACCTACGTAACTGAAAGAGAGAAGTAATTTCCAAAAGTTATCCTCTGGCCTCCACATGTGTATACATGCACCACATAATTAAATAAATAGATGTAATATTTAAAGTTTAAAAAAAAAATAAGCCCTGGTCTTGTAGAACTACGGAAAAAGAACCAACTACTTAGCAGAGACAGAGATGATAGAAACCCATGGCCACACTGCAGCCAAGCAAATTCACTTAGAGGTTACCCAAGACTGGATGGCCCCAGTCTGGGCAGCTTAGATCTCTCTTCTGTGTGATAGGGACTTGCTGATCCTGGCTGCACTGTCTCTCATTCTTTTCCTAAGCTCTTGCCTCTTCCGCCATCCATAAACATGAAGACATTCCTTTGCAGAGATTTAATATCAGAGCCGCATGCCTGACCCAAGGAAGCACGAGCTTCCTGCGTACGTCTGTGTTTAACTCAGCGCAGCTTTCTGCTCTGCAGACAAGCCTGCATTCCCCCTGATGTCCCTGGGATTGATTACTCACACCAAAATCCGCTGCCTCAGGGATTTCCAGCCAGAAGTAAGCCTTCTTTTCATGAGCAATCACGAAGCAGCCTGGAGCAGGAAGGTGGGGGTGCCTGCATGGCTGGCTGGGCTCTATAGATATTGGTTCATACAGGCTCCCCCCCTCTCTCTGACCCTACATAGTAACCCCTGGTAGGGAGTTGCCTGGGTCATCCCACAGACACAAATGGGGGACCCAAGGTTGGGCACAGCACTGGATCTGCTCCCGTCCAAATCTGAGTAAAATCTCTTGTGTCTGAGGAGCCTTGCATGGTAGAAAGAGCATGGCCAGGAGGTCCATGCTTTGACTCAAAGTCTGGGAAGAAAAGGTGAGCACACTGGTCAGCTGTTGACACATCTACAAAGGGCCCCCTGTTCCCCTTCCTGGGGAGGCCATTTCTTGCCTTGCATCTCTGAAGGGCCGTGCATGGCTGAGGCTGGAGGCTGTAAAGACAGACAATCATTATCGGTGCACATCTCCCCCTCAGAAGCTTCTATTCTACTGACAATGAGTTTGAGCCCATCATGTACCAAGCCCTAGATGCCAGAGCCTTAGGATTCGGGGATAAATAGAGTCAACAACCCCACTGTGTTCTGCCAACCTCCATCCAGGTGTTCAGGTCATACCCCAGGAAACTGGCTCCACTTGAACCTTTCCACTCACCAGCCACGTGTCCTGGATTCAAATGTGGACTCCATCCCCTATGTGACATACTGCATGCTAGCTACCCACTTTGAATTCTAGCATCCCTACTACGATCTAGAAATGATAGCAGCAACGCTGAGCTCAGGCCTCAGGTGTCATAATTAAGTTAATTAACATTGAAAGGGAAGGGAGTTTTGCTCACAGATATTCCTACTACGCCCTAAATTAACGGGCCATCTACTCTTAATCACTAATATCCTATCTTCCCAAGGAAAAGCAAGCTTCATTTATGTCTTTCCATGTGTATGTCTTTGGAACAATCAAAAAAAATGGGAAGAGTTTGAATAAAAATGGAGTTATATGGAAGTATGTCATATTCTGTTATGTGATCATTTGAAGCCCAGCAGGGTCTCACCAGGAAACCATTACATTCTCAAAGAAACATGTGTGACAAGGGAGGGTAGGAATGTCTCAGCAAATCTTCTACACAACCATTGCCCAGTTAACTCCTAACTGGCTTCTCAGGGCGTGGGAGGCTAGAGAAACTACAGAATCTCTGCCTGTACTTTGTCCTTTAAGTTCCTCTGCCAGTCTATCCTGTAGCCACATAAGCTGCTCTCCATGCCTCTACTGAGATCTAAGCAAGGTTCTGAGTTTTCTCTGGTAACAACAATCTCATGAAAGCCCTCAAGAGTCTCAGCTGCCTCTGAAAGAAGGTGACAACTTCACTCACTGTCCCCAAGATCCAGTTTACATAAGAAGGAACAAGGCAGGCACTGAGCAGCCTTTGGGGCCAGGAAGTAGCCACCCGAACTCACAGACCATCAGCAGCAGCTGCCATTGCAGTGGTATGCACCAGTCTGTGATGTCCATGAGAAAACGCTGTACAGCTGCAAGGCCTAGGCCATAACCACATCAATCAAAGCAGAATCTGTAAGAATGACGGACGCATCAACAGCAGCAGATAACCAAGCTTGTACACTACTGCATTAGAGCCAGGAGCCCCAACAACGGGACACCAAATGCCTTCTGGACATTCCCTCACATCTGCTCCTAGCCAAGCTACACCCCCTGAAGTTCTGGGGTAACTGACTGCGAGTTAGAATCATCCAGAACCACCAGGTTACAGCAAGAAGAAGCTACAGTTAAGACCACATTTTCCTAGGTCGATCACTCAGTAGGAGCACCTGCTGCACAAATGTAAGGACCAGAGTTCAGGTCCCCAGTACCCACAGAAAAAGCCAGGTTTTACTCCATACCTGCCTGCATGGAGCTATGGGATGAGAGAGGCAGGAAAGGAAGCTCCTTGCGCCTTGCCAGCCAGCCAATGTAGCTAAAATGATTGGGAAAGATCCTGTCTCAAGGGAATAAAGCAGAAAGTGACAGAGCAGGACACCTGATATCCTCCTCTGATCTTCCTGCACACATGCTTGGACATGCACACGTATCGCTTGTGTGTGTGATGTGTGTATGTATGTATGTGAGTGTGTTTATATACATACACCTACAACTGTTTTGCTAGCAGGGTGGTACATGCTTTTAACCCCAACGTTCATGGGAAGACGCAGGAGCACCATGAGTTGGAGTTAGCTTATGTAATAAGATCCTATCTCAAAACAAAATGAACTTGTTTTAAAGCACAATCTTAATCTAAAAACTATATCTACTCTTTAAGGAAAACATAACATTTAATTGTAACCACAAAAAAAGGAAGAGAGAGAGAGAGAGAGAGAGAGAGAGAGAGAGAGAGAGAGAGCTTTTCAACTGAGTTACAAATCATGGCTGTAATTATCAGTCCAGGACATGGAAGCATTTATAGTACAGAGTGGTTTATCTGTGGCTTGATTTCGTTAACACAGATGAAGTTAGACTCAAGCATGTGTCATTAATTACCGCCATTTTCCCATTCACAGAACATACTGGATTTGATTTCTCAGAAATAATTATGAGATATAAAGAATCAGTCTGAATCAACAACATAATAAGCAGCCATCTTTAATACAAAACAATGTGTTTAGTCGTTGCTGAGAAACATCCCCTTAGAGCATGCCCAACAAACTGAAAAAGACAGAGGAGTTTAGTGAGTATCCGGTCATTTGCTAAAGACAATTTCCAGGATGCAACTTTTGGCTTAAATCAGAAATTCCTGTTCTTACCTGTTAAAAAAAAAAAATAGGAGCCCCTAAAATTCCATAACTCCATAGCCTTTTCATTCACCATCCAGCTATCTATTTTAACAGCCTCAAAATAAGGACTCCCCAACCCCAATCCCCCACCTACTGTCCTCCTAGAGCAGACCCTAAGCCCAGGTACAAAAAGTACTTTTTGAACAAGCAAACTGAAAACTTCACCAAGTCTATCCCAGCATCCTCAGGAAGGAAGCTCAGACTAGTCTTGCCCTTCCCAGGAGACCTCCTCCTCACGTCCTGTGGTACCCCAGAGCATCCAAGGACAGCTGCATTGTTTTTTTTTTTTCCCCAACAAGAAGGTGCAGGTGAGCCAAGAGTTTCTGAAGGCAGTGAGTGCCAGTCACCTACCCTTATCAATTCTCCGTCCAACATTTAGAGTCACAAAGCTGGCTGGAAAAGTGATAAGGAAAGGTGATCTGCAGACAGAAAACTTCCGATGATTCTCTCCCGGACAGACGAAAGCTGACCCCTGATTTCCTGCCTGCCCATCCTAGCAGGCCACTCTGCAGCACCCACCCACCCCGCCCCACCCCCGGGTCTCCCTGGCTCTTTTGCTCTGCCTTGCTACTCCCATTCTCTCCTTCTGACAATTGGAGAGATGCCTCAGTTTCCAGAGACAGACACAGAAACTCCCAGCCTTGGACGGCTCTGGGAAGTAGTGGATTCTTCGAAAAATTGTTTAAATATATACTTTTCAATTGAAAGTAAAAAAATGACTTTCAGGTTACAAATTAATGTAAAGTAGTAAGTGGGCAAAGATTTTTTTTTACCAGAGGGCTCCTGCAGGTCTGAGGCTGGGGGGCTGGTGAGTCCTGCTCCTAACCCAAGGTCTGCTGCTAAGCCAACACCCACATGCCATTCATAAAGTCCCTACAGGAAGTCTCCTCCTCCAACCAGGATTGGTCCTCCAGAGAGGCTGGCCTCAGTCCAGGACCCATCAACAGCAAATCTGCTCGGACTGGATGTGTCCGCCCTGCTGCACAGCCTTTGGGGGATTATGCCGGGGTGGAGTTCTGGTCTAATGGTGAGTGGGTGCTCATGTAACCGGCTCACTGTCTCATCTTGTCAGGTCCTTTCTGCTAACACGTCACCTTCCATACTGAGTCGAACATGGAGCCTCTGTAAACCAAAAGAACTGGGAACGACCGCCATCGCTGAGACCTGGTGATAAACCGTTCCGTTTACCACAGTGAAATCAAGGGAGACTGTTCCAAAGCTCAACAATGAATTTGTGTTGTGGGGAAGGCATCAGCTTTATCATCTCTGCTTACCGTGTAACTGAAAATCACAGCATCCACTTGAGCCTCAGTTTCCCAGCCCATGAAATAATGTTCAGTTGACCCTTTGGTACCTATGAGGAATTGATCCTAGGAGCCCTGAAAAACACAAAATCTACAGATACTCAAGTCTCTTACACAAAGTGGTATGACTTTCATATACTCCTCTGTGTGCATAAATAATCTCTACAGAGCTTTTAATACCCAACACAATGTACGACTATGGAAATAAATATACTGGATTTGGCAATAGAGAGATGGCTCGGGATTAAGAACATTTGGTGTTCTTCCAGAAGACCGGGGTTTGGTTCTCAGCACCTACTGGCAGCTCACAGCCATCTGTAACTCAGTGCCAGGGAATCTGACACCAGTGTCCTCCATGGCACCTACACACTTGTGCATATACCCACATGCAGACATATACACATAATTAAAAATAATAAGAACTACAGAGTCAACTAACCTGGGCCCATGGGGGTTCACAGAGGCTGAACTACCAACCAAAGAGCATGGATATGCTGGGCCTAGGCCCCCTAAACATTTGTAGCAGGTGTGCAAGTTGGTCTTCATGTGGGTCCTCTAACAATGGAAGTTGGGGCTGTCTCTGACTCTGTTGCCTGCCATTGGATCCCCTTCCCATACCTGGACTTCATGATCAGGCCTCAGTGGGAAAGGAGGTGCTCAGTCCTGCTTGAACTTGATGTCCCAGATGATACCCAAAAAGGGAAGGGGAGAGAGTAACAGGAGGAGGGATTTGTGAGGGTAGAACTGTGAGGAGAGGTGGGAGGGGCTGTGATTGGGATGAAAAGTGAATAAATAAATAAATAAATAAATAAATAAATAAATAAATAAATAATAAAACCCAATTATACTGAACTGCTTAGCAACTGACCAGAAAACAACATTCAGTTCAGACATGATTTCCCCCCCAGATTTCCACCCTCCCCCATAATTTAATCTACAAACATGGAACTTGCAGACACAAAGTCCCAGGATTGTGTGAGAATCTCTAGAGAAAGCAGATCCCAAGCACAAGTTCCAATTCATCATGCCTACCTCCGGGCTCAACCACTTTTAACAGGCTTCTGGAGCTTTCCAGTTTCCTTGTTCTAAAGAGTTAGATGTTCTAAAGGCTACACCAAAAGTTGCTTTGAGGATTGAAATGCACAGCATAAGGTTCAGACTCACTGAGGTCTTTGTGCTTGCATTGGCCTGGACTTAAATCACCCAGGGCCTCTGGGAGGTTCTACGACTCTCTGACGGTCTCACTTGGCATATCTGTGACACACCTGTGGACACCCAAACCCACAGGGCAATGAGAAGCTCAATCCATACACGTGAACAAAGAACACTTAGTGCAGAGAATTTAGCAGACACACAACTGACATCATTAACAAGACAATTCCTCTATAGGCAGTGGCCTTGACACAGGACTTAACACACGTCCTTAACAAATATTCTAAAAATATGGTTCTTTGAGCCATGTTCACAATTGCCTTGGGTACACACGAGGCCAGTCATGTGAATGAGCCTTTGCCCTGGTTGCCATCTGTGGGGGGGGGGGGGAGACACCAAATATGCATCTATTGTGGACTGCTCCTTAAACAGGACCAAGAAATAATAGAGTTCCCACCCTCTGACTTGAAGGATAAAAGGTTCAATGAAAGACGCATGCAGGATTGAAGCCTCTGCCCAGTGAAAAATCAAATGCAGCCCCTGGACTGGAAGAAGTTAGCGTTTTGACATGCGAGGAGTCCAGCCCGGTCAGAGATGGAAGGAACCTGACTTACAATCCCATAGGTGGTCTAAACCCATCCCCAAACCCCTAATGTCAGCCTCTGGGAGAAGCTGGGTCTGGGCAGTGTTAATACCTAGCCTAGCCTCCTTTTCTTCCAGATGAGAAAGCAGAGCTTAAAGGGTTAAAGTGCGCTCAGTTCTGAAGGGTGCAGAGCCTTAATCACAGCGGAGGATGAAGCATTTGCAGAGGAGAAAGGTGGCTTCTTCTCACCAGCAGGAGTGAGGAAAGCAGTTACCTGACTAGAAGATGTCACTCTACCGGGCCACTCTCACCACCTGTCAGAGACCCAAACCGTGAGAAGAGAAAGCACAGTGATTCACCTTTTCATCTAGGAAAACAGTTTTCCTGTCTCTTTTTGAGACTCCCAACGTTTTTCTTTTTCCCCACAACCCTGGTGGAGTGTCTCTAAATACACGAAAGCTCACAAGTACTCAAAACTCTAGCGCATCTTCAAAGATGGCTCCTACTTTGCCTCCATGACTGAAAGGTGATGCTAGAGCAGGTAGAAGTTCATTGCCAAGGCCACTCTTGTCACTTTGCTCCTCTGGCACACACACACAAAGCTCACAGGTCAGTATCTAAAGTTGCTTAACATGTGTATTTCTTATGGCCATCCTATTGAATTCATTTTTTTGTTCAATGTAATCCATCTGACAGATGCTGAAGAGACCAGGGGTGCTGTGTTCGATGTGAGGCAGAGCCATGCAGAAGTGTGGAGGTTTTACACTGGAGACAGAAAGCATTCTAGTTTGCCAATGAGTGTGTAAAGGACGGTCGGCGTATAAGGCGAGACCAGTCAGTATGCCTGGGATGCTACACTCCTTAATTTGTGTCCTGCCTGGTAAGCAAAAGGAAGCTCCAAGAAAAGCCACACTCGAGTCAACATGAGTCTTGGGAACAGACAACCATGGAAAGACCAGGAAGGCAGCTGTTCTCCATGCATGGGAGATGTGCAGACTCAGCGCTGTGTCAACGAGAACCAGTCTCTTCTCTTAAAATTGAGATAAGCATTCTTAGAGATAAGCAAATAAATCTCTTGGTAAAATGCATGCCACACAAGCACAAGGGCCTGAGTTCCAGGACAGGAAGGGATGCAGTCTCTAAACAAGACAGGCAGCTGATGACACTGACGTTTGACCTGTGACCTCGAAATTCATAGGTACTTGTGCACCCAAGAGCATATGAAACACATATACCTACACACACACATATGCACACCAATTAAATAATGACACTTTGATATTCAGGTAACATCTGCAGGCCACCTGCTGAGCTCAGCCCAACCCTTCCTTCCAGGCAGCAAGGGTCATAGCAATGCAAAAAGTATGTCCTGGAAGATAAGCAGCATCCTTCTCAGTGCAGGGGCCCTGCTGTCGATAGCCAAGGAGAGTCAATCAGCATGGTCTCTCGGGCATAGCTAGAGTGGTCCTATTTCTATCAGAGAGACAAAATGCATGCATGAGCGAGCCCATCCCACGATACCCCTAGGACCCCGGTTTAGTGCATCCCTTTTGCTTGTTACTCAAATCTCTATGCCACTGAGCCTGACCCCAACACTCCTTCCAAAACTCATTTCAAGTCATTTTTTAGGGCTAAGTGACAAAACAACATGTTGTTATCTTCTGATTATGGCTGGGTTTAATTGTCTTTCGACTTTTGTTCCTAAAAATACCACCAGTACATAAACAGGGTCCTATAACCAGGGAAATCTAGATCACTTTCACTATGGCTGGGCCCAGCCTCACCAGTCCCTTCTCATTGGCTCACTCATTTTATAGTTCCAGAATTTTGTTCCCCTCCAGCCTTCCATAGATACCTTGGTGATTTTTACTAAAATGCACTCTAAATACACTAAGACCGAAGTAATAGTTGACTTAAACATTCCCACATCTGATACAAATTACTTTCCAGAAACCTGTTCATCTCAGGGTAGCACTATCCTTAATACATAATAGGAAACAGACGGAGAAAGGGTAGGAAAGTTGCCCAAGGCTGCATAACTCCTCAGAATCAGAACCTATATGCACTTCCATTTGATTTCTCTCCTTCATCCACACTCTCTCGTTGCATGAAATAGGAATTAGTATAATACTCGACTCCCACAAACATCACAAGGTGACACATGCCATAAAACCCATTTCCTGTTCGGGTTAGCCTCACACTGAAGAAGAGTTTAACCATGGAGCTGGCTTGAAGGCAAAGCAAAATAGTTACCCAGGTGCTAATCCATACCCTGCCCATCTTTCATGAACATCTTGTCCCAAAAGTGACCCTGAAGATCCTCAAGGCACTTTCTCTTTCGTTGGTATTGCCTGACTCTCCTCAGGTTATGAACTCCCAGCCTGCCAGTTCTCCGCTGGGCAGCCTGTCACATTAGCTTGTGTCTCACATAATCCTTTCCTGTCGACTGACTGCCTCCACCCAAGCCTGTCTGTTTGCCTACTTGAGAGTCCCTTCTGAGCAGTGTCAAAAATGCCCTCCGCAGGGAAAAAAAAAATTCCCAAAGCTTACACCATGTTTGGGACACATTAAGCTATAGAGGGGATTGAATCGGGACAGACAAAGGGACAGAGATGACCAAGCACTGAGTCCCTTACAGAGGGTGCCACTGCCTGGCCCCTGTATTCCCAGGGCTCCGACTCTCAGGCTCCTCCCTGTCCTCCATCTAGCTGAGCTCAGCTCATCCCATTTAATGAGCTCAGGAATGCAACCAGTTGAGACACCCAGTGTTTGCTTTGGCATCTTTGAGCTGAGCTGTGGCCGAGGCCCTGCTCATCCACCTGCCGGATCACACAGCTCAGCCCTTGGATAGCATCCACTGGCAATGGGAGGACAACACCCAGAGCAGGGCTCAAGCCTGTTGAGTATGCTCTGAAGTATAATAAGAAGCCACTGTGGACCTGGATGAGCATCTGGGTCAGGCTGTTCTCAGCCTGACTGTGCTTAACCACAAGGGCTGGAGGCATCAGAATTGAGGAAGCCACTCCCTTGCTGAGTACCACTAGACCCTAAGGGTCCTGAACTGTCTCTCACTGGAGTCCACATGCTAATCTGAGGTTTGAATACAGAAAGCACTGGCTAAGCATGTACTGGGCTGTGGGCTAAAACTAATGCTGTCAGACTGGAGTGTAAGGGTGTCAACAGAGGCATAGAAATGGAGCCAGAATTCTTTAACCCAACCCAGCTTCTGGTTATGATTTCAAACTAAGTCAAGACTTTAAGGATAAAAGAAATAGGAAGAAAAAAATGTGACATCGGAATGGTTTTAGAAAACCTGGTATGCAACTAAATCAAGAACCTACGGACAGGGAAGCTACCCGGGTTTGGAGGCAACAGGATACAAGATTCATAAGGCTCCCGGGCAAGTGAGCAGTGGGGCTGGAGAGGCAGGTGGCCAGGGACTGGAGAGCGGAGCAAAGAGGCATGCCCTCTTTTCTGGAAGCTGTGATCTATGGAGGGCACAGGCTTGTATTGTTCACACCTCTTAGTCCTCTATTTATTCTGTCTCCCCTACTGGGGACATAAACTTTGAGAGTTTTGTCTGTTTGTTCATTGCTGCTTCTAAAGTGCCTAAGAGCCGAAACTGCGATCGTGGAAGCTCACTCAACACTGGTGAATAAGGAATAAGTAGTTAGTAGAAGCACAGCTTCCCTGCTAGAGAGCTGTGGGCTGTCAGTGAGTAGAGTTTGGTTTTGCAAATACAGAGCCTGGTGTCAACACCCTTAAAATCTGGAGAGAAACAATTAAACCTCCCTTTCTTCTTGCCCTCCGGCAAGTCATCTTCCAATACGCCCATTATCCTAGGGAAACTGTCTCTGCCTTTGCAATTTCTGAGTTCACCTGACCCAGCACACTCTACAAACCTCAATCTCACGCAAGGTGATGAAAACTAAACAGAAAACAGACCAGAAGGTAGCCATCAAAGGGGGCTTGTCACTGGAAGACAGCAGGGTTCATGTCATATCTGTTCTGTGTCCTCCTGAAGAAAGCGACAAAGCCAAGGCTGAGAAGCAGCCTCCCAGAAGCCTCTGTGAAAAACATCCCCTACTCAGACCCGTTTTTAAGCTGGGAACTTTGACTCACTGGGGGCAGTCAGAACTCTATGTAGACCTACTTCTCTCCTTCTTACTCTGGAAGCCACAGTAGCTCACCTGAGCCCACTACTTTTGCATGCCTCCCCTGATTGACACCCAGTATATACAGGCTGAAACATTGATCCCTTTCCCCTGTCTCATCCATAACATCTTTGCTTGATGCTGAGACTCTAGCCACATGGGATCAATTGGTGATACAGACATACCCCACATTCCATTCTCCATCCTTTTCCCCATTTCAATTCTAGCTTAAGGAAAAAATATCCCTCCTATATTAAATATATAGGACCACTGCATAATTACATATCGAAATCCCAACTTTTAAGATACTGGTGTGGAGAAAAGATGAAGGTGAGGTAGGGGTAGGTTTAGGTCATGATTAAATTGTTATTCTCATATAAGACGCTCCAGAGACATATCTTGTTCCTTCTACCTGGTAAAGACACAGCAGCATGTACCATCTGTGAGGAAGGAGTCCAATACCCTGATCTTGAAGCTCCCAGCTCCTAGAATTGTGAAAAATAAATTACTGTTACTTGTAAACTACATGATTTGTGGTATTTTGTTCTAATGATTGTCTGGACTAAGAAATGCCTTTTGCCAAGGATACAGTATTTAATTCTCCTTGTCCAAACCTTCCTGCCCATAAGGAAGTGGCAGCAGTTAAGGAAGCAATCTTAAGACAATGGGATATTGAAGTAAAAGTCTTCAGAGATGCCCTACCACCACCAAGTTCCAGAGCTGCGGTTTTGTGTATGTCATATTTTCATGGGCCTTCTAGAAAGCATTAAAGAGGAGGGCCTGCCCAAAGTCACCTACCAGGTAAATAACTGCTGGAAAAAAAGATTTAGTCTTGTGGCTCTCAAATTTAGGATGGGATCCTCCGTGCCAGACTCTTGTGGAAGAATCCAACTAAGTGTCAGTTCCCACTAGGCTCCCTCTCCAATTTTACAAAGAAAAACAAATCCTGGCATTGCATTGCTTTCCAGGATCCCAGCAGAAACCTAAAATAGAAAGCATCATCCCCTTCCAGGTTCAGGTGTCATGTGACTTCGAAAGTCCATGTGTAACTGGACTTTCACATGTGGTGCCCATATGTGAATGGACATCAATTCCATAAGCAATTATCTAGACAAGTTAGTCCCGGGGGAGTTTTACTGTAATGATAGTCATCTAAATATTGCCACCTATTTTATCCCTTCTCTAAGTCTTGGTCAAGGAGAACCAGGACTTTTTTTATCAGAGAGTAGAGATTAGAACTCCAGACATGTGGTCCCATATTCAGTTAGGGAAAGACCGCTCAAATGGATCTTATTTTAATGCTCATACACTTTCTGGAATGCTTTCACCCACAACAATGGGGCTGTGAGGGATGTCACAAGACCCAGTAAGAGCCTGGGAGGGAACATGGGCTTATGTTTCTACTTATAGAGAGCCAGGTCAGTTCCTTCATGCCCTCCCTGCTTTGTCTTGTCCCCAGCTGCTCAGGACACCTCAGAGTCACCCAGAAGAGGGTCCTTGCCTGAAGAGAACAGAGCACCAAACCTTTCTGTGTACAAACAAAAGCATGTCGATTGGGCATCACAAAGGCAAAATGGAACAACAAAAGTAAGGTTCAGCTCTGGCCCCAGACAGCCACACAGCCCATGCATACGCCGACACAGTGTGGGAGGGTGAGTCAGCCCACAGCCTTCTCAGCACAGTTTCAAAGGTATTTACCAAGTGGAGACTGGATTTTAAAGTTCCTGGTTTTTGATCTTGCAATCTCCTCACTTGACATCCCCTCCCAAAGAAAGAACAGAAAGGAGAAAGGGAAAAGGGACACACAGACACTCCCTTCAGCATTGCATGTTATTACCAAAGAGCTAAAATTACCAAAATGGCCCCTAGAAGAATCAGTTGAATAGACTATGCATCTTCCATCCTATGAAGGAAGATTATTGGTCCAATTAACTGTACAGTGCAGTGATTTGAAGACATTGACAAATCCTTTGCAACTCATCCTCCTCTGAGGTAGAGTCTATGATCCACACCTCACCCCCGAAGCTGGGTGAGCATCTCTGGTTGCCTTGAAGGACAGGGTGAGATGGAGGTGACTTAACAATGTTTACAGCCACCACATCTATCCCATGAGCTTCCACAAGAGGATCTGGAAACATATGCTGTTTCCACTTCTCTCTTGGGACACTCTATGGCCTTTGAACTGCCATGTCAGGAGCCACTGTCTGGAGTTCATGTGGAGAGAGTAATGTCTGAAGACCCACAGACATGTGAGTCTCCTTAGTCCAGAGACAAACAAGCAAGGATACCAGCCTGGGAACCCTAGCTTCAGCATCTATCTGACGACAGCCCTTAAGACACCCTGAAGGAGAACTGCCTGGCCACGCCCAGGCAACACATAAGATAGCAGAAGACATTATTACTATTGGGGACTGAAGAGTTAACTCAGTGCTTACCATATAAGCATGAAGACTTGAGCTTAATACTCACAGCCCACATAAAAAACCAGTTGTGGAGAGGTGCTTACAATCCCAGTGACTGTGAAGTAGAGAGAGGAAAGTCCCTGGGGCTCTCAGGTCTGAGAACTTGGAAAAAAAATCAAATCCCAGGTGACAGTGAGAGATTCTGCCTTAAAAATTAAGATAGACAGCTCTTGAGGAACAATACCAGAAGTTGACCTCTGACCTCTGCACATGCACATGCAAGCTAATGAGAGAGAGGGATGAAGAGAGAGAGGGAGAGAAAGAGGAGGGGGAGAGCACACAAATAAAATTATTTTTGTTGGTTTAAAATAGTATTTTGGGGACAGATTGTCACACCCACCCTCTCAGTGAATAACTAACCAAGAGACGGGGGTACAAAGGGGGGATGTACTGAAGTGCAGTGGCCCAAGCTGGAGTCTGAACTCGGGCCCTCAGTGTGGAACTGTTCCTCTGTCAAGAATGAGGAAGGTGGCAGGCAATCCGTTTTGGGGCTCCCTCTGGCCCTTAAAGTGAACTTCCCAGAACTCGGACATTTTGCACCAACAGGCATGCAAAGCCTGCTGCACCCAAAACGCTGCTGCTGTGGTAGGGGAATGTATGGCACCCACGAGGCCTGTCCACTGCTTTCCCCTGGGCTTTTGTTCCCCTGTGTTCTCTTTAGAAGCTGTATATTGTTCGGTTCCCCCTGGTGGCCATGCCTTGTGCCTCATCCCCTCCCATCAGCAACCTCAATCCCTCTAACATCATCCAATCAAAAGAGCCTGTGCAATGAGCTCTGTCCCCATTAACAAGGTCTACACCTTTCAGCATCTCCCGATGCCTTCCGGTGAAACATCTATCCAGCTTGTACACAATTCAATTTACAGTCGCTGGCTTTAGACACCAACCGTCAGGTTCCTCACTGTGGAAATAAATTAGTCTCTTCCAGGCCCTGATATTCCCTGCTGGGCCCTCAGAACTTATTCTCCCCTCTCTCCTACAGTGTTCAGTCCTCTCTGCAACATTACTATTGCTGAAAGGGTACAACTGAGGAAAACTGTGCTGTGAAGCAGCTGTGGTCTCCTCTATCCACCTGCCAGCACCAGGCCCTTAACAGACTCCAGCCGTGGGCAGCTCACCCCCTCCTGTAATTGGCTAGTGATATTGACAGCACCTCTTTTTTTTTTCCACTTCCAGCTCCAGCAGGACTACATCTAAGATGTGGGCACCAGAGTCTTGCTCTCTCTCTCTCTCTCTCTCTCTCTCTCTCTCTCTCTCTCTCTCTCTCTCTCTCTCTCTCTCTCTCTCTCATACACACACACACACACACACACACACTCCCCATCAGCATTTAGTGTTCATTAGTTTATGGCACACAGGACCCTCCTCTTGGTCATAGAGCCAGTGCTCATTTAGTTCAGCCTACAAACAGCTGAAGCTGACCTTTGAAATAATTGTGTAACATAGACAGATATTAGACTGGTATGTCGGAAGTAATTTAGCTGTGTCTCAGAATTCAGAACAAGGTTACACTCACAGGGTAATGTGTAGAATGAAGGGCATTCTAGAAGCAATAAAGACTCTATAATGGGCTGAAACATAGCCTTAAAAATTCCCAGATTGCATACATATATGCATGCAATAACAATTAGTAAAAAAAAAAAAAAAGAGGCCATGAATTTGAAAGACATTGGATAGAATATACGGAAAGATATGGTGGAAGGAAAAGGAAGGGAGAAAAGTAATTACATTATAATCTCAAAAAAAAAGAAAAAAAAAGCCAATACCTAACAAATGCCCTTTGGAGTAAAAGAGGGAGACTCGAGAAGTCTTGGCAGCCACCAGAAGCCAGATTTGGTTTCTCTGTCAGAGCCTCTGGGAGGAAGCCACCATAAGAACCTCTTGAGTTTGAACTTCTGGCCTTCAGAGCTATGAAGAAATACATTTCTCTTGTTGAGAACTGCCTGCTTTGTGGTCACTTGTTAACCTAAGCTTCAAGAGACTAACACAGACCTTGAAGGAGCATGGGAAGAGGTAAAGTTGTTTCCTCTTGAGGGCTACGTGGACAAGAAGCAGGAGAGGGCCTGTTGTAAAACACTGTCTTCCAGGCTTGATAAAAAACATGACTCCGTTACCATCTG
Source organism: Mus caroli (assembly GCF_978045245.1). NCBI lineage: Eukaryota > Metazoa > Chordata > Mammalia > Rodentia > Muridae > Mus > Mus caroli. Next base: position 88,701,146 of record NW_028227266.1, read on the forward strand.
GAAATCTAAGTAGATCTAAGGACAGCCTTGGACCTTCACAAGAACAGGCTTAATAACATTCTCTCATAGAAGGTAGTGGGGGAGGGCCGTCCCGCCCTCATGCTAGATCCCAGCCACTCACTCCATTTTGCACACCAACAGCCATAAATAACCATGCCCTAAAGTATGCAATGCTAGACTATATGGGCAGTCGAATGTTACCCGAAGGGAGAGATGTCACACGTGTTGTGGCGCAACTTTCCACTGATGTAGCCATTTGGGGGCCACCCACACTCCTGGCCCATGTGCCTGCAAGTAAGCCTGGCAAAGTCGTCGGTTCACCAAACTAGACTTGGGCAGAAGCCTTTTGTCTCATCTCATCTCAGTTCACTGTCTGGATGAGCAGACGTTTACCTGTGACTGTATGAGAGAGAAAGGCAAGCATCCCAGCAGGGCCCTTGTGGAACACAACAGGATAGAGTCAGGCTGGGGCCAGGCTGGGAGAAGACCTAGCACATGAACTGCTCCTAAGCTGTGCAACTTCCTCTTCTCTCCAACTACTCAATGATGCCTTGTAAAAATTAAGGCCTGAGATCTATCCGCAGGAGGGATGGAGGGAAGGCTTTGAAGAGCAAAGGCAGAGCAGCATCCTTCTCGCCTGAGACCAGGGAAATAGGTACAGGGGTATTGTGGGGGCCACTTGGTCTTGTAAGGTGGGGCCCACTGAGGTCAGTAGTCCAAAGCAGAAGAAAGAGGGCTCTGTGGTGTGAAACCATGGCGGGAGCAAGGGCAGGCTTGCACCTCACAGCTCTTCAGGGAGCTAAGAGCAAAGGCAGAAGAGCGTTTTCTCTGATTTTAATTTGAGCAGTTCAAGAGAGTGTGACCTTATTCCACAATCACAGTCTGCAGAAGCCTGAGACATTCCAGATAGGTGAGTACACCTGCCAAGTTTCCTCAAATAGGTAAGAAATTAACACCTCCAAAATAGCCGTGTGAGAGCCACCACGGGGCTGCAGCCCGATGCTGGGGCAACCACTGCCTTCTTCCTTCCTTTCTCCGTGTTTCTTTACATCTAGCCCTCCTCCACCCACCCGCCATGTTCTCCCCACTCCCTGAAACCCTATCTGTTTTTCTTTCTCCTTCTGCCCTGTCCTGTCTTCTAGACTTTTCCTTTCCCTCCCCTTCCTTCCACCTTCTTCTCCTTGCCTGAGACCCTAAGCCCACAATGGTGCTTCCCAAGGTCCTGAAGCAACAGGTAGTCCTTTCAGGAGCCCCTTCCAGAGTCTCTTCTCATCTAGTCTGAGGTAACGTGGCTGGCAGCCCTGTCTGACCTCTGGCTGAGCAGTGTGCTTTCTGACACCACCAGAAAACTTCAGGACCCTAAGCTGTGAGGGAGGAGGAAAGTTCCCTGCTAGAAGAGCTCTTCTTACATAAGAATTTTTTTTTTAAGATTTATTTATTATTATACATAAGTACACTGTGGCTGTCTTCAGACGCACCAGAAGGGGGCGTCAGATCTCATTACAGGTGGTTGTGAGCCACCATTACATAAGAATTTTTAAACCCATACCTTTCATATGACAAATAACCCTGGCTAGTGTGTAGAACACCTACTGGATGCCAGCTCGCTGGTATAATAAGCATTCTAGTGCCCTTGCACAGAAGGTATGTGTGGGTACAATAGGGACAGTTCATCTAAGAAAAGGGTGGTCATAAAATTCATTGTCCATTCTAGGTCATGTTTGAGAGCAGTGATTTCACTAAAACAAAAGGAACAAGCCTGGACACCCCAGCCCTGAGGATTACTTAAGGGGATCCATTCGGTAACGTATATAACTTGCATATGAAGGAGGAGATGGTTGTGTCTGAACAGACACCCCGCATCCAGTAAAGCAGAAGTAAATTTGGAAAGACCATTAAGAAGTCTGTTGAGGTCCTTAATCTACTTGGACTTGAGCTTTGTGCAAGGTGATAAATATGTGCAAGGTGCAACTTGCATTCTTCTACATACAGACTGCCAGTTAGACCAACCCCATTTACTGAAGATGCTTTCTCCTCCCCTCTCACCCCCCCACCCCCGCCACTGTATGGTTTTGACTTCTTTGTCAAAGATCAAGTGTCTGTAGATGTGTGGGTTTATTTCTGGGTCTTCAATTCTATTCCATTGATCTGCCTATCTGTCTTTGTACCAATACCATGCTGTTATTATCACTATTGCCTGTAGTACCGCTTAAGATCAGGGATGGTGATTCCCCCAGAAGTTCATTTATGGTTCGGAATTATTTTGGCTATCCCAGGTTTTAATAAAATGTGTGCCTGCATAAATGCTGCATGTGCATCGTCTGTTTGTCTTTTCGAAAGCACCAGAGAGGCAAAGCTACTTTTGTTTCAAACACATAATCTATTTCTCTTTCATGGGTTCAAATGTGTGTTAATTATATGTTAATCTCAAAATAAACCCAATAATTTGAAATATCAAAAAAGTCTGTTTATTATTTGTTACAAGGTCTCACTCTATAGCTCGAGAGCCTCAAGTCTCATTCTTCCTGCCTCTGAAATTTTTAGATAAGGGCCAAGCAGTTGACTAAGAGTTCATCTTTAAAAGATATTAGGCACCTGAAGAGTTCTGTTTTTTATTTCTTGAGGATCTAATATAATGATGGAAGAAATTATAAAATCACATCAACAGGACAAAAAAAGATACAGAAGAATCACCAACAGAAGTCAGCAGGTAGTTTTATAAAATCCAGTTTGGCGAGTCACTGAAGAATATACTCTGTGAGCTGTCACTAGAAGACCACGCTCTTAATGTGAAGGCATTACTACACTCACCATGTAAACGTTGCAGCTGTTGCCTCTAAGTGGGAACTGTCAAGGATACCTCTTCTCACTGAGATTAAATGTTGTTCTGGGGCAAGGTAAGGAAACAAATAACACACATTTCTAAGGGAGGACAAAGCAAAATTACACTCATCAGGAAGGATAACTTCCTACCTGGAAGAACTCCATCAGAATTTAGTAAAGTGACTGCTATAAAATGCTTACATAAATATCAATAGCATTCTTTCCTTGCATTTAGTATGTTTGTGTCTTATGAATATATAATATATCCATAGATCCATTCGTACATATATATTTGAAATTATATTAAAATGCTCACTTTTAAAGAGAAACATAAAAGAAACTTTAATGATTATAAATGTAAAATATTTTCTTGAGGAAAGACATAATATTGTGATATCTAATCTCCTTAGAAATCATACCTACAGTTTATAATACTCATTTTTTATTTAAACATTTTTCTGGAGCAATAATACATGGAAATAAATAAATGTATAACATTCGGTTTTTATTTTAAAATTTTGAAACTATAGATATGAACAAATAAAGAAATCATCGGGGGGGTGGGGGGAGAGGCCCTATAAAACCCGGCCATGATTGGGAAAGCTACAGTTTTAGGGGTTTTTGTTTTGTTATTTGTTTGATTGGTTGGTTGGTTGGTTGGTTGGGTTTTTGTTGTTGTTATTGTTTTGCTTTGTTTCAAGAGTCATTTTGGGCTAAAGAGATACTCAGCAGCTAAGAGCACTTTCAAACAGAGCATGAATTCAGTTCTTAGCATGCACCTCAGGGGCTCACAATCACCTATAACTCCAGCCCCAGGGGAATCTAACATCCTCTTCTGGCTTCCGCAGGCACCCACTCACGGAGTGTGAGTAATCCTCTTCGTCATCAGAATAACAAGGTACGTAGAATAACCCACCAACCCGAACACTACCCATCGCCCAGATGATGGCATTGAAACTCATAGTTCCAACTCACGGTGCACATTAAAAGTCACCTAGGAGGTTCTTCAAAATATTTATCTCCAAACATGTCCTCCAGGAGCAGGAGATGGGGACATCGGGCTTGGCTCTGGGTGTGGGACACACTCAGTAAAGTCGTTTATTTTATGTATGTGGTTTATTCTTTTATGTGTCAGCGTATGCACACATGGAGGTGCAAACCATTCTCGGAGAGGCAGAAAGGGGCACAGGATTCTCGGAGAAGGAGTTATAGGGGTTTTAGGGACATCTGGTTTCTTGCACAGGTGATGGGATCTAAATTCATGGTTGATCAGCAAGCATTCCCTCTAGCCCCAAAGCTGAAAATCTTAAAACAACACTCCAGAGCACTGGGAAGTCCTAAAATGGCCGATTGCAGCTACAAACAGCCAGGATAAAAGATCTGTTTTCTGACAGCATTTGATTGGGGTTGTGAATCCAGAAAAATACTAAACTGGCAGGCAGCCATTTTAACGTTCTGGAGACAAACTTGGTCACTGTGTTAGGCCTGACTTTTCTCTTTCTTTCTGATAAAAATTCATGATTTGATCCTTACTTAAGTTTAGTGAGAACCAAGCCACCACTAGGGGCAACATGTGAAAGTCGCAGGAAGGGCAGTGTGTTCAAGCTGCCATCGGAGGCCGCTTCTCCTCCCCTGGCTTCCTTGTTTCTGAGTGGGGCACATTGAACAGCTCTAGCCAACAGACTGTGGGACAACTTCTAGCCTCAACTGCAGAGAAACATGGTGTGACCTTCCAGATGTTTCTTTCCCTTCTCATGGGGAAAAAGCTCAGTATTCAATAAAGACAGTCAAAGCTACCATTAGACACTCACTGTCTGCTGTTAGTAGGTAGGTAGGATGATCAAAAGCAACTGTTTGTGTGAGATGCCACTGGGATGGTCACAGTATTCTAGTCTGGGAATAATTAGTTATTTAGAATAACTCACCTTCCTTAATACCACCTATCATCAAGATGGTGGCATTCAGACCCATAGTTTTAACTCACATTGCACATTCAAAATATCTGTCCCCAAGCTAATCCTTTGAGAAAGTCAGACTTTGACTCTGCGTGTTGTTCAAGCTTGGGGTCATTTTAAGGGTTTCCCAGGTGACTGCGTTGTGCAGCCCTTAGTTCAAATACTGCCGCTTTAACAGGAGAAGCTATGTGTTTCAGTGCTGACAGAGGTAACAGAACATGTGAGCCAAGGCTGAGTTAATATCTGCTCTTCAGACTTGGCTCTCTCTCCACACAGTAATAAACATACCTGTGTTTTATGTTGGGTTAAACTATCCTGGTCTTACATATAGCTGCTGATTCAAGAGAGCTGTGTGTGTGTGTGTGTGTGTGTGTGTGTGTGTGTGTGTGTGTGTGTACACCATTATATGTGTGAGCATACGTGTGTGTTTGTTTGCAGGCCTGAGAGGTGTCAGAGGCTCTTCTGTAAACAGGCCAGAATGCCTAGCATAAGAAGCTCGGTCTGGAATGTTCAGGGCTCTGCCTCTCTCGGGAACACTCAGAGCCGAGATCCTAATCATATTGGAGACACTCTCGCATGCTAATGACATTTCTCCACTTCAGCCAGGACCGAAGCTGAGATTGTGGATGAGATTATTGTTAAATGGAATGATGGATGATTGTTGCAGCTTCCATGCCTGCCTGGGGCCGGGTGTCCTGCACACAGCCAAGATTCCAAGGACTCGGAGAGGTTCCTAATACCTACCATGGTAGAAGTCATGTGCTCTGGGGCACAAGGCAGACTGAAGCTGGGTGGGAACATGTTGTGTGAAATCGGTTCTGTTCTGATGAAGAAGCGATTAGCTGTGACTCTTCTCTTCTCCCCCTACTCCTAGGCCTGTGCGTTCGCAGCAACTGTGACACAGCACAAATCAGTGGCTGCAGAGGCAGAGAGAGAGAGAGAGAGAGAGAGAGAGAGAGAGAGAGAGAGAGAGGCCAGCAGGAAACAACACATGCAGAGGCTGTGGCGCAGTTCCAATAAGCATCAAAACAGAAAAAGCGAATGTCTAAAGGGAGCTTGTGAAATCTGGGAGATTGTAAAGGGCTCAAAGCCCTACAAGTTCCTACAAAGGAACGTGACTTGTTGTGTCCCCGGTGATGTGATAAAGGTGGCAGGCATCTCATCAGAAAAGATAAGGATTGAGATGACTCAATCCTTGCTGGGGCCAAGACAGAGAGCTGACCACTGAGATCATCATGTCAAAGCAGCCTGCGGCTGATCAGAGGACTGCACAGCGTTCCTTGGCAGCCATCTTCTTCATTCCATGAAGGGAGTACTACAGTATCAACAGTGATGACAGAGTCTAGAGAGGTGCATGGTGGCTCAGGGGTGGCTTGGGGACTAGGTGGGATGAAGTAGGATCTTCTAGTTCATAAAATCCAGGCAAAGAGCTAAAGTCCAGCAAAGTTCTGGGAGGATTCTATTTCCTGATGGCAAATCAGGAAACAAAGGCAAGTTCCCCCTAGCAGCCATGAGCAAGAACGTGTTGCTAACATTGCTAGGCTGTCTCTGCATGACAAAATCTCCTGGGCTGCTCCTCCTCTGAGCAGGACTGTGGCCAGAAACTAGGTAGCAAAACTAAGCCCAGACAAGGGCCTACCTGAGGTTCCAAAGAAGGTCTGCAGCGCTTCTCGCCAGCATTGGGATTCTCTAGGAAACAGACCAATGATAAGTCTGCAGTATCAAGCTGGGCTTCAGAAGGTCGGGTAGGGGGCTGGATGAATATAACTCCAATGAGGCTTTCTATATGCATTAACCAGGTCAAGAATAACCACAGGGAGTCACGATGTCTTCCTCTCACGCTCTGTCACTGCTGCCTCTATCTCTGGCCATGTCCATTCCACAGCGCCACAGCCTGTTTTTCATAATTCAGTTAATCTCCCCAACACAGGGTTGCTCAGCAGCTCTGCAAATACCAAGCACACTGCTACTGCCTACCTGCTTCACCTAGGCCAGTGGTGGGCACCAACTGGGCAATTCTGGTAGCTTTTCCCTTCAGAGCTGTGCAAAGCCTTGGGCTTATCACCGGCAGCCACTGCCTGCCAGTCAGTATTAGACGTTGCCACCTGACCATTCCCGTTAATTCCAAGAACAAAGCCAAGTTAAAGTCTGCCCCTCCATTGATATAGACATCATCTCTATAGCTCTTACTGCAAAGGTGAAATTGAATGCTATGCTAGAGACTATGGTAGTCAACCTGATGTGTCTGCTGTGAGGCCCTTCTATGCTCAGAACAAATAATGCTCAGAATTGGGTGGAGGCGTTCCAGAATTTTTTTTTAAAAAGTCATTAAATTTGTAGAAAATTGATGAGAAAGAGGGATAAAGAGAAATATACCAGCAGAGACAGACCAACAAAGGAAACACCTGTCTTTAATGATCTCAGCAGAACTCAAAAGTCCACAGTGGGGCCAGGGGAAAAAGCATAATGAGGCTTTACATCAGAAGGAGTTCTAACAAGTATGCTGGAATCCCTCATCCCAAATGTTCTTCTCCCTCAAAAGTCATGTGTAGATAGGTGGGATTAGATTCTAAACAATTCAAAAGCAAGACCAAGAGATCCAGGCTTCATAGCACTCAACAAGCCCTGAGGTACAATCACAGGCTGGCTGTGCATTTAATGTTCAAAAAATTCATCTTCAACACCTATTATGGCCTCTGGCAATCGCTGTACAAACCCTGACTCTCAAAACATCTGGAGACCTTAGTCCCACTCCACAGGCTCTAGCAGTCATAGCGTATTTGCATTGGGAATGCCGCATTCAAATATAGCCAGCTGGTCTACCTGTCCTGTCTCCCACTCCTTGTGGTGCCTCTCTTTGTGGTTCCAAAGCAGGTGCTCTCCCCAAGGAAATCGTGAATGTAAAAATACTTCAAAAACATCTTCCACTTTCTCTCTCTTGCTCTACATCTGCTGGGCTCAGCAGACCTGCCTAAGGTAATGGGGTTGGAACAAGTAGGGACCAAGGTTCTAAAACTGACAGCTAGTGGGTCATTAATCATGAGACACAAGGGACAGAACTGAGGGGAAGCCAAAGGAAATTTCCTAGAGAGAAAGGGATGTCACTGGAGAGAGGTCATTAATGACCCAGCTTCTTTCCTTGATAAAACAGGCTCAGAAGATGAGTCTGGAATTCGCTGGGGGTACTTTTCATCTTGGCTTAATGATGGGATGTGGTGTGACAGCCATACGGATGTGTCGCTACAATACGTAATTATACATCCAGGGTGATCTGAAGCCAACTTTTCAACTCTAGCTGAAGCCTATTGATTAAAGACGTTTGATACCTGGGGGGTAGTGGGGGAGGTGAGTGCCCTAATTGGACTCTATTGTACTTTGGATGAGGCACTGGGAGTCAGGTGCCTCTCATCTGCAAATACCCTGTGGCTGGGCATAGCACAGAACACTGTGCTCTGTGCTTCAGCTCTGAGTTAACCCTGCCTGGGATGGTGTCCCGGCTTCACCCCTTAATGCAGTGGTTCTCAACCTGTGGGTAATGACCTTTGGGGAATTGAAAGACCCTTTTACAGAGGTCAACCAAGACCACCTGTATATCAGATCTTTATATTCTGATTAATAACAGTAGCAAAATTACAGTTATGAAGTAGCAACAAAAAATAATTTTATGGTGGGGGGGGGGTCACCACAACATGAGGAACTGTTATTAAATGGCCACGGCGTTAGGAAGGTTGTCTCTAGAAGTTGCTTGAGCTTTGAGCATCTGTCAATCATTCCTGGTTCTCTCCCTCACTAAATCGATGGGAGGGTTAAGAAGGCTCCTATCTATAAAGCGCTTACGGGCATGAATGAGTTGTATTTAATGGAAATGGAGGTGAAATTCTGCATGTGATAATATCCAAGGAGCAAGTGCAGCTGTATTCAGTATGGCAGTACACAGCTTGAGAGCATCGGGGAGCGTCTTGTCAATCCACCCTTGCATTCGCTTATTTAATAGGCGTAGAGATTTGCAGTGGCCATGACAGTGAGAATTCACAGAACAGTGAGCATGCTATGCACTCCACACCTAGATTCCGGACATTTGGACTTCAGTAACACAGTGAAGGAGATGATGACCATGTCACGGGCAAGTGAGGACCAGCCTCAAACAGTCCAGTGTGGACAGAGGCAGACTTGATGGCCACGGTGGTTAGGGAAAAGAGAGTAACACAGAACTCAGCCATAGTGTTTGTTGGTGTGGTAGAGAAAGAGAGGAGTGGGAGTGGGGGACCAGGAATATAAGATGTCCATGGGATTCTGGCCCTCTCAGACCCCAAGGACAAAGATAAGCATGACATTTGAATGCTTGGTAATTTCTCAAGTGTCCAGGACACCCTCATATAGAACACTTGGGATGGGGATCAGGTAAGTGGTGGGAAGTCACTGGTGCCCCAGTGTTGATAAACTGTTCTGTGGGTGTGGTCCTGTGTTATTATGCAGGGAGGGGGGGGGCAAGAGAACTGCCAGTCTCCAGGCCTTGTAAGGAACAGAGAGGACATGTGGATTTCTGCATGAGACTTGCCAAGCCCAGTGACAGATCAAAGCAGGGTGTGGGCCAGGGAGTGTCAAGATAAGATCCTGTCACCAGGAAATGAGAAACTGAAGAGGAGAGCTATGGGTTGTCCGAAACTGCTATACAGCCAGAAATTCAGTCCAGAAGCTGGGACAAGGACCTCGGTCAGACACCTTGGGAACGTGCTCAGAATGCCCTAGTGGACACACCAGTGGCTCCAACCATTGGGCATGATGTCTCCTGAGGTGCTGAGTGCCCCTCCTCCATCCTGTGAGTGCCACATGGGCCAGCTGCAAATCACAATTAAAAGCCCAGCGATTCCGTGGTGCCTGGGAGAGGACTAGACATTGTCTTCAGTGAAGGTGCGTGCTCTCTTGTCATAACACCTTTGCAGCCATGTCTCTGTAAGCAACCCTAACAAAACTCAGTGGTTCATCTTTGTAAAGAAGACATGAGCATGACATTGTGGGGCCTAGCTGGGGTGAGGGGAAGGCTCAGCAGGAGATGCAAAGTGACAGGAAAGGGTAATGGAGGTGACTAGGAATAAAATACATGCTATATATATAAGAGACTGTCATAATAAAACCCATTATCATGCCTAAGTAACATATGCTAAGTTTTTTTTAAAACTACATAGTAAAACTTAGAGGAAAATACGCCACACACAGATATACACATACATTCATACGTACATATATAAATATATACACATATACATATATACCCAGTACATAAATGCACACACATAAATACATACACCCACATATATGCACACACATAAGCAAATATACACACACACACACAAATATATATACATATATACACACATGGACACACACACAGCCCCACCATCAACACCTTTTCTGGTATGTGACAAGTCACTCTCCAGTTCCAAGACTCAGTTTCTGTAAGTACATGGTGATAACAGGCCTACTTCCCAGAGCTATTGTGAGAATCAAGTGAACTAGCCCTGGTGACTTAGTCTCCCTCTTCCACCTCTACTCATGATTTGCAAAAAGGAGACAGAACCGGTCACCGATCCCGTGGCAGTGTGAAACTGACTAGAAACTGAAGCCAGCCCATCATCCATCCTTGTAGCTTAACAGAGCCCCGTCAGGACTGCTTTTTGTCAGTTCCTGTCTTTGGAGTTCCCAGGGATCACGTTGGGACTACAGGACAGGAAAACCAGCAGGCGGAGGTATACAGAGCTGAGACCATCTGCCCTGGTTGTCAGTTCTGATCTAGGGGACTTGGTTTTTTTGTTTGTTTGTTTGTTTGTTTGTTTTCATTTTTCTCTGGCTTTTAAAGCACGTCTACTCAGTATTGGTGATCAAAAATGGAGCCCGATGTGAGCGTTCTAAGGCCTCTCCCCTGAAGCTTCGTCACTAATGCACTCAAAGCGGCAAAGCCACCTCAAGAAACGCAGACAAAACACTGGACCTTTGTCTCCTACAACTGCTGGTCTGTACAAATGCTCCCTAGAGCTCAGGGGATTTCACAGACCTCCTAGATGCCAGGTTGAAGGCTGACAGTGCCCATCCCCCTTCACTGCAGTTATGTAAGCCTGCTTCTGGCAAAAGGCCCTGGCGAAAATCACACGCAGTTAATGACATCGCCAAGGGAACATTGCCCATCATGTCTCTTTGGGCCTCCTGATGTTCCACTCGGTGTGAGAATATGAGGATCAATCAAGAGAAAAGACTAACCTTGAGACAGAGCACTAAATCGAGCAGAAAACAGGAAGGCCTGTGTTGGGCCTCCATTTGCGTAAACCTACATACGCCATCAACTCCTCCAACAGCCAAGGCCGTTTCTGACCACAAGGGGGCGCCCGCATCATGCTTTAATATAGTACGTGCTTGGGATGTTGAGAGCGTGGAAGACTGCGGTCTCAAAATACAGATAGGGAAACTGAGGCCTGGAGAAAGCAAAGGGTTCTTAAGTCATTCTGGGAATTTTCTTTGTGATCTTCACTCCCATTAAATTGAGTCATGGCTTCCACCAAGGAATACGTTTTACGGATATTCCTCCAACACCCGGATGAGGAATGCTACTTGCAGACCGCCCCACAAGAGGGAGCACCTGTGAGCCTCTGAGCCTTATACCCACCACGAGCCTTAGACAGAATGAGCTTCTTGATCCAAGGATTCTGGCTGGGATGTGGAAATTGCTAGTCTAGGTAGTCTCAGAGGAGGCCCACCATCCAGAAGCTCCCCCAACTCTAAGCCAGAAATGTCTGCAGCTTCCAACATCTAGAGAAGCCTCCGTGAAAAATTCTGCAGGCAACAAGGGTTAAAACCAAGTCACCACTTCAGTGAACCAAGTCGTTCACTTCAGACAGTACTGTCACAAGGCCAAGACAATCATCAGGGATTGTCACTCAGAGTAACGCTGCTATTTACTCTGCTTGTCCCAATTATCCATCACTGTTTACAAGTAAAGAAAATGACTGTGATGTCGACTTCGACAACCTAGAATGAGCTGGGAAGGAGGTTTTAATGAGGAATTATTTAGATTAGGTTGGCCTGGGGCTATGAAGGAGTTTCGTAATTGGGTGAATTGAGTTGGGAAGACCAACTCATGTAGAAAGCAGGAGGCACCATTTATGGGGTAGGTCCAGGAATGAATGGGTAGGGAGAGGGCTAAGCACTGTCTTACACATAATTATTGTTTTGTCTGTTTCTGTTTAGGGATGTAAGGGGACAAGCTGCTGCTGTTGTAGTTACCCTGCTGTGATGACCTGTGAACCCTTTCTCCCCTAGCTTGCATTTGTCGGGTACAATGAGGTTCATGGTGTTTAAGAGAGATGTTTTCAGAGATAAAATTACTTCGTTCCCCAGTTTCTCTAGGGAACCCTCACATAAAAAGCAGGAACTGGTGGGTAGCTGCAGAGCAGACACCCCAGACTCTTCCAGCGGCTCGGTGACTGCCTCACCGTTTGCACATGTCCCGGCTCTCCACTTATGCCCAGTTCATCATCCTTACCACCAGGAACTCTGTAGACATTCCCAGATCTGTTTCCTTGGCATGAGTCAGCCTCCCAGAGACAACCGGGGCCAGCCTGGTGACTGCATAGGGCAGAGGCTGCCCAGGATTTGTGCCCTCACCGCAAGGTGACAAGGAGCTTCCTGAGAAGGTGTGTGGTTTCATCTACATTCGATATTTGGATCCCTGAGTGAAGCAATCTCTTCTAGAACGCATGAAGAACAGGCAAGAGTGCCCGGGCACGTACTCACCATGCAGGTGCTCTGGGCTCCACAGGGCAGTGACCCTTTGTTTATTCCAGCCTCCCTCAAATTCAGACTCTCACATTAAGTGTCTGGACACAGCCACAGAAACCAAAAACATGTAGTTTTTTCCTTCAACGGAGTCTGAAACCAATCGCCATACCACCAAGTCAGGGGGCACTGATGACACTCCCAGAACAGACAGCACTGTCCCCTACTGTACAATAGGAAGGCATGCCATAGAAGATGGGTTAGTCTGGAATCAGAAAGGGTATCCTAGGGCTCTTCCACTTTTCATGGGACCTGAAGCTTATAAGGGTGTGTGTATGTGTCTATGTGTGTGTGTCTGTCTATTTCTGTGTATGTGTGTGTCTATGTGTCTGCATGTGTGTCTGTCTCCGTGTGTATCTGTTTGTCTGTGTCCATATATCTGTATGTCTGTGCGTCTGTGTATCTGTATGTGTATCTGTATGTATGTGTGTGTTTCTGTGTGTTTGTATGTATAAGTGTGTGTGTCTGTGTGTATATCTATATGTGTATCTGTGTGTCTGTGTGTGTTTGCATGTGTAAGTGTGTGTGTCTGTGTGTATATCTCTATGTGTGTCTGTGTATCTGTATACATGCTCACTTTCAAGGGGTGGGAGCCTGTTTGAACAAAAGGTTAGAAAACCAAAATCAAGTACAAAATCCAAGACTGCTTTTAAATGAGGGGGAAAATCACATAATATAATTTCTGTAAAACTTGAAAGTATTAGCAACTTAACAAAAGTTGGGAAAAGAACATTGTTTTTGCACCAATGTGCCTGACTTGACGCTAACATTTTTTTCTGACATTCATGTTCATTTAATCACTGAATAGTCTCTGCATAAGACAAGAACTATGTAATGTCATTTTTTTCCTTGTCAGAAAAATGTAAAAAGAAGTCAATCTTTCCTCCAGCTTAGTACATCAGAGAAAAATAGAGTTGGTAATTTCAGTTAAATGAATATTAATATTTAATATGGTTATTATATCCATTACTGTCCCATTGCTGTGACAAAATACGTTGCAGAAAGCAGTGTAAGGGAAGAAAGGTCCAGTTGGGCTCCCAGTTACCAGTTACAGAGGCACAACCATCAACATAGAGAAGGCATTAGGATCTGATGGTGAAGCAGCAGCTTCCAGCATCTGATGGATCAGGAGGCAGAAAGTTAGACCAAAACTAAAGTTGACCATACTAGTCAAAAGCTCACCTCAGTGACCCATACAAGGGAAGCCATACACATCCCCAAAGCTTCTACAAACGCCACCAGGAGTGCCAGAAGCCCTGGATCAGGTGTCCAATCCCCTGGGCCTCTGGGAGGACATTTTATGTTCCATTTATATAGTTACCAATTGGGGTAAATGTCTACTAATGATCCATATATATATATATATATATATATATATATATATATATAAACTATAGGATTTCAATGCAATTCAGGTTCTCTTTTACAAAGATGTATCTTCATCAGTTCTTTTGAACTTGAGAGCACTTGTCAGCCAGCGTGTTGATAACAGTTCAGCACTAACATCCTATTATAGCTTTCGAGTTATCTTTGTCAGTGTCAGTACTTATTCCAAATAGGAAAAAAAATTAAATGTCTTTCAAAGATGTTCTTTTGATTGATTTCTCTTCACTAACTTACCCGCCAAGCCATCCATAAATGGATTCATTGCCTTTATTCAAAATGTCTCTCCTCCTCTTAATGAATTGAATATATTGTAATTCACCCTTTTTAAATTACTCTCTCTCTCTCTCTCCCACCCCGTCCCCCTCCCCCTCCTCCCTCTCTTCTACATGCACAGACACATGGCACATATGTGTGCACATGCATCTGGAAGCCAGAACTCAATGGGCTCCTTCATTGCTCTCTTCTGAGTATTAAAAAAAACTCTGTCATGGAACCAGTGTAAAACTGCCTAAAACAAGCCCCTGGAATCCACACGTCTCTGCTTCCCCAGCCCTGGAATCACAGGAGAACACCACTGCAGCCAGCTGGTTAGAGGTGGGTACTTGGGATTTGAACTCAGATCCCCACGCTTGCATAGTAAACACTAACGATTAAGCCATCTCTCCAGCCTCATCCCTCACTCTTCCGCAGCAGAATAATGTTAACTTTGTTTATCTCCACAGATTTTTCTTATCGTTGATTCTTAATTGAATACACTTTTGTTTCTTTAATAAATTGAAAGACATCAAAAGGATATACCCAAGTCAAGAATTGTTTTATATATCCATTCCAAAATCTTACCAATTTTAATAAGATTCGATTAAAGTAGCATATTTGAGCTTTATTAACTTTTTGAAGTGAACTTTTTGTATCTTGTGTCAGTATTTGAAATTTTCTTCTAAGTCTTAAAAGTACTTAAGAGTCTTTAAAATGTGCCAAGCTTGTGCCACCAGGCTTAAATTGTGTCTTTTCAATCCAAGCCAAGATGAAACTGAGTTGGGAGAATTTCAGGTGATGGGTGAAGTTCTCTGGCATTCTATACAGAGTTGACTGTAAACTATCTCCGAGTAGACTGTGCTTTCAGGAATTTTCTCAAAGCTCTTTGTGATAGCTCACCTGGTGCCATGTCCTTGAACTGCAGGCCACTTATAACACCACACTATGGCTGTGTCTGGTGACCCCTCCAGTGTCACCGACACAGAGTGACTGGAGGGGATGACAGAGCATGAAAAGACACAAAGGTCTCAGTCAACTGCAAGCAAAATGTCTTACTTTTGGGCAAGTTTTTAAATTTCAGTAGCAAATGAGCCTTGGGAGGGATTATGCACCAATAGTCCCTTAGTTTCCTATGAGTTTCTTAAAATAAGGAGCCGATTGGGGGGGGGGAGAGTAGGTAACAGAAACAGCACTGACAAAGAAACAGCAATCACTTCTTCAATGATATATAGCCAGCAACAAGCCTCATACAGCTAAGGAGGCAGGAGGCTGGAGAAACCGGAAGGCTGGTGACAAGAGCCAGTGTTCTCAGCGGAGGAGGGCAGAACTGGATCCACAACCAACATCCGTCTTAACAGTTAATCTCACTGCTTTTTCTACTCCCTACACCTTCCTGGGGGGTCTCTGTCGATAAAGACCTTTTTAAAACTCTATTCAGCTGTCTGAAGAGACAGATTTGAAGAACGCGGGATAGTAGCATTTTATACATGAACAGAGTTGAACTACAGCCATCTTTTAGGCATTGTGCGCAGGCCCCAGGAGAAGACCGATTCGGCAGACAGGAAGCAGAAGCTGGGCTTCCTGCATCCCTGCCTTGTTACACCTTCAAGGAGTACTTTAGAGCCCACGGTACATGATTGCCACCTCTGGCGCATTTTGATTTAGAACTTACATCCTCTATGAGGTGACTTGGCAGTTATTAGTACTCCTATTTTACAGCTGAGGGAGCTGGGCCTGTGGGGGCTTAGATGACTCATTGTAAACAGGTTAACAAGGCTCTGTGTGAGTCATCCTCCCAGCCAAGGACAGGCAGGCCCAGCGTGCCTCCTGCGTTGTCCGATCAGTAAGTGGTCTTTGGACAACCTGCCTTGGGAGATGTGTCAGAGGTGATCTGCGCCCGTTCTATGGCATGAAACGCCGGCGCCACCCACGTGCCTTTCTTCCCTCTGGGGTTTTCAGACCACAGGACTGAACGCTGCATTATTGTTGGTGTATGAAAAATACCCTCGTCTGTAACTCTCATCCAAGCTGGAAGCCCCTCCTCTATCAGAACCGCTATGAACACTGGGTATTAAATGGCTATTGATCCAAAATTGTCTGCGTTGACATTGGCCATCCCACACAAACAGGATGTCCGGAGGACTTGAGTCAGAGCAGCCGATTAACACAGCACTGCCTGCCTTAGGCATCTCCAAGCTAGCCAACCCTTTCTCTCCTGTGTGCTCGGCTTGAGAGATAAGCCAGTGTGGGGCCTTCTGAAAGCTCTATTGTTTATCTGATGCCTTATGCCTTGCACAGGCTCAGCTATCCATGGACCTCGGCAATCTGGAAGCTTCCAACACCTAACACCCTCCCGCCCCCTTGAAGAGGACTGAGAAAAGAGTAATTGGCCCTCCGCATCTTAATTGTTATTGAGAGTCACTGCAGCTTTCAAGGGCATTTCCAAGTTTGGGGTCAGAGCCGGGAAATTGGCTGTGGCAGATCCCAGGACTGGTGGGGTCTGGGATAGCCTTGAATGAGGCTGTCTGACATATGTTCCCACGTATGAAAACCCAGGCGGAGCAGTGGTGGTTTCTGTGATCCCAGCTCATCTGATAAGGACAGCACAGAATTTCCCTACAGTTGAGCCCTTCTTTGGATGTTGCCCTCTCCCACCCCCTTTTCCCTCTACAGTGTGCACACAGTCCACTGGGCAGCCTCTTAAAACAAAATCTGGCTCAGAAAATAGGAACCACAAATGGGTCTGCTATCTCACAAGCTCTCAGGTAGCACTGGGTGTTCCAGGGGTGCTGGATCAGATTGCACTTGGCTTTCTATGGTCTGAATCCCCCAGTGTTCTTCCGAGAGAGTGGGAAAGATGTGCCAGGCCCAGAGTCAGGAGACATGCAAAGCTTCTGCAGTCAGTAACCGGAGCTAATGATTCTCTTCTCTTATGTAAAGAGAATTTAAGGGTGGCCTGTGGGATCCCTGAAACAGTTTCATCTTTAAGGCATCCCAGAATGTGTCTACTCAGGTGTCCAAGAGAAACATCGGCACTCTCAAAAGCAGCCACAACATCCCTTGAGTGTGTCCTTCCAGTGATTATGTTATCTTGATTAATGGGGGGAAAACAGCCTTGATACCTGATTCCTGAATGATTAGGAAGATGTCTGAGTCTTACATCCATAAGCTGTATGGCTTACAAATAGATAGATAAATAAATAAATAAACCTCTGTGTCTGGTTCTTCATCAATAAAACAGGGTTGCTAGCAAAATTTTTAAAAAGCACAGGGTATCTAATATATACTAATAGTTATACAGGTATACACTGTTGCTATCTAGAATCAGAAGCTGTGGCATACTGCAACTGTTTCCATAGTTCCTGGAGGCTACTTTGTATCCATCTAGTTCATCAAACCCTCAGCTCCTGCTTCACCGTAAGGTGAATCACCAACGGATGAGAGGCGGACTTTAAGAGAGAGACATTGGAGGCCTCCTATTTCCAATCTTCCTTAGCCGCCCAAACAATAAATCTCAGGGAACTTGACAAGCAAGGCTGGAGTTCAATATTTGTGTCAGGGTGCATCCACTTGGCATTTAAACAGAAGAGTCTGCCTGTGTCCTTGGGCTACCGGAACAAAGCCCCACGCACTGGGTGACTCAATACACTAGAAACTGATTCTCCCTCATGTTTCTAGAGGACAAAAGTCTGAAACCAAGTTGGGGGTGGGGGGGTACGCTCCCTCTGCAAGAACTAATGACAAATCCTTCTTCATTCTCTCCCATTCTGCCTTTCTTAGTAGTGCCTTCCTTCCTCCCTTCCTTTTTTAAATTGTTCCCTGCCCTCCCTCCATCTCTCTCTACTTTCTTCTTCCTTCCCTTCTTTCTTCTTCCTCTCTCTTTTCCTTTTCCTCGCTCCCTCCATCCTTCCTTCCTGTTTCTTCTTCCTTCCCCTTTCTTCTTTCCTTTATTTCTTTTTTCCTGCTTCCTTCCTTTTCCTTCTTTCACTTTTCTTCCTTTCTTTCTTTTCCTTTCTTCCTCCCTCCTCCCCTCCCTCCCTTCCTTCTTCCCTCTGTCCCTCTCTCCCTCCTACCCTTCCTTCTTCCTCTCTTGCTCTGAAGCCTCCATGGGCTCCCTGGTGTGTGGCATCCTAACTCATCTCTGTTTCTGTCTTCATGTAGATCTCCTCTGCATCTGTCTTCTCCTGCCCTCTCCTCTCTTACACAGATATCATTGTGCTTAGCCTCCACCTTAAGTCCAGAATGGTAACTTAAGATCAAAGAACTCACTGGCAGAAAGGATTTTCCCCAGGCTGGTCATGTTCCAGGTAGACATAAGTTTTTGGAGGACACTATTTTACCCAGTCCCTGGAGAGTTCTTTTTTTTTTTTTTTTTTTTTTTTTTTTTTTTTTTTTTTTTTTGGTTTTTCGAGACAGGGTTTCTCTGTATAGCCCTGGCTGTCCTGGAACTCCCTCTGTAGACCAGGCTGGCCTCGAACTCAGAAATCCGCCTGCCTCTGCCTCCCGAGTGCTGGGATTAAAGGCGTGCGCCACCACGCCCGGCCCCCTGGAGAGTTCTTGAAGCTAATGGCATTGGTTTCCTGTTCCTTCACAAAACATTCTAGTGAACGAGCACTCGGGTGTGAACAGTGAACACCCTCTGAGCATGCAGGATAGAGGGGCACCTGGGAATGAAAAGATGGCTTCCCTCTTATCCTCCCTTTTGTATGAGCGCAACACCATGACCAGATGAGGATCTTCCAGAGTGTGAGGAGTCTGGAAAGAGTCACTTTCAAACAACTTGAGCCACTGGGACCATCAGACTGGAGGGTAAAATCAGGGATACTGGATAGCAAATACATTCACTTATGTCTTCAGTGCCTGACAATACAGAGTGGATGGGGCACTGCAGACACTACAAAAGCAGGGGCCATAAGGAGACAGCTTGACTCATCCAACCATGTCGCCTCCACTATTTTCACTTGTCCCTGGAGTGTGGCTGCTCCCTGGGGATGTACCCTCATCCCCAACTCTTACACAGCTCCCTCCACAGGGGCCATTGGAGGGTCTGGATTCAGGAGTGGGGTTCATGAGCAGGACATGTGACTGGTGGCATATCTCTGCTCACTTTTTTTGCCCGAGCTCCATATTCATATTCCCCACAGGCTGTCTCTCCACCAGTGACTTGTAGGAGAACTAGACCCAACTTCTTCAATCTCATTATCTTGCTGATCTTCCCAAATGGTCTCATATGTCTCCACCCTTACTTACCACTTGCACACACAGGACAGGTTTCTCCATTCTGGCACTCCCAACACTGTGAGCCAAATCATTCTGTGTTATGGGGGCCTACCCTATGCATGGTGGGATCTTTGCTAGCCTCTACTTCTCTTCAGCTTTTATTCACAGAAACCCAGTAGCAGCCACCAACTCCCCTATTGGTCATCATCCAAAAGGTCTGCAGGCTTAGGAGACAGTGCAGTTGGTATGTTTAGGTTGTATCATAGATCTTGTCTGTTGCCTGGAGCTTTCTGTAT
This sequence comes from Mus caroli, assembly GCF_978045245.1. NCBI lineage: Eukaryota > Metazoa > Chordata > Mammalia > Rodentia > Muridae > Mus > Mus caroli. The sequence continues at coordinate 88,720,908 of NW_028227266.1, forward strand.
GGAATGAGTATGAACCTGAGATTTTGTACCCTCACTCTGAGACATCTGGTCATGTCCACTTCCTATTTTCTGTTTCTCTCAATGAACCTGGGGCTTGTCCATTTGTCTAGCTGGCTAGCTGGAAAGCTCCAGGGATCTTGATGTCTCTAGGACCTCAGTGCTAAGATTCCATGAGCATATAGCCCACCTGGTTCCACTGAGTGCTGGGAGATAAGACTCGGGTCCTAGTGCTCACCCAGCACACACCATCATCTCCCCAACCCCAAAACTGGGAAGTGTTTTAAAGTCCTCACCCTGGAGGTTGCCAGCCAAACTCCAGGGCATCCCACACCACATTTTTTTAAGTCAGAATATGCTGAAATGCTATCGAGCTGAGTGACCGGACTTAACTAGATAGACCAGCTTCCCCACTCCCACACTGGTTGTTTCCATATTCCTTTTAAATTCAGTACCGAGAATTCCGGCCGGACCAGCACCAGGGTAGCTAGAGCGCAGGGTCGGCTGACACCCGCCACAGGATTTTGAGACTGCTGGTGAGTGGAACACAGCTTCTGCTCCAGTCCAATCACACGGGACCTGAGACTGCTTTGGTTGGGGAGGCAGAAATCCGGCCTCAGTAGGGCCACAAGCCTCTACCGGTCAGAAAAGCACCGGGGTAGCTAGAGCGCAGGGTCTGCTGACACCCGCCAGCTACCCACGACCCCCGCCACAGGATCTTAAGACTTCTGGTGAGTGGAACACAGCTTCTGCTCCAATCCAATTGCGCGCAGGACCTGAGACTGCATTAGTTAGGGAAGCAGAAAAACGGCCTGAGTAGGACCACAGGCCACTTCCAGCTGGACCAGCACCGGGGTACCGCCAGCTACCCACGACCCCCGCCACAGGATTTTGAGACTGCTGGTGAGTGGAACACAGCTTCTGCTCCAATCTTTAAACAGTGACAACGACAACAACTAACCCCACAGATTACCAGATGGCAAAAGGTAAACGTAATAATCTTACTAACAGAAACCAAGACCACTCACCATCATCAGAACCCAGCACTCCCACTTCGCCCAGTCCAGGGCACCCCAACACACCGGAAAAGCTAGACACGGATCTAAAAGCATACCTCATGATGATGGTAGAGGACTTCAAGAAGGACTTTAATAACACACTTAAAGAAATACAAAGGAACACTGCTAAACAGGTAGAAGACATTCAAGAGGAAGCACAAAAATCCCTTAAAGAATTACAGGAGAACACTGCTAAAGAGTTACAAATCCTTAAAGAAAAACAGGATAACATAATCAAACGAGTAGAAGTCCTTACAGAAAAACAGGAAAACACATCCAAACAGATGATGGAATTGAACAAAACCATACTAGACCTAAAAAGGGAAGTAGACACAATAAAGAAAACCCAAAATGAGGCAACACTGGAGATAGAAACCCTAGGAAAGAAATCTGGAACCATAGATACGAGCATCAGCAACAGAATACAAGAGATGGAAGAGAGAATCTCAGGTGCAGAAGATTCCATAGAGAACATCGGCACAACAATCAAGGAAAATGTAAAATGCAAAAAGATCCTAACTCAAAACATCCAAGAAATACAGGACACAACGAGAAGACCAAACCTACAGATAATAGGAGTGGATGAGAATGAAGATTTTCAACTCAAAGGACCAGCAAACATCTTCAACAAAATTATAGAAGAAAACTTCCCAAATCTAAAGAAAGAGATGCCCATGAACATACAAGAAGCCTACAGAACTCCAAATAGACTGGACCAGAAAAGAAATACCTCCCGACACATAATAATCAGAACAACAAATGCACTAAATAAAGACAGAATACTAAAAGCAGTAAGAGAAAAAGGCCAAGTAACATATAAAGGCAAGCCTATCAGAATTACACCAGATTTCTCACCAGAGACTATGGAAGCCAGAAGATCCTGGACGAATGTTATACAGACACTAAAAGAACACAAACTCCAGCCCAGGCTACTATACCCAGCCAAACTCTCAATTAACATAGATGGAGAAACCAAAGTATTCCACGACAAAACCAAATTCACACATTATCTCTCCACGAATCCAGCCCTTCAAAGGATAATAACAGAAAAAAACCAATACAAGGACAGGAACCACGCCCTAGAAACAACAAGAAGGTAATCCCTCAACAAACCTAAAAGAAGACACCCACAAGAACAGAATGCCAGCTCTTCCGGTCAGAAAAGCACCGGGTAGCCAGGGCGCAGGGTCGGCTGACACTCGCCAGCTACCCACAACACCCACCACAGGATCTTGAGACTTCTGGAGAGTGGAACACAGCTTCTGCTCCAATCCAATTGCACGCGGGACCTGAGACTGCATTAGTTAGGGAAGCAGAAACCGGCCTGAGTAGGGCCACAGGCCTCATCCGGCCGGATCAGCACCAGGGTAGCTGGAGCACAGGGTCGGCTGGCACCCGCCAGCTACCCACGACCCCCGCCACAGGATTTTGAGACTGCTGGTGAGTGGAACACAGCTTCTGCTCCAGTCCAATCATGCGGGACCTGAGACTGCTCTGGTTGGGGAGAGAGAAATCCGGCCTACGTAGGGCCACAAGCCTCTTCCGGTCAGAAAAGCACCGGGGTAGCCAGGGCGCAGGGTCGGCTGACACTCGCCAGCTACCCACAACACCCGCCACAGGATCTTAAGACTTCTGGAGAGTGGAACACAGCTTCTGCTCCAATTCAATTGCACGCGGGACCTGAGACTGCATTAGTTAGGGAAGCAGAAAACCGGCCTGAGTAGGACCACAGGCCTCTTCCAGCTGGACCAGCACCGGGGTACCGCCAGCTACCCACGACCCCCGCCACAGGATTTTGAGACTGCTGGTGAGTGGAACACAGCTTCTGCTCCAATCTTTAAACAGTGACAACGACAACAACTAACCCCACAGATTACCAGATGGCAAAAGGTAAACGTAATAATCTTACTAACAGAAACCAAGACCACTCACCATCATCAGAACCCAGCACTCCCACTTCGCCCAGTCCAGGGCACCCCAACACACCGGAAAAGCTAGACACGGATCTAAAAGCATACCTCATGATGATGGTAGAGGACTTCAAGAAGGACTTTAATAACACACTTAAAGAAATACAAAGGAACACTGCTAAACAGGTAGAAGACATTCAAGAGGAAGCACAAAAATCCCTTAAAGAATTACAGGAGAACACTGCTAAAGAGTTACAAATCCTTAAAGAAAAACAGGATAACATAATCAAACAGGTAGATGTCCTTACAGAAAAACAGGAAAACACATCCAAACAGATGATGGAATTGAACAAAACCATACTAGACCTAAAAAGGGAAGTAGACACAATAAAGAAAACCCAAAATGAGGCAACACTGGAGATAGAAACCCTGGGAAAGAAATCTGGAACCATAGATACGAGCATCAGCAACAGAATACAAGAGATGGAAGAGAGAATCTCAGGTGCAGAAGATTCCATAGAGAACATCGGCACAACAATCAAGGAAAATGTAAAATGCAAAAAGATCCTAACTCAAAACATCCAAGAAATACAGGACACAACGAGAAGACCAAACCTACGGATAATAGGAGTGGATGAGAATGAAGATTTTCAACTCAAAGGACCAGCCAACATCTTCAACAAAATTATAGAAGAAAACTTCCCAAATCTAAAGAAAGAGATGTCCATGAACATACAAGAAGCCTACAGAACTCCAAATAGATTGGACCAGAAAAGAAATACCTCCCAACACATAATAATCAGAACAACAAATGCTCTAAATAAAGATAGAATACTAAAAGCAGTAAGAGAAAAAGGCCAAGTAACATATAAAGGCAAGCCTATCAGAATTACACCAGATTTCTCACCAGAGACTATGAAAGCCAGAAGATCCTGGACGGATGTTATACAGACACTAAAAGAACACAAATTCCAGCCCAGGCTACTATACCCAGCCAAACTCTCAATTAACATAGATGGAGAAACCAAAGTATTCCACGACAAAACCAAATTCACACATTATCTCTCCACGAATCCAGCCCTTCAAAGGATAATAACAGAAAAAAACCAATACAAGGACAGGAACCACGCCCTAGAAACAACAAGAAGGTAATCCCTCAACAAACCTAAAAGAAGACAGCCACAAGAACAGAATGCCAACTTTAACAACAAAAATAACAGGAAACAACAATTACTTTTCCTTAATATCTCTTAATATCAATGGACTCAACTCCCCGATAAAAAGACATAGACTAACAAACTGGCTACACAAACAAGACCCAACATTTTGCTGCTTACAGGAAACTCATCTCAGAGAAAAAGATAGACACTACCTCAGAATGAAAGGCTGGAAAACAATTTTCCAAGCAAATGGTATGAAGAAACAAGCTGGAGTAGCCATTCTAATATCTGATAAGATTGACTTCCAACCCAAAGTCATTAAAAAATACATAAAATATCTATGCTCCAAATACAAAGGCAGCCACATTCATTAAAGAAACTTTAGTAAATCTCAAAGCACACATTGCACCTCATACAATAATAGTGGGAGACTTCAACACACCACTTTCACCAATGGACAGATCGTGGAAACAGAAACTAAACAGGGACACAGTGAAACTAACAGAAGTTATGAATCAAATGGATCTGGCAGATATCTACAGAACATTCTATCCTAAAACAAAAGGATATACCTTCTTCTCAGCACCTCATGGTACCTTCTCCAAAATTGACCACATAATTGGTCACAAAACAGGCCTCAACAGATACAAAAATATTGAAATTGGCCCATACATCCTATCAGATCACCATGGACAAAGGCTGATCTTCAATAACAAAATAAATAATAGAAAACCCACCTTCACGTGGAAACTGAACAACACTCTTCTCAATGATACCTTGGTCAAGGAAGGAATAAAGAAAGAAATTAAGGACTTTTTAGAGTTCAATGAAAATGAAGCCACAACATACCCAAACTTATGGGACGCAATGAAAGCATTTCTAAGAGGAAAACTCATAGCTCTGAGTGCCTCCAAAAGGAAACTAGAGAGAGCACACATTAGCAGCTTGACAACATACCTAAAAGCACTAGAACAAAAGGAAGCAAATTCACCCAAGAGGAGTAGACGGCAGGAAATAATCAAACTCAGGGGCGAAATCAACCAAGTGGAAACAAGAAGAACTATTCAAAGAATCAACCAAACAAGGAGCTGGTTCTTTGAGAAAATCAACAAGATAGATAAACCCTTAGCCAGACTCACTAGAGGGCACAGGGAAAGCATCCTAATTAACAAAATCAGAAATGAAAAAGGAGACATAACAACAGATCCTGAAGACATCCAAAACACCATCAGATCCTTCTACCAAAGGCTATACTCAACAAAACTGGAGAACCTGGATGAAATGGAGAAGTTCCTAGACAGATACCAGGTACCAAAGTTGAATCAAGATCAGGTTAATGATCTAAACAGCCCTATATCCCCCAAAGAAATAGAAGCAGTCATTGATAGTCTCCCAACTAAAAAAAGCCCAGGACCAGACGGGTTTAGTGCAGAGTTCTATCAGACCTTCAAAGAAGATCTAATCCCAGTTCTTCACAAACTATTCCACAAAATAGAAACAGAAGGTACTCTACCCAACTCATTCTATGAAGCCACAATTACTCTGATACCTAAACCACAAAAAGACCCAACAAAGATAGAAAACTTCAGACCAATATCCCTTATGAATATTGATGCAAAAATCCTCAATAAAGTTCTTGCTAACCGAATCCAAGAACACATCAAAACAATCATCCATCCTGACCAAGTAGGTTTCATCCCAGGGATGCAGGGATGGTTCAATATACGGAAATCCATCAACGTAATCAGGTATATAAACAAACTCAAAGACAAAAACCACATGGTCATCTCGTTAGATGCGGAAAAAGCATTTGACAAGATCCAACACCCATTCATGATAAAAGTCTTGGAAAGATCAGGAATTCAAGGCCCATACCTAAACATAATAAAAGCAATCTACAGCAAACCAGTAGCCAACATCAAAGTAAATGGTGAGAAGCTTGAAGGAATCCCTCTAAAATCAGGCACTAGACAAGGCTGTCCACTTTCTCCATACCTATTCTACATTGTACTTGAAGTCCTAGCCAGAGCAATTCGACAACAAAAGGAGATCAAAGGGATACAAATTGGAAAAGATGAAGTCAAAATATCACTTTTTGCAGATGATATGATAGTATATATAAGTGACCCTAAAAATTCCACCAGAGAACTCCTAAGCCTGATAAACAGCTTCGGTGAAGTAGCTGGATATAAAATTAACTCAAACAAATCAATGGCCTTTCTCTACACAAAGAATAAACAGGCTGAGAAAGAAATTAGGGAAACAACACCCTTCTCAATAGTCACAAATAATATAAAATATCTTGGCGTGACTCTAACTAAGGAAGTGAAAAATCTGTATAATAAAAACTTCAAGTCTCTGAAGAAGGAAATTATAGAAGATCTCAGAAGATGGAAAGATCTCCCATGCTCATGGATTGGCAGGATCAACATTGTAAAAATGGCTATCTTGCCAAAAGCAATCTACAGATTCAATGCAATCCCCATCAAAATTCCAAATCAATTCTTCAACGAATTAGAAAGTGCAATCTGCAAATTCATCTGGAATAACAAAAAACCTAGGATAGCAAAAACTCTTCTCAAGGATAAAAGAACCTCTGGTGGAATCACCATGCCGGACCTAAAGCTCTACTACAGAGCAATTGTGATAAAAACTGCATGGTACTGGTATAGTGACAGACAAATAGACCAATGGAATAGAATTGAAGACCCAGAAATGAACCCACACACTTAAGGTCACTTGATCTTCGACAAGGGAGCTAAAAACATCCAGTGGAAGAAAGACAGCATTTTCAACAAATGGTGCTGGCACAACTGGTTGGTAACATGTAGAAGAATGCGAATCGATCCATTCCTATCTCCTTGTACTAAGGTCAAGTCTAAGTGGATCAAGGAACTTCACATAAAACCAGAGACACTGAAACTTATAGAGGAGAAAGTGGGGAAAAGCCTTGAAGATATGGGCACAGGGGAAAATTTCTTGAATAGAACAGTAATGGCTTGTGCTGTAAGATCGAGAATTGACAAGTGGGACCTCATGAAACTGCAAAGCTTCTGCAAGGCAAAAGACACCATCAATAAGACAAAAAAACCACCAACGGATTGGGAAAGGATCTTCACCTATCCTAAATCAGATAAGGGACTAATATCCAATATATATAAAGAACTCAAGAAGGTGGACTCCAGAAAGTCAAATAACCCCATTAAAAAATGGGGCTCAGAACTGAACAAAGAATTCTCACCTGAGGAATACCGAATGGCAGAGAAGCACCTGAAAAAATGTTCAACATCCTTAATCATCAGGGAAATGCAAATCAAAACAACCCTGAGATTCCACCTCACACCAGTCAGAATGGCTAAGATCAAAAATTCAGGTGACAGCAGATGCTGGCGAGGATGTGGAGAAAGAGGAACACTCCTCCATTGTTGGTGGGATTGCAAGCTTGTACAACCACTCTGGAAATCAGTCTGGCGGTTCCTCAGAAAATTGCACATAGTACTACTGGAGGATCCAGCAATACCTCTCCTGGGCATATATCCAGAAGATGTCCCAACCGGTAAAAAGGACACATGCTCCACTATGTTCATAGCAGCCCTATTTATAATAGCCAGAAACTGGAAAGAACCCAGATGTCCCTCAACAGAGGAATGGATACAGAAATTATGGTACATTTACACAATGGAGTACTACTCAGCTATTAAAAAGAATGAATTTATGAAATTCCTAGCCAAATGGATGGACCTGGAGGGCATCATCTTGAGTGAAGTAACACAATCACAAAAGAACTCACACAATATGTATTCACTGATAAGTGGATATTAGCCCAAAACTTAGGATACCCAAGATATAAGATACAATTTGCTAAACGCATGAAACTCAAGAAGAATGAAGACCAAAGTGTGGACACTGTGCCCCTTCTTAGAATTGGAAACAAAACACCCAGGGAAGGAGTTACAGAGACAAAGTTCGTAGCTGTGATGAAAGGATGGACCATTTAGAGACTGCCGTATCCAGGGATCCTTTCCATAAGCAGCTTGTAAATGCTGACACCATTGCATACACTAGCAAGATTTTGCTGAAAGGACCCAAATATAGCTGTCTCTTGTGAGACGATGCCGGGGCCTAGCAAACACAGGAGTGCATGTTCACAATCAGCTATTGGATGTATCACAGGGCTCCCTATGCAGAAGCTATAGAAAGTACCCAAGGAGCTAAAGGGATCTGCAACCCTATTGTCAGAACAACATGATGTACTAACCAGAACCCCGGAGCTCTTGTCTCTAGCTGCATATGTATCGAAAGATGGCCTAATCGGCCATCATTGGAAAGAGAGGCCCATTGGACTTGCAAACTTTATATGCCCCAATATAGGGGAATGCCAGGGCCAAAAGAATGGGAATGGGTGGGTAGGGAAGTGGGGGGCGCTATGGGGGACTTTTGGGATAGCATTGGAAATGTAACTGAGGAAAATATGTAATATAAATATTAAAAATTTAAAAATAAATAAATAAATTCAGTACCGAGGCTCAAATCACAGGATCTGGGCATTCTAGACACACCCTGCATCCTGTCCCTGTCACCAGAATCTAAACCAAATCTAATTGGAGGTAAAATAAGGATGATGGAAACATATATAAAGAAGCACATACAGGTAGCTGCCTTTGACATATGATGAGTTTTCAATGAATGCTACCAGTGTCGGTAATACTGGGTACAGAGCCTAGAGCTTTCAACCACCTTATGGCGAGGTGCTTGTAGGTTGCATAGCAAATGCTACAATGACCCAGGTGCTGTATGTGATTATTGCTGTACCACTTAAATCAGGATGACGATGATGAAGACGATGATGTCGAAGATGAAGATGATGTTATGGATGCTATTACTGTCATTCCTGGTTTACAGGGCAAAGAGGTTAAGGCTCAGAGTGGTTGATGACTTACCTCAACCCAGACAGTGACAGTCTGAGGCTAAACTGACCCCTCTTCACACATGTCACCACACTGACTCTCAGGAAGATGTGTGAATTGGATCCTCTCCTTTGTATTTCACATATGAGGAAATGGGCTCAGAGGAATGACTGGAGCTGCACAGCCAAGAAGCAGGAGGGAGCAGCTTCAGAAGCAAGACCTGCTCCATCCGACACTGGTGTTTCCCTACCAAGACTTGAACAAACTACCGCGAGTTATTTCAAAAGAGATGGAGCCATTTGGAGCTCAGCCTGGAAACAGAAATGCTTTTTGCCTTCTGTCTGTTGCTGTGGTCTCTGAATGCTTTGAGAATTAATTACCACTATTAATTTCCAGTATTACCCAGCTCATTACAGTTCTTTTTTTTTTCCATGCCTATTGCTGGCCCCGGGGCCAGTCTGTAGTTCTGAAAAGGGGCAGCTGACTCCCACAAAGGTATGTTTCAATACAATTGACCTGCCAGCAGCCAGCCCAACCCCGCATCACGGGAAACAGCCCACGGCCTGGCAGGCCCTGGAGCTACTTAGTTAGATTGAAGGTCCAGGGCACTATCTGTGGTAAACTAAATGAAGAGTCATCAGCTAGACCCTGTGGCTATTTGGGAACATTCCAGATCTGGGATTTGGGAGAGTCCAAGGTATTGAAATCCACAGCCTTGCTCCAGTCTGGCAGCAGCTGCTGCTGCTACTGTTGCTGCTGGGTTTTTCCCTCCATGCTGCTTCTTGGACTAGGCCATCCTGCCCTGCCTTGGCTCCAAGAGGTAAAGGAAACATTCGATATTTCTCATTGGTCTCAGTATACTCTCAGGGGTAAATTCTATCTTCCAGTTTCAAGTCAGGATAGGTATAGGTCCTAAGCCTCCTGTTCCTATCTTGGTTCAGTAGCACCCCTACACTGCTTCAGATCCCTGGAGAGACACATTCTGGGTCCACTGACAATTCTTGATGTGGCCAGAGTGAGTGGATGTTACCTAGGCATTAAGGTGGAAGCTTATCCCTGAGATCAGAGCTGGGCCTGGCAGGTGCCTCCAAAATTCTGAGCAAGTGGTCGACCTTAGGGTCAGGGACAACACTAGTCCCAAGGAGTGCTGCTGGGGAGAAGCTAGAAGCTTCAGGATCGACTGCTCCATCCAGTGTAGTCCTGTGGGTAAAGAGGCAGGGTATGACTTAGAGGAAACTTTCAGAAGACCCATGGCACTGCAGAGCCAAAACTCAGAGGGGATCGTGGGAGTGGAGGGGATCTATCCCCATGGCAATCCCAAGAGAGGTAAGCCAACTACCAGCCCTATAGAGTGTCAAGGGAATACACTGTCTCTGCCTCAAAGCAGAGGAGATGCCCAGTTTAGGAGCCCAGGATGATGGCCAAAGAAGATGGGGTACCCCAGATCATAGTAAATAAGCTCAGAGACAATGTTTTCCTGGAAGATAGACTCAAAGGCAACCCAAAGTGTATCAGGCCTTTGAGTGGGTCCATGTGGACTGAGGTCTAGGATCTGAGGCCAAGGTGATACTAGGAAAAACTGATACCTTAGCAACCAGCAAGTTCTACAGGGTCTGGAGACAAAACCTGGAAATACAGCCGGTAAGAACACACGGGCCTCTTCAACAAGCTGGGAGAGGGAAGGCAGTTTGTGTTTGGTTAGACCCTGTGGTTTTTAGGCTTCTGGTGGTAAAATTTCACCTCACAGTAAGAAGTGTATGGCAGAGACAATTTGTTCTCTTTACAGTAGCAAAGGAGAGAATGGCTGAAATCCTTTGAACTCTTCAAGATCCTGTTCTCAATGTCTACAAGGGTTCTACCAAGGCCCACCTCTTAAAGCTTCCACCAGAAGCTGAAGGCCAAGCCTTTGACACAGGGGCCTTTGGAGAATGCTTCTCTAAGCCAAAGCAGTGACTTACTTCAACTCAGACCATTCATCAGTGACACAACCTGGGTTCACACTCACTTGACTCCATTTAAAAGGACAAGTACTGATTCAAGGGGACTCTGGAGACCCTGATGGGAAGAGGTGAGGGCCCTCTGGTCTCCAGGGCCCCTGGAATGGATTGATATTGGCTAGATATCCCTCGGGTTCAAAGTGAGATACTGTTTCCAGGCAAGAAGCAGAGCCTTTCCTGGTAATTATATATTCTCTGGAGTGGTTTGGGGTTGACAAGCCTGGGGTTCTCCATCACAAAGTATCTTTCCCCAAAGATATTATGGCCATGTTTGAGGCTCCATGGGAGTCTGTACTGAGCCTGGCTTGCACAAGACAGGTCAATACAGAGGCATAGCATCAACCTATCTTCCTTGCATGGAGGACAACCAAAGGAAGTTATTGCACAGCACTGATGAATATACATGGATGAGATCACATGTACAGGAAGTGTCATGAGAGGAGATACACAGGCCCATCTATTATATGCAAAGAACACAGAGGAGCAATGACCCTCAGAGGGAGTGTGGAAATACAGACTAATGACTAAGCACAAGTGTCCAGAGCTGATAAACTCACTTTAAACATGATCCTGGCTAGGATGTGGAGTCCCAAGTGGGATTAAAGAGCAACCTTTACAAAGTTTGAAACTGTATCTCCAATTCCAAAATAATCCATGCTATTTACTTCATTATTGGTGTGTGTGTGTGTGTGTGTGTGTGTGTGTGTGTGTGTGTGTGTGTATTATATATGAGTGTGTGCTGTGGGCACACATGCCCATACACAGAAGCAGAGGCCAGAGGACACTGAGTCTCCTGCTCTCTCCCTCTCTGCCTTACTCCTTGAAAAAGAACCTATCACTACACCAGGAGGCCAACAAGCCCAGGAGGCCAGGAAGCCCAGGCAATCCTCCTGTTTCTGATCCCCTGTGACATTGGGATTACAAGCACATGGATATGACTGTAATGAACTTCTTAAATGCTAGGGTCCTCAAACTCAGATCTGAACTGAAACAATCCCGAATATTGGGATATATATATATGTAATCTTACAGATTCTTTGATAATTTCATACAATATGCTATCATATGTATCCCCTTTCCTTCCCTTAACTCCTCCAAGATAAGACTGTACTACTCCTGTTCTCATGGCGATGGGGCTATCCTCTAGAATGCCGCTGACCTAGCCAGTCGCCACACACTTTAGAAGAAACTGACTCTCCCTTCCCCAGACGCCATCAACTGTCAATAACTCCTCAGATATGGAGGCGCCTCTCTCCAGGCTTCAGTGTTGACTAGACTGGCCTTGTGCTTTGAGTTAGTTTATGTGTCCATTGGTCTTGTCATGTCCAGAAGATACTATTTTGCTCCAGTCTTCTTAGCTCTCTAGTCCTTACAATCTTCCCAGCATTACTTCTGAGCCTATCCTTGAGCCTGTGTTAGGAGTCTGGTGTAAACTGCACATATTTGGCTGAGTTCCCCCAAAGACTCATATATAGTCTATACTTTGACCAGCTGTGAGTTTCTCTATTAACCAATATCTACTGCACAAAGAAATATCTGTGATGAGGTTGAGGGGCAGACTAATCCACAGGTGGAAGGATACAAATTTAAAGAATAGTTTGATATTGTGTCCATTTAGTAGGATAACAAGTTCAAACTTGAGGGCTGCGAGCTCACAACCATGGATTCTTGAGTAGATTTACAGTCCCACTTATACATTTCTTCTTGTGGAATAGGACTGAAATCTAACAAAAACTGACTGGTTGTTCCTAAAACATTCATGCCAATATTACACCTATGGGCAAACCTTGCCTATCAATCACCATTGGAGTTTACAGGTTTCACAGCTGGGTAAGAATCTTAAGGAGCTTTTTCCAGCAACAGCTTACAAAACACCTTCTGATACTATGAGAGCTGACCAGCAGGAAGGAGGCTGCCTGGTCAACATCAACTTGATTTCTGTATTTCCTGTGATCAATGTGTGTTGTCTTCAGCAATCAGGTCTCCTCATCAAGTTCTGATGGGTGATCAAGAGCAATGACAATAACCTATATTGCTTGGGGCAGAGGCTCTGGGACACCTCTGACTAACAGGGGGAGGGGATAACCCACATCTGGTACCAGGCTTTTTATTTGGAACCTATGGCTTCTGTGAGGAGCATAGTGTGTGTATGTGTGTGTGTGTGTGTGTGTGTGTGTGTGTGTGTGTGTGTGTGTGTGTGTGTTATAAAACTGTAGGTCCATGTAACTTCTAAAAAATTCCTTAGTGTTAATTATCCCTCCCTACCCCCTTCTGTGCTCCAGCCTTCCAACCCTCACCCACTAAATCTCCGTCCTTATTAGTCCCCCTTGCTTTCCCCTCTTGTCACCTGTGTTCTGCTGTGCCACTTTTAATATCTTTCATCCTCCTGTCGCCAATGGTCTTGTTTTAATTTCCTGTAGTCCACAGGTTCTCCAAGTAATACACGGATCTAAATATCTAAAGATCTATTTGCTTTTTAAAAGTATTTTGAAATATAAAATGCACAAAACATCACTCACTCAAATCAAAATGAAGCTAATTTTGCTAATTCTGACCACTTAGTTCATTCTGTGAAAAGGCAATTCTCCACTCATCTTGCTAATGCCTTTCGCTGGAAATAACAACTGTTAGTTTCCAGATCGCTCCTAGACCTCTCTCTGTGATTAAGTAAACCCATGTTGGCATGCTCAATGGGTAACTATGGTCAAAGGTCTTGTAATAACTATTTGGGTGTCTTCTTTATGCAAGAAAGAATAAACCAGGCATGGTGGCACATGTCTATAATCTGAGATGCTGAGGCAGAAACTCTCAAGGCAATCCTGGGGTAAAGTGTGATATTTTGTCTCCAACAAGCAAAACTAAACAAACAGATAGAGTAACATATACCAAATAAGGCAAGGAAACAAAGAGAACAGTCTAAAATACCAATGTAATGAGAGAATATCATATTGACCAAGGGTTCTACTAAACTGACTGACAGCTCATGGCCAGATCCAGGGGTAGCCAGGATTGTAGGGAGCCACTGTGACTCAGTGTAGTGCTGACCTGGGCAAACAGGAGAGCACAAAGCAGGAAGAGCTGAGAGACCATCAGGGGATGTGTGCTCATCAGTGTGGCATTAGCACCTGCCTCTGGGAAGCTCCCAGAGGCACTCTTGAATCAAGCTGACAGCTCTAGCCACATCTGAGCAGCCTGACAGTCGAGCTACTGCCTGTTGGAAGACACACCCAGGTCAGCAGACCCTGTCCCTTCCCTGACACTTATGAGTCATACTGATAGAGTAACAACAACTCAGCAGGAACATCTGGGAATGGGCAGCATGCCATTTAATCCCCTCAGAGTTTGCCTGGCAGGGGCACTATGCTTGGTTCCATTTCCCGAATGTACAACTGAGGCTCAAGGAAGTGAAGTCACCTGCCCACTTTCTGTCCCACTCTCTGGCAGTCAGAAGGTACCATGTGCTCTTTCTGTGTTTCCACAGGGAAGTAACTTTCTCCCTATTTTCCAGATAAAGTAACTGAGACCCAAAGCAGTCCTGAATCTGCATCTGCTGGCGCCGAGCAGCCTTACTCCTCCTCTCTGGGGCCCAACGTGGAGGTGGTGCTGCAGAAATACAGAGAAGGGCAGGTTGCATAACATGGCTGTTCTCCTCCAAAAGCTGCAAACACCCACTTTCCCCATTCACGAATCTGGGCAATGAGTGGTGGGAGTCAGGGGAGGATATATTAAAAAAAATTGTCTCCTTCAGTCAGGGAATTTCACAGTATAATTATATAGTGAGGACATCAAATTAGCAGAATGAGGGACTGTCAGAGGCAGCAGCGAAGCACCACTGTTGTCCCCAGATTCACAACCACTCACAGCACAGCCTCCTGAGTAGGCTAGGGAACTCTCCTCTCTTTAGATCCTAAATGCACGCTAGCAATGGGAGGAAATCTCAGCTGGAGGAGTTCTCAGCAGCCATTGATTTCCCAACCCCCTCATGTCACACTTGAAAAATAACATCCCCAGAGGGCTGGACAGCCAAGTCCAGCCCCACCCAAGCTCTCAGAAGTCTAGTGGGAGAAGCACTCCCCTTGGGCTTTTGGAGTCCAAAATAAATGCACATAGAGCTCTCTGCATCGTTACCATGGTTATAGATAACAAGGACCGTGGCAAAGCACAGCAAATTAGTTAATGATGAGAGAGAAACTTCTAGCAGTGACACATTCTGCTTGAGCGAATGGCTTGCCTTATTCAGTGGCAAGCAGGTTTCTGGTGCCAGGGCGAGCTCTGGTAGTGAGAGGAGATAATAATATGGGGGAGAGTATGCAAAGCAGGCTAACCACACAGCCTGTTTCTGTCCCTCCTCATGCTTTCTGCCAACCAAAAGCAGAGTTCGAGCGATGCAAAGGTCTCATAATCCCTTGAGACCTTATGTCCTGGGCCAGCAGAGAGGACAGGAAGATAGAGAGACAGTCCCTGGTCCTTGGCCAGATTGTGTGATCTCGTCTGTGTGGTCAAAGTAGGAACTGGATCAGACCAAACACGGGAGTGCACCATGGAGCCTCACTCGATGGCTGGACAACTTAGCTCGATGTCATCAAGTCGCTAGGCGCCTAGTTTGACCGTGATGGTGATCTGAAAAGGGAGCTATGATTATTCTGTGTCCTGTAGCCATCTTCTTTACACTGTATCTGTGGTTCCTCATCAAGAGAGTCTCTGTCCCTTCATTCGAACCAACAGCGCTTGTCCTTCTGAGTTGTTGTGACCAATGAGATGTGGAGCTGACAAAGCCACAAGTACTAAAGTCCTGACCCACTCCCAGAAAAGGTCAGTGTGGTGACCATTAGCCTATAAAGTAAAACTGAATACACGGGCATACTTTTTTTTCCAGTTCTGCCTCAGTCCCAGTTGTTGGAGAAGCAGATGTTGTTGGGGGAATTGAGGATCTCTTCAAAACCATTCTGTGCCTATGCTGCAATAAAGGTCTATCAGGGGGTTTTGTTTTGAAGGCAGTGGGGATAAGCCAGTGTCCAGGGTTGCAGTGGGGATCATGAGGTTGTGCTGTCCCCAAAGCACACTTGGGAGAACTAAGGCAGTGTGGAGACAGTGTGAGTGCTATGAGGTTGAGAAACTGCTGCAAAGTCCCTCTGGGAGCTAACAAGGAATGCCAGCCAGCCATCTTCAAGAAGCAGCCTAGAGGAGAGCAGATTTATCCAAAAGCAGTAGTGAGGGATCAACAGTAGCTGCTGTGCTTGGAGAGGCTGCAAGATGCTTCTTTCAGACAAGCGACAAATGCCCCCTCAGTCTTGCCTGCCTTGATCTACAACCTCCCATAAGAGGAGTCATCCCTTACTCCATCACTCTCCTCTGCTCTGTGCATTTTTTAATCTTTATTTTATTTTTATTTTTTATGTGTATTAGTGTTTGCCTGTGTGTATGTCTGTGCATTACGTATGTTCAGTGCTTATCAAGGCCAGAAGAGGGCATTGGCTCTCCCGGGATTAAACTTACATACTCTTGGGAGCTACCATGTGGTTGCTGGGAATTGAATGAGGGTCCTCTAGAAGAACAGCCAGTGCTCTTAACTTCTGAAACATCTCTGTGTCCCCTCCTGCTCTGCACACTATAATTGTACTACCACTTACTGGTTTTATTTTTCCATCTCTTACTACCACAAGGTTGCAGAAATATAAGTCTGTTTTGCTCACCACCCTATCCCTAGCACATTAAACAGTGCATGACACTCAAAAAAGTACTATGTGATAGAAAATATTACAAAAAAAAAATACTATAAACAATCAAAGTTCCCAGCCCCATCTGATACAGCTACAACACAAGTCCTGTGCCTAAGATTCGGGGATCATAAAGGAAAGGGGGTGGGAAAATTGTAAGAGCCAGAGGGACAGAAGTTTGCTGTGAGGTTGTCTCCTAGGGATGTCAGAGAAGCCACACCCAGGAAGTCTCATCAACAGGAGCATCTAAACAAGACCTGAACACAGATAACATCAATAGCATGCTGACATGTCATCGGATCTCAACCCTAGACCAAGAACTACAGGCAGCTAAAGCATGCTGAGAACAGGAGAGCAAGTTTTTCTTAGGGAAGAGGCCCTGGATTGGATTGTATACATACAAGTAACATTACATAGACTGAAAAGAAGGTTCTAGTTATACATTTGGTAATATGCATATGCACATACACACCACACACACACCACACACACACACACACACACATACACACATTAACAATTAAAGAAACAGAAACTATGAATTTGAGAGACAAAGTGGGTGGTACCCAAAAAGTGTTGGAGGAAGGAAAAGGAAGGAGACATTTATATGATTATATTTTAATTTCAAAAACTACAGAAGCCGGGTGGTGGTGCCGCACACCTTTAATCCCAGCCCTTGGGAGGCAGAGGCAGGCGGATTTCTGAGTTCGAGGCCAGCCTGGCCTACAACGTGAGTTCCAGGAGAGCCAGGGCTATACAGAGGAACCCTGTCTCAAAAACAAAAACAAAAAACAAAAAAAACAAACAAAAAAAACTACAGAAAAAGAAATACTGTGGAAAGCGATGGTCAGGCATTATGGCATTACGTATGCAGTCCCAGAATTCAGGAGGCTGATGCAGAAGGCCATGAGGTCAAACCTGATTGGAGCTACACGGCAGGACTGTTTTAAAAAAGAGAGAGAGAGAAATACCTATGGAATGAATGAGTGAGTGAGTGAAGGAATGAATGAATAAATGAAATAAGAATCATGTCTTTGTAGGTCCTGATAAGCCACTTTTAAATTGTGTAAGCTCTGTGTTAGGAGTTAAGTATCTGTTATCTTCAAGGACTCATACGTTGACGCTTTAACCTGCCATATGTTAGTGTGGGAAACAACTAGAATTAGATGAGATGATGAGGGTGTGTAGAGCTCTATAAAGAAGAGGCCCAGGCAGCTTGATGTTGCCCCAAAAGCATTTAGAGGAACGACCACATGAGTGCAAGGAGAAGGTAGCTATCTGTGAGCCGGGAGAGTCCTGAGAAGCCCGAAGGGCCAGCATCTTCACTGGACTTTCCAACCGCTAGAATATGAAGAAAACATCTGGCTGTTGTTTAATCTGCTGATGTATGGAATACACTCATCATAGCAGCTGAAAAAAGCAAGGCACCTCCTGGCCACCTTTAGTTCACACAGAGAAGCTCCACAAATTTTGAGATCCCGGAAACTGGCTCACACTAGCAGGTCTTATTCCCCATAACTACTCCAATAGCTACAAGATGTGGGGCCACCTTTTGGATGACTGTTACTAATGTACCAGGAGCCAGGAAATTGCCTAGTTGTTGCTGGTGGTAGGGAGTAATTACATAGAAAGGATGAAGACAATATAGTCAGCTAAACTCCTCTGATTTCCTGTCCATTTGAGGTTCCTGCTTTGGAAGAACCCAGACTTTCTCAGACAGTGGCTAATGATGGGAAAGTGGACTGGCCCTGGGGGCTAAACAGACCAGAGCTCTGGGGCAGTTTTCCCTACTTGTTGCTATAGCAACAGACTCTAGCTGCAGGTGCCCACCTGTCACCAGTATCAAGGCCAGACTCTGATTGCATCTGAACAGGACTGTTAGTACGGGAACAGAGAAAACAAACACAGAAAGGTCTCATGTGGCTTGAGGAATAGTGGGTCACAGTAATTGAGTCCATGATGTGGGTCTGTTGAGATTCACGCTGATGCCTCTACCCCTGGGTATTATGCAAAGCCCCAAGGCTGCCCTCTTCCAACAACAGAGCAGCCACAAATGCAAAGGGTACCAAAATACCACTGACTGTGCAGTGAAGCAATGGTGGGTACAAGACCAAGGAAGAACCTTCCTGTACCCTTACCCACCAACTTCCACAGCCTCCACTTCTGGGAAAAACAGGGGACTTTAGACAGCTCATCTCCAGATCTGTGACTTACCTTATTGTTCACCACCAAGCTGGGGATGGGAGTGGGAGCTGTGTCCACCGTCTGCTGAAACCATGTGACTCCCTGTCCTTCACCCATAACCTACCCTTTTCTAGCAGTGATGCTATGTCACTTACAGATAGCCAGGTCAGAGATTCAGACTCTATGAATACAGTCACAAACATGGCCTTTGTAAACTTCCTCTTTGATCATTCCTCTCCCTGGGGAGAACTATCTAGCCATCCTTCACAACCGACTGTCACCATCTAGGGTCAGGCCACTTTCTCTTTCATGGTTGAGTTCTTACAGCAGTCTCCTTCATCCCCATTCTTGCCCACCTGTTGGGTCCTGAGTCAACTTGCATCCTAGGACCTATCATAGTTTAGATCTAGAATGCCCCCCGCCAAAGACTTGTGTCTTAAAGGCTTGTCCTCATGCACAGTGTTCAGATGTGGGGCAATTGAGAAGTGACTGGGTCATGAGGGTTCTGACTTCACCAGAGGGCTAGTATACTCATCAATGGGCTTACGATCTGATGAACTACCTTGTAGCCGTATAAACTGAAGCAGGTGGAACCGGATTGAAATGAAGCCCTCAGAGGCATGCCTTAGTTAGGGTTTCAATTGCTGTAAGGAAACACCCTAACCAAAATGCAAGATGGGGAGAAAGGGTCTTCTTTCACTTTTTTCAATATTGCTATTTACTATTGAAGGAAATCAGAACAGGAACTCAAACAGGGCAGGAACCTGGAGGCAGAAGCTGATGTACAAGCCATGAAGAGGTGTTGCTTATTGGCTTGCTATCCTTGACTTGTTCTCCTTGTTTTCTTACAAAACCCGGGAGCCACCAGCCCAGAAATGGTACTACCTTCCATGGGCTGGGCCCTCTCCCATTGATCACCAACAGAGAGAGTGTCTTACAGCTATATCTCATGGAGTCTTTCCTCAGCTGAGGCTCCTTCCTCTTTGATGGCTCTAGCTTGTGTTAAATTGGCACATAAAACAAGCCAATCCAGGAGCTGTATCTTGTCTGTGGCCACTTCCTCTCTACTCTCTGCTTTCTGTTTGCCTTCAGGTGAACAACTTGATTCTACCACACGTTCTTTCCCATGAAGCTTTGTCTTCCCACAATCCCAGAAGCAATAGGACCATGAGCTCAAAGTTTTCTTCCATTAAGTTGATTTTCTTGAGTACTTTGGGCATAAGCAATAGAAAACTAACATGGGGACACATCACATCTTCCATAATCTTGACTCCTCTGCCTCCTGGCCCTACTCAAAACATTTCCCTTCCAGAAAACTCACCTGGAGGTGGTCAGAGAGAAGACAATGTCTTTAACATCCCTCCATTCTCCTCATTTCACTATCTCTGCTAGATTCCCAAACCTTCGCTCCTCCTCTAGGCCAAGACAAGGAAACATATTAACCAAGCAAACATGCCCTGGGTAAACCAGATAGCTCCAGTGATAGACATAGTCATGTATCAGTTCCACCCCATGTGTTGTGTAGATGTTTCCTTCTGATTGAAACATTTCTCCACTGGAGGGAAGGCAGGAGACTCTGGATACTCACGAGTGGCTACAAGTTCTGCTAGCTCCTCCAGGGCTGATTTAAAAAAAAAAAAAGTAAAAAGTAAATACTTTCTGAGAAGAAGAGGCTCTCTTGTGGATCTTCTGTGAGCTGTCTGGGGAGTTCCAATGGTGTAGCTGTCTTGAGGCATCACCCACACACTGTGGTGGGCTTCTTCATAGTGTAGCTGTCTTTGAATAGCTGCTCCTAGAAGTAACTCCATTAAACTCTTGGGTTCACCAAGCTAGACTTGGGTAGAATCTCTATGTTTTATAACCACTACTCTATCTGGAGAGAAGAGATATTTGTTCATGTCTTCCCAGTAAAGAGCACACAACACCCCACTATGTCCAAAGATGTCCTATTTGTTAGCAGTGACATTGCTCATATAACAAAAACCCAATGCATTTATTTACCTCACATAAGCCTGGAGGTGGGCTTAATTATTAAGTGGGCAGTTGTTGAATATTAGACCACACTTGCCCTATTTCCTTCCTACCCTTATCAGCTGAAGATACTCAAGAAACCCACACAGTCCCCAATGTCACATACAGACCAGTGAACATGCAGCGGTAGAAAATAATTCTCCCCTTTTCAGAGCAAGAAACTCTTCTCCAGAATTTGATTGACTTCCTCTCGAATCTAATTGGCTAAAATTGCCTCCCATGCCCACCTCTAAACCAGTCACTGGCAAGAAACATCAAGTTCCATGATTGGCTTAAGCCACAAGAATCACACCTGCTTGACCTAGAACTTATTACACCAAATAAACTAATGTCCTGTACCCCAGGACAAATGATAGCTGTGGGTGGAAAGAAACTCGAGTTAGTTCCAACCAGGTGTAGCCAGAACCTCTCCAAGGCCAGGCACAGAACAGCAGAGTGAGGGAGAAAAGGGACCAGTAGCAGCTAGTCCCTGGGGACATGACTGAAATGGTCCAAACAGAAAGAGAGCAAAGGCAGGATGGTCAGAAGAGAACAAGGAAAACAGATACAAGAGGCATCAGAGAGTTCTGGCAGGGGGCCTTGGAGCTGCTTGGCTGTGGAAGATGTGGAGAACAGATGTGAGGTATGGCTTGAGGCTTTCCAGCTGGGTTGGTTTCATTGGTGTTAACTGAGTGAGGCATATGTATGCTGGGAAACCCAGAGAGGCCATAGACAGGCATGAAGGACGGGTGTCAGGGGTTAGGGTGTCCAGGCCTTTCCATGTTTGTTGGTATCATTTGATCCTCAGAGCAACTCTGCAAGGCTGGCAAGGTGAAGTGTATGGTGACACTCCCATTTTACAGGTGAGGACACTGTCACTGGTACCATGGGCTTTGTGCCCTCTGGGTGTCAGGACCAGGAACTGGAATACAATATGGGTAGCGGCAGAGCTTGGGTCAGGCTGACCCGAGCTAGAATCTCTTTGACCTTTTGTTAGTCTCTGCCCAGAAGAGAGGCAGCTTCATGTTCTGACTTCAAAGTTGAAATTTCTCCTTTCTCCGTGGCTCACAGCAAAGGTTCTTTTGTTGGTCGGTCTCAAAGGGACCAATTTTCTTGCACTATATTTAACTGACATTTTTTGAAGTGTAATAATTGGACATTTTTATTATTTTTCTCAGAGTAAGGAAGGACTTTATAAGTATGACTCAAGTCCAGCAAAATACAGCAGCTAAGAGAGAGAAAAGAGAGGGGAGAGAGGGAAGAGGAGAAGGAGAAAGAGAAGGAGAGAAAAGTGGCAAATTTGACTTTGAAGGAATAAACATTGCAAAGACTCATAAACAAAATCAAAATGCAGCGGAGGAAAATACAGAATTTGCAATTCAAATGCCAAACAAAAAGCTAATTATTCTAATAGATACAGCCCTCTACACATCAATCCGGCAAAATGAAATAAAAGACCCACAAGCAATTAAGAAAATGGGTAAAGAATATGAACCAAGCTTAGTGGAAGAAAATACACAGTTTCTTAATCCATGGAAGTTCTCAGTGTCCAATTAAAAGCACCAACAAAATATATTCTACCTGATAGTGTGTCAAGGGGCAAAAATATGGCTATTGCTTGATGAGAGTAAAAGAAACAGACTCTTATTTAGCTGCTATAAAGGAATGTTGTTACAAATTTATGGAAGAAAAGCAACAATATTAAAATAGGTATCTGCTTTAGTACTCCCAAATTCCATCTCGCCTGCAGAACAGACTTGTATCTCATCACAAAGGCACCAACTCATGTTTCAATATTGTTTGTTAAAAAAAAAAGATTAGACACCACTTGAAAAATCCATCACCTGGAGACTGGCCACTAAATTACTAACCATCCATCTTTTCAAAAGACAAGACAGGAATGATAAAGACTGATTTCCAAGCCTGAATAGCAAAGGCAGAGAAGTCTTTGGAGGAAGGTGCAGTCAGTGCCAGAGAGAGCTACATATGGAGTGGAATTTGCACACAGATGGGAGAATTTTCTGGAAAGATAAATAAGAAACTGGTGGCACGTGTTGCCCCGGGGAGAGAAACTGAGTAACTGAGAACAAGGCACAAGGGAAGATGCTTTCATATGAATCCTTCGCAAATTCTAAAATGTTGGCACTGGATACGTTTATTATATGTTAATATATTAGTTAGAATACAAAATGGAAATTGAACAGTAGACTGAATGGATAAAAGCTATACTTAATGTTGGAAACGGATATTATTAGTTTTCTATGCTACATAGTAAATTATCGCAATTTAGCAGTTTGAAAAGCAAACATTTACCAGCTTGCCCTTTCCGTGGGGCAAGAGTCCAGGCACAGCTGAGCTGGGTTCTGTGTTCTGGGTCTTGCCAGGATGTAATGGAGGTGCCGGCAGGACTGCATTCTTATATGGAGCTTGACTGGGGAGGAGTCCAACTCTAAGTTCACTTGGGTTATTAGCACAATTCATTTCCATGTGGCTATATGGCAGAGGACCCTAGTTTCTTGCCGGGTATTGGCTGGAGGCCACTTGAATTCTGGAAGCTTTCTGTGCTTCCCTGCCATGTGGGAGTCTCCAACAATCTGGTACCTCCAGAAAGCCCAAAAGAGAGAGCCGGCTTCAGTCTGCTAAGATGCTGTCTTATGTAACACTCACTCAACAGAGTGCCAGCGGGCCACCTTTGCCACATCTTAGGGTGAGAAGCAGAACCCAGGCTTCTCCCTCAAAGACCAAGAATGGCAAAGCCATGAACATCATGAGGTAGGAACCACGCTGGATCTCTGTGGTCTCCCTTCTAGCCCTAAGTTGATTTTGTGAGTGGGAGCTGCACACAATAGAGGTGGCAAGCATCCAAAACCTACTGGGAGCAGGGAGGAATAGAATCCACAGTGAGTGTACATTTATTTACACATGGGGGAGGGGAGGACAACTTGCAGGAATTAGTTCTCCCTTCCCACCATGTGGATTTCAAGGACTGAACTCAGGCTGTCATGCTTGGTGGTAAGTACTTCTACTCACTGAGCCACCTCACCATCCTCCTACCAGGGTCTTTTTGTCCAACTGCCCCGCCCCCCCAAAAAAAACCTTCCTCCTTGTTCTCAGTACTCCTTCACTTCTGAAACTATTCCCTGCCCCAGGAAATCTGAACCTCTTCAACAGATGTCCTAAGGTTCCTCCAGCCCTGGCCAACATGGATAACTATGTCCCTGTAAGCCTTACTGGCCATAATTGGATGTGGCCAGAGGGTCACATCCCTTACTTGGAAGCTCACCAGTGGCCTTCTAGAGTCCTTTACAATTCAACCACTGATGGAAGTTTTTTGAGTGGGTCAAGGGTCATGCATTTTGTGATAACCAATAAAAATAGTGTGTATGTTCAAGTGCCCCCATCATCATCATCATCACCATCATCATCATCATCACCACCACCACCACCACCACCACCACCACCACCACCACCACCACAACTACTAGCTATTGATCTCTTCACATACCTGCCTGTTCTATACCCCACAGTAATCCTACTGGACCACCCTCCATTTGGAACCTACATATCTCAGACCCACAAGTTTCACAGCTGTCTAAAGCAACCCAGCCCAGGTAGGGAGATGCAGTTTTCAAGCCCATGCATGAGGATTAAAAGCCCTGTCTTTCCTCCATGTGTCTACCCTTTGCTCAGGAATGCCAAGTCATATGTCAGTTTGACAGAGATTCATGGGGTCTGGGCCTCCTCACATAGGACAACTTGCATCTACAGAAACATGACATTATATTCTCCTTCTGGCACTCTGGAAGGAGAGACTCAAACCATGCATGTCTCTCTGACCCAGACCCTCTCGTCAAACTTCAATGTGGAAAGAAAAGAGAAATTTCTAGGTCAACTCTCAGGGTGCCTTTTCCATCCTGTATCTGTAACAAATGAGCCCTCCAAAGGCATTTGATCCAACTGTATCCTTCAGAACTTAAAACTTCCCTCTCCATACTGTTGTTCTCCAGAGCTATATTAGCTTCTACTTGCTTACTTCCAGGAATGGTGAGCTCATTACTGGATGAGGGCAGCCCAGACAAGCAAGCCCATGCCCTCTCTTATTAGGCTAAATTTAATGACCCAGCCAATAGAGGACTTCTCATTAGGTCAACGTGGTGAGATGAACCTCCAAATAGTTTTATAAATTAGCCTTGGAGAAAAAGCATCACAGAAGCTAAGCCCAAGGAAAATCTGATTATAGCTCCCCACTGAGCCCCTTACTAAATTCATTTGTCCTGCTATATAACACAATACCTAAGGGTGCATGTTTATAGACAACAGAAATATACTGTGCCTAGTTCGAAAAGCCGAAAAGTCAGAAGTCAAGATGTTGGCCTGGTGTCTGATGAGGGTCCTTTTGCTCCATATTCACATGATAGAAGACAGAATGGCAACTGAGCAGATGTTGCAAGGAGCCTCTTTATAAGAGCCTCAGCCCCTTCCATGAGGGCAGAGCCCCATTCATGAGGGCAGAGCCTCATGAATCACTCCTTAAAGGCCCTGCCTCTCAATACAATCCCATTAACCAGTAAATCCAATACTTCAATTTGGGAAGGGACATTGGTGAGTGGCTATTTCCTCTAGTGAGGCCGTTTGACTGAGAGATGTCCTCCACAGTCTCAGATGTTTGAACACTTAGTCCCCAGTTAGTGGCGCTGTGTGTGGGGATATATACAGTTTTGCTGGAGGAAGAGAGTTATTGCAGGCAGGCTTTGAGCACTCATAGCTTCACCCCACTTCCAGCTCCCTATCTCTGATCTCTACGTACGGATGGAGATGTGATCTCTCCGATTCCTGAGCCTACCTCCATCTCTCCCACTAACGCCAAGCATCTGATCTCTCTGGAACTGTAAACTAAAATAAACTCTTACTTCCGTAAGTTCCTCTTTGTCATTTTATCACAGCCACAGAAAAAGTAGCTAATTCATCCTGGTCGGGTCAGTGCCATCTTGAATTGGATCATTGACTTGAAACCCTCACAGATGAAACCCTCATTTGCTCACTTGCCAGTTGGGACTAACGGTACTCCTCATGGAAGGAAGCAGAGGCTCACAAGGCACCTCTTTCCACCCAAGATATAACAGAGGTATTTTTGAGGTACCAGAGGTTCTTCAGTGATGCAACTGCCTACAGGTTACACAGCAGATTCTAGAGATGATGCAATTGTAAGTTTTCATCCATGCAGGAATGGGACTGCATTTCAGGAGTGTAGATACCCGAGAGTCACTCATGTTCCTGTATGTAATCTCAACAAACTCATTGCCTCACCAAACTCGACTTATATGGAATCATTTCTTTTGTTGGTGTCTTGCCTGGAGTCAATGGACTTTCTGTGTGTCTCCTCAGGCAAAAGAAAGCAACAGACATATTCAATCACAAATATCCTTGTGTTTCCCCCACCCCAGGATGATGATCAATCCCCAAAGCATCATCTTTTAACCATCACCATCAAAAGGCCCCAATGTCTGGAGTCACACCTATCTCCTATCACATCCTACCTGCTACTCACTCCTGTGAATACCAGCCTAATGCCATAGCTGCTCTTCTAAAAGACCCTTTGTACTCCTCATCTTTCCTTCTCGTGCCTCTTTACATATGGTGGCTCTGTTTAGCTGTCAACTCCGCTGAACATTTCCTTCTGGGTCCCAAGCAAGCTTCGTCCCCAACCCCCGCCACCTCCACCCAGCTCTCCTGGTACTCTTTGTTAGGTAGCTTCCAGGTTCCAAGCACCTATTACTCATTCGTCACCTTGGGCAAATATCAGCTCTAGCTTTTATTAATAGCCCTTAGAGGAAAATGTTGTCCATTTTAAAGGAGAGGAGGAGAGAGATGGAGACTTGAAGCTGCCACATGGGCCAGGACCACAGAGAAGCAGAGGGATCGAGGGTTCAAATTCAGGCCCGCCTTTGTGTGTGATAGAGGTGGAGGGTGTGCGTGTATGTGTGCTCTCATGTGTGTATACCTGCATGTGGAGACCAGAACTCAATGTCAAGTGTCTTCCTCTAGGATTACCCACCTTAAATTTGACATGGGTTCTCTCACAGAACCTGGAGCTTATGAATTCAAAATCACCTGGAAACTAGCTACAATGAGTGATCCTCCTGTCTCCACCCCCTCGATGTTAGGAAGACAGGTATGTAATCCTAATTACTATTGGAAACCACCATGCCCGGCTTTTTATACTGGTCTTGAGGCTCTAAACTCGGTTCCTCGGACTTGCGTGGGAAGCACACAATTTGAGGAATTCTGTTGTGGCAGAGCCTCTCTGGGCCAGACTTTGGCCTTATTTTGTATTACCAGCGAGCGTTCACCTTCACGAATGACAATTTTCAAAACCCCAGCCAGTCTTTCTTTTCCTAGCACTCTTTGATTTCTTTTTTTTTTTTATTCCACTCCTTTAAATGCTGGTTGTGAACCACTGAATTGATTTCATGACCTGACGGATAGAAAGTTCCAGGTGCTTGCTTTGGCAGCTCCTTCACTGACACACAAACATACCCTCTGGGTCCCCACTCCGGACTTCCACTAAGCCAATCATCTGTCCTGGCCTTGAAAAATAACAGATACCCTGAAACCAGCAGATAAGACCTCTAGGGCTCATAAGATCCCACGGTCAATCCATTCCTCCTCGTGCTAAATTCAAAGGACAGCCGAAGCTTCCAGAAGACAGCTCTGAACCGACCCTGCTTTGAGCAAGCCGTTGGTCAGTAGGTCTGAGGCAGCTGTTGCCATGGCTCAGTCAGAGAGTTGCCACAGTCACCAGTCACCAGTCACCGGTCACTGGTCACCGTGCAGCCCAAACCTAGGCACAGAGTGTAACTGTCAACTTCCTAGCTGCGTATGCCTCCCTCTACACCCTAGGAGCTGTAGGACAGGGCAACTGGACAGCAATAGGTAGGTGTATTTCATCAGCCCTGGATTTTACCTTTGACTAAACACAAGCTGAGCTCACTAAGACACTAGATTCTAAATTTAGCAGCAAACCCTGAGAAACTGGTGCATTTGCCCCCAGCGCCTGCGGCAAGGCTGGCTGTGAGGAGCTTGCTCCATTTCAGCCTATGGTCTATCCTGATGTACAGGAGTCCTGCTGACTCGCCCAGTACTGCAGGCTGGCAGGGAGGTGCAACAGCGACCCTCCTCTGCTGTGCTGCTGGGAAAGGTGGCTGAAAAACTTCTTGGGGAGCTCACTTCTCGTGGTCTGATAGTACCCCCAACTCAGCTCTATAACCACACGGCTCTACAGAGGTGGCTTCCACCCCCTACTTCATCTGATCCTCCTGACCTGAGGGGCTACTCCCAGAGTTGGGTAAAAATCACCCATGAAAGCATTTCTTCTATGAGTGAACCCTGAATACTTGCACACTCTTGAGTAACTCACTGGATTCTGGAGTCCTTGAATCAACTCCCTTAACCCACACAGATGTCCTGTGAAATGGGCACCATAGTGAGCCCACTTAACCTTGCAGCAGAATGATTTGCTGGGGTAGGTACAATACCAGCCCACACCATATACCTCTGTATGTGTCCAGGGACTCTCACCTGAGCCTTGACTACTATACATGGGATTTGGACCACCACCCCCCCCCCAATAACTCCATCTGTTAACAGCATGAGTTTCCCACAGCCTGCGAGACACAGCCTGGTTGGGACAGAGCTCCAGATCCAAGATTTCTTGCTAGCTCTGTGGACCTGGGCAGGTGATCTTGTCCCTCTGAGTCTCAGTTTCCCGCAGAAAGAAAGGGGAAGGGTTTTACAAATTTGGCCGAGAGGTCCTCCCTTTCCAACCACCTCCCCCACACCCCAACCTCGCCCCCAATCCTATCCCTTTCCTGGACAGGAAAGTGATGCTGGCAGCCATTTTGTGGCTGATGCTAATTGTCATTTAACTCCTTAGGGTAGAGCCCACAGTTACTCCTCCCTCTAAGTCCCTCTTTAGCTTCCTCATTTTCTGGGCCATGTCCATTATTCAGCTCCACTTCTGAGTCATATCTATTATTTAGCACCACCACTGGGCATCAGCTTCTTCTTTAAGACACCATATTGTCAAGGTTGGCAAGAGCAGACAGTTTTCAGCCATCTCTCTCTGATTTCCAACTAGAGTAACCATAACATCCATAACATCCTGGAATTTCCCCAGATTTACCTGGAATTTCCCCAATTTTAAAACCATAAGTCTTGAATCTCAGATACTCTTTAAGCTCTGAGCAAACAGGCATGGAGTTAGCTGATCACTCTGTTCCAATTTGTGTTTACTGACTCTGGGTGATTCCTCCTCTCTACTTTTCATGTTACCCCCTTCTCAGCTGCATACTCAGTGGAATTCAAGACCCAGGATCAGATGCAAAGAAGTAGCAGGGACCATTCAGCCAGCCCCGTATTGAGAAGTCAGCTCTCTACAGGGAATGTCAGGTAGGTAAGTAGTAAGATAAATGCTAGAGAGATATATGAATTAATGATAGATAAATAGATATATAGATAGATACATAAACACAGATATATCATAAATACATAATGATAGATAAATAGATATATAGATAGATACATAAATAGATATATAGATAAATACATAAATCTATGTATATATAGATAGATACATAGAGAGATATATAGATAGATACATAGATACATAGATTGATATATAGATAGATTGATACATAGACAAATAGATGACAGACACATGGATAGTTACATAGATACATAGATAACAGACACATGGATAGTTACATAGATACATAGATAACAGACACATGGATAGTTACATAGATACATAGATAACAGACACATGGATAGTTACATAGATACATAGATAACAGACACATGGATAGTTACATAGATGCATAGATAACAGACACATGGATAGTTACATAGATACATAGATGAGACAGATGCACATAGATAGATGTGTGATATATGTAGATGAAATAGATACATAAATGATAGATACATCAATATATAAATGATATATAGATGATAGATAGATCATCATAGATACATAAATGATAGATACATCAATATATAAATGATAGATAGATAGATAGATAGAGAGAGAGAGAGAGAGAGAGAGAGAGAGAGATTGATGATAAATGTAAATGATGGATGAGTGGATGGATGGATGGATGGATGGATGGATGGATGGATAACTGGATAGATGGATGGATGCTCTGAGCATAGTGCCTGGCACAGAGGAAACAAACAATACATATTATTATATGTTCCTGCTATTACTACAAAAGTTCCAGACTTCATGTGTGTAAGAAAGTGGTGCTGACAGCTGCTCCCTGAGCCTCTGAGCCATGAGTTCTATGCATTTAATCTGCCTACAGGTGACAACAGTACCTTTGGAAGGGTGTTTTTAGGGAGGTAGCCTGCAGAGGTGCTGGTCACATTTATGCCTTGTAGGTTCTGGCTACGTGGGCTACACATATGTGGCACTCCATTGGCCTATACATGGAAGTGTGCACACTTTGCTGCAGCACAGTCCAACAGGATATGACATGTCAAAGGATACTATAGTAGAAACTTCAGAGAGAAAAACCTCATATCTAAAAGTATGTAATTGTTCTCTGCCAGTTATGTGCCATAGGACCCTCCATCACTTCTTTAGACCATAATGTCACATCCATAAAATCCAAAAGACTAGGCCTTGTTGGTAATCAGGAGAGTGGTCCACATGATCCCCTTGTCGCCACGGTTTCACAGAGAAACACCACTCAAAACCTCCCCCAGGGAGAAGGCAAGTGGCAAATTCCCACAAAGGTAGACCCACTAAATATTCTCTCCGTGCCAGGTGCCTTGTAGATAATAGGCCTAGGTGCTGGACCTGGTGCTGTGTGCTTCACTGACAACAGGCCCACTAAATGGTGATATTGGCCCTAGGTTCTTCAATGATAGTAGACCCACTATGTGCTGGGCTCTGAGCCAGGCACTTTACCATGTCATCTCATTTCCCTTTAGTAGAAAATAGAATTGTGTAGTCACTTACTGGGGCACTTGGGCCTGAGCTTCAGATCGGGAGTTTTTACTCATTTTCATTTTTAACATTTTTTTTTACTGTATTTCTACAGAAAAATAAACTCCAGAAATTGAAGATTGAAAACACAAAATTGTCAAAGAAACTATTTTTCTCCCTGTGGGAAGGGAGGACTTTGCTGAATTTGGGAGTCAATTGAGCATAACTCTATATAGTTCTACAGTAATGCAAACTTAGGCAATTGCTGCACCTGCTGTATCATCCAGGGACTGTGATTGCCCCAACTGCCATGTGTCTGATTTCAGCTTTGATTAACCAAAAGCAGGCTTGGTTGGAGGTGGGGAGATAGTCAGGAGGCTATTGCAATGGGAAATGGTAAAAGCTCTCCTGGACTCTGTTGCTATAGCAACAACACAGCAAAGCTATTTAGTTGTTAACTCCTGGGAGAAAAGGCAGGACAAAAATTAGTGCAAAGTTATAGTACAATTTGGACTGTGGATTTAACCTCTGTCTCCCCAGTACGCCACTGTATGTACTCAGTACTGCATCTGTGACTGCGTCATCTCTTCTAGGCCAGGAACTGTACCTGAGTGTGGGCGAGTGAGGTGATGCAGGGATGATCCTCTAGAACCAAACCACAGTAAGCAGAAATCTCCTGGGGATTTTTTTGTGACTTCAGCTTGTCTGGGTGGAATCTGCAATGATGCCTGGACCATCCTGAAGTTGCTGGTCCATAAACTGCACTTAAGGAAATAGCATGGTACTAACAACCAAGGGCATCTCAGAGCATCATCATGGAAAGACTGGATGGCCATGTCTTGCTCCCTGCTGTATCCTATGGTGCTGAACAGTGCCTGATGTGCCTGGTGTAACACAGAGAAAAATGCTTCCTTTCTCCCTGGGCTTCTGGTCACAGAAGCAGGTTTTTATGTTTCCAGAAATGAAGAAATGGAAGTATACCCAGTCCCCTTGTTTTGTTTCTCCTGATATTTATGTTGGAGGTTTTTATGGTCTGAATATTTGCAAGCCTGGGAATCCATATGTAGAACCCTAATTCTTAACACAAGGAAGGCCACTGGGAGACAATCATATCTTGAGGGTTCTGGCCACATGTTTGGAATGGGAGATCTGGGAGAGTCACCAAACGAAGAAAGTACACAAAAGGTGCTTTCTCTGAAGAATGGGCCAATCCCTCACTAAATATGGGATCTTCTGATCCCTTGACCTTGAACTTCTCAGGCTCCAGCACTGTGAACAAAAAGTTTCTGTAATTTTCTAAATTACTAAGTTTTATGAAAGTAGAAGAACTGGGTAGTGAGAAGCTGTCTAGAAGAAAGATGGAGGACAAAAGACAAGGTGGGGGAGGGGTACAGATACCTTTTCTCTCCCATGTGGTCCTGCATACGTGATAATTTTATATATAAGACTACTTGAAAGGATGTCAAGGATGCCAATGAGAGCAAGAGGAGAGGGGTGAATATGAGCAAATACAATGACATATATGTGAAAATGTTGTGGTGAAACCCATTATTTTGTGTGCCAACTAAAAAAAAAGAGAGATTAAAGATAAAAATTTCACAGTACAATAAAAATAAAAAATAAATTACCCATCCTCAAGCATGATGCTATAGCAAGTAGGATTTAACTAATATTTTTTTCTGTATCTGTGCAAATGGTTTCTGCAATCTGTTTAGTCAGCCAAGCGGTACTCTACTCTGAGTATCTGAAATCATTCTCCAGTTCTTTTGTTTTCTTTTGGTTTGGTTTGGTTTGGTTTTTTTCGAGACATGGTTTCTCTCTATAGCCCTGGCTGTCCTGGAACTCACTCTGTAGACCAGGCTGGCCTCGAACTCAGAAATCCACCTGTCTCTGCCTCCCGAGTGCTGGAATTAAAGGCGCTCGAGCCACCACCATTCTTTTTTCATTAAGTGTCGATTCATTGAACAAAACACTAGATTTCAAGATGATATTCTCATACATAGGCATTGTGTACTTGAATCTTATCTACCGCACATCACCCTCTCTGGCCCTCTAGACCCTCCCATTGGTCCTCCTCCTCTAAAAATTCCAGTTCTTTCCTTTTGTTCACACCTGCTTTGTTTTAAGTCTAGGTGCTGCATATGAGAGAAACAGGTAATATTTGTTTTTCCAGGTCTGGTTTATTTTGTCCAACATGATGATCTCTGGTTCCATCTATTTTCCTGCAAATGGCACTATTTTATTTGTAAGGGCTGATTGATACTCTGAGCACGGGTGTGCAGCTCTCTCTGATGCATGCTGACTGCTCTTCCTTTAGGTTTTCAGAGGCAAAACTGCGTCACTCAATGGCTGTGTTTTCAGCTTGTCGAGGACACGTCTGACTACAAGTCAATTACCGTTTCAAATCATGCTGCAGTAAACACCCTTTTAGGCTTGTCTTTGTGTGTATGTAAATTACCTGTTGGATAAGTTCTGAGACATGCAAAAGCCCACAGGAAAGGATGTGTGTTTTTATCTGGCTAAATAATATTTAATTGGTTATCAAACAAGCTGCACCAATTCTACAGCCTCACCAACACTTTATAAGAACATCCATTTTCTAGCACTTTAACTGTAGTCATTGTCGATTCTTAGCCTTACCAATCTAATAAGTGAGACCAAACTCTTGTTTACTTTGATTTCATTAGCCGTAAATGAGACTGAGCTTTTTTTTTTTCTTTCACATTCCAGTACCGTCGCATGAACTAGCCAAGTGTTCTTTCACTCAGGAAGTTATTGATTTCCACGTATTGATTTGAGAGCCAGCAGCTTCCATGAGTGCTCTGCCTATTGTTAACAGCTTTTCAATTAATTCCTTGAGCCTCGGAGTTACAAAGGCACAGCACTTGAGATGACACTTTTGCCTCTGCTGTTGGTTGGTGTTTGTCAACTCAACTCAAGCTAGGGTTTCTGGAGAAAAGGTAACCCCAGCTGAGAAAAGGCTTTCATCAGACTGGCCAGTAGGTACATCTAAGGAGTGTTTTCTTGATTAATGGTGGATATGCAAGGGTCCAGCCCACTGTGAGTAGTGCCTCACATTGCAGGTAGTCCTGGGTTGAAAGGAGGCTGAGAAAGCCAGTAATAGTACCCTCCACAGCTCTGTCTCAGTTCCTGCCTCCAAGTTCCTGCTTTGATCTCCCTCCATGATGGACAGCTCAAATAAACCCTTTCCTCCCCAGGTTGCCTTTGGCCATGGAATTTTATCACAAGAGAGAGAAAAACCTAACAGCTTTACCATTTTCATTCTCTTTTGTGAATTTATGAAAAACAGAAAGAAAAGAAAACAGAATCAGATTTCTCTTAATTTTGGATGCACTATTTTACACTGTTACTTTCAGGCAGAATACTACTTGTTGGTAAGTTCTCAGGAGTGTAACAGTGGATCCTTGTGTACAGTGGATCTTTTAAAATATCCTTGAATGACCAACATGTTGTGCCTATGGAACAACAACTGCTCATCAGCCCTTCCCTCCAGGCATTGGCCAGCCATTCTATGTGTCCCTAACTGCTTGACTGACCACTTTATGTGCCTGATCCAGTGGAACCGTGCAATATTTGTTTTGCTGACTGGCTTGTGTCCCTTGGCATGACACTCTCTGAGTTCATACATCTTGTCAACTATGGCAGGATTTTCTTCCTTTTACAGGCAGACTGGTATTCCATTTGTGTTATGTGCCCCCTGACTTTAGCCATCCCTCAGTCTATGGACATCCAGAATGTTTCCACGTCTTGGCTGACAATTCGTATACCTCCATTTTAATACTCTAGAAAAACTCAGATGATAATGATGAACCTATACGCCCTTATCTTCTTTCTTATTTAAATGATGTTAATAAGTTTTTAATCATAAATAATAATGCAGGCCTCCTGTTTGAGATGGGGTTTTGTTTCGTTGATGGAAATGTTTTATTAAGATTTTCCTCAAGCCTAATTTGATCAAACATCTTAACATTAGGAGTGACAATGACTGGAATATAAGGAAACCATTTGTTAATATTGAAATCTCTTTAACTCCTAGGATGAGCCCTACCCAGCATGGTCCCATGTCTCCTTCAATGCATTACTCCTCTTCCCTTTGCCATTTTCTGTTAGGATTCCATGTTGTTTTTATTCCCAGGAGTGAGACTCATCTCGGTGACGTTCTCATATGCATGGCTGGGTTTGAGATCTGTATCATGCTGGCTCACAGCACAATGAGCGATGTTTCTTTAGTTTCCTACAACAATTTATGGAGCTGTACAAATAGCTTTCTCTTTTTTCAAATTGATATTGTTCAATTTGTGTATCAAGAAATTTTAAATGACTTATACAATCCATCAGTGGCAAAATTAATTAAATATACCTGAAAATGGGGCCAGCAAGGTAGCTTAGGAGGTAGGAGTTTCAGCTGCACACACCTGACAACCTGGGTTTGATACCTAAACCCCACAACAGAAGGAAAGGTTGTTCTCTGACCCCATCAGCCAAAACTCAGACACAAACCACACACATACATTAAAAAACAATACATCCACTTCTGTGTTTGCCAGGCCCGGCATAGTCTCACAAGAGACAGCTATATCTGCGTCCTTTCAGCAAAATCTTGCTAGTGTATGCAATGGTGTCAGCGTTTGGAAGCTGATTATGGGGTGGATTCCTGGATATGGCAGTCTCTAGATGGTCCATCCTTTTATCACAGCTCCAAACTTTGTCTCTGTAACTCCTTCCATGGGTGTTCTGTTCCCAATTCTAAGGAGGGGCATAGTGTCCACACTTCAGTCTTCATTCTTCTTGAGTTTCATGTGTTTAGCAAACTGTATCTTATATCTTCGGTATCCTAAGTTTTGGGCTAATATCCACTTATCAGTGAGTACATATTGTGTGAGTTCCTTTGTGATTGTGTTACCTCACTCAGGATGATACCCTCCAGGTCCATCCATTTGGCTAGGAATTTCATAAATTCATAGTCAGCTAGTGGATGGATCACAGGGCCCCCAATGGAGGAGCTGGAGAAAGTACCCAAGGAGCTGAAGGGATCCACAACCCTATGGGTGGAACAACATTATGAACTAACCAGTACCCCGGAGCTCTTGACTCTAGCTGCATATGTATCAA
The DNA here is from genome assembly GCF_978045245.1 of Mus caroli. NCBI lineage: Eukaryota > Metazoa > Chordata > Mammalia > Rodentia > Muridae > Mus > Mus caroli. Next base: position 88,756,969 of record NW_028227266.1, read on the forward strand.
AAGATGGCCTAGTCGGCCATCACTGGAAAGAGAGGCCCATTGGACATGCAAACTTTATATGCCCCAGTACAGGGGAACGCCAGGGCCAAAAAAAAAAACTGGGAATGGGTGGGTAGGGAAGTGGGGGGGAGGGTATGGGGGACTTTTGGGATAGCATTGGAAATGTAATTGAGGAAAAGATGTAATAAAAAATATTAAAAAAAATACATCAGAAAATTTTAAAGTAATAATAGTTGTAATATAATTCTGTTTAATTATCTAGACTAAAAAGTAAAAAGGCTCTTTGTTTTCCTTTTTGCTTATTCCATGATCAAAATAGTAAAATGGGTTTTCTTGTACACAGGATTCAACTTTTTCACCATAATGTAAGTATAAAAAATTTAACATCCATTACAGAAGACAATCCCAAAGCAATAGCTAATTACTGTTTCTAGCTCTAAGCCCAGGATCCCCAAGTACTATATTTTTGTGGTAATCATATCTGATGTGGTTCCTAGTGGTCATAAGTGATAGTGTAACCACTTCTAAATATACTATATACAGTGGTAGAGGGATATACACAGAGAGAGAGAGAGAGAGAGAGACAAACACACGCACATGTGTCTCTGTTGAGAAAATGGAAACAAAAAGCAAACAGGGTTGGTACTGTAAACCACATCTTTGCCACATTGAAGTAATAAAGATTCTGGGGTTTGCCCCTAGCATGAATTTCTTGGTAACTATGGATAACCCCATGTTTTTACTCTGAGAAAATCTGCCTGGTCTCTCCATAGTCAAATGTTACAAAAGTTTGGGGAGGAATTCTCTACCTAAAGGAGTCACTGCCCTTTGACCAACCCAGTGGCCACTTCAACTGGCCATCACAGTAACCACTATGATTAACCATCACACTGAACTCTACAACTGGCCACTCCAGTGACCATTATGACCACTATGGCTGACCGCAATCAAAGACTACCAGCGTGACCGCTATGGCTGACTATCCAAGCGGGCACTACAACTGACTTCCATAGTGACTGACTAAGACTGACCACCACAGGGACTGACTAACCATTCCAGTGATCACCATCGCTGACAGCATCAATAACCACCACAGTGAACACTATTGTTGACAACTGTAGTGAACTTCACAACTAAGTGCCTGTCTACTATTGGTGTGGCTAAGGAAGGTGAAATGCTTTGGGCTTGAGTTGTCTGGTTTTGTAGAGTGCTTTAGAATTCTGGCCTTAACCCAAATATAGCTGTCTCTTGTGAGACGATGCTGGGGCCTAGCAAACACAGGAGTGGATGTTCACAGTCAGCTATTGGATGTATCACAGGGCTCCCAATGGAGAAGCTAGAGTAAGTACCCAAGGAGCTAAAGGGATCTGCAACCCTATTGTTGGAACAACATGATGTACTAACTAGAACCCCGGAGCTCTTGTCTCTAGCTGCATATGTATCGAAAGATGGCCTAGTCAGCCATCAATGGAAAGAGAGGCCCATTGGACTTGCAAACTTTATATGCCCCAATATAGGGGAATGCCAGGGCCAAAAGAATGGGAATGGGTGGATAGGGAAGTGGGGGGGCGCTATGGGGGACTTTTGGGATAGCATTGGAAACGTAATTGAGGAAAATATGTAATAAAAATATTAAAAAAAAAAACCCTAAAAAAAAAAAAAAAAAGAATTCTGGCCTTAGATTTAGAAAAATCTGTTTTTGGGTGTTTCCTCCCAGTTAAACTTCCCAAAATATAATTTCTGCCAAATTACATCTTTGAATTTGAACCTCTCTACTGTCATTTCTGTCCCTTCCAAAACGATCCTTCAAGAAATATTGAACTGGGTGCATTTTAGTAGACAAGCACTTTCAGACTGAATCTGAATTTCTCCTAAAATTTTTAAAGAACAACTTGATTTAAGAACATTTGAAAATAACACAATGGAAATGTGTTTTTCCCTCAGGTACCCAGGCCTTAGCTCTCACATGATCTCATGCAGGCACAAAAGCCCACCCACTCGCAAGAAGTTCAATAGAAAAGAACAGAAGAAAAAAATCTACATTTTGCACTCTACGAGATAACTGGTACACAATCATCATTACACTGTCAGATGTTTCTGACATTTTAAGTCAGAGTCAAAGCTAGCTAGTTCCTTGGAAACTAAATAAAATGTCAATAAATTCAACTTTGGGGTGGAGGTCTCTCTGTTGAGTGGATATGTCCTTAAAGGGAAGTGTAGTTGAGCAATTTCTTGGCTCATCACATCTTGGTAATGTCAGGATTCCTAGTTGCAAGCCATGGAAGCTGAGTCTGATTAAGCAGGAAGAGAAATCACTAAGGGAGTTCATAGTGCATTGGTCTCTGAACTATTGGGAGGGGTGGGGCTTTAGTCTAAGAGTCTGAGATGATCAAATCCAAAGCTGCTCTGTGGGACTCTCCTGCTCATGGACAGTGCCAACTCCTTGGTTCTGCCCTGTCCCTGGCAGCCTCAGAAGCACCCACATCAATCAGCAACAGAAATTCCACTCATAGACTCCTCTTCCGATCACCCATTTCTAGACAAGTCCCAAGTGAGCAACTGGAATAGAGGATCTTCTCCTCCATCCTAGATACCAAGAAAGCTGAGAAATGACGAGTCAAAGTTTTCTTTCTCAAGAACCTATGGGGTTGAGTATTCTCCAAATACAGCAATGATTCAAAAAAGACTCTTAAAACCCCCCAAAAGCCTGGTCGCATTCATTTTGAATCACCATCTCAATTTTCCAGCTATGAAATTCTCATTTAGGTATTTGAATGGATAACTTTGAAAATCCCATTTCTTTACCAGTTGTAGATACCAACTCCCAGAATCCCACAGTCTATAACATGGAAAATACAACTGGGATGAAGAAATTCTCTCCATCTTCTCCTCTGGATTCTTCAATTGATTCTGAAGATGCCATTGTTGTGTGAACTCCATGGTGAGCAAATCTGGTAATAAATGGGTTCTATGTTCTCTGAAATGTAATAGGATAATCTTTTCCAGTTATAGGCTTCTGAGAACTTTACTGGCATGTCTCACTACAGGGTCTCCTCTGGCTATCTGGTATACCTGGTCACTTATTCTCAATGTTTCTTATTATTGGATTTAGGATCTGCCCCTTATGATTAAATGAAGTCTCAGCATGTGTGTCTGTGTGCATGTGTAGTGTTAACCGATGTGCATGTATACCTGTATGGAGCTGTGTGTGGAGGCCAGACACCAACCTTGAAGATTATCTTCAGGTGTCATTCATCTTGTTTCTTTAGACACTGTCACTGGGACTGGGAGCTGTCAGCTAAACTGACTGGCTGGCCGGTGTCCTCCAGAAAGCCCCCTGTCTCTGCCTCTCTCATGCTGAGATTACAAATGTACACTACCCCCCACAATGCTTTTACATGGAGACTGAGATCCAGTTCATCTCCCCAGTGTCTACCCAAGTCCTCTCTGCAGCTTCCTTCCTTTGTCTTGGTCCTCCTCCAATTACCAAGAGCCTGGGTCGAACACTGCTCCTGCGTCCCCTGCTTGATTTTATGAACTGATTTTACTTGTGCATCTGAACTGATCCTGTAGAACATTTGCCATGGTAGCAGGTAAGTTAACAAGAGTTTCCAGAATCTCTTCAAGGTTCTCTTAAGAGGGAAGATTGTCTTCTGCCCCATTCCACTCTGCCAACACCCTCCCCTGAAAGTGCACTAAGTTGTGGTTGATAATAGAGAACATTCATTTGTCAATCCTCCTACAGAAATGGGATTCAATAGAAAAGAAAGGAGTTATTTGAAAAAGAGTGGGTCCTCATTTGCATACCAGGATCCCAGGAGGCACAAATGTTTGATATGTAGGTTGGAAAAGAACAGAACTGATTCTGACTGCTGCCCCCTCCACCTCAGTGTTACAAATACAAGACAAGAATAAGCTAAGCAGATAGGATCATGTGTACTGGTGGCCTGGGACACATAAAACCGTTTCTTACACACTAATAGAAGCTATAGTTTCCTGTTTTCCCTGGTCCCACCTCCACATACTCAGTGAACAGGTCCCCTTCTGCCTATCACAGAATGTCAGGCTACTGACACCACTCCTTGACTTAACAATTTGTGGCAGAGTTGACTTTCTGCTATTGTAAGAGACTGTCACTTGTATACTTGCTCCCTTCTCTCTGACCCTTCCCCCACCACACACACAAACACACAATGTTAATACAGTTAGAGTACTAACTGGAGCTCCACTTTTATTACCAGCTTCGGATAAATACCAGCAACAAACTAGCACTGTGTTTCTATTTCTGCCAGATACTTTTCCCATTTGAAGTGGAGAGGCTCAGTAACCCCCACTTTGAGGCTCAGTGGCCCCCACTTCTGAGGCTCAGTGACCCCCATTTCTGAAACCTAATGGCCCCCACTTCCAAGGCTCAGTGACCCCTACTTCTGAGGCTCAGTGACTCCTACTTCTGAAGCTTAGTGACCCCCCCACATCCAGGGCTCAGTGATCCCCCACTTCCAAGGCTCAGTGACCCCCACTTCTAAGGCTCAATAATCCCCACTTCTGAGGCTCAGCGACCTCCCACTTCTGAGGCTCAATGACCCCCACTTCTGAGTCCCAGTGACCCTCACTTCTGAGCCTCAGTGGTCCCTTCTTCCCATCAACCTCTCTCCTTCCCCCTCTGGTTCTACTTCTGGCAGCTGTAAATTTTCTTTTGCATTTTTTATCTGTTCTCTTGTGAAACAGGGTCTCACCCTGTATCCCAGGCTGGCCTTAAACTTTTGACAATCCTCCTGCTTCAGATTCCCAAGTGCTGATTACAGGTGTATGCCTCCATACCTGTTCCATTGCATTAAATAAATAAATCTTACAATTTTTTTTAATAGGGGAGGAATTTTCTGTGCTTTGGGAAGTGCAGTGAAGTGCGGCAGAGTACAGAAGGTGGGGCCAGGTCCCCTGTAGCTGGAGTTACAGACCTACTGGGTATAAGGTACCCACTGTGTGTGTGGGTGCTGGGAATCAAAGGGGCTCTCTTGAGGCATAGTGCATGCTCTTAACCACTGAGCCATCTCCCCAGTCCCTACCTCTACATTCTTATCACAATAGAACTCATACTCTGTTCTGCAACAAAGATTAAATTGTCTTTCCTTTTCTATAGAGAGGAACTAAATGATAAATGCAATAAATGATGTTCCCAATGCTCATAGCAGAGCCAAGCAGAATAGAATCGAATCGGGAGCTACTCATCCTTTTATGCATAGTTATTTATTTTTTCTGAAGGTTATAATTCTGCTTTATTTCTATAACCAGTGTCTCAATTTCCCTCTCACCCATAATATCATTATTCAATAAAGATCTTCTTTCCCTAGACTTCTTTATCAAGTTCTTAACTGGCATAAGGATGCGCTGGCTTTGTCTGTGCTGATGCGGGGGTGGATTCCTGGGTTTTCTGAGTCTGGGCTCTTTTTTGTTGTTGGTTCTCTCTTTTGTTTGGCTGCAACACATTTTGAGAGTAGCATTGCTGAAGTGGTGATACAGACTGACACCCTGGCAGCATCCCAGCGGGCTGCAAAGTAGTCCTGCCCTTTACTTGCAGTTTGCCTGAGTATAGAATTATTTGGGGTTGTTTGTCTGTCTGTTTTGAGAAACATCGCACTATGTATGTATTCCTGGGTGGCCTCCAATTCACAGAGAACTGCCTGCTTCCAGAATACTCCCTGGTGTGTGTGTGTGTGTGTGTGTGTGTGTGTGTGTGTGTGTGTGTGTGTGTTTAAGTATCCTTTGTTGTCCCAAGTTACCTATTTTTAATTCTTTTTTATTTTTAGATATACTTGGACCTCTCTTCTGTAATGGAGGAATTTCCCAACTCTTTTAGTAGAGGCAGGAGGGAGACTGGGTCTGAACTCAAGGCTTTGTTCATCACAGGCAAATGAACCACCATTAATCCACATTCCCATCTCTCAGTATCTTAGGCAGGTTCTCTCTAGATACTCCTTACTATACACAGGCTGACCTCAAACTTCCAATCCTGCCTCTGCCACCCGAGTGCTGGGATTACAGGTGTATGTCATCATGTCCAGCCACATACAGTGTTTCTCGGTTTCTCTTTACATACAAAAGTGTATCGAGGAAGTTGAGGTGCTTCTGCATACAGGTGGCTTTTTAGCCTAGAGTGACAATCTGGAAACCAGTTGATGAACTAGTAGGGTAATTCCTAAATCCCTGGGTTGGGGTGCCCTAGGGTCAAGAATCATCCAATCCCTCCAGTAAAAGCTGGTTAGTGTATTTCTCTCTCCCCTGAGGCCCAAACTCTCAGCCAGGTGCATGTATCCCATATGGAAGCTGGAGAGCGCAGACTCAATCACCACAAGTAGCTGCCCCTCCCCTGCAGCCTTGCCCCGCCCCCCGCGGCCCACTTCCTTCTCCCTCTGGATCCCACTGAGTGTGGCTTTTGCACTCACCTCCAGCTTCAGGAGGCGGCACTCTGACAAGCAGCCATCCCTCTCCTTGCAGGCCATTTATTTGCACATTAAAAACCAGTGGCTTCCAGCGGCTGGCTTCTGTTGACAGCATAATGACTTTTATTAAAAGGCAAAGCAGGTTCCGCTCTATTCCCTCTGTACATTATTTTCTTCTCCTTAACCCTGCTCCTCCGTTGCGGCCACACCCTCCCCTTTCCTTCTGTCTTCTCTAAGCTACACTCTGAGGGTCTTCCGACATTGTTAAAAATAATAAAATCTGGGCTACTGCTGACTGTTGCTCCTGTGCTTAACTGTCATTCAGGTGACACCATTTACCAGAACAGTGGCTTCATCATAACTGCCGAAAGCAAGAACTGTGTTACACGGGGAGTGTGCACCTGCCTTATGCTCTTAAAAGAGAAGAAATCTCTCCTAAGAAAGGATGGTTTCAAGGAGTGTGAATATTTAAATACTTTAAAGTTTCAAACCTTTCTAAGGGGTTTTGGTTTTTGGTTTTGTTGTTGTTTGGGGGTGACATTGTTCCTCTTTTGTTTGTGTGTGTGTGTTTTGTTTTGTTTTGCTTTGTTTGTTTCATTTTGGTTTGCTTCCTGCTGTGAGCACTGACCATTTGCCCCTGTGCTTGCAGGTGATTTGGGCCTGTAAGCCTTTATGTTCAGAACGTGGCCACATATCTTTACCTCAGGTTCTGGGCAGTCTCAAACTTGGGTATAGACAGGCTTTGCCATTAATCCACTGTCTTGCCAACAGACAGTTGGTAATGAGTCTGTCTCAAATGCCTGTGGTCCTGGTGAGATCTGTTTTCAAATACAAGCTGCTTTCTCTAGCTCACTTGGTTGTATTTAAATCCATCAGAGAGGATTTGAACCCCTACTTGTGGAAGGGATGTCTTTGCGTTGCTCTATACCTTTCTCTTCTGTTTCTGGACAGTTGGGGTTTGCGGTTCTTGATCCTGTTTTTGCTTTGAGACAGGGTTTCAGGTATCCCAGCTGCCCTCTAACTTGTCATGCAGTTGAGGATGTCCTGAACTGAGCATCCTTCAGCTTTCTTGTCCACAGTGCTGGGATTATGAGCGTGATACATCACACAGATTCACCTTTGCATTTTGTCTGTTCTCTATGGATGTATCCTTCAGACAAAGGCCTTTAACTGGAGATGCTGACCCCACAAGAGGCAAGTCCCTGTTGGGAAATAGGTCCAGTGCCGTGCAATGTCTTTTCTTAAAGACAGAAAGAAAAAAAAAACCTAACAAACAAACAAAAAACAAAAACAAAAAATACAGGGCCTTCATCAAGAGAAACTGAAATGTGAGAGTCCATGAGATGGGTGGGGCAGGAGGGGGCTCAAGGAAGTCTTGGTGGAGGGAAAGCAGCTGCAACAGGCTGAATCAGAACCCTTTGAGGACCATGACTAGGCAGGAAGCTGTGATTTGCAAGGGTATGACACACAAATCTTTCAAAGCTTGGAGATGCTGCTAAAGGCCAGCCAAGGAAGCAGATCAGCCTCCCTTGCTGAGGGGCAACTGTGTGCTAGCAGGTTCATGCTCAGGAATTAGAAGGTACAGGGCATAGCTTCCTTTCATAGTCTCCCAAAATCTACTCAGGAGAGAGGAGAGAGAAAAAGGGGGAGGGAGGGAAGAGAAGGAGGAAGAAAAGAGAGGGAGGGAGGGAAGAAAGGGAGGGAGGGAGCCAGGGAGAGAGCAAGGAAGTGAAGAAGAGCACTGGAAGGAAGGAGGAAGGGAGCAAGGGAGGGGGAGAGAGAGGGACAGAGGGAAGGAATAAGTAGGGAGAGATGGAAGTGGAGAGAGGGAAAAGAAGAGACAGGGAAAGAAAGGAAAAAAATAACTTATGATAAACTGCAAAGAAAAGATTGGCTGTATGGTAAGCCAGGTATGGTCTGTTCAGGGAGGAACACCCTGAGGAGTAGAAATTTGAATGACAATCAATCGTCATACATCTATAGCTTCCAGACAAGAACCAGGGATCTCCTTTGGCTGACATTTGTTTATCCTTGGATGCATGAGCCAGTACCATCTTGCAGGTAAGGAGATGAAGGCCCTAAAGAAAAAACAAACAAGCAAACAAACAAGCTACCTTCCCTGTGTCAGCCTGTGCTGTTGCTTAGATCTGGAATTCCCGCCCCCCAAAGTCCCCCTTGTTAAAAAGCAGGGGCATCAGGTAGATATGAGTGCTTTAACTCAGCTTTCTGAGAAAAACTCAGGGAGAGAGACTTGTAGCCATGACACACAGAGGCATAGGCATGGCACACAGGCTGTAACACAGACATCAGTGTCTCCCAGACAGAGACAGATCCCCTGGCAACTCTAACCTGTGTGACATATGCAGCATTACTCCCAGCTACGGGTTGTGTCTAAAACATGTGATTTTTTTTTTCTGATCCCTGAAAAAAAGCAGAGGAAAAAAAATAGATCCTGTAACACGACCTAGCTCAGAATGCCAGGATCTCCCCAGGCTAAGGGAGGTGGCACCCCAGCCTGGTTCTGAGTGTAGGCCGTGCCTCTTGGAAGCTTGGGGAAGGGGGGCAGCTGCCTATCCCTTGCCCTCTGCTTCCCCAACACCCCCGCCCCTCTAGAACATTCACAGAAGCTCATTACAAAAGCTTTTAGCAGCACTGTTTTAAAATGTTTGGTTCTGGTGGGTGTTGGGTGAATACAATTAAAACAAAATCTCCCAGCCCAGAAACCTTTCCCCAAAGGTAAAGGAGGAGAGAGAAAAGAATTTTACTACTGAGCAAGCACCCAGCTGGACTGTGGTGCATATCAGGGAACTGTCTAAGCCATGACAGAGGCCAAAGCAAAGCAAGCTCAGCACATGACATCCCACATCCTCCAGGTGAACAGTAAGCAACCCTCAGTGAGAGGGTCTAACAGCAGGCTTCCTCAACATTCCTCTTACATCTACTTGACAGTGTTTGATAATTAGCTCTATCCAAGGAGAAAATGAGCTGCTGTTTGTATGAAGAGAAGGAGGATTGAGGGCCTGTGTACACGCATGTGTGTGCTTTGTGTGTGTGTGCATGTGCATGCCTGAGTGTGAGCATTTACGAGCGTGTATGTGTATATAGGTAACTGCGAGCACACCTGTGCTATAATACAACACCAGAGGACAACCTTGGATGTCTTCTCACCTTCCACCTTGTTCAATAGGGGTCTCTGTTGTTTTCCCAGTGCATACTCTAGGCTAGCTCACCTGCCAACTTCCAGGCTTGTTCCTGCCTCCCTTTCCCTCTGCATCTCTGCAAGGAGAGCATTGGGATTCTAGACCCTCAATGCATGCTAGGCTTTATGTGGGGTCTAGAGATTTGAACTCAGGTCTTCAAGTTTATAAGGCAGGCTTGGAGTCTGGAGAGTTGGTGGCTACCCTAGGGCACCTAGGACACTGTCTTCTCTGGTCATTACATTTCAAAGTGATGATTGATCCCCAATTCTTCAAGGGAAACTTTCCTGGGTCTTTGAGCAACAGAGCTGGCAAAGGAATATTTTGGTGTTTAAAAGATTTATGTAGATTTAAAAAAAAAACAGACAAGAAAAAGTCCTGTTTTCTAAAGCAAATGCTCTAAAAGAAGGGCACCAGAAGTCCCTTATCTCAACTGAAAGAATTAAGTTTCTCATTTTTTAATTTATATTTGCTCCTCCATGAGCATAAGGAAACTATTTTGGTGAACTTTATTTTTAAATAATCCTTTGGAAATAGAAATTATGAAATGTTTCTAAGGGAGAAGAGAGGTAAATTTTCTTGAGGAGAAGTCTCGAGGGGAAATGGAAACCACTGCTCTGGGCAATGTAAAGCCACTTTATGCAAAACGGTTTGCACATTTTTAAGTAGCTTCAAAAGTCAGCAATTGCGCAACCAACAGCAGTTGCCATGGTAGCAAAAGTTGGTGTTATTCTAATCCACTTGGTGATGATTTGGCTGGGACCGCAATTGGACGTGGGAAGCCATGTTCTTCCTGTGGAGTGTGTGTGTGTGTTTATGTAGGGGGTGCACATGCACATGTGTATATATGAGTGTAGGCCACAAGATAACTCTAAGTGTTCCTCAGGTACCATCTCTGGTTTTGGTTTTGGTTTAATATAGAGTCTCTCAGTGACCTGGAATTCTTCAACTAGGCTAAGCTGGCTGGTGAGCCCCATAATTGGTCTGCCTCAGCCTCCCCACTATTCAGATTACAAATGCTGGCTTTCTCTGCATGGGTTGTGCTGAATCAAGCTCAGGTTCTTACATAGTAAGGCAAGCACTTCTTCAAAGGTTTGGTCTTTTGTATCATGGTTTAGGCAAAGAACAGGCACAGCACGCTGTGCAGAAAATGTGCTTGTGTGCACAGGAGGCCCCAGCAGTCCACGAGAATGCAGAGGGGCATGGAGAGGCAGCCTGGCCTACTCCTTCCCAGCTGCCCTCACTAAGGACTGGGGAAAGGGAGGCATGGAGGAGGGAAGGTCACCCTGAGCAACATGGAAGTTCAGGGACTATACTCCTCACCTCCAGCCTGCCTTCCAGCGACTCACACCACCTCCAATTTGAGCAATAGGTCCAAGATCAGAGAGTTGATGGCAGCCTTGGGAATACACTGAGGGTCTCAGCAACTGAGCATGGTAACTGGCAGTGTTGACCTGAGGTGAGGGTAAGGCGGGACCAAAGAAAAAAAATCACTCTCAAACATAAGGCACATGAAGTGTTATTGGAGAATTTAGGGTTAAGTTAACCAGACAGACTCAGAGTTAGTAGAAACATTAAGGCACTGTGGCTTCTTCTCTGTCATATAAAACACAGTCCTTACTTCAAGAGAGTAGGGAATAGTATGGTCTCAAGCCAAATATTAGTGACTATGAGCCCAGGGACACATATTCAAGTTTCCCAACATTCCATGTTTCAATATGGCAGCCATTTCATGAAGTTTGTATAAAATCTTCATTGCATTTATTTTTTTGTGTATACATATATGGGTTATTCCATGCTATGCTATGGCTCACATATGGAGGTCAGAGGATAACCTGTAGTTGATTCTCTTTTTCTACCACGTGTGTCCCAGGGATGGAACTAAGGTCAGCAGCCTTGGCAACAAACGTCTTAGCTTGCTGAGCCATCTCAATGACCCTCATGAAGTTTTTAGAGTAAGGGAACAAAGAATTTCATGAATCAGTACACTTGTCAGAGGCATCCGATAGCCGGGTTATAGTTCATCGGGGAATAGCTGCGTGGGTTCCAGGTGCCATAGTCCAAAAGGTTTTACCCATTAGTCCCAAGAATATCAGCTCAGACATGCACATAAGCAAGGAACAGTTATTAAGGATGCTAAAGATAGCTCAAGATAACTCCTAACTAGCCTGTGGTCCTGCAACACTCCAACCTCCTCATATCATTCACTACTAACCAGTTCATCAGACCAGTCCCTACAAGGCACTGTTCTTTTACAGATTCCCCAAGAACTATATTTTGTGCCCAGGGAAGCCAAATGTTAATTTTCTTTCATTGTTAGATATTTCATTCCTAGGGACCAATGTGCATGAGGTTGAGGAGTAGGCAGGAAAGCAATCTAAGAGACAAATAGCCAGTGAAGCTATTAAGGAGCAAACTCCTGGATCATATTAAATCTATTAGATACTATGATATTGATCAGAGGGCTGATGGAGTGTCTGGGCCTTCCATATGACTCACACTCAGTACAGGCAAAGATCCTCAGAGTTAAATCCCTTGGGAAAAACAAGAGATCACACATTCATGCCCCCCAGTTTGCTGCCCTCCCCTAAGCAGCTGTAAAGCACAACCCAATTTTCCCTGTGGCCTCTTAATCTCCCACCATAGCCCCCTGTCTATTAATACCCTTCCTTGCATGTCACTGTGTCTCCTAAGGCTGTCTCTAAACAAGACACACTCTCTCAGATGCTAAGAGGATCCCTCTCCTATGCTAGTTCAGTGACTGTGATGATCTTTTGCCTGAGTTGTGGATGGGTGTGAGGAGCCATTGCAGCACTGAGTTCAGGGGCTCCCACCCTCGCATCCCCCCTCCACACCTGCAAACAGGACCTCGAGTCAAATAGAATCCAAGTGTCCAGGACAAACAAGCTACCTTTCTTAAGTGTCACTGGTAGCCATGGTGAGGGAGAGCAAACCACTTCCCCCACGCTGCTTCTCAGAACTATGAGTTCTAGCTATTGGTCATGCCGGTGACTCATCTCTGCAGCCCTTGCCGCCCTCCCTGTCTGTATGAGTCAGGCCTCTCTAGATAAACAAATTGATAGAATGGCTCTATACAAAAAAATGGAATGTATTAGAGTGCCTTACAGGTTAGTATCTGACTATTCTAACCACGGCTGTCTTCAGATGGAAAAATCCCAAAATCCAGTAGTTTTTCGGTCCTTAAGGCTGGATGTCGCAGCTAGTTTGGGGGTTTGACAGAATCCCAAAGAAGTACGCTCCAATACCAGTGAAGGAAAGGTCTTGCCTGTGAGCGTGAGGACAAGCAGGTAAAGAATTCCTGCTTCTATGTCCTTTACAGAGGCTGCCAATAGATATGGCCCAGATTTAAGGTGGATCTTTCCACCTCAAAAGACAAATATTTAGGGTGGGTGTTCCCACTTCAAATAATTCAATAAACAAAATTACCTCACAGATGTATCCAGCAGCTTGCTTGGGCTGCAGTGAATTCTAGATGCAGATAATCAAAGTTGATAACCAAAAATAGCCATCATTCTGTCTGTGGTAGGAATGGACCTTATTGATTCCTGTTTGAATGTCTGGCCCACATACGTGGAGCTATTAGGAGATGTAGCCTTGCTAGGAGGAAATGTGTCACTCCAGGAGTGGGCTTTAAGGTCTCAGATGCTCAAGCTAGGCCTAGTGTGGCATTCACCGCTGCTGCTTAAAGGTCAAGATGTAAAACTCTCAGCTCCTTCTCCAGCAACATATCTACCTGTTCTCTGTCATGCTTCCCACCATGACAATAATGGGTTAAATCTCTGAACTGTAAATCACCCCCAGTGAAATGGTTTCCTTCATACGAGTTGGTCATGGTCTCTACACAAAAATAAAATCCTAACTAAGACACTGTCCTATTATATAGCTCCCTCCTGGTGAGGTCACACCATTCAGACCCCCATTCTACCCTGTGTATCCACAGGCAGGAGCATCAGCTGTACCTGGGCAAGACAAGCCCCTATCTGAAATGCTTAAAGACCTAGCACAGCAAAGGAAGTGCCAACCCTGTAGGAGTTGAAATCAGGCCAGCACGGAGAGCTGGCAGCCTTCTTCCGACAAGAATGCAGTGTCTAACATTGCTAGCTTCGTCTTTCATAGGAGGGGGTGTGTTTATGTATGCTCAGGTGCCTATGAGTGTTTGCACACACGCATGTGGCGGTCAGAAGTCATTCCAAAGGAAATGTTTTTGAGATAGGGACCTAGGGATGGTCAGTTAGGCTGAACTGGCTGGCCAGTGAGATCCCACCACGCCAGGATTGTTCGTACGGGTGCGGAACTTAAGGGTCAGGTCCTTGTGCTTGCTGAAGAAGCAATGCTTTACTCATGGCACCAAGCCATTTTCCTAGCCCCAGGTCCACCTTTATCACTATTGATCTGCGGCAAGTCATAATAACTAACACTTTTAATAACTTGCCATGTCTACTATAAATATTTTCCAATTTTAATTTTTTTATACCATAAGTTTATAGAAACAAAGTGCCTAGTTCTCAGATTAATGATTTTTTAATTGATGATAATTGGGCATATTTATGGAATACAATATAATGTTTTCATCAATTGCAAAAAGAATCAAACAAGCTAATTAACACATCAGTTACCTTACCAACTTATTTTAACCCCTATGGCAAGGATGTTAAAAAAAAAATCTAGTCATCTTTTAGCAATTTTGAAATACCAATGCATTGTGTAAATTGCATTCCCCAGGCCCTGCAATATAATCCTGAAAGTTACTCCTGTCTTCATATTGGAAATGTGTTTCCTTTGATCATCATTTCCCATTTCTCCATCCCTCCTCCTCCCCCACACCCTTGGTACTTCCAACTACCCATTTCGATGAGGCTACCTTTCATAGATTCAGTATTTGCCTTTCTGTGCCTGGCTTATTCTATTTAGCACACCTTCCAGCTTCACAAATTATCACAAATGACATATTTATGGAATACAATGTAATGTTTTTATCAATTGCGGAAAGATTCAAACAGGCTAACTAAAACATCAATTAACTTACCAACTTATTTTTCCCCTGCGGCGAGGATGCTTTTTCAAAAAAAAAAAAAAAAGATGTAGTCATTTTTTAGCAATTTTGAAATACCAGTGCATTGCGTCCTTATCGGTTATCCCAAAGGACAGAATGTCCTTCATTCTGCAGGTGCAGAACCTCACTGTACCTCCCTGCGCGTTTAAACCACATTTTCACTATCCATCTGACCACTGTTAGATACGCGCCCTGTTTTTCTCACCTTGGCTGCTGGGCTGAGCCTAGGAATGCAGCTCTCCCTTCAGCAGACTCGGTCAGTTCCTGGTGACTCGGGAGCTGGACTTCTGAGTGCTATGTCAATTCTAACTTTAGTCTTTTAAGAACCTTTCACACTAGTTCCCTGATGTGGCCACTGTACTTGACCTTCTCACCACTACTCCAGGACTGTCTTTCCTCCGCATTCCACCGGATGCTTCTTCCTATCCTGCGTCTTCAGAGAGTGGCTTTCCTAACGGGTTGTGTGGCTTCTTGTGATGGCTTTTACTGTCATCCCCTGTTGACCAGAGATGCTGCACATTTTCCTCATGCACCTGCTGCTCAATCCTCTCTCTTCTGGAAAGCATCTATTCGTCAGGTTGTTTACCAAGCATGCTTTTTTTTCACCTTCTTAGATATTTTGGGGACTGGTCCCTTATCAGAAACTTAGGATTCTCAGATATTTATTAACTGCATAATTTGTAATTATTTCTTCCCAACCCCTGTATGTCTTCTCTGAAGTAATGACTGTCTTTGCTGTTCATAAATGCCATCCCATTCGTCTCCTTCAGCTTCTGTTGTCTGTGATTTGAAAGTCCAAGCCAGGCTAGAAATGGTCCCTTAGACATCACCATGGGCTTTTCTTTGTTTTCTTCTGGTTGCTTTATAATTGTAGGTTATGCTGAATCGGTCATCTATTTTGAGTCTATTTTTTTTATACAGCATAAAATAAAGGTCTAATTTCATCCTTCTACATATGGAGAGACCCAGTTTTACCAGCACTCCTTCTTGAAAAGACTGTCCTTTCTACAGTATGTGTTCTTGGCACCTCTGTTCAAAATTAATCAGCCATGAGGCTGAAAAGCATTTGTTGCTCTTCCAAAAGACCTAGGTTTCACTCCCGACATCCACATGGCAACTCACAACCATTTGTAACTACAGTTCCAGGGGATCCAAAATGTCCTCTTCTGGCCACTGGGGACTCAAAATTCATGCACATACATACGTGCACGCAGGCAAAAAAAAAACACCATAAATTAACACATGAAATTAATCGACCACAGAAATATATGTCACTACCACCACCCCATGTCCTGGACTTCCCTGTTGTAATCGTCACTAATTCTGCTACTATGCCAGGCCCATGCTGCTTTGAGTTAATTACTTCATTATATATTTCGAGATCAGAAAAAGTGATGTGTGTAAACATCACTTTGTTCTTTCTGCTCAAAAGTGCTTCACCTTCTCAGTCTTCCTGACCCCATAGGAATTTTCAGATTGTGTTTTCGTGGAGAATGCCATTAGCATTTTGATAGAAACCATGCCAGCTCAGTAAATGTCCTGTGCCATATGTATATTCTGACAATAGTAATTCTTCTAACCTGTGAGCGCAAGCTACCTGCCTCTCTGTTCCTGTCTCCTTCAGGGTCCTTCATCAAGGTTTTAGCGATTTCAGAGAACTGATCAGTCACTTCTTTGTGTAAATCTACTCTTACGTATTTTCCTTCTTTTATATATCATTGATGACATTGTTTTCTTAGTTTCTTTATCAGGCAGGTTATTGTTTCTGTTGAGAATGCATGTACTCAAGAGAGTACCAGTGCACACGCATGTGCAGGGATGATTACCAGTTGGGGAGATGTGTCACACCAGAGTTAAATACAAAGAATGGTTTGTGCACTGCGAAGAGAAGTGAAGCAGAACTGGGGCTGCTGTGCATGCAGGTGCTGAGGATCACTACAGACGTGAGAAGCCTGCCCTGTCCCGCGAGGCCGGCCATGATTGATATCCTGGCCCTTGTTGCCCCTGAAGCCACATCTATGTCTCTATGTTCATGCTAACACCATAGGCCACTTGGATATCTCTGACATGACACTCCACAGCCACAGCAAGATTCTTGTTTTGTTTGTTTTATTCTTATTTTCTTGTGAGGAGGAGGAGGTTGCCAGGGCAGAGGGCAGATATGGAGGAACTGGGAAATGAATGAATGGGATTAGGGTGCGTGATGGGAAATTCACCAAGAATCAATAGAAAGTTTAAAAAAAAAAAAAAAGGTTTATGGCTTGTCCAATATGGCCTTCTAGAATTGTGGGTTTTGTTAGTTCGTCTTTGTTTTGTTTTTTATTTTCATAAGTTTTATGCAACTCAGGAGACTGAACTTATTATACAGGCAACTTTGGGATCATAGGCCAGCACTACCTTGCCTGGTTTATGTAGAGCTGTGCTTACAAACTTCATATGTGCTAAACAAGTACTCTCCCAGCTGAGCCATATCCCCTGCCTGCTTGTTTGATCTGTTCTGCTAAGAGGTTTAATAATAAACTAATATCAGTTTTTATCAAATTCTTTTTTTTTTCTTTTTATGCGACTATTCAGATAAATGCCTCCTTTTTTGCTCTTATTGTGTGCCATGTGTAGTAAGAATTTTGGTTTCTTTAAAAACACAAAAATGTTATGTGAATATGATTTTGTTTTAATCTCAGGTGCAGGATATGGGGCTGCTTCGCATTGCCCACAGCTGCTGGCTATAATTTTTCTCCATGCTCTAGCAGGCGTGTGGTTTTGCCAGCTGAAGATAGTTTAGATCTGGAATTCTGGGGACTCTTCAGAGAGTATATAAAGCCAGCGCTGTGCTGCTGCCGCTAAAGATAGTTTAGATCTGGAATTCTGGGGACTCTTCAGAGAGTATATAAAGCCAGCGCTGTGCTACTGCCGCGCTTCGCAGCTGCTCTTCGCTACAGCTTCGCGGCCGCTCTTCCCTACGGCTTCGCGGCCGCACTGCCGCTCCCACATCCACCCGTGGCTACCGCTACTGCTGTTGCTGCACCGCTGCCGCTAAGCTGTGGCTGCTGCACTTCACTGTTGCGCTACCACTGCGCTACAACTACCACGACTGCTACTGCTGCTGCTGCTCTACCGTTGAGCGCTACAACTACCTTGACTACTACTACTGCGCTACGGCTGCCGCTATCGCTGCTGCTGCTGCTGCCGCACTTCGCTGCCGCGCTGTCCCTGCCCCAGCCGCTACTGCTGCTTCTGCCCCCCCCCCACATTGCCCCTGCCCCACACTGCCCCTGTCCCTGCCACTACCACTACTGCTGCCCCTGCCCCTCCACTGCCCTGCCCCAGTCGCTACTCCTGCCCCTGCCCCAGCCGCTACTGCTGCCCCTCCACTGCCCTGCCCCAGCTGCTACTGCTGCCCATCCCCCGCACTGCCCCTGCCCCAGCCCCAGCCGCTACTGTTGGTCCTGCCCCACACTGCCCCTGCCCCAGCCGCTACTGTTGGTCCTGCCCCACACTGCCCCTGCCCCAGCCGCTACTGCTGCCCCTGCCCCTCCACTGCCCTGCCCCAGCCGCTACTGCTGCCCCTGCCCCTCCACTGCACTGTCCCAGCCGCTACTGCTGCTCCTGCCCCACACTGCCCCTGCCCCAGCCGCTACTGCTGCCCCTCCACTGCCCTGACCCAGCTGCTACTGCTGCCCATCCCCCGCACTGCCCGTGCCCCTGCCCCAGCCGCTACTGTTGGTCCTGCCCCACACTGCCCCTGCCCCAGCCGCTACTGCTGCCCCTGCCCCTCCACTGCCCTGCCCCAGCCGCTACTGCTGCCCCTGCCCCTCCACTGCCCCTGCCCCAGCCGCTACTGTTGCTCCTGCCCCACACTGCCCCTCCCCCAGCCGCTACTACTGCCCCTGCCCCTCCACTGCCCCTGCCACTACTGCTGCCCCTGCCCCTCCACTGCCCTGCCCCAGTCGCTACTGCTGCACCTGCCCAAGCCACTACTGCTGCCCATCCCCCCACTGCACTGCCCTAGCCGTCTCTGCTGCCCCTGCCCCTCCACTGCCCTGCCCCAGCTGCTACTGCTGCTTCTGCCCCTCCACTGCTCCTGCCCCAGCCACTACCCCCGCCCCAACCACTGCCCCTGCCCTAGCTCCTACTGCTGCTCCTGCCCCACACTGCCCCTGCCCCAGCTGCTACTGCTGCCCCGACCCTCCACTGCCCTGCCCCAGCCGCTACTGCTGCTCCTGCCCCCCACTGCCCCTGCTTCTCCACCTCCCCCGCCCCAGTCTCTGCGGCTGCCTCAGCTGCTATTGCTGCTCCTGTCCCTCCACTGCCCCTGCCCTTGCCCCAGCCACTGCCCCTGCCCCTGCCCCAGCCTCTGTCCCTGCTGCAGTCACTAGCGCTGCCGCTGCCGCAATTTCTGCCATCGTCTCTGCCATTGCCGATGCCAAAGCAGGTTGGAGATATCCTGATGAGGAAGATCAGACTTGCCCCAAGGAACTGGATGCCCCAAATCAACAGGAAGCAGTCTAAAGATATCAACACCTCTTTCCCCCTCTAACCTCCTTTCTCTCCTTCCTAGGAGGGGGGTGGAGGGGTGGAAAAGGACAGTGGATAAAAGAACCTAATACAGTAGCAAACACTCAGTAACAGCCACATTTATTCATTCATGTATACTGCAAAATCTTAATATGCCGGGGTAAATCCCGTTTGATCATGATAAATATTTGTTTTAGAACAGGGAGTTGAATTGAGTTTACATTGTTTTGTGGAGAATGGTGTTCTTCCTTGTCCTTATTCGTTTTTGCTTTGTTTAACTTTCCTATTTCCTTCTGACTTCGTCTTGGTAGACTGCATTATGTCTAAAAATTCGTTCGTTTTTCTGAAATGGTGTATAGATAGATGTTCACAGTGGTTTCTTAAAATTGGTTATATTTCTGACATTCATTGCAATGTCTCCTCTTCCCAGTATTTGAGAAAGTTGTATTTCCATTTTTGTCAAAGTTGTTTTTTTGTTGTTGTTGTTGCGGGGGGGTGGGGGTGGGGGTGGGGGTTGGGTCTTGCTTTGTCAACTAGGATGGCTTCAGATTCATAATCCTCCTGTCTCTGTTTCTAGTATGCTAAGATTGCAAATGTGAGCCATCACATCTGGACTAAGACATTTTCAAATTTTACTTTTCCATTTCCTACTTGGCTTGTCGGTTGTTTAGAAATATGTTGGTTAATTTTATTCGTTTTCAAATTTCCCCTTATTGACTTCTACTTTCGTCTCATGTGGTCTGAAAAGAAACTTGATATGATTTCCATTTTCCTGCATATATTTAGATTTCTTCTGTGACTTAATATATGATCCACAGTGGTCAACACTCAATACCTAGTTGAGAAGACTGTGTGCTCTGTGGCTGTTGAATGGAATGTTTTATAAACAACTGCTCGATCCATTGAATTTAAAACACAGTTCATTCTATTCCTTATTAATTTTCTATCTACACAATCTGTACAAGGTTAAAATTGGTTAGTAAATAAATTAGCGGTACAAACCTCGGGAAGCTTTGCCACGAGAGTACATTTGCTTTGAACGAAATACGGCAGATCTGAGTGCATAACGGTCTCTTTTTCCTTTACATGATATTTACTAATTGGGAAACAATTGAGCTTTACAATGACTCCGTTTGTTTTCAAAGCTACAGTATTAGCAGTTTGATCTTTTTGGACATTTCGTTGTGGGAAATAAAGAGGTGATAGAAAATCTAAATTCAGCTTTATAGATCCAAGAACATCCTGAACTTTTCACCCAATAAAGGCATGTGAATCTACATGTGGCTGGGAATAAAATGCAAGAATATTCGTTGAATTGGGTCTATCAGGGAACAGAAAAAAGGGCATTCAGGCCAACTTCTTGGATTAAAAAGGGAACAAATTCCACTCAGTGGGAGAAGATGTGCCTAGTCCTTGACGCACCAGGATGGGGGCTATCCAGAGGAGGCCCACCCTCTCAGAGAAGAAGGGGAGGAGGAAGGGGGCACAGCGTCTAGAATGCAAATTAAAAATATAAATGAAAAGGAATGTGGCGGGCAAGCTCTATGGTACCCACTGCAACCATTAGAATCGTTACACTAGACATTTGATAAAGAGATATGGACAGAGCCAGAGAGCACGATACTGAGAGCAGAGAAGTGAGAAGCAACAACAAGTCTTACAATGTAGCGCTGTAACAATTCTGGCTCCCACAGAACCACAGGGGGGAAAAAAAACCAACACAAACAATACAGTACTCATTGTCCTCTACAGGGAGAGTGAGGAGAGGAAGACAAGGTCTGAAGGGAAACTAGGAAGACATGGTACCATGATATTCTTTGATGTTTCTGTTATGTGTACGAATATTGAAATTATTATATTTCTCATTCTAAGTTTGAAAAAAGTGTCCTTTGGATGGAGGAATGGATGAATATTCAATATGTAACTTTTGAAATTGACATTCTTTTATATGATCCAAATAGAAACTATATGGAAATAGTGTAACTAGAAAAATTAATTCCTAAACTTGGAAAAACAAATTATGCTTTATTAATAAAATTTGAATCTGGAACATTCACTAGCTTGCGGGATTTATTTACTTGATTTGAACTATTTGAATGGGGAGAAATTTTAGTAACTTCATTTATTTTATAGGAATTAAATTCTTTTTCTATGTAGCTTTGTTACATATACAATGTCTGGTACAAAACCCATGACCTAGATGCAACATTGTCAGACTTTTGCCATACACAACAAAGGAACTTATGAAAGGACCTCCCAAATGGTTTCTTTCCAACCAAATGGTTTCCTCCCCTACCACCTCCTCCTCCTTGCCCTCCTCCTCTTCCTCTTCTTCCACCTCTTTCGGATGATACAGAGGCGGTGGCTGCTGTTATTACATGGCCCTGGGATTTCAGCTGCATCTGAGTCTTTCAAAAAATATTCTAGGCAAGATTATTAGCAGCTCAGAGCCTCCCTGGGTGTGGTAGGTCTTCCAGCTCACACTAGTTACAGAGAGCCCTTGATCTGTCCTGCCCTTAGGGTTTCTTGTAAGCTTACTGGAGGGAGGGAGGGAGGGAGGGAGAGAGAGAGAAAACCTGAACTTCCTGATAATGTTACATTTGAAGCTACAAGAAAAAGACACTTTGCCATACACAACAAAGGAACTTATGAAGGGATCTCCCAAATGGTTCATCTCTAACCAAATGGTCTCATCCCTTACCACCGCCTCATCATCCTCATCATCATCCTCATCATAATCCCCTTCCTCCTTCTCATTAAGCCTCTGCCTGCCCAGGCTTGCTAATGGTCCCTGTACTTGAGCAAATGTGGGGCCATTCTCTAGTCAGTATGGGGGGGGGGGACCTACACAGGGAATGAAGACTAGGCCATATGTTTCTTAGCAGCTACCAAAGCTACACTCTACCACAAATGTGGGAGGAAGGATTGTGCAAATATGGACATATGCGAAGGGTGAGTGCTCTTTTTTGAGACCAAGTCTTTCTCTGTAGCCCAGGCTAGATGAGAACTAGTGATCCCCTTGCCTTTGCCTCTAAAGTACTAGGATTACTTCCAAGCATTTTAAATACAGCTCTTTGCAGCCAGACACACTACTGAGTGAGAAAGTTGGGGATAACCAGGGATCCGAGCAGAGAGGTTTCATTACCTTGTCAGTAAGCTGCCTGAACTCAGGCTGGTATCTTGCTTCTGAGGAGAGCCAGGGTGTGATATGGAAGGCTCTGTACCACTGTAATCTGAAGGGAGGAGCCCAACTTGAAGATGTGGACTTGGCATTATACGGTCTTGAACCCCAACTCTGCAGTTTCCTGGTTCTGCGGAACCTTTGTTTCTAAACAAAGTTGCCACCAGCAACTACTTCTGATTGCTAGGATTAAATCAGCTACTTCTGATTGCTAGGATTAAATGCCACGACCAAAACAGACCCACAGAAGAAAGATCATTTTGGCTTATGGTTCCAGAAAGATAGTCTATAATGGCAAGGTAGGCATGACAGCCAGCTGCCAGAGAAGGAAGCTGAAAGAGTACAATCACACAGAGAAAGCAGAGAGAGTGTTCTGGAAGTGGGACAAGACTATAAACTCTCAAAGCCCACCCTCAGCAACACAATCCTTCCAGCAAGACCCCTCACAATGCTACCAACTGGGGACCTAGTGGCAGGTGCCTCCTCTTCTTCATTCTGAGCTGGGCTTGAACTTGCTAGGTCATGAGTTTTACATGGACCTAAGAAATCCAAGCGCTTCTGAGACCAGACCTTAAACGCTGATGGTTTCCACCCTTGGAATCCAGCCCTGTGCCCTGCTGGAGAAACTGAATCCTGGAGAGACGCCAAGAGCAGCCAGCCAGGACCTGGCTGCCCTGGCCACCTGGCAGAACAGTGGGCACAGAAAGCTTTGAAGAAGTCTGGGTTGAGACAGTAAGAGGCTGGTGAAGCTCAGGAAATCCTGTACCTTCCGGGCTAAGAACAGGGCCTTTCCTTGCTGCATGCATGCGTAGAGAGCTGTGCAGCGCCATCTGAAGAGCGCACCCTGCAAGTTGCTGGGCTGAGTGTACAGGAGCGTGTGCCTGGTGCTGTGTGGGCTGAGTGTTAGAAACAGGCTGTGCAGGCTCCCTCCCACAAAGCAGACCTCATTACCACCTGCCCCTTCCGGGCTTGGGCCAGCCTACTGAGTCCTTTTTTTTTTTTTTTTTTTTTTGCTTCAGATCAGAGCCAGCTCTTGATGGGTCAATTGATACATGTTGAGAAACCTTTCTCACTGGCCTCTGCGACCATCTCCTCTGCCACCATCGGCATGGACAGACCTCCTTTCTACTTCTCTCAGCCTCGCCTGCCTGCTGGAACCATCCAACTCACAGATTCCCTCCCCAGCCTGCAACAGCAGGCCACTCAGCTCCCACAGCCTACCAACAGGCTCCCTCCTTTGCCTTCTCCTGAGAGACTGACTGTCCTATACCCTGGGGTGAAGGTGGGGGTGTCCCTCATGGTACTCTATATATCCCAAGATCCTCTCCTGTGCCCTCCAGCCTCAAGGAGACTGAAAAGACTAAGTCACACTCACCATTGTACACCGGGTATCTGACTTGCTAGCTGGTATATACCAGTCAATTGATGGATGTAACTCTCTCTCAAGCTCCTTGGCCCCTGAAGTTATGCAGTGTCTGAAAAATGTAATGAAGGGCTATAGGGAGGACCAGCAGACAAGGTCTGTTCTAGTTTGGTTTCTATCGCTGTCATAAAACACTTGAACCAAGAACAATTTAGGTGAGGAGAGGGTTTACTCAGCACACACTTACATGTAACAGCCTACCACCAAGGGAAATCAGGGATGGAACTCAAGCAAGAGTAGAGGCAGGAGCATGAGCAAAGGCCAGGGAGAAATGCTATTGACTGGCTTGTCCCCCACAGGACTTTCTCAGAGACAAGCCAGTTCACCTGCACAGAGGAGGTACTGCTCACAGTGCAATGGATCATGCCATTCATCGATCAAGAAAACGTCTCATAGACCAAGCTGATGAAGGCCGTTATTCAATGGGTTCCATCATCTCAGATGACCTCAGTTTGTATCAAGTTAACAAAAACTAACCAGCACAGGGTCCAATTAGCAACACAAGGAAAAAGGTCCCCAGCCTTAAATACCACTCAGGGTCACTGTACACTAAAGTTAGTGTTGTTTACCAGACAGACATTCAGCCAAACAAATAGGAAGGGACTGATATCCAGCCAGTTCTCTACCTGGCAAGCTGGATGTTCAGGGACAGTGCTGCAAATACCCAAAGGCTCTTTTATCCAAGTTACACAAAAGTCCTGTGCAGGTCAGCTATAACCCCTGCCCACTTAGGGCAGAGTTCCATTCTACCATAACACTTTCCTGGTAAGCCCAAGCCTCAAGACTACCGGAATCCCAGTCCCGATGTAAAGCAAATGCTATATATCATAGTCAAGTTGACTGGCTCAGATCACTCTATCTCACAGGAAATAGAGCGATTGTGTATTGTAGCGATCTGGCCTGCAGTGTATACCTGGAGTATGTAAATCACAAAGGAGAATTTGAGTCTCCAGCTATAGAAACTCGGAGTGAGCAGCAGGGAGTCCGCCTGCCACCATATAGCATAGCACAGCTAAGCACCTATGAGCTCCATCACCAATGCAGCAATGGGCTGAGATTGCCTCTCAAGAGATACACCTGGGCACTCCCAGATTGCTCTCACAGCTGAAACTGCAGGGCCTGTGAGATGGGTCAATAGGTAAAGGTGCTTGTCACTAAGCCTGAGTTTGATCCCTGTGGTGAAAGTAAAGAGATGGAGTGTACACACACACACACACACACACACACACACACAATCTTTAAAAAAATTTTTTTTGAAGTGCTATTTCAGAGTCTCAGTCATCTCAGTTTCAAAGAGAGCCTTAGTACCTTATATAATGTTATCTCATGAACCAAATAGCCTACCAGTGTAAATGTTCACCCACTCCTAATGGACAGAGATGATTCCTGTCTCCTCAGAGTTTATATTTGAGTAGCTAAGTTATAGATAGATAAATAGATAGCTAGATAGATAAAGATAGAGAGATAGGGGTAGAGAGGTAGAGGTGGTAGAGGTAGAGGTAGAGATAGAGATATAGAGATAGAGATAGAAATGGAGATATTGCAAGCAAGGGGACCTGAGTATGAGTCCCCTTGACACTCACATACAGAACCAATCATGGTCATACATGTCCATAACCCCAGTGCTTTCAGTGACAGAGACAAGACCACTGGGTCTGGCTTGCTGCTAAGAAGTTATTTCCAGGTTCAGTGAGAAATTCTGTATCAAGAGAATGAGAGAGAGAGAGAGAAAGAGAGAGAGAGAGAGAGAGAGAGAGAGAGAGAGAGAGAACAGGACTCCACATGTCTTCCTCTTGCCTCTGCATACACATGGGCTCATAGGACTAGCTGATCTCCAGGAATCCTCCAGGACTTCAGCACCACATTGGGCTGCGGAGACATCCAGCTTCATGGACTGAACAACTAAGGGTTTGCAGCCTCTCCAGTGTGAGGCAGCCATTGGGCTACTCAGACAGCATCCTAGAAGCTAATTTAATAAAGCCAATAATACATCTATATGTTCTATCATTTCTGTTCCCTCAGAAAAACCTGACTAATATAAGAAAGCCATAAAATTATTTCAAATTCTAACATGTATAGTAAAAGCAAATATGGGGGAAGAATAAGGGAAGCAGGCAGATAGTTCTGTCAAGAGTGATCCAAGAAGACCTCACATACATCAAGGCCTACAGGATACAAAGTGGTTATTTAGTCTTGTAGGGAAAGACAAAGGAAGCTATGATGGGAATCAAGCACAAGCTCTTGCCAAAGGGCCTGTGGCAGGGAGGGAGTGGGGTTAACGCAACCCTTTGCTATAAACTACTCCTTGCTGTCTGAGGAGCCTGCTTCCCATATCCTGCCTTAACAAGTTAAACAACAAAAGCCATATTAGACGACTTATGTGGCCCTCAGAAGATTCAGCCAAGTTGTAGTGCAGCTCCCAGACCAATTCAGGTCTGTGACAGTGGAGTGTCTACCTATCTCCATGCCTCCAGGAGGAACTGAGACACCCAGCTATCATTTCAAGCCAGTGCCCAATCTTTGACCTCCTTGGGCACCCTAAGCATCCGATCACCACAGGCCAAGAACCCCCAAAGTTCTCCTCATTAAGACAATGGAATATAAAATAGGAGGTTGAGCCTGCTGTTTCCCTGTGTTCTTGAGCCAATGGACCCCAAGCCAGGCATGCAGAAATGCTAATGGGAACAGAGAACACTGAACAAAATGTGCTCTTACTTTTTGATTCAGTCCTTGCTGACACTGACGGAGAGTATAGCAAGGATCTTCTCTCCACATGCAGTCATCATGGGAGAAATTCAAGGAAATGACTTTCTGAGAGGGTCAGAGAGGATGGGGACTCAACTTATCAAGGATGGGCAGAGTCTCCAGTGGTATTTGGATCTCTGCACCACAAATGAAAATTATAATAAGTGAAAACCAAAGAAGATGGAAAAACCAGGCCAGGTTAAATGTGCTACACAGTCTACATGGCTAGCACAGGCTCTGGAGCAATGGTCTGGCTTATGAGGGCAAGCCCGGGCTCTGGGCAAGGCATTGCCATTCCTCACTGCACCACCTGATACCTTACTGTTGCCTTGTCTGAGACAAGGCTTCTCTCCCTGTAGAGTGGGGCAGCATTTCCCCAGGTCTTAGGAAAACCCAATGGGATGCTCCCTAAAGACTACAGTACACGCAACTGGTTCATTCCTTCCACCCATTCCTGCCATCCTGACAGCTCAGATTCCTTGCTTGTTATCCTCAGTCTCTCTGAGACTCCTTGGCCTACAGTCTCCATAGGTATGCAGATCCAGCCTGAGGGATTGTTTAAAATTAGTTTTAGTGTTTGTGTGTGTGTGTGTGTGTGTCCCTCAAAATGATAAGAGAATCCTGCCTAAGCTCAGAGCACTGTCCCTTTTGTCCGATTTGACAGCATGTTGCAAGCATCTGTTTGACATTGTCGGCAACTGAAATAGCAATCCCGCTCCAGCTGCCTGGATTGGGCTCTCCACTGTCTTGGTTCGACAGCTTGGTGAAGAGTGCCCTGTGGATTCTTTCTAGTAAAGGCAGAAGTCTCAGAAGCCGAATATCAGGGGACTTCATCCAGGTATGTATCAGAAAGTGGCATTTTAACCCTCTGAGGACGAGGTAGCATGGTCCCTTCGCTGTGCTGTGAGGCGTTCCTCTCTGTGTGGTTCTGCACCCAGCCTCTTTTGCTCAGCGTTCTAGAAGCTTCTATTTTATTTCATCTTTGTTTTCTAGATGTTATCTTTACTATCTAGCCCAGCCTCACTTCCAATGGGCAATCCTCCTGCCTCAACCTCCAGAGTGCTAAGATTATATGTAGGCTGTACCACCACACTCAGCTGCTATTGTTCACGGAAGTCTCTACTTGCTGGCATAAGACCTAAAATCATTATTGTTCAGAGACATTCTCTCTCTCTCTCTCTCTCTCTCTCTCTCTCTCTCTCTGTGTGTGTGTGTGTGTGTGTATGTGTGTATGTGTGTGTGTGTATGTGTGTGTGTGTATATGTGTGTGTGTACACGTGTGTGCGCATGTGTAAATGTTCATAGGGGAATGAGTAGTCATATTTGTGCCCACTGCACATGTGGGTTTGTGCATATGTATGGAAAACAGGGATGATCCTAGGTGCGTGTCCTCTGAGACGACCCACATTGGTGTTATGTTTTGTTGTTGTTGTCTCCATTGGCCTGAAGTTCACTGAGTTGACCACACCACTGGCTAGTGAGCCCCCGGAATCCTCCTGACTCTGTCTCCTGGGTCTGATTTTCACACCTGGGTCCTAGGTACTAAACTCTGGTCCTCCTGCTCCCAAAGCAAGCACTTTACTGAATAAGTCAGCTCCCTTATCACAAAGCAAATACCTCTGTGACTATTTCAGGGATAAAAGGGACCAAGATTTCAGGGAAGGGTTCATATCAGGTTAACTACCTGTGGTTAGAATTTAGAAAAATCTGCAAAAATAATACTAGAAAATTTGTTACACTCGGGGTTTGTGTCCACATGAGTTTTCCCCACTAGAAAAGTTGCCTCTTCTTAACAAGGACACAGCACCTTGCAGGTAACGATGCGATCAACTTCAGACTCACTTGCTTCTTAAGGTCAGCATTCATACAATGAAATATCTGAATAACTGTCCATAGCAGCCCTGCATGTATGACACTCTAATTGCTTAGGAGTCTGTTGCTTCTATAAGATGGAGAACTCTTTGAGAGCAAGCCCTGCTTCCTCAACCTTTATCTCTATCCCATTTCTTACAAAGAACATATAGCACAAGGGCCTATGGGTTACCAATTGAGTAAAAATGTGTAATGATTTTCTCTCTAAATTGGCTGCTTCACTTAACGCCACTCTGACCTGGGCTCTACCTACTTTCCCTTGACTTTGGCAGTGTGCGAATGTGCCGTGATAGAAAGGAGTGCACACTGTAAATCTAGCCCCTCAGTGCAGCCTGTGCAGTGTAACGCCAGCCTGCTTGCCATTCCCCACCAGGGGCTCTGAGCCAGGGGCTGGGAGCAACCCCCCACCCACACCCCGTGTGCTGCGCTCAGCTCCTGGGCGTAAGATGCACACTATTATGTGGTTTCTGGATGAGCTCCCCACTGCTCTCCATAAATGCAGTCTTCTGAGCCACTCTCTCCCCAGCTCTGCTTGGCTGGCTGGCTGGAGCTATTCTGGGCATTTCTTCAAGTGTCATGGGGAACTTAAAACTCACCAGTGACAAGCTGGCAGATTCACTTACAGAGCACAGCTCCTGAAAGCTACTAATGATGCCGTGAGAAGACGGGAGACAAAAACCAGCAGTATTTGGTTTTCGGTTTAAGACATAAATATCTAAAAACGAAAAAATCCCTCAGAGCCAGCTGCCCCACAGAACATCTAGAGCTCTGTTATGTAAAGAGCTGCGGCAGCTAAGAGGTCAGGGTGGCACTACAGTAAGGCTGCCAATGGGCCTGTGCCCAGGCCTGGGTGGCTCCGGAGGGACACAATCCTTGTTTATGTCCAGGGGCACTGCTGATATGGCCTGGTTCACCAGGTACGGTGAATGTCAGGAGTCTGTCGCCTGTCCCTCTGAACAAGAGTGCAATGCAGGCAACCTCAGGGATGCATTTGAATGTGGCTTTATTATACCTCAGGCCTCTGAACTGCTGAAGAAAGCAAAAGGATTCTTACCTTTCCACCCAGGAGGGTACTACATCCATGGGGAAGAGCAAGAACCTGGCTTTTTTTTTTATTATTGTTATTGCTTTGAGACAGGGTCTCTCAGAGCCTAGGCTGACTTCAAACTCACTGGGTAACTAAGACTAGCCTGTGACTTTTGCTCCTCCTGCCTCCACCTACCAAGTACCAGGAATACAGGTTATAAATAGATAGATAGATAGATAGATAGACACATACAGGTATATACAGGCCACATGCCACCACACCCAGCACCAGGATGTTACTGGCTAAAGTGAAGGCGCACTGGGCATTGAGCTACCTTGTCCTAGACAGGCAGGAGCTCTGCAATAGGCTGAGGAAGTTTAAACTAACAGGAAACCAAGTGTTCTATCAACGGAATCATGCCATACTTAGCCTTTGGAGACTGGTTTCTATTACACAGCATAGCATCTCTGATGCTTCCTGGGGTCGGCTGTGGTTTTTCAGTGTGCAGATGTACCACACAGAATCTGGCCATTGACCTAGTGAAAGACCCTTCAGATTCTTTGCAACTTTGGACCGCTGTGCTCAAGCTGTTATTGGCATGTCTGTGCAAGTTTGTGTGAACATAAATTTTTGTTTCTCTGGGTGAGTGCCCAGAAGTATGATTTAGGGGATCTCAGAGTCAGCACATGCTCAGCTGTGGAAGGAACTGCCAAGCTCTCCCAGAGCAGTGGTACCATTTTACATGCCTCCCAGCGATGGGTAAGGGCTTCAGATTCCTGCATCCTCACCAGAGTTAGCATGGTCTCGCTTTTCTTTCCCCTCTCTTTCTTGTAGGTATAAGTGATGGTCTCTCCTGCCCTTAGTTTCTGTTTTTGTAACAGCTAGTGACTTTGAACAATCTTTTCTTATGCCATCCACACACCGTTATTTGGTCTAGTTTCTAATTGGATTGTTTGCCTGCTAGGTCTTGAGTGACATGTATACATACATATAAATATCTATAAACATATATATTGTATTCAAGATACAAATCCAATAGATACAGCTTACAAATATTTCCTCCTCCCTAATATGTAGCTATCCTTTTGTCTTCTTAACAAGGTCATTTTTAATCTCAACTGGATCTGGTGTATTGATGTCTCTCTTTAGTAGATGGTCTCATATTCCTATTACCGTGTATACTTACTCTCCAAGCCTATGTGCCAGTGATTTGGTTCTCTGTTTTATAGTTTTCATGTTGACCTTGTATTTGGGATCCGTTTCTGGGTTGATTTTTGCATACAGGGAGGTTTAACCAGAGATTTATATAATTGCTCATGGAGACCTGAGCACTCCCGCACCTTCAATGAATGAACCTCCATCCTATTAAATCCTCTTGCATCTGTTTGGCTCTGTTCCCAGGGTCTTGCTTCAGTCACTGGGTCAATCCCTCTGCCAATACTACACAGCTAGGTAACACCTGGAGACATTCCTGATACCTTTATCTTTTGGGTTATTTAAATTCCTTCAGCTATTCTAAGCATATATCTTAGAACTCTCTTATCTGTGTTACAAAAAGAAATGTTGCTGCAACTTTAATGGGAATTTATCTAAAACTGTATGAATTTCTGACAGCTTAAGTCAGTCGAAATTTCAAACCTAGGAACACAATAAGTCTTCATTTATTTAGGTATTTTATTTCCTCAGTCAGGTTCTATACTTGGAAGTGCTTGGGTCTTTTATGTATTTTGTGGCAGTTATACCTAAGAATTACATCTTTCAGCAACTATAAATAATATTGAATTGGCAAGTGTACACACTTGTGTTTGGAAGCCAGCGGTTTATGGGAGTGTCTTCTTCTATCACTCTCCCCTTTATTTTTTGAGACAGGCTCTCTCACTAAACCTAGGGCTTGCCAGTTCAGTTGGGCTGGCTGGTAAGTGAGCCTTGGGGATCTGCCTGCCTCTCCAGCCCTGGCATGGATGACAGGTGTACACTGTCACACCAGCTTCTCCATGGGTATCACACCAGCTTCTCCATGGGTGCCACACCAGCTTCTCCATGGGTGTCGAGAGTGAAAGCCAGGTCCTTACAGTCCCACAGTGAGCACTTTAGCAAATGAACCATCTCCTAAAAGATTTTAAGTTGGATGTCCATGTGTTTACTGATATGACAAAAAGTAATATAAATTTCTGTGTTTGTACTTTGGCTTCCCTCCTTACTGACCTCATGATTCTGGGGTTTGTTTTTTGTTTGTTTGTTTGTTTGTTTGTTTTGTTTTCAAGTCTTCTTTATTTTCCTTTTTTTTTTCCTTTATGAGCTAGTAGGGCTTCCAATACCATGTTAATCATCTGAAGAAAAATTAACATTTATTCTAAACAATCTATTCTTAAAAAAAAAAAAAACAGATTAAGAAATACTCCTCAGGGCTGGAGAGATGGCTCAGTGGTTAAGAGCACTGACTGCTCTTCCAGAGGTCCTGAGTTCAATTCCCAGCAACCACGTGGTGGCTCACAACCATCTGTAATGGGATCTGATGCCCTCTTCTGATGTGTCTGAAGACAGATACAGTGCAGTCATATAAACAAAATGAATAAATCTTAAAAAGAAAGAAGGAAAGAAAGAGAGAGAGAGAGAGAGAGAGAGAGAGAGAGAAAGGAAGGAAGGAAGGAAGGAAGGAAGGAAGGAAGGGAGAGAGAGAGAGAGAGAGAGAGAGAGAGAGAGAGAGAGAGAGAGAGAGAGAGAGAGAGAGAAAGAAAGAAAGAAAGAAAGAAAGAAAGAAAGAAAGAAAGAAAGAAAGAAAGACTACTCAATCCATTTCCTAATAACCAACATTACCAGAATAGCAAATTCAGGAGAACGGAGTTCAAAAATAAAAATATAAAGCTAGAAAGCATATGTATGGTTCATGAGTACAGATTTAAAAACCCTCAGTAAAATACTAATTCACTGGGTTCAGCAATATATGTGTACCAGTACTAAATGAAGTTTCTTGGGATTTTTCTTTTTAGTTTGTGCCCTGGTTTTTTTTTTATTTCTGCCTTCTACAATGCTTTTCTTCATTATAATATTATTAGTGAAGAATGTATACAATGATTCAAAAAAAGAAAAGTACTTTAATAACACAAAGCTTCATCTTGACATAGCTCCATCTCCACAAGGCGCATGATCAGATCGGAAAAAGCATCCAACAGACAAAGAAGCTTAGGCCACAAGAGCAAGTTTCTTATTTTTGTTTTTGTTTTATTGCAATATTGGACTTATTCAATGGTTTGTTTTTATCCCATACGTGTTTATTGGATTAGTGGTAAAATGGTTCACAATGGAATCTACCACATAAGGAGACTTAACTGCTTCCTTCAGTCACTTACTAAATGGAGTTTCATAGACCTTTTCTTTGCAAATTTTTGATGTTGGTTATCAAACGTTTATCAGCCATATTAATGATGTGACATATTCATAATCTACCATATTAATAAGGTAGAAAATCTGAAATTTTAATAACAATACACAGAAAATGTGTTTGATGAAATTCACCACTTTATCATTTTGAAGAAAATAATTTCTCCAGAAACTAAAAATTCAGAGGTATATCCTCAGCTTGATAAATAGCACCTATTTTAAATCATACCTAAAAAACAAAGGTCTAGTACTAGAGAGAGCTTAGTGGTTAAGAGCACATACTGCCCTTCCAAATGACCCAAGTGTCCCCAAGTGTGAGTGTCTGTGTGTGTGTGTGTGTGTGTGTGTGTATGTGCGTGCGCACACATGTACATACATACACACCACAACATAACCATCATCAACAACTTCATCATGAAAAAAATAAGTAAATATTTTAGCCCTTTCCACTGCACTGAAGTGGAAATTTCTGGTGATGGCATGTGATGCAGACTCAGGCGATGTTTTGCAAGACACATCAGAGGGCACGTGATGTGTGCAGAGAATGTAAGTAGACTTAACAGACAGTGAGGGGGCTTGCATAGCTAGCCTTGCAACACTTTGTTGGTCTTGAGTCTTTGCTTCCTTGACAGAGGCAGGGCAGAGAACTTCTTCTTGGGACTAAGCTGATTCTGGTCACTCCCACTGACTCCTGTGGATTTGGCAGAGGCCTGGCTGTTTCTGCTGGATTGTGCCACTGTTGCTGATTTGTGTTTGGTATCCAGACACTATTGAACTGGATTGCTGGCATCCTGACATACAGATTGGAATTGCACCCCCCCCCAAGAATTACTTCTAAACAGGTCTACATCCCCTTGTCCTATTTACCATCTTTTCTCCCCTATCTTTGGACAGTGGGCTAGAAGTGGAGTCCAAGCATTTGAGAACCCTTAAGCCTACACAGTACCCTCACTACTATTTTCCAAGGCTGTATACTTTAGCATATTTCCCTATTATCCAGTTCTTGTGCTAGAGATAGAAGCATATCACATGTCAGTCAGGAGAGTTGGAAGGTAGTGTAGGTCCCAAGAAGGGGCCTAATTTTCACTGCAGAGCTGAGCCCTGTGGAAAGGAAATGACAAAACTTCTCACTATCAGGGAATAAGGCAGAGGGACCTCTGGGTCTCATTGCCCCGGTAGAGCCCTGGACATGCTCCTGAAATCCCCCTGGATTTTCTCCCAGGTTTTCACATGCCCAGCAATGGGGATATAGTGAAATGAAGTAAGCTCTACACTGCTTCAAACATACAGCTCTCCAGCTGGAGACAGGAAGCAAAATCCTCACCCAAAAGAGGTACTAGGAAATAAGATGCTTCAAGAGTAAGCTGCTCAGGATGGGGAGATGGCTCAAGGGGCCAAGAGCTTACAAGCATGAGGCTCAGAGTTCAGACCCTGAATCCCATGTAAATGTTGAGTGGGTGTGGCAGCCCATTTATAATTCTAGTGTTCAAAAGGCAAAGACACTGATCCCTAGAGAAAATAGTTTGCCAGACTGGATATATTGGCAAACCGTGTTCATTTGAGAGAACCTTCACCAATGAATAAGAGGGATCAATCGGGGAAGACTCCTAATGCCAACCTTGGACTTACATACATATGTGTATGTTCTCTCTCTCTCTCTCTCTCTCTCTCTCTCTGTCTCTCTCTCCTTCCCTCCCTCCCTTCCTCCCTCCCTCCCTCTCTCTCTCACCAGTAATTATCCAACAGATGTGAAAATTGCATCACAGGAATACAACATAATAAAACAAAGCACTATGAACCCTCTGAAAGATCATAACTCCTTGATCACTGAAGGACTGAAATAGGTCAAATGCCAGATGAAAAACTCAGAAGTTTACTTGTAGAAGTTTACTTGTAGACGTGATCAGTGACCTCAGATGAATCAACAAGCAGGACGCTTGTTGGGAAAAGCACTTCAGGACTCAGAAAAGAAAGCTGACATCATAGTCAGTGATGTGGGTAAAAAAAAAAAAGAAAGAAAGAAAGAAAGAAAGAAAGAAAGAAAGAAAGAAAAAGAAAAGAAAAAAAGAAAAAGAAAAAGGAAAAGTCAGCTGTGTGGATGAGAAATCCAGCAAGGAAACATGTTTTAAAAAGAAAAAAAAAAGTCAAAGGATTTGAAATAATGAATCCAATAAAAAGTTCACCAACAGAGAAAATGAGCACATGGAAACAAAGGTATCCAGGATGGGGAAAATGCTACCTCTAATCATCAACAAAACAAACGGAGCTTTAAAGAGAGAGAGAGAGAGAAAGAGGCCACGAATTCAAGGGTAGACGCTGCTGAGATTAAATAGGGAGCACAGAAAAAAATGTATTCAATACAAAAAAATTAAAAATATCCCAAATCTTGGGAAACAAACGGGCATCCAGCTACAAGAGGTCCTGATGGTATATACTGTCAGCCACCGCAGAGAAGAACTTCTCCATGATGCCTGATCAGTCAAGCTGCCACACTACAAGCCACAGAAACCACTGAGACTTTGCTGTCCAAAAGCAAAGTGGCAACACGCCCCGCGGATGAGGAAGGTGATTCAAAGAGAGACTGGATGGGCTGCAGGTGAAAGGTAACTGCCCAATGAGATGGAACAACGTTGTTCTGGGCAGAAGGCACACCGTGCACAAACAGGTCGAGGCCTGAACCTGCCAGGTCTTCTGGGGAGGACTCACACACAGCTCAGCAGGAATCCAACTGAAGGTGCAGAGCCCGCAAAGGATGAACTTTGAATAGGGTTCAGATGGCTTTACATCTCATCCTACAGGGTAGCTCAGGGGCTATAATCAGAAGCTATTGTTCTTACATCTGGAGCGAAGCCAGACCCACAGCGGGGAGGGAGGCCGGTGAGAACACTGTTTGGACTTGAGAATCTAGCACACAAAGGGACTGTGTGTGTATGGGGGAGGGGGACACACATTTGGAAGTCAGAGGATAATCGCTGGGAGTCAGTTCTCTCCTTCCACCAGGGTAAGCTCCTGGGATCAAATTCGGGTTGCCTGCTGAACCATCTCTACAGGCCTCCAAAAGTTTTTGACTGAAAAAAATTTTTTTTCTCAAAGATCTTTACATGACCCTGTCTTGTTATTTCCTTCTCCTTCTCCTTCTCCTTCTCCTTCTCCTTCTCCTTCTCCTTCTCCTTCTCCTTCTCTGTCTTCTTCTTCTTCTTTTCTTCTTCTTTTTTAACTAGTCACTTTTTCATTTTAAAAAGTTAAAGGGCTGGGTGTGGTGGCGCACACCTTTAATCCCAGCATTTGAGAGTCAGAGGCAGGTGGATTTCTGAGTTCAAGGCCAGCCTGGTCTACAAAGTGAGTTCCAGGACAGCCAGGGCTATACAGAGAAACCCTGTCTCGAAAAACCAAAAGAAAAAAAAAAAAAGGTAAAAGGAATACAGATAAGAAAGGACTGTTGAATCCAAATGAGAAACAGTGCACATATGCCTCCCTCCCTCCCACTCGCATGAAATGATTCAAAAGATCAGATTAGCTGGGCTGGGTTCCAACGAAGTGGGTGGCAAATCTTGGAATTATTTTTCATATTATCCCATGCTTATAAATCAACCCCAGCCCTGTATATGTAGCAGAATGTGATCCAAACGTGTGAACAAAGGAGAGATAAGCATGGTAACCTGAAACCCCGGGATCTGAGATGAAGTTAAAGCCAGTCCTGACTTCCTATGACCTAGAGCATACCACTGTCTCAGTCAAATGGTAAAGTCAGGACTGAAATACCTGTAGTTTTGTTTTTTGGTTTTTGGTTTTTTATCAGCTCTGTAGAGTTAAGGTTCACAGCCTTTAATCCCAGCACTCGGGAGGCAGATGCATGTGGATCTCTGAGTTGGAGGCCAGCCTGGTCTACAGAGTGAGTTCCAGGGCAGCCAGGGCCATCACCCTGCCCTGTACCATCGCTCCTCCTGTGTAGAAGGGTAGAGAGTGGGGCTTGGAGCCTAGGGACAGTGAAGGGAGACAGCACTCAGCAAGAAGGTGCAACACCAACCTCTCTCCCCACTTCCTCTAGGAAAATGGTCCTCTTTAGCCAAACCCAACAGGAAGCCATTTGCCTAGGGAAGACCAGATACTGAGACCAGACACCAGGGCCACAGAACTGGATGGGGAAGAGCTCAGGCTAAGCCTGGAGTAGCAAGTGGATCTCAGGAATGCACTGCCATCTGCCTCTGTTGACTACGGCCATGGGGATGTGTTTGCTTTTTCTTCATTTATTATAACTATACAGTTATCTGTGTTTGATTGGTTGATTGATTGATTGATTGATTGATTGATTTTACTCTGGGTTTTGAATGGACTGGGCGGTCTTATCACTAAGTGGCTGAAAGGCACTGGGCAGTATGGATGTAAAAGGAATGCATTCTTGGTTGCTATAACAGGTAGTTTAGAAACAGCAGGAACTCATAACTCCAGAGACTAAGAAAGGCAAATTATGGTACCAGAATCTGGCAAAAAACCTTTTGTGTTGGTCATATCATGGTGTGTGAGACAGAGAAACATATGATAAACCCATTCATTTTCCCTGGAGCCCATGCCTGTGATGAGTAACCCATTAACCCATTATCCTATTCATGACGGCATTAGTCTGCTCATAAGAGCAGAATGCCTTTTAAAAGTCCCACATCTTAATGCCTCTACAACGGTGATTAAATTAAAAGAGGATATGCAAACTACAGCTGGTAACAGGCCAGAGCACTGGAGGCTTGGACTGCTGGCATCAGAGCTTGGGAACACGAGCAAGGTAATATTCTTTTGTCTATCCCATGTTTGCTTCTTGGTCTGTAGCTGAGATCAGGATCCTAGCAAGTTATTGCACTACCAGGATACTGGTGGTATTAAGGGAGAAAATCAGTTTCCCTCAGTTCTCATACACATATGCTCACAGCTGCCAGCTAGCTACACTAACAGCAGGTCATAATTAGAGCTTTGTCCTTGTGTGTCATATGCAACTTATCGAACTGTGCTACTGATTTGTGTCAAATGCCACACCCTGTGAATCCAATGTGTGTTTTTCCCAGAATCCTTGCAACAGTCACAAATTGACCAGCTGCAAAACACATGGCAAAAAGAGCCATACACTTCATTCAGTATGTGTAAGATAATGGAGAACACATTCTCTGAGCACAGCGCAACAAAGCTGGAGATAAGCAAAGCACACAAAAACTTGGCTTGGAAATTCAAAAGGCATTTGGTTACAAGTTGACAGCCAGGCATGGTGGCACACTAGGAAGGCAGATCTCTGGGACAGGGCTAGCTTGATCTACAAAGCAAGTTCTAGGCTAGTCAGGTCCATGAAGTGAGATGCTGTCTTAAAATACAGAAGAAGGGAGCAATTATATAATTACGCACCTAAAGGATGACTTCATTTCTGACTCTTTTACTACAGTGAAATCTGTAGATTTATATAGCAATCCCATTAAATATTTATGTAACAGTTCTATAGGATCTGTTTTATATAGCTATCCTATTGGATCTGAGGGAAGAGGGGACGTCAGGTCTTACAAGGAAAAAAAAAAAACTCAGCCTTTAAACAAAAAATCAAGAAAATAAAATAAACCTTGTGTTCAAAGGGTAGAAGGAATAGCAATAAAAAAAACAGAAATAAAGGAAAAATAATTAATAAACACAGGTACTGATGAGGTAGGAAACAGTAGAATCAATAAATGGTTGAACATCTTAATAATATAAATCCAATGTTTGTAAGATAAGATCAATTCTATGAAGACAAAATCAGCACATTAGAAGAGGTGACACAGATGGAGAAACTTGGAATGACAGAAGAGTGTTTGGTAGCAAGTGTAATAAATTGGAAAGTGTGAACAAATTACCTTGGAAATTACACCAAGATTGACTCAAGAAAGACAAGCTAAACAAATTAATAATAATGTAAAATAATGTTCCATCTTTAAGTGGGGTTTGTCTGAAAGATGCTATCATGCCTAAGTGTTAGGAAATTCACTGCTATATTCCACTCACTTAACAAGCAAACTCAGATGAGCTAAAATTCTTAACATCAGAAAAATTCATTTCATAGTAGTGGCTTAAAAATAAATACACAAATAGCAACAACTTCCTTTTCTGCCAATAATGTTCACTTTTAAGAAAACTGGTGTGATGGGGTGTGCCTGTAATCTCAGCTACTGTGAAAGCGGAGGCAAGAGAATTTCCAAGTTTGGGCCCAGCCTGCACGACGCAACAAGCCCCCATCTTCCAAAAATTAAGTTCAAAACATAAAAATAATCATGTTTCCAATAGTAACCATTAAATACAAAATATCCAGAAATGAAATGTGCAAGGCATATATAAAGGAAAGTACAACGTTCTACCAAAACATTAAGAATAAAGAATTTGATGGATAAACTTTTGCATAAAAAGACAAAACATGCCGGGCGGTGGTGGCGCACGCCTTTAATCCGAGCACTTGGGAGGCAGAGGCAGGCGGATTTCTGAGTTCGAGGCCAGCCTGGTCTACAAAGTGAGTTCCACAACAGCCAGGGCTACACAGAGAAACCCTGTCTCAAAAAAAAAAAAAAAAAAAAAAAAAAAAAAAAAAAAAAAAAAAAGACAAAACATGTTATAAAAATAATTTTGTGATATTTTCAATATAATTCCAGCCAATTTTTTTCTGGAACCTGATAAAATGAAAACACTATGAACACTGTAAAAACAAACAAACAAACAAACAAACAGGTGTGGTGGTGCTCACCTTTAATCCCAGCACTCAGGGGGCAATGGCAACTAGATCTTTGTGAGTTTAGGACTAGCCTAGTTTACATGACAAGTACTAAGACAGCCTGGGCTATGTAGAGAAACATTATCTAAAGGGGGGAAAGGGATGTTTTACAAGTACGTGTTGTATTTTACTACAATGATGAATAAGATGAGCAAGACACTGGAAGTTATTTACATCATACATGTAGTCACTGGCTATACGTTTATGAAATACTGATAAATCTACAAGAAATTATAAATGCTTCTACAAACTTTAAAAAATTTTAAATATAAGCAGGAACTTTAAAAAGGAATGCCATGACTGTGTGCAGTTAGAACTCAATGAATTAAAAAAGAAAGAAACTTAATACAGTATGAGATGTGACTTTGGCCCTTCTAATGAGCAAATTTTTAAGAAGCTAGGCAACATCTGTCTTGGCACAGGGTAAAGAAACTGGCTTCCTCATCTTCTGTTGGTAACCTAATGTAAAGATTAGGAGCCAACCCACTGGCAATGAAGCAGTTCATACCAGTGTCCCAGTGTCTATCCCGTCACCCAGAAGGCCCATCTTGAGAAACTCACCCTAAGACTGGTGGTGTCCATACAACAGTAACCATTGCACATCACTGCCAAAAGCTACAAACTGAATCCAACTCAACTGTCCATAACAAGAAGATCATTGAATTCTAGTGGTAGGAAGAAATATTTCCACGTACTACAAAGGAGATAAAGAAACTGAGCCTATAAAATGTCAGATGCCTTAGAAAACCATTTTGAGGGGTATGTTTCTATCTGAAAAATGCAAAAGGGTTTATATATATATATAAAAAAAAAAAGGTTTCAAGAAGAATCTTTGATGGTGTCCCTGGGTGATCTTATTTATTTCTTTTACAAAGAACTCCATCCGTTTTAGAAACAGGCAGAACAACATGGCTAATACAAACTGAAAGTATAGGCTCCTTGTTCCCTACTAGGTACCTGGTCAAGGTGATCAATGGAACAACCTAAAGTTAGAGTTGGAATTTCCACAAGCAAATCCCACATGCCAAAAGTTCTCTGATTCCATAAACTTAATGTTTCTATTTCAAAGCTTTTCCTTTTTAATATGTTGTCAAAGGGGCAAAAGTTCTCTAAGTGCACATTCACACACACACACACACACATACACATACACACAGTGAGGCCTTAGTTTTTCCACCTGGAAAACGGGGTTGTTAACCTCTATTTGAAAATTTTATTGGGAGAATGGAGTGAATCAAGAAGGCAAGGCCCAAATGCACTGTGGTTAGTCAGCCTCTGCCCTTCCCTGGAGAATAGGCTAAATTCTTTCCCCTGTGGACAGTGTGCTTAATCTCTGAGTGTGCCCCTTTCTAGCAACTATGACAACATACTGTGTTCTCTGATTTTGGCAGGCAGAGGAGCGATATGAATTAACATGTATTTATTACAGATAGGGCAGCCATGATAAACCAAAGAATTTCATCCAACTCTCTAGTTTGGGAGACCAAGGTGATTACTGGGGTTATTTGCAGGGCATGGGTAACTCAAAGGCAGCTATATCACTAACCCACACCTCCTCCCAATAATGGGTGCATCTCTGGAGCTCCTTGCCCGACTTGCTGGCAGTTCTCCCAAAGGTCTTCTCTTCCAGTACCACCCGCTCCAGCAACTGCTCACCTAACCCTCTGGAGCTCTGTGAGTCTCCTTAGGTCCAAGCTTCCAGAGCTATGGTAGTTTGAATGAAGAAAGAAAGAAAGAAAGAAAGAAAGAAAGAAAGAAGGAAGGAAGGAAGGAAGGAAGGAAGGAAGGAAGGAAGGAAGGAAGGAAGGAAGGAAGGAAGAAAGAAAGAAAGAAAGAAAGAAAGAAAGAAAGAAAGAAAGAAAGAAAGAAAGAAAGAAAGAAAGAAAGAAAGAAAAAAGAAAGAAGAAAGAAAGAAAGAAAGAAAGAAAGAAAGAAAGAAAGAAAGAAAGAAAGAAAGAAAGAAAGAAAGAAAGAAAGAAAGAAAGAGCTAGCCTATGGCCCCCATAAGCTCGGTACTTAGTCATTGGTTGGTAGACTGGGAAAGATTAGAAACTATGGCCCTGTTGAAGAAGGTGTAGCTTTATTGGAGGAGATGTACCTTCAGATTTTAAAAGCATACACTAGATGCAGTCTCTTTGAGCAAGCTTCCAGATTAAATGCCAAGAGTTGCCTTGGTCATGATGTCTCTTCACTGCAATGGGACACTGACTTGTTCTAAGAGAAGAGGCTTGTAAGCTCTTATGAGCCTTTCTTCTCCCCTCTAAGAGGGATATTTCAATTTAGGAGAAATTGCTACACACCATATGCCCACCTTCTCTATGGCTCTTACACAAGCCAAGAACCAGCCTTATAAATGATATCTTCTTAGCCAGAATCATTAAGTGGTTTCCAAGAGCATTGAGCTTGATTTCAGTCAAAAGACTGCCAAGAGACCAAATGTTAGTCTCAGGTTTCTCCCTGTGGTCACTGGAGGAAAAAAGCAATATTCACACAGCTTACATAAGACTAATCAAAATTCCAGACAGGGCTCCAGCCATTTTCCTCTCTCTAGCTCAGCAGCCTGGAGCTAATGCAGGCTTTCCAGCATTGGTCTAGCTCACCAGGAAACCCCAGAACCCAAGGATTAGCAGAAGTATAGGACCCCAGCACCCCTGTGCTAACCAGGGCAGGAGGGGGGCAGTACAGGGATCTGCTTGGCCCAAGATTTAATGGTTCTTAGCCCTGACTCCACGTTGGGAATCTCCCAGGAGTTTCTGAGTAGGGTATACATGTCCAGACTCTTTTTCACTAGCCTGGGGTAAGGTCTGAATACAGACTTTAAACCTCTAAAGGACACTGGAGATTGGAGCTTCTGAAGTGGGCTCAATTCTTCTCCTGACTGACACTTTTGCTTAGCATGCCTTCCTCAGACCCAAGAGAAAGTGGGGTGTCCTGCCCTAGCTATATCCTAGGAGTTATAGAGCAAAGAAGTTCCTAGGCTAGCCCAAGCTCCAGAAAGCAGGGACTACATTTTTCTTATAATTGTGTCTCCAGGATCCAGCCAACAGAATCAGATGTGTGTGAGAGAGGACGATGAGTCCTATAGTCTTCACCTTATGAGTCTAATGAGTGATCAAAATCTAAGGAGTGGGCTGGAGAGCCGTGGAACTGTATCACTGGCGCTGGCACACCTGAATGACAATCCCCTCAGACTCTGCCTGGCTCCCCTGAATGACAATCCCCTCTGACCGCAATCTCGGGCGATTCATTGCCCAAGGCAGTATCATTGATTCTGCCATCAGTAAGTCTCCAAACTCCTGTGGTGAAATCCCCTGTGAACACGCATTACCCATCCAGACTACAGCTCAGGTGCAGTCAGAAGAACAATGTATTGTAGGGACTGTGAATCTGTCTGCCATACAAGCTTCAACGAAGGCCAGACCTTTGCTTCAGCTCCCGCAGGCATACTTTCTCCCTGACTATCGGGGACCACTGGGGAATAAACCCCAGCCTCAATGCAACCCTAAAGCCCTGCTCTACATCAGCCTCAATCTAGTTCAAATCCCAACTCCTTCACTTCCCATTTGAGTGAGCCCTAAGTGTGTGAGCCCAAACCCAACACCTCCACTGAAGGCTATAGAGAAAAAGGAATGGCTGACCTGCGGCAAAGAGCTTTTAGCATAGGGCCCCTTACCAGAGATTTCCTTGGCCTTTTCTGCAACAGGCTTCCTAAGGGGAATTTACATAAACACCTCCATCCTGAAAGTTCTGCTTCTACGAGGCAAGGGAAGTTAGGTGGCTGCCTGTAGTCAGAACTCTGACATGGGAGCATCAGGAATTCAAGCCAATCTGGGCTACATAACAAGATGCAGTCTGAAAAGAGAAGGGCTAGGTAGGGAAAAGATGACTGGGGCAGGAAAAAGGAGAAAATTAGAAAACAAGGGGAAAATTATTCCAATCATTTCACAGGCTCTCTCTTGTGCAAATCAAGTCTGCATGAAGGGGCTTAGCCCTCTGCCCTTTTTCTTTTGATTACCCAAGGAAGAAAAATTAACATCATTTAGGAACACAGGCCTGGGACACTATGCCCTGAACTGGAATAGCTCCATTCCAGACTATGGTGCATGGTGTGTGTGTGTGTGTGTGTGTGTGTGTGTGTGTGTGTGTGTGTGTTTCTAAAGGGGGAAGGGCTCTCGCAGTTCTGTGAGGAAAGATGGTGTTGTTTTGTGTTTTTTTTTTCTCCAGAGAGCTGCGAGGACACCCGTCCTGGCTGCAAACTCTCAGCGCCGGGCGCCGTTCCCGGTTTCAACGAGGCCGCTGCCCTCTGCGGCAGACGGCGATGCGCGCTCCCCGCACCAGATCCCGGCTGGCCCGGCAGCCCGCGCGCTCTGCCGGTGCAGCATGCGGGCGCTGTGACGTTCTCGAATAAATGCCGTGTAACTGTGTAGGCGAATTGAAGCTAAAAATAAGAACGGAAAATCTATCATTAAGGTATCATTGCGCCAGCGCAGCTATGTGAAGGCTCCCATGGTCCCAGGCGCCTGTGTTTGAAGCCCGCCTTCAGGCTTCTGGGATATTTGCTGAAAACTCCCACCAGTGGCTTGCCAGCCAGACCTTAGGGTTCATGGGGTGACACCGATTATTATGGCAATGCTCAAAATGGAGCGGTCACCTCTTCCCACCCAAGTTCACCCCTTTTATTCTCGGGTCGCCGGCGAAGCCGCGAGGAATAGAGAAGAAAAAAAAAATAAAACAGACTCGAACGGTTATGCACAAACTAGTGCATCCCTTTTACTATCCACCTTCCTCCATCCACCTTGAATTAGAAAAATAAAGTAGGGAAAGAAGGTGAGAGAAAGCTGTAGGAGAGAGAAACGACAAATGGGGCCGACCCTAGGTCTAAGGTGCGCCGCGGCGGGGCGCAAAGAACACAAACTCCGAGGAGGCGAGCCTCCCGGGTGCCATTGGCTTGAACGAAAATTGATCTGATTTGGCTTAGAACACCCGAAGTAGAGAAGAGGAAAACAGGAGGGAGGGGTAGGCGTGTATGTGTGCGTGTGCGTGCGTGTGTGTGTGTGTGTTTATGTGTGTGTTTGCGTGTGTGCGTGTG
Source organism: Mus caroli (assembly GCF_978045245.1). NCBI lineage: Eukaryota > Metazoa > Chordata > Mammalia > Rodentia > Muridae > Mus > Mus caroli. Next base: position 88,801,682 of record NW_028227266.1, read on the forward strand.
TTTGCGTGTGTGTGTCCGGGGAGGGGAGGAGGCGCCAAGGTGCAGCCTGCGTGCGGCTCTGCGCCTCGGCGGGGCTGCGTGCGTGTGTCCCTGTCCGCGCTGCTGAAACGGGCTCTTCGAGGGATTGGCGTCATATGACTCCGCCTGCTGCCCCCAGCCCTCGCGCAGACCGCCCTCCCCTCAGTTAGCTGAGGGAGGGTCGTGCAACATCCCCAGGGGCCCCCGCGGCTCTGCGGAGAGAAGAGGTTCCAGCCAGGAAGGGTCCAGCTACGAGCACGGCGCCCGATCTCAAAGTGTAGATCTTGAAGGGGGCGGGGTGTGAGAGAGCGAGGGAGGGCGGGGGAGCGAGAGAGAGAGAGAGAGAGAGAGAGAGAGAGAGAGAGAGAGAGAGAGAGAGAGCGAGGGAGAGCGAGGGAGCGATTCAGAGAGCGCCAGAGAACGGCAGAGCGCGCACCGACGAGGGGCATTCGGATGCCTCTCTGAGATGTAAGTGCGTAGCAGTCTCTCAGGCCTTCTAGCATCATGCAGAAAGCCATCCGGCTCAACGATGGCCACGTCGTGACCCTGGGACTGCTGGCACAGAAGGACGGCACGCGCAAAGGCTACCTGAGCAAGAGGAGTGCGGACAACCCAAAATGGCAAACCAAGTGGTTTGCCCTGCTCCAGAACCTGCTCTTCTACTTCGAAAGCGACTCCAGCCCTCGGCCCTCGGGGCTCTACCTGCTCGAGGGAAGTATCTGTAAACGCGCGCCCTCCCCCAAGCGAGGGACCTCCTCCAAGGAGTCCGGCGAGAAACAGGTGAGGGAGCGCCGCGTCCCAACCTCCCGCGCCCCTGCTAAGGCCTTTGAAGGTTCAGGGCCTTCCATCCAGCTTCGGGGACAGAACTTTGACCCTCTCCTCTAAGAATTCAGGGCGTCTCAGCATCTTTCGCGGGAAGGACCGGCTGGACCAAATTGGGAGGGTGACCCTAGTGCGGGCAGAGGAGGCAGGGACTGCGGGTAGGGCGCCGCTACCAGCTGCGACCGCCCTTGGCAGGGTAAACCCCGTAGGAGTGGGGGGGGGGGGGAGGTGTTGGTGGTGGCGGGGACAGGAAGCCTGAAACTTGGAGATAGAGATGAAGATGGGGTCCAAAGGACCTACTCGGGCAAGGAATCTCATCACCGTCCGACTCAAAATGGTGCCCCTAGCCCCATCCCAACCCCCACCCTCACCCCCCATCCTTGATAGCCCCCAGCTTCTGCCCGAAATGTGAAATTCCTTACACTTAGGCTTGGAAAGGGTGAGACAGACGTCGAAGCGTCGCGGTCCCCTGTCTCACGCAGCTAGGGGAGAATTATAATCTGCGCTAGCCTGGCCGAGTTAGGGAATTGGGGTGGGGGTGGGGGGCTGGGGAGTCGTTATTTTGTGTGATCTAGTGATGATGTGCTTCAGCTGGCTCTGGCCAGGCTAACAAACCCCAGGGTTTACAAACAAACGCTGAAATGCGCGGAGGCCAGGGCCAGGGCTGCTGCGAAGCAGTGGGACAAGTGGGTTCTTCTTTCTTCCCCCGCCCCTTGCGCCGCAGCGGCCGCTGCAGTCGCCGCGGTAGCGCTGCGCTCACTCGTTCACTCGCTTGTGGCGTTGCCCAAAAAGCAAGGCTAAAGGGCTAGGCCGCGATCTGCAGCTGGCCTAGACGTCAGAGACGTGCTAGGTTGCCATTGAAATGGGAGGGGCACGTGCAGCCTCTGGGTGGGAACCCTCAGGGAGAGAGATCTTTAAGCTTGATATCCCTCCCAAGGCATCTGGTCCCCTGGCTTCTGGGAGGGAAGGAAAAATACATGACAGTGTATCCTAAAATGTCAGCTCTAGGAGAGGCCTGACATTCGCAGGGCCCAGCCCCACCTGGCTATTTGCCCGGATGGAGACACTGAGGCCTAGAGAGGGAGAGGGGGAGGGGGGAGGAGAGAGAGAGATATTGATTGATTTTTTTTGCACAGCGTCATAGCAGGAGTCGACGTCGACGTAATGTTCTGAGAAGACAACCAACCAGGATCTCAAAAACATTCAGGCTGGTGGCAATTGAATTGACTGGGATGACAGCCACCCTTGAAGTCTCCTTCTCCATAATTAGGACAGAGATCGGCACTCTGTCCCTTCATCACTCTCTTCATACCTTGCCTTAGCTCCTTTAGTATTAGGTTTCTGGGGAGGGGGAGAGCTTGGAAGTGGGGGCAGAAATTTGGGGGATGACTCTTGAGAATGACTAGTCAGGTGACCAGGCAGAGGCTCCCTGATGGCAAGGAACAGCAGCTCCCTTAGCTTGTAGCCAAATGGAGCCTTACTGGGCTCAGCTAGACCACCCAGACCCAGACTGTCTGTCCTTCTGCCCACCCACTGTCTGCAGCCACAGCACACCTGTATCTACCAGTAGATTGCACCCCCATGCTCAGCCAGGGCCCTCTGGTGCCCCAGCTCCCTACATCACAGTAGGATAAGGAAGCCATGTTGATGCAGGTTCAAGGTCTCCCATTCTCTGCACTAGAGGACTGACAAGATGGAGGCTGGAACCTGCCCCTCCCCCACCCCAGCTAAATGGCTTCTTCCTGTGTGACGTCAGTTAACACACAGAAGTCCTCTGAGCCTGTTTTGTGTACAAAGGGGAAATGACACTGGATGGATGGATCCCCAGGTCCTTGAGAACACAAAACCAAATTTTGTGTAGGAAAAGATACCCATGATACAATTTAGTGGGCTTCTAACTAGATTAGGATTATATCTATCTGCATATTAGGTCAATCCATTCTTGTCATTCTTCAGGCTGAGAAACTGAGGTCCATAGAAAGGGAGTTGCCCCATCAAAAATAAGACCTAGAATTGACTCAGGGTCTAAATTTGACAAGATTAGCTGATATCTGGTAGAACTTCATTTTCAAGGGGCTTCATTTTACCCAACTGTAAACCTATGGGAACAGAGAGCAAGTCTGAGCTGGAAATCCCCCACCCTGGTAGCAGTGGCAAGTTTGAGGACTTGAACACATAGCAGATACGTAGAAAATAGTTTTTGGTCTGGACGTGTTTGAAGTGTTGTGTGTTACTTCCATATTTCGTGTCCTGAGAACTAAGCGGGTGTTGGGCACTATGCCTAAGAAGCTGATGATCACAGATGCTGGGATTCTGGGGGACATAAATACAAACAGGGAGGCCCAGCATAACCTGTAAAGACCTGGATTGCAAGGTGTTGTGAGAGCCCAGACTGCTATGACGTCATCTCACTCAGCTGTGCCCGGATTGATCTATGTTTAGAGCAAGAGCAGTATCCAGGGCTTTGTCTCACACTGGCTCTGCCCGGGGACCCCAGGGTCTCCTGAAATGAGATTGGTGCATCTCATTAGCTGCTGCAGGGTACCTCCCTGGTCTGGGCTCTGTTTACTCAGCCCTGATGTCCTCTCTTCCCAGCCCTGAACAGTAATGTGACCTGAATCAGAGCATGGTTTCCACATGCCTAGAGATTGGCCCTGCTAGCCCCATTCTCTGCTTCTGAACAGACTCATACATGGTAGCTTTCCCAAAGTACCTGACATAGACTGTCTAATGCTGGCTTCTCAGTAAGAGATCTTGCCAAAGCAACCTCATTTCAGCTTGTGCTCCCTCCAACCAGGAGAGGCCAAGGTGGATGGAAGGTGCCTTGTGATTCCCTTGAAAGAGAAAAAAGGATTGAAGCAGACAGCAATACCAGTGGCTCAGAGCCTGATATAAGCTTAGGCTCCATGAGCTGAGAGCCCCTCCTTTTTTAGGCCGGGGTTATTACCTAACTTTACTCAGGAGTCTTATCTATAGAGAACATTTCTGATTGGCCCAGTGGATTGATCTCCACCACAGCCTAGAGACTAGGTGTGCTCAGGTTTCACGTGAGGAGACAGACTCCTCAATGGCCACCCTGTCATAGAAGCAAACATGAGACTCTGCCCTCTGGCCTCCCCTCTCTGCAACTCTGCCAGCCTCACCACCCTTCAGAGCTGAAACCTAGTCAACTCCTCCCCAAGCCAGGAAAATGCACATAGGAAAAGGATGCTGCTCTGATTGCAATGCCCTTTACTCACAGCTTCCTGGGACCTAAGCAAAGCAAGGGGTGATGGGCAGGAAAGCAGCAGCTCCAACTTAAGAAGGATATGTCCCTGCAAGAAGCTGGCAAGGCTAAGATAGAATGCCAGCATGTGTGATCACCGGCTCTGGGGAAACTGTGGGGTGTTCCTTTATCCACCCTACCTCTCAGCCCAGAGAGAGAAAGAGAGAGAGAGAGAGAGAGAGAGAGAGAGAGAGAGAGAGAGAGAGAGAGAGAGAGAGAGAGAGAGACTGAAGAAGCTCCCTGGAAATGCCTCTCATAGGAATGGAACTAAGGAAGCTCTACTCCCTGCCCCCTGTCTGCTGGCAATAGAGTGAGGGTCAGGGACACCCGTAAACCTAAGCCTGAAACATCACTGTGGTTGATTTGCCCAGGGTACACCTTGGCTCTCCACACTGAGCCAGGGTCAGATCCCACAGGTGCAGAGGAGACAACATCACACTCCAAGCAAGCACAGAGCTTTGTTCCACACAGTATCTACCTAGGGCAAGAAGTCCTCTCTTCCTTCCAAAGAGCCCCTAGAGGACTGGCTCACTCACCAGCCCCTCCTTGGGTAGGAATCTGGCCTCCTCTGTCTCTATCACACCTCCCCCCTCCCAAGCAGTCCCAGTACTCTATTATTCTTATATTTATAACCTTTGTGGTTGACACACGACACATACCACTCGTACATGTTTTCAAGGTAGTGTTTTCTGATTTGCATCCACATTAAGTGTTGATCAACATATGGTAACTGCTATATACATTACCTGAACTCTTACGTTTCTTATCCAAAGTGAATTCAAATTCCTCCTTCTGCTAGCCATTCCCTACATGATCCCTTGAAAGCAAGCCTGCTGACACCCCTAATGTAGCCCCAACACCCCTTCTCCCCCTCCTCCTTACTCACATCACAAGTCCTCATCTTGTCCAGCCCTTCTTCCCACTCTCAAGGCCCCCCAGAAGCTCTAATATGGTGATCTTCGCCCCCGCCCATACCTGTGAGATGTGGCCTCTGATTCTCTAGCAGGTCTCAGCCTGAAAATGGCCTCTCAGAAGAGAAGTCTGCCTGCACCGCTCCAGGAGCCAGTACACCTCCCAGCTTCAGCACTGGTGGGGTTTCTAGCCCCTTCTTCATTCATACCTGTAGTCATAATCCTTGACTACTTCCTGTGCTCAGCTGGTAGTCTGGAGATGGACATTTCCCCCACTAAATCCAAACACCAGGACAGTGCTAGGCAACTGGGACAGAAATTTCATAATTAAGTGCCCAGGTGACAGATGTGTAACCCTGAAAGAAAGGATGAATTTTTGTGATACACAGAAGACCCTAATGAGGGGCTGGCAGGACCTGTCATTCCACTGGATAAGATGGAGTTGGGTAAAATGATGCCATATTCTGTGCTAGCACATTGGGCGTAAGCATACAGCCAGCTGTGATGGGGAGCAGACAGTAAGAATTGATGCTGTCCCAGGAAGACAAGTGGGGAAAATGCTAGAGACAGGAAAAGGTTTTGTTCACAGTTGTGAAGAGGATGCCCATCACAGAGACAGTGACCCTCAGTGGACAAAAGCAAGCATACATCCAGAAAGGGATGGGCCCAATGAAAGGCCATGGTCAGATGGTTGGCAGGTGGCCCCCCTGATAACTGGATCCTAGGGAATGAGGTGATGTACTGGACAGGTGCACAGAGGACAAGACAGAGGACAGTGCCAGCTGGGTAGACCCTGTGTGCTTCCTTAGAGTCAACCTGACATTAAATTCTTTCACAACCTGCCATGGCTTGTTAGCCTATCCTTTGTGTTCTCTGAGAGCAGCCAACAGTGAGGCGCTGAGCTCAGAGTGTTCTCCACGGTGCTCCCCAGGTACCGTTGCTCCAGCTCCACAGACATGGATGGGAAAGCCAGAAGACTTGACAACGCTGCGCAACAGAGTGGAGTCGAAGCGTCTCTTCCACCATCCCTGTAGATTAATCATTTAGTTTTCCATCTATGGTTCTTCTCCCTCATTCTGAGAAGCCCTGGGGGCCACACCCCCACATCAGTCAGAGAAGCCTGCTTTAACTGTTTTATGTATTAATTGGGCTTTCACAGAAAAACTCATCTATATTAATGCTATAAAGTGTTTGACCTTCGCTACAAGTTATTACCCAATGCCCTTCAGCTCAGCTTTGGCATGTTCTAAATGCAGATTAAAATGTCTATAATTTTTCTTTCTCTTTATTTTCAGTAGTGGGGATTTGATGAAGACTTTGTGCATGCTAGGCAAGTGTTCTACTACTCAGCTACCCATTTACCCTGTTGTTAACAACAACAGCATACATACAGTTTTGCTAAGTTACCCAGGCTGGTCTCAAACTTTGGATGCTCCTGCCTCAGACTCCCAGGTAGCTGGGATTACAGGCATCAGCCACTACACGCAGTTTAAAATGTATATAATTTTGCAACATGGTGCTTTAAAACAATATACAAATAACACTGAGTAAGAACACTGAGTACTAACTAGCCTTTGAGCTCCAGAGTGTGACTCTATACTTCCCTTAATGATCTCAGCAGCCTTAGTAGGCCATCACTGTTAACCCATTTTTCAAAATGGAAAAACTGAGGCTCCAAGAAAGAATTCTACTTCTCGTGGTCAATGTTACAGAGCATTGTATATGCAGGTACCCAGATTACTCTCAAACATAAGCTCTCCAGCCACAAACAGAAGATAAAGACTCTGGCTGGGTACTTTCTTAGCATTGTCTGCCTGTCAGAATAGAAAGAGAATCAGGATGAGTTAAGAGCAGTGCTGGGGACATGACTTAGTTAACCTAGCAAACACAAAGACCTGGGCTGATCCTTTTGCCAGGCATGGAGGTGCATAACTGTCACCCTGGCATTCAGGGTGCAGAGGCAGGAGGATATCTGCGCGCTTGAGGCCAGCCAAAGAGACTGTAGACAGAGTCCGTGTCTCAGGGGGAAAAATTAACAGTGAGTAAAATATGTCATGGCTGTTTCAGTGACTTTTGTGAAGGCGGCTTTCCTTTGTGTGGGAACCTTGCAACTCTGCCATGATCAAGGGAAAACACAAGGCAGGCATCCACGCCCCACAGTCCTGACTCACTGGCCTGAAATCTGTAGGAGCCTGGAGCTGGTGTGGTATACACACAGCCAAAAACACAACTCAGCCCCTTGATGAATATTCCGGAGCCCCAGAGATTTGTGAACTCAACAGAGGACCAAAACACTGCCAAGACCTAAATACTCCCACAAGGGCCACTGTCATGTAGAGAATGTCAGGGAGGCCCAGATATCCCCACTTCTTGTCCCCAGAGGGAAAATGCACACACCCTCAAACACGAAGCCTTAATTTTCTGCCTCCAGCCCTGAACATGGAGAAGTTCCCAGCCACTCAGGAGAAATAGTGTTAGGGACTTTCAGCCTAGGTGTAGACTTGACTTTTGTTACATACACACACACATACACACACACATACACACACACACACACACACACACACACACACACCAGATTAAGACAGATTTAAATTGCTCTGGGCCTCCATGTCCCCGTCTGTGTTAAACTGGCTACAATGTAGGAAGCTACAGCAGGACCTGGCAGGTGTAGCCAGTGCATTTTAACAGTTACAACTTTCCACATACACTTTGTTTTTTAAACAACCAAACCTTTCCTCAATGAAGCAGTAAACCAGGTCACCAGGGTGCCAGGTGAAACAAATCAACATGGAGGTGTAACCCCAAAAGCCTCTGAAACTCTTAGTCAGCTACTCCTGAAAAGGGGAAGCCGATTGCTGCAGGCCATTGCTTGGTCTCTAGCACTATGCCACCAGAAGTGAGCACTGTTAAAGGCTAGAATCTGGGGAGCAATGAAGGTCCTCTTGATTCCCATCCAGCCCTATGGCACAATGCTGAAAGTTACATAATGCCTCGATGCAGTACCAACAAACACCTACAGAGTGTGTGCTGTGCCTGGGTCTGAGCTCTCAATGCCAAAAGCCAAAGGCCAGAACTGGAACCAGACCTCCTAAATTGATAGGGTTGATGGATATCCAGGCCAATTGTTAAGTGATTTCTGCTTTAGAGAATAGGTTTTGCTAACCTCTAGGGCAAAAGCAACTTCTTTCCTCCACAAAAGGAGATAATCATTTTCTAGATAACATCTCCTAGTTGATCCTTGACTTTCTCCACGTTGGAAAAACAATCCAACTCCTATCTTATAATAAAACCTCGTCAAATCTAAGAAAGTGAATGGATGAATTTGTATCATTCTTCACTGGGATTCCAAAATTCCTTGTAGGAATACAGAGACACTTACTCAAACATTTCCAACTACAGGCAGAGTTGTCTAAATGCCTCCTGGGTTCTTCAGCAACCTCCAGACATTGATAAAATGGTTTGGAAGAACGTGGCCACAGGCAGTGTTTGCAGACTGTCTAGTATCCCTTTGCCCCAAGCCTGCCCTTCCAACATCTTCTTTGCCCTCTGGCCAGACTGTTTACCAACCAGAATCTTTTTCCCTCTGGTCAGATCTGTGGAAAACTGGGAGGGGGGAAAAGAGTAGAGTTCCTGATGAGCCTTACTGTATGGGTATAGGTGAGGAGAGTTGTACAGTTGTGTCAGAGGGCTTCCCTGCTAGCCTGGGCAAAGAAGACAGCAGACTAATTATGAGACCTTCAACTGCCTCAGGAGCTGGAGTGAGCAAAAGTGTGAATGGTGTGCCTAACTTCAGCAGAGACATGACGCTGATCTTAAGGGCTAAGTCACTGTCCCAGTCAGCAATTCTTGCTGGCCCTCAATAAAAACCATGCTCAGGAGACTACCTGATGGAGTCTGAGTGTCCTGACTATGCACAGCGCCACCAGAGTCTGGAGACCAGTTAGAGAAGCTCACAAACAGCCACTACCTTGTTTATTCTAGTCAACTAGTAGTACAACTGACTACTATAATTGACCCAAGCTGAACATTGATGAGACAAAAAAAAGGGGGGGGGACATCTAGTAAAATGTAAAATGGCTCCTCCCTTCTGCCTCTAGTTTCCGAGAAGAACTCATTATCACTAATGTCCTATGTACTCTTTTAGAAAGGACACACATCAGATATGTGCCTGTGGAACAGAGCGATGGGAAGATGGCAGCAATGATTTGAGTGTGCTGAGTCCTACAGAAGCAGAGGGTCTCAGCACACACACAAAGGAGATGATGCCCCTCATAGGGACAAGGCAGACAGAAGTGGCTCCTCAGTCAGCCCTTGGAGACTGTGGTTTTCTGTGGTCTACTAATTACCACTGTCATGCTTGCCCACGTCTTCTTTTTTTGCCTACGCTGTAGTGAGTGGGCTCTGTCCTTTCAGAGAAGTCATTTCTGACTAAGAAACAGCCCTGCAGTCTGGCGCCGTGCCTTGTGCTAGGCATGGAGCTGTCCCTGTTTGCTGAGTGGGTGACTAAACTCATTAGACCAGTTCATTACTTAATTGGTTAATAGCAAGAGTCTCAAAGCAGGTGGTGTTGAATTTACCCCTGAGGAGTGGGCAGTGGGGCCAACAAGATTGATGAGGGGCAGGCATTGTATGAAAGAGACTTTGATGGCACACGGACAGCAGGAAGTTACCAGGTACTCCTGTAGCCAAAGAATTATTTTTGGAACATATTCAATATAGAATTTTTTTTGACTTATTGATTTACTTACCTATTTTTTGAGTCAGCGTGTATGTAGCTCAGGTAAGCCTCAAACATGAGATCCTCTTGCCACAGACCCTGGAGTGCTGGGATACACCAGTCCTATTTCTTTCATTTGGGTTGGGGGGAAGATCTATTGATGTCTCATAAATTCAGAATTCTCAGGAGTCATACTGGGTTTGTGGCAGGTGTTAGGGTTTGGAGTTCAAATATATTATTTCCTCGTGGAGACTTCGAAATGCCATGTCACTTCCGTGTGCTGTTCCCTCTTTCAAAATTCATGCCCCCATGGGGTAGTTAATGCTGTGGACCTTAGTAGCCACCTGTCATGTGAAAAAGTGGAGAGATAAGGAAGAGGTGGTAAGAAGGACAGGAACCGTGACCAGCAGAGAATTAAAAGATCTAGACAGGAAGATATGGAAAGGACAGGAAGAAGACGTGGTATCTTATCCAGATCAAATAACCAAGATATGGATCTTTACAGATCCTAGACGCTTGCTTGCTGTACAAGACACAGTGGCAGGGGACAAGCCTTACCCCAGGTCACGAGAGTCACTGTTGAAGGCAGAGCCTCTGTGGCAAGCATCCCCTTCAGCTTGTTTCCTTGTGGATGTACGTGAGCCAGTCCGGGGGTGTAGCTACCTTCCAACAGTTGAGGACCAGCATAAGATATGAGGGTTTCTGCACCATGGGGAAGGCTCAGAATGATTTTCAATATGTTCCTGTACCATCTATCACTAGTCAGCCATGATATGGGCACTTCAGAGACTCAGGAGTTCTGTACATTTAATGCTGCCACAAACTTGGCCCCAAATCTCTAGACTGGATCTGTGCCTGAAAGATAACAATATTTTTATCGCACACCTGCAGCAAGTCACACCAGCCAAGAAATATCCGTACTAAATTAGGCTCAGCTGTGTTGTCCAACAAGCTTACTAGGGGAGTAATGCTATAAAGATAGTAAGAAAATCAAAAGAGTAGCAAACAGGCAGTGGGGACTCATAGTCAGGGTGGTACCAGCCTTCTCGCAATTGGACCTTAGGAGAGGTCTCAGAGGAAGAGAGCCTCTTTGTGCCAATTGCATAGGTGGAGAAACAGGGGTAAACCCCACTAAACAATGCTCAAGGATACCTGGCTAGCAAAACATGCTGGCATAAGATCTATCACAAAACACAAGGCCCCAGGGCTTTTCCTTGCTGTCCTCCAAATCCATAAGAGTATGACCTGCCCATTCATTCCTCCTCCCTCAGGGAAGTCAGCCAGTTCCTCATCTCAAAAGAAAGTTAAGAAGCGGGGGAGATGGCTCACTGAGGGAGGTGCTTGCTATGCAAGCGTGAGAGCCTGAGTTAGGATCCCCAGGACCATGAAAAGGCCAGGCATGGTGACCTCTGGGTAATGCCAGCACTGGGGAGGTAGAAGATGGGAGGAACATTCAATAAGAGACCTTCTCTCAAATTTAAAGTAGAGAGCAATTGAAGAAGACAGTCAACCTCTGGCCCCCACACAAATTACACACATACACACTCATGCTCACACACACATGAACACACACAAACACATACACACACACACACAAAAAAAAAAAAAAACAAAAGGGAAGAAGTTCTTACAAATTCAGTCTCCCTTTTCCTTTAACCCCACACAGAAATGGAGGCTGGAGTAAATAATGCCTGTCCCCTTACCTTTGTCATGCTTTACCCCAGAGAGGGCAGCTCCTTGTGCAGGGGCAGAGGTGGGATGCACTGCTTTACCCAAATTGGCCTATAAAGCCACAGTATCGCAACCCTGCTTCTTACATGTTCTCATTCTCCAAAGTCCCAGATCAAGGGGACACTGGAACCTGTCACAGCAGAGGCCCCACACCTAAACAATTAAACCAGAGCTACACATGCCCTCTTCGATTAGCACCAGATGTTTCCCAAGCTCAAGCAACATACCCGTACCATTGTTACCAGCCAAGGATGGCAAAGAGCCATTCTGTGGTGTGGGAAGGTGTTTCCATTGTCCTTAGATGTCTATGCCCAGTTGTAGAGAGGAATCTTCCATCTGGAATGACTATTCACCGGGAGCCGCTCACGGAAGCCAAGGTTGTCCTCCAGGGCTGCAGAGTACAACAGGAGCCCAGATGGTAGCTTATGTCGGCTTTCCTGTAAAGCCCTGCCAATGTTTCCAAACACCTGAACTTCACAATAAGATGTTGGCAGGAGACAAGGAGCAGCAAAAGCCAAGGCTTTCTTAGCTCGCAGACCTCAGGGTCCCAGTTAGATGCAAAAGGGAGTCCCTTCAAAGTCCCCTTTTCTCTAAATCATTGTCTTCCTTCATTTTCAGACCCAAGGGCATTCATAATCTTGGCTATTCTCACACCTCCATAAAAAAAAGTCCCTTCCTCTTACTTTAACATGAGAACCTCGTTCCCCAGAAGTTTCTCTAATTACCATCCTCTATGGGGAATAAGTAAAAAGTCTGGCACAGAGGAAATGCTATCACGCTGTGTCCATCCCTGAGCTCTTTGTATTTGGGGAGCCTATCCCGGTGATAATTAAAATAAAACATCAGATCCCGACTCCAGCTAAGCAAAAGCAACAAACTTACGGTCTGGCCGTCTCTCTGGGGGCTTTGCGATGTTCAGCGTTATGACCACCATGGGGCATGTGATCAGGAGAGTTGTTTATTATCATTATTAATGTGAGCCAAGAAAGAGCTACATCCTCCCCGGTGCCTTACAGAGACCTCAGAGACTGGGTGAGGTAGAGCCACCTCATCTCCTTCATCCTCTCCTTCAGCCATTTATCGGTCACTCAGAACCAGCACAGGGTAGGGCTGAGAACACTCCAGGACATTCAGGCCCTGACCTCGAAGCAATCCAAGCCCTGTGCATGGGTCCATGCATCTCAGAGGCTCCAACATTGGAGAGGAAAAGTTAGGAAAAGGAAGTGTGTGCCCAGCAATCTGCATCCCAGTGGCAAAGGTCAGGTCCCAAAGAAGAGGTGTGTCCGTTGGCTCCTTCACTCTCCACTTCCTTGGTGTCTCTCTCAGTGTCTGGGTTCATCAGCTGGAAAACAGACAATGCCAGCAGCACTTGGTGGGTATGGGACAAAACAAGATCACGTAAGAAGAAACGTTATAGGCACCTTTCCTTTCCTGAGATGGAGAAGGAGCTACGTGACCATCTGAGCTGGCTCCTCTCTTAACCTGCTTCCTTCCCACAGGGCCAGTGCCCACTAGAGCTCTTCTTCAGCTGTTTGAGGCTGGAGCTGACATTTCACGTGACAAGCCCAGTAATCTGCTTCTTAGGAAACAAGGGATAGCACTAACTCTGCAATAAGTCTCCCCACCAGACCCCTAACACACCATAGGACACACACACACACACACAACACTACAAGACACTAAAATTAGTTTACACATCTCACCTCATGCTGCTGCTTCCAGCCTTTTGGACACCAAGGCACTGAAACACAGGCACCCTGTATGGCACCCCTCCAAAGGTCAGGTCCAAGGCCCCTCTTTGCATCGTATCCTGCTTCTTTCTAAGAGACAGAGCCAGCAGCCCCAGCTTTGGGTTCTCTGTCCATCTGAATGGCTTCTCAGGTTCTCTCTTGACCTCAAAGCTATCCCTGGAACCCCACATTCTGTATGCTCATTTCCCACTCATCCTGCCCCACAACCCACCTATAGAGCCCTATCTATTGTACTTCTGTTACCCAAACCAGAAACCAGGACCTCACCCTGGTTCCTCTCACCTTGTTTTCTGTACCCCTGAGTTCTTTGTTTGAGTACCCCTCTGCCTTTCGTCTATCTGCTGTTTATCTCTTCTACTGCAGCAGGCCATAAGCTCTGGTACCTATGTTGTCACCCACAGTCTTTCAACCAACTGGAAAGAGAATGAGGACCCAAGACACATCCTCTGAGAAGCTCCTTTACAGTGGCTGGCTCCCTCTGTGCTACACAGTCCCTTTCACCTCGAGCATAGTAGCAATCACATGGCATTAATTACTACACACTCTCGCGTCGTCCTTCCTTACTTAGTGACAGGTGGTGTTCAGAGAGCTTTATGGGTACTTAACTCCCATAACAACCCTATAGATATGTGTCTCTGAGCTGACTCCTCAGCTCCCCAGAGACCTCAGGGAGGCCCGCCCCACCATTGACTGAGCTTAAAGTCAGACACCTGTGCCCAGCACAGAAGTGGTTTGATTCTTTCACCCCAGCATTTAGATGAGTTCTTCGTCAATTTTCATGAAGTAATTAAAGACGTGCTACATTGAATTGGTACCCAGCCCCCCCCCACGAAGATGTAGGTTTCCCCCTCTGTCCTTCCAGAGTGCCTGATGGCTTCGAACCAATTTTTTTGTTGTCAGTGTTGATTTGTTTGTAATTGGCTGGAAAATAAGGCTTTGTAGGGTTTGTCTCCTTCCCTAGGTTTTGTTATGCCACACAAAATCCTTTTCAACTGAGCACTTTAAAATACTAAATAGAGTGGTATACCAGCAGACACAAAAAATGCATCTGGGCCTGGCTGCTGCAGTAGCAAGCACTCAGAAAGGTAGCTGGGAATGGTACCGGACTCGTGGGCATCCTGGTAACTGGAGATGTCTTCTTCTCTGTGCAGCAACATTACTTCACAGTGAACTTCTCCAATGACAGCCAGAAGACCTTGGAGTTGAGGACCGAGGATGCCAAGGACTGTGAAGAGTGGGTGGCTGCGATCGCTCGCGCCAGGTATGTCTTACCTTGCTAAACTGTCTAGGCGGCAGACACCAAACTAAACAAATTCCCGAAAGTCCAAGCCTCAGAACGAGGAAGTGGGAAGGGAGGAGAGAGGAGCATAGATGCTGTAAAAGCATCTCTTGCTGGAATCCAGTCTAGAGTGAGAGCACTGCAGAGTCCCACTCTGTTCTAACCATATCGCCCCATCTTGTCTTCCTGAGGATTTTATTGACCAAGGGTGAACATTTAATTGGGGTTGGCCTACAGTTTCAGAGGTTTAGTCCATTATCATCATAGCAGGAAGTGTGGCAGTGTGCAGCAGACATGGTGCTAGAGAAGGAGCTGAGAGTTCTACATCTTGATTCAAAGGCAGCCAGGAGGAGATTGGATGTGTCTCACACTGGGCATACCTTGAGCATTTAAGACCTCAAAGGCCTGCTTCCACAATGACACACTTCCTCTAACAAGGCCACACTTCCTCCAGCTGAGCTACATATCCTAATGGTGTCATTCCCTATGCACCAAGCATTCAAATACATGAATCTGTGAGAGCCAAACCTATTCAAACTACTACATTTCACTCCCCGGCTCCCTTAGACTTGTAGCCATAACATAATGCAAAATGCATTTAGTCCAACTTAAAAGTCCCCATAGTACATCACAGTCTCAACAATGTTTAAAAGTCCAAGGTTTTCCTTAGCAAGTATCTCACAACTCTAGCATCTCCAACACCTCAGGGTCTCCAAGGCAATCCAGGGTTCAGCTTCAGAGATTCACACAATGGCCTTTCTGAACCTCTATGCAGAGACACCCCTGACACATTCCTGGCCTCAGTGGCTTTCCTTAGTTGCAGAGGAAATTTTCATTCTTGATATTAAAGCCAGAACCACAAGGCAGAGCTGCCAAGTTCTGCTGCTTGCCAGGGCTGCAACATAGCCCCCTTGTTCAATTACATCTTCACCGGCTTTCTGTTTTCAACGGTTTACTTCACTGCCTGAGCTTGGCTGTTCTGAAACTTGCTCTGTGGACCAAGCTGACCTTGGACTCTGCATGCTTTTGTTTCCTGAGTGCTGAGATACATGCCTAGATCTAAGCTCTTCTTTAACTCCTTTTTAATATAAATCTTTATAAACATGGCCACTATGTCTCAAGATCTGGATTAAAGGCAAGTGTTGATCCAGATCAAAAGTGTGTGTCATGCTACCTCCAGATCCAGATCAAAGCCTGTGTCTTCCAGTCTCAAGATCTGGATCAAAGGCATATTGTCTTCTGTCTTAAGATCCAGACCAGGTAAGCTCTCCATTTCTGGACTGTAGTTCATTTCAGATATAGTAAAGTTGGCAGCCAAGACTAGCCATCACAATCTACCCATTGGACATATCTCCTTATGTCCAAATAAAAACAATTACCAGGTTATAATAATGCCTAACATGATAATAATGCCTAACATGATAACATAATAATGCCTAACATGATCCCTTGTACAACTGCAAATACATTGTAAATTTAGAGTAGGTGGCAATGTTCCTTAGGGAACATCCTTTTCAGAAGATGGAAGCTTAGCTGAGTGGAATCTTGCCCTGATGTCACCACTCCCTTAATTCCACTAAATATCTTTAATCTGATTATCACTCTGAACACAGGACTTAGTTCCACTGTACTTCCTGGTGCCCCTTTAATCCCTGAACCATATATTTTATACTTTTTCTTGTGCAGCTTGTGCCACTTGCAAAACCTACTTTTCATTAGAGTGAATCACAGGACAGAGTCTATACTGGGCTGTTTTGAGATTTCCTTTGCCAAAGCAATTAAATTAAATCCCTTCACCTTAACCTCAGGCAGACTCTTCAGACAAGGGCAAAGAACCACCATATTTGTCACCAAAATATTACAAGAACAATGTCTAGGCAATATACTAAGATTATTCTCCTCTAAACTATCTTGAGCGAGGCCCCTACAGTTCAAATCACAGTGAGCACGACTGCTTCCCATGCTTCTACTAGTATGGCCCATTAAGCCTCACTTAAAGCATTCACTGCTTTCTTAATTCACAGTCCCCAAATCTACATTCCTCCAAACAAAAACATGGTCAGGCCTATCATAGTAACAATATGTGCTCGATCACCCAGTAGTCCCATTCCTTGGTACCTATCCAAGAGGAATGAAAAATTACCACAACATTCTCTTATGTAAATGTTCTTAACAGCATAATGCACAACCATGATGTCTATAACCAAGCTAACATATAAGCAAACCTCTCACACATCCACAAAATGGAATGTTACTGGGAAATAATCATGAATCGACTACAGCTATATACAACAAGGTGGATGAATTTCAAAACCAATATGTTGAATAAATGTAGCAAAAAAAATGCTATATGATTTTGGTTATATGACTTTCTAGATCTGGCAAAACCAACCAGGGTGGTGGAAAGCAGAGCAGCAGCTGCTTCTGGGGTGGGATAGAGTGGGAAGAGATTCCTGGGTGCTAGAAGTTATCTTTGCCTTAATTAACTGTTTATGCTTTTTATCATAATTGCTCAAACTGTTACTAGAGTTTGGGACCTTGACTGGTTATGTCCAGATTTGGTGTCTTATTCAAAGAACTAAAATAATGGCTCACATAAAATAGTAAATGTAGCAAAGCAATAGACTAGGTCAGATATTCTGTCAAGAGTGACCACAGGCTCCAAGAGTGAGAGGACTCAAGGCCTAATTGTTGTTTGAAATTTCCTCTTATGGGTTTCAAATAAAAGATGTTGTTGTTGTTGTTGTTGTTGTTTAAGAATGTGGGTGGGATTTTTTGTCTTGATTGATATATTAAGTTATAGACTGTCTTTTCTACATGTGTCCTTTTCCATAATTTATTCGATTTTAATCATATGCATGCCCAATTATATGTAGTCATAAAGTGGAAAATATGAGATTCTACCAAAAAAAATATTTCAGCTTAATGATATAGTTCACCTTATTGCAAATACACCCAAAACTACTTCAGGCCAGACTGACCCTCCTACTCCACACTAGAACATAATTAGAGGGTGATTGAATAGAATCTGTCTAAGTTTGATGGTTGTTTGCCACGGACTGGACTCAATTGGCCCCTCAACCTGTGGGGGAATCAGGGTCCTGGTATTCAGGTGAGCAAGGACTCAGCGAAAAGTGACAAATAGACGAGAACACAAGGGAGTGTTGATTTGAATGTAATTTCTCAAAGAAAGCATCAGACTTATATTACAGAAGAAAACAAGGAAGTTAGGTAACGCATTAAGGTCATCCAAGATGAGCCTTATCCTTAACCTCATCCTTAATCGAGGTTATCCGATGCAAAATGACTCCTTATAGAAAACAGAGAAATGCATACACAAAAGGTAACAGGAACCAGTCAGTGTTTACAACTGGGATAAAATTCAGTGTTTACAACTGGGATCAAAAGCAGCCCCACCTAAGGTCAGTTTATTCTTAGAAGCCAGAGGCAAGGGCTTTATGCCTTTGCCATAGTTCCAATTCTAGTCTATTGTATAATCCACCTTCCTCCTAGGCCATTGTAAATTCCTGTGCATGGGAATGACTCAGCTGTTGTTCTAAGTATTTACTCTACTTCCTTCTTAGACCACAACTTTCCTTATTCATAGGCCATTGTAAATTCCTGGACATGGGAGTGACTCGGCTGTTATTCTAAGTTTACTTTGTAGACTAGCCCTGAGTTTTCTGGCTCTTTTCCAGTAAATTGTAATGCCTGATTTCTTTCACTGTCTACACTGGAGACAATTCCTCTGAATGAGTAGTACTCTTACTAAAATCAAAGCCCAAGTTTGGCTCAACGATTTCCTAGGATATTGGAACACTGGTGGAGGCTAATCTAACTTAGCTATATGTCAAAAATCATTCCTTAGAGGCACTTATTATAAAACAATATTGAAGGACAGCCCACAGCTCTGTTCACCGACTGACATAGGGACAAGTTTGGAGCATTCGTGCTACAGGATGCCAAGACTCCAGGAGACTAAGTTTCTGTGAAACTTTTTGCTTCAGAACTGCATTCAAGCTTTTGCGCCTGTCACACAGTTTCCACTGGAGTGGGTGTGGCAGTTGTTAAGGAAAGGAGAGACAACATCGCCTTCTTTAGAGCAGGTTGTGTATGCAGACCAGGGCAGATAGAGGTCCTAGGTTCCTAACAGGATTACAGGTAAGTTCCCTAGAAAGGAGTGTGTGTGTGTGTGTGTGTGTGTGTGTGTGTGTGTGTGTGCAAGTAGGAATTCCAGGCTATCAGGTGCATTTTAAAAAGAGAGGTATAGGTATATCCCAAGCCAAGCAGAGTCCCAGATTGCTAAACTATTTCCTATACTTGACTTCCTCAACATTGTGACGTTAGTATTTGTGCTTCCCACAACGTGTGTATTTAACTTCACATTTTAAAAAATGAATGATGAATAATAGAATGTCTCATGTTTCTGTTGCTGCATAAAGAATCAACACAAACTTGTCAGCTTAAAATATCCTTAAAATATTTTGTGGTTCTGTGAATCAGAAGTCCAGGCTCAACTGAGGTTTCTGCCTGGTGCCTTATGAAACTGAACTATGGTCATTATGCAACCTCAACCTGAGAGAGAGGTGGGGAAGGGGGGGAGAGAATGTACATGCATTTACATATGTGGATGTGGATATGTTGCAAAAATTATTTCCCTGGGGGAGAAGTAAATAATGTCCACCCTGTCTTTGTAAAGTACCAAGCAGAAACCCCAGTCCTACAAGGTTCACCCTGGGGAACTAGAGAATGTATTGGGCTCACTTACAAAGTGGTAAGGGACTGCTGGCAGAACCATAAAAAATCCACACTGAAAAGTGTTCATTCAGCATATATTATGACTTCTCTTTATCCATATAGACAGAGCCACCTTCTGTTAACTTTCCCCAGACAATATACTCAAACACCTTCCTACACCCCAAAGCTACGTGTAAAAATACCCAGGAGGAGGGGCCAGAATCTCAGGTGAACAATGACCCTCCATACCCTTTCCTTCTATACAGGACTGTCAACTTGGGAGATCACATTCTACAAAAGTGTGTGTGTGTGCAGCAGCAGCAACAGCAGTAACAACTGGCTCTCTGCCACAGCCATATTGAGTGTGGAGTATTTTTACATGTTCCCAATTTAGTTTTTATTTACATATACTTAATAGAAACATTCCGTGTACAAAAATAAGCACTGTGGTGTATTAATACCATATAGAGACATAATGTTCTCTCACACTGTATGTATCATAGTCTAGTATTATGGGATGTCTCTGTAGTGTATGTGAATAGTTCTTTATAAGATAAAACAGCCAGTGTGGTTCATATTCAACATTATAGTGAGAGCTACATGCCAGGCCAGGGGTTCGAGAGGCCAAATGCATGCTCCAGTCCTAGGGCTGATTCCATCTCCAGCTTTGACACTGTCCAACTGTTGTTCTGAAAAAACTGTGTGTCTTCACTGGACCTCAATGTCTTCATTGAGCAAATCATACAGCCACCCTTTCAGGAACCTGAGTTTCCTTCTAGTTCCGAGGCCTATGAGTTCATAAAGACAGTGAACACCCTAGGTGAGGCTCACTCAGTCTCCACTGGAAGGTTTCCAGAAGAGGAAGGAGTGGGATGGAGAATGGAAGGGCTGGGTGGATGTGGATAGAAAGGGCGGGAAGGGAGGGAAAGCAATATTGTTTTTTTTTTTTTAATTTCATTGTTGTTAGCAAATACCTGAAAAAAAAAATCAGCTTAACGAAAGACCTACTTTGGCTCATGGTTTCAGACCACAGTTGGCTGACTCCATGGAGTTTAGGATAGAAACATCTTATCAGAAGGGTATGGTAGAGGGAAACTGTTCCCCTCATAGAAGCAAGAAGCAAAGAGAAAAAAGCAAGAGCTGAGGACAGATACCTCCTTAGCAGACACGGTCCCCAGCTACACACTTCCTCCAATTAGCCCTTCCCCAGGTTCTACTACTTTCCAACCGTGCTTTCTCTTTTTTTATTTATCTTTTTTTTATTTTTTTATTAAATTAATAAAATGTATTTTAAAATATACAACTCAGTATTGGCATTTTAAGTCATCAAAATAATTTATAATAGATAAATTATACACGATATAATAAAAATATACATGATATCTTCTGAAGGTAACAGTAATATGCATTCAACCAGTTTTTAAATTTTATTTGAAATATTAAACATGGTACAAGTACAAAAAAATCTCTTATGAAGTCCTCTATGAAAGGAAATTGGGAAAAGTTCCTTATTAGACAGAAACCATTCCATCTCTAAGAGAGAATACTCAGCATAAATGTGGCTTCATAGAATGAATTGGGTAGTGTTCCTTCTGCTTCTATTTTGCAGAATAGTTTGAAGAGTATTGGTATTAGGTATTCTTTGAAGGTCTGATAGAATTCTGCACTACATCCATCTGGTACTGGGCTCTTTTTGGTTGGGAGACTTTTAATGATTGTTTCCATTTCTTTTTCTTAATTAGATATTTTCTTCAAATGCTATCCCCAAAGCCCCCTATACCTTCCCCCAACCCAGCTCCCCAACCCATCCACTCCCACTTCCCGGCCCTGGCATTCCACTGTACTGGGGCATATGATTTTCACAATATCAAGGGCCTCTCCTCCCACTGATGGCCAACTAGGCCATCATCTGCTACATATGCAAGTAGGTACTTGTTAGTTCATATAGTTGTTTCTCCTATAGGGTTGCAGACCCCTTTATCTCCTTGGGTACTTTCTCTAGCTCCTTCATTAGGGGCCCTGTGTTTTATCCAATAGATGATTGTGAGCAACCACTTCTGTATTTGCAAGGCATTGGCATAGACT
This sequence comes from Mus caroli, assembly GCF_978045245.1. NCBI lineage: Eukaryota > Metazoa > Chordata > Mammalia > Rodentia > Muridae > Mus > Mus caroli. Next base: position 88,823,001 of record NW_028227266.1, read on the forward strand.
CACAAGAGATAGCTATGTCAGGGTCCTGTCAGCAAAATCTTTCTGGCATATGCAATAGTGTCTGGGTTTGGTGGTTGTATATGGGATGGATCCCTGGGTGGGGCAGTTTTTGGATGGTCTTTCCTTCCGTCTTGGCTCTGAAATTTGTCTCTGTAACTCCTTCCATGGGTATTTTGTTCCCCATTCTAAGAAGGAATGAAGTATCCACATTTTGGTCTTCCTTCTTCTTGAGTTTCATGTGTTTTGTAAATTGTATCTTGGGTAGTCTAAGTTTCTGGGCTACTATCCACTTATCAGTGAGTACACATCATGTGAGTTCTTTTGTGATTGGGTTACCTCACTCAAAATGATATCCTCCAGATGCATCCATTTGTCCAAGAATTTCATAAATTCATTGTTTTTTAATAGCTGAGTAGTACTCCATTGTGTAAATCTACCTCATTTTCTGTATCCATTCATCTGTTGAGGGACATCTGGCTTCTTTCCAGCTTCTGACTATTATAAATAAGACTGCTATGAACATAGTGGAGCATGTGTCCTTATTACAAGTGGGAACATCTGGGTATATGCCCAGGAGAGGAATTGCTGGATCTTCTGGTAGTACTATATCCAATATTCTGAGGAACCACCAGACTGATTTCCAGAGTGATTGTACCAGCTTGCAATCCCACCAACAATGGAGGAGTGTCCCTCTTTCTCCACATCCTTACCAGCATCTGCTGTCACATGAATTTTTTAACTTAGCCATTCTGACTGGTGTGAGGTAGAATCTCAGGGTTGTTTTGATTCACATTTCCCTGAAGATTAAGGATGTTGAACATTTTTGCAGGTGCTTCTCAGCCATTCGGTATTCCTCAGTTGAGAATTCTTTGTTTAGCTCTGTACCTCATTTTTAAATAGGGTTATTTGATTTTCTGGAGTCCATTTTCTTGAGTTCTTTATATATATTGGATATTAGTCCCCTATCTGATTTAGGATTGGTAAAGATTTTTTGCCAATCTATTGGTGGCCTTTTTGGCTTGTTGACAGTGTCTTTTGCCTTACAGAAGCTTTGCAATTTTATGAGGTCCCACTTGTCAATTCTTGATCTTATAGCACAAGCCATTGTTGTTCAATTCAGGAATTTTCCCCCTGTGCCCATATCTTCAAGGCTTTTCTCCACTTTCTCCTCTATAAGTTTCAGTGTCTCTGGCTTTACATGGAGTCCTTGATCCACGTAAACTTGACCTTAGTACAAGGAGATATGAATGGATCGATTCGCATTCTTCTACATGATAACCGCCAGTTGTGCCAGCACCATTTGTTGAAAATGCTGTCTTTTTTTCCACTGGATGGTTTTAGCACCCTTGTCAAAGATCAAGTAACCATAGGTGTATGGGTTCATTTCTGGATCTTCAATTCTATTCCATTGATCTACATGTCTGTCGATGTACCAGTACCATGCAGTTTTTAATCACAATTGCTCTATAGTACAGTTTTAGGTCAGGCATGATGATTCCACCACATGTTCTTTTATCCTTGAGAAGAGTTTTTGATATCCTAGGTTTTTTTGTTATTCCAGATGAATTTGCAAATTGCCCTTTCTAACTCCGTAAAGAATTGAGTTGGAATTTTGATGGGGATTGCATTAAATCTGTAGATTGCTTTCGGCAGGATAGCCATTTTGACTATATTAATCCTGCCAATCCATGAGCATGGGAGATCTTTCTTCAGAGACTTGAAGTTCTTATCATACAGATAAGAACTTCCTTAGTTAGAGTCACACCAAGGTATTTTATATTATTTGTGAATATTGTTAAGGGTGTTGTTTCCCTAATTTCTTTCTCAGCCCATTAATTCTTTGTGTAGACAAAGGCCACTGATTTGTTTGAGTTAATTTTATATCCAGCTACTGCACAGTGAAGCTGCTTATCAGGTTTAGGAGTTCTCTGGTGGAATCATTAGGGTCACTTATATATACTATCATATCATCTGCAAATAGTGATATTTTGACTTCTTCCTTTCCAATTTGTATCCCTTTGGTCTACTTTTGTTGTTGAATTGCTCTGGCTAGGACTTCAAGTACCATATTGAATAGGTAGGGAGAAAGTGGGCAGCCTTGTCTAGTCCCTTATTTTAGTGGGACTGCTTTGAGTTTCTCTCCATTTAGTTTGATGTTGGCTACTGGTTTGCTGTATATTGCTTTTATTATGTTTAGGTATGGACGTTGAATTCCTGATATTTCCATGACTTTTCAAATGCTTTCGAAGCATCTAACAAGATGATCATGTGGTTTTTGTCTTTGAGTTTGTTTATATAGTGGATTACATTGATATAGTGGATTACACTGATGGATTTCCGTATTTTAAACCATACCTGCATCCCTGGAATGAAGCCTAATTGGTCATGATGGATGATCATTTTGATGTGTTTTGGATTCAATTTACGAGGATTTTATTGAGTATTTTTCATCAATATTCATAAGGGAAATTGGTCTGAAGTTCTCCATCTTTGTTGGGTCTTTATGTGGTTTAGGTATCAGAGTAATTGTGGCTTTGTAGAATGAGTTGGGTAGAGTATCTTCTGTTTCTATTTTGTGGAATAGTTTAAGGAGAACTGGAATTAGGTCTTCTTTGAAGGTCTGATAGAATTCTGCACTAAACCTATCTGGTCCTGGGCTGTTTTTGGTTGGGAGACTATTAATGACTGCTTCTATTTCTTTAGGTGATATGGAACTGTTTAGGTCATTAATCTGATTGTGATTTAACTTTGGTTTCTGGTATCAGTCTAGAAATTTGTCCATTTCATTCATTTTTTCCAGTTTTGTTGAGTGTGGCCTTTTGTTGTAGGATCTAATGGTGTTTTGGATTTCCTCAGGATCTGTTGTTATGTCTCCCTTTTCATTTCTAATTTTGTTAATTAAGATGCTGTCCCTGTGCCCTCTAGTGAGTCTGGCTAAGGGTTTATCTATCTTGTTGATTTTCTCAAAGAACCAGTTCCTGATTTGGTTGATTCTTTGAATAATTCTTTTTGTTTCCACTTGGTTGATTTCAGCCCTGAGTTTGATTATTTCCTGCCGTCTACTCCTCTTGGGTGTATTTGCTTCTTTTTGTTCTAGAGCTTTCAGGTGTGCTGTTAAGCTGGTAGTATATGCTCTCTCCAGTTTCTTTTTGGAATGTTTTCATTGTGTCCCATAAGATTGGGTATGTTGTGGCTTCATTTTCATTAAACTCTAAAAAGTCTTTAATTTCTTTCTATATTTCTTCCATGACCAAGGTATCATTGAGTAGCATGTTCTTCAGCTTCCACGTGAATGTTGGCTTTCTATTATTTATGTTGTTATTGAAGATCAGCCTTAGTCAGTGGTGATCTGATAGGATGCATGGGATAATTTCAATATTTTTGTGTCTGTTGAGGCCTGTTTTGTGACCAATTATATGGTCGATTTTGAAGAAGGTGCCATGAGGTGCTGAGAAGAAGGTATATCCTATTGTTTTAGGATAAAATATTCTGTAGATATCTGTTAAGTCCATTTGTTTCATAACTTCTGTTAGTTTCACTGTGTCTCTGTTTATTTTCTGTTTCCACAATCTGTCCATTGATGAGAGTGGGGTGTTGAAGTCTCCCACTATTATTGTGTGAGGCACAATGTGTGATTTGAGCTTTACTATAGTTTCTTAAATGAATGTGGATGCCCTTGCATCTGGAGCATAGATGTTCAGAATTGAGAGTTCATTTTGGAAGATTTTACCTTTGATGAGTATGAAGTGCCCCTCCTTTTCTTTTTTAATAACTTTGGGTTGGAAGTCGATTTTATTCGATATTAGAATGGCTACTCCAGCTTGTTTCTTCAGACCATTTGCTTGGAAAATTGTTTTCCAGCCTTTTACCCTGAGGTAGTGTCTGTGTTTTTCCCTAAGGTGGGTTTCCTGTAAGCATGAAAAAGTTGGGTCCTGTTTATGTAGCCAGTCGGTCAGTCTATGTCTTTTTATTTGGGAGTTGAGTTCATTGATATTAAGAGATATTAAGGAAAAGTAATTGTTGCTTCCTGTTATTTTTGTTCTTAGAGTTAGGATTCTGTTCTTGCAGCTGTCTTCTTTTAGGTTTGTTGAAGGATTCCTTTCTTGCTTTTTATAGGGTGTAGTTTCTGTCCTTGTGTTGGTGTTTTCCCATTATTATCCTCAGAAGGCCTGGATTCGTGGAAAGATATTATGTGAATTTGGTTATGTCATGGAATACTTTCGTTTCTCCATCTATGGTAATTGAGAGTTTTGCTGGATATAATAGCCTGGGCTGGCATTTGTGTTCTCTTAGTGTCTGTATAACATCTGTCCAGGATCTTCTGGCTTTCATAGTCTCTGGTAAGAAGTCTGGTGTAATTCTAATAGGTCTGCCTTTATATGTTACTTGACCTTTTCCCCTTACTGCTTTTAATATTCTATCTTTATTTAGTGCATTTGTTGTTTTGATTATTATGTGTCAGGAGGAATTTCTTTTCTGGTCCAATCTATTTGGAGTTCTGTAGGCTTTTTGTATGTTCATGGGCATCTCTTTTTTTAGGTTAGGGAAGTTTTCATCTATAATTTTGTTGAAGATATTTACTGGCCCTTTAAGTTGAAAGTCTTCATTCTCATCTACACCTATTATCCATAGGTTTGGTCTTCTCATTGTGTCCTGGATTTCCTGGATATTTTGAGTTAGGATCTTTTTGCATTTTGCATTTTCTTTAATTGTTGCGTCCATGTTCTCTAAGGAATCTTCTGCACCTGAAATTCTCTCTTCCATCACTTGTATTCTGTTGTTGATGCTCACTTCTATGGTTCCTTATTTCTTTCCTAGGGTTTCTATCTCCAGAATTGTCTCCCTTTGGATTTTCTTCATTGTTTCTACTTAAGTGAGTTATCAATGCCCTTCTTAAAATCCTCTACCAGCATCATGAAATATGATTTTAGATCCGAGTCTTTTTTTTTTTTCGGGTGTGTTGGGGTATCCAGGACTTGCTGTGGTGGGTATACTGGGTTCTGATGCTGCCCAGTGGTCTTGGTTTCTGTTATTAAGATTCTTTAGCTTGCCTTTCACCATCTTGTAATCTCTGGTGTTAGATGTTGTAGCTGTCTCTGGCTGGAACTTGTTTCTCCCGTGATTCTTTAGCCTCTGTCAGCACTCCTGGGAAACCAACTCTCTCCTGAGTTCCAGTGGTCAGAACACTTTCTGCAGGCAAGCTCTCCTCTGGCAGGGAAGGTGTCCAGGGGTCTGGGTCTCAGCTCTGTCTCCTGGATGAGGATGAAGGCCCAAAGGGACCCTGTCCAAAGAAGCTCTGTTGCTTTTGCCGCCCACATGCTCTCCTGCGTAGACTGGTCTCAGTGATCCCAAGATTCTGGGTGTGCTAGGGCCTGCCTTTGTGCTTTGACCCTGTTGCTGCTAGCAGAAGACCCTCTGGTTTTTTTGTTTTTTTGTTTGTTTGTTTGTTTGTTTTGGAACTAATGTTGCATTCCACTCTCCAGTGATCTCAAGGTCCTGGGTGTGGTAGGGTGCCTGCAGCATGGAGAGTCCTCTGGGAACGTTGGGGCCTTCTGCTAAGATAGCATCCAAGATGGCGCAAGGGGTCTGTTTCTATTTCTTTGGGGCTTATGGGACTGTTTACATGGTGGATCTGATCCTGATTTAACTTTGGAATTTGGTATCTGTCTAGAAAATTGTACATTTCATCCAGATTTTTCAATTTTATTGAATATAGCCTTTTGTAGTAGGATCTGATGATTTTTTTTTTAATTTCCTCAGTTTCTGTTGTTAAACCTTTTTCATTTCTGATTTTGTTAATCTGGATACTGTCTCTGTGCCCTCTGGTTAGTCTGGCTAAGGGTTTATCTATCTGGTAGATTTTCTCAAAGAACCAGCTCCCGGTTTTGATTTTTGTATAGTTCTTTTTGTTGCTACTTGGTTGATTTCAGCCCTGAGTTTGATTATTTCCTGTCGTCTACTCCTCTTGGGTGTATTTGCTTCTTTTTGTTCTAGAGCTTTCAGGTGTGCTGTTAAGCTGGTAGTATATGCTCTCTCCAGTTTCTTTTTGGAGGCACTCAGAACTGAATTTTTCTCTTAGCACTGCTTTCATTGTGCTCATAAGTTTGGGTATATGGTGCTTTCATTTTCATCAAATTCTCAAATGTCTTTAATATCTTTCTTTCTTCTTTCTTTCTTTCTTCTTTCTTTCTTTCTTTCTTTCTTTCTTTCTTTATCATTGAGTAGGGTCTTGTTCAGTTTCCATGTGTATGTAGGCTTTCTGTTGTTGTTATTATTAAAGACCAGCCTTAGACCGTGGTGATCTGATAGGATACATAGGATTATTTCAGTCTTCTTGTATCTGTTGAGGCCTGTTTTGTGACCAATTATATGGCCAGTTTTGGAGAAGGTACCATGAGGTGCTGCAATGAAGGTATATTCTTTTGTTTTAGGATGAAATGTTTTATAGATATCTTAAATCCACTTGGTCCATAACTTCTGTTATGTCTTTGTTTAGTTTATGTTTCCATGATCTGTCCATTGATGAGAGTAAGGTTTGAAGTCTCCCAATATTATTGTGTGAGGTGCAATGTGTGCTTTGAGCTTTAAAGTAAAGTTTCTTTTATGAATGTGGATGCCCTTGCATTTGGAGCATAGATGTTCAGAATTAAGAGTTCTTCTTGGTAGATTTTTTCTTTGATGAGTATGAAGTGTCCTTCCTTATCTTTTTTGATAACTTTTGGTTGAAAGTTGATTTTATTTGATATTAGAATGGCTACTTCAGCTTGTTTCTTGAGACCATTTGCTTGGAACATTGTTTTCCAGCTCTTTATGCTGAGGTAGTGTCTGTCTTTGACACTGAAGTGTGTTTCCTGTATGCAGCAAAATGTTGGGTCCTGTTTACAGCTGTTATTCTATGTCTTTTTGTTGGGGAATTGAGTCCATTGATGTTAAGAGATATGGAATAGTGATTGTTGCTTCCTGTTATTTTTGAAGTAATTTTTATGTTTTGTGGCTATCTTCTTTTGGGTTTGTTGAAAGAAGATTACTTTCTTGCTTTTTCCCTCCTTGTGTTGGCATTTTCCATCTATTATTCTTTATAGGGCTGGATTTGTGGAAATATATTGGGTAAATTTGGGTTTTGTCATGGAAAATCTTGGTTTCTCCATCTATGGTAATTGAGAGTTTTGCTGGGTATAATAGCCTGGGCTGACATTTGTGTTCTCTTAGCGTCTGTATAGCATCTGCCCAGGATCTTCTAGCTTTCATAGTCTCTGGTGAGAAGTCTGGTGTAATTCTGATGGGTCGGTCTTTATATGTTACTTACCTTTTTTCCTTACTACTTTTAATATTTTTTCTTTGTTTTGTGCATTTGGTGTTTTGAGTATTATGTGACAGGAGGAATTTCTTTTCTGGTCCAATCTATTTGGAGTTCTGTAGGCTTCTTGTATGTTTATAGGTACCTCTTTCTTTAGGTTAGGGACATTTTCTTCTATAATTTTGTTGAAGATATTTACTGGTCCTTTATGTTGGGAATTGTCACTCTCTTCTATACCTATTATCCTTAGGTTTGGTCTTCTCATTGTGTCCTGGATTGCCTAGATGTTTTGGGTTAGGAGCTTTTTGCATTTTCTTTGACTGTTGTGTCAATGTTTTCTATGGCATCTTCTGCACTGAGATTCTGTCTTCTATCTCTTGTATTCTGTTGGTAATGCTTGCATCTATGATTCCTGATCTCTTTCCTAGGTTTTCTATCTCCAGGGTTGTCTCCCTTTGTGATTTCTTTATTGTTTCTATTCCCATTTTTAGATCCTGGATAGTTTTGTTCAATTCCTTCACCTGTTTGGTTGTGTTTTCCTGTAATTATTTAAGGGATTTACCTGTGTTCTCCTGTATTTAAGGGAGTTATTTATGTCCTCTATCATCATCATGAGCTGTGACTTTAAATCAGAGTCTTGCTTTTCTGGTGTGTTGGGATATCCAGGGCTCACTCTGATGGGAGAACTGGGTTCTGATGATTCCAAGTAGTCTTGGTTTCTGTTGCTTATGTTCTTGCCCTTGCCTCTCGCCATCTGGTTATCTCTGGTGTTAGCTGGTCTTGCTGCCTCTAGCTGTGACTTTTCCCTCCTGCAAGCCTGTGTGTCAGAACTCCTGGAAGACCAGTTCTCTCCAGGAGAAATTTAGGTATGGAGAGCTGTGGCATAGGGTCATCTCTGGAGTGCAGATGAAAACAAGAAGGATCCTATCCCAGGCTCCTCCTCTAATTCCTGTGATCTGAGGGCTTTAAGTGGTTCCCTCTGGGTAGAAGTGGTGGTCTTATCTGTGCTCACAGGCTTGTCAGCACTCCTGAGATACCCTCTCTCTCCCGGTGGTATTTCGCAACAGTCCGCAGACAGTCCTCATGATTGCTCCCAAAAGCCCATCTGCTGACTACTAAACCTTTAAACATCAGCTCATGAGAAACACTCCAAACTAAAGTATAATATTCTTCCCTTGGCCCCTAAAGGCCCATGGCTATCTCACAGTACAAAATGTATTCACTCTGTCCACAAAGGTCTCCGGGCTTAATAGTCCAAGAATCACTCAGAAGCCTAGGTCCAAACTCTTCAATGATTCAAGGCAGCATTAGTGTGATCACCTACAACATAAAAGGAAGTCGTGTACTTTTGACACACAGGGATGGGACCTCCCCCTTCCCAAAGAGAGGAATGGAAGTATAGAAAGGAGTAATGAGCCCAACACCCAGTCAGACAAACATTATACCATGTAGCTCCATGTCTAGGTGCCCAGGTCACGTCATGAGCATGTCCAGTATCTGGGGCATTGTATGAGCAGCAATGGGCTTCAAAAATACCACCCCTGTGCTCTTTTCTAGCCGTAGCTCCTATTTGTACCATCTATGAGTCTTGACCAGGTTCATGTCCTTTGTCAGTTCAAGAATTAAAAGGCAGGGGAGAAATATCTCCAACACAACAGGTAGCAACAGGGAATTTGTCCCATGAACTCTGACCTAATCACTGGGTTGACCCTTGATGAATTCATCATTGAATGGATCTTTGGCAAGTAGTAGAAACTGTGAAAGGTTCAGTCTAATTGGTGAAAGTGTGTAGCTCGGGAGTGAATGGTGTATATATTACAGAAGTCAAGAATGGCTTTTATAAGAGGTGAGGAGACATACAAATACATGAAGCACACAGAAAAAAAGACCCTCTGCAAAGCGTAATGGAGACTAGGTACCTGATGCACAGGTTCTTCTTGAGCCATGGGATATTTTAAAGTCTTTGAAGGGTCTCCCTTCTCTAGCACAGAGTTGATTTGTGTGAAGAAAGAAAAGATGGCTGATGGGCCCAGAGTTGTTAGGTAAACATGTCCTGATGCAGCCATGGACTCATTGAGCCATTCCACCAGCAGGGGGCCCTACTGACAGAAGAAAAAGCCAATAAAGTCTTTCTTTTAAGCTGTCAGGTGTTTGTCTCAGGTTGGGTGGGGAATGAGGAAGAAGTTCACCATCTTATTTCCTAGCCATGGCCCCTCTCCCTCTCTGTGTGCCTCAGGCAATCTGTCAACTGCCAGTTTCTTGGTATAATATCTCAGAAGCCTCCGTTGACTTCCTGAAACTCTCCTTGTCAGGTGTTCCACATTCTTGGCATCTCCAATCTCCTGAGGGGTCCAAACACTCCATCTTTAACCCTCCCAGTTTCACCATCTTGGGGACTTCCCATATGGACTCTGACCTTCCCATACTGCCTAGCTTCCCAGGCCTTGTTTTGACATCTGAGTGGAAACCTCTGTGATTCACAACCCTTATGTTCGGGATATTTCCAAAACCAGTATCCTATGGCTAACACCAAATCCTACCACTGGCTCCAACAGCAGCCACATCTAATTGGCTTACAGCTGCAGGTGCCTCTGAATATTTAATGGTTGGATGTTGAGAAGGACTTCCATGGGTTCTCTGGGACTTCTCAAAGCAAGATCTTTCAAATATCCTTGAGCCAGTAATGGGTAGTGTCTATCCAATTTGTGTGTGTGTGTTTGTATCCAGGTTGTTCACAGGACAAGAGCTCTCAGAATAGGTTAGGTTACACCTGCCTATCTCTTCTCCCCAGAGCTGGGATTATAAGCACACACCATCATGGCCTGTTTTATTTTATTTTATTTCATTTTATTTTTTAATTTGGATTCTAGAGATTGAACTAAGTTCCTTGTGCTTTTGCAGCAGACACTCTACTGAATGAGCTATCTCACCAGTCGAGGGCTAATCACCCCTGTAGCAACCCTGCTGCTCTTGGCCCCAACTTTATCAGTGCTTGTTTTCTGACATGTGGGACTTCACATTCAAACATAATATCTCCTATTAAAACAGGGATAAAAGGAAAGGGAGAGATAGGGCAGGGGAAGAAAAGAGAGGTAGAAGGGAGAGGGAGGAAAACAGAGAAGAGGAGAGAAGAGAAGAGAAGAGAAGAGAAGAGAAGAGAAGAGAAGAGAAGAGAAGAGAAGAGAAGAGAAGAGAAGAGAAGAGGATGAGAAAGAGGGAGGGGGAATCAGAGAGAAAAGAAAGAGGAGGCCAGATGAAGAGGGGCATGGAGGAGAAGAAGCAAGGCAGGCAGATCACCTGCAGATGGCACTCAGGCCTGGAGCACTGAGGTGTCTGTTGTGAGTAAGATGAGACTAATGAAGGAGCTTTGCGCCCCTGAGCAGGGAGGCAGGATGGTGTGAAAACAGACTCCTTGCTCTCAATTGAATTTTGCTTGCGAGTGAAGACAATTGAGTGTCCCAGGAAGATGGAAAGACCTTCCTGTCTGTCCTCATTTTCACAAGCAAAGCACCCAGATCGCCATTTCAATCTAATGGTGTTACCATGGAACTGTTACTTTAGAAAGGTGGTGCTGGGTTGGAGAGATGGCTCAGAGGTTAAGAGCACTGACTGCTCTTCCAGAGGTCCTGAGTTCAATTCCAGCAACCACATGGTGGCTCACAGCCATCTGTAATGGAAGCTGATGCCCTCTTCTGGCATGCCTGAAGACAGCTTCAGTGTACTCATATACATAAAATAAATAAATAAATCTTTAAAGAAAAGAAAAAGAAAAAAAGAAAAGAAAAAAAAAAGAAAAGAAAGGTGGTGCTAAGGACAGAGATAAGTTCTCTGGATCACAGTTTCTTCCCCGGCTCCCCAGATCTCTTCCTTGCCACAGCTGGCCCGAGCCTGATGGAGTAAGCCTTTCCTGACACATTCTCCCACTTTCAGAACATGGCTGCTGCCAGCCTCCTCCCAAGAAGACATCTTCTGGCACCCTCAGAAGACAAGGCCCTAGAGGCTGCCCAGTCCACTTCAACAACCTTGGCGCAGCCTTTCATTATTGCAAGGTTACTTCCATCATGGCCTCTTGAGAGTCCCACCTCAAACCTTGTGGGTGATGGAGACTTTGTGGGCTCAGGCAGCAGACTCCTGGGGCTGAGACAAAGACCATCTCTCCAGTTTGACCACACTGGTCCACTGTGTGCAGAGCTGCATGGTTATGCAAGAAGCTTCCAGAATGAAAAGTGTCCATTGATCTCCTAAGTAGGGGATAGTGGGTGAACCCAGAAGGAGAAGCAGTTGCTGTAGATGCTAAGAACCAATGCTGTACTGTCAGGGTGCAGAGTGCTAGGAGATACTGGGTGAGATGTTCTTTCAGTTAAACTAGGCTGAGCCAGTGCAAAAGAAGGTAATAACAGGCTAAAAGAAGGTAACAGGCCAAAGAGGGCAACCTCAAGGAGGAAAGGTTTATTCTGGTTTCTGCAGCTTCATTCCTCCAACCCTTGGGCTCTGTTGTGTCTGGGACCATGGTAGAGTAGGCCACCATGCTGTGAGCCTGTGGCAGAAGGAAGCTGTTCTCTTCATGGCAGCCAGAAAGCAGACAGAGACTATCCTAGCTAGTAGGCTTCATCCTTCCTCCCCTTTGGTTCTCCTTTGGCACCACCCACAGTTAAAGCAGATCCTCCCAGCCCTTCACTAATCATCTCTGGAAACACCCTCAGAAACGCACTAAGGTGTGTGCTTTCCCAATATCCTAGCTACCTCAATCCAATCATGTTGACAGTCAAGGTGGGTCTAGGGAGGGCAAGAGACAGCTTGGTTTGTTCTAGAGGAGTGGGGACTTGGGCCTTTTCTGGATGCTGGAATGGATGTATAATGGAGCAGAGGGTAGTTTCCTCTCAAAGAAAGAGACCCTACAGAGAGGTTTGATGGATATATGAGCTATCTTGGCCTTTGCCATTCCAAGGATGGGAAGGGGAGCCCCTTGCTACCGCTAAGAAAGGAGACACAGAATGATAAAGATGGGACCTTGCTGGGTGAGGAGAGGGGCACAGAGGAATGGGCAGGTGTGAGAGAGGACAGGGAAAAAGGAAGCAGGCCCTGAGGTGATGGTGGGTTGAAGCAAGAGGAAGAATCTGAGGAATAATGGTGGATACAGACCCAGACCTCATTATCCCTGAAAACTCAAACCTTTCTCTCCCAAAGCATTTTCCCTGGCCTTGGCCCCATCTGGATAGACACCTCTCTGTGAGATGCTGGAGCCCAAGCCTCCCGGTCCTCCAGGGCTGGGTCTCTTTCTGAAATCAGATTCTCACCCAGCTACAATGCTCTCCAATAGCCTTGGTCATACCATGAAGCATCATGGAGAGGCCCAGACCTAGAGCTTAGAGGTCTCTCTTCAGGAGTGTGGTAACCTTAGGCAAGCCACTGCTTACCACCATTCCTCCTCTGCCACTCTGTCCTTCTTAGCACCACATATTAATTTACCCATTTTCCAAGTCAGATTCTTCCTTTTTTTCCTGTCCTTTGGGACTCTCTCTGATCTGGTGCCACCTAACCACCTCACCTCGTTATCCATTACTGCTGACACAAGCCCCCTACCCAGGGCTGTCCTACAGTGAGTATATACCCAAGGAATGAAGTTTGGAGTCAGAAGCCTTAGCTCCAACTTGGGGTTGTATCACCTAGGACCTACTAGAAATCTTGCCTGACCACTAGTCCTTGTTGCTGACCCCTGACTCAGTGGTGTACACTAAGAGCCCACAACTCACCATTTGACATTTCTCTATCCTGTGCAATGTCTTCAGGCATCACTCAAACAATGAAATGTGCGTACCTACTTGTCTTCTGTATATCTCACCAGGCCTGATGCATGCACTCTTGCATGCTGCGTCTACTAAGTACTTTTTAGGTGTATGATATATCCACCCGCCATCACCATGGTACTAGATGCTGAAAAAAGATCCCTGGAGTCTACCAAGGCTTCTGGGATGTGGCATTTCAGCTGAATCCCAAAAGTAGGCTAAGGAGGGTGGACTTGGTGGGGGGGGAATGTTTCAAAATGCAAATCTACCTAGAGTCCCAGGAGTGTGTGTGTGTGTGTGTGTGTGTGTGTGTGTGTGTGTGTGTGTGTGTGTTTTACAGAGAGATAGACAAAGGCACAGAAAGACAGATAAAATAAGTATAACAAAGAGAGCCAGGCTAATAAAGCAACCAGGAGTTGGTGTACAGTGGGGTGGGCCCAGAGACAGTGGGCAGCATCTCACCTGTTATGCTTCTCTGTCCAAAGCTACAAGATACTGGCCACAGAACATGAGGCGCTCATGCAGAAGTACCTGCACCTGCTGCAGGTAGTGGAAACAGAGAAGACTGTGGCTAAACAGCTGCGCCAGCAGCTTGAGGACGGTGAGGTTGAAATCGAGCGCCTGAAGACGGAGGTAACTGTAAGCTGAGGTTCCCAAACCATGTCCTTTTCCAGATTCCCACAGTTGGGGGGCGGGGGTGGGGGGAATGGGCAGGCTCAATCCCGACCAAGCCTCCAAGCTTAGGATGTGGTGGTGGGAGGAGAGTGAGATGGTCCTGAATTCAGAGCTGGTTGCCATCGCACCTCTGTGCTTGCCAGATGCCACTTGGAGTGTGTCCCCCACTTCTCTGTTTCTGAGTTGTTTACTGTAATGCAGAGTCATTGCTATAACCTAGCCAGATGATGAGGATAAGTGGGGTTGTGTAAAAACAAGCTATTGGACTGTGTAAGGATACATGAACCATCACCACTGTCAACTTCAGACTCTGGAGGTACACTATCACCTACAGGTCATTACTGTGGGCTCTCTCTGCCTGCACCAGATACACAAGTGTCAAATGGCAAATCACAAGCTTCTAGGCTGTACCCCTGATGATGTGGGATCAAGCCTTCCTTACGTGGGCACCAATCCTGTAAATGCCTCCTAGGGCATAGCCACACATTGTTAACCAAGGCTTTGGGCCAGCCCAGAGCTTCTGAATTTAGATACATTTAGATACCATGCTGAGAGATGCTGTTAACTCCTGGAAGTACAAGCTCTCAGGCATCCTTACCAGAAGCCCATGTGGCATCCTTGATACCAGGATGTGGAAAGCAGGCAGCCAAGAACCCACCTAAGGAGGCAGAGTCGAGTGAGAGGTGGAGGGTCATGTGATCCAGGCCCACAGTCCCCAAACTCTGTTCCCTGATCCCATCAGGCTTTCCTCAAAACATGTAATCCCAACAGAAAAGGATGAAGACTCTGCAGGTATCAGTGATAGAGCCAGAAGCCCTGGGTACAGGGACTGTTCTGCATACAGAACTCCCTCTGATACCTGTAGCTGTAGCCCAGTGCTTTCCATCCCTGTACAGAAAGTTCAGAGACCCAGAGCCACCAACCCCATCTGGTCTAGTAGCACCAAAGCTCTATACCAATACTAACATCAACGTGCAACTTTACATTTAGCTGGAGTCCTATAACTGACCCATCTCTAATCCTAAAATGAGCCTTCAGCCACACCCCTTTCATCAGCCCCCAGTGTCATTACAATAGGATAAGCTGGGCAGTGATAGCATACACCTTTATTCCCAGCACTAAGGAGGCAGAGGCAGGTTTAATCTCTGAGTCTGAGACCAGCAAGGTTTACAGAGAGGGTTCCAGGATGGTCAGGGCTACACAGAGAAACAAAAATCAAACAAACCAAAATAGGAAAAGCCATAAGGGATCAGGCTCAGAGACCTCAGGTTTCTAGTCTAAGTACACACAGAAGTGACAGACCTGGAACTGGAACACAAGCTTCCATCCATCTGTTAGACTTTCTACTCAGTACAGAGAGCCTCTGACACTCTTCCAAAGGTTGACCCAAAATTGTCCTCTTTTTAACATTCTGGGCTCCATCCTACTCTGGAGAGAAGCTCTGAGATCTACGATAACCCAACACAGCTTCCTGAATCCAAACAGAGCATACACACACACACACACACACACACACACACACACTCACATACACAGACAGACATAGAGAACAGTGAGACAAAGACAGAGAGAGAGACAGAGACAGACAGACAGAAAGAGACAGAGAGACAGAGACAGACAGAGACAGACAGAGTCAGAGAGAGGCAGAGAGAGGCAGAGACCAGGGAAAGATTATGGCCATATTATCTAATTACTAACTCTGGCAAAGAGCAGTGGGGTGGCAGTCAGTCATTCACTTACTCATGAAAGATCTACTCTCAGCCACCGCAGACCTTAACCTCTCGTGCAGATCCCAACTGTGCAATCACCTAGCACCATCCAGCCACCCCACCCCGAGCCCAGAACTATCCTACACCCTGGCACATTTTTGCTTCTTCGCCATGCCTCTTCCATGCCCATGTTTCCCACCTGGCCAAATACTGCCAAGGACAGGTACCTCATCATGGGGCTTCGGGCTAGCACGCGAGCAGCCAGTGTGTCTGCTCACACGGGCTTCTCAAGCCCAACACGATGCAGTAGGCACACCAGCTCCCTGGGTGTGATTCCAACAGTCTGGGCGAAACCCCGTGAGGACAGAGCAGTCTCTTCTATCACTCAGCTGCTCTTGTCTGGCATGAGCTCATGAGGGCTTGGTTAGCGGGTGCTCTGGAAGGCACTAGGATATGGAGATGTCTGCCTTTCTAGTCGGCTGTGTAAGAGTGTGAACAGCGGCCACAGCTGGGCTGTGGGAGCCCTGGTCCTGAAAGGTGTTTGAAAGCCAGAGGGTGTAAACTCAGGTTGTACTTGGCCTTAAAAGCTTTCATTGGTTTGTAAGCCAGAGGAAGCACAGGTGTTGAGGATTGAGGATAGAGCCTCCTGGGGGACAAGGAGCAGAATGCAGGTCATGTGTGCCTGTGCCTGTGTCTGTGCCTGAGCCTGTGTCTGTGCCTGTGTCTGTGTGTCTGTGTCTGTGTGTCTGTGTCTGTGTCTGTGCCTGTGTCTGTGCCTGTGTCTGTGCCTGTGCCTGTGTGCCTGTGTGCCTGTGTGCCTGTGTGCCTGTGTGCCTGTGCCTGTGCCTGTGCCTGTGTCTGTGTGCCTGTGTGCCTGTGTGCCTGTGTGCCTGTGTGCCTGTGTGCCTGTGTGTCTGTGCCTGTGCCTGTGCCTGTGCCTGAGCCTGTGCCTGTGCCTGTGCCTGAGCCTGTGCCTGTGCCTGTGCCTGTGCCTGTGCCTGTGCCTGTGCCTGTGCCTGTGCCTGTGCCTGTGCCTGTGCCTGTCTGTGTAATGGTAGCTAAGTCCCATTTCGAGAAAATTTAGGACAATACTTCCTATTGGATGCCCTGTTCGTGACAGTGGATACACACCACTGTTCCATCTGTGCCTTATTGGACTTGATTTTTTTTTTTAGACAATGTCACTATGTAGCTCAGGATAGCCCCATGAACCCCTGTCTCAGCTTCCAGGTGATAGTGCACATCTGGAACCCCAGCTGCTCCACTGCCTGTCACAGAGCACAACACTTGCAGAGTATTAAGATCTTCAGCTGGGGTTGGCCCAGAGGAGACATACGGGCTTGGAGGAGACCAAAGGGAAGCAAGAAGGAGACAGCTGAGTTACCACAGGACACAGCCTGAGACTTCTACAACACCCCAGGTTCCTAAGTCCCCTGAGCTGGGTCCCAGACTGATCCTTAAATTAAACCTCCAGGATCACGGGATAAAGACTTTCGCAATTAAGCCTTACAAGTTCAAGTCCCTGGTCACATGGTGGAAGAAATGACTGCTGGAAGTTGTCCTTTGATTTCTACACACCTGCACACATGCATGCACAGACACACCACATACGCCAATAAATAAAAATGAACATAAAAAAGCATTCTAGTCCCTAAGACTGTTAGGACACCGAGCATTACAGCATGGTATAAGGTTCGCTTGTACGATTTTCAGGTCTGTCTCTGAGAAGTGAACTGTAAGTTTTCTTTGCTGTTTTTAATTTTTTATATTTATTTTTATATTTATATGTATGAGTGCTGCCTACATGTTTGTCTGTGCAGTTTATTCATGCATGGTGCCCAAAGAAGCCAAAAGAGAGCATCAGGTCCCCAGGTAGCAACGTTTTAGAAGGTCATAGGTCACCTTGTGGGTGCTGGAAACTGAACCCAGTTACTCTCACTACACCAGCTCTCTGGCCTCCACGGTCGGTTTTAAATACAGATTAGCCCCCAACAAAAACCATCACCACCACCTTCTGTGCAAACACCAAAACGGGCAAAGAAAGCAGACTGGTTGGAAGGTGAAGACATTTAGGCCAAGAGGAATGTGTTGACCCAGCCTCGGCGGTCACCCGGAGCATATGTATGTATGTATGTGTGTGTGTGTGTGTGTGTGTGTGTGTACACCATAGCCTTTAGACTGCCAGCCAAAGAATTGGCCTTTTATTTCAACACATCAATGTTCTAAGCTTGAGGGCTGAGGAGAAAATATAACAAAGTAGTACAGAGACCAACAAAAAGAGGGGGCGAACAGGTAAGCAGGCCTCTCCACTGAATGTTCCAGTTAGATGTTTTCAGACACTCTCCAAGTGAAGGCCAGCCAGGGTAATTTTAGCAGCCTAGGAGTGGAGAGCCTACAACTGCTCACTCCACTTTCAAAGGCTTCAACGTTTCATTTTTAAGAGCCATTCATCCCGAGGTTCAGCAAGTGGCCTTGAGGGCACAGCCTCCTGTTCTGAGGAGGGAACAGCCTACCAGCAACCGTGTCTTTCCCCCGAGCCTCTGCCTTTAGACATGCTGGGCTCAGTGACTGCTATAGCTTCCTGTGTTCGGGACTTTTGCGGCTGCTGTAGCTCTGATCAGTTTTTAATTCAGTTATTTTTTTTTGGTAGCTAACAAGGATGTGTTGCATGCTGGGTCCTGTGCTAGCCACCAGGCTCTGTAATGAATGAGACCACTTCCAGTCCCTTGCCATAGAACTCTCACCAAAGCAGGGAGAGGAAACGGGTGGCTTTTCTTCATGAGAAAGTTCTTTCTTTTTACTATGTGAATGTGCGCTGGTATGAGATGACCACTCGTATGGCCTGACCACAGGCACAGTCTCAGACAGACTTACAATGTCCTGTTCATGGATACCAGCCCTTGGTCCTGATTCTCTATGATCCACAAATAAGACAAACGGAGCTTGTTTTAAGTCCTGTCAGTTCCTACATTAGCTTTCTGGATGAGTAGTTAAGCTCCAAAGAGAACTTTGATCCCAGGAAGTGCTTCGGGGTAACCCAGAAAAGAGAGAGGCCAACCAACAGAGCCCCACTCTGAGCCCCCTGCTGGGATCTGATTTATTCCCCCGTGTGTTTTTGTCAGAAAGATAAAGGACAGTCCAACAGGTGAGTGTTGCCTACCACAGAGACACTTGTACATACAAGTTCATTGCTGCTGATATTCACAATAGCTAGGCTGTAGAGTCAGCAGATGGATGCATAAAGAAAATGTGATATATAACACATTATGCAGCCATAAAAAAAAATAAAATGATGACATCTACAAAAAAATGAATAGAACTAGGTATCTCTGCATTAAATGAAATAAGCCAGAATCAGACATGTACTGCATGTTTCCTCATAGGTAGGAACTAGAATCAAGATTTTGTGTGTGTGTGTGTGTGTGTGTGTGTGTGTGTGTGTGTGTGTTCCTGTATGTGTATTGTGTCAATCATGAAACTAAAAGTGGGATCATGAGAGGAGAAGATGAGTTCTTAAGGAATCGGGATGAAAGAAGGTAGTGGATCCATAGGATACAAAGGCAGAGAGGGGGACTGTTTGAGAGAAGGAAGAGAAACAGCTGGAAGGGGGCAGGGGAAACATGGAAGGACAGCAGAGACATGTATGAAGAAAATTCTGACAACGGACAAACCCCGAGGTTGCAATGCTAGGCAAAATAATAAATAACTACATAGTGTAAAGTTTACAGGTGTGCAAGGTAGCACACTAGCTGTAAACAGTAGACCTTACAGTTCCCGTCTGAATATCGCAGAGACAGTAGACATGGAAGTAGCGAACTGACTCTTGAACGTTGACTTCTGACTACACACACATACACACACACACACACACACACACACACACAAATACATAAACAAACCTTAGTTTTAAAAATGGTTGGTGAGTGCTAAGTAGTTGACTCAGTCAGGAAAGTTCCTGCCATGCAAGCACAAGGAGTTCGAATCCCCAGAATCTGAGTTCAAATCCCCATTACCCAATAATGATCCATGCCTGTAATCTCTTGAGTGAAAGGGTGAAGATCCTTGATGCTCATTAGCAAACCATTCTAGCTGAATTGATGAGCTTCAGGTTCATTGAGACCTTGTCTCAAAATTAAAGTTGAAGAGCAATTGAGGAAAAACCGCAGGTCTCCATATGTAGGAACATACAAGTGTATATTTGCCTGCACATACATCCACATACCACATGCATATACAAAACTACCCATGAAAAAACAATCCCATGATAAATTTTATCTTACCACAGTAAAATAAAAGGAATTTGTTGTTTGTAGACCATGGGAAAGAATCATAGACTGGGTTATAGACAATGCCTCAGACATAAAAGGGCCTTGTCACATTCTGATGGCCCCAAGTGTATCCAAAGTACACTTGTTCCAATACAGCATGCTCTACCAAATGGGCACCTGGGACTCAGCACACGACAGTGTCAACTCCTGTGGCAGATGAGTCAAGCCTTTGGTGCCACCATTGCCTCTTGCCTCTTGACCTATGAATGATTCTATTGCAGATTACAAACCTGATCAAGGACAATGATCGTGTCCAATCCAGCAACAAAGCCGCTTCTGCTGATGATGAGGACAGTGACATCAAGAAAATTAAGAAGGTCTGTACTACCCCTGGCTGCCCGTGTCCACCTGCTATCCCCCTGTCCATTGGCATGCTACTCACCCAGTCATTTCATCCCAGAGATGGAAACAAGAGCCACTGCGAGAGAGGGTGATCTAGCCCATTGTACAGAGACGAAGGAGATGAAGGAGGGTATGGGGCCAGGACCAAGGTCTAGGAAGTCTCCTTTAAGAGTTTTCCGCTAAATGCCATACAGCTTCACCAAACCCCCAGGAACCTTCCCATAGTCACTTACTTACTTGTTCCTCTCTCTCTCTCTCTCTCTCTCTCTCTCACACACACACACACACACACACACACACACACACCCCTCACAAGTGCCCATCCCCCAGCAGGGCTCATCAGGAAGCTGACCTTCATGAGACCCCACAGTCAGCCTCTGCTTTGCCTCTATTAGAGTTCCCAAGGGAAAACATATTCTCATAAAGTGTCAGGGACCTGCCCGATAGCCAGGGTAATAACAATACCATGGGCCACCCCCTAGTGCCACAGCACAGAGTAGGAGCCTGGCTATATTTTCATCTTGTCAGACTCAAGACAAGGGCAATGGTTTACCCTAATGGACTCGGGAACTGGTGCTAGGGTTTAAATAGCTTCTTGTCCATATCTAGCTGTGTCAGCTTTGACAGGTACCTGGCCTTTCTGTGGCTCTGCTTCCCCAGATATGAGAATGGAGATGATAATCGAATCTCAGGGGCTTTTACTCAGGATCCACTTAATCTGCATCAAGATCCCCAGAATAGCATCTGGCACGTAGAAAGTGGCTAATGAATGCTGCGATTTCTATTTGTGAGAAACTAGATATCCAGATTTCTGCATGAAGTGTTTAGCTCTTAAAGCACTAGCAGCAAATATAAATGGGAAAATATGCATGCCCTGAAAGCAACACACACCAAGAGGGCTGGATGTGGCCTGCGGCGGGATATAGTTGCAATTTCTGGTCTGTGTGACATGGGTTTCTTCCTGCAAACTAGACAAAGTTTCCTCTTGTTAGAAAAGGGTCTTCACTCATGCATGTGCATGAACACACATACAGATACACACAGAAGCAGATACAGAGAACACAGACACACATAAATATACATACTACCCATAAACACGTGTGCACACAGAAACAGAGACGCACACAAGACACAGATATATACATACACATATATACACACAACCACACATCACATACACAGACATATATGTACAGACTCTTGTCATATACACATAGACATATAACACACACATATATATACATACATATACATGGACATACTCATACAAACACACACACATACACAAAGACAAATACAATTGGACACACATACATTTGCTGACTAGTTTTATATGATCTTGACACAAGCTAGAGTCATCAGGAAGGCCTCAAATGAGAAAATGCTTCCATAAGATTGGGCAGTAGGCAATCCTATAGGATATTTTATTAATTAGTGATTGAGGGCCCCGCTCACTGAGCAATCATGAGAAGTGAGCCATTAAGTACCCTTCCTCCATGGCCTCTGTATCAGCTCCTACCTCTAGGTTGCTTTCCTGTTTTAAGTTCCTGCCTTGACTTTCCTCAATGAATAATGATATGCAAGCAAAATAGACCCTTTGCCTCCCAGGTTGCTTTGGTCATGGTGTTTCATCATAGCAATAGAAACCCTAACTAAGACAATGCACAAACACACAAAGACACAGGTCCAGACACACACATAAAGACACAAGTGTACACACACACACACACACACACACACACACACACAGGTCCTCAGCTGCACAGGGTTCTAAACCAGGGCCATCTACCTCCTGCACTCTTGGGACTGCTTGGCTGTGCACAAGCTCACACAAAGGGAGGGACACAGAGACTGGGGCCAGCATATCGGAATCACTACTGGAAGGCACTGGGCATAGGCATGGGCATGGGCATCAAGTGAGCCTCCAGTACAGATTTGCCTCTAAGGACAAGGAGGCCTTTGTGGAAAAGAGGGGGCTTCAAATCCCCAAGAGACATAAATGGGGGTAGATTTCAGCCCAGGGGTTTCAATTAAAGCTTGTGTGCAGAAGGTAATGATCACATTGATCATGGGCAAACATGGAGTTTTGACACCAGATCCCACCAAGGCAGGGATAGCTGCTTGGCCCCTAAACATCCCGGGCCACCCCTCGACTTAGGGCAGTTCTTTATCCTTGCAGCATTTGATAAGGGCTTCTGAGCCCTAGCACCAGGCTGGGGCCTCTCCCAACTCAGCAGGAAAGTGAGGCTAGCTCCAGCCTGGTGCTAGGGCTCAGAAGCCATTAAAGGAGCTGGAGATGTGCAAATTTGCCTTGTTCTGTTGAATTTTATCATTACCTTCTGCAGACAAACTTTAATTGAAACCCCTGGGCTCTCAGAAGAGTTATTAGATAAGACTGCAACCACGGCAGGCACAGCCTAGCAACCCTTCCCAAGCTAACCCTGTATGGAGACTTGAGCCCACGTTTCCTCCTTTCTCCCTTCCAGAGCAAGCGGGAATTTGTTAAAATGCAGCCGGCTGGAGCAGGCCCTAGAACTCATGTTTCTAACTAGCTGTCTAGTCCATACAGCGATGTTCCAGATCCCTGTTTAACAGCTGGGAAAATTGTCTGAGGGCCCACGGAGCATGTTCAGCATCCCACAGGCAGCGCAGCCAGGCCTCCCCTATACATATTAGCTCTTCTCCCTATACTCCCAGCAGTGAGGATAACCAACCCCTGGTCCCTTGCCCCTGGTGTGCTCACAGCTTTTAAGAACAAGAGTAACCAACCAACACACACTAACATTAACCTCTTCTTTACCAGGTTCAGAGCTTCCTTCGGGGATGGCTGTGCCGGCGAAAGTGGAAGAACATCATCCAGGACTACATCCGGTCTCCCCACGCGGACAGCATGCGCAAGAGGAACCAGGTGGTGTTCAGCATGCTGGAGGCCGAGGCTGAGTACGTACAGCAGCTACACATCCTTGTCAACAACTTCCTGCGCCCACTGCGCATGGCCGCCAGCTCTAAGAAACCCCCTATAACACACGACGACGTCAGCAGTATCTTTCTGAACAGGTAAGCGGAAGGGACGATGAAGGTGGGAGGCATCGGTTGCCAGATGTTGAGCTGAATCCGGATACAAACCCACATGTGTTTTCCACCAAGTGCAGCTGAGGAACCTGACTCCCAGGGAGGAAGGGAATAATTCAAAGTTGTGTGACCAAACAGTTTCAGAGCCTGAGATGGGAGTATAGACTAAAGCAGACATAGTCTAAATTTAAAGCATTTTGGCCATGGTAAGAGCGTTAACAATGACGGTTTTAACTGCAAAAAACTTATAGAAGGTTGCTACTAACATGTGTGGGCAAAGGTTATGGATATGTCCAAACATTCCATAACACACAGGAACTATTCTACCCAAAGTACCAATACCACTACCAGTGAGAAACTCAACCTTCCATATTTAACCATTATGAATTGTCTTCATCTATTTCATGATGCAATAAGAAAATACCTGAAGCTGAGTCCTTTACTTTTTAAAAATGGTTGAAAGTACAGCTCAAATGAAGAACACTTGCCTGGCATATGGGAGACCCTCAGTTTTGTTCACAGAACTGTGGAAGAAGAAAAGAAAAAGAAAGAAAGGAAAAGAAAGACAGCTTGTTTGCACTCATGTTTGGGGATTTTTTTGGGGGGGGACATTTAAGAGCTTAGCAGCAACCTTGACTTCAGAGAGGTTCTTGTGATAAGAGCCTCACTGAACAGAAGCATGTGGAAAAGAGGTATCACAGGGTGAACAAGGAAAGACAAGCTAGGCTCCTCTGCTTTGCTCCATGCTCCTTGTTAGCATAGATCACAGCACAGGGCTCCAAATATCTCCCCTATCTGAAGTCTGTCCCACTATGTGAGACCCATCCTCCCTCCTACTATAAGTGCCTTGGGATCCGGTTCCTGAACCTGATCCTGCCTGCCTTCCACCTCAACTGTGGGGAGGAAAGGCCTCTGGGCAGCACATGTGAAGAGTGAAGCTGCCTGCCGGTTTTTACTAAAGAGCACCTCTACACAGGGTTCTGCCCAGCTACATTGCTTTCGAGAGGAAGTGGATGGCCACTTTAGAACCTGATGTCAATGTAGTGATTTAATTTACTGGTGCTTAGTAAAAGGATCCTAGAGAAGAAAGAGACCTCTCTCCTCCAGGTAGGCAGTGTCACGAAGGGTGTTAATTGCATGCTTGTCATACCTTGGAAAGCTCCTTCGCCTAAGCAGTGGCGGCAGGCTCTGAGTGGCCGGCATGGTCTGCTTACAGACTTGAACGGTTTCCTTTTCATAAAAGCCATGCCAGGCACTGAGAGCTGGAAGCCACAGTTGTGCTAAGGCGCTCCTTAGCCTGCTGACAGGAGATGTCTGTATCCTGATGCTCACTCTGATGATTGACAGTGAGTGACTGCCTGAAGCCTTGGTTTGAGCCAATGAGGAAGTCCATGGAAGGAAATGCCACAATCCATTTGTCATGTCTGAATGGGCAGGGGTGGCCACCTAAGCCATCATAACTAGCAGTGTAGACAGGCCTGCGTCTGCCCTGCTCTGGCCCCACTCTGGCCTCTTTGGTCCAGCCTTGGTCATGCCCCTTCCTGGGTCACTGAAGAAGGAGGGAGATAAGCAGGTCTCAAATGGACTACTGCACTCTCCTCATTGATTCCCTTGGATGTTCTATCCCTCACCAGCCCCTAGACCTCTTGATAGCTACTAGCCAATATTCCCTTCTGTATACTCTTAGAGTGTCTCTCTGCAGTAGCCCTCACTACACTTAAACAGCGGTTTCTTTTGTGTATGTGTGAGTGTGTGCTCATGTGTCCACGGAGAGGCCAAAAGTCAGCACTGGGTGTCTCCTTCAATCTCTTTCCACTTTAGGTTTGTTTCCTCCTTATTTTCTGCAATAAGATCTCTCAGAAAACCTAGATCTCACTAATTTGGCTATAATCATTGACCAGCAAGCACCAATGACCCTCTTGTCTGTTTTCCCGGAGCTGGGATTGCTGACATATGTCACCACGCCAGGTTCCACATGGGTGCTGAAGATCCAAATGCAGAGTTTCCTACTGTACAGCAAGCGCTTGACCCACTGAGCCGCCTTGCAAACCCAAACGAGGATCTCTTCAGTGTCTAGATCTTTCCAGAGGGTGAGGGCAGGACCTTAAGCTACACACTGCATAATGCCTGGGATACCGCCCATATATGGGCCAGCAAAACTTATCTGGAAAGGGCCACCTACAAGTATTTTTATTTTTTAGTAGGAAGCAGGAGAAGGAACAGAAGGGTAGAGGAGGGACAAGCCTGAGCGAAGTACAATGATACATAAAATGGCATTGCTGTTTGCTAAAAAATTAATTTAAAAATCAATATTTTAGAGTTTGTGGCGCCTGAATTCCCTATGGTAACTAAGCAGTAACAGAGACACAAACACATGGGTTGGCTGCATTCCAATTCATTTTATTTACACACACCAACACTGGAACTTCATATAATTTTCACATGTCACAAAATATCTGTTTGAGGGTTCTTCCCCCCAACCATTTACAGTATATATATATATATATATATATATATATATATATATATAATTACATACGGCGGCGCAAACCTATAACGCCAGCACTGAAGAGGCAAAGGCCAAAGGCCAGTCTGGAGTATCCTTAAGTACATAGTGAGATTCTGTCTTAAAACAACAATAACCTCAAAAATGTGAAAGTCATCCAAGATGGGGTGTGTCATGCGTGCCCTACAGGCCACAGCTGGTAACCTATGACACAGAGTGCAGTGAGGATGCTACACACCGGAACCCAATCTCTGTCTTTATCATTGCTAGGTTTGGATATGGAGTGACCAGTATCTGTTCTGGTGCCTGTGTGTGTGTGTTTGCAGAGCTCAGCACAGGGCTCATAGCTTTTAGAAAACCTATGCTGTGTGCTCTCCTTAAAGAATCGCGATAAACTTAGCATTTTAAAAGAATCAATCATTTTTACTTAAACCGACAGAACTGAAAGGGAAATCAATCATTTTTACCTACGCTGACAGAATTGAATAAAATGGAAAGCCTTCCGATTATTCTAATCAAAAGTCGATTTTTTTTAAAGGCATACTTGAGGCTGGAGAGATAGCGATTAAGAGCACTTGCTGGCTCTTTCAGATGACCCACACTGAGTTCCCAGCACCCACAGGGTGGCTCACAACCATAGCTCCAGTTCCAGGCATCCAAAGCCCTCTTCTGACCACCATGGGCACCAGATATGCATGTTGTATCCAGACATACATTCAAACAAAACATTCATACACCTAAAATAAAATAAATAAATCTGAAGTAATTTTGAGGTACACTTGCATGTAGATAATACTACACTCCTGCTTCCTCTTCTCCCCTACTCTCCTCCTCCCACCCAAAAATGTCAGTATGTACCAAGAGGATGGCCTATGCAAAAACTGAGACGAGAGAAATGTAAGTACAGTGGACAGAAATAAAGGCAGAGAGGCTGAAGCGAAATGAGAAAGAACATAAGACAGACTATGGGGGTATAGGGCAAGCTAAGGCCACTCTAAGTCACCTCAGATGTTCAAGAAATAATTGCTGCATTAAGAGAGAGGGTGAGCTGAGGTTGAGTGTGGAAGGAGAGGACCCCTGAGGAGCCCACCAGCAATAGTCTGGGCAGAGATGATAGAGAGGCAGGTGTCCCTGAGAGCAGGGCACAGAATCCACAGCATAATGGTTAGGTGGAGTGACTGAGGGGCTGGCCAGCTCAAGCTGCCATTCAGTGAGAAGAGAAGCAGATAGTGGAGGAGTAGCTGTGCTAGATATGTCAGAGGTCACCATCAATGGGAACCTGGCAGTGAGTCCAAAATCCAGTTAGTTTTTAATCCAAATGGGGGTAGCTTTCCCCACTGTCTACAGAGTAACTTTAAAATATGAGTAAATGTCCAGGCAGTGGTGGCGCATGCCTTTAATCCTAGCACTTGGGAGGCAGAGGCAGGTGGATTTCTGATCTACAGCCTGGTCTACAGAGTGAGTTCCAGGACAGCCGGGGCTACACAGAGAAACCCTGTCTCGAAAAAAAACAAAAAACAAACAAACAAACAAACAAAAAAGAATGAGAAAATTATCCTGCTCAAAATAGAACCAATAACATGATTATGGAGAAATAAACAGAGGTCCCAAGTGATCAAGAGATAAAGCTTTCTTATGTCTTTCTTAAAGACTTGGAAAACACACAAGTAGTAATGGGGGAAATGGCTTGGTTGGCACTTGAATCTGAGTTTCATCCCAGAAACCATGTGAAAAATCTGAGGTGGTTGGTGTATATCTGTGATCTCAGCACTGAGGTGGCAGAGACCAGAGGATCCCTGGGGTTTAATGGGGCTCAGTTGCCAGCCAATCTAGCTTACTTGGTGAACTTCAAGCCAGTGAGAGACCCTGACTCAACATAAGGCTGACAGTGTTCCTGAGGAATGCACCAAAGGCTGACCTCTGGCATCACATGGCTACACACCTACAAGCACCTGTGCTGAGAGAGAGAGAGAGAGAGAGAGAGAGAGAGAGAGAGAGAGAGAGAGGAAGAAGGAGGAGGAAGAGGAGGAGGAGAGAAAGAGGGGGGAGGAGGAGAGAGGAAGAAAGAGGAGGAAGAGGAGGAGAGGGAGAGAGAGAGGGAGAGAGAGAGAGAGAGAGAGAGAGAAAGAGACAGAGAGAGAGAGAGGTGTACTAATGTCCAGATTAGAAAGATTCCATGTCAGAATGTTCTTTTCACCAAAAATACTTCCAAATTTAATGTAATTCCACTCAAAGTTCAGCCTAGCAAAATAATTTTAAACTTCACTTAAACGATGAAAAACACATTCCCTACCTCCAATTAAAATACGTTATAAAGAGGATGGGAAAATGGTCCTGTGGGTATTTAGTTGCTGCACAAACATGGGAGCTGGAGTTTAGATCCCCAGCACTGCCCAGATGCTGGGGGTTGCAAGTGGTCTGACTGTAGTCCCCCAAGCAAGATAGATAGCTAAACAAGCTGAGTTAACAAACGTTGGGTTCAGTGAGAGACCCTGCCACAATAAATACATTAAAGAGCAACTGATGAAGACACCTGGCATCAACTTCTTGTCTTCACTCCCATGGAAGCATACCACATACACACAAAGGTGGGTGGGTAGATGGCTAGATAGATGGATGGGTGGATGGAGAGTTAGATGATAGATAGATAGATAGATAGATAGATAGATAGATAGATAGATAGAGGTAGGTAGATAGATAGATAAATAGATAGACAATAGGTAGATTAATGATAGGTAGGTAGCTAGAGAGATGATAGGTGGGTAGATAGATAAATCGATGATAAGTAGATAGATGATAGGTAGGTAGACAGATGATAGATAGATAGATAGATAATAGGTAGATAGATAGATAAATAAATAATAGGTAGGTAGATTGATGATAGGTAGGTAGATAGATAAATAGATGATAGGTAGATAAGTAGATAATAGATAGATAGATAGATAGATAGATAGATAGATAGATAGATAGACAGACAGATAATAGGTAGATAAATAGATGATAGATAGATAGATAGATAGATAGATAGATAGATAGATAGATAGATAGATAGATGGATGATAGGTAAAGGTAGGAAGATTGATGATACATAGGTAGATAGATAGGTGATAGATAGGTAGGTAGATAGAGAGTGAGATGAGAGTGAGATAGTAGACAGATGATAGATAGATGATAAATAGGTAGTAGGTAGATAGATAAATAGCTAATAGGTAGATTGATGATAGGTAGATATATAGATAGATGATAGGTAGGTAGATAGATAGATGATGGGTAGGCAGAGAGATGATAGGTAGGTAGATAGAGAAATAGATAATAGGTATGTAGGTAGATTGATGATAGGTAGATAGGTAGATAGATAAATAGATGATAGGTAGGTAAGTAGATAATAGGTAGGTAAACCTATGTAGGGAGAAAGAGAGAGAGAGAGAGAGAGAGAGAGAGAGAGAGAGAGAGAGAGAGAGATGATACATACATAGATAGATACATAGATAGATAATAGGTAGATGTAGGAATATTGATGATATGGAGAGAGAGAAAGAGAGAGAGGAAGATAGAGAGATGATAGATAGGTAGATAGATGATGGTAGATTGATGATAGGCAGGCATATAAAGAGTTGATAGGTAGGTAGATTGATAATAGGTGGGTAGATAGATACATAAATAATAGGTAGGCAGATGATAGATAGATAGATAGATAGATAGATAGATAGATAGATAGATAGATGATAGGTAGGTAGGTAGATGATAGGTAGGTAGGTAGATAGATAGATAGATAGATAGATAGATAGATAGACAGACAAATAGATAATAGGTAGGTAGATTGATGATAGGTAGGTACATAGGTAATAGGTAAGTAGATAGATAGATGATAGATAGATAGATAGATAGATAGATAGATAGATAGATAGATAGAAGTAGGAAGATTGATGATACGTAGGTAGATAGATACATAGATAATAGGTAGGTAGATAGATGATAGATAGATAGATCAATAGATGCTAGGTAGGTAGATGCTAGGTAGGTAGGTAGGTAGATGATAGCTAGGTGATAGGTAGATAGGTAGATAGATAATAGGTAAGTAGATAAATAGATAATAGGTAGATAGATGATAGGTAGGTAGATAGATGATAGCAAGAAGATAGATAGATAGATAGATAGATAGATAGATAGATAGATAGATAGATAATAGCTAAGTAGGTAGATAAATAGATAATAAGTAATAGGTAGGTAGATAGATGATAACTATATGATAGATAGATAGATAGATAGATAGATAGATAGATAGATAGATAGACTAATAGATAATAGGTAGGTAGGTATGTAGGTAGATAAATAGATGATAGGTAAATAGATAATAGGTAGGTAGATTGATAATAGGTAGATAGGTGGATGACGCAGAGGTAAATTGATGATAAGTAGGTAGGTAGGTAGGTAGGTAGGTAGGTAGGTAGGTAGATAATATGTAGGTAGATAGGTGATAAATAAATAGATGATAGGTAGGTAAAGTATGAAGATTAATGATATGTATGTAGATAGATAAGTAGGTAGGTAGATTGATGATAGGTAGGTATATAGATAGAGAGATGATAGGTAGGTAGATAGATGATACCTCGATGGTACATAGATAGGAATGTAGGTAGATAGATAGATAGATAGATAGATAGATAGATAGATAGATGATAGATAGATAGACAGACAGACAGACAGATAGATAATAGGTAGGTAGATTGATGATAGGTAGGTAATAGGTAGATAAATAGATAACAGGTAGGTAGATTGATGATAGCTAGGTATATAGATAGATGATAGGTAGGTAGATTGATGATAGGTAGGTAGACTGATGATGGGTAGGTAGATAGATAGATGATAGATAGGTAGATAGGTAGGTAGATGATAGGTAGGTAGATAAATAAATGATTTGTAGGTAGTTAGGTAGATGATAGATAGATAGATAGATAGATAGATAGATAGATAGATAGATAGATAGATAGATAGAAATTACAAAGGTGTATCATAACATGATGCAACCACCTAAGGCCAGAATAAACCAACATGTCATCAAATCAAAAAGAAAGTCCAGGCTCAGGCTGAAGAATGTTTGTGAATTTAGTAAAAATCACAGGGATTCTAATTTGAATTAGACACTTGGCAAGCCAATCAAAGAGGAAGGTCGCATCCATAGCCTTTCTTCTCATATTACAGCAAAGCCAAGCGTTGGTTAAGTATTTTCACATAAAGTGCAGGTAAATACAGATGCTGCAAGGGTTGGAAAAGACCTGGTGTCCAAGGTTGAGGCAGAAAGAAAACAGAGATCCTCCCATAGCAAAATGGAAAATCACATCACCAACCATGATAAATTCTAAGTGAATGTGGGGGCTTACACATGCCAGGCCTGTGTTTGAAGGAGTTGTTTCAAATTCTTGAGAGAAAAGAGTAAATAGGCAATACTAGGTAGGTCCCAAAATAGAGACAAAAGGCTTCAACCAATCCACTAATTGTGTGTGTGTGTGTGTGTGTGTGTGCACATGTGCACACACACACGCATGCACATGCCTATCCTCTCCTCCTCTCTGTCTGTCCTCTCCTTCCACCTTGTTTGAGACAGCACCTCTTTGTTGTTTACTGCCATGGATACCTGTCTCTACTTCCCATCCCCCCACAGGATTGCCAGTTACAGGTGTATGCCACCACATCCATTCTGAATAGATGGATGTGACTTCACAGTACAAGGCTTGCGTCCACCCTTCACGGAACATACCCATCAAACAACACAGGCTCACTTTATGTCTCCACCCCATTTTGGTAATTCTTGTGGAATTTAAAACCTTGTTATGTTATAATGATCTGTTAGAAGTGACTTTGATGGTATGAGTTAATTGTTTAGGATGCCATGAATCTTAAGATGATCCACTTGAAGCCAGGTATGGTTGCACACAGCTTTAATCCCAACACTCGGGAGGCAGAGGCTGGTGAATCTCTGTGAGTCTGAAGCCAGCCTGGTCTACAGAGCATGTTCCAGGACAGCCAGGGCTACAGAGAAACCCTGTTACTGAGCAGAGGGTGGGGAACAGGGGTCAGGGGGAGAATAAGTCCATTTGATATGATACATGCCGTGTATGTTCTGAAGGCTCCAGCAGTTGGCTATTACTGTATCTTGCTCGCTGTCCTCTGGCCTGCTGATCTCCAGAGATAATACTGAAATTGGAACAATAACTCTACAGTGGCCCCTGAGTGTGTGAATAAAACACATTCTCAATATCCTATTTTGAGTCAAAAGCAAAAATATGGCTCAGTGAGAAATGCATGCTGAGAACTGAATGGCCTGAGAGCCAAGCTCCTTGCAACAAGCAGCCAAGTTCTGAAGGCAGAGGAAACAGCCTTGAAGAGAATTAAAAGTGCTAGTCTAGAGCAGGAGAGATGGCTTGGTGTAAAATATTCGTTCAGCCCTTGCAAAGGACGGGAGTTTGAGTCCCGCATTAGGCAGCTCACAGATAGCTGTCATTCTAGTTCTTATGCCTCTGGCCTCCTCTGTGCCCTGAGGGGCACATAATTAAAAATAACAAAAATAAATCTTCTATTTAAAGAAAAAGGAGGCACTGGCCCAATAAACACCAATGCTAAGACGGCTAGCAGTCATGTTTCTGTTAGAGAGACATTCTGAGTGGTCAGGAGGGAAGCTCAAATAAACAATAGCATTGCCTGATCCTGGGACCTAATTCAGAGGGATGCATTGACTCTCTTCAACTCAGAGAAAGCAGAGAGGTGAGAAAGCTGTAGAAGCTGGCAGGCGTTTGTAGACAGAAGTCATTCCTCCAAGGTGCAATGCAAGGGACTGCTGGGGAAACTGGAGGAAGTTGTCCAGAAGATGGATCCGAGATACTCCATGATGGCGGCCGCACGGCACACCTGATTCTCCACGTGGACCAAAGAGCCTGACAGAACAGACAGTTCTGTGGAAGACTGTCCCAGCTACAGAGAAACTGATGTCTGGTTTCCGAGCTTCAAAGAATAGGCTGTCTTGCTAAGGACCCAGACATAGAGGCTAAGCCAGTGATCATTTAAAATTCTGAATTCTCAGAAGCCTGAATCTTCCTCACCTGCACTCTGTGAAGGGAGCCTGGAACATCTATATATAACATGGAAGTCCACTGCTGAGATCTAATGCTAAGGAAAAGCTCCTTCCAAAATAGTGCCAGTGACTGACAGTGCCCCTGGTCACTCCAGAGCTAAGATAGAGACATACAAAGCAAATGCTTATCTCCTGCCTGCTAACATGACATCTGGTCTACAGCTGGGGCCCTCGAGGAAGACTCGAGGAAGAAGACTATCAACTTTCAAATCTGATCATCTAAGTAATAGACTTTTGTAAGGCTGCCACAGGTAGGGGGTTTTTCTAAAGGATCTGGTCAGAGTTCATTCAAGAGCTTCTGGAGAACACACACCCATTGTAGATGTCTGAAAGAACATCTGTGATTCAGGGGAAAGACCGAGACATTAACGTTATACAGGAGTTTGGAAGAAAATGGTCTCTCTCACAGGTGACTTGGAGGCACCCAAGGCTTCCACAGAGAGATTTGCCTCAGGTGTGGGGAAAACAGCAAGGAACCAGAGTCAGAAGTGGAGTCTGAAGACGAGCGGGGAGGGCTGCAATCTTGGGATATAAGCAAGAAGCTGGTGCCTTTGGGTAGCTCCTGCCCGTGGAGACCCTGTGAACACCCTAATGTGCCAGGGTTTGGAGTGCTGCAGAAACTTACTTCCAGCAGCAGCAGCAGCAGGGTCTGGGGTTCTAAGTTTGGAAGAAGTTTGCCTGGCCGTAAAAATCCAGAACTGAGAAGTCCTGCCCTGAAAAAGAGGAATCAGCGAATCTGGGAAACTTCACTGTTGCCTGATTTTAAGAAGTCACCAAAGCCACTCTAACCTTCAGCAGTCACCTCGTTAGTCACAGTGCTCGGTGTTGCCGCAAGACCCTCCACCAGCAGGACTGGCTTTCTGAGGCTTCAGGCAGCCATTAGCATCTTTCAGCAAGGAAATGTTACTCAGTCAGGGTATGTGGATGTTTAGGTCATCATACTCAGACTGGGAAGATGGCTAAGTGGACAAGAGCTCTTGCTACATGAGACTGAGAATCTGAGTTCAAATCTTTAGCGTCCATATAAAAAAATTAACATAGCTATGCATGCCTTTAACACCAGTGCTGAGAAGCAGAATTGTAAGGATAGCTGGGGCTTGCTGGCTGCCAGCCCATTTCCAGGTTCAGTGAGAGATCTTGCCTCAAAGGAACAAGACAGAGGGTGATGGAGCAGGGCACTTTCTATTCTCCTCTGGTCTCCACTCTCATGCAGATGGTCTTTGGTACCCACAAGTGTGCTTATACGAAATACACACCATACAGACACACAGAGACATCATGATCCTGCACATTCAAGACTGCAGAAGAGTGGAAATGTAACTTTTAACAAACACTGAGTGTGAAGGGGGGAAAAATCTTGTGACTCGATTAATTAACCTGTTTGCTTTGCTGTATGGTCTATAGACACCCCGTGTAATGTCTTCAAGCTGTCTCTACCATCCTTTCTGTGATATCCCTGGCCCATTGCTAGGCTGTTGCTACACTGGCTTGTTTAGTATTGGGCTCTAAAGAGCTTCCTTTCCTCACTGGTGGATGTCCTAGCGTCTGGTACATGTCTTCTGCCTGGAGTGGCTTCCCTGCTCGGATGTGTTCTCTCTCACAGCAGTTTGTGCTCTGAGGGGGTCTTGCTGTATCAGTACCACCTGAGCAGGGGGAAGAGGTGACGGAGCCATGATCAGCACAGGTGGGTAGAGCTGGGTCCACGGGCAAAGGCCCCTCAGGAAGTCTGAAAGATTCTGTGCACAGCAGACAAGGAAGGGGAAGGAGGAAAAGGAGTAGGTAAGGCATGAGAGAGAAAAAAAATGAATGAAGGCATTAAAGGAACAGTGGGGATCTGGGCTCTGCTAGGCTCCTACTGTATACCAGGTATCCAAGCAGCCTCAGCACTGCAAGAGATTCTTCACCTCAGCTTATTTCACATAGAAGGATATGAATTTCAGAGATGTTAGGTGTCCTGGCTGGAGAATACACAGCTAGGAAAGAGCCTAAGTCAGATGTGAGCATCATTCTAGATGGGTCCCAGGCCCCATCTCTTCCCACCGTCAGTGGCTGGTGTTCTGTATTCTCCACGTCTCTCTAATACCTTGAGGCAGATGAAGTAGGGGGAGATAGCAGAGAAGGCCTCTTCTGCACACAGCTGGCTGCTGGCCACTGCAGCTCTTCTCTGCCATCTTCATGGGCTCACACCCCTTGCACAGAGGGGCTTGTGTGATGCCACTCGGTCCTAGGCGTTTAGAGCACCTATTGAGGGCCTCAATTTAGCATGACACTAAAATGTCCAGCAGGGTCCACCGCAAGGAGGTAGGAAATCCAGGCAGAAGCTCACCTGTGCTTTGTCTTTCAGTGAGACCATCATGTTCCTGCATCAGATCTTCTACCAAGGCCTGAAGGCCCGTATCTCCAGCTGGCCCACCCTGGTGCTGGGTGAGTAGCCATCCCCATGGGGTCCTACATATTCCTTTCCTGGGCAGGAGACAGCTCTGTCCCTCTAGATCATCACAGTGAGTCTCTCTGTAGACCCCAGGGTCCCTGAGAGGAGAAGGACAACCGTCATGTGCTCCTGGAAAGAAATGAGACCCTCTATTTGCTTGTCCACCTTCCCTTTCAACAGCAACATGCCCACCGTGAACATCTCAAACTCCAGAAAAGTAGAAAACACTATATCACCTGTCACTCTGTCCCTCAAAGGCAGCCACCCCAGTCATGGCCATGTTCCTCCCACAATTCCCTATACACAGAGATCCTGAGAGTGTTCGAGTTTTCTTTTCCCATTTCACGTGACTGAAAACAGAGGGAGTTAGAGAGTCTGAAGCTTGTTTGTACAGACATTTCATTCATTTGCTTACATCAGATTATTACATTATGCTGATACATTGCTGCTGCTGCTGCTGTTTACAATAGGGTGTCTATTGTAGCCCTAGCTGATCTGGAACTTGCTATGAGACCAGGCTGACCCTGAACTGTTAGGGATCGGCCTGCCTCTGCCGGCCAACTGCTGTAATTAAAGCTGTACACTACCATGCCTGGCAATGTGTCACATCTTAGCTTAGCTTTGTAAATGGAGCATTTTTCCACGCCCAGTTTTCTCATGCTGAGTGTTTTGATGGCTGTATAATGAGCCAGTGTCCCTAAGGATACATACCATGAACCAGGCAACCAGCTCGCTCTTCTTATTGGTTCTAAGCCGCTGAAAATCTTTAGGGACCATTTTTATGGGATAAGTTTCCAGAAGTTGGATTACTAGAACGAAGGCTCCGGCTTCATCTGCATTGCCTAGAAAGCTGTGCCGTTGGGTTCCAGGGCTGAGCCGCACCGGTGCCTTCCATTGAACGGCACCTGTGCCAGGTTCCCACTTTGGTAAGTAAAGGAACTGCAGTGTTCCCTTCACTACAGAGGGGAAGACCCTGAGGCTGCAAAGTCATAGTGAGAACCAGGCCAGATGTAGCTCTCCGGCCCCCTTCACTCTTTAGATGTTTCTTGTGTCAAAAACCCTGGTCTATGGGGCTGGGGAGAGAGCTCAGTCAGTAAAAAGTTTGTCTCAGGGGAACAATGAATGACCTGAGTGAAATCCCAGAAGCCACAAAAAATCTCAGCCAGGGCCCAGTGCGATCATACTCACTGCTGCTCTCTCAGGGCACTTAGGTTTGATTCTAACCGCACCCATAAGGAGGCCAACAATGGTCTGTAACTGCAGTTCCCACTGGCTCTGACACCCCTTCTGGCCATTATGGGTGCTGCATGCACATATGTTTACACAAGCAAAGCATGCATGAAAAATGAGAACATAATTGTTCCTAGGTATATACATGAAATAAAAACAAATAAACATTTTTTAAATGTACACAATGGCATACACTTATATTCTCCCAGTCAGTGCTGGAGAGGCAAAGACAGGTAGATCCCTGGGGCTTTCTGGCCAGACTAGCCTAATCAGCAAGGTCCGGGTGCCAGGAAGAGACCTTATCTCAGAAAGCAAGGCCCATGGCTCCTGAAGAGCCACATACATGCCCACACACATGAACATGCACACACACGCACTGTCTCAGTTAGGACTTTACTCCTGTGAAGAGACACCATGACCAAGGCAACATTATAAGGACAGTATTTAACTGGGGCTGGCTTACAGGTTCAAAGGTTCAGTCCATTACCATCAAGGCAGGAGCATGGCAGCATCCACGCAAGCAGAACTAAAAGGTCTACATCTTCATCTGAAGGCTGCTAGTGGAAGACTGACTTCCAGGCAGCTTGGGAGAGGGTCTTAAAGCCCATGCCTACAGTGACACATCTACTACAACAAGGCCACACCTCCAAATAGTGCCATTCCCAGGGCCAAGCATATACAAACCATCACATGTGTTTGTATATGCGCATGCACACACACACACACACACACACACACACAGCCAGCCTCTTACAAAGACACTTTGAGTGGAGGCAGTTGCTGCCCACACTCCACATGGATCAACCATGAGATAAGGTCTGACCTACACTAAGGCTGTCTTCTGGAGATGGTTCCCAGAGCAGGGCCCCTGGGAGCCACAGCCATAAGGGTATAGGACTCCTTACCATCTCTCTAAGCATCTCCAGTCAGAGCTACCACAAGATAGCCCACACCTGTAAGCCTTAGTCGCAAACCCACTCCCCCAAGGTGGGATCTCTCTGTTGAGGTGGGATTTAAACCTCTCACACAGCCTCTCTGGGTGAGCCAATGGGTCCAAGGCCTGGGGCTACCTCACCCTCTGATCTGCGGACCCCACCTTCCTTTGCAGCGGACCTGTTCGACATCCTGCTGCCCATGCTGAACATCTACCAGGAGTTCGTCCGCAACCACCAGTACAGCCTCCAGATCCTTGCTCACTGCAAGCAAAACCGGGACTTTGACAAGCTCCTCAAGCAGTATGAGGCCAAGCCAGACTGCGAGGAGCGCACACTGGAGACCTTCCTCACCTACCCAATGTTCCAGGTGACTGCTGGTGACCTACAAGGGAGTGGGCTGGGGCAGGAGCACTGAGGGCACAGCTGGCAGGACACAGTCCCTCCCCGAAAAATCCTGGCAGGTGGAGAGCAAGCTGAGCCCCCATGCACCTGTCCCCTCCAGCAGTGGGGAAGGTGAAGGGGCAGTTCCTGGAGACAGTCATGCGTGGGTCCCCATTGTCCTGGCTCTCCAGGCACATCAGAGATGTAGCCTGCTTTCCTCCTCAGTCTCTTGGGTTCAAAGATCCATTCTTGACTCTCTTGCTTTCTGTCCCTCTCCTTCATTCCCGTGCATCTCTTGTCGACCATCACCGTCTCTCCCTTCTTGCCCTGTCCCTCCTTGCTCCCTGTCCCTTTCTGTCTCTCCACCTGCTCCTCATCTTCCTGGCCCCGTCCTACCATGTCCCTCGCCACTCACAGATCCCCAGGTACATCCTGACACTCCATGAGCTGCTGGCCCACACACCTCATGAGCATGTGGAGCGCAACAGCCTGGACTATGCCAAATCCAAACTAGAGGAACTGTCCAGGTGAGTGCCCAGCCACGGTGCAAAGGGTGGGCAGGGCAGGGCTGAGAATTGCCTCAGGAAAATCATAGCCTGCCTCCTTTCAAGGCTGGGTCCCCTGACTAGCCTGCACAGATTACAGCTTACACACAGGCCTAGATGAAGCAGCTGGGTGCTGTCGCTGGCACTGATAGGATCTGCAGAACCCTGCTGTTAAAGTAGACCCACGACCCAGGAGAGGAGCTTCCCGGAACTTTCAACACCTACTTCCCCTCTTGTTCAGTGTCAGCTTGTCAAATCCTGTAGTAGTAAGCCAGGTTTAGTGTTAGACACCTAGAAAATCCTAGTACTCAGAAGATGAAGGCAGGAAGGTCAGAAGTTCAAAGCCAGCCTCTACTCTTAAGTCGGAAGACAGCCTAAGTAAGCTACTTAAAACCATATTTAAAAAAAAAAAATTTTGGGCTGGTGAGATGGCTCAGTGGGTAAGAGCACCCGACTGCTCTTCAGAAGGTCCGGAGTTCAAATCCCAGCAACCACATGGTGGCTCACAACCATCTGTAACGAGATCTGACTCCCTCTTCTGGCGTGTCTGAAGACAGCTACAGTGTACTTACATATAAATAAATAAATCTTTAAAAAAAAAAGTTTTAAACAAAAACAAGGCAGGAATGTAGCTAAGTTGATGGAGTGCTTGCCCCACATACACAAACCTTTGTGATCAGTATCCAATACTACATAAAACCAGCTATGGTGGCCCCTGTTACACCCCAGCACTTATGAAATAGAGACAGGGGAATCCAAAATTTACATTTCAAGGCTACCCTGGAATCTATGAGGCCTTATCTCAAAAAAAAAAAAAAAAAAAACCATTGTGGTGCTAAGAGCCCCCCATGGACGGAATTCCCAAGTGACTAGATGGAGTTGCTATAGCAACAGGAGGTGACAGGTGGAAAAGTTGTGACCATTAAGGACACTCTGGTCCTCCAGTCTAGAATTCCTCACCTGGCCTTCTCTCTGTCCTGCAGTCCAGAGGGGGCCTTCCTCCACAAGAACAGAAGCGGTCAGGGGAACCCTGTCACACACATCCCCACTGAGGTGCTGGGAGGGGGGATGGCCTAGATTGGGAATGGAGCTCAGAGGAAGAGCCCTTGCCTTCTGTCATCTGCCATCACTGTCTGTCCCTCCTGCCCTGTCTCTAGGCAGAGCTAGTAGGATTTCCCAATGGACTGGGTGGGAGAACGGAAAAAGACTAGTGATTTTAGACAGGATGGATGCCTTTAGATACCCGAGTGGAGGAGACCAGAAAGGAGGGTTCTAGATTCTGGATCAAGAGGTGTCATCAGTTTGATGGCAACCACCATGCTATATTGCCACAGGAGAGACTTCAGTCAGGAAGACATCAGAGCCTAGGATTGAACCTTGATGGAGGTCACAACATGAGGTTGAGCCCTGTGGTCAGGCATAGCCGATTAGGAATAAGGATGAGGGAGGCTCAACTTCCTGGAGCCAGCAAAGGATAACAGGCAGGTCTCAGCTCCAAGCTAAGCAGAGGAGCAGGCTGAGACCAGCAGGAGACAAGCTGCCTAGTCTGATCCTTCTGAGAACCTGCAGAGTTACTGAGTCAGGAGGGAGGACCGGGGAAGCATATGGGATGTGTGACTACAGATCAGGTGTGTGACTGCAGATCGGTAGACCCTGTGGCAGGAAAAAAGAAAGAACCCTCTGCTGGTCCAAATCCTACATGCTCCCTCCCCAGAGAAAAGGCCTAGGATGTCCCCTGAGGTTCCTCATTGCTGAGAGATACATGCCTGAGGTGCAGATGGCCTGAGAGGCCAAGGTATGCATCCTACTCTATCTTCCTTCCACCCAGTACCTGCACCTTCTCCTAAGCCCAACCCTAATGGCACACTGGAGGTTCTCTCACCCTCTCACCTCCCCACACCCGCCTCCATAGGGTGCTAAGGGAAGTAACCTAGCATGATAAGAAACCATCAGATAGCCAAGCCCTGGCTAGACTAGGAGTCACACACCTTCCTCTCCAACCCAGTCACAAGCTGTTCTCAGAGCTGTACCTCCTCCCACACCTCCAGCTGCTCTCCGTAAGAACCAGATGTTTGTTTGTCTTGCCATTTTATCCTCAACCACCACCGTAGCGCCACTGAGAACACAGTGATAACCATCACTTCTGGGGCCCGCGGTCCCTCAAAGAGCTTAGCAGTTATGTGTGCACATAGGTCCCCAGCACCAGTCTGCCTCAGAAGCCGAACTTACCCTGTAGGCTGCCCTTGTCATGTCTCCACCACTGTGGAGTTCCCCCTTCGGACCTTTCAGAGTCCAACATGCCCAAGCAGAACTTCACCCTCACTGTGAGAAATTTTCTCTCTGCCACTGGCACTTCTCAAATGGAACCCCATCTTTAGGAACTGGGTGTCTCAGAAAAACATTTCTGTGGAGGAAAGGGGGAAACTGAGGCTGCTAGAGAGAAGGGAGCCAGTCTAGATGTCCCAGAGAGTTTAAATTAAAATGGGAGTGCTAAACCAGAAAAAACAAAAAAACAAAAAAAAAAAAAAGAAAACAACAACAACAACAACAACAACAAAAACCCAGTAAACTGAAATGCTGAGCCCCACCTGCTCCCCGGCATTCCACACGTGGACAACTGAGGGCCAGCTGGCTGAGGTTTGAGGTTTGAGGTTTTGCTCATTTTATAGCCCACACGAAGCACCCTTAGATTAAACCACATGCACCAGCCCTCTTGGTGACATTGCCTGTAGTACTTCAGAAATAGGTAGAAAACGATGAGATGTGCTCTTCTTGAAGTAGGTAGGGATTTCCCAGTGCTTCTCTGCTTTCCTAAAAAGCCTGGGAACCCACCAGAACAAAATTGCCAGAGTCCCTTTTTTTCCCCTTCTCGCATGTTACTTTTTTCAATGTAATTAAATGGCGCCATCTCCTGGACAGTACTAGAGTTGCAGAAGACAAAAAAACAGATTGTTTTCCTCCCAGAAGGCAAGTAGATAAAAAGCCAGTCTTTCTCTCTGAGCCAGCATAATTGGCAGGCACTCACAAATCTCATAGTATTCCAGGGCCCATGCAACATTAAAAGCACAGGCGTGTAAAGACATGGCAGAAAGATCTGGTACATAGCTCCATGGTAGAGCATCATTCTCAAGACCTTGAGTTCTATTCCCAGCAAGGAAGGGACAGCCTGAGGAAAGAGTACAAGGGTAATGAACTTTGCTTGTGGATGAAAATAGTGTATAGTAAGACGTGGGTAACAAGAAGAAATGGTATCCTGGGCTCACATCTCCCTCCTGGACTGGATCTGTTCTCTATCCTACAATGCTCAACACTGAAACGTGCCAATTTCCCTTTCATTTTTCCTAAAACAAGCACCTGGCAAGTTGTACTGCCAGGGGATTAAACCAGATGGAGCCTGGCCAGTGTCCAGCATACAGTTGGCACTCAGTAGATACGAATACCCTTCCCTTTCTTAACCATGGGCCCCATGCCCTAGCTTCTCTTCTTAGGTCTGCCTAGAGAGAGAGCATCCCCCTCCCTGAAAGTGGACCAGCATATTTCTTACTTCCTGTCTCCCCAGGATCATGCATGACGAAGTCAGTGAGACCGAGAACATCCGCAAAAACCTGGCCATTGAGCGTATGATCACGGAGGGCTGTGAGATCCTCCTGGACACCAGCCAGACCTTCGTGCGCCAAGGTAGGGCGGCTGCTCTGCACCCCCACTGAGGGGTCCCTGAGAGGAGGGTGGCACTCGGGGACATCATCAGTAGACTGGCCTGCAACTATGACTGTGGAATGTTCTGGACTGCTGGGATGCAAAAGCTTGACGTGGAAGCAGAACTTATGCACACACACATGCAGATACCACTGGTCTTCTGTCATGCCAAATGTGAGTCTACTACCCAGGTTAGCCATGGACTTTTTGTTGTAAGCTCCGACCTGTCCTTCAGTGGAGAAAGTAGGAGACAGAATGGGGACAGATAGCGACTGGC
This sequence comes from Mus caroli, assembly GCF_978045245.1. Lineage (NCBI taxonomy): Eukaryota > Metazoa > Chordata > Mammalia > Rodentia > Muridae > Mus > Mus caroli. The sequence continues at coordinate 88,865,340 of NW_028227266.1, forward strand.
CCTGAGAATAGAATTTATCAGAGGTATTGGGAGGGATCCCTGCACTCAGGGGTTCTCATTGAAGTGGGTCTTAACCACTTCTGGCTCCTGCTCGCCCTGAGAATGGGTCTGGGTGGCCTGGCCCTGTTGAGCTCCTGATGGCTCAGAGACATCAGAGCTGCGATGCATTTGAAGGTCACCTTACGCGGCTGCCACGTTCTGTATTAGACTCAGCATTTGCTCCTTTGTCCCAGATGGATGTCTGCCCCCAAATCATCTTCCAGCATCTCCTCCATCCAGGTCTGGAATTTTCTAGCTAGTAAATAGCTCTGCGAGGCTTATACTGATTGGTACATCAGAATCTGGGCCTCAGGGGAGGATCTGATAGACATTATGTTCCATGGATGGTGGCTGCATTTGACCCCAGGAGGGTCTACCTGGGACACGGGAAGCCCGGGGGCAGTTCCCAGTCTCCATGTCTCCCTGAGTTGCACAAGACGTGATCTATACCAGACGTATTCCCAAGAAGCCTCTTTCTACTTCTCTGAAGCCTTGGGGGACAAGCCCCTCCTGGAGTGGACAGTCCCCTCAAAGACCCGGAAGCTGCCATATCACCCAGAAAAAGCACTTCCTCCTCTGTACTAGAGCAGGACCTGGAGCCCCGCTCAGCCCTTCCCACTGTTCAGCCTCACAGCCAACACTGACCCTTGCCCTCTGTACACCGAGTCCCCATGGGCTTCCAAGGCCCCCCAGAGAATAGAACCAGTCGCACCTTGCAGAAGAAGACCTGTCACAAATGGACATCTCAGTTGCAGCAGGGGACGGGGACGTCAGCGGAGAGAGGCTTTCCTAGAGAGGCTGGGCAATGTGGTCTGGAATGACATTGGTTATGGGACAGAGAGATGAAGAGAGAGGAGAGAGGCTGGGAGGTAAGCCCAATGCAAACTGTGCTGAGGGTCCCTGAGGACAGTGAGGACAACAGGAAAGGAACCTAGAGAGCAGGTGTTACATGGGACACCCAGAGTAGAGACAGACAACTACTCTATCCAACAGTGGCTTTCTACTGTATTACACCGAGGATTATCACATGCTCAGTCTGGGCTCTGAAGCTAAGTGCTGAAATCAATTGGTGATGTCTGCTGTGGCCACAGCTATGCAGTCCATCATGCTAAGACACCAGAACCTGCCTCCAGCCCCCATTTCTTCAGCCTCATTACTCAGGGCCATTTCCAGACCTCAGCCCGGCTCTCCATTTCTTTTAGGGGTCCCTTTGCTTGCCATGACCCTGGACCCTGGCTGGGAGGTTGTGAGACCCTGTACAGAGCTCTCATTTCCCCCATCCCCTGGCTCTGAGGCTGAGCTGGAAAGAGCAACCAGGAGATTTGGACTACCTTGTTCCACAACCACGTGTGGCTATACCTCCACCTCCAAGGCTGGGCCATAGGGTAGTGCCATCTGTACCATCTGAGGCTAGGCTCAGACCCTCCTCACCACTATCCCCTGTTCTTACAGGTTCCCTCATGCAGGTGTCCTTGTCTGAAAAGAGCAAGTCCTCTAGGGGCCGCCTGGGGTCTCTGTCCATTAAGAAAGAGGGCGAGCGCCAGTGTTTCCTGTTCTCCAAGCATCTCATTATCTGCACCAGAGGCTCTGGTGGGAAACTGCACCTAATCAAGGTAAGGCTATGGGAGAGGAGCTGCAGGGCCCGGGGCTCCTCCTTCACTTCAGGGCTGGAGCCTGATGCTAGAGTTGAGTGCTAAGGCCCTTAGGTAGGAGTTTGTGAGTATGTGAACAAATACCTGGACACACATAGATACACCCTAATGAAGCTGAAGGTGGAAATGGGTAGAGCACCCTCTGATAACTTCCCCTGAAAAAATCATGGATCTGGAAAGGTGGTGTCAGGCCCCAGAGACTCCCACAGCTTGTCAGGAGTTCTAACCAACCCTTCAAGGCACAAGTATGAGCGTATGGTTATTCAAGAGTAAGAGTGTGTATATGTGTGTGTGTGTGTGTTTGATATGGATAGAGGTATTGGGGAGAGTAGAGGATTCCCTTCAGCCAAGGATTAGAGCAACACAGAATCTTTTTCATCTTTAGGCAAAGTTTCTCAGACAAAACCCTCCTGACTTTCCCAGACACCCACTTCTCTATCACAGAAGGCCCTCCTCGGGTCAGGTGACCCTAGGAAGCTGCTGAATTATTGTTACCAGGTCTCCCCTCTTGGAGCACAAGATCAATGGCCTGGCTCGTCCCAGTAGGCAGACCCCAGGACCTTTGCTCCTGCTATGTATTCAACTACACAGTCTTACCTCTTCTTCAACAGACCCTTCAAGACGTTCTTTGAGCAAAGCATAAGACCCTTTGGGCACATCCTTTAAGACCTGCTCAAATGCAGCTCTGTGGTAAAGCCTGGGGTTCAAACTACTGCTCCCCAACATAGCTCATTGATGGTCTCATTGCTCTGAACCCTAGCTGGCCCCAGCTCTGTCACCCATGTGATCTTGGAAATGTCCTTGTCTTGTGTACATTTCATCAGGCAAACAAAGATCAGAGTCCCCACAGAAACAATGCATGAGATAGCTGACAGTGCCTATGGATTTGCTGTGCTGATTATGAGATCTTGTCACTCTATGCTGCCATCTCTTCCCATACTATGTCCATCCTGGAGAAGCAGATGGGATTTCAAAAGTGAGCATGTTGCATCCTGAAAAAGGGCCAAAAGGTGCCCTTAATTTAGTGAGAGCATCAGGGAAACATTTCTTCAGGGATGCCTGGTCTGTAACCTCCCATTGAGGTATTAGATTTGGACGTATTTGATCTAATACCTCCCATTGAGGTATTAGATCAAGCACGGGCTTTGGAGACTACAACACTTAAATTAACATGTCAGTAGATTAGCTGGTTGGCTGCACAAGGAGAAATTAATTTACAAATATTATACACTCAAATTCCAACCAAACTGTGTGTCAAGAGAGGCTTTCATTCATTGCCAGCTCCAGGTTGTACTCCAGATATCTCTGTCCAGGCTGGGAGGGTTGGGTTCCCCGTCCTTCAGCATTAGAGTAAGCACAGGCAGGCTGCAGCAGAGACTCAAAGGCCGATCCTTGATCTGAGACAGGAAGTTCCTGTTTTTATGTTGGTTACTTTTTTTATTATTTGTTTTTGAGTTCTGAAAGGTTAGCCTGGGAGCTGGAGAGATGGCTCAGCAGTGAAGAGCACTGGCTGCTCTCCAGATGATACCTTTGGCTTACAGCAGTCACATTAGATAACTCATGGCTGCCCATAACTTCAGCTCCAAAGCATCTGACTTCCTCTTCTGGCGTCCCTGGGTACCCGTGCACATGCTACACACACACATGCATGCACGTGTGCACAGACTCACTCACAAATACACACAAATTGAAATTTTAAAGATTTAAAGGGTAGCCTTCTAGCAAAGAACACATGATCAGAGCGCTGACCATGCTGTGTACCAGGCAAACCTCAAACAAATCATGTGACCTCACTACGCCTGTTTCCTCATCTGCATAATGAATATAAAGATATTCCCCAGGTAGAGTAGGAGAGATAGCACAGTGATTAAGAACACTGACTACCCTACTAGAGGTCCTGAGTTCAATTCCTAGCAACTACATGGTGGCTCACAACCATCTGTAATGGGATCCAGCGCCCTATTCTGGTGTGTCTGAAGACAGCTACAGTGTACTCATATACATAAAACAAATAAATCTTTTTAAAAAATACTTCCCAGGAATGCTAAGGGAGTATCAGGTGCCTGATACAAAAAATTCTCAGTAAGTTTAACAGTCACTATAAATTCTATGATAATGAACCTGTCATATAACAGACAATAAGGCCTCCTATATAATGATTACCATGGCCAGTCCCTATCCCAAGGTTTTAGCATATTTAATTTCTAGAGCCCCCCTGAGGCAGACACTATCACTTTCCCAGTTCACAGATGAGATAAAGGAAGAAGAAAAAAAAAAAAAGCCAATAAGAGAATGCCAGCTTGGCTGTTGCCAGGTAACTGTGGGGTAGAGTTTAGACAGAAAGCTAACAGGGGGCTTCCAGGATTGTCAAGCCCCATGAAATCATAGGGCAAGGTTATTGTTCAAAAGTCCTGGAAACTTCACAAGGCCATCAAAGAAGGAAGCAAGAAGCAGACCCCAGGGTTGCCTGGGAATCCTCTTGGATGCTGTCCTCACAAGCAGCAACCTATATATAACATGAGACTGTAATGATCCAAGCAAGTGGTTAAAAATAAATTCTGAGTTTTGTAACAACAACAAAAAAAGGTGGGCAGCCTGCCCAGTATTTCATGTATAGATCAGTCACGTGGCTGGGTCTATGTTAACATCAGTTCTTAGAAAATAAACACTGTCCCGCAATTATGGGTCAGGAGGTCAGAAGAAGCTTAGAAGTAGTCTTGGCTCAGGGCTCTAGTTTGCAAGAGCAACGTTTGCCAGGCCACAGTGCTCCAAAAGCTTACCCAACCAAGATGGTTCATTCACGGAACTGCTGGCTGGAGGCCTCAACTCCTCACCTCTCCCCACAGTGTAACACCCACTTCCCCTGGGATAGGTGATCCAAGAGAGAGGAGAGAGCAGGCGTGAGGCTGCAGTTCCCAGAGCCCCACTTCCCTGAGCTGCACACCTTAGCTGTCATTTGGCTCTTTTCATTCAACACTGGTCACAGCCCAGTCCACACCTAAGAGGAAAGGAATTATTCTTCCATCTTCTTTCTTTCTCTCTTTCTTTCTTTCTTTCTTTCTTTCTTTCTTTCTTTCTTTCTTTCTTTCTTTCTTTCAAGATTTATTTCATGTATGTGAGTACACTGTAGCTGTCTTCAGACACACCAGAAGAGGACATTAGATCCCATTACAGATAGTTGTGAGCCACCATGTGGTTGCTGGGAATTGAACTCAGCAGTCAGTGCTCTTAACCACTGAGCCATCTCTCCAGCTCATTCTTCCACTTTCAAAAGGGGAGTGTCAAAGCCTGTGTGGGTAGGAAGATGGCCACCAGAGCCTCTCCTCACTACTGTGTCAAAGTGAGAGACCCCACTAGCACATTCTTCCTGGTAGTAGTAAATGAGTTGTTGGCCTGGGGCTGGGAGGAGGCCCCTGAGGCTTTTTCTCAAGAGCCCACCAATAGCTGACCGGGTAACTTGAACAAAGACTTAACCTCTCTGACTTCATTTCTCAATCTATAAAATTGAGTTAGCAATACCTATAATGGATCCATAAACCTGACCTGTTTCACCATTGGTAATAGGAGGGATTGACCAAGAATGCAAGATTTCACATTTTTATAGATTTGGGGCTATGAAGTAATTCTCAGACATGCTGATGAGGCAAGAGGAAGCCAAATCGGAGAGATTCTGTCCACAGCTTGTCTTCAGCCTTCTTTAGGAGTAGTCTACCTGAGGAAAATCATTTCACTGACCTCAGCAGGTTCTGTAAAGGGAGCTAAGGTCCTTTGCTTGCATAGCAAAATGCCCATTCATCAAATGCGGCACACACACTTGTCTGTGGACGTGTGGCTGGTTGGTGGCGAGGCCCTTCCAAGCCTGATCTACCGGGACCCTTACTCTAGCACGTGGACCTCTGGTCTAAGGTGGTGCCTGCTGCTCTTTTTCAGAATGGAGTCATATCCCTCATTGACTGCACCTTACTGGATGAACCCGAAAACCTGGATGACGAAGGTCAGTGCCCAAGCTGCTAATTGGTTTGAACACTCACACGGACTCATGAATGCATGTGCACACACACTCACTCAGCAAGGCTGGAGCGCAGGAAAAGCAGATGTTCAAATAGGATGGCCCCTGACCCAGATGCAAAAGAAAATGGAGAGAACAGCCCAGACCAGGTGGTTCTCACAATTTGTGGGCCCCTAGAGAGAAGATTTTTGAGCTCAGTCTTTCCTGTAAACAGCTCTCAAGAGTTCCAGGGCCTAGCATGTGTCATGCCCTGGATTTGAAAAGAGCAAAGAAAAAGAGAGTTGGAGATCAGTAATAAAATTCCAGAGATTTACCTTCCCACCAGGGAGCTGTAAACCAAACTGAATGTTCAGCCCCATCCAGAGGAGTTTCCGATGTCAATGTTTCCCAGGTGTTAGCCAAAGGGCTGGGTCGTGAGGCCCCGACTCACCCTGGCTAGCTGCTTCCCTGCTAGTAGACTTAGCTAAATCCTGGCTCAGAACCCATTGTTGTAGTGAGGGCAGAGAGTATACTACTTAGTGGTTCCGAATCTGAATCAAGAATCTGTGTACCTATAAATTACTTGTGCGTGCCAGATCCTCAGCTTCTTCCTCTTTTAAATGGTGACTCTCACTCAGCCAAAATCATAAAATACTATTCTAAAAGCAGCAGCTAGTGTCCTGGTGTCCCACCGGCCCCTCTACTGGTACACGAGTCAGGGATCAGAGAACCTTACCCAGCTCACAGACACCCACGCTCACTCTGCTAACTTCATATTTTTTTCCACTGGAAAAGCCAAAGGAGCCGGACCAGAGATAGAACACCTGGAGTTTAAGATCGGGGTAGAGCCAAAGGACTCCCCACCCTTCACCGTCATCCTGGTGGCCTCATCCAGGCAGGAGAAGGCAGCATGGACCAGTGACATCATCCAGGTGAGCAGCTTCACCTGTCCCTCAGAGCTCATTGTTCCTTCATATTTGGCCTGGTGAGGGGTCTGGATGGTCAGAGCACAGCTGAATTGTTCTACTAGAAAAGACCAGAGCCCTCCAGGTCCATGGAGGCTGACCCAGCCAATGGGTACCATTTGCGTGCAGTAAGACTGTCAGCTCTACTCCCCACTCCCCAGACCTGTGAATGGCAAAAATGTCTGTCTACATTGTAGTCTGATCTCTGGGTTTTTATATGTGTGCAAGTGCGCGCACACACACACACACACACACACACACACACAACGTCTTGGCACTCCCATCTATGAAGGTTAGATGTGGCAGAAGAGATAGCTCCGCAGTCGTGAGATACATGGGCACCTACATGTCCAGTTAGTCAGGACAGCCTACAGAGGTCCAGGACAGCATTCGTGTGCTAGAGAAAGATGGAGCTTTGGCCTTTGTCTATTGCAAGCAGTAGAGTTGTTCCCCTGGCTCTCTTTAACCATTAATCAGGAAACATTGGCTTCTCCTGGAAAGTCAGCAACCCAAGATACTGGGGCACTGGAAGTGCAAGAGGTGGGATCTAGTTATGGAGCTGTCAGCAACTCCTGGTTTGGGCTCCAGGAGCTAAAGAGCAGTGTCACACACCTCAAAAGCAAGAGCCAGGTCCCAGAGTTTCTGTCTGGCCATCCTCACTGAAGAGCTGGGTGGGGTGTTAGAGCAGCTGACAGCAGGACGGACAGCTGTGTATTACTTTCCTCCCTGTGTCTTGGGGACTTGGAAAGGAGCCCTGTGCCTACCGGACACTGGAAGAGCAGGGTACCCACTACACTTAAATGGCTTCCCTCACCAGCTCCGTGCCTTCTTAGCTCTGTATCCTGCTTTAAAGTAGGGTTTGATCTATAGCACTAAAGAAGGAAAAAAAAGTTGGAAAAACTTCCAGATAAAGAGCGATTGTAAAACACCAGGGTCTATTTTCATATTGTGTAATTCTAAATTAAACTGAATGCCCAGGCAGTCCCATAAAAGTTGCAGACATGAGCCTTGCTTGGTCCAGGGGGTATCAGCTGCTTGGCCTTCTGGCAGCCCACCCCTCTTGAATCCACAAAGGACCAATGCACAGTGGGATTATACATAGTGTAAATCTATTCTTTTGAGTTGTATGCAAAAACAAAAACAAAAACAAAACAAGCATGTTCTAGAGAAAATGGAGAGATCAAAACCAGCTGTTTCCTGTTTCCAGTTAGGCACAGCTATCAGAGGCTGACTGTTGACCTAAACGGATCCACAGGGATCCTTACCCTCTAGCAACATTGCTGTTGCTTGTAAGTATGGCCACCCAGCCCCTTCCCTTCAAGAGCTATCCTGACGTCTTACAGAGGTCCTCTGCAGTCTTCATAGCACTCTGACTGAAGTTGCTGGTAGAATGAGCTCGAAAGAGAATCACAGAGTGGTTGGTGGAGAACTTAGGCTGGTACATACAAGTGACAGGATCCTTTCCCTGTACCGCTGCTTCCTCTGCTGGCCTGGCTTTTACTTGGGGACTGAACCTGGGGCACCTGCCACCCACTGTGGCAGTTTCCACTTTCCAGTGACCTTAGTGCTGGCCTCTACTAACACACCACCTCAAGGCCATAGATTCTATAATATGCATAGAGCTCCCCACAGCTTTGATTTAGGAGTGACCCCCCAGCAGCACAAATGTGAAGCCCAAGTCAGTGGGCCAGGAGGTAAAAGAAGGCAGCTCCTTCCCTCACCCCCCCCCCACCCCAGATTAATTTTCTGGACTCGGTTGGTTTTGGTTTTGGTTTGAAGACAGTCTCACTGTGCAGCCCAGGCTTGTCTCAAGCTTGTGGTCTTCCTGAGTCAACTTCTAAGTGCCGGATTACAAGCATGGAACACTTCACTAGGTGCACAAGGTGTATCTTTTAGTGCTGTCTGGGAAGGTTCTTCTTATTCAAAGCAGAGTTGGGCTTTTGAATTTTTTCAGAGTCTGGATAAATATCCCGCCATCATTGCACCCTTTCATTTCCCAAGGTACTCCCCACCTATAGACTGGAAATATAGGAACCACCTCCAGCATCAGGGCATTGGCACCGGGGTGGGGCACAGGACACATGTACTCTACACACTCTGGTGCAGAAGCTCACTAGGCAGCTTGCCAGAGAGCCCAGATCCCTGTGGGGCAACCTCATCCTTGACACTGGCTTCAAAGAGTGACCACAGTCTGACGCTTCTACTTGGCAAATAACCCTGGTAAAATGGAGCCATTAAACCCATCTTCACAGATAAGGAAACAGAATCAGGAAGGTCAAGACAGTCCCCCAAGGTCACTCGACTTCCAAAATGTGAATGATGCTGTGTTGACCTTGCACTTTCTTAGGCAGTGCCCTTGAAGCCTGAGCACCCTGCGATCAGGCATGGGTGGAGGGCTCCAGGTGAGTCTGGGTTCCAGTATGGAGAATGGGTTCTGAGCCTAAGGTCCTCTCTGTTTCCAGTGCGTGGATAACATCCGCTGCAATGGGCTCATGATGAATGCCTTTGAAGAAAATTCCAAGGTCACCGTGCCTCAGATGATCAAGTAAGTGCCCTTAACCTGTCTATACTCTAGGAACGGAGCATCTGCTCAGAGACTCTAGGACCTGGACAGGGCCAGTCTCTGGAACTGGGAAGATGCGGGGTTTGTGATAGAGCTCATTCATTTCATGTTTTAAGTTGATGTCTATTTGAATGGATCCTTTAATGTCGCTTTTACACGTTTTGAGTTTTGGGGTTTTATTTGTTATTGTCATTAGTGATGGAGGTGGTGTTTGTTTTCTTTTCTTTTCTTTTCTTTTGTTTGGGATGGCATTTCTCTGTGTAGCATTGACTGTCCTGGAACCCACTTTGTAGACCAGACTGGTCTCCAACTCTAAGTCCCCCCTGTGTCTGCTTCCCGAGTACTGGGATTAAAGGTGTGCACCACCGCCATCCAGCTAGGTTTTCTTTTAAAATAAACTTTTATTTGCATGTTGGATTTTTATCTATTGGGCTTTTTAGAAATATTTAGGAATGAAAATCTCACAGATTGGTTTCTAAAGATTTTTCTTCTTGTTACAAAATAAACACATATAACATCTCAAAAGTACATAACAATCTAATTGCAGGGTGCAGTTACACAGCCAGTGTGTCTGCATGAATAGTCCCTCAGGATACAGGAAATAGCATCCTTCTGGACACAGTTGTCCCAGCCCTGACCCCATGTAACATAGCTTCCATAAACTTCCTGAAACATCTTTCCTCAAGTGACTCTTACCTTCTTCTTTCCTCTCCTCCTCCCTCTTCTTCTTTCCCCTACCCTGCATCACTTTGGCTGTCTGGCTCCCATCCTGTCCTCTGAGTTTTAAGCCTGATGATGTCACTGGGTCCCTCCTGGGATGCCATTGCCCCCTGGCCTGTGTCTAGATGACTATGGCTGGTCTCTCTGTTATTTGCTGTGAGTACCCTGCGACAGTACATACCACAGGACTTGTATCTAAAAGATGCCAGACTCTCTTTGTTCACACTTGCCACCAAGAAAAAGTCAAGCACCTGATAAGCCTACTGTGTGCTACTGTTACATATATTCACAGTGAAAAGTCACTCTGCACATTTAGAAGTTAATGAAGAAAAACTCTTTAATAATAGCATGTTAACTAGCTCTGCTAATACACAAAAGGGAACAAGCTTTCAACAGAATTTACCAGCCTATATATGCCTTTGGCTTATTAATTCCAAATACACTATCACTCTTAAGTTCTTTAGGTCCCAATTGCAAGATTACACTTGGAACAATTTAAACAGAGACAGGAGACTTCAAATCTGGCCACTTGGGCAGATGGGAGATTTACACAGAGAAGATATTGCCACAGTTATTTCTCAAATACACTAGTGTTCCTTTTGCATAGTTGCTACCTGGGGCATTCCTGTCCACCTGGCAGAACTATGTTTTATGGTTGTACCAGGTCAGTTGTCACCCTGAGTTGCTCCTTGAGTTACATCTTAGAGGTGTGGTCTTTGATATGGAAAAGGGCCTAACGGCTAGTTATAAGTTGAGGATGTGTGGTGGTTTGAATATGCTTGGCCCAGGGGGTGCCACTACTTGGAAGTGTGGCCTTGTTGGGGTGGGTGTAGCCTTGTTGGAGGAAGTATGTCACTGTGTGGGTGGGTTTTAAGACCCTCATCCTAGCTGCCTGGAAGCCAAGCCCAATTAAATATTGTCCTTACAAGAGTTGCCTTGGTCATGGTGTCTGTTCACAGCAGTAAAACTCTAAGGCAGAAGTTGGGACAGGGTCTGGGATATTGCTGTGATGCCCTGACCTTGCTTTAGTTTGGAAGAATGTAGATTTTTGGGACTTTGGATTTGGAAAGTAATGCTTTAAGTAGGGCTTAAAGGGCTATTCTATCAGGAATAAGGAAGACTTTGTTAATGAGAGTAATTTGAACTGTGCAGACCTGGCCCAAGGGTTTCAGTGGAGAAGAACTTCAGTGGGTGTCCTAGAGACTGTTTTTGTGGTATTTTGGTGAAGAACGTGGCTGCTTTTTGCCCTTCTCTAAAGAGTCTACTTGAGGCTAAGGTAAAGAGATGTGTATTACTTCCATTGACTAAGGAAGTCTCAAAAAAAACCCAGCAGAAACTTTGTTCTCTGGTTTAGTCTTATGAAGAGCATTTTAATGAAAAGGATCAAGCTGAGAAAGGAAAAAATATGAAATGTATGGTTCAAGTAATAAAGGGGCACCAGGAAGTGAAATGGAGCTGAATCCTATGTTCAAGGAGGTAGATTAACAGAGTAGTGACTTTAGGGCGAGATCCCACCCAGCTAAGCCTAGGTCCAAGCATAGTGATACACACCTTTAATCCCAGGAGACAGAGGCAAGCAGATGGATGAGTTCAAGGCCAGCCTGGTATAGAGCAAGTTCCAAGTAAAGAAAAGCTTAAGTGTGGTGGTGTGGTGGCACATGCCTAAATCCCAGCATTCAGGAAACAAAGCCATGCAGATCTCTGAATTCAAAATAAATCTATAAAACAAGTTCCAGGGCAGCCAAGCTTAGGCAGGGAAGCAGTTGGAAAACAGAAAGCTGGTGATATTGTAATAGAACAAGGGGGCCATGTTCCAGCCCCAGCAAGCAGCAGAATTCGCCAACTTCAGCCACATGGCTCTAGCTTTAGAGTCAAGAATAAAACAGACTGAACATCTGAACCTATAAGCCAGCCCCAATTAAATGTTGTCCTTATAAGAGTTGCCTCCATCATGGTGTCTGTTCACAGCAGTCAAACCCTAACTAAAATAGGGTGTTTTCTTTGCCACGGGAATGGAATCCAGTTGGAGGGCAATCCTGGTGAAGAAACCTTGGCAGGTGTTTTCCCATCATGCTAAACTTGAACTATCTCTAGCAAGCCTGGTTAGTTAGTATACCACTTACCTTTGAGGTGTTTGGGGAGGCACTGCTCCCTTAGTTAATTAAATTCTACTTTATGTGACCTACTGTCTCCTAGGCAAGTTTATTAGTAGATCCTTTATAACATCAATTTTATCACTTCAAGTTTCTCCTGTATCACTAGGGGTCAGCAGAGACAGCTCGGGTGCACCAGATCCCTTAAACTCCTTTGACAATGGTCAAATATTCCCCTCTCCTCCACATCACTGACCACCCAGAGGTGGTGGCAGTGGGAGTCATAGGAAGAGCTATTCAGTGAACCAAATAGACACAATGAAATGCCACTATGGACAGTAGAGTGGGTGCCATAAGACAGTTTATGTGGTACTTGGAGGGTGCAGGGGATGAGAGACTAACTCACTTGGCACAGCTGTACGAGGTTTCCTTGAAAAGGGAACCCAGAGCTAACATCTAAGGCCACTTGCAGTTTGCTCAATAGAAAGGCCTTCTGGAAAGAAGGAACTGTGTGAGTGTTTGCTCAGAGTCAGGACAGGGCTGTGTGTTTGAGAAATGATGAATAATCCCATGGGCTTGCAGAGTTATGGGCTTAGAGTGCCGTGTAGGGCATGACCTGGTGAACTGTGGTCTCCAGGTACCTGATCAGACCAATTATCCCAAAGGCCTTGGAGCAGACAGGCTCACCAACCAAATTAAGATGTTTCACCATAGTCTTTGGTGAGTCCATTTAAAACACAGATTTAGAAGCAGGGTTGGGAGTAGAGAAATGGAACAGTAGGTAAGAATGGCTTAGAGTCCCAGTTACACGGTGCTCTCCTGCCCTGCCTTTCCCCCTACCCTCTATATTGTGCCAGTCTTCCCTGCTGCATAGAGCAGAGTAAAAGTTAAATGAGCAGGCCCAAACTATAAAAGGTACTTGGGTCTGTGGCACATACATACTCGCTCTCTCTTAGATGGAAGAAGGCACACATGCTCGCCCATAGCTGAGCATGTCAGTTGGCCTAACCAACCACCGTGATCTTATCTGCATGTATGTTTCATCAGTGGACATCTTGCTCACAGCTTTGTAAATATTGAACGCCCCTTGTGCCTCATGTATATTAAGGGTACCATGAATATCTGGTACCCATGTGGTCCGTTGATCCTTCACCACATTCAACATACGGATACTGTAGTTTGTGTGTCTGTGTGCTGTGTCTCACGAGCTATTCCTATACTTAATTTCACTTCTCATTTCTCTGAGCTTTTTATAGCCCAGTCAGACCTTATTAACTAACACAGCAATCTACACCATGTGGTGAAAGATGGGGCGGGTGAGATGCGTGGGATTCAGTTAACAACGTTGTGTCTGGCAAGCCGTTGGGCTTTATTCTGCAAGTGGTAGAGTTGTCCCCAAAGGGTATCAGCCCCACCCCCTTGGTGACCGCTCTGACAGAGCCCTTGGGAACAATAGTATCAGCTGAAAAATGGTAAGGGGCCAAGCTGTGGACTTGGTCAGCAGGTTTCTAAAATGTTCCTTATCCCTACAGGGATGCTGCTTTAGAAGAAGACCTTACCTCTGTCTCTGAGACGATCTCTTTTGAGACGTCATTCTCTCTGTAGGCCTTGTGGTTTTTATTCTACATACTTTGGGTTGGGCCCATGTCTTAGTCAGGGTTTCTATTCCTGCACAAAACATCATGACCAAGAAGCAGGTTGAGAAGGAAAGGGTTTATTCAGTTTACACTTCCACATTGCTGTTCATCACCAAAGGAACTCAGGACAGGAACTCAACGGGGCAGGAACTTGGAGGCAGGAGCTGATGCAGAGGCCATGGAGGGGTGCTGCTTCCCCTGACCTGCTCAGCTTGCTTTCTTATAGAACCCAGGACACCCGCCCAGGGGCGGTGTGTGTGAGGTACCACCCACAAGGGGCCCTCCCCGAATTGATTACTAATTGAAAAATGCCTTACAGCTGGGTCTCATGGGGGCATTTCCTCAAGGGAGGCTTCTTTTTCTGTGATAACTCCAGCTTGTGTCAAGTTGACACACAAAACCAACCAGTACAGCCCACTTATCCAACTTCCCCTCTGGTCCGTGCAGCAGAGAAGACTGATGCAGCTAGGGAGAAGCATGGCAGGGGACCACAACTCAGATAACAAGGAATTATCACTTGTCCACACGAGACCCTAATCTGCTGCTCCGTTTCTTTACATCCTGCATTCACCCTGCTGCTCCTTGGAGGCTTTGGGGGAAAATATCAATACTTATTGATACTTCAAATCCCAGTATATCTAGAGAAAATACTTGGGAGTTGAACATAAGGCCTCACAACATGTTTGGCAGGTGCTCTACTGCCCAGCTGTACCACCAGCGCCCGCCCCCCAAAAGCACCTTAGAAGTGGTACAAATGGAAAAATAAGTCCATTTTCTCAGTTCCTTGGAGCTCTGTCTGTACCCTCAAGTGGGAGACACCCTCTGCAGAGTCAGGGAATTCAGAGCCGCTTACAGCTCTCTGTGTTCCATGTACCATGCTAGGCCTCTCCAATTGGCTCACTCATTCCACTCTCAAGAAAATTCTTTGAAAGGCCTTATTTCCAGGTCACAGATGAGGAGACTAAGAATATAGAAGACAAGAAACGAGGATAGAGCTGACATCAAGGGACATCCTCCACATTTATGATTTAAATATAAAGTACCCACACGCGCACACTAGTTCGTGTGTTTCAGTACTTAGTACCCTGCTGCTGACACTATTCTGGGAAGTTGTAGAGGCTTTGGAAGGCTGAGCTGAGTTGGAGGAGATGAAACTCTAGAGGGCAAAAGGGATTGAGAGTTCTAAGCACACCCTGCTTCTGGATTCATCACCATGTAAGCTAGCAGCACCATGCTTCCCAGCACCGCCCGGCCACTGCCCTGTGGTGGACTGCCTAAATAAACCTTCCTCTCTGAAGTTACTCCTGTTCGGTGTTCTGTCACAGCCGTGAGAAAAGTAACCATTCCAGGAGTAAACATATTCTCTACTCGGCAGTCAGGATAGTCTGAAGTGGTTTTTGAAGTTCTTTAGGTGGTTTTTGCTCTGGGGGAGTTCATTACGATAAAACTTTTAAGCGTATTCTTTTGATAAGAGCGTATATTTATTTGTTGATTTATGTGCTCTGCTGGCACCATCTGACCAGAAACACAAAAGTTCTAAGATAGCTACAATCTGCAAGTAAAAACAACTACAAAGAAACAGTGGTCAATGTTCAGGGAATCCAGGCCAACACAAGGAAGGAAGGAAAACCAAGTGAACACCGCCTTTCACTCTGAGACGTTCAGTTGTCAAAAATAAAAAAGGCAAAATGTGATTACAAAGATTTACAATGTCCAGAAAAACGAAACAACAAAACTCACTTCAGAGTCATTGCTAAAGCTTAATTATAATTATAGCCAAGCTGTTAGCATTAACTGAGTCTGCCATTAACTGGCTCAGCTGCCAGTTAGGACTGCATGACAGAATGGCTTTGGGGGCTGTTGATTCCCACCAAACTCAGAAGGCATCATTAATCTTGAGTTCCTTCTGAAGATTCCAGAAAAGCTGTTCTTGTCTGTGTTGGGAGGGGCAGGGTTGACAAGAAGACCTGGTGGTAGCCTCACCCCTGACCTGGTGAAGAGACACCTTAGACATTTGTCACTACTTCCTTCTCCCTCAGTGTTCAGGTTCGGTGCCTCCTTATGTCACCGTGATATTCATGTCTGCACACATGTCACCTGTCCTTGCCCTCCCCTTTACAGGTCTGACGCTTCCTTATATTGTGATGATGTTGACATTCGCTTCAGCAAGACCATGAATTCTTGCAAAGTGCTTCAGATCCGCTATGCCAGCGTGGAGCGCCTGCTGGAGCGCCTGACTGATCTTCGCTTCCTGAGCATTGACTTTCTCAACACCTTCCTGCATTCCTATCGTGTCTTCACCAATGCTATGGTGGTCCTGGACAAGCTGATCAATATCTACAGAAAACCCATGAGTGCGATTCCTGCCAGGTAGATGCATGCCTTTTGTCATCACCATCTACTGGACTCTGACATGAAGGTTTAGTGTGCTACTGAGCCTGATTGAACTAATCTCAACCCCTGGACCCTACATGGTGGGAGGAGAGAACCCACTCCTGCAAGTTGTCCCCTGACATCCACACTCACTCTATCATATGCACCCACACACACATACACACACACACATTCCCTACTGGGACCATGCACTCCCTCCTGAACCCCACAGATTTCTCAACCTATAAGGTCTCTGGAAAAGAGGCTGTCCCGGAAGTGGGAGTACTAAAGGCACATATCATTCCCAGATCACACAGGGAGTATATTTCACGACTGGTTTGTTTGTTTGTTTGTTTCTCAGAGGAAACTAGGCCTGGTGGTACCAGCCTATAATCCCACAGCTCTGGAGCTATGAGTGTGAGGAGCAGAAGCACAAGGTCACCCTCAGCTATGCCTGTTAGAGGTCTTCTTGGGAAGACTATATTCTCTAGGGAGGGATGGCTCTGCTCTCCCTCTCTGCCCCAAAGCCCCCTTGAGGCTTAGCCACCCACACTGCTGATCACTAAGCTGCTTCTGCTTCTGCTTCTGCTGCTTCTTCTTCTTCTTCTTCTTCTTCTTCTTCTTCTTCTTCTTCTTCTTCTTCTTCTTCTTCTTCTTCTTCTTCTTCTCCTTCTCCTTCTCCTTCTCCTTCTCCTTCTCCTTCTCCTTCTCCTTCTCCTTCTCCTTCTCCTTCTCCTTCTCCTTCCTTCCCCTCCTCCTCCTCCTCTTCCTCTTCCTCTTCCTCCTCCTCCTTCTCCTCTTCCTCCTTCTTCTTTTATACTCTTTCACAACTGAGATTTTATTGGTCAAGGAGCAGAGTACACAGACATTCCAATTCTTTTTTTAAGATTTATTTATTTATTATATTTAAGTACACTGTAGCTGTCTTCAGACTCACCTGAAGAGAGCATCCAGTCCCATTACAGATGGTTGTGAGCCACCATGTGGTTGCCAGGATTTGAACCCAGGACCTCCAGAAGAGCAGTCGGTGCTCTTAACCCCTGAACCATCTCTCTATCCCAACATTCCAATCTTTATCACTGGTACCCAAACACCGAAGAGTCATATTGTGTTCATGTACCCCAATGAAGAGCTACATATTGTTTTCCTTTTAATTTATTCCAGTGATATTCCAACCTCAAACTCAGCAAGTTTCCCTAAGAGCTCTCATAACAACTACATGGTCATAACCCTTAGTTCTACCGACTTATGATTTTATGCCACACACAGAACAGATTCAGAATTTCCATTTTTCACAGCACATTATCACAACTGTTAGGAAAATGGACTGCCATGACCAGAGACATCACAGTTCTGACAGGGCAAGGACCAAGGACTGGCTTTCCTACCAAATGGTTCTACTAGAAACACTATATATATGTAATAGAACCAGATATAACTGAAAATATTCCAGACACAAATGCACAACTGAGACTCCAAATTGTCATTTAGTATGCTTTGTATTTGTACTGTGGGATATAAAGTTAGCCCCCTCTACGGAATGTTATCGTGCCCCCCGAGACAGACACAGCCTCTCCTGATTCAGTATCCTGCTATTTTCTGGTTGGAAAAAAAAAACCAAACAAACAAAAAAACAAAACCAAACAAAAACCAGCAAATGATTTATTTAACCTCTCTTTAAAAAAATAAAAATTTTTACGTTTAAAAAGTGGGATGAGATAGGACCCCCCTCACCTTTTAAAAATGTTTCTAAAGAAGAAAAACAAAACAAAACAAAAAACCCCTCACATTTACAAAATAGTTGATAAAATATTCCTCTGGATTGTACAAGAAGGGAGGCACAGACCAGTGGCAGATGTGATGGATGCTTGGTCAGACTTGGCTGCTTTCTCTTCTTCAGAGGCTGCACTCTCCATTGTCTTCAGGCAGACCTGTGGCTTGCTGGTCAGCCACTTCAGCCGTTTGCCCTTCGCTCCCCTCTTCCCTATTGTTTGCACTTTTTTCATCTGATGCTTTACCCTTTCCCACCTTGGCAGGGGTGTGCTTGGCCAACAGCCTTGTGGAGTGGCACTTGGGCTCCGCCTTCCTCATGGGCATCATGGTGGCATGGGGTGGGTGCCAGATCTGCACTGTCACAGAACTGCACTGCCGCCACCACAGAAGCGCCACTAAGCTCCTTTTTACCCACCCCCTAGTACCCAAGCCTTAGTCAGGGAAGCCAAGGGATATTCATTATTCTCTGTTCCCTAAACCCCTTTGGGAAACTTAAGGGCCCACCCTTTACAGAAAGAAGGGAAAATAAAAGAGAGAGAGATACAAAAAGGTACCCCTGCTCTGTGTATACCTGCCATGCTTTGAAGAGTCCTTTATGGTATGATGTTCAAGTTACATCCTCCAGTAGATACCTTGGTTCCCAGACCATCTTTCATACCTCCATCACTGAAGCCCTCCAACGGCAAGCTGGGGCCCAAAAAGGTAAAGAGACTTTCCACAAGGTCCTTACAAGTCTATGACTGAGGTAGCTTAAACTCAGGCCTGGCCTCAAGATCGCTAAGGCACTAACTACACTTCTACTTCAAACCCAGTAGACAGGTGAAACTCCTCAGGTGCCATCATGGCAGAGACATGGGTTCAGAGTCAGAGACATCAGATGAGTCTCTGCCTTTCCTTCAGATGAGCCTCTGCTTCCTCATGCTCAAAGCACACCACTGTAAGGACAAGGGCAGACCATACAGGTTAGTAGCCTCATGTGGGTGGACGGAGGCCCTACAGTCAGGAGCCATAGCACCTCAGAAAGGAGGCAGAGGTAGGAACATCAGATAGAACCATGCCCACCACTCAGACATCCAGCTTTGTAGAGATAGACATTGTTCCCCAAATCCTTTAATCACAACCCTGTGTAGGGACCCACCCTGGCTTGAAAGATCACCCGCTGTCAGCCACTGTGAGCCAGGTGGGCAAGTCTACACTCACAGCCTTTTCTCCCTCTTCCTCCCCTCCCCGCAGGTCCCTGGAACTCTTGTTTTCCAGCAGCCACAATGCCAAGCTTCTGTACGGAGATGCCCCCAAGTCCCCTCGCGCCAGCCGCAAGTTCTCCTCACCACCACCCTTGGCCATCGGGACATCGTCCCCGAGCCGCCGTCGGAAGCTGTCCCTCAACATCCCCATCATCACAGGTGGCAAGGCGCTGGAACTGGCTTCGCTTGGGTGCAGCTCCGATAGCTATGCCAACATACACTCACCCATCTCTCCCTACGGCAAAACCACACTGGACACTGGCAAGCTCTGTGTGGCCAGCAGCTTACCCAAGACTCCAGAGGAGATTGATGTGCCTGCCACAATTCCAGAGAAGCCTGGGGAGCTCTCAGCCTCCAGGAAGCAGAGTAAGTGGATGCATGAGCAGAACTACCTTATTGGCACACATCACTGCTAGGCTTGACTGTGCTGGGCTTGCAAAGCCTCTGTTATACAGGATGTAGGCAGTACAGACTGTGGAGGGGATAGGTTGCCAAGGTGAGGACATCAGAAACTCCCAGGATATCATCATACCTCAGATGAGCCTCAGCTGAAGTTCTCAAATTTGTGCCTTCCTTTTCCCTAACACAGTAGCATCCTGCATCCCTGTATTCAGATCATCTCATGGCCTCCGTCCTGCCCACAAGATTCACAGTGTAGTTTGGGGACCAGACCAAACACTGACAAGTGAAGATCTGGCTCATGTTACATTTGAAAGGTGCTAGAAGAGCTCAAGAGGATATGCTGGGGCTGCCATTGAGAGAGCCAGAAGTGGCTTCCTTTTTTCTTTTATTTTTTTTAATTAGATATTTTCTTTATATACATTTCAAATGCTATCCCAAAAGTTCCCTATACCCTCCCTCCACCCTGCTCCCCTACCCACCCACTCCCGCTTCTTGGCCCTGGCATTCCTCTATACTGGGGTATAAAGTTTGCAATACCAAGGGGCCTCTCTTCCCTGTGATGGCCAACTAGGCCATCTTCTGCTACATAAGCAGCTAGAGACACGAGCTCTGAGGGTACTGGTTAGTTCATATTGTTTCCACCTATAGGGTTGCAGACCCCTTTAGCTCCTTGGGTACTTTCTCTAGCTTCTCCATGGGGGACCCTGTGTTCCATCCAATAGATGACTGTGAGAATCCACTTCTGTAATTTGCCAGGCACTGACATAGCCTTCATAATGGATACAATAATTTGATGCTCACCAATAGAAAGGGAGAACAGTCTAGACAAAAATGATGGCATGTAAAGTAATGGAGAGTAAGGAAGGCACTGTATGCTCTAGAAAACAGCTCAGCACACCTGGCACACCAAAGATGGTGTCAGTGACCCAAGATCCTTCTGGGGCCACTAGTGCCTTCCTATCTACGGCCTCTCCTGACCTTCCTACAAGGGTTCCATTGAGTTCTGTGTTATCTCAGATCAGGAAGTATGCTAGGAATTACCAGCATAGTCTTACTGTGTTTGTCTTTATATGTGTTTTTGATTTGTTTTGTTTTGTTTTGTTTTGTTTTGTTTTGTTTTGTTTTGTTTTGTTTTGTTTTGTTGAGACAGGGTCTCTCACTGAACCTGGAGCTTACTAATTCAGTAAGGGTGACTGTCAAATGAGCCCCAGGGAGCCTCATGCTTCTGCCTTCTTAGCACTTGGGGTTACTGGGGTGTGCCTCTGAGCCTGGCTTTCTAATGTAGGTAAATATTGAACTCAGGTCCTCATGATCATGTGGTGAGCACTTTGCCAATGAAACCATCTTCCCAAAGCACACACTCATGCACACATACACACACACATATACACACAGACATATAGATACAAACACAAACATACACATAGACACACACATGAACACACAGAAATGCACACACAAACAGACACAGAAAGACAAACACAGACAGACACACACAATTTTTTAGAGAAACCCATTGTACAAAGAGTATGTGAGCCCTGACTTTCCCATGATTATGAGACTAATGTTTATTTTAGATCAGAAACAAGGGATGAGATAAAGTGGGACTTGCCTTGGCAAATCAGACAGTTGGCTACTCAAGACATCTCATGACAAACAGAAATGCCTTACTACTCAGTGTGGTCCATAGCTCAGCTGCGTGTTCATCCCTAGAATCTGTTAGAAATGCAGACATTTGGGATGGAAATGTAGCCCAGTTGACAAGAGTGCTTGCCTAGTTCCCATCCCTAACCCAGAAGCTATCTCCAATTGATAACTACTTGCAAAGGAAAAATTAGTTTTTCCTACCAGAGTCTCACTGGGTATACAAACCATGCTTAAGGATAGGCCCACACCCAGCAGTAGATGGCCAATACAAATGAACTCAATGGCAACTTGGGAGTTTCCAGTTTTGTGATCCTGTGGGATTTCTGTGTGTTCAAATGTGTTGACTTTTGTCAACCTATGCAGATCGATCTGAAAGACTTGGGGTTTGAGGACCTGAAAGAATGAGGCAGTCTACAGTCTGATGCTGTAGACAACCTTACTTCAGTTTCAGTTTTATACACAAATGTAACAAAGAAAGAAATGATCCAAGGAAGGCTGCTTGATTTCAGAGAACACAGTCAGAAAAACATGAAAATAGGCATCAGTAAGCACATACTAAATATTAACAGAGCAGCCCTTTCCAGGAACTTTCTCATGGAAGCCCCTATTTAAACACAATTGTCTGGCAAGTACTATAGATTATATCTGGGAAAGCATGAAAGCAAGGCAGAAGGTCATATCCAGATGCAGGGCACACTGAGGACAGCACTCAGCATATCCTCCCACCAGACTGGGTTCTATAGCTATGTCCTGATGTCCAACAAATATGTCTTATGAACCAAATGTAAATGTTTGTCACAGGTGGCATAAAATCACAGGCAAGAACAATTCAGGGAACAAAATGCACTTGAGGTAAAAGGTCCCCGCCCACTCCCTCCTTGGAGCCTCTCTCACAGTTCCTCAAGGCATTGTTCAAAGTGTATTTTATGGAAAAAAAAAATATTTTCAATTAAAAAGAGAGTGAGTGTGCTTGCCTGGTACAAAGCCCTATATTCAATCCCTAGCACCATATAATATCTGGTGTCGCTGGTACATGCATGTAATCCCAGAATGTAGAGAGAGGGTAGGTGTAAGAGAATAAGAGGTCCGAGGTCATCCTTAGCTACATAACAAGTTCAAGGCTAGCTAGCCCCTTAGGCTACATGACAACCTGATTCAAAAAAATGAAGGAAAGAAAGACAGACTTTCCTGTTCCTCATAGACAGGAGCTGTATTACAACCTTTCCCCTTCCTCTACCACTAATGATTGAACCCAAGACCTTAAGCATGCTAGACTAGGCAAGCACTGTACCACTGGGCTGCATTTTCAGGCTCCACAATCTGCATTCTAACAAGAACCTAGGTGTGCCCATTACATTTGTAGAAGTCTCAGTAAAGGAAAAGCCATCTTGGAGGTCCACAACATCTATAAGCATGTGAAAGGTTCAGATAAAGCCTGTGGCGATTAAGCTGTTGAGCGGTCTTCATCCAGGGTACCAGAGCCTTGTTAACTTAGTCTGCTTTGCTTTAACGAATGATAGATGTGAAGCTTCCCATCAATGAACAATTGAGAAGATTGTGCATCTTTCTATTCCCCGCCCCTCCCCCAGGCTCTGACATCCTGAAAGAAGAGTCCGATGATGACCAGAACCACAGTGATGAAGACAACACAGAAGTGTCACCAGTTAAATCTCCACCAACACCAAAGTCGTTCTTAAACAGAACCATTACAGGTAGGTTCCCCAGTGTGGAGCTGAAGGTGATTGTCTGAAAGGGAAGAGGCATGTTAGTGGTGCCACTGTTCTATGAATGACTCCTAAGGCCAGCGACTATTCTATTTTATATCTCCCAGGGATGTAAGGAATATGGGTGCTGGGACATTAGGTAGGCCCTGGTCTTCAACTTGTGAAGTCAACCCAACTTCAGGCAGGACTGCATTGTCTAACCAGTGACCCAGCAGCTGGGGCTTTCACACAGGAGAGAGCTCATGTCAGAAAGGATTCCTGGAATGTCATGGTTCAGACTTTGTGGTGGGCTCTTTCATCCTTTCAATATGCGTGAAGAGAACCTGGGTTGTTCTTATCTTTCAATAAGGAAAGCAAGGCTGGGGAGTGGCTCATTGGTCCAGTACTTTCCTGGCATACTTAAGGTTCTATCCCTACCATCATGGATGAGTGCCAAGACTCTGGAAGATAGTGGTTCTGCCCACTCACATTTCAGACTCACAAGCCTGCAGGATTCTTGAGTAGTCTACCTGGTTTCTGGTCCCCATAAACACTACTGTACCCCCAGGAGGGCTATGGATATCCAAGGTTGGGAAAGGATTCAGGGGCCCTCAGCTACCAGGACAATCTGTCTGCCTCCCAAAGTCGGAAACTTGCCATTCATTTTCAAGTTCTTGCTCCATATTCATGGGGGAGCCCAAATCCCAGAATCCCCTGCTGCTATACCTGGAAAGAAACTCAGTAAGAAGCAAAGCTGCCCAACTTTAGAGAAAAGGTACCTGAGCACTGTAGCCCCTCCTTGGCTTCTCAGACACAGCAGTAGAACTCAGAGAGCCCATTTTCAGAAATGAGCATTGAAACCCAGCTGTGAGGGATGCCTGTAAGCCCAGCACTTGAGATACTCAAGAGCTCCAGGCAGGGGAATGAGGGTACCAAACCAGCCTGGGCTACAGAGAGAGTTCAGGACAGCCTTGAAACTTACTGAGAGCTGTCTTCAACAGAGTGGAGGGAGAAAGAAATAAGATAATCTCGGAGAGAGAGAGACAGACAGACAGAGAGACACAGAGACACAGAGACAGAGACAGAGAGAGAGACAGAGTTGATCTCAGAGAGAAGGAGGGGAGACATCGAAGAGTAAGAAAGGAAAGGGAGGGGAGGGAAAGGAAGGGGAAGGAAGGAAAAAGGAAAAGAACAGCTCTGAATTTTTAAAGCAAGACCAGTTGTCCATCACACCTCAAGGAGTGCTACTTCGCTGTGATGATGTAGGTTGCCTTCCACACTTCTATGAAATGAAGCAAAGGCTGCTGGAGTTGACCCTCATGGCTATTTGTCATCATTATTACCATCAGTAGGTCTCCTTGTTCCTTTTGAACAGAGCCTTTTGTACATTCTTCTGTGATCTCCTTTGTATAACCACTTTGAATGTATCCTTACTGTCCTAAGGAGATCCCTGGGGCTCCAGAGTTGAAGAAGTGTCCCCATGGTCACATAGCCAGTGAGACGTGGGAAGAATTCCAACCCAAGTACGATGCTACCTCAATCCCACTGTGCTCATAACCCTGTCAATATGAATTGTGAACGTCAGACTTTGAGCAGACTGTGTGTCAGATCCTAGTACCATGAAAGCACAATAGCTCATGATGCTTTTCTCAAGCAGGTCTAGGCCGAAGACAGGTGAATCCCAGTCTTCTAAGCAGCAAAGCCTCTATGGCCTGGGACAGTCCTAGGAATACTGTGGCATGACTCTTATAGTGAACACACACACACACACACCGCCCCTTGAGCCCCTTTCCTGCCCTGTGCTTTTGAGATTGGGCTGTTCTCTTGCTGCTTGAATGACTGCCTGCCTAAAAGGACTGGGGAATGGCTGAGGACCAGTTCTCTCCTTTCCACAGAGTTTCCATTCTTTAACTACAACAATGGAATCCTGATGACCACGTGCCGTGATCTGGTGGACAATAACCGCAGCACTCTCTCAGCTACTTCTGCCTTTGCCATAGCGACTGCAGGAGCCAATGAAGGCCCCTCAAACAAGGAGGTGTTTCGAAGGATGTCTTTGGCCAACACAGGTATGTGCACATCCCTGCTTATGGGTCCTTCCCTTCTCCATGGTCCTGTGCCAGGGGTCACAGCTAAAGGCATGAGACCTGCCCTTCCTTGGGTGTTGGATGTACATTGTGGAGGCCATGGTGAGTCCACACACACCACCTCTGGAGAGCTCCCTGCTCCAGCAAGCTATCCTCACTCCCTAGACATGAAGCCTTGCTTTCTGTAATTTACCCTGTTGACCATTCCTCTTATGGAGTCTGAGATGGGGCCCTTCTTTCTATACCAGCAAGGCTCTGCATACCAAGACCGGCCAGGGCAACTGTGTGTTTAGGATAAACCCTTTTTTTTTCTTTTCACTTTCCATCATCAATGGAATAAAGTCTGAGCTGTGTTGCTCATCAATCCCTTAAAGGGCAGCCTTAGCTTATCCAACACACACACACACACACACACATGCACGTACCCCTTGATTTACCCTCCCCTCCATTCACTTTGAACTGCTGCTACCAGTGCTGTATTGCCATCCTGGAGTCCCCTTCTCCCTACCAAGTCCCCTTTGGTCCTTGGCCAAATTCTACTCCAGGCCAAGAGCATCAATGGAGAGAGCCCTCAGCACCCTTCCTCCCATTGCTCACTTCCACAGCAATGATTGCACTCCAAAGACTAGAAGGGGGTTCCTGGAGAGCTCTGGTCTCGGGTACCCTGGATAATCTTGTTGGGGGAAGCTTCCTGAACCGTCTAGATAGAACAGGTATGGCAGAGGTTGGGTGTTGAGGAACTGTCACCCTGAGGCTTCATGGCCTCTCATTTGAGTCTGGGGTCACAGTAAGTGTTTCCCTCCAAGGTCCTCAGATGAATCATGCCAAAGAAGTAAGCTCAACTTCCTGTCCTTTTCTCTCTCTACTACTTGTACCGTCAGGATATTCCTCTGACCAGAGAAATATCGACAAGGAGTTTGTGATCCGCAGAGCTGCCACCAATCGTGTGCTGAATGTGCTCCGCCACTGGGTCACCAAGCACACCCAGGTGGGTGAGACTCTGCTCCTGGAACAATTGCCTCCCAGTGTCAGTAAGTGATAGCAGACAGTGGGTCAACAGGAGAAAAAGAACCCCATTTTCCCCAGGAGGGCCTGCTCGAGTTCCCCAGGGAAAAAAAGCAAGGACAGTCAAGAAGACAAGGGGCCTGTTTGGCCACTTGTCTACAGCTAGAGTACAGGTAGGCTTGGGCCACCTTGACTTAGGGGTACAGCAACTGAGTGACGATCTTGTTCTTGTCCCAGTACCCTGTGCCTAAGACAATGGAAGCCCCACTTGTGGCCTTCCAGGAAATAGTGACAAGATAAGAAAAGCAGAGCAGCCACCATGGGCAGAAATAGAAACTTGGGCTGGAGAGATGGCTTAGCGGTTAAGAGCAATGACTGTTCTTCCAAAGGTCCTGAGTTCAAATCCCAGCAACCACATAGTGGCTCACAACCATCCGTAATGAGATCTGACGCCCTCTTCAGGTGCATCTGAAGACAGATACAGTGTACTTAGATATAATAATAAAGTAAAATCTTTAAAAAAAAAATAGAAACTCTGTTCTGCAGCCTGGCCCTAAAGTACTGCAGAGAAATTACAGCCAGAATAACTACAACCAGAGTTTCATGCCCATCTTCCCACAGGACTTTGATACCGACGATACACTCAAATACAGGGTGATCTGCTTCCTGGAGGAGGTCATGCATGACCCAGACCTTCTGACCCAAGAGCGAAAGGCAGCAGCCAACATCATCAGGTAAGAGGATAACCTTCTGGGACAGGGCCCTGCCCTGTACCTCCATAGTAGCCTGCCTGGGCAGGAGATATATTAGGGTAGATATAGGCCCCCAGAAATTTAAGATCCATGTACCATACTCTGCAGCCAAGCTTGGAGTGAGTGCTGTGTGGACTTCCTGCTCTTTCTTCTTCCCACCCCTCACCAGACCTGGATGTAGCTAGGGACATAGCTCAGTTGGTATAATTCTTGCTCTGCCACATAAATTGAGTATGGTAGTGCATGTCTGTGATCCCATCTCTCAAGTTGTAATCCAAGCACTTGGGAGGCTGAATGATAAGAAGTTCAGAATCATCCTTGGCTCCATAGTAAAGCCTTCCAGGACCACATGAGACACTGTTGGGCCTAGGCATGGGGACTGTATCACTTCCCCAAGTATGTTGACAGCGGCTAACACCTGTCCAGAGTATGCTATCCAATGTGATAGGTACTACCTACATACAATTATCTAAATCACAGTGCTCTAAAATTGAATACAATAAACTTGTATCTCTCAGTTCCTAGAACTTCAGTAGGCTAGAGGCCCCTATCTTAGGCCATCCCCTCTCCTCACTATAGAGGTTCTATTGGACAGTGTTCATAGGCATTCAAGGAATGTCTATTGGTTTAAACTCCATTAAGTTGTTTGGGCCTCAGACCTGTGCTGTACCTGACTCCCAGTCTGCCTCTCTAGCAGAAGTCAGGGTTCACTTAGTGCCAAAGCCGAGCTACCTCAGCCAGTGTGACTCACTATTGACCAGAGGAATGCCCTTAACCAAACCTCGTTTTCTCCTCTGTAAAATAGGTGAACAATGCTGGCTTCAAGGGTATAGTAAGGCTTAAGTAAGATGGTGCACATAGCTTCTGCAGAAGGTAAATGGTGTGGGTGGACCAGCAGCCTACAACCCACTCTCATTGTTCCCACTCAGGCTGGCTTCTCCAGCCCAACCTGGGGAGGATTCTTCTCCTTACCACCAGTCAGCCACCTCTACACCCCAGTCATTGCATCTTTTCCAGACTTCCTACCAAATCCAGCTTAGATACTTCCTGCAACCCAAGTCTCCAGCCACAGGCCTCATCACTTCTCCGTATTCACAGAAAGAGAAAGAGAGAAAGGAAGGAAGGAAGACAGAGAGGAAGAGACATATATAGAAAGAACCTATAAACAGGATGACCACAGACATACTCATGCACACAAGCAGACCCAGGCTCTTGTAGTCTCCCTCTAGGTTCTCCTGGGAACTCAGAGAACTGTGTCCAGTGGGGCTTCTTTTGCTGTGAGTCTTCAAGAGAGCCAGTTCTCATAGTGTCTATTTCTTGGGATGTCACTGGTTTCCAGGGCTGATCTCCAGAGTTCTACTCCCTCCAGACAGTCCCTAAAAACCTATCCCTGCTTCTCCATGCATACCCCAGACCTGGCCCTTTGTCTGCCACCAAGAGCCTACCATTCTATCCACTACAAATCTTCTCATATGTCTTGTCCATGTGTCCTATCACAGCAAGTGATGATTTGGATTAACTTGGGATAGAGAGGTCTATCCTTACTTTCCACTAACGCTTAGGACTCACTCTAGTTAGTCTGGTCCCAACCTCCCTCACTTCTATCAACACAATCCTCTCTTGGGCTCTTGGGACTCCATTCAACTGTGTCACCTTATCTCTGATCAAACCAGGCCTGAGGGGTATCCCATCGAGAAATATCTCCTGTCCATTCTGGTCCTCCAAGTCTGATACTACTTCACCATGTGTATCCCATCATTCCAGTGTGCACACAGAAGTGCCTGCCACAGGCCCAGCCTGACCACAGAGTTCCCTGCCTATGCCTCTCTAGGTCCTGGCACATACATACACAATAGAGTGTAGGGAACTCAGAGGCTAAGGGAGGGCCTTTTCCCCAGACAGAACGATCAGGAATAAGTCAGTAAAGCAGAGAGAGATAGGGGCAGTAGAGAGAGACAGTGCTTCTGGGTAAAGGCAGTAAGCAAGGATCAGAAGGGTAGAAGACAGGCCAGGTAGGGAAGATCTACTAGAGAGGTACACTGGGACTCACGTTATTTCCTCTCCCTAGGACTCTGACCCTAGAAGAAACAACTGAACAACATAGCATGCTGGAAGAAGTCATACTGATGGTAAGCAGGATGTCCATCTCATTTGATCACCAAGGCAACATCCTCCTCACCCTCATTACTTCATGACCCCCTGACCTAGAATAACCATCACTTGTATCCATTTCCTGTGGCTTTGTGACTAAGTAGCACGAACTAGGCAATGGTGCCTCCTCCCTATCCTGGATCCTGGAAGTCTGAAACAAAGATGTATGCAGGTCTACGCTCTCTCAAGAGCTCTACAGGAGGACACTTACTTGCCTCTGCCAGCTGCTGATAACCCTGTGTACCCTTACTTCATGGCTGAATCAATACAGTTCATGTCTCCAAGGTCCTTTGTAGCAGTTTCCAATTAAATACTCAAATACATCCTGGCAATGCTGGCACATTCCTCACTGCCTGCCCCAGGGTTCTGGGTTCTTGAATGAAAGACATACACACAGTCTTTATATTTTTATATGCCTTAAACAGCTCAATAACTGGGCCACTTCCTAACCTTCATGTGGCTAATCCACCTCCTTCCAATATTCCCAAGTCATTACTTACTAAAATCTATATTCCATCTTTGATGCACTGAAAGCCAATCAGGCAGCCCTCAGAGGACCACTCTCTCTTACATGGCAGCTCTGCTCTCTATCCTGCATCTTCTCAAGTGTGGCATCCCCCCTCTCCTCCACCTTCTTCTGGCACAGTGGATCTCCTTCTCCTTCCCTCCTTTCTCTCCATTCCTAGCCTGGGAATCCTAAAAGTCCCACCTCTGTCTGCCCTGCCCAGCCACTGGCTGCCGGCAACTTTATTTACCAATCAAAACCAACTGGGAGCAGGGTCCCTCAGTGTCTTACATACAGATGTGCAGATTCTCGTGCAATTTGGGGGACCCAAATTAACATAATACAAGCAGCATTAGATTAAACCCACTCCAGTCCTTGTCTTAGGGTTTCTATGGCTGTGATGAAACACTGTGACCAAAAAGCAAGTTGGGAAGAAAAGGGTTTATTTGGCTTACACTTCCATATTAAAGGGAGTCGAGACAGGAACTTTGAGGCAGGATCCTCGAGACAGAAAGTGATGTAGGAGCCATGGAGGGGTGCTGCTTACTGCCTTGCTTCCCCTGACTTAATCAGCCTGCTTTCTTATAGAACCTAGAACCACAGGCCCAGGGATGGCACCACCCACCATGAGCTGGTCCCTCCTCCACTGATCACTAATTTAGACAATGCCTTACAGCTGGGACTCACGGAGGCATTTTCTCAACTGAGGCTCCTTCCTCTCTGATGACTCTAACTTAACGTCAAGCTGACACACAAAACCACCCAGAACAGTCCTGGAGCCATTTCCTCTTGTGTCCTTGTGTTGTCTTCCTTCTGTGTATGTGTCTCTGTCCACTGTGTCGGTATTTCTCATCTTACAAGGACATCAGTAATGTTGACCCACCCTGATAGCCTCATTGTAAATTCATTACACTGGCAAAATTCTAGACAAGCACCAGGGCCTAGGGAGTTGCTCCTTAACTGAGGAGCAATATCTAACTAGTGACACTGCCACTTTTCTTCACCCACCATGCCTCCTCATCTCCTTTTCCCCTCCCTTCTCTCTTTCATACTTCTTAAGGAGGGTCCCCTGATGGATGCCTGTGTGCTAGAGAACATTAGATTCTGAAAGACTCCAGATCCACTTGTCAGTGAGGTTGCAAGTTTGCATCACTACCCCTTTTTTACAAATGAGGCAACGGAGGCACAGAGCCCTAAATCACCCACTCAGAGGTGTGAGAGGGAAGTGGTAGGCAGGAGAGCTGTTCACACTCAGGTGCAGCTGACCCCAGAGGAAAAACTCAACCCCTGTACCACAGCACCTCATCCTGAGGAGTCACGATGTGCTCATTGAACATGTCCTGAAGTGACAGGACCTCAAGAGAGAGAGAGTTGTGCTCGAAGTGGAAGAGCATGAGCTAGGGGTGGATTCATATGCCATAAGGGAATGGGCCCCCGAGTGCTTCCACCACGTGGCTAGAACATTCAGAATGCCTTTGTGAACCAATCCAAAGCTCCTGGCCACTGAATTCTGATGGCTGGAGATGCTCAAGACAGACTCACTCTAACCTCCCCAGAGTTGAATCAGTATGATTCCAGTTCAGCTCTAGGCTGGCAAGTGACCACTAGTATATCAGCAGTATCCAGTGTAATGACTTAGAGCTCTGGACCCCAACTCCTCTCGCCTCTCCATGAAAGCACAGTACCCTACCCACATTCTGGCCCAAGAATCACCCTGTATGGCTGGTGCTCCCTAGAATACCCCCCCATCTGCCCACCCTCCCCCCACTAAGGCAGGGAAGGTGGTGGCATCCAAGTGCCACTTGTTGCAGACTGATACTCTGGGTTCAGGATACTGAAATAGCCTTCCTCACCACGTCCCCTGTGCTGCTGTTTGCCAATAGGGGCCTGGCTGGAATGTTTACACTTCCTGAGTACAAGAGCCCTTTTTGCTTTGTAAATGTTCTGGGGCTCTTCTAGAACAAAAGGTCATTGAGTCCTATCTCTGCCTGCCCCAATCCTTGACAGATTCCCAAAGCCTTTGAGTGACAGGTCCAGCTTAATGGAGGCCAGCAGCCTCAGTGGGCAGGAGAAAATTGGCTCGCCACATTAGTTCTCACAAGCCTTCTGGAAGGTGACAGAAGTTGTCACTCTGACTACTTCCAAAGCCACTTTGTCCCTGGCTAATATCAAAAGTGAGGAGAAGGCTAGCTCTATGAAGCACCTAAAACCACTGGACTACTGGGCCACTGGGCCACACCCCAGCATGACTCCCCAGATTCCTCTGTGAGCCTCAGAGCCCCATCATCCTGAACCCAACCCTGAGACACCTGCAAAGAACCCTCAGGAGTGACTGTAGTTAATCTGCCCACCTTTGGAGGGCCCATCCCCAAGGCTAAGCTGCCCACCTTTGGAGCGTCCATCCCAAAGAGCACACAGGAGAAATGCCACCACAGAGGTCTTGCCCTACAACCCAGCCACTTTCTCTCCTCATGCCCACATCCCCTTTGCCTGACTGAGAACTCATTCCCTCCCCCAAAGGCATTGTGCTCCCCCACCCACCCACACCCCTGCACCTGGGCTTCTGTTCTCTGCCCTGGTGACTGCCAGGAAACACCCATGACTGATCTGCTACGGTAGAGAATCTGTTATTCCATGAGGTCCCTGCTCTGTGAAGCCCCCTGAGCCAGGACTATGCTTGCAGGCCTGCCTGTCCCGAGTGGCTACTGCTAGCCTGGCAGTACAGACCTCAGTGATGGCAGAAGTCGAGGGGGAGGGAGCAGCAGAACACTCAGCCTCAAGGAATGGCATGTTCTCTGCATGTGGGTGGACCCCACTTCCCTTTGATCTATGTAGATGGGCCACTTGGGCACTCAGCCAGCTTCTGGAACTTCGGGATGAGGTAGAGTGAGTGTAAGGAAGTGCCAATCTGGAATGACTGGCAAACCCAGCTCTAAGCTTATTCTACCTGAGAGCCCTCCCCTCTCCTCTTGTATGACCCAGCTGGCCCCAAGGTACTGAAGCCTTTAATCTGACTCACCCCTCAGTGAACACGGGCTCCTCCAATAGCAGCATAGCTTGCTCCCCTTCCCACCCCCAACTCCCAAATCCAGCAGGCCTAAGGCCTTCCTACACTCCTGAGCCCATCAGCCTCCCTGTGTCCACCCTCACCTAACTCCTGCCATGGGTGGCCCAGTCCCTGATTAATGTTTCTCTAAGGGTGTCCCCAGGTCAAGGAGGCCCAGGTGACAGATAATCTTAAAGGCAGTATCCATCAGTGAACCTCCTAAGTCAGGGACACAGTAGCTAGAACTGGGTCAGACAGCTGTCATCTGCTCACAATACTGGAATAGTGCCTCTCATACAACTCATACTCAGGACCCCACAGCTGCAAATGAAGTTCAAAGAAAAATTGTGTTGAACCCGCCTGGGGACCAGGCAGAACCCAGAGGAAGTGGTCCATCGCAGCTGGGATCAGATACCCAAGCTTGCATCCCAGCTAGCCTACTTATCTGAGAAGCTTGGGCAGTCTGTGGCCTCCTTGCTACATGTGTAATGGTGGCTCCCTACAGGGTAGGTAACCACGTCCTCCTCCAGGGAGAGTACTCTGGGAGCACAGGACACACGTGCACGCATGCAGACACAACACATACACGCACACATACACACATACACACACACACACACACACACACACACACACACACACACACAGGGTACAACAAGCAGAGGGTACCAGCTTCCTCATAGATAGCCTAGCCACCTACCAGAACCCAGAAGAGATTCCTCTCAGGAAAGTATCAAAAGCCCATAGGCATCACCTCACGGGCCTGACTCTGACCTTGCTCCCTCAGACGGAGGGTGTGAAGACTGAGCCCTTCGAAAACCACCCAGCCCTGGAGATAGCAGAGCAGCTGACCCTGCTGGATCACCTTGTCTTCAAGAGTATTCCTTACGAGTAAGTGGGTATGGCTGCGGCCTCCTCTCCCTCTTCCTCCCTCCTCAGCATATTTCTGACTCTAGCTGGGTGAACTTTCCAAAGCTTGGGAAGACCTCTCCTCTCTTGCTCCTTCTTTGCCTGTTCACATGGAAGCACGTCCCTTTCTCCCCATGCACACACTTTTCTGGAAGTTTCTCTAATTTAGAATCATCTTCCTGGGATTGCAGAAAGAGTCCATGTTTATTTGCACATAGGCATAAGTGTGTATGTATACGTGTGTATGTGTGTTTCTCTCTCTACCCCTCTCTCTCGGTGTGTGTTTGTGTGTGTGTGTGTGTGTGTGTGTGTGTGTGTGTGTGTGTGTGTGTGTGTGTACAAGTCCTAGAAACAAATTTTAGGAATGGCCTTAGACTTTGATGAAGCCTCAGGCCTGCTTCTGTCTGCCCTGCCTTGTCTGTAGTCACCCTGGTTTTCCCTGTAATTACACAATTTTATGTCTCTCTCTTCACCTAATAAACGGCATGCATTTGTGAACACGGTTCGTGTCCTTAGCCATGCATTCTAAGTTAAGATGGCTTTCTGGTTTTCATTTTTATTTTTAAAGCTAAACTAAATTTCCTCCCAAACAAGGCATTTCTCTGAATTGCCAATAATTATTATGTAACAATTTCTCTACATTGGTGTCACCATGTCTGAGGCCACAGATCATCAGGGCCTTCGGTACATTTAGTTTGCCTTCCAGAAGCATGCTCATAGCCTCACAGACATGAGTATAGCCTTACCTGGTGACAGGGTTGTCCTGGAGATTTCCAAACCCCCAGGATGTGGAAGCAATATTACTCCTGCCTCCCGCTGGTAGCAAGAGCAAGATGTATGTTCACAGATGTTACCTCCCCAAAGCTTCACCAGTCTGCGGGACATCACTGAAGCACCTCTACTGGTCACTTAGCAACATGGGCAGTCTGTGGCTTCCACATGAGGTGCCCTGTGCCACAACACACTGCTTGGAACTGGTTTGCGGTTATGTTATCCAGTTAGCCTCTTATGCCCCACCTTTTTCCTTCCTGCAGAGAGTTCTTTGGCCAGGGCTGGATGAGGGCTGAGAAGTATGAAAGGACACCTTACATTATGAAAACCACCAGACACTTCAACCATGTGAGTACGCCTGCCCACCATCATGCTTTTCTGCCAGGCTTTTCATTGGTAAGGCCACCAGAGTGGAGGGCAGGACCGCTCTCAGCTGTGTAGCCAGGGCCAACTCGACTCACTTCGGTCTCAGTTTCTTACTATCCCTTTGCCTCTAATGTCTTTGTTCTATTGAATGGTGCTTGTTAGGATCTCCAACACTAGGACCAGACTTGGGTAAGACAAGCATACATCCAGGGTGCAAAACAGAAGGAGCCACCCACCACCCACACTTGCATCCTAGTGCCTCAGTCAACTCCAGCTCTCTCCAGGACAATGTAGAATACAGACGGAGACTGTGGGCCCTGTTCTTGCTTTTACAGAAAAAGCTTTTAATCTTCCCCTATGTAAGAGGAGATTCAGTTAGAAAAGATCCCTCTTTACTCTTTGAATGCCAATAATTTTTACCGTGAATGTTGACTTTTTTATTTTTATTTATTTTTAACGTGTTTGTGTGTATGCCTGAGGATATTTATGTTATGAGGATATTATGATATGCCTCATTCATGAAGGTGCTGACCGAGGCCAGAGAAGGCATGGGATCCTCTAGAGCTGTAGTTACAGGTTATGAGCAGCATACCATGGGTGCTGGGACCTGAACCCAGGTCCTTTGCAGGAGCAGCAAGTGCTGTTAACCATTGACTCATCTCACCAGCTCATAAATTGATTTTTATTCAAAGTTTGTTCTCCAGCTGCTGAGATGGTTATCTGATTCCTTCTTCCTATAATCCATTGATACAGTAAATGAGAGTTACGTAGATTTTCTAATCTTCAAAGGTCCTGGGCCTCGGGCACAAACCTAACACAGCCATAGCATATGCATAACTGGATACCTGATCTTTCTTTCTTGTGTTGCCTGCCTCTGGTGCTAGTATAAATGCAGTGTTGGCTTTGTAGAATAAATTAACAAGCATTCTTTTTCTTTCTCTCTCCTATGGAGAATCTCACTGACTTGTTCTTTAAAAAAAAAAAAAAAAAGTTTTTTGTTGTTGTTGTTCTTCTTCTTAAAAGGATTTTATCCCAGCATTTTCTATGTGGAAAGATATTTTAATTACTTTAACAAGATGTCTCAGTGGGAAAACCTGCTGCCAAGGTTGATAACCAGAGTTCCATACTGGAACTGGTAGAAAGAGAGAACCAACTACCTCAAGTTGTTCTCACATGCACTGTGGGATATGCCAACCCACCTTCCTGCATGTATACATGCACACAGAAATACATAAACAAATGTAAAAAAATAAAATTCAACCTCCCTTCTCGGCATCTATGTCATAGCAACTGCTTTAGAGAAGGTTTCTTGGTAGCATGGCTCTACCTCTTTATGTGCAATTGTCTCTTAACACTTATTTTTTTTACCCTCTGAAAGACTTTATTAATTTTTACTAGCATACAAATAAATGCATTTATTTCATTGCAATGCTTTCATTTATTATTATACTTCATTTATTTTCTGTTTTAAAATATTATAGACACAAGGCAACATGCAGGGATGCAGATGTTTCCCGATTCCCCAGCTCCTTGCAATTCTAGTTTCCTGATGTTTGGGCCCCAGCTTCCCGCCCCCTTAGCCACTCCAGTTGTAACTCACACATAATTTATAAGTATGAATGTGATTGTTGGCAGGGTGCAGGATTCCAAGGAAGTCCAGCCTACTGCATATGTAAGACCAAGTATGTGTCCTATTCCAGAAGGGAACATGGTGGGAGTTCACTCAGAATCAGGCTTGTCACACGTGTTTATTCTTCCACATGAATTTTAGAGTCACTCTATCAGTTCCAAAGCAATTTTCACTGGATGTTTAACTGTTTTACATTGGACTCATAGGTTAGTTATGAAAGAATGGTTCTTAATCAAGCATTTTACGTCCTCCAATAACTTTTTTTCTCCCATGAAACATCCTATGTGGTTCTCATTAACTTAAATTTCAAGGTAATTCATAGATCTCTTGTTATTTGGGTGGCAAAAATCTTTGTCACTATTTTTTGCTTATTTTTTAAATCTTATATTATTGAGGTAAGGTCTTACTATGTAGCTCAGGCTGGCCTCAAATTTGACATCCTCCTGCCTCGCCCTCTTAAGTACTGGGATTGCTACCATCCTCAGCTTCACTGTGTTTTTTCATTGAGCATCACTAATTTATAGGGCAATGTCTCCTTTTTTTTAAATTTTTATTAGGTATTTTCCTCATTTACATTTCCAATGCTATCCCAAAAGTCCCCCATACCCACCCACTCCCACTTTTTGGCCCTGGTGTTCCCCTATACTGGGGCATATAAAGTTTGCAAGTCCAATGAGCCTCTCTTTCCAGTGATGGCCGGCTAGACCATCCTTTTTATATTAAGCATCTGATAGTTTTCCGGTTCGTCGTTTGGGGATTTTTAACAAGAAATTGTGTCTGTAAATAATGATTCGTTATCTTTACAATATTTATTCCTCATACTTTTTCCCTATCTTATTGCATTGGCTTAAAGGTCAGTAACTTCATTGCTTCAGAAATTATCCGATACGAGGACATCAGCGCAAGGGCAAGCGCCATCGAGAAGTGGGTGGCTGTGGCCGACATATGTCGCTGCCTGCACAACTACAATGCTGTGCTGGAGATCACCTCCTCCATCAACCGCAGCGCCATCTTCCGTCTCAAAAAGACATGGCTCAAAGTTTCTAAGCAGGTGCGACAGAAAGCTGGCACTGCTGCCAGAGGGACCTGGGCTGGGGTTGGGAGCAGGGAAACCAGAATTAGCAGGTGTGAACAAAGGACTGAGTAGAGGGTTCAGATTTCCAGGAAAACAGTGTCAGTTAAGACCAGATATCTAACCCACAGATGTGGCAGTGGACCTGTGAAACTTCAGTTCCTACTTGGGCAGTTAGTTAAGATCCCAAAGTGGGAGCCATAAGGCAGCAATTATTGGTACCAATACATCTTCAATACAAGAGGTGTAACTTCCTAAGGCTCCCAGTCAAAATTTGAAGAGTAGCTAAGATATTCCCTTCTAAGACTCCAATATCACCAGCCATCCAGATAACTGTAATCTACTGGATAATTGGTAATTTTAAATCTAAATTGATCTCTTTTTATACAGAGCATGATTCTGAAAAAGCATTAAGGCGGATCTTCTTAGGCAATAAAGTTCTGTGCACAGGGTCGTGAGGGGTAGCTCCTAAGGAGAAGTCTCTTTAACAAAGCACACTATGAGGCACTTCAGCACTTCCTTGGTGAACTTGGTGGGTGCCCCAACCCTGGTTCACATGTCTGCAAGAGAATAGACAAGCACCACCAGGGATAAGTAAGCCTCAAAAGACGTCTATAAGGTGACAGTGGCATCTGCAGTCTTTTAGCTGAGAGAGCCTCTATAGGCCTCTAGATTTACAATCTATATCCCCTTCATTTTCCCTTTATTGCCTGTTTCTTGTTATCTTCCTTGAGCCAGCAGCGGTTGTGATCTTACCCCTAGTAGCACTCATCTGCTCCATAAACCTTCCTACTTAGATAAGCATCCGAACCAGGAAAGCTTTGTCATGTGCCTGTCTTCTGTCCTTCCCTGCTTTGTAGGCACTCTAGCCCCTGATCACAACCGAGCTACAGTTCAGTTCTATAGGACCACCCCTTTACATCTCAGTGAGGCTGGGCTCTTCCTCATTGGCACACTTGATGCCCAGATCAGAGTTAGAGCCATGAAAGATATCTTTATTGTTAATAAATCCATGAAAGAATCAAAGCTGGGGACTTCAGGGACAAGTGGCCACACAGGCACAGGCTATCATAAACTGAAATCAGGGGTTGAACAAAACCCTGAAGAAGCCCCAAGTCTTCTGAGTCAGTATGGCTTGTCAGGGATTAGCCTGTGTCATAGGGAGCCTATTCCAGTTCAATATCTTACTCCTTCCTCCCTGTGCTGTTGGATTATGGCACCTTTTCTAGGGATCCCCTAGACTGGGCTTCACTTCCTGCCCCACGAGACTCTTCCTAGAATGCACATGCTGTATTTCTTGGCTATATTTCCTCAGCATTACCATCCTCATGGAGTCAAGGGGTATGGGGACCATGGCCATTCTGAAATTATCCATTCTCTTCCACAAGAGTTTAATTCAAGAGCAGTTAGTGGTCAGTGTATGTAGCCTGGCCTGCATTCTAGAGCATCGTTCAGAAACAGGAGCCAGAAGTCCTGGTCTAATAAAAGTAAAGGTACCTCTGGAAGTACATGCAGGCCTCAACTTTTGCTGGCTGGCTTCTCGGGACTTTCTGTTGATGCAGTAGTTATGCACCTACACTGTGCTTGGCTCTGATGGCTTCTGGAAGGCCGTGTGCATGGCCCTACCAACAAAAGACAGGTTCACTATCTCTCTGCAGGTAGCCTGTGGACTCTTGTGACCCACCAAGATGGTCACATTTCCTAAAGACCCTGAAACAAGTCTCGTTTTTATCACTTTCTTCAGTATGTCAGTCTAATTCAATAAAGCATGATGCCAAATGCAGACCAGGCCTACAGGAAGGTCAAATGTGCTTTGAAATTTTGTGTTTCTCCTTTCTGTTCTCAGTTCCCTTCCCCGTCATCTTTCATACATCTCCCTTGAGGAGGTATCTAATGTGACTCCATGGGATAGCAAGAATACATGCTGCACCTGTGGTTCCTTACCTAAGGGAAGCAGAATCTGTAGGGACAAAAGCCAGTCTTAAGCTCCCTATATACCTTAGCCTCTTTGGGAGAAGATATTCTTCATCACTGATGTCTTCGATTTGATAAGCAGAAAAACAAGATATTTTGGAGGCCACAGAAGTGTCTTCCTTCTTGACCATGTTCCTGACGTAGACTCTTTGCTTGTTCCTTGATTGCAGTAATGTATCCAGAGCTTCTACCTTTTGTGCACACTGATGTCCAGAGACCCTCAAGACCCAGGGGCCTACCACCCCAGGGAGCATTAGAAAGTGGGAGCTCTAGGTCTAATCTAAGCACATCATGTGCTTAGGAACACAATAATAAAGCTCTAAGGCCTTCCAATCTCTATCCTGGATAGAGTACAGCAGCCCAAAGACAGTCTCCATGTACACAATAGGCATGAGGCTGTTGAAACAAATTGTGTCCTGCTCAGAGCCATAGATGGTTCCTACACAGAAGTAGCCTACATAAGGCCAATGAGATAGCTTGGTGGGTAAAGTGGTTCGTGTGTAAGCTTTGTGACCTGAGTTCAATCTACAGAGCTTATGGAAGAAGGAGGACTCCTGAGGCATGTCTTTCAATCTTTACATACATTCACAAGTCACACACACACACACATACACAAACACACACACACTAAAAAATAGCCTGTATGCATGTTCATTGCTTCAAAGTATCCATCTTCCAAAACCTACCGTATCCACCCTAGTATTACCCTTAGGAAATATCTAAGGAATGGGGATTTGCTCTTGTGCATGCTGAGGGTGGGTGACAGAGACTGAGAAAGTCCCATATCTCTTGCTAAATCCCCATATCTGACCTGAATCCATCTGGGTCATTTCTCTGCACATGTGTGGACAAGGAGAGGAGAGGGTACCTTCATAGGAAGAGTTGGTATGGACAGTCACCAAGACCCTGGCAGAGATTAGCCTACGAATTACAAGGTGCTGAAAGCTGGTTTTAAAGAAAACTCAGTCACGTGCTTTAACTTAGTGTAGATTCTGTTCTGGAGCCGCATGTCTGTCATTGGATCTGAATGTGTTTGTGCTTTGAGCAGGGCCAGTCTAAACACCGAAGCTCCCACTCTTTCTAGCGAAGGAGCCAAACCAGTCAACATCTCTGTCCTGTCTTCCCCCTCAAAGGGCACACGCTGAGCATCCATCAGCATGGATGTCCATACTGCCATGTTCTGTGACTGCACACACTGTAGCCTGTGACTTGGTCCATCTGGGGATGATCAGTACTCCTGGTCTTGTGATGCATGGCCATCCTCGGCATGGTTTCTCAGCTACATTCTGGAGTTTGTGGGCCAGATCTGGAGAGGAAATGTAATCCCTTCCTCCCTTTTATAACTAAGGGAAGTGAGTACTTCAAAGAGACATCCCATAGAGCACGTAGGGAAGCGAGCACAGAGACAGTAAGGGCACTCTCCTGGGAATGCAGCTGTTCTCGCCAGACAACCCCAGCAGCTTACCCTCTGCCCATCTCATTTGTAGCCCAGGCCTAGATGATCATTTTACAGACTCTTTGCGAAGCATGTCACCCTTTCCACCCAAGCCTTTCCTTCTTGGATGATCCATTCCTCTGTCAACCTTTTTCTCAATTCTTGACCATGGATGGCATTCCTGGCCCACCAGAATAAAGGTGTGAAAAATTGTCAGATCCATTCTGTCCAGCTTGTGGAAATGTCCTAAAGGCTGGCATATACCTCTGTGGCAAGGCATTTACACTGTATGTATGTCAGAAGCCCCAGATTCAGTTCCCAGCACTGAAAACAAAAACAAAAACTCATGACCGTGAAAATTCTTATTAGTTATTTCCTGCTCTAAATGCATATGCCCTTCACCAAGTCCTTCCAGATCACCAGTTCTAAGAATCTCACCAGTTTCCAGGGTCACTTTGGTGTTCTGGGAAATATATGTGAAGAAAGGTGTTTATGACAGAGACTGAGCCTAACTCTTAAGGAGATCAGTGATGAGGTTGCCAGGCACAGAAAGTCTTCAAATGCAAATGTGGCCTGGAGCCCCAAGATCAGCTTTTTAGATGATGGGCTAAAGCCGGGGCTTGGGACCTGGGTGTGTGTTGAATGTTACTAAATGCTTCTGATTCCTTCCAGACGAAATCTTTGCTTGACAAGCTCCAAAAGCTTGTGTCATCGGATGGCAGATTTAAGAACCTCAGAGAGGCTTTGAGAAAGTAAGTGCTGTGTCTTCATTGTTGTGTTTAAAATGGTAGCCCACGTTCCAAAGGCGTCTTCATGCAACAACGGGTCCACGCAGGAGTTCTGCCTGTCCCTCTGCCTACTCATAAGACCTATAGACTCTCCAGACCCCAGCAGTTGATCACCTTTGCCATCCATTACCTACCAGAGAAATGCCAGAGCAACTGTCCGTGGTTGATCATAGAGTTGGGGCCAGATTTCTTGATTCTTGAATGCAATTTTCCATTTTAGTAACTCTAATAAGCAATATGTAAGTCAGTTTATTTAAGGCTGCTGTTTCTTGTTCGTATGAAGAAATTCTCATCAGAACAAGTGCATACATTACTAACAGTTGCATCTTAGAATCAAAGAAAGGCAGTTTTACCAAGAGTTGATAATTTTATCATCCCTTTTGCAGGGCACCTCCCTGACCATTACCATTGAACCCCCATAGACACTTCCTGGGATATGGGTTTCCCAACTCCAGGACTGTTGTCATTTGGACCAGGATGGTTCTGTGTTCAAGAGTTTCCTGGCACATGGTGGGATTTGTAGGCACGCCCTGGCCTTGCTACATGGGATGTTAATAACACCTCTCCACTTAGGACGACCAGAAACATCTCCAGACATTGTGAACCCTAACCCTAAGATACCTCACTCCATCCTATCTTCTTAAACAAAAGATGAGGAGCACATGCCAAGGTCATGTGGCCATGGCATTAGAGCCTGGATTTGGCCTGTGCTGGTCTCTAAGACCAGTACTCTGCAGTCTGCCTTGGGTACTGTCACATGTGGTTCAGGTACCTCTGACAAGAAAGCCACAACTTGGCTCACTTTAGCCACATACTCAAGAGATGTGGGCTCTGAAAAGACAAAGCTCTGCTTTTATTACTCCCAAGAGATGGTTTCTTCAGGCGTCGATTCTAGGTTCCACCCTCATTTGTCCCAGTCTCGCTCCTGGATGCTGGACCTTGGAGATGCTGGGCCCCTCTAACTTCCAGGAATACTCTCTTCCCTTCCATAAGGGATCTCTTGACCAGAGCAAGTAAGAGCGCATTGGCCTGAGACAGCCAACAACTCCAGCTCTTGACATTGGCTGGAATGCCTTGCTCACTCTTTCTTCTCAGGCAGCCTCACCTGCCTCCTTTTCTTGCTTCCTTTCTGCCCTACCTCTTATCCATCCTTCACTAGCTCAGTGTGCCATTGCCTTGACCATTTCAACTTTGTTTATGTCCTCAGACAGATGTTGAACCCATCTGTGCTATCCGGCCGTCTCTCCTCCGCCCGGGCTCCCTGGAGCCCTTGTGGACTGTGCTTATACGAAGCTGCCCCTGTGCATTCACCAACTGTCCGTCTGCCTCTGGGCGTTGCTCCATCTGCCTCCTTCACACGGCTTCCTCATCCACTGCAACCACTACTGCTACCTAACTGTCTCCGTGGCTCCCATTCTGTCTGACCCTCTCCTGACTGTCTTCCCTTTCAGGTCACCTGTATGCCTGTGTAAGTGCCTCCCCTAGAACCCTCTGCTGCCTGTGGCACAGGGCAGAGTGCTCAGGGGTTTTCTGGGAACCAAGGTCTTTATGTAAGGCAGATCTGCCCTGTGAAGATGGAGAGCAAACCATGTCCAGTGATGTTGGGGAGTTTGTTTCACCAGGAAAGGAACAAAAAGCAGAAGATAATTACCTGACAACAGTCTTCAGGCAGAAATGGTGACCCACCCAAAGAGTCTTGTAGTGACTCTCCCATGTGGGTCCCCACCCCATTCATAAGTCCCTGGAATCTTATTCAGCATGTTGTCACTGGGTTCTTACTCTGGACACTCCTCATCTTACCGGTCTTAGTGATTTCCATTAAAAATTTCAGGCAGGATTTATAGTGCAGTATAGAAGACATATACAGACCTATAGAGTTCATTATAGAGTTTATGATATATGCCAAAGGAGAATGAACAAGAAGGGGACCACTGCGGTGACCCACATGCTTAGGTAGGCATCGCACTCTAAAAGATCTCTGGAACAGCTTCCTAAAAAAGCATTTCCCTGTCCAAGTGATTGACAGGTCCATTTGGATTAACTCGTAACAGTGGGACAATGCTGTATCTTACTAGATAGTTATCTATTAATGACCTCCTAGGCAGTTCAGAATGTCATATCTTAGGCCAGGAATATAGTTTAGTTGGTAGAGTGTTTACTTAGTTCTCTGAGTTTGATCCCCAGTACCAAACAAATCAGAATCCATAAT
The DNA here is from genome assembly GCF_978045245.1 of Mus caroli. Lineage (NCBI taxonomy): Eukaryota > Metazoa > Chordata > Mammalia > Rodentia > Muridae > Mus > Mus caroli. Next base: position 88,908,839 of record NW_028227266.1, read on the forward strand.
CAGGACAGCCAGGGCTAGGTAGAGAGATCCAGTGGCAAAAACAACAACAACAAATCAGATGGGATGGTACTCGCTTTTAGTTCCAGCACAGGGGAGATGGAGACAGGTTCAAGGTCTGTACCTCCCATTTCCCCACCATGGCGAGATTTTCAAGCAGCCAGAGGAACAATTCCTCTGGCATCTCTCTGTGCTGAGCTGTGGTGCATTATCTCAGGAGTCCCCCAAAGTTGCTGAAGGGCGGAGGGTAGCAGCTGCTCACTCCATCATCAACCCCATTATTCCTTTCCCCCCTGAACCCTTCCAAGGTACCAGAAAGCTGCCATGGTCCACAGACATGAGCCCATGCTCAGAGCTACACATCAGAGGCCTGGTCCGTCGCACCAGAGTCTCAATCTCTTATAACTACAGACCCTGAGACTCACCCACCCTTTCCAGAAGACACTTCCAGGAAAATGGTCAGAGGGCCAGGGTTTTCTGCTCTGGCCCTCAAACCTAGGTGACAAGAAGACAGGTCTTGGGAACGCCGCACTGAGTGACTGCTGGAACTTGGGCATGGGTGGCACGGCCTCCCCAGAGGTGACTGAACACAATAACAGTGGGAAAACTGTGAACCAGGAGGTAGCTGGGAACAGCTGGGGGAGTCCACTGCGCATATGCCAGAGAAGTAAAGAAAGGCATTTGGGGGTCATAGAGGGAGGAGATTGAAATAAGACCCCTTCTCCTAGCCTGCGCGTGAGGGCCCAGGCAGCTTCATACCATCTATCCCACCTTCCAGCCTGGCTGGGGGTCTATCAAGGCCTGTGTGCGCCCTGTGATTCTTCATAACTATAAACCCCTTTGCCTCTAGCCAGGCAAGATCTGCATGCAGAGTGCTCTGCTCTCAGCAGAAGTTCCTTTCCTTAAGTAAAAAACTTTTGTGGATGCCATTTCTTTCCAAGTTGCGATCCACCCTGTGTCCCTTACCTGGGGATGTATCTCACCGACTTGGTGTTCATCGAGGAGGGGACACCCAATTACACAGAGGACGGCCTGGTCAACTTCTCCAAGATGAGAATGGTAAGTCTCGCTGGGCGAATGGGGGCACTACTCACTCCAGACTGAACTACCCTTTCTCTGCCCCAGCACAGCCTGTGCCTGGCTTAAGGCCTCCAGTAAAAACCATGGCTGACGATCATGTCCTTAGCCCTGTGTTTCCTGCCTTTCCCACTTCAGCCCAGTCCCCCTTCCTTACAGGGGAGGATGGGTGAGGTCAAGATACCCCACCTATGTACAAAGAAGAGCTGGGTCTGACCTCAAAGCCCACCTCACCTTCACATCTTCATTGGCCACAGAAATGCTTGTTTTGTGTAACTACAGAAAAATCACCCTGCAGCAACACCACCCAAGAAAGCAAGTTTCAAATCTCTTCTAATAGATCCATGCCATGAAGGTGAGGGGATCTAAGGAGACCTATCTGAGCAGGCACAGGACTCCTAGCTGTCCATGTCTCTCACTCACCCCAGCCAAAGAGGCTCTATTTGCACCCATTAGGTAAAATGTGCTTGCCCATTTAAAAAAGGGTATCTTTCAAACGCAAACGAGGAGCTCCATCTTGGTGATGGAGGGAAGCCCTTATGCTTTGCATCTTGCCGTGCACACATTAGACACCCACACGTCTGGCACCCACTCTGATTGGCAGCCTGACATTTGGTTGTAGTGGTGCTGGGAAATCTGCAGCCCTGGCTAAGGGACTTCTCTTTAAAACACACACACACACACACACACACACACACACTAGCACAGCTATCCCCCACACAGACAGATTTCACCTCGGAAACAGGTGGCTGGTGTAAAGAAAGCAGCCAGCAGAGTTTTCCAGGAGTCAGTGTGACTTCAGAGATAGCTAGCTACCAATGACCCTTTCCAGCCACAAGGCAACACAAGAGAACAGACTGTTCTAAAACCCCTCCTCCTTCCTGCAGATCTCCCATATTATCCGTGAGATTCGCCAGTTTCAGCAGACTACCTACAAAATCGAGCCCCAGCCAAAGGTAAGAGGTCTCTCCATCCCTTCACAGTGGTGCTGTCTGCATAGGCTTCTGCCTTCTCCCAAAGCATCTTCCCTCAACCCTTCAAGGATCCTAACACTCCAGCTTAAATATGCCATTTCCTTACAGAAGCCATACCTATTCCTGTTCCCTGGCCATTAAGCAAGTTGGTCCTTACTTGTAATGCTTGCCTGATTTCACTTCCCCTGAGTGGCTTAAAACAACATCTGCACTCCCACAAGGCTAGGGGTTGGCTCCGAACATCCCCTTTGGTTGGTTGGTTAGTTGTGCTTTTGCTTGTTTTTCAGTTTACAGGGTGTGCGTGCATGTGTGTGTATGTTCATATACACATGTACCACAGTGCCTATGGAAACAGGACTATTTGTAGGAGTCACTTTTCTCCCTCCATCATATAAATTCTAGGAATTAAATTTATATCACAAGGCTTGTTAGCAAGTACCTTTACCAGCCGGGTCAACTTGATCATGCTCCCTTTGTATGGTGCTGAAGCTCAAAACTAGGACTTTGCAAATGGAAGTCAGGAATCTGAGCCATATCCCCAATCCCAGACACTTCTCTTCTTGAAAAGCATTAATTATACTTCCACGTTGCAGAAGTCACAGGCTTTTTCCCAAAGACAAGAGTATGCTGCTTCTCAAGTCTATATCCGGGACAGATCATAAACACAGCATATTTTTTCTACGATGGTGTCACTTGCCATCCATGGCCCAACACCATTCTGTTTTCCCATATGTCTGGAGTCACTTCTTCCTGTGAGAGAGTGTCCTTATTCTTATTTAAAATGGCAGAGAAAGCCATTCCTCTCACTAATCCTTTATGTGGATGGACATCTAGCTCACTTTAGTCTTTCTCTGCTACTAACCAAACCCAAAGAACTATCTTGTGTTGGAGTTGGTGATGTTGGTGGTAGAGTACTTGCCTAGCATGCATAAAGCCCTGCCTTGGCATAAATCCAGGCATGGTGGCCTGGACCTATAATCCCAACACTTAAAAGGTGAAAGCAAAGGATCAGAAGTTCCAGGACATTCTTGGCTACATAGAAAATTTGAGGCCAGCCTGGACTACCTGAAACCCCATCTCAAAAAACAAAAAACAAAACAACAACAACAACAAAAAAAAAACCCATTGTTGGGTATGATGGAACATATCCTTAATCTCGGTACTGAGGAAGCAGAGGCCAGCCTGGTCTACAGAGTGAGTTTCAGGACAGCCATAGCTTCATAAAAGGAGACCCTGTCTCAAAAAAAAAATGACAACAAAAGTTAATTCTGTGCCATGTTCTGTTCTGCCATGTAGAAAAGATCTATGGAGAACTAACTGGGCCATTAGTATGTTGCTCTTCATTCATTCAATAGACACATTTATAGAAGGAGTACTGTGCTTCCAGCAGTATCTCAGGCCACGTAGTACAGTACACAAAATAGATAAGCACTTGTCTGCATGAGTTTGCACTCTGACAGGAAATAGATAAAAAAGTAAAACCACAGTAGTAATCAGTGGTAGAATGCTTGCTTAGCATGATTGAGGCCCTAGGGTTCAATCCAACCTAGTAGCGTAAAAAGAAAAAAAAAATCAATCACACACACACACACACACACACACACACACTATTACCAAGACCCACAAAGAGAGAACTGACCCTGACTCCCAAAAGTTGTCGTCTGATATCACATGCACACCGTGGCATATGAATGCCCCCCCACACACACACACACATACACACCACATATACACACATAATATCATGTGCTTATCAATACATATACACACATAATAATAATGTACAAGCACTCTAAGGACTGTATGGAGATTTAAAGGGCACTTGAAATATGAATATGACTTGTATATCAGATAAATACCATTGTCTGGCAGTTATGTGTCTTGACTGTCATAGAAATGCTCTATAAGATGACTCTTACACTCAGGGACATGGCTGAGGAAGTGTCATGGTGCTCAGGATGCCAGAGATGCTGAGAGTGTAGGCTTTGAGTTCAGTCTCCAGAACACACACACACACATGCACGGTCTAGCCCAAAAATGTATGTGGTCTCTCTGTTACTTTTATTGTTTTAAAAAATAGTGTCTCCCTAGGAAGCTATGCCTGGCCTGGAGCTCAATATGTAGTCCAGCTTGGCCTTGAACTCATAAAGATTGCCCTCACTCTGCCTCCCACCACATCTAGCAAGCTCCTGAGGGCTAGGATTAACTTCTAGCAAGCTAGGCAAGCACTCTACCACCTGACTTACATCCCTAGCCACACATCATTTAGCCTATGATAAAGAAGAATATTAAGGACTGAGGAGATGACCTAGCACAGTAGTTCTCAACCTGTGCATTGGAGCCTCTTTGGAGACAAACAACCCTTTCATGAGAGTCACCTAAGATCATCTGTCAACATAGATATTGGCATTACGATTTTTAACAGTAGCAACAAAAATAACTTATGGCTGGGATCACCACAACATGAGGAACTAAAGGGTCCCAGCACTAGGAAGATTGAGAACCACTTGCTGAACGAGTAAAACAATTTGCTATATAAGCATGAGGACCTGAGTTCAAATCCCCAAAGCCCATAAGATCTAGTCACGGTTCCTGTTCACCATGTATTCTTAAGCACCATGTTCCTATGACAAGATGGGAGTCTCTGACTCCTACGACTGGGAGTCAGAAACCCGAAAATCTCCAGACACTCAGACTGTCTTAGTTAGGCTTTTATTGCTGTGAAGAGACACCATGACCACAGTAATTCTAATAAAGGAAAACATTTAAATGGGACTGGCTTATGGTTTGGCTGTTTAGTCCATGGCAGGAAGCATGGTGGCATGCAGGCATACATAGTACTGGAGAAGCAGCTGAATGTTCTACATCTAGGTCCATAGGCAGAAGAGAGTGACAGCAATACACTGGACAAGCTTGCCCTTCTGAGACCTCAAGCCCACTTCCTACTGACACACCTCCTCCCACAAAGCCACACCTACTCCAAAGCCACACCTCCTAATAGTGCCACTCCCTATGGGCCTGTGGAGGCCATTTTTATTCAAACCACCACACAGGCCAACTAAGCTGTGCACTGCAAAGACCCAAAGAGGACAAGGATGGATGAAAAAGGTTGTCCTCTGACCTCTACATGCACATACCTACATTCATACACATACTCACTCAAACACACATACACACATATCATATACACAGAGAAACTAATAATATTAAGACATAACTATCCATTTAAATTTAGCAGCATTTGGAGGAACTGTGTTAGTGTCTCTCACACACTGTATCCGGAAACACTGTAGTAGTGAACATGGCTCCCTTGAAAGTCTCAGAAGTTATCCTCAAAACTTCAAGGTTCTCTTCTATCTCCTACCACCACTTTTAACCTTCTCCCAAGCTCTGATGTTCAGACCAAATAAACACCACTGCTCCTTCAAACCTCCCGAGTGACTCTGCAGGGATGGTTTTTCTACCAGTCTCCAGCTTAAGGAAAACATCTCCGGGAAATTGCACTCTGTGCTCACATGGGAAGGACTGGCCAGTCTGCTCTGGTTGCAGAGTACACTAATATATTCTAGAAGGATCCCCTTCCATGAAGCTCCTAGATAGAGCTAGGAGACTAGTTCATTTGATGAGGTCATAGTCACCCTGTCTTCACCCACAGGGCTGAGTGATGCCAGACAAAAGGTCATCTTCCTAGATATGCAGGGTGTGAGCCATTGATAAGACATAGGAATAATTTCATCTGTTACTGTCAATCAGCATCCAGCTGCTTCCGACCTTCATGGTGACAGAGTGAGTTCCCCAAGACAAAAGCAACAGGCCTTGGTTTCCCCTGAAGCAGCTATCATTAGACTTTCATGCACAGAATACAGGTGTCATTTCTTTTTCCTTCTTGCTCTTGGTTTCTGTGGAGGGAGAAAGGCATGCTTGCTTCCAAATTGACAAATACCTGAACCTTGGATCCAGAGGGTGCCTGTAAGGTCATAGCTCTGATCCCTCCTTAAATGAGCGGGAAATCAGCAAGGACTTAGAATCCGGAGTAAAGTAGACAGGCCTGAGCGAAGAAGACAACTGAATTTCCCAGAGTGACCATTCTCAATTTTTCATGCTAACATTTTGCCTCGGTCTCGGGCATGGGAGCCCACACAGGCCTTTCCCCAAGACAGTGCTTCCTGAGATGAGTCTCACAGTACTGTTTTATCCTACCGTGTGGGTAAACATGTCCACAGGACACTGGTAGGGAACTGTTCAGACTGAAATATTAAAAGAAATGTGAGCACCTGTCAACCCATCACTTAGATTCAACAATTGGTCTTTTCAAGGAGTTGTGTGCTTTGCTTAATCCCAAAAATATTTCCTCAAGTGATCACTTAAAAAAGAAGAAAGAAAATTAAAAAAGAAAGGAAAAGAAAAGCAGTCAAGGATCATTCCTACCACGTGTGCTTTATCACTATTAAGACTGTTTATTAGGAGACTGTAGGAGCTATGGATATAACTCAGTAGTTCCAACCGCAACAAAATACACACAAAATAAATCTTAAGACATAATTTTAAAAAAAGAAAAGTTATGCTGGCTGTGGTGGTGCACCCATTTAATCCTAGCACAAGGAAGGCAAAGGTAGGTAGATCTCTGTGAGTCCGAGGCCAGCCTGGTCTACAAAGTGAGTTCCAGGACAGCCAGGACTGTTACACGGAGAAACCCTGTTTTGAAAAATAGAAGGAGGAAGAGGAAGAAGAAGAAGGAGAGGAGGAAAAGGAGATGGGAAGAAAACTTGTATTAACACAGCCAAATATGGTGGTGCCAGCCCTTGGGGAGCTGAGGCAAAGGACCCTGTGTTCGAAACTAGAGTTCACCTTGTCACATAACAAGACCCCTTCAGGGAGTAGAGGAGGCCAAAATATTATAGCACGCACATGTGTGTCCTCAATCTACAAAATGGTTTGCTTCCACTAGGCATGGTGATGTACATCTGTAATCTCTACATTTGGCAGACTAGTACAGAGGGGTGGTCTCAAGTTCAAGGCTAACCTGGGCTACATAGTGAGTCCCAGGTCAGCCTTGGGCTATAGAATAAGACCCTGTCTCAAAGAAAAAAAAAAAAGATACCCCTTACCCACAGCCTGGGATTTCCCACAATTCTATTGTTCCTTCCTCTCATTTCAGGTAATTCAGTACTTACTGGATGAATCTTTCATGTTGGACGAAGAAAGCCTGTATGAGTCTTCGCTCCTAATTGAACCAAAACTCCCCACATGAGGCTGTTCTCCCCACCCACTGGCGCCGCAGCATAACACAAGCTGCCCCCCAGCTGCTTCTGTGAACACCTGCTTTACGATTATTGTATATAATCGTCGCGTGCCTCTGTACTTGTTCTCCAGCGTGTGCTTCCCCGAGAATATATTATCTCTTCTTGTCCCGTAAAACCGAAATACAAATGTCTGCACTCAAAATATAGATGTCTGCACTCTCAGACTCTGCCTCCCTTTCTGTGACGCCTGCCCCTTCCAACAACTCTGCTCCGTGTCAGCCCTCCCGGGCCCTCATCTCAATCAGAAAAGGAGACAGAACCAATATGACACAAATCTCAAACTCCAGTCCTGCTTCATCTCTCCCAGCCCAGGCCCCTGGTATGGCTCAGACTGCCCAGGCATCCTCCCCAGACTGTTCCATGTGGTCATTATAACCTGGTGGGGGAGGGGAAGGAGGGAGTGGGAGAGGAGGGAAAAGCCACACCTGCTGACAGTGATGCCAATTTCCAAAGTGGCTTCTTCAGCCAAAGTCGCAGCTCTCAACAGTCCCCATTTTTCTCCCAGTAAACCTGGCTGGAAAGGGGTCCTCTCTTCTGAGAACCATGCCCTGTGCACCAAATGCCACCCTTCTAGCACCGTGCTGCCCCTGATCTAGGATGAACACTGGACAGCATGAAAAGCAGACTCAGTAGAAGTGTCCCTAGAAGTTCTCTTGGAAAATGTCATCCAAACACCAAGTTGTGATGACCCTGGTTGACCTCTGCCCAGGCTCCACTGGAGGTCAGGAATGCAAAAATGTCACTTCTCCTCTTCCTGCTGCCTGCCAGTCACTACAAGCTTATGTTGAGATACCCCGAGTCTGTATACCTTGTGGTTCCATGACATAGAATTAGGAAATCAGTAACAGAGTGTGTTTATTGCATATACTTTAGTCTTGTCTAAATGCCTTCTAGCAGGAATATAATAAGGCAGTGCTTATTCTGTGAAGATTACCACGATTTTTTTTTTAGGTTTTCGAGACAGGGTTTCTCTGTATAGCCCTGGCTGTCCTGGAACTCACTTTGTAGACCAGACTGGCCTCGGACTCAGAAATCCGCCTGCCTCTGCCTCCCGAGTGCTGATTTTAAAGGCGTGCGCCACCACGCCTGGCTTTTACCATGATTTTTTTTAAAGATTTATTTATTTATTTTATGTATGTGAGTACACTTTAGCTGTACAGATGGTTGTGAGCCATCATGTGGTTGCTGGAAATTGAACTCAGGACCTCTGTTCACTCCAGCCCTGCCTGCTCAGGCCCACTCGAGTCCCAAGCTTTATTTATTGTTATATGTACATACATTGTAGCTGTCTTCAGACACACCAGAAGAGGACGTCTGATCTCATTATGGATGGTTGTGAGGCACCATGTCGTTGCTAGGATTTGAACTCAGGACCTTCAGAAGAGCAGTAGGTTCTCTTACCCACTGAGCTATATCTCATCTCTCTAGCCCCCCATGATTTTTTTTTACATTGTACAGTAGAGAAAATACAGGTTCACTCAGAAGTGTCCGGCATACTTACTATAGCAAACAGTGTTTGCTATGAGCAATACCTAGTGGCATGAGAATCCTATTTCAAGTCCCAAAATATTTCAACTTACAGCTTGTTTGGGAAAAAAATTTCCATTTTTGTAAAAAATATGTTTCCTGATTACCCCTTGCTAATAAGCCTACTCTATCTCAAGGTGAATGGTAAGTTTTGATAGGTTTAGTTTGCTCCCACAAAAAACTATTGGATGAGAGTTGTTCCTTACCTGGGCTAGCACCAGAACTCTCAAGTGACAGTGACATAACCCCTGCTTTGGTCTGATGAGGTTGACTGATCCCATCACCTATTATTCCCAAAACAAACCACTCATAAAGCGAATGGCTTAAAGCTGTTTGCACTTCTGTCTGTGGATGACTGGGCTCTGCTGGCAGCTCTTGCTTGAGGACTGTCATTAGACTATAGCCTTGAACAGGAGCAAGGGCTTCAATCATATGAAGGTGTACTGGCCCAGATATCCAAGATGGCTGTCTCACACAGCCGGAAGTTGACGTTTGGCCAGGTGCTGCTCTGGGACTGTCAACAGGATCGTTCAGAGTGGCATCCTTATGTGACTTGAGTGTCTTGCCCTATGTCAGCTGCATCCCAAGAGTGACTGCTCCAAGTCACAGGAATAAATTTGCAAGGCTTCTTACAAACCAGCCCCAGAAACCTCAGAATGATATACAACATTCTATATGTCGTGTGCAAGGAGAGAGGATTTATGTTCTCGGTGGGAACAGGGAGGGAAGAAATGTATAGCTATCTTTCAGTGACTAGAGGAACAGACTATAAGAGTCACACTGCCAGACACAGGTGCTGAAAGTACTTTGGGGGATGCTAAGGAAGCCAGACCAGTGTGCTGGGATCAAAGTGAGCAGAGAAATGAAGTTCCATGCGAGTGAAGGCATCAAAGCTGAGAAAAGGCGAATCTGACAGGCAGAAAGGGGAGTTGGGGAGGGGCGTGCCATGCAGAGAGAGAGGGAGACAGACAGACAGACAGACAGACAAAAAGTCCCAAAGGCATGAGAGAATTACAATGTTTGAGAAATGCTAGTAAGGACGGGCAATGTGTTCATGTTCTTGGGAAAGAGGTAGGAGCACAGCAGAGGAAATCAAGCCATGGGAAGCCTGGGAGAGGACTGGCAAATGGCTCAGCAGGCAAAGGTGGCTCTTGCTGCCAAGCCTGATGACCTGAGTTTGATCTCTGGGACTCATAAGGAAATAAGAGATTTGTGTAAGTTGTCCTCCAACCACATGCACACTGTATCACATATATGTGTTTGTGTGCACACACACAAACAAATAAATGGAAACCCAGAGAAAAGGATTCCAAATGGAAGAGCACTCAAGATTTGGTAATACCATGTGTATGCATATGGCACATTCCAAAGCCTCCAAGTGAGGCTACAGGGGAAGGCGAGCAGATCAGCAAATGGGAAAGGCCTGAGCACTGCTCCCTGGAGGAGGTAGCTGGTCACTGCATTTGGTCTTTCTAGGTCTGAGTCCTGAGCCCACATCCACCTCAAAAGTCCCCTCAGCTCCACCCATAACCACCACCATCAGTCACAGGTAGAAAGCCTACCACATGTACCATGAATGGTCCCTCCTCTCACTTATGATGGGGCTAAAGAAAGGGCAGAGGAGAGAGAGAAAGATCTCCAAAGGATAAAGCCTAGATTTAACCTTCAGGTTCACCACCATGGTCATTAATCTTCATGGTCAACTTGATTAGACTTAGGATCACCTAGGAGGCTGACTTCCAACCACGTCAGGGAGAGAAAGTATTTCCAGAAAGGTCTTAAGTAAAGCAGGAACACCCACCCTAAATACATTTGGGTTTCCACAGGCTGATCCGGGGCTAGACACAAAGGGTAACAGGAGGAAGTAGCTGACAACTTGGCAATGTCACCAGCCGCCTTATGCTCCCGCCCCCGTGTCTCCTCCACCATGATGGGTTATGTCCCCTGAGCCATGAGCCAAAAATCCACTCCTCCCTTGAATTGCTTTCTGTCAGGAATTTAGTCACAGCACCAAGAGAAGCCAACACAAGCCAAGAATCACTCATTGAAAACCCAAAGTCCAAAATGTCCCCAAACCTAAAACTCCTTGATTTCCAACGCAGCACCAGGCACCACACGTGGAAACCTATATAGTTGACTTAATGAGATGGAGCACAGTCAAAAACAAGCACATCAAAAATGGTGCACCAGGGGCTGGTAAGACGGATCCGCAGTTAAGAGTGCCTCTACAGCGTGGTGGCACATGTCTTCAATCCCAGCACTCGGGACGGGGGTGGAGCAGGGCGGGCGGGGGGGGGGGGGGGGAGGTGGCAGAGGCAGGCAGATTTCTGAGTTTGGGGCCAGCCTGGTCTACAAAGTGAGTTCCAGGACAGCCAGGGCTACACGAAACCCTGTCTCAAAACAAACAAACAAACAAACAAACAAAAAAAGAGTGCCTCTACAGCATTTCCAGAGTTTGGTGCCCTGCACGCACATGGCAGCTCACAACCATCTAAAACTCCAGTCCCCAGGGACCTGACAATTGGTGCACAGACACAAATGCAAGCAAAACACCCATACACTTTAAGTAACTTTTAAAATAGCATATCAAATTACCTTCAGGCTATATGTATAAGGTGCAAAAGAAATATGCACAAATTTCACTTTTAAACTTAGGTTCCATGTCCCCAGATATTTCGTCTTATATACTGCAAAAAAAAAAAAAAAAAAAAAAAATTAAATAAAAGAAAATCCACAGAACTCAAAAAGCTCAACAAGTGTCCAAGTGAGGTCGCCTCAATTCCACTTGGGAGAGAGAAGAAAGGAATCACAAGTGGGGAGGGAGGAAGGGAGAGACCTGGGAGGGACCTGGGAGGGAAAGTGGATGGGATGGGGGGGAGGGGGTAACCTGATGGGGTATTGGGTGAGGGAAAAGGACTGAAGCCCTGAGGGCCAGCAGAAAGAATGGAAACAGGCAACCTCAGGAAATAAGAGGTTGGGGGGATCCCCCAGAATGCACCAGAGACCTGGGAGGTGAGAGACTCTCAGGACTCAAAGGGAGAGACCTTAGATGAAATGCCCAACAGTAGGGAGAGGGAACTTATTCCAGCAGGAAGACAGGACATCAAGTGAGGGATGGGGTTGCCATCCCATAGTCACACCTCTGACCCATAATTGTTCCTGTCTGAAAGAATTACAGGGATGGAAATAGAGAGAAGCCTGAGGAAAAGAAGGTCCAGCAACAGGCCCAAAGTGGGATACAACTCAAGGGGAGGTCCCAAGGTTAGTAATAGTAACACTATTACTGAGGCAAAAAGGGATGTAGCATGACTGCCAAAAGACTGAAAAAGACCCAAAAAGCAGCCTAAAGAGTCAGGTGCAGGTATTTGCACCCAACCAATGGACAGAAGCAACTGACCCCTGTTGTTGAATTAGGGAAGACTGAAAAAAGCTGAGGAAAGGGGACCCTGTAGGAGGGCCAGCAGTCTCAATTAATCTGGACCCCCGAGATCTTTCAAACCCTGGACCACCAGACAGCATACACCAGCTGATATGAAGCCCCCCCAATACACATACAGTAGAGGACTTTCCGGGTCTGTGTTCATTCAGAGATGATGCTCCTAACCCTCAAGAGACTGGAGGCCCCAGGAGGTTTAGAGGTCAGGTGAGGTGGGGGTGGGGGCATCCACCTGGAGACAGGGTGGGGTGGAGAGTAGGTGTGGGACTTGGAGCAGTCAGAGGGTGGATGGGGGAGGGGGGTACAGGGAGTGGCATATTAAGTGTAAAAAATGAATTAAAAATAAAATAAAATTTAAAAAATTCTTAACCATAAAACACTTCTGATCAAAAGTACTTCAGATAAATACTCAACCTTAAAATACTTAACACAGAATAAAAAGGTGTAGCTGTCATTTGTAATTCCCACCAGGAAGTCGAAGCACGAAGGTTGGGTAGTCAAGCCTGGGCTACATAGGACAGTAATTTTAAAAACATAAGTTAAAATAAAATAAAATAAACAGGGCTAAGACATGGCTCAGTCAGTGAAGTGCTTGTCATGAAAGTATGAGAACCTAGCCTAGTCTCCTAGAATCTATATAGCAGTGCTAAGCATGGTGGCATGGGTCTATAATGCAGAGCTAGAGACAGAAAGGTCCCTGGGGCTTACTGACTCCTTTAGTTAGGGTTTCACTGCAGTGAACAGATACCATGACCAAGGCAACTCTATAAGGTCAACACTTAATTGGGGCTTGCTTACAGGTTCAGAGGTTCAGTCCATTATCATCAAGGCAGGAACATGGCAGCATCCCAGGCAGGCATGGTGCAGACAGAGCTGAGAGTTCTACATCTTCATCTGAAGGCTGCTAGCAGAAGACTGACTTCCAGGCAGCTAGGATGAGGGTCTTAAAGCCCACACCCACAGTGACACACCTATTCCAACAGGCCATACCTCCAAATAGTGCTACTACTTCCTAGGGAAGCATATTCAAACTATGACTCTGACCTTCTATCTAACCAAATTAGTGAGCTCCATGCAATGACCAATGTGGACAGGTGCAGAGGAATGACACTGGAGACTGACCTCTGACCTCCACATACGTGCATTTGCTGACCCACATATGAACACACACAAGCTGACTGGCCATCTGGTCATCTAAACGCTGCTTTTCTTACAAAAGAGAAAGAGCAAAACAATAAAATTATTTGCTTAGCATCAGGTAACTTCCAGTTAAGACAAAAAGAAATGTGAGGATGATCTGGCCATGACACCTGCCACCACCTTGGTCGCCAGGGTTGATGCAGGTGATCTGATTGGCTAAGCAGGTGTCCCCTTCCTCCCTCATCACACTGTGTACATTCCCCCTGAAGCTGCTTGCTTTCCCCAAATACAGAAGGACTCAGAATACTGAGTATCTGCTCTCCCTGTCTAAAACCTCTAAGCAAGCTCTCAGGACCAAAGGAATTTCATTCTACTGTGACCAATCTGTTTGAAGATTTGGCTGTCATCTCTCCTTCCTATGGTTCTGTTTTGTTGTTTTGTTTTTTGTGGGGCTTCTGTATATTTATTTTAGTTTTAGTTGGTTTGTTTGGTTTGGTTGTTTGGAGACAGGGTCTCATTATGTAGCACTGGCTGGCCAAGAACTCACTGAATAGACCAGGCTGGCCTTGAACTCACTCGTAGGGATCTGTCTGCCTCTGCCTCCCCAGTGCTGAGATTAAAGACATATGCTACCACATCCAGTCCTTGGTTCTAAAGGTCAAATAAAGAGCTTAGCTTAGGGTTGATCATAGGAAACTTGAATATGAGTGACTAACTTGGTTTTTAGTCTGTTCTGTTGAAGCCCACTGCTTAGACTACAGCATCCTGTGATAGTATTTAACTCTTTTATAGAAAGGAAAGCAGGGTTTCTCCATCGAACCCAGAACTCATGTAGCTCACCTATACAGCCATCTTGTTCCAGAGAGCTCTTGTCTCTGCTTTCCAAATGCTGGCATTGCAAGATGCTATCTTGATAACCCAGCATTTATCCCAGCCTCCAGCCGTCAACCTGTTTAGCATGAGTCTTTCTACACCGAGTCTTTTGCCAGCCCCTAAGTATCCTCTAATGTAATGTTCTTAAAAGTCAAACTTCACACCCAAATTAGCAATACCCAAGATGCTGAACTTGTAAATAAGGCAAAATCAGGTACACTGGTGTTTCTCATTATGGTGGTTTGAATGGAAATGAGTTCCATAGATTCACAAGGAGTGGCACTATTCAGAGGTGTGGCCTTGTAGGAATAGGTATGACCTTGTTGGAGGAAATGTGTCACTAGGGGTAGCCTTTGAGATTTCAAATGTTCAAGCCAGGCTCAGTCTCTCTCTCTCTCTCTCTCTCTCTCTCTCTCTCTCTCTCTCTCTCTCTCTCTCTCCCTCTCTCTTCCTGCTGCCTACTGATACAGATATAGAACTCTTAGCTATCTCTCCAGCACCATGTCTCTCTTCCTGTCATAACAATAAATGGACTAAACTGCAGATCTATAAGCCAGCCCTAATTAAATAGTTTCTCTTATTAGACTTGCTGTGGTCATGGTGTCTCTTCACAGCAATAAAAACCCTAAAGTATCCATTAATAGAGGATCCTATACATCTGACTGGCATGGGACATGGTAGACTGTTTGTTGATAATGTACAAAATGCCTCTCAAGAAAGCAAATATTTCAGGAGTTAGAGAGATAGAGCAATTGCTTAGCAAACTCAAGGCCCCTGGCTCAGTCCTCAGCTCTGGAGAGGGGGTGGGAGACAACACTGCTCTGGGTTGAAATTCCTGGGAAGACAGGTTTGGGTTTTGGTGTGTCTGTATTTGACTGGCTTTCTAGGGCCCTATCCAACTCTGAGACAGCATACTGTAAAAGCTGATGCCTTCTTCTTAGTATCCTTCTTAATTACTTTTCTCATTACAGAAGCAAAATACCTGGCAAAGACAGATTAAAGATTATTCTGGTACCCAGTTCCCAGGAATAAAGTGTTCATCATGGCAGGGGAACCTATGTGTTCAGCTCACTTTCTTCTTTGGATTTAGTTCAGGACCCCTGCCCAAGCCACCTACATTCAGAGTGTCTTTTTCCACTTAGATTAATTGTCTTAGTCAGGGTTTCTATTCCTGCACAAACACCATGACCAAGAAGCAAGTTGGGGAGGAAAGGGTTTATTCGGCTTACACTTCCATGCTGCTGTTCATCACCAAAGGAAGTCAGGACTGGAACTCAAACAGGTCAGGGAGCAGGAGCTGATGCAGAGGCCATGGAGGGATGTTCTTTACTGGCTTGCCTCCTCTGGCTTGCTCAGCCTACTCTCTTATAGAACCAAGACTACCAGCCCAGAGATGGTCCCACCCACAAGGGGCCTTTCCCCCTTGATCACTAATTGAGAAAATGCCTTACAGTTGGATCTCATGGAGGCATTTCCTCAACTGAAGCTCCTTTCTCTGTGATAACTCCAGCTGTGTCAAGTTGACACACAAAACCAGCCAGTACAATTGACCCCTTGTCAACTTGACACACAAACACATCACTAGTAAGCCTCAACCCTTACATTCTTATTCATCCCCAAGATCTAAATAACTTTAAAAGTCCCACAGTCTTTACATATTCTTAAAATTTCAATCTCTTTAAAATATCCATCTCTTTTAAAATCCAAAGTCTTTTTACAATTAAAAGTCTCTTAACTGTGGGCTCCACTAAAACAGTTTCTTCCTTCAGGAGAGAAAATATCAGGGCACAGTCACAATCAAAGCAAAAATCAATCTCCAACCGTCCAACATCTGGGATCCAACTCACGATCTTCTGGGCTCCTCCAAGGGCTTGGGTCACTTCTCCAGCCATGCCCTTTGTAGCACACACGTCGTCCTCTGGGCTCCAGATGCCTGTACTCCACTGCTGCTGCTGCTCTTGGTGGTCATCTCGTGGTACTGACATCTCCAAAACACTGCATGACCCCTTCAGTCTTGGGCCTTCAATTACAACTGGGGCTGCACCTTCACCAATGGCCTTCCATGGCCTCTCACAGTGCCGAGCCTGAGCTGCTGTGTGACCCCTTCATGCCTTCAAAACCAGTACCACCTGGGTGACCCTTACACATTACCAAGTCCCACTGCAGAAGGAGTACAACCTTGGCTATCTCTGGAACACAGCCTCTTTGTGCTTTCAGAAAACACTTCCCAGAAGATGTCACCTCAACGATGCTGGTCTCTTCTTAATCACTGCTAATTACTTAGCTCCAGCTAACCAGCATCAATAGTCCCAGTAATGCAAAGTTTTTGCTTTAGTAGTTCTGGTATCTTGTTAATCACAGCTGATTCTTCAGCCCCAGCTAACCAGAACCACAGAATCTTCACAACCAAAGTAACAATGGCCCTGAAAAGAGTCTTTAATTTTCCCTCTGAAATTTCACAAACCAGGCCTCCGTCTGCACTGTTCTCAACATTATCTTCCAAGCTCCTACACAACATCTGACAGAGCTCTTAACAACAAATGGATCTTCAAGCCCAAAGTTCCAAAGTCCTTCCACAGTTCTCCCCAAAACATGGTCAGGTTGTCACAGGAATACCCCACTCTGCTGGTACCAATTTGTCTTAGTCAGGGTTTCTATTCCTGCACAAACACCATGACCAAGAAGCAAGTTGGGGAGGAAAGGGTTTATTCGGCTTACACTTCCATGCTGCTGTTCATCACCAAAGGAAGTCAGGACTGGAACTCAAACAGGTCAGGGAGCAGGAGCTGATGCAGAGGCCATGGAGGGATGTTCTTTACTGGCTTGCCTCCTCTGGCTTGCTCAGCCTACTCTCTTATAGAACCAAGACTACCAGCCCAGAGATGGTCCCACCCACAAGGGGCCTTTCCCCCTTGATCACTAATTGAGAAAATGCCTTACAGTTGGATCTCATGGAGGCATTTCCTCAACTGAAGCTCCTTTCTCTGTGATAACTCCAGCTGTGTCAAGTTGACACACAAAACCAGCCAGTACATTAATTTAACCTAGACACTGCCTTACAGACATGTTCAGACATTTGCTTCCATGAGGATACTAAATCCCATCAAACTGACAATCGAGATTAACCAGCAGGCAGTCAAGGGTACCTAGTACAACTTGCAATTTAAAGCAGCTATGAGCTATCACACCTACCTGCCCCACCACACAGCCTGGCTCCCCCAGCAAGACATGGGGGGGGGGGCAGATCCAGGTTAGTCTTGGGCCCATGGTCTCAGGGGGGGAAAGTACCAAACTGATGAGACAAGTCTGGTGCTTTCAAATGTCCTAGAACAAGCACCTAGTTGTTAAGGGTGCAAAGGACATACATCGCAGCCATATTGATTGCCTGCCTGCCTGCCTGCCTGCCTGCCCCACGATGTGGTACAAGAGTCCCTGGAT
This sequence comes from Mus caroli, assembly GCF_978045245.1. Taxonomy (NCBI): domain Eukaryota; kingdom Metazoa; phylum Chordata; class Mammalia; order Rodentia; family Muridae; genus Mus; species Mus caroli. The sequence goes on from NW_028227266.1 coordinate 88,926,604, forward strand.
GTTGCTGTCATTGTCATATGACAGTTTCTCTCTGATATCATGGAGTTCTGTGAGGCTATGACCAACGAGAACAAGACAATGGTGGTGGACACACTGGAACAGACCTTCCAGAGAGAGGCTTTTTGTAGTACCTTGAAGCTGGTGCCCCCAGGCAAGAGCTTCGTGAAGATAACCAGCGCGTACTTGGAGTGCTTCCTGGAAGCTGCCTACATCAAATGGCTGGGCCTGATGGGAAAGGTGGGAATCATTGGTGCAAAACCAAGAGCCACACTGTGCATGCCCGTGCGTGCACCACCTCTGATACTTTCCAGTCTTCTGTCCAGCTCACGGTGCTGGGAAAGCCAAGGGAGGTCTCTGGTGCCAGGAAGCTCTCAGCCCTCAGCAGGTCCTGCAGTACAGCTATGCTGAGGCAGCACAGAGTCAGCCAGCTTCTTTCCATCTGTTGTCCCCAGAGAAGACTCTCAGAGAATAGCCCCAGAGGAGGAGTTGTGGCTGTTGAGCCTAATGCTGCCCTAGGAAAGACGCATCTGTCTATCACATTATTTTTTGGTTCCTCTCTTGGTTGCTAAGATGACCCACCCCAGGCTGCAGTCAGCCTGTGTCTGGTGATTTAGATTATTTCCCCCTGGAGGTGAGACCAGAGCCACATGCTGTTGGGACATGGGTGCTGTCATGGCTTTCACTGCTGAGTTTCGGTTCTCCCTGGGAAGTTTCTGTTCTCCCTGACAAGTCCTTGAACCTTGCTCCTCAGCAAAGCTCTGTCTCTTTCCACTGAGGATGGTCTGTACACTTTCCCCAGCCATCCTTTGTGTTGATAGCCCCTACTACATTTCACCAATGACCTTTAAAGCCAGTCTTTCATGTGGCTGGCACTGACCTTGTTGGGGCTTAGAGGCTGGGGCTTGGCTCTTAATGAGAAAGGGGAGTTGGTTTTTTAGGGGTATTTTGTTTGGTTGCTTTTGGAGTTTTCTTGTTGTTGTTTGCTGTTATGTATGAAATTAATAATTGGGATTAAGGGTTGATACTTACAAAAACAAACAAACAGAAGGTTAATCATCAGTGTCCTTTGGTGGAAGTTTCACATCATGGCAAATGGGGCCACCGACATCTGGCTGCCCCTCCCCAAGCTGCTTATTCTCATCCTGTTTAATGGTCACAGTGTCTTTCCCAATGGTAGTCCTGGTGAGGAGTATAAAGGAGCCACCCAGACTCACCCACCTGCCCCATGGAGTGAGTTCCTGTGTGTGCATTCCTAGGTAACACACATCCTGACTCCTACACGGATGACTCCATTGAGGAGAAGCAGCCCACAGGTGAGGTAACTCCCACACTTCCAGCTCCAGCTGCCACCACCCAGTCTGTAGGCGCTAGACCCTTAGAGCCAACTGTCAAGGCACTGTCCCTGCACCCACCTCCAACACACCCTACCATGCTGACTTGTCACTTCTGTCATCTTCCCTGCCATTCCCATCCCCTCGGCTAACACTCTGATCCACTTTTGTCAACAATGCTGTCAGAGAAGTGTAGAAATGTTTTGAAACCAAAGAGAAGATAATGAATGCTCCTGTAATACTATAACATACTAAACACACTGAATTGCACACTTTAAACTGCTGGGGTGTTTTTGTTGTTCTTTTTGTTTGTTTGGGTTTCTTTTTGGCTCTCGGTATGTATCCCTGGCTGACTTGATACTCACCATGTAGACCAGCCTGGCCTCAAACTTTCAGAGTTTGAAAGTGCTGCCTTTGCCAAGTGGTGGAAACACAGGCATGCACCACCAGGCCCAGCCTAAAATGATTCATTTGCTTATGATGTGTGAATTTAAACTCAATGTCAAACCAAAATCCTGGGCAGTGAAGCACACCTGCAGTCCCAGGTACCAGGGCTGAGACAGAAGAACCACTTGAGCCCAGGAATTCAGGGCTGGGTGTACTATGCCCATAAAGCAGTGGTGCTAAGGCTGAGACTGTGGCTCTGGTCTCTCAGGTGCAGACACTTACCAGTTTGCCTAAGGAGGGGAGCCTTTGCACTAGTGGGAAGCTGTGAACGTCCGGACTCCTGTGCAGGACCCACGTCTGTGAAGAAGTCTGCACTCCAGCCCTTGGAGAGCCCTTACTAGAAAGAGTAAGGCCCAGGGTTCCATGGCCAGCACAAAATCAAATAAAAGCAATCCCTTAATAGAAACCCAGGGCTCCTGGTAGAAAGGAATCTCCAACTATCCCAGGTAAGTCAGGCCCCTAATGGGAATGTGCTGAGGTGTGCAGAGAACAAGAAGGACAGATGTTTTGAGTGGGGCCATGATAGGTGGCAGGGCCAACCTGAGATATAATGGTTCAGGAAGTACCATATCATGGAACGATGGCGAAATGCTGCTGATCCCTGTTGGCCAATCTGATTCCATGAAGGTGCAGTCAGGCCTTTCCTCAGACCTTATCACCTTATCTGTGATGTTGGATGTTTACCAAGCACTTAGCCCCCATACTCAGACCAAGTGACTCATGGACCAGAAACAGTCTGGGCCACTTCTGAGTACCAGAAAGGGAAACCAGAGAACTCTGCCCACAGGGAGAGTGCTCACCAGTCTCCAGGACAGTCTCCTTGATTTGCATAAGGGTCTGGGCCCACAACCCACTTTCAACCCCACCCCAACCACAAATGTACAGCCTCTGTGCCTGCCTGACTTTGTTCCCTTTATGCCTTCAATATCTCCAAATCACAAGTCACCTGGAACCCAAAACTCAACAAGGTCAATACCAACAAGCCTTTTGCTATCTGACTCAGAATAAGCAATGCCCAGGGTTTAAAGTTCTGCCCTTGAATGTGTAAGAATGTCACCCTCCATTTGTCACCAATGAGGGCAAGGTACAGGGTCGCTGTGGATCTCTAGTACCTCTAGCCCACAGTATGGTATAGGCAAAGCCTCTCAGACTACCACCAGCCAAAGGATGCAAGAGTGTTCTTAATCAGGCTCCTCGGGAGGCCCTATAAGTCAGACAGAATCAAACAAGACCTACGGTGTGAAGTACGGGCAATTAGCTTAGGAATTCAGGAAGAGGGGATTTCCAATGTGGGTAAGAAGGGTGTGGCTGTAGAGAAGTACAGAGGAGAGTTAAAGGTGGCTCTGTGCCCAAAACAGGCAGCCGAACTGTGGGACAATGTATGCAGTAGTGATCAGTATAATCTGAGTAGAGATGTGTCACAGAGGATCTAAAATTTCCAATAAAAGTGAGTGTGGATGTAGTGAGAATCTATGAATAATGGGAGAATTATTACAGGGAGCACAGCAAAGATGACCACTCAGACACGGTGTTTAACCAATTAATGTCTTTATTCCAGCTGTCTGGGACCCCATCCTAATGTTTGAGGACCTAGGTGTGGTCCCGAGTATACAGAACATGAGGTTCTTACAGGCAGAAAGGCCTCATGGAGGCTTCTAGTTCAGCAGCAGCTACAGAGGGGCCTTCATAGAGTTAGCAGTTTGAAGACAACACTTTTAACTGAGGCTAAAATAAGTGATTAGGCAGCTGGGGAGGGGTTCCGAACAAACAGGCAGCTAAGATAAATAGCAGAAGGAGGTTCTGCACCAACAGGCCATTTTAACAAAGGCTAAAGATAAGTTAGCTAGGACATCCTGACCCTTTGCTCCTAGAATAGAGTTGGGTAATTTTCCATGGAATTCTCCATCAAGGAGACCAGATTCTAGTTAAACTTGGAAACAGGCCTCATCAAGAATACAAGACGGGGGAACCTCTGCACTGTCTTGCCCCATCACAGAATAAAAGGAGGCCCTGAGGAGGAAACTGGAGGCAGATGTGTTCTGACCTTCCTCCGATGCAGATGTGCAACCAGCTGAGACTGGATAGGTTCCCACACAATGGAGCAGAAGGGACTTAAGGGAATGTCTATAGGTTGGTGTATGGTAATGAGATCAGGGTTAGAAAGAGAGCCGTGAGCCACACCAGTTGCAAAATTTACGAGAGTTCCCACTCAGTAGTTAACACTCGTCATATTTTAATGCAGTGGCTTAAGACACAGACTTACCCCATTGGCCTTAAATGTCTGATATATCTTCTGTACCTCCCAAGTGCTTGGATTACAGGTGTGCATCACCATACCTGGCTTATGCAATACATGTGAGTTGAGGAGAAGTGTTGAAACAATGTCTTATGTTGCCCAGGTTGACCCAAACTTGCCTTGGTCTCTCCATCTTCCTGCCTCTCGCTCCTAAGTACTGGGACTACTGCATATACCACCATACCTGCTTGTTTAATGCAAACATGTTTCATCAATATTTTTTTGAGACACAGTCTTGCTATGTAGCCCAGACTGGCTTTTCTCAGGGTAATTCTTGACCTCCCAAGTGCCAGGATTACAGAGCTGCACCATCATACCCAGCTAAAAAATAAAAGATATGTAATGTCAGATAATCCATACGTAGCAATGCATCCCATTCTTAGTTTTGATAGATTTACTTGTCTTACTTTGTGCGTGAATGTTTTGTCAGCTTGTATATATGAGCACATCATGTGTGTGCTTGTTGGATCTGCTGGAACTGGGGTTAGAAATGGCTGGGAGGCACCATGTGGGGTCTGGGAATTAAGTGCAGGTCCTCTGCAAGAACGACAAATGCTCTCACCTATTGAACCATCTCTTCAGAACCCATGTTAAAGTGAACACTGTCTGAGGATGCTTTACACAGCTTGACCTTACTCTTCCTCAAGGCTGGACTGTGTTGTAAGGCCAGCCTCTGGGCTCCTCCACAGGCTAGGTTACAGAAGATAGCTTTTGGTGCTCAGCCAAGAGATGCTATTATCCTTATTCCTTGCCCTCCCTGGGGACAAACACTGCCTTGTGCAATCAGAAAACATTCTTCCAAGGGCTCTTCTCTGACCCACAGTGATGGGAAGTGATCAAAGTGGCTAAGCAGGATGTCATCTTATCTAAAATAGAGCTAACAAAAGGCCCAAGTTACTTTACAATCCAACCTAAGCCATTCTGGTGGCTGAAGCTCCTTCCTGCCCATTAGATGAAAATTACAGAAGACTCACACCTTTGTGGACTAAGACCCTGTACTAGTCCCCACCAGCCAAGACCTGGAGTCAAAATACAATCACTCACAATAAACCTCAAGAAGCTAAGACTCGGTGGCCCAGATGATGGGAAGTAGGCAAGAGAGAAGTAATGGCTTCCTTTCTCAACAGGCCAGTTTCATTTGCTGTGATACCAACGTTCCCTCTATCTTCAATTAATCCTTACATACAGAAAAGTAAGTTTTGGGCATGGTGGTGAACACCTGTAATTCCAGCTAAGGCAGGAGGACTATTTCAGTATCTAGGCCAGCCTGAGACTTCATAGGGAGTGGTGTATCAAAACAAAACAACCAAGTCATCTAGTTCTAATTAGTAACTTGCCTATATTCTCCCTCCCTACCCCAACATACCTTGCAAGAAAAAGAACTGACAAGCTAATCCTCTCTTATCTAGTCCTTTTGATTTTCAAGACAGGGTTTTCCTGTGTAGCCTAGGCTGTTCCAGAACTCACTCCATAGGCTGGCCTCACACTCCTAGAGATCCTCCTGCCTCTCCCCTCTGAGTGCTGGAATAAAAAGTGTGTGCCACCACTGTCCATCATATGTGTGTGTGGGGGGGGTCTTTTTGTTGTTTTCCAAATATTCTCTATCTTTGTGTAGCCAGTCAGGACCCTCATTCTATTTAAAGGCAGAAGGATTGCCAGATTGTAAAACTGACAATAAACCAGCCCCATGACAAGTACATATTAAATTCCAGTAGTCATGATGCTGAGGCAGGTGGATCACTACTTTAAGACAACCTCAGGCTACATGCCAAGACTCTATAAAGAAAGAAAAGAAGGAAGGAAGGAAGGAAGGAAGGAAGGAAGGAAGGAAGGAAGGAAGGAAGGAAGGAAGGAAGGAAGGAAGGAAGGAAGAGAGGGAGGGAGGGAGGGAGGGAGGGAGGGAGGGAGGCAGGCAGGCAGGCAGGCAGGCAGGCAGGCAGGCAGGCAGGCAGAGAGACAACAGAAAGGCTATTAATGTGTTTACACTGTAATATTAGGAATGGTGATCTTTACCTTTAATCCCAGCACTCAGGAGGCAAAGGCAGGCAGATTTCTGTGAGATCAAGAGCATCCTCATATACATAGCAAGTTCCAGGCTATATAATGAGACCCTGTCTCAAAAATAGCTGATTAAATAAATAAATAAACTGTAGTTTTGTCCTTTGCCACATACATCTGTATTCATTAGTATTCTCACCACACACTTGGGTCAGTTGTCTCTGCATTCATCCATCACTCCTTTAATCTATATATCCATTTCCCCTTCCACCCATCCACCCAGTAGTACAATCATGGCAAGTCTGTTATGAAAGTAACCAACCATTGACTTTTTTTTAATTAAAATACTATTATATCATTTTGCCTTTCCCTTCTGACATTCTCCTTGATCCCTCTCAAATTCATAGCTCTATTTTTAATTACTATATATATAGAGAGAGAGAGAGATAAACAAATAAACAAATAAAACCTGCTCAGTTTATATAATGTTACTTGAATGTGTATGACTTCAAGACTGACCACTTGGTACTCATCTATCCATCCAGTCATGTATTATCCCGTCATAAAGCTGTTTTCCACCCCTACTTTCTAGCCATCTGTATGTACATTCCCATAGTCGGCATCCAACCATTTACGTATTTCTTACCCCGTGTATAAAACTAGCGAATGGAAAGAGCTCCAACACTCAGCATTAGACTTCTTCAGCTTCTCTAGGTCTTTGTGTTTTTGAGCTTGTGTCTGTTTAGAAGGCGTCCTATTGCTGAAGATGCCGCCTGCTTTGTTTTCAGGATCTAGCGCAATCAGCTGGAACTTGGTTGGACGCTTCCTCCTTGTGAGATAGTCCTTAGAGCTGGAAAGTGCTCTGGAAGCTTGGGGGGAAGCTGACATCAGTAGTCTTATTCAGCTGTGGGCTCTGCGTGCTACACTACCAACTGGCCAGGCAAGACATGACATGTCCAGTAGTACAATCATGGCAAGTCTGTTATGAAAGTAACCAACCATTGACTTTTTTTTAATTAAAATACTATTATATCATTTTGCCTTTCCCTTCTGACATTCTCCTTGATCTCTCTCAAATTCATAGCTCTATTTTTAATTACTATATATATAGAGAGAGAGAGATAAACAAATAAAACCTGCTCAGTTTATATAATGTTACTTGAATGTGTATGACTTCAAGACTGACCACTTGGTACTAGGTAACCAACTGTAGAGGTTCTTCCATGGTGTTGTGGTTTGAATATGCCTGACCCAAGAAGTGGCACTACTTGTTGGAGTAGGTGTGTCACTATGGGTGTGGATTTTAAGACCCTCATCCTAGCTGCCTGGAAGCTAGAGACTGTCTAACAAATACCCCAACACTAGGCATGAGATGTTCCCTTTTGAGTTTCCTGCCTAGGAGTGAACTGCTCTATCCCAGTCACCTGAGTGCTCAGACATGAGTAATAACTTACACAGGTCCCGTGATGACTAAAGAAACTTAATAAGGAGCCAGGTATCGCTTAAGGGCTGTTGACCTTTCTGTTCTGGAAATCCTGGGAGATCCTAGTGGCCTGCAAGTGAGATAAGAATAGATAAGATAATGGGAGGTGAGATGCTGACAGCCACCTTTGCTTCTGTAAAATCTGCTTACCGCTAAGGAAAAGGGGCTGATGGCCTTTTTGTCATCCTACAAAGGGAAGGAAAGACTCCGAAGGAAGTAAAACAAAGTTCTTGCTGGTCTGTGAGTTAGGTGGATATCTGTAATGCATACCTTTCTATTGTCTGCCCTTGATATGTCTCTTAGCCTCCACTTCTGCACAACACACTGTATTGGCTCTAAGTCCTTCTGCTAGCAGTAAGAATAAATTCATTTAATCTAAATTTAAATTGAGTCTAAATCTCTGCTTTCTCCCCACGGTTTGAGTGCCATGACAGGGTCAAGAAATAATTGTGGGGATAAATATAATCAAAATACAGTTTATGCAAGTGTGAAAATATCATAATGAAATCTATTATTGTATGTAATTAATATAGTCTAACAAAAAAAAAAAAACTAAAAAGGGAGGGCAGCTAGATGGCTCAGGAAGTGAAGGCATTTGCCAGTAGACCAGATGGCCTGAGTCTGGATGGATGAACTCTGGGGCCCACACAATTGGAGAGAACCAACTCCTACAAATTGTATTCTTGCTTCTACGTGCTGTGGCACGCATATGCACACAACACACACACAAACACACCCACACACAATAATATGCATATCTTTAACTTTGAAAAGTAAAATTATTGAAAGAAACCTGGCAGGGTTTTTACAATCATCAAACGACAAATTCCACTTAACCAGTGGCCACCATCTTGTTCACACAATCACTGTTGTCATAACAAGACACCGTGGGTTGAGCCCAGAGTTGAATCTGCTCACAACCCAGGCTACTGCTAAGACGTTAACTCTGGAAGACTGTAGGGTAACAGTCTGAGATGAGAAAAAGTTAGGGAGACAGGGAGGCAGCAAATTTGCCTTGAGAAAAAAAAAAAAATGAGTGGAGACTAGCCACCAGGAGGCATTCTACAGGCAGCTTGGCCATAGAGTCAAGAAGCTGTCATTGGCTGCACTCAAATGCCCTCCTGACGCTGCCTGGGATTCTGGGCCTAGAAGGTTAGTTAGGAAGGTAGACAAGTCTCAGTTTCCTTCATCCACTGTCACAGTTTCACAGTGTACGTGCACACACACACACGTGTGTGTGTGTGTGTGTGTGTGTGTGTGTGTGTGTGTGTGTACATGTGTGTGATACATGTGGAAAACGGAACTCAACATAAAGTACCTTGGGTGTGATCTTCAGATGCCATCTACCCTGTTTTTATCTAGCAAGGACCCTCCCTGGAACCTGGGGTGCAATGATTCAATTAGGCTGGTTGGCCTTCAATCACTAAGGATATGCCTGCTTCTTCCCCACCATTAATGGGGTTATACACTTGAGTCACTAGACCCAGATTGTATATAGGTGCTGGGAGTTGAACTCAGTTGAACTCCTTATGCTTGCACTTTCCTAACTAAGCCTGGAGCTCAGTGCTCAGTTATCCAGGAATTCCATGTTCCACTTCCAGATCAGTTGGGGCTTAGCCAAGACACTCACAGGCTCAGTCACCTCATCTAGATGAGGATAAAGAGTCCAGACTCCCAACGTTCATCCCTGTGAAGCCTGTGGCACTTGAAGGCAGTGAGTTTAAACCACAGAGCCTGTTCTCTTGACCTCTCCTATGATAGACCTCTTATGCTTTCTCCAGCCTTCTGTCACCAGAGGAAGGGACTTGACTGAGTATCTCACTTCCTCATTTCTACATACTCATTGCTACAGACCTAGCAGCTTGGAGCAGCATACATATATTCCCAAACAGCCCGTGGTTCAGAGATCACATGGTCTTCATGACACTCCCTGCTCTCGAGGTCTCCACAATCAAAATGAAAGTGGCTGAGAAGCATCTGAAAAAAATGTTCAACATCCTTAACCATCAGGGAAATGCAAATTAAAACAACCCTGAGATTCCACCTCACACCAGTCAGAATGGCTAAGATAAAAAATTCAGGTGACAGCAGATGCTGGCAAGGATGTGGAGAAAGAGGAACACTCCTCCATTCCTGGTGGAATTGCAAGCTTGTACAATCACTCTGGAAAATCACTCTGGCAGTTCCTCAAAAAATTGGACATAATACTACCGGAAGATCCAGCAATACCTCTCCTGGGCATATACCCATAAAATGTTCCAACTTGTAGTAAGGACACATGCTCCACTATGTTCATAGCAGCCTTATTTATAATAGCCAGAAGCTGGAAATAACCCAGATGTCCCTCAACAGAGGAATGGATACAGAAAATGTGGTACATTTACACAATGGAGTACTACTCAGCAATTAAAAACAATGAATTTATGAAATTCTTAGGCAAATGGATGGATCTAGAGGATATCATCCTGACTGAGGTAACCCAACCACAAAAGAACACACATGATAAGACACATGATAACACACTCACTGATAAGCGATATTAACCCAGAAATTTAGACTACCCAAGATACAATTTGCAAAACACAAAAAACTCAAGAAGAAGGAAGATCAAAATGTGGATACCTCGTTCCTGCTTAGAATGGGGAACAAAATACCCATGGAAGGAGTTACAAAGTTCAGAGCTGAGACGGAAGAAAGGACCATCCAGAGATTGCCCCACCCGGGCATACATCCCATATACAACCACCAAAACCAGATACTATTGCATATGCCAGAAAGATTTTGACAACAGGGCCCTGATATAGCTATCTCTTGTGAGGCTATGCCAGTGCTGGCAAATACAGAAGTGGATGCTCACAGTCAGCTATTGGATGGAACACAGGGTCCCTAATGGAGGAACTAAAGAAAATACCCAAGTTGCTGAAGGGGTCTGTAACCCTATAGGAGGAACAACAATATGAACCAACCAGTACCCCCCCCCCAGAGCTGTGTCTCTAGTTGCATATGTAGCAGAGGATGGCCTAGTCCGCCATCAGTGGGAGGAGAGGCCCTTGGTCTTGTAAAGATCATAAGTCCCAGTACAGGGGAATGCCAGGGCCAGGAAGCAGGAGTGGGTGGGTTGGGGAGCAGGGCAGGGGGAGGGTATAGGGGACTTTCAGGATAGCATTTGAAATGTAAATGAAGAAAATATCTAATGAAGAAAAGAAAGAAGCCGGGTGGGCAGGCGTGGTGGCGCAAGCCTTTAATCCCAGCACTGGGGAGGCAGAGGCAGGCAAATTTCTGAGTTCAAGGCTAGCCTGGTCTACAAAGTGAGTTCCAGAACAGCCAGGGCTATACAGAGAAACCCTGTCTTGAAAAACCAAACAAACAAACAAAAACAAAAAAAAAAGCCAAAAAAAAAAAAAAAGAGAGAGAGAGAGAAAAAAAGAAAGAAGAAAGAAAGTACCTGGGAGAGTTCTCCTTTCTCAAGGACCTGGAGGCAAACTAGCTTCTGAAGTCACTTCGATTGTTGAGAGAATTCAATGCCATGTCGTTATAGGACTCAGATTCCTTAGCTGGAGTCAAGCAAGGCCCTTCCAGCCCAAAGAGTCCACCCGTTTTCCTTGGCTTGTGCTTTCTGATTCTTGGGATTCTAAGCTCTCTGGCTCACTTCCTGCACCACCCCTTCCCGAGTTTGTAGCTGTTGTTTGTTTTCTCTTTTTAGATAAGGTCTAGTGTAGCCTAGCCTGGCCTCTCACTGTAACTCTCCAGTATGCCTTTGTCCTTTTGATTCCCCTGCCTGAGTGCTGAAATGATAAGCATAAACTACTGTGCTACATGTCATATGCTGCTAGGGATTTTGTTGTTTTGCTTTTGTTTTTCAAGACAGTGTGTCTCCCTGTAGCCCTGGCCTTCTTGGCACTGGATCTGTAGACCAGGCTGGCCTGAAGCTAACACACTCTGCCTCCCAGAGTGCTGAGATTAAAGGCAGGCATCACCACCCTGCCCCTCAGCTAATGCTAGAGATCAAACCCAGGATTTCCTGCATGCTAAGAAAATATACTACCAACTGATTTACAGCCCCAGTCTTTCCTCTCTGCCCAATTTTCCCTCCTCTTCTGATTTCCTCTGACCTCATTTTCTCCCTCACCTCTGTTCCTCCTACTGTAACAGGGTCTCAGACCCTCAGAAGGCCCAGGTCTTAGAACAACTGACTCCAATTATGGAAATACCACTCAGGCCACAAAACTTATTGAGGAGAGAGCACCACCTGCCAAATGAAAACAAAGACTTAATCCATCAAAGCCCATAGTTCTGGGAAAGTCTCTAAATGTACTAACCTTGCTTTTGGCTTCTGTGGTTCCGCTTCTGGCTAACTGTGCTTGTTAACTGAAGTCTGTCAACAAGAATATGGGTTTTGTGCTTAAAAGCTCACCCTGAAATAATCTCTGGCCAGCTAATAAAGACTTCCTATTGGCTTAAACTTATGTAGAGCAAGCAGTCTTCTCTAGTGGAGACCCTATAACATTCTGCCTTTGAGGGTCCTGTGATTGATTACAAGGCTCCCAAACTGATTGTGTTTTAAGGTCAATTAGCTTGGGGTCAATTTCAGATGTAAAGTCCTTTTCCGGCAGTACTCAGATAACCTGAAGAAAGGGACCTGCAGCATCTACCCAGAGCCTGTCCCCACAAAGCTCTGCCACCAGCACCAGCCTTCAATATCTTCACTGCAGACGCAAAGAAGTCAAGATCCTCACAGCTGCACAGGCAGACGCCAGCTGACTTCACTAGGGCAGACAAATTCACCATCAAAGCAGGTTCCAAGAAGCACAACTTGTGGGAGTGGCCAACCGATGACTGGTCCAGCTTGAGACCCATACCAAGAGAGGGAGCCCACCCATGACACTGCCTGGAAGACTAGGAACCGGAGGCTGGAGAGCCCAGAGTCCCACAACAGAACCAAACACAATTCTCAAAAAAAAAAAAAAAAAGAAAGAAAGAAAAAAAGAAAAAAAACGAAAGAAAGAGAAAGAAAGAAAAGAAAAGGAAAAAAAAAAAAGAAAGTCAATGAAATAATTCCTAATAATACTAAGCTATACTAGTAGACCCAAGCCTAGCATAATTGCCATCAGAGAGGTTTCATCCAGCAACTGTTGGGAGCAGATGCAGACCCACAGCCAAACACACTCAGGAAATCCTGCAGAAGAGAGAAAGAAAGGATTGTAGGTACCAGAGGGGTCAAGGACACTACAAATCGCAGAACCAACTAACCGGGGTTCATAGGAGCTTATAAAGACAGAACTGATATCAGGGAGCCTGCATGGGTCTGACCTAGGTCCTCTAAATATATGTTCCCATGTATAGCTTGGTCTTCTTATGGAATTCCTACAAGTGGGAGTGGGCGTGGCTGTCCTTGACTCTTTTGACAGCTTTTGAAACCCTTCTCCTACTGGCTTGCCTCAGCTGGTTTTAATATGAGGGGATGTACCTAGTCTTATTGCAACTTGGTATGACATATTTATTTGATATCCCTGGAAGGCCTGCCTTTTTCTGATGGGAAATAGAGGAAGAGTGGGTCTAAGGGATGGGGGGAAGCTAGGGGGGTCTGGAAGAACAGTGGGGAGGGGAAACTTCGATCAGGATGTAATATCTGCGAGAAGAATAAAAAGTAAAATAGAATAGAAATCAGGTGCCACAAGCTTGGGACACAGACTGCATCTGGACTTTGAAGAAGCCCACATGTGGCCATGCTCAGGGCTCCCCTACCACACTTTTCTTGTGACTATATTTAACCCTGCTGGGAGACAAGGCCACTTAACCCATTTTGCAGATGAGGAAACGGAAGGCCTCTAAGGGCAAAACATTTGTTCAGGTGACAGGTGGGATTTGTGGTAACTCTAGAATGACACATTGGTACCCAAGAGACCAGGTGGGAACCCCTCCACTTCTCACTAACCCAGTGGCCTCTGCCCTCTGGATGATCTACAATTGCTAAGCCATGGGACCAGTCCTGGACCAATTCAATATGCAGGGACCTTAAAACCTACCACTCTCCAGAAGGCCAGAGTGACAGAATGGGGAAGCAGTCTCCACGCCCTGCAGAGTAGGACATCTGTAATAGAGGATATCTTCATCAGACCAGGAACTTACAGTCCACATAGCAACTGTGCAGGCTCACTTCAGAGATGCTGTCCTTTCTTCCGGAAGAGCATCTGCTTCTTCTTCTGATACAAGTGCAAGTGCAGGAGTTGGAGAGGTGGCTCAGCGTATCCATCAGAAAGATACTTGTCCACCAAGCATGAGGACCAGACTTCAAATCCCCAGAACTAAAACTAAAACACAAACAGGTTTGGTGCCTTCTGCTTACGCGCAGCATTCCAGAGGCAGGAACAGGAGCACAACCATAACAAGCCGACTGGCTAGGATAGCTAGAATCTGCTCAGTAAATAAAGCAAACGATCAAGAAAGACACCCAGAGGCGACTTGGGTCCTCAATATGCATGTGCACACTCACTTGTGCATGAAACACCTGCCATAGGCATGACCACAATTGAAAGTGCGTGCATGCATGTGTTTGGCAAAAAAAAAAAAAAGTATAATAAATAAAATGCAAATGCTCCTCAGCTTCCGTAGTTGAAAACACTATAAATCAAGAGTACGTTTTACTATATATCCAATTTATCAAACGTCACGGCTTTGCCCAGCTTACTGAAAATGTGTTCAAAAGCCAACCTTCGCCAACAGTTGGGCAAGACCATTTGTCAAATAAAACCCATTACATAATAAAGACCAAAGACCAAAACAGCTCAAGCCATTTGCCTCACAGAGTTTGTATCAGAATGCCAGCTGCTTCCCCTCAGTAGCTCTGCTGACTGGAGCCACAGGTCACTGAAGCTGCCATCCTGGAAAGAGCTCAAAACTCAAAATTGAAACACATTGTCTTAGTTGGGGTTTCTATTCTTGCACAAACATCATGACCAAGAAGCAAGTTGGGGAGGAAAGGGTTTATTCAGCTTACATTTCCATACTGCTGTTCATCACCAAGGAAGTCAGGACTAGAACTCAAGCAAGTCAGGGAGCAGAAGCTGATGCAGAGGCCATGGAGGGATGTTCCTTACCTGCTTGCTTCCCCTGGCTTGCTCAGCCTGGTCTCTTATAGAACCAAGACTACCAGCCCAGAGATGGTCCCACCCCCAAGGGGCCTTTCCCCCTTGATCACTAATTGAGAAAATGCCTTACAGTTGGATCTCATGGAGGCATTTCCTCAACTGAAGCTCCTTTCTCTGTGATAACTCCAGCTGTGTCAAGTTGGCACACAAAACCAGCCAGTACACACATCAAGTCAAAAATCTTAAAATGGGAACCCTTTGCACACTATCTGTCCTTGGAGCCATACTCCAGGCCTGTCAGAACCAATCAGTGTAGATTCAGTGTCCACATGTCCAGAGTATCTGAAAGATGTGCCTTTGTGTGGTGGCTTTTGGTTCAGTTTGTCTATTTGGCTATTTGTGGGGGAAGGGGTGTGTGTGTGTTTATAGGAGTACTAGGCATTGAACTTATTCAAGGCTTATATGAGAACCTTCTGCATGATGGACCATGCTCGCTGAGTTACATCCATAGTCTCAGGGCTTCTTAAATAGAATTCTGAAAACTGGTCAAAGCCACTAGACCAGTAGTTTCAACCTCATTTTATGGTGATCCCCCAACCATTAGATTATTTTTGTTGCTATGTCATAACTGTACATTTGATACTCTTATAAATAGTATCATAAATAGTATTATAAATAGTATATAAATATCTGTGTTTTTCGATGGTCTTAGGTGGCCCCTTTTAAAGGGTCACTTGACCCCCAGGTAGAGAACCACCTTACTATACTTAATTCTAAAAGACTTCTGGAATCTCTTCCTCCTGGCACTAGAAAGGCAGAATCTGAAAGAACCTAGTGGGGAAACCCCCACCCAACTCCCGATTCAGCGTGCACCCAAGAATCACGAATAGAACACAACACCTTGATGTAACAACACGAGGTATTTTAATGGCGGAGCTCCGGGTCGAAACGTATCTCACACAGGAGACAGTGGATTCGACCACGAGGCTTGGAAGCTAGGGGTTTTTATAGAAAAGGAGTGGGGCTGGGGGAGGAATTGGCGCGGTTTTACATGATTGGTCCATTTAAACATCAGCAGCCTGAGGTCAGAGGGGTGGGAGATAGGGAAGCGATGGGCCTGCCCGGGCGTCCTGGTCTGTTCTGCTATGTTCTCAGCCCCAGGTTTCAAAGCTCACAAACAACTCTTTGGGCTATTTGACATACATTACATGAATCACAGGTCTCAAGTTTTATTTCCTTTCATTCCCCTCTTCTTCTGTTTAGACTAATTCTAATCATAGAATTTTAGAGATTGGTGTCCCCTAACTCTTCATCTACCTGAACTATAGGTTGATATTGCCTTTGAAGAACCATGAGTTTTACTGTATCAATTCTACTCTGGATAAAAGCCATTCCTCTATTTATTATACAGGGGCCGAAAACTAAAGCTAAGCATATCATAAGGATTGGTCCAGCTACAGCGGAAATCAAAGAAGTTATCCAAGATGGTCGTGATTCAAACCACGACTCAAACCACCCCCGTTGAGCATCCCGTTCCCGTTTCCTTCGCTCTAATCTTTTTCTCAGTTTCTGC
The DNA here is from genome assembly GCF_978045245.1 of Mus caroli. NCBI lineage: Eukaryota > Metazoa > Chordata > Mammalia > Rodentia > Muridae > Mus > Mus caroli. The sequence goes on from NW_028227266.1 coordinate 88,942,820, forward strand.
ATAGAGTCTCTAACTATTCCTGTATGATCTGCATAGAAGCAGCACTCTTCTTTAAGGGCAGCACACAGTCCTCCTTCCTTTAGGAACAACAAATCAAGACCTCTCCTGTTCTGCAAAACTACCTTAGACAGGGAGGTCAAAGATTTTTCTAAAGCGTCAATGGACTTCTCTATTGCCGCTAGGTCTTCATTGACAGCATCCCTCAAAGACTGAATTCCCTGTCTTCCTTTTATCAAAGCTGACACTCCTGTCCCCACTCCTACTGCCATACCTATTCCCAAGAATGCAGCCAGGGTTAAAGTAATTGGTTCTCTTTTCGACCGCCGGCCAGCATAGCTTTCTTCTAAACTGGATGCAGGGTGATAATATACGCGGGGTAACAGCTGGATCATGACACAAAAATCATGAGATGAATTAAAAACCTTAGTTGATACACAGGGAGTAAGTCCTGTATTGCAAGCCCACCATCCAACCGGGGAAGGTACAAGATAGTAATTAGCTTCCGTTCTGGACACGGACTGAATTTGTCCGCATAGGTGTTTGTGAGTGGAAGGTGGGGTGCCTATACAGAGACCTGGACTCCTCGCAGATACTTCAGTCAGGGTCAGTTTTTGTCCTGTTCCCCAAGAGCAGGAAGTATGGCTGCTGGTTCTGTTGAAATCTCCATTGAAAGCAATTTCTTCATAATAAGGCGGACCCGAGGTCAGGCATAGCCAGCAGTCCTCAGTAGCCCTTGGATCAGTTTTATTAAGGGCATAAAAGGCTCCTCTCACTAGGTTAAACATCCTCTGTCTTGTTGAAGGAATCTCAGGGGTAATAATTAGAGGTGCCTGAGGAGTGGGAGGTTGGGTGATAGCAGCCATACTAAGAGGGTCCGCAATCACCGGAGTAGGCTGAGGAATAGTATGGGTGAGGGGTGTGGACTTGGTTGGGGGGCCTAAAGGATTGTAGGGGGTCTCTACTTTTAGTCTGATGGTGAACAATAATCCCTCATCATATCTTTCCTTGTAAATCCTAAGACCCCAGGTATACCCTTTTGTCCATCCCAGAGCTCTTTTCCCTGGTTCAGTAAAGGTGACACGGAGCGGATGGCACCAGTCAGTACACTCGTCTAGGTCGAATCCTCCAGGTACATAAGACGCTAGGGAATAGTTGGCTGTTACTTTAATATAGTCCCAGCTTGAGGAGGGCTTCCAGTGGGCTGTACCTGAAGTCTCGCAACCCCAGCTCTTGCAATAGAAGTCAGCCTTACCTCCACATGTTGGATTAAGGGATTGACTTCGGTGGGGCCCGGGACAGACATAGAAGGGATGGGTTCGAAGCATACTTCTATCCCTTTGGTTAGAGCAACCACCCCATGGGTCTCTCGAATGTTTTTCTACGTACGGAGGGGGTGTTAAAGGTGCCCTCTGAATGTCAGAGTACCCCTCCAAGTCCCATCCAGGAGGGGCTCCTATAGCCAACTTACAGATGTCAGGGAAAAGATCAGGCCACCAAGTCCACAGAGGGTGTACCTCGGCGATTGTCCATACAGTCCTACCCCCCTCATTGAGTACCTCCCACGTTTGTTGAACAGGACTGTGGGGGTTGAAGTCCTTTGGGATCGCTCTTACGAAGCAGGCGCAACTTAAAAGGGTTAGTAGTCTTCTCCAAAGTCCACTCATCATGGCTGACTCCAGGGGGTGCTCTCTTGACGTGGGATGCGTGGACCCAAGTGGGGATTCCTTCCACTTTGACCGCGGTGGGCGTTGTCAGTAGCACCAAGTAGGGTCCCTTCCACCTCGGTTCTAGGTTTCCCGCTCGGTGTCTCCTCACCAGGACTGCGTCTCCTACTTCAAACTGGTGCGGCACCTGTGTGTCACCAGCAACATAGGTTTCTTTTAGCTGTTCCCAGACCTCTTTTCTTACTATTTCGAGAGCTTTTAATCGAGCCAAAAGACTAGAAGAAGGAGAGAAAGACACATCCGGGTGATTCCTATCCCCTACAGTCATAAAAATGGGTGGGGGTGCCCCATACATTAATTCAAATGGAGTTAGGCCAAGGGGTCCAGGTGTATTCCGAACCCTGAACAAGGCATAAGGGAGAACGGCTGTCCAATCGCTTCCACCGGATTCTAAGGCTATTTTAGTCAGAGTCTCCTTTAGCGTCCTGTTCATCCTCTCTACCTGTCCTGAACTCTGGGGTCTGTATGCACAATGTAATTTCCAATTTGTCCCCAGTTGCCTGGCCAATCCCTGACTTACCTGGGAGACAAAGGCAGGTCCGTTGTCTGACCCCATTACCTTAGGTATCCCAAAGCGGGGAAGGATTTCTTCAAGTATCTTCTTGACCACTACATTAGCTGTTTCTTTCTTGGTGGGGAACGCTTCGACCCATCCCGAGAAGGTGTCTATAAAAACTAGGAGATATTTATTTCCATACCTAGCCGGTTTCACCTCAGTGAAGTCAGTTTCCCAGTAGGCTCCAGGCCTGTCTCCTCGCAGTCGTTTTCCTTCCTGGAGCCTGCTAGACCCAGCATTGGTAAGTGCACAAGCACGGCAGTTTTTTACTATCTCCTGCACAATTCTCTTTAATCCAGGAATGTAATAGGGGGACTTACTAACCAATTTTAGTATTTTTTTAGTTCCTAAATGAGTCAGATGGTGTATGTTAGCTAAGTAATCTCGCCCCTCTTCTTCTGTGAGGGTTCTTTTATTAATTTCCTCAGCAGTGGGCTGTTGGGTTCTCACCACCAGAGTCATTGGCCCTTGGGCTGCTTTTTTAGCTTCTTGGTCTGCCATTTGATTTCCTTTTTCAACGGGCCCAGTTCCCTTCTGGTGTCCTGGGCAATGGATAATTGCCACCCTACGGGGCAGATGAACAGCTTCTAATAAGCTGAGAATTTCTTCTTTATTTTTGATATCTTTGCCGGCAGACGTCAGCAGTCCACGGTGTCGGTATATTGCTCCGTGAACATGAGCCGTGGCAAAAGCGTACCGGCTGTCAGTATAGACATTAAGAGTCCTTCCTTCTGCCAGCCTTAAGGCTTGAATTAGTGCGATTAGTTCTGCTTTTTGAGCTGATGTACCCTCTGGCAGGCTGCTGGCCCATATGACAGACTTTCCATCTACTACTGCTGCCCCAGCCCTCCGCTTACCTTCTACCACAAAGCTGCTTCCGTCTGTGAACCAAGTCATCGCCCCTGGCCAAGGTTGGTCTGTGAGGTCTGGCCGGATTCCAGTCTCTTCTGCCAGTATCTCTTCACACTTATGTGCAGGGGCCTCGTCAGCCTCAGGTAGTAAGGAGGCAGGGTTGAGAATGGCTGGGGGTGCGAAACTTACTCGCTCTGTCAGCAATAGGCTCTGGTAATGCGTCATTCGGGCGTTGGTCAACCAGCGGTCCGGTGGTTGCCTGACGATGCTCTCAAGAGAGTGTGGGGCCACTATGGTAACATTCTGGCCCATAGTCAGTTTGTCAGCATCTCTTACTAGCACAGCCGTGGCTGCTATCGCTCGCAGGCAGGAGGGCCATCCACTGGCCACAGAGTCCAGTTTCTTTGATAAGTAGGCTACCGGGCGCTTCCATGGTCCCAAAACCTGGGTAAGAACTCCCCTTGTCACTCCATTTCTTTCATCAATGTATAGGGTGAAAGGTTTGTTTAAATCTGGCAGGGCCAATGCTGGAGCCTGCAGCAGTGCCTTTTTGAGAGTTTCAAAGGCTAGCTGATGTTCCCTGGTCCAGGTGAATTCCCCTTTCTCTTTGGTTAGTGGATACAAGGGAGCTGCCAGTGAGGCAAATCCGGGAATCCAGAGTCTGCAAAACCCGGCAGTCCCCAGGAACTCTCTTACCTGGCGAGCAGTAGTAGGGGCCGGGATCTGCATAACAGCTTGTTTTCTGGCTTCTGTGAGCCACCGTTGTCCATCTCTCAGGACATATCCTAGGTAGGTCACTTCTATCTGGCATAACTGAGCCTTTTTAGCAGAGGCCCGATACCCCAGCTTACCTAACTCGCCCAGGAGGTTATGGGTCCCAATTTCACAGTCCTCGCGTGTTTCTGCAGCTAGGAGCAGGTCATCTACGTATTGCAAAAGAGTCACCTGTGGGTTATTGGCTCGGAAAAGAGCAAGATCTCGGTGTAGGGCTTCATCAAACAAAGTGGGCGAGTTCTTGAATCCCTGAGGCAGCCTCGTCCATGTGAGCTGTCCGGCTTGTCCACTCTCGGAGTCTCGCCATTCGAAAGCGAACAAGGGCTGGCTGTTGGGGTGTAACCTCAAACAGAAAAAAGCGTCTTTGAGATCCAGGACTGTGTACCATGTCCGACCAGGTGGCAAGGTGCTGAGGAGGTTATAAGGATTTGTCACCGTGGGGTGTATGTCCTGAACTCTCTTATTGACTTCTCTAAGGTCCTGGACTGGACGGTAGTCACTGGTCCCTGGTTTTTTTACTGGAAGTAGAGGAGTGTTCCAAGGGGATTTGCATGGAACCAAAATCCCTTGTTGGAGCAGTTTGTTGATTTGGGGGCGTATACCCTCTTGAGCTTCTCTGCTCATGGGATATTGTCGGACCCCTATAGGGGTGGCCCCGGACTTAAGTTCAATCACCACGGGGGGGACCAGTTTTGCCATCCCCACTCCTCCCGTCTCTGCCCATGCCTGAGGGTATCGATTCAACCAGTCCTGTAATCCCTCATGGGGCTTTACTTTATTTTGGTAAAGTCGATATTCCTCTCCTAGTTGTAAAGACAGCTCTAGAGTCTGGGGCACTTTTATTCCCCAGAAAACCTCCGGTCGATGAGAGGTGAAAGTTATTTGTGCTTTTAACTTGGTTAGTAAGTCTCTCCCCAATAAAGGCATAGGACACTCTGGAATGACTAGAAATGAATGAGTTACTCGATTTCGCCCTATGTCTACTACTCGGGATGTGGTCCATGGATACAACTTTTGTCCCGTGGCCCCAATCACCAAGGTTTTTTCATTTTTTTTCACTTTTCCTAGAGGTGTTTTGAGTACTGAAAATTCGGCTCCCGTGTCAACTAGAAAGTCCACAGGGGTCCCCTCCACTTCTAAGGTTACCCTAGGCTCGGGGAGGGGGTCCGAGCCCCGTTCCCCCTAGTCTTCATCTTCTCCAAGAGAAAGTACCTTTACCTCTTGTTTTTTTTTCGGACAGTCGCTCTTCCAGTGGCCCATTTCCTTGCAATATGCGCATTGGTTCCTCTCCAGGCGCTGCCTGCCTTCTCGGGGTCTCCTTGGTCCCTGCTGTCTTTTGTCTCCCAGGTACCCTGACTGTCTACCTTTTCTTCCGTTATCTCTTTCTCCTACTGCGGCCAGGATCCTAGTCAAAACCTTTTCTTGCCTCCTGTCTCTCCTATCCTCATCCTCTCTTTTCTCTCTTTTCTCTCTCTCTAACTTTTCATCTTCTGTTTCTCTCCTATGATACACTTTCTCTGCCTCTCTAACTACATCTCTTATGGTGTAATCCTGCAAGCCCTCAATTCGCTGTAACTTCTTCCTAATGTCAGGAGCCGACTGGCCAATGAAGGCCATAATTACTGAGGCCCTTTGACCCTCAGACGTGGGGTCGAATGGGGTATATCTCCTATAAGCCTCCATGAGCCTTTCGAGGAAGACTGAGGGGGGCTCAGTCGCTCCCTGCATAACCTCTCTTACCTTGGCCAGATTCGTGGGCTGCCGGGCAGCACCTCTGAGACCCGCCACTAGGACCCGGCGATAATTGGACAGTCGTTCCCTACCTGGTGCCGTATTATAATCCCATCGGGGCCGGGTTAGCGGGAATCCTTCATCTATTTCAGCTGGAGTTTGGACAGGGCGCCCAGCCTCGTCTCGGACGTTTTTCCGAGCCTCAAGGAGAATTCTCTCCCTCTCCTCGGTTGTGAATAGAGTCTGCAGAAGCTGCTGGCAGTCATCCCAGGTCGGCTGGTGTGAATACATTAATGATTCAACCAACCCAGTGAGTCCTGCAGGGTTCTCTGAAAAAGGGGGGTGATTAGCTTTCCAGTTATAGAGGTCAGAAGAGGAAAAAGGCCAATACTGTAGGGGCTGTAGACTGTTCGGATCGACAGGGGGAGCCCCAATAGCCCTGAGGGGGAGCGCCACGGTTGAATCCGCAGGCCCCTCAGGGGTGACTCCTCGCCGGCTCCTTGTTCCTGTGGAGGGACCCCCTCCTCCGGCCGGGGCCTGAGGCAGGGGTCCGGAGGGAGCTGAAGGTTGGGGCTGGGAAGCATATGGTGGGGGTTGAGGGGTGTCGGGCCATTCAGGGGGTTCTTCAATCTCTGGATAGATCTTGGGGGGTTTCGTCACTGGTGTGCTGCGGTCATCATCTCCCCCGAGCGGTGGTTTCGGTTTCTCTTTCTCACCATTTTCTCGGATGGCTAGAATCTTGGTGCCAGGGCGGAGAGGCGGGAGGAATGGGCGAACCCACGGGGGTGGGTAGCGTGCCAAGTCCTCCCATACCGTGATGTACGGTTGCTGCTCTGGATACGATCCTGGCCCCTCCTGAAAAACAATGGCCTTCACAGCCCTTATGGTGGGTAAGTAAAAAGTTCCTTCTGCTGGCCAACCTACTCCAAAAACAGGCCATTCCGAGGAACAGAAAGTCATCCATGGCTTTTTTTTCACTGTTACTGACAAATTTCGTCCTCTAGCCCTAACGTCCGTCCAATGGTCCTTAGTCAAAGATAAAGGAGTAGACACGGTCTGTCCCATAGTGAAGAATAAGAATAAACACAACACAATGACAGAGACGGAAAACACTAAGACATCCAAACACACTCGTCCGCGTCTGGACTTATACAACCAGCCAAACGCTACCTCTGACGGAGTGGGATTCCGCGTCCACTCCTCTGGCAGGAAGAGCACTCACTCTTCTTCACTCTGCCGGGCAACAGCCAGGTCCTCCTGACTGTTCCGTACCCTGGGCACTCCAGGGTCTCCCTCGGAACGTCTTCCAAGGGTGCAGCCCGTGGGGAAATAGACCGTCGTCTTCCCACAGCCACTAGGGTCCTTACGGTCCTCAGTGGCAGCTGCCAGAATACAGAAAACCAGAACTGGTAACACAGGTGGGACTCAAACCCACAGTCTCAGAATTGAAAAACCAAGACACAAGTTCAGCGGTTTCACACTTACACACTTAGACAACAGACAACATACAAGACTCACACAAACAAACGTACCTCCAAGGGGTCCTTCGGGGTTCTTGGGTGTCACGCAGATCTCGGTGGGACCTCCAAATGAAAGAACCTAGTGGGGAAACCCCCACCCAACTCCCGATTCAGCGTGCACCCAAGAATCACGAATAGAACACAACACCTTGATGTAACAACACGAGGTATTTTAATGGCGGAGCTCCGGGTCGAAACGTATCTCACACAGGAGACAGTGGATTCGACCACGAGGCTTGGAAGCTAGGGGTTTTTATAGAAAAGGAGTGGGGCTGGGGGAGGAATTGGCGCGGTTTTACATGATTGGTCCATTTAAACATCAGCAGCCTGAGGTCAGAGGGGTGGGAGATAGGGAAGCGATGGGCCTGCCCGGGCGTCCTGGTCTGTTCTGCTATGTTCTCAGCCCCAGGTTTCAAAGCTCACAAACAACTCTTTGGGCTATTTGACATACATTACATGAATCACAGGTCTCAAGTTTTATTTCCTTTCAAATCTGACCAAAGAATCTCAGGAGAGGAAGGTCACTCTGCCTTCATCAAAATGCCATGGGCTTTCAGGAGAAACTTGTAAAGGAGGCTGAAACAGGAGGGTTACAAGTTCAAAGACAGCCTGGGCTATATGGGGACTGTAAGAAGAAAGAGCGAGCCAGGTGTGGTGGCGCACACATTTAATCCCAGCACTCGGGAGGCAGAGGCAGGCAGATTTCTGAGTTCGAGGCCAGCCGGGTCTACAGAGTGAGTTCCAGGACAGCCAGGGCTACACAGAGAAACCCTGTCTCGAAAAACCAAACAAACAAACAAAAAAATGTGCCATTTGTCGAGGCAATGAAACAAGTGGGAATAACTTGGCCTCCATGTGTGCCAGGTATGAGTGCCAGGCCTGGTGTTGTGCTGTCTGAATTCCCCTTTCTCCTTTAGAGGAATCCTAGCAAGAAGGGTTCCTTAGTTCAAAAAGTGCTTTGTCTGTTTATTTCATACGCGGGCCTTAAATGTATCATTTCCTCCTTCAGACTTCGGAAATAAAGAAAATGGCCAGAGAAATACAGTGTGACTTCCTCGGAAGCAACCCAAATGCCTATTGGAGGTGAGCAGTCCAGACAGCCCTCTGGTTAAGTCATTCCAAGCTGTAGGGAAGGCCAGGGAGCTATGGTTCAAGAAACCTTCACGGAGACGGAGTTACCAGAGATGGGGACAGACAGGAAACTGGGGATTAGGCTGCGCTTCCTCCCACTTGGCAGGGACTCAGGGTCAGACCCTGAGAGCCCTTCTTCCCAAGAACAGGAGTGTAATGGCCACAGGGGGCAGGAGAGGAACCAGCATCACCTAGGCGGAGGCCAGCGTCGCCCCACCTCCTTTCCACAGGCTGGGCTCAGAGGGCACTCGGTGGGACCGGGCAGTGAGCGCCGAGATGTGGGCTGCGCTGCCGCTGCTGTGCGCTGGGGCCTGGCTGCTGAGTACTGGGGCCACCGCCGAGCTGACCGTGAACGCCATAGGTACGAGGGAGAAAGTGGGGCGCAGAGCTCCGGGGGCACCGGAGGGGGAACGGGGAGCTTCGGGCTAGTCTCGGGGGACACGCGTCTTGCGTGATCCGAGGAACAGGCTGGCAGGTACCCAGAGTCCTTTTGGCTCAGATCTAGATACAGACTTCTGCCGGACAGCTGAGGGCACAAAACTTTCCTGTCCCACCACGGGAGGGAGCGGGACATTCCAGCCTGTACTTTCCGTGGACTTGGCCTCCCCGGGGATCGCCCTGCCTGGGTTATTAGTCCGACTGTGCCATGCTGGGGTGACTCCCTGCCCTGCGGAACATGGGGCACCCACAGCAGTTTTAACCCTAGCGTCTGTGGTGTGCCTGGAAAAAACTGGCTCGGGAAAGTCGCCTCAACTCTTGGAAAAGTGCGACCGCAGGAGACTAGTAAATATTTTACTGTGTACAACGTTGGTCTCTGTAGCAACTCCTAAAGGCTCGCTGTGGGACGAATGCAGCTACGGGTAGCTGGTTCTAATAGATGTTTATTTATGGACAGTGAAAACAGAAGTTAAATGATTTTCAGGCGCAACTGTTCTCCCCCACCACCACCAACAACAACAACAACAACCACCCTGTGCACGTGCCAGCCATTTTTAAGTGTACAAAGCCAGTCAATCAAAGCCCCTGGCTAAGAGTAGATGGTGGTCTGGGGTTTCCTAGCCCTGCTGACGGTCCTTCGGCAGGACACACAAAACTTCCTTTTAAAAAATGATTTTATTAGTATATATTAATTGTACCTAATAATAAGTTTCATTATTACATTTTCATGAGTGTTTATAATATATCCTGATCGTATTTCAGCCTTCATTACCCTCTGTTATTCCCCCTCCCATTTCTACTTCCTCTTCCCAGCTTGTCTCTTTTCTTTCTTTTTGGTTTTGTAACTCACTGGAACTAGAGCTTTCAGAAAGAGAGATAAATGCCACGTAGCAAATTCATATTGCTGTGCTGACTTGGGTCTCTGGGGATCTCCCGGGGCAGCGTGGAGACATCCCAAACGATCCGGACCCAGACTGTATCAGCGAAATCAGTCTAGAAAGTTACTCTCCCTCTCTCTCCCTCTCCCTCTCCCTCTCCCTCTCCCTCTCCCTCTCCCTCTCCCTCTCCCTCTCCCTCTCCCTCTCCCTCTCCCTCTCCCTCTCCCTTTCCCTCTCCCTCTCCCTCTCCCTCTTCCTCTCCCTCTCCCTCTCCCTCTCCCTCTCCCTCTCTTTCTCTCTCTCTCTCCCTCTTCCCCTCCCAGTCCCCTTTTCTCCTCATTCCTCCCTCCCTCATATCTTTCTGTGACCCTCTGGGCTTTATTAGGGTTATCAAAAACATGGTCACCTTACCTTACCAGCCACTACACCACTGAAGAAAATGTATCTTTCCTTCCGCGGCCAATCCCCCACCCCCGCAACTATTAACTACCTATAAATCCTCAGGCAGAGATGGGACCCTGTGAGCCCCTCCAGCCTTTTTGGGTTTCTGTTTTTAATTCATTTACTAGCCAAGGATGACCTTGAACTCCTGATCTTCTTGTCTCTATTCTCCAACTACTGAGATTCCAGGCATGTGCCAAGCGCTAGGTAAAAACGTTCATTTTAAAGAGATAGCTCAGTCTGTAAAGCCCTTAGTATACAGGTCTGAGAGCCAGAGCCCTTATCCCCCAAACTATGTAAAAGCTAGCCAGACACAGCAGCTACCTGTAATCACTGTATTCAGGAGGCATTGGAAGGGTTTTGGGGTAAACAGGCTACCTAGACTACCTAGAATAGGTGAGCTCTAGGTTCAATTAAAGACCCCTGCCTCAGTAAAGTGGAGTGCAAGAGAGGAAAACTTGGGACATCTCTGTGAGTACACAGTGCACCATACACTGCACACACACACACAATGTGCACACACACTGTGCACACACGTGTAAAAAAATAAATTGATGAAATGAATTTCATTTAAATCGGAGTAAGCTTGGGATGGGTCTGAGGTCCTCTGTGCTTTCATCCACCAACGCTGAAGAATTCTGTGGCTTTCTTCCTCTTTTTGGTTTGGAAACCACCACCACCACCACCCAAGCCCCTGAAAGAGGCACAAGTTTGCTATAAATTCTGCCTGCTGAGAAACCTGGTCCTCAGCTAAGATTTATCTTCTCTGAAGGCCTCAGCCACACAGCAGGCCCTTAACCTGGGTTTGGAATCCTCTGCACCCCCCTCAGACCTTGTCTTAAGGAACTATGCTCCCCTCCCTGCCTCCCCCGCCCCCCCTTATGGTCCTGACTTAGTTTCTGGAGCAAGTCTGGAGCTTTCAGATAGAGATGTAGCTGGCACATAGCAATGACCCTCATATTGCTGTGTTGGCACAGATCCCTAGGAATCCCCTGGGCCAACATGGATCCATCCCAAATGATCTGGACGCAGATGGTGTCAGTGAAACCAGACTAGACCCTTTACTTCCAAACTCGCCATCTGACCAGATTACAGATGCCTGCAATTCAGCACTCAAAGGGCTAAAGCATAAAGATTGTGAATTCAAGGCTAGCCTGGGCTAGTTAGCCAGATGCTGTTCTAAACATACATTCAAAAGATACATTTCCACTCAAGTTTTACTTTTTTAGGTTTAACAATGACTTTTCATAGAGTAAAATGTATTTAGAAAAAAAAATCAAGGTCTTCATAATAATTTTGACTATTGCTTAATCTAGAATAATTTTATAATGATTGGGAAGCAAAGATAATTTTAATTGAACTTTTGTGTTGCAGAAAAGGAGAATGGGCAATTTAATATAAGTATTCTTTCTTAGGCTAAACTTGTGTGAGACAGAAAGGCAAGTGTTCAAGGAGAAGAAAATATATAAAATATTCAACTCTTTTGTTGTTGCTATTGGTGGTCTGGTTTTGAGGTGGAAACTTTTATGTAGCCCAGACGACCATTGAATTCCTCCAGTTCCTCCTTCCTCAGCTTCCACAGAGCTAGAATTAACAAGCTTGTACCTCCACAACCAGCAAGGTATCCAACTCTTGTGTTTGTGTGTAAGGCAGTATATGTATGTATGCTCCCATGTATGAACTCACATGCGTATAGACATGTGTGGGTGCCCAGGGTTAGTATCAGGAACCTTCCTTGATTGTTCTTCTACCTTCTTCATTGAGGCCAAGTCTGTCAGTCAAACCAATTTGGCTAGTGCTGTCGAATGCACGCACTCTGGGTATCCCCTGGCACGGCCACCCCGGGCTGGAACTACAGGTTAGCTTCCACATCCGACTGGCATTTAATAGGTTCTGTAGATCCAAGCCCCAGCCCTCTTGCTTTCATGGCTAGTGCCTTAACTGCTCAGCCATCTCCCTAGCCATGGTCTTGTTTTCAAATCAATATTTAATGTAAAGGACCAACGAGATGGCTCAGAAAGGAAAGGTGCTTGCTACGAGATCTAACACCTCGAGTTCAGTTCCCAGAGTCCGTGTGGTAGAGGGCAAGAATGTGCTTCTGGCCACTATAGTCACACCATGGTGTGTTCAGGTACAACATATGTACACATTGTAAAAAATAAAAATAAAAATTTAAAACATAACGGTAGGAGAGATGGCTCAGCAATTAGGAGCACTGACTGCTCTTCCAGAGGTCCTGAGTTCAATTCCCAGCAATTACATGGTGGCTCACAACCATCTGTAGTAAGATCGGATGCCTTCTTCTGGTGTGTCTGAAGACAGCTACAGTGTAGTCATATAAATAAAATAAATAAATAAATCTTTAAAACACACACACACATAATACATTGGAACACATCTTTTGCAGGCACTTAAATTTAAAAATGGAAATTTTAAATTGTGTCCAAGGAAGGATATAGCTAGAATCCACAAACACCTGGTTTGCTTGCTTTTGTAAAGTTCCACACCCATTTCTTTTCCCATTACCTGTGGCTCCATTTATGCAACAACGATGAATAATAGCAGTAACCATAGACACTGCTAAAGGTAAAACAGTTGCTCTCATGGGCGTGGCAGAACCTGTCTGTAATCCCAAAACTCAGGAGACTGAGTATCCAAGTCTTCAATTAACTGTAGTGGCAAAAGTACCCTGACCATTAAACATGGACTTCAGCGAATTTCCATGATTGAACAGAGTCATGTAAATTATACCCCATGAAACAATAAAATATCCCCAACACTCCAAAATTCTATTTCTGACTAGACATGAGAGAGAAAAAAAAAAAAAAAAAAAAAAAAAAAACCTGTTCACCCCAGACAGAGAATCAGTGACAGGACAAAGTGAATCCTACCAAAGTCCAACTTGATGAGCCAGGGAGTTGTACTGGGATGACTTCCTGGAGTGTGGGTAAGGAGTTAGTTACAGGAACTGAAATAATAACAAAGCTGCAGCAACACAAATCCTCCTGAGCAAGGCGCACAGCTCCTGAAAGCTGGAAATCTTTATCTTGACTGATCTCTGCTTTGCCAAGCACTTGCTACCAAACTTGGAGACCTAGGTTGGATCCTTACGATCCACTTGGTGAAAGGAAAGACCCGACTCTTAAAAGCTAGCTTCTGACATGTATACACACACACACACACACACATCAATAAATATAATTTCAAACTTTTAAGTATACCACCGATGGTGTTCAGTGGGTAAAGTGCTTATGGCCCAAGTGTGAGGGCCTGAGTTCTGATCCCTAGCACCCACATAAAAAAGTCAGATGTGGGGCACACACCTATAACCCCAGAGCTGAAGGGAAGAGACAAAAGGATCCCGGGGCTTTCTAGCCAGCCCGTATAGCCAAATAGCTAAGCTCCGGGTTCTTCCAGACACTCTGTCTCAAGAAATAAGTTAGAGAGAGAAAGAGGAAGGCATCTAGTCAGCTCTGGCCTTCACATGTGCACACAAGGTTACACACCTCCCCCACATACCACTTATAAACAGCAGTTTCTCAAAATCTCTTGTGGCAATAAAGCAGAAAGAGTCTGAGTTCCTTTTTGCACTCAAGCTTTAGATAACCCACCTCAACGTCCACTTTGGTATTTTTGCGAATGCAAATCAGCTAGGTGTGGTGGCACACACTTTTAATTCCTGCCCTCTGAGGCAAAGGCAGGCAGATCTCTATGAGTTTGAGGCCAGTCGAGACTACCAAGTGAGACTCTGTCTCACAATAGTAATAATAATAGTAATAATAATAATAAATTAATAAGATGCAAATTAGCTCTCCAGTGCCCTACTAGGCTGTAGAGTCAACAAGATCACGAGGCATGTGCAAACCTAACTCTTTTTCTTTTTTTCTTTACAGAAAAGTTTCACTTTAAGTCATGGATGAAACAGGTCAGTGACCAACTTCTTCTTTTGAAGTTTCTCTTGTCACAAAGCTTCCAGTTAGCAAACTGAACTGTATCAGATTTGAGACAAAAGAGCACTTTTCCAACTTGCTCTGTCTGTCCCGGGTCTTTCCATGATTCAAACTGGCCAAACTCCAGGAAGGAGTCAGTGAAGTGACCTTCCAAATAGTGCTGCCCAGTAATGAGCCTGGCAGAAGCCTTCCATGCCTTCTCTTCATTACTGTGGCTTGTCTTCAGGGCACTTTGCACAGTGGCTGGAGAATCTATTGAGGAAATCAGTAGGTACAGCTTTGAAAATGGTGGGTCAGCCATGCACTTGGCTCAGCAATGTGTCATGGTGTTAGCAGGCTACCTACTCTTGGCAGGTCTCCTCACTGGGGTCTCCTGAACCTTTTTTTTTTTTTTTTTCTGAGACAGGGTTTCTCTGTGTAGCCCTGACAGTCCTGGAACTCACTCTGTAGACCAGGCTGGCCTCACACTCAGAAATCTGCCTGCCTTTGCTTCCCAAGTGCTGGGATTAAAGGCGTGAGCCACCACTGCCTGGTTCTCCTGAACTCTTAACTGATGTCCTGACAGTTGTGTAGGCTTCATTCTGGCCACAGGTCCTTTGTAACTTCCTGATATTGGCAGTAGAGAACAAGAACGGAGACTCATCTAACTGTAGATCTGTCCTGAGATAGTGGCAGAATGAAAATCCCCATGGACTGAGATTCAGCTCAGTAGGTAGCATGCTTGCCTAGCATGCACAGAACTCCCCTTTGATCTCCAGTGCCATGTAATCCAGGCATGGTGACACAAGCCTGTAATCCCAGAACTTGGGAGGTAGAGGTAGGATAGGAATCTTAGATGTTCGTGATCATTTTGTCTAGGGACATTTGACATCAGTCTACATACATGACACCCTGGAGGAGTGCTGAGGGGATGGGGAAGTCTCTAAAAAGACCCCCTCTGGTAAGTTTCACTCACCTATTCTCAGGACCTGTTTTGTTTTAGCATCAAAAGACGTACAGCTCGGTGGAGTACAACCACAGACTGCAGATGTTTGCCAACAACTGGAGGAAGATTCAAGCCCACAACCAGAGGAACCACACATTTAAAAGTACTGGGAAGCCCTGATTCCTCCAGGCCTCTGAGAGAAGACGGGGTGGGAACACCCCAGATCTGGAAAGAAAATGAGTAGTGGCATAGGCTGGTAAAAAGGACCTGCTCAGGGCTAACAGGCATAGAAAGCAGAGACTCAGAATCAGGGATGTCTTTGGGGAATCCGGGTTCTGTACAGGATATAAATGTAGATGGTACTGGTACTCTTCTGTGGGAGTAGAGAAGTTTACAAAAGACTCTAGAGAAGCCCTACCCTACCCCACTCTCATCTGAGGGTACAGCACACACAACCAAGATCTGTCTGGGTTGATGTGAGGCCTTGCCGCAACCTCAGACTGCTCTGAGCCCATGAGCAGTCTCTGCCGTCATCCAGCTTCACTCCTAGTGAGGGTCACTAGGAACAAGTCTAGCCTGATCACTGCAGTTGCTGAGGAATGATGGCAGCCCAGCTAAAGGGACTCTGGGCTGCAAGCATGAACTGAAAGGAAAACAGAACCTCTGTCTTTTTCTGTCTGGTACTAGCTTATAACCTTGGAGCAAGGGCTAACTTGGGTTGAAGAGGAACTGGCAAGTGTTGAACCGGCTGGGTTGTACTGAACACTGGATACGGTACAGGCGGCCAGACACCTGCACAGATATGGCCACTCTTTACCTGGGTGTTCATCAGCCTCACGGTGGGAACCTAAAACAGTGGGTGCCTAGCTGCACCCCACATCTACTTCATCCACCAGTAACTCTGGGACGTGTCTGTCTGCCCGAACTTCTCAGAGGCCCAGTATCAGTTGACCTTGCTATATTGAATCATACAAAATATAGAATTTTATAGAAGCCAAGTTGTAGTGGCTATAAAAAGAATATGGATGAAAAAGGATTCTTGTTTGTTAATGATTCACTACAACCCTCTACTTCGCCTCGGCTTTGTTTAGTTTGGTTTCCCTTTTTACTTTTTCAGTGGCGTTGAACCAGTTTTCAGATATGAGCTTTGCTGAAATAAAACACAAATTCCTTTGGTCAGAGCCTCAGGTTAGTGTACTTCTTTGTAAATAAATCTGGGTCTTTTCACTCAAACCTGTGAAGTAAACATTAAGCCTTGTTTCCAGCTAGATTCAGCCCTATCCCCAGCCATGCCTATGGGTCCTTTGGGGGAGCAGAAGTATCCATCTCTTAGCAGCCCCTCAGTCCTGGCCTCTGGCCTTCAACATAAACCCATAATCTAGAAGGAACAGATAAAATACAGGTGCCCACTTAAAAGTGAACTTCAGACAGACTTTTTTTTTTAATATCCCGACTGCAGTTTCCTCTCTGTCCTCTCCTCCCATCCCCCCTGTCCCCAAACCCCAATCCACTCTGTTTCTCTTCAGAAAAGGGCAGGTCTCCCATGAATATCAACCAGCCATGGCATATCAAGTTGCAGCAAGACTATGACCTGG
Organism: Mus caroli; assembly: GCF_978045245.1. Taxonomy (NCBI): domain Eukaryota; kingdom Metazoa; phylum Chordata; class Mammalia; order Rodentia; family Muridae; genus Mus; species Mus caroli. Next base: position 88,959,335 of record NW_028227266.1, read on the forward strand.
ATCTTGCTATGTAACTAAGGCTAACCTTGAACCCCCAATCCTCCTGCATCCACTTCAAAAGTGCTCGGTGGATGACACCACACTCAAATTTTCATTTCTCATTCCCTTTGGTATGTGTGTATATGCATGTGTACTTGAATGTGTGTGGTGTATGCATGTGCTTGGTTGATGCACATGTGTATGGCATATGTGTGTGTTGTGTGAGTATATGTGGTACATGCATGTGTGTGATAGATACACCCATGTGGGGGATGCCTGTGTGGATGTGTGTGTGAGTGCACTGGCCCACACACCGATAGGTGCACATGGGAGGCCACAGTTAGCATGCCTTCAGTGCTCTCCACCTTATTTTTTTTTAAGATTTATTTTTTATGTATTTAGGAGTACATGTATATGTGTCTGTTCATATATGTTTGTGCCATATGTATGTGGGTGCCCATGGAGGCCAGAAGATGAAGGTATTGGAGCCCCAGAAGTTGAAGTTATAGTTGTTAGCTACCTAATGAGGGTGGGAAGCAAACCCAGATCGTCTGGAAGAACAGCCAGTGCCCTCGGCTGCTGATCGCTGAGCCATCTCTCCAGTCCCTTCACCACTTTTTTCTTCACACAAGGTCTCAAGCAGCCCTGGCTGACCTCAAACCCTATGTAAACTAGGCTGGCCTTAGACCCATCTACCTCTGCCTCCTGAGTGCTAGGATTAAAGGTGTGTGCCACAACCACCCAACTTCCACCCCAACCTGGAGCCCACCTGTTCAGCTAGATCCAAGTCCCCAGGATCTGCCTGTCTCCTGCCCCACCCCCAACACTAGGGTCACAAAGTCACAGAGCTGTGGGGACCCAGGTCCTCATCTGGGGACAACAAACACTTTGCCCACTGAACTGCCTACCCCAGACCTTTCATTCCTTTTCAATGATTACATTTCCCTTGAGAAGTACGTATTTGGTTGTTTCAGAATTGCTCAGCCACCAAAAGTAACTACCTCCGAGGTACAGGCCCCTACCCTTCCTCCATGGACTGGAGGAAGAAAGGAAATGTTGTTTCGCCAGTGAAAAATCAGGTACGCACGGCAGTCCCCACATTTTCCCTCCAAAAGAGCCATGCTGTCAAACTTCGTACTAGGATGGAGAACGCAGATGCTCACAGCGCCTCTGCAAGCATCCCCTGATGCTGCCTCATCCTTCATCTCTCTAGTTCTCTCCTCTGCAAGGCTTGGGTTGTCACTGCTTTGTGGTTCCCACACTGGTGGGTGGAGCCATGTCCTGAGGGCACATTCATTGACTCCCTCTACTCTGTGTGTTCTCTCTAGGGGGCCTGTGGCAGTTGCTGGACTTTCTCTACCACGGGGGCCCTAGAGTCGGCTGTGGCTATTGCCAGTGGGAAAATGCTGTCTTTGGTAAGAAGTCAGCCTTATGCCATCCCTTACAGAACAGACCACCTCTCAGCACTAGGCCTGGGCCTTCAGGCTCCTTCATGGTGTCAGCTAAGAGTTTGATTTCCATTGGATCTCATGGTCCCAACCTTGATGGCATTTAGCCTGAGAAGCTCGGCTAATGTCTTCCCAAAAAGAATGAGAGTGAGGAAAGGCCCCAAGGGCTTCTTCCTGAGTCAATGTGGGTGTCTACATTCCTCAGTTTTTCAGCCTGGTACTTTACCAATAAGAGCTCTGGACAGCACTGCCTAGGAGATACCCATTCTAGAAACTGGGCCCTTTCCCATGCGTTATCTTCATGCAGGGGAAAGCTAGGGCCTGTTTACCCACTAACCCCCAAGGGAAGGGTCTCACAGTATAGGGAAGAGAGAAGTCAGGAGTGACGGGGCAGTGGCTCTGGACCTGACCCCTCTCCCTCTAGCACAGTTCCTTGAGATGCCCAGTACATACTGTGTAACCTCTACAAGAGGTGCTCATTAGGGAGGAGGACCTATTTGTGCCCTCGCACCTGCTTGGCAGCCAGGTCATTTTGAGCGCACACACCCCTCCCACCTCCAGCAAGTACCAGCTGCAGGGCAGACACTCTGGGATATTCAGAGATCATACAGGATCGTCACCACACAACACTAATTAGGCCACAAATGTAAATGGGCTAGTGAATGCTGATGCTTCACAGCAGCACTTCAAGGGCCTCCCAGCCATCTCCTCACAGGCTCTGTGCTTCCTCCTCTAGGCTGAGCAGCAGCTGGTGGATTGTGCCCAGGCCTTCAACAATCATGGCTGCAAAGGGTATGTTCGGGAGTGGGAGTGCTCCCCACTTCTCATCTCCCTCATTTGCTGCTGTCTGATTTAGTAGTAGCTAGAGTCATGAAATCCCATTCACCCCCATGGGTAGAGAATCGAAGGATCTCACAGCTGAAGGTTTAGGGCTAAGAGTCCAGTCTCCTTCCAAGATGTCACCCGGCTCCATGATTAGCATGATCAGCCTCACCAGTCACCAAAGCTTCAGGACAAGTGGCCAAAAGAATCAATAGAGGAAGAAACACTACTGTCCAAACTCCAGATTCACATATGGATGGGTCCTTAGACACATTCCCTGAAGCACAGATGCCCCAGGCTCGAGAGCTCTGAGAGTTTTGGAAATGTGTCCATGTGTAAAGCTGTACTGTGCCAGCTTCCTGGTCATCCTCTTAGTAAGTTACTAGGAAGTAGCTCCCATTTTCACAGTGACACTTACCCACCTCTCTTTGTCCATGTGAGTTTGGGTGGTTAGACAGGTTTCTGGGCGTATAATATGCAGAAAGTATCCCCTAGGGTCCTCGAGGGCATAGTCTCATCCTTGACTTCCCAGCTTGTGCCTTCACCGCTCCTCAGAGGACATCTCATGTGCCATCTCCTCTGACAGCAGTGACTAGCACGGTCTCTTGCAGAAAGCCATGTCCTAGCCCGAGTCCAGGGATCCATCCAGAGCTGATGCTACAGACTGCCGGTTACTCACTTTCCCCTCGCTTTTTATCTTTCTTCTGTCCATCTTCAACCTGCCTGTGCATGACAAGAGGCTGACTCCTGGCCACGCTGGAGTCCTATCATCTTTTGAAGTCTGTTTGCTTCAGTTCCTGAATACTGCCATTTTCTTTTCAAGTTCCAGTTCCCACCATAAGGCCCCTTTGGGCCTAGGTACAGGTGACCCAAGAGACAGTAGAGCCCACAGAGATAACATTCCTAGGAGTTGTAGAAGCCACTCACGAGCATGTCATAGGTCAGGTGTCAACATGGGCTATAGGGAGAAGAGCAAAGGCATCACAAAACCGCATCTGCTGAGTGATTTATTGGTTGGTCGGTTAGTTCGTTGGTTGTTGATAGGAGGTAGTAAGATAGGGAAGACTGACCTTTAGAATTTTTAAAGTCTGAATTCAGACTGTGGCCCAGGCATGGTAGTAGCTACCACCTGGGGCTGACATGAAGGGTCAGGCAGGCTGTCTGTGGAACACCAGCCATGAGGAAGCCTGGAACGGAAGCCATTGTGGTGATGGTGATTCCTTCTGCCTCCCAAGGGGCTGCCTGCTTCTCCTGACAGGGGCCTCTGTCCCAGAGGGGCCCTTGTGTCTCACTCAGACTCCAGTGGCTGAGACCAGGGATACATGGCTGATCTCTCAGAAACCTCTGCCACTAGGATGTGCCCTACCAAAATCCCAGTGATCTGGGCAAGGGCAAAAATCACCAAGCCTCAGCCCCGATGCCCAGTCCTGTCTATGAGGCAAGACCTGGAAGAGCTTATGAGTGTGTCCTTCTTTCAGAGGTCTCCCCAGCCAGGCCTTCGAGTACATCCTATACAACAAGGGCATCATGGAAGAAGACAGCTACCCTTACATAGGCAAGGTAAGGCCTCGGTTGTGTCTCCTCTCTGTTTCACCCTTATCCTCCTCCATCCTGCTGCCATTCAAATTGGGAGCCTTTGTGGTACTCTGCTCTTACCAGGGAACTCTTGTCAATCCTGCTCCTGTAGCTATCAACTCTCTTTCATGAATGCCCTTCTTCAGGACCCTCCCCCCTCAACTCATATTGGCTTATTCCTTTGTGGTTCCACTGGTCCACTCTGTGTCCACCTCCATCCAGAATTTGACCTCCTCATCAGGAAACGCCTATCTGTCCTCACCCTGGGCCTCTCTGACCAGCTCGACCTACATACCTACCTTGGTCACAGGCCAAGTCTTTCCCACTATTATGCCTATCAATTACCAGCTCCCACAAACCACATCCCTTTCCCCCAGTTTCTGTCTGATGACCTAATCTCTGCCTGCCTCTGGTGAGCACTGCTCCCTGGACTGTTCCTCCAATCCTGCTACATAAGGTCCAACTCAACTTCTCTTTCTTGATTTCCTTGGGCTGCTAGGTCAGATCCTTCCTTGGGCTCTGACTAAGTCTCTCCGGCTCCTTTAAAGACCAGGATACTTCTAAGTCCCTCTGGAGTGCCACTGTCCCTATGGTGCATGCAGGCTGTTTAGAAAAGGCTTTCAATGTTCATGGGGAGAATGTGACCTCAGCTGAAGACTAAACATCTCTCTTCTTTTTTGTTTTTAATTAATTAATTTCTTTTTACACTCCATAGTTTATTCTCCCCACCGACCACCCTGTGACTGTTCCACATCCCATACCTCCTCCCCACCCCCCACCCCACCTGACCTCTAAACTCCCTGGGGCCTCCAGTCTCTTAAGGATTAGATGCATCATCTCTGAATAAATTCATTTCCGGCAGGAAATCCTCTACTGTATGTGTGTTGGGGGCCTCATATCAGATGGTGTATGCTGCCTGTTCAGTGGTCCTGTGTTTGAGAAATCTTGGGGGTCCAGATTAATTGGGACTGCTGGTCCTCCTACAGGGTTGCCCTCCTCCTCAGCTTCTTTCAGCCTTCCCTAATTCAGCAACAGGAGTTGGCTGCTTCTGTCCATTGGTTGGATGCAAATATCTGCATCTGACTCTTTTAGCTGCTTGTTGGATCTTCCAGAGTGTGGTCATGCTGGGTTCCTTTTTCTGAGCACTCCTTAGCCTTAGTAATAGTGTCAGGCCTTGGGACCTCCCCTTGAACTGGATCCCACGTTGGAAGGTTAAACATCTCTAATCTGTATTCTCTTCCCTATTTCACCCTGAACAGGATAGTCCGTGCAGATTCAACCCCCAAAAAGCTGTTGCGTTCGTCAAGAATGTTGTCAACATCACACTCGTGAGTACTGCGTCCAGCTCTAGCTAGGGAGGGTGTTCTGCTATGGAGGCCAGAAGAGCAGAAGCTTGTCCCAGATGGAGGAATCTGGGTTACTGCTGACGCCTGCTCACCATATAAAGGCTATGTGGTGAAAGACAGGAAGGAATCATGGGGTGACAGGGGATGCGCTGGGTTCTGGGTTACAGGTCTATGGGGGACTTTGTGCCTGTGGGTCTGTTTTCTTGTCTAAAATGCAAGTGATAATCCCCACCATCCCTCTAGCATAGTAGTTCTCAACCTTCCTAATGCTGCCACCTTTTTTTAACACGGTTCCTCCCGTCGTGGTGACCTCCAACCTTAAAGTTAGTCATTGCTACTTCAGAACTGTAATTTTGCTACTGGTATGAATCAAAATGTAAATATCTGATATGCGACCCCTGTGAACTGATCAGTCGTTCAACAGCACCCCGTAAAGGGGTGGAGACCCACAGGTTGAGAACCACTGCACTCGTGGCTGGCCCAGGCAAGTCTGCACGTGGGGAGGTGAGGGGCATGCACTTGTCAGTCAAGCCAGACTAAGATCTGCTGCAGCCCCAGCCTTCCTCAAGTCTGAAAGGCACAGTATTGTCCCCACCCCTGTCACCTGCCTGTGGCTTAGGTAGGGGCTGTGTGTACCCTGTGTTGCTGGTCTCCCTTTCAGCACCCAGGCTGAGGGAAAGAGAGTAACCCATCATTCCTCTAATAAGGTCGCCACACCTCACCTGGAGTTTTCCTGTAAGATAGTAACAGATGCCTGCTCACACCAGCTAGGGTACCAACAATAGACCAAAATAATCACAGTGCACCCAAGTCTAGCTTTGGTGAGCCTGTGAATTTGTTGGGCTTACTTACAGGAATGTGAGCAACCTCAAATCGGCTGTGTCGTCAAAATGTCCCATCTTAGAGATGATAACAACTCCATATAGCTGCATAGATAGCACATGCTACCCACTATGTACACTAGAACCTGCAGAGACCACATGAAGCTGGGACAGAGTTTATATAGCCTTGACAGAGACTCCCGAGGGGAGATATCTGCAACCACGGGGGAGAGTCTCATGAGCCTCCCTTCCCCCTCCTATGAGGGAACACCAGCAAGTCAAATCTTACTGAGTCTGATCAGGCTCACTCTAAGATGGTAATGTCTGTTATACTTGAAGGGCAGCATTCCTGAGCACGCAGTCACACCCTGCTTTTCCAAGAGAACGTGTGAGCATGCATGAGTGGCCTCGTTAGTCTGGGAGGCATGGGCTCAGTCAGGGAGGAGTGTGTATGATGTGAGAAACCTCCATGATGTGTGCAGCTGTGATGTGCAGGTAAGGGGGCGCGTGGCACAAACATGTACTTTCTGTAATGACAGCAGCTGCCATCCAAAGGAAGGGCATGCCAAGCTCCCCATAGCAATAACAGTTTGGAATGATTAGGGCAGTATAAAGCCACCCGATAGGCCTCATCTCCAAATAACCTACGACAGGAATGTGGTTATTACCTCCATTTGACAACTAAGTCTCAGAGGAGCTTAAAAAATGTGCCCAGGAGCTGGGAGGTGGCGCTGGGTTTGAGCAGAGGAATGTCACTCCAGATCTGGCGTTAGCCACCTCAGCAATACAGCTCACTTCCTGCAATAGAGATATTATCGTCTCCTGGAAAGAAACTTTTTTTTTAACACACCCACCACAACTGGCCCTCTGAGCCACTGGACTCCACCAGAAAGTGAAAAAAAGCACCCAAAAGTTACCTTTTGTCTGGTTCCCAGGAAGACATGTCAGGAACACAAGCAGAGCCCCAGAGAGCAGGCCAGAACTCTCAGACAGGACAAGGGAGAGCATTGAAACAGTGCCAGCCACCGAGGTTCTTGCCCTAACGCGGCAGGCCTCTGTGATCTCCTGTGTTCCCAAGAAGTCTAGCCGTACTTGGAAGGAACCCATTGCCTGAGCAAGGACACACTGAGTTCTGCACTCTGTTTCCTCCTGTGCTTTGCTTCCCTTCTCTGAGCTCTGGCCTCAATTCACTGAATCTCCTGCATCATTTCCACTCCTAAGCATCTCATTACTGTGGCTCCCTCTCAGTTTTTTCCCAACTGGGTTGCTGTAAAACACAGAGTAGGGGAACCACCTTTACCCTGGAGGGAGACTTTGGAGGTCTACCAAGTGCTTCTGGCTGCTGCTGACCCCCTGCCTCCAAAAAGTTCCCATGACTCCCTTCTTGCTTTCCCCCACCAACGTGGCAGGTCCTGCTCAGAAGGCTCAAGGCCTTGACTGGTCTTGTTTCCACCCCGGTATAGTTATTACCTATCCTTGGATCTGTAAGATCTCTGTTCCACCTGTGAGGTTCCCTAGATTGTCTTCCTAGATGTGGAGCTGAAGCGAGAGCGTCACACTCATCTCTGCATCTTTCGTAGGATGGCCTCAGAGGTCAGTTGTGACTGAGAGAATGAACGGCTGAACTGTGTGTGAGGTTGTCAGGGAGACAAATGAGAGATTTCCAGATGCTCAGAAAGGGAGGGCAAAGGCCAAAGCCAAAGGGAGCTAGTTTGGTTTGGGAGGAAGAACTATAAGCCAGATTAAAATCTAAATGAGGTGTAGCTTAGTCATAGAACACTTGTTTAGCATGCATGAGATTTAACCTTAGGTTTGATCCACCACCACCACCACAACAACAACAACAACAAAGACACGGCATAGAGACATACATAAGTGTAGAACACTCGCCTAACATGCTCTGTCCCCATCAGTCTGCTTAGTTTTACTTTTTGTTTTGTTTTGAGACAGTCTGTTATATAGCTCTGGGTGTTCTAAAACCCAATATGTAGACCAAAATGGTCTTGAACTCAGAGGTCCACTTGCTTCTGCCTCCCAGGTGCTAAGACTAAAGTTGTGTGCCATCATGCCCTGTTTTAAAAGGTTTCTAAAAGATAAAATTCATCCAAGCCAGGCATGGTAGTACAAGCCTGTAATCTCAGCACTTGAGAGATGAAGGCAGGAAGACCATCCAAGATCATTCTCAGCTTCAGGGCCACAAGTATGACCCTCAGCTTGAGGTAACAAGTTTGAGCCCAGCCTGGACCACATACGACCCTATCTCAAAAAATAACAAAATTCAATCCAAAGGGTGCTTGCTGGCACCCTGCATAAGAAGGTGGAGTCTGCATTACTGCTCAATGTCAGGGGCTGTTGTCCCTCAAGGTCTCCTGCACAGCTCTGGAACTCCAGCCCCTACCTTCAGACAACAGGCCATAAACATGGAGGGGAGGTGGGAGATGCCCTGCATGTCTGTCAGCCCTTCTGTCTGTCCACAGAATGATGAGGCTGCAATGGTTGAGGCTGTGGCTCTATACAACCCTGTGAGCTTCGCCTTTGAGGTGACTGAAGATTTTATGATGTATAAAAGTGGCGTCTACTCCAGGTAAGCCAAGGGGGGAGTCAGAGGGAGACTAGAGAAGACTAGATGGACCTCCTCAAACCCAGCGCATGATTTCTGCATCAACCTAGATTCCTAATTAGATACTTGTGAGACTTAGTGTACCTCTCTTTGTCTCCTTCAGCTCTGAGTGTCAGGGACCAAGTCTCTAACCCAGCAAAGAAAAGAGAGGTAGTGAAGGATGCCACAGGCCCAGCCACAATGGCTAAGTCATGACTAAGGCCAAAATCCATGCCCAGAGCTCTGTGGTCATCTACAGAAGTGCTACATCCAGCCAAATATTTGAAGATGGGTTTGGAGATGTACCTCATTTGGTGAGGACTTGCCTAGCAGGCAGCACAGCCTGGAGTGGGTCCCTAGCAACACATAAATGGGGTGTGATGGTACATACCTAAAATTCAAGCACTGAGGAGGAAGAAGCAGGAGAATCAGACTCTCAGGTCATCCTTCGCTACATAGAGAGCTAAGGCTAGTCTTGTCAGCATGAGACCCTGTCTCACACACACACACACACAAGGATCAAAAATGGGAAAGGAAAAATAGCTGTTTTCAGACATCAGAATTCTATGCTAGAGAGTTCACTATCTGGTTCTTCAGGAAGACCATAGAGAGAGAGACCTTATCACCCAGAGCCTCATGGGTAGTAGGCAGTCGCTCTATTGATGAGCTGCATCATGTCCCCTCCCCCCATGGCATGTCTAGTATGGGATTTCTACACTCCCTAGGCTGCCCATTGGGCTGTAGGAATACATTCAGCAAAGAGTCTATATAATTACTCCCCCTGCTCTCTAGGCTCCTTCGTGTTCTCTGTTTTCTAGCTACCCCTAGAATGTCCATGTTCTTCTGGGCTTTGCCCTCAGCCCTCTATACAACCATAAATCCACTGCCAACTATTTGATAGGAACATCCATGGCCCACCAAGTCCCTTCCAAGTATTAGACCCATGCTTAGATCTGAGTGTTATTAGACCCTGCCAATTTGGCCTGGGTGGCCATGGAGACCTCCAACCCTGCGTTTGCCTGACCCAGGGCTCCTTGAAGGCATCTATGTCTGTTAGCAGACCCACATCCCTGATGCTGAGCGAGAGGCCAGAGCCACAACATGCTGCCCACTCTCCTCTCCTCCCTATTCCATACCATCCCCATCTTCTTTAGATGCTTCCTCACTGGCTTGTTCCTAACATCTGTCTCTCCTACAATAGACATCCAGGCCTCTCCTCCATTTGGACCCAGAATCCTTCTGAAGTGCTTTTCTGGCTATGAAAATTTCTGTGTAAGGATATATATATATATATATATATATATATATATATATATATATATTCATGTCTGTCCAAGTGTGCATGTATATGCATGTGAAGGCCAGAAGTCAGCATAACTATGTTGGTGCACATGCACTTGTGTGTGTGTGTAGTGTATGTATGTGGAGGTCAGAAGTCAATCTAACCTGTTTTCCCTGATGACTTTCTTAGTTTTTAAGACAGGGTCTCTCACTAGCCCTGGTTAGTGCTCAATGGTTTAGCTGGTCTGGCAGGTAAATGTGCTCCAGGAATTTGTCGGTCACCACGTCCCCAGCACTGGGACCCCAAAAGTAAGCTGGCTGTTACATGTTCCCACGTATGCTGGGAATCTGAACTCAGATGCTCAAGACTCCTGTGGCATACACCTTTCCTTCCTGAGCCATCTCCCTAGCCCTATGATGCCTTGGGTATAAATAGCCAAGGCCTCCCTCCCCATTACCCAGGGTCCTTGGTGATTTTGCTCCCCTCTTCCTCTGCACACATCTGTCAACAAACCTCCCTTCTTGTCTCTCCTACAAAGCTCATTCTGCCCCTACTCCCTCACGTGAGCCATGAGGAAGGGCTTATAGTTTCATATATAACCCCTGCTCCTCAAGGAGTCTTCACTTCCCACCCACTGGTTTAGGTCCCGCTCCTTGGGGCCCCTATCCCCTACTTAACTGGCACATCCCGCAGTCCATTACAGAGCAGCTTCCTCTGCCAACTGCCAACTGCCCCCTACCAAACAAAGCTTTCTAAGAGCAGAGAGGGTCCTACTGTCCGTCGTTCAGCACCTTGCCCTGTATGTGACACATTCTGGTGACAGAAAGTCCACTTAATTTCTATATGCCCTAGGGAATTAATTTCCTTTCCTTTCCTTTTTCCTTTTTCCTTTCCTTTCCTTTCCTTTCCTTTCTCCCCTCCCCTCCCCTCCCCTTCCCTCCCCTCCCCTTTCCTTTTTTCTTTTCTGAGACAGGGTTTCTCTCTGTAGCCCAGGCTGGTCTCAAACTCACAGAGTTTGCCTGCCTGCCTCTGTCTCCAGAGTACTAGGGTTAAAGACTTATGTCCCCACACCCTTTCTTTCCATGCCCATTAAATCAACCCGTGGCCACTGCAGTTTGTCTTCTTGAAGTCCCAGAGTTTTACAGAGGCTAAAGGGCAAGCCCTAAGTACAAGGTCGTTTTTCGAAGGAACACAGAAGCAGCAGAGCAGTGGCTGAACTCCAGTCGGGCACTGCGGCTTATAGAAGTGCAGCAGGGACTCCTCCCCTTGCCGGGAAAAAGAAGTGTTCACATGGAGTGGGATCGGGTGGAGACTACTGAAGCGAAAGGGCTGAGAACTGATGAGATTTGTTGGCGCCATCATGGCTGAGCCGTAGCTAATTGAGACCCAACACACCAGCCTGCCTCCAGTGGGAATCATCTCTACAGCACTAAAGAGCCCTTGTTTGTGACAGTCCTTGCCTTTATCCGCCCTATACTCCAAGCCTTTATAAATTTCACTTTCTTTTCCAGCAAATCCTGTCATAAAACTCCAGATAAAGTAAACCATGCAGTCCTGGCTGTTGGCTATGGAGAACAGAATGGATTACTCTACTGGATTGTGAAAAACTCTTGGGGCTCCCAGTGGGGGGAGAATGGGTAAGCCCATGTTGCTGATGTCTGGGGCGTCCGATGGTAGGAGGCATCACTACTTCAAAGTTAAAGAGTCTATGGGAGTTGGACAGCAAGCTCTACCAGGCCAGGGAAAGGGGACCATGAGAATGGAACCTTCACATGCCAAGGTCCTGTTAGCAAGACCCTCCCCATCATAGGATCCCAGGTCCCAACAAGTCTGAAAAGGACAGGGCACTAATCAGCATAATGAGGTCTGTAACTGAAGGTTACAGGCAGACTTCAACATCTTACTGGGACAAAACCAACCTCTGGAAGGGCCTGAGAAATGAAATCAGTGAATTCGTTACAGGGAGTGACAGCCCCCACCCCCACCCCCTTTGAATCAGGATGAAGAGACAGACAGACACACACACACACAACTGAGAAGGAGAGTTTTTGTTTTTAGGAAGCCATACTGACTGTTAGATAGCTATATGAGGACCCAGACAGCAGCAAGAAAGGAACCTCCATCAATTCTGGGGAGAAGTAGGCTATGCAAGGAGAAAAAGGAAGAATTTAGTTACAAAGCGTGGCCAGTCATTTCCTGCTGATAAAATAGCTGTTCTGTGAAGAAATACAGAGGGCCTAATCTCTCAAGTTTTGGTTTGCACCAGAACATTCCAGAAAGTTCTGAGGTGAAGACGCTACTAATCAGTCCTCAATCCCTTCTCTCTGCCCAGGTACTTCCTCATTGAACGTGGGAAGAACATGTGTGGCCTGGCTGCTTGTGCCTCCTATCCCATTCCTCAGGTATAAGCCACGGCTGCACGGGCAACTGATTGGCAGACCAAGGGAGGAACTGGTCCTTCGATGAGAATGCCACCCTGGAGAAAATTGTGCGGAAGTCCACCCAGAGGCCCTCTCACTCCTGAGTCTAGACTCCTAAAGACAGGAAGGACAAACTTGAATAGCGACAAGCCCACCCACGTGATATCATCACCAGACATACGCTTGGATTGTGGTTTTTTAATGACCCAAACCCACGTGGACCTAGAATCGTCTCTCTTTCCAGTTCTCTTCATGTGCTGAGAGATGTAATGGCTACCTTTTCTATGTTGTGTATTCAATAAACACACAGTAAATACCTCCCTGGACATAGATCTCTAACTGACATTCAATTCCATCTCTCTGGACAGAGAAAGCATCGCTTGCTTGGAGTATGGGCTGGTGCCTGACAGATGGAGATCCCAGGAGGGAGAGCAGGTTTAGAGATTCTGCTGTTTCCAAACCCGGGGAGGAAGAATGGAGCAAATAGTCCAGGATGTGGCAGAACCGGGGTAGCGCCAAGATCTCATCTATCTCTGTGACTGTTGCTGTCACTGGCTCCCAGTAGGGGTGCCCCACCACTTCCTCAGCAGGCCCTCCTTTGGGTAGCCCTTATGCCCCTGTCCTCTGCACAGCATGCCCTCTTCCACAAAGCTATTCTGCAGGCCTCTCAGCTCCAGGGGCTTGTCTACAGACGGCTGTAGCCCTTGGGCCTCCTGAGAGCTAGAAACTTAATTGGAAAAAAAATGTTCATGACAAAATTTGGCAAATGTAATTGTAATCTATTAGAAAATTCTAGTAACATAAGACACTACAACTAAGTCAACACACACACACACACACACTCACACACATCATCATCATCACCATCTAGGCAAGGCCGTTCATATGAATCATAAATTCAAGGCCTGCCTGGGTCACTTAGTAAGACCCTGTCTCAAAAATTCAAAAGGACTTGTGGGGTTTGTGAAGTGGCTCAGTGGGTAAGAGCATCTGCTGTGAACACAGGATGACTTGAGTTTAAGTCTTTAGCACCCACATAAAACCTGGGAGTGGCCACGTGTGCTTCAAACCCAGTGTTAGGGGATAGAAACAGGCGGATTCGGAAACAGCATGCTCAGACTCAAGGAGAGATGACTGTCTCAAAAAATAAGATGGTGGGCTGGAATGGTGGCTCCACAGGCTTCTCTTCCAGAGGAGCAGAACCCCCACGGGCAGGTCAGAACCCTCTGTAACTCTTCTAGCATCCTCCTCCATTGCATGTCCAAACCATCTGTAACTCCAGGTCCTGGGGATCTGCTGCCCTCTTCTGGCCTCCATGGGCATTGCATGCATATGGTACACAGGTACTCAGGCAAAACAAACACACACAAACATAATTTTCAAAAATGATATATGGTACATAAAATAAATAATAAACAATAGAGAAGATACTTAATGTGCCATGGTGGTCTCAGCACACAAGTGTACTCAACACACATGTGCACATACATGATACATATACATATGCACACACAAGACTATGTAAGTCAATATACTTGTCAAGTACTTGCCAAGACTGTGTGAGGCTCTGAGTTCAATTCCCAGTGCCAACACACACACACACACACACACACACACACACACACACACTGAAAAGACCTAAACATGATTAGATAAAATTTTGTCATAGTTAAAAAAATAACATGAAATAAAAGTATAATTCTAAGTGTATTAGAGACTTAAAGTGTATTAAGTCAATGGAGAGTGGTATGAGAAGAAACCCACTGAAGACAGGAAATAGCAGCAAGGTCCAAGAACACCACAACTGCTCAAAATGAACCTGCAATCTAGCTACCATGCTTGTCTATCATTCATGAGGCTGTGGGTTCAAACCCCAGCTCCATGGAAAAGCAAAACAAACGAAAATGGAAAAGAACTCAGAAAATGGCTAATTTAAAAATTAAAAAAAAATTTAAACAAAATCAGAAAAAAAAAACTATATAACAGCAAAATGGTATCTAGGAATAACTACCCAAAGTGTTATATGAAGAAAATAATTAAATTATAAAAAACTTTCCAGGTATGGTGACATAACACCGTTAGTCCCTATACTTTCACTGTGAGTTTAGGGCCAGCCTGGTTTACATAGCAAGTTCCAGGCAAGACAAGGCTACAGGGTCAGCTCCATCTCAAAAAATCAACAACAAGAAAATTATGAAACACCCCAAAAAAGTACAGAGCACAGTAAATATATTCTCAAGTGATGATTAATGTAAATTGACTTTTGCTAGAAGTAGAAATATAAGTGTAATATATTTCCAACTAAAATCTCAAAACAACAAAAAAATAGATTCAGTTTACCTGGGGAAGGAGTAAAGAGTTTTTAAATTTTATTGGTTTTTAGTCAATTTTAAAATATTTAATTTGGGGTCTGAAGAGATAGTTCAACAGTAAAGAGCACTGAATGTTCTTCCAGAGGACCCAGATTCAATTCCCAGCACCCACATGGCAGCTCATAACTTAGCTGTAACTCCTAAATCTAACATCTTTACACAAACATACATGTAGGCAAAATATCAATATACATACATTTTTTAAAAGTTTGAAAAATATATTTATTTTGGATGTGCATGCATGAGGTCAAAGGACAGTTTGTGGAAACCTTGCCTTTCACAATGAAGGGTCTACGTCTCCCACTCGGGTCACTAGGCTTGGCTGCAGCAAGGGCCCTGACCTCCTGAGCCATCTCATCAGCTGCAAGATAAAATCCATTTTATAAACAAGTATCGAGAAGAGATTATTTTTGTATTAAAAAACATATAAAATGTCACCCATTAAGAGAGTACATAAACTAAGGATAATTAACTACAAAGAATCTTTAAAAATGGGGAATGAAGACATACATCAGTAATAGAAGACAGATTTTTTTTTTTTTTTTCCTTTTTGAGATGACTAGTCTCACTAGCCCTGGATGGCCTAAAACTCCCTGCGTAGGCCAGGCTGCCTCTGCCTCCTGAGTGCTGGGATTAAAGGTGTACACTACTGGCCTGGCCTATGTTTTTTACCATTCAATAAAAGGTGTCATAAAATTCACAATTAAACTACTTTAATTTGAACTCTCACTACTATGTTCTTTTAAACCACCATGTTCTATTTAAATTACCATGTTCTTTCAAAACACCATTTTAAATTTACAAAATAATTGCAAAACTAGAGCCCCTCTATACTCAGTTATTACTAAGATCTGGCTGTGATATGGCACCTTTGTCACAACTAGTGTACCAGTTGAGTCCTTCCCATTTTTTGATAAATAAATGCGACTTAAAAAAAAAATCGCTAACATTTGGGTGAGGCTATAGCTCAATGACACAATACATGTATAGTATGCAAAAGTCTCAAACATTGTGCATTGAGCATAGACACACACACGAGAGAGAGAGAGAGAGAGAGAGAGAGAGAGAGAGAGAGAGAGAGAGAGAGAGCGCAGATCAAGGATCTCTAAGAAAAACAAAACCCGTGGCTAACATGTAAATGGTGAGATATAGGATACAGGCACGACAGGAATTGACCCTCACCAGCCAGCTCTGATCAGTACCGCAGATTATACACTGTGGTGGTCTGAATCAGGTTGGCCCAAGGAATGGCAGTATTAGGAGGTGTTGCTTTGTTGGAGTAGGTGTGGCCTTGTTGGAGGAAGTGTATTACTGTGGCGATGGGCTCTGAGACCTTTCTGGAAGTTAGTCTTCTCTTAACTGCCTTCGGTACAAGAGGTACTCTCAGCAACTCCAGCGCCATGCCTGCCTAGATGCTGCCATGCTTCCTACCATAATGATAAAGGACTGAACCTCTGAACCTTTCAGTCAGTCCCAATTAAATGCTTTATAAGAGTTGCCGGGGTCATGGTGTCTCTTCACAGCAATGAAATCCTAACTAAGACATATATGGCCTGGGCAATCAGATAGGAGGATGGTAGAACGGGTGGGTATTCACATTCAAAGAAGCAAAACCATTCTATCCATAAATGGCACCCTATATACAGCAAACCCTAAAGACACATACTCTTTTAAGAGCTAAAAAATGAAAGATCATCCTGAAGGCTTTTGTAATAAAGTGAAAATTCCAACAGGATTTGCAAAACATTGGTGGTCTAGCATCTGAAATATGTGAAAAGCTCCTATATCCCAGCAAGATCCCCCTTCTATTTTATAGTTGCATTTTTACATGTAATTAAGCTTTTAATTATATTTTTACTTGGGAAGGGGCGAGGGGACACACACATGTTCACAAAGCATGCATACAGAGCAGAGGACCACCCTCAGGAGTCTGTCCTCTCCCTCCACCTCATGGCTCTTGGGAATGGAACTCAGTCTTGTGGGCAAGCAACTTTACCCACTGAACTATCTCACTGATCCTTCCCCCCTTTAATTTTGTATTGCAATTGTTTATTTTGTATGTGTGCACGTGTATGTGTGTAGACATGCAGGTACCACAGTGAATATATTGAAGTTAGAAGACAACTTGTGAGAATGGTTCTCTCCTACTTTCATGTGGACCCTGGGGATTGAACTCAGATCATCAGGTTTGGCAACAAGCACCTTTCCTCACTGAGCAACCTTGTCATCCCCCAAAATGCCCCATTTGAGGTGATAGATGATGTAACTCAAGGTAGAATACTTGATTAGCACAGTAAGATATCTATTCCACCCCCCCCATCCTTACCATGGCATAAAAAACAAAACAAAAAAACCACTTTTGCAAACAGTAGTTAATAGCTATATTCCAGATGTGAGAATGGACAAAACCCCTTCATAGACCTGTCTTCTCATTGCTACAGTGCAGTGCCTAGACTCTTACAGACTGTAGCGATCAGAATAATGGTTATAAAACCAGGCAGTGTGCTTGCTACTATATGTGATGAAATCATTACGTCAATTTTTTTCAGAAAAACTGGGATGCAGTGATGATCTAGCCGTTAAGATCACAGGCAGCTCTTGCAGAGGACATGGGCTCAATTCCTGGTAGGCACATGATGGCTCAGAAACATCTAGAACTCCAGTTTTAAGGGATCCCACACCCTCCTCAGTCTTCCATGGGCACCAGGTGCCTACACAGTAACACATACATACATGCTAGCAAAACACTCATATACAAGACAAAAATTTGGCTGTTTTTATGGAGGCCACAGGTACCAGGGGGGAAGTTTGCTAAATGAAAATTGCCTTCTAAATATCTGTATTTAGGGGTCTGGAGAGATGGCTTAGCAGATAAGAGCACTGGCTGTTCTTGAGGACCCAGGCTCACTTTCCAGGACTCACATGACAGATCGTAACTGTCTATAACTCCAGTTCCAGAGCGTCGTCACACAGACACACAAAGGCAAAACACCAATGCACATAAAAACAAATTTAAAAAATTAACAAAAAATATTTATGCTCATACCCATAAATTATCGATGTCAGAGAAGCTTTTTTGCAGAGGGCAACAGTAACTGCAGGCTCCTAGGTGGTCAGTGTTGAAATGAACTGCTGAGGCTCTCCCCTAAATGGGTTAACTATTTTCACCCCTCCTAAGAGTTGTGGAACACTGCGGACGAGGGAGTGTAGAGGATGTAAGAGCTGGAGGAGGGGTAGAATGTTGCATCTTCTGTAAATAACATGGCCACTGCACCCAGGAACAACTGTATTGTGTTCCCTCATGGAGGAAGGTGGGGCTCATGAGGCTCCACCCACCTTGAGGGTTCACAGCAGTGGTTCTCACTTTCCTAATGCTGCAACCCTTTAATACAGTTCCTCATATTGTGTTAACTCCCAACTATAAAATTATTTTTGTTACTACTTCATAACTGTAATTTTGCTAGTTATGAATCATTATGTAAATGTGTAGTGTGCAGGATATTTGATGTTTGACATCCATCTGGAGTTGAAACCTACAGGTTAAGAACGTTCTAGCCAGGCGTGGTGGTGCACGCCTTTAACCCCAGCACTTGGGAGGCAGAGGCAGGAGAATTTCTGAGTTCAAGGTCAGCCTGGTCTACAGAGTGAGTTCCAGGACAGCCAGGGATACACAGAGAAACCCTGTCTCGAAAAAAAAAAAAGGGAAAAAAAAAACAAACTGATATTCTACAGGCAGGTAATGGTTGCCAGGCAAGCCACTGAGAAATTGTCTGTGCTCCTGAAAACCCTTCACCCATGTTGCTATAAGCAATCATATTAAATTTATCAGGTAACACACACACAAAGCTTTAAATAACTTAGGATTTCCCAACTAATCAATATCTTCCTGAGGTCGGTAACTGAACTTATCGTTCTCATCCTGACTTCGGGCAGGAAGAGCCCATTTCTTTCCTTTGTTGGGGTTCCACCTGTGGTCAGTTCAAGCTGACCTTGAACCCTGACCCTTCTCCCAATAAAACCCACATTTGTCCCTTGAATCTTGAAACTTCTTTGACCAATAAAAAATTAAAACAAAACAAACAAAAGCCAGGATCCTAACAACCCACGTCGGATGCCCAGGATCCACTCATGGAAGGAGAGAAGCCACTCCTGCAGGTTTTCTTCTGACCTGGATGCTCAACATTTTAAAAAACTAATACATATACATTTGCTTATGCTGGACCCTGCTAAGGCAGGAATGCCATCACTGAAGATACCAATTCAGGACCAACTTGGGCAACCCTGTCAGAAGAGTGAGGAAAAGGAAGAGCAAGAGAGAGAAGAAAGGAAAAGGATGTGGGGTGGGGGAAGACTTTGCAGCTCAGCCTGTAACTAGCCTAGCAGCCAGATTCCCTTGGAACCCTTATGGAGGTGTCCTGAGACACTTGAGTAAGAAGCTCAGCTTTCACCTGAAGCTAGCACGTCACGGCTTGAGAGGCCCTGGAGGATAAGATACCATGTGAGGAAGAAGTGTGGAGCAGAACAAAAGAATCACGTGTGACATGCCAAAGCCCTCCCATGGCAGAAAGCTAAGACAGCACCCACATCACACCTGTCATAGGAACGATCCAGGAAGCCTGTCTGCTGGGTCCCACATGGCCTTGCTGGGGAAATGATGACACGGTTCCTACCCTTGGGACAAGGCCAGCTGATGTGGCCCTCCAGAGTGTCAATGCTGCCATGAGCATAAGGTTTGCTTGTATAATAACCTACATATTTTCATATTCCTCAGAGGAATGTCCTCTGTTAACGTTAATGACTATGATAAGCATAAGTCACCTGAAGGTGAAAGTGTGGCTGTCTCAGCAAAATGAACCCTGAGGACTGCCCTTAAGGCTGTGGAAAAGAGCTGGGCGTGGTGGCACACACCTTCAGTCCCAGCACTTGGGAGGCAGAGGCAGGTGGGATTTCTGAGTTCAAGGCCAGCCTGGTCTGTAGAGTGAGTTCCAGGACAGCCAGGGCTACACAGAGAAACCCTGACTCAAAAAACCAAAACAAGACAAAACAAACAAACAAAAAAGGCTGTGGAAAAGAAATCTGAAAAAAAAAAAAAAAAAAGAGAGCTCAAAATATATAATTTATCAACTATGCAAAAAAAAAAAAATATATATATATATATGTAAGGAGCTTCACTAATGGAAAGGAACAGATACAGCTACGCTATAAGCCAGCTTACCAGAAAGACACAACGGCAGACAGATACCGGAGTTCAAGGTCAGCCTGGGACACAGTTTAGGCCCAGATGTGATAGAGATGGTGATTTCAGGATGGGATCCCTCTTCACCATAGTTCACCATCTGTGTTTAAATTCTAAATTCTTTTACAATGTTAAAAGAAAATGTGTGTGGGGGGTCTCCTAAGAATTAAAGGGGTAGGGGCTACTGGATGCTGCTTCCCAGGGGAATGAAAAGGAAACCTGGAATAAATAACTGAATTGACATAAATTTTAAAAAACTTGGGTTTTGGTCTGCATGAGGTGAGCTAGCAGAAAGCAATAGTAGTTTCTTAGAACTTTTTCTCTGAAGAAAGCTATCTGAAGATCTCTGGAAAAATAAAAACAGCTCAAGAATTTTTTTTAACAGGAATCCTGACTTGGTGGGAAGATTCAAGAAAATTCTTATAGCAGCTCTTCTGACTTTGGTCAGAAAACCCATGAGCTATCCAGATAGCTTTTAGAATTTTTTTTCTAGCAGAGATTGCTGTCTCAAACCAGTTTTTAAAATAGCAAAAAAAGAAACTGTTTGAGCAATCTAGAAAGACATCTCAGAACCTAGGCCACCTAGGTCCACCAAATTGGACCCACAATTTGACTTTGATTCACGTTTTGCTATTCGCAAACACCCCCTCCCTCAGGAACCTGGACCTAGCCAAGGCTGGTCCTTGGCACCTGTCCTTACTCACAGCTATGTAGTCCAGGCTGGGTTTAATCATGCAGTTGTCTCCTGTCTCAGCCTCCCTAGAGCTCGGTTTATAGATATGCTCCATGTGACCCAGTGTAAAATGCTGGACTATGGTGGTGGCACGTGACTTTAATTCTAGCACTTAGAGGCATAGGCAGAAAAATCTCTCAAGGCCAGCCTAGTCTACAGAGTGAGTTCCAGGACAGTCAGGGCCAACACAGAAACCTCATTTCTAAAAACCAAAAAAAAAAAAAAAAAAAAGATGTTGCTTTTAGCTATAGAGTTGTGCTGGGTAGTGGTGACATGTGGCTTTAATGAATCAAGAGACAGAGGCAGGCAGATCCAGGATAGGGCTACACAGAGAAACCCTGACTCAAAGGGGGAAAAACAACAACTACCCAGTTGTAAGCTTGTGAAGCAAACCAGAATACCAGAATATACACTTCACAAAGCTCTTCCAAAGAATCAAAATAAACTAGGAACGTGCACACATATAATCTCCACACCTGGGAAGACGAGAGACAGGAGGGGCCCAAGTACCAGATAAGCCTAGGCTATATATTTAATTCTAGATCAGCCTGGGATAAGAGGAGTGAGGGGGAGGGATGGGGGAAAAGAGGATAGGGGGAGGGACAGCAAATCTAACCACAACTGTTTTAATAAAATAATCAAATGGTCTTCATGAGTCTGCCTCAGCAAAGCTATGTCTGAAATTGCTAAGTGGGCAGCACCACTGACAAGAGGTGTCTCATGTGATGTACTAGGAGCCCACTGAAGGAGAGAGCAGAGGCCTTCCTTTTGCCTGGGCTCAGAAAATGAGGTCTTGGGTCAAGAGCTGATGGAGGCAGCAAGTCAGAAGGCTTTTCAATTCTTCAAAGTTCCCTTCTAATGACTCTAACTGCAGAAGAAATCACCAAGTTATGAGGGTGTGTGTGTGTGGGGGGGGGTCAGGAATTAGGTTGTTTCTCTGGGGGAGAGGGGGTTCAAGACAGGGTTTCTCTGTGTAGCCCTGGCTGTCCTGGAACTCACTCTGTAGACAAGGCTGGCCTCGAACTCAGAAATCCGCCTGCCTCTGCCTCCCGAGTGCTGGGGTTACAGGCGTGCGCCACCACACCCGGCATCAGTTCTTTTCTTACACCAAATGTGCCCAGAAGGCTGCACCCTTGTTGCACGTGGGACAAGTGCTTTTCCTCACCTGCTCGACCATCTTGCCTGGTCACAAAGTACAGGATAAAAGCCCAGACCTAGTATCTACGTAATAAACCCAGTCACTGCCCTCCTAATCCTCTTCCACACATTATCACCAGCAACAGTCAACAAATACTTCAGGCTCAAATCAGACTACCCAGCTCCCACTTTGGCCACCTGTAACCCCAGAACTCCGGAGGCAGAAAGATCTATGTAGCCTGAACTACAGACCAGAAAATTCTCCGGAAGAATGGAGAGGAGGAGGGAGAAATGAAAAGGAAACACATTGCTATAGTTCAGATTTCTAGAACTGGTCACAAGGGCCAGGCTGTCATGTCTTCCCCCCCCCCCCCCCAGAACTATTTTATGTGTATGTATACACTGTAGCTGTCTTTAGAAACATCAGAAGAGGGCATCAGATCCCATTGCAGTTGAATAGGACTCACCATGTGGTTGCTGGGAATTAACTCAGGACCTCCAGAAGAGCAGTTAGTGCTCTTAACTGTTGAGCCATCTCTCCAGCTCCCTGTCATTTCTTGACTCCATGTCTCAACCCACTTGCTATCAGCCAGCACCCCAACTATGGTGGTGCTCATTTTGTCTTTTCTTCAGTGACCGCAAATACCATTCCTAGCACTAGCACCATGTACATTATACCCTCAGTATCAGGAGAAACCATGATGGCCTTGGTGTGATGGCTGAAGCTTTAATTCCAACACTCAGGAGGCCGAGGCAGGAGAGTCAGTTAGATGGCAGCGACGTGAAACCCTTTTGCAGGAAAAAAAAATCATTTCTGGGTATAAAGAGATGACTCAAAGATTAACAGCACTGGCAGCTCTCTTCCAGGATTGGGCTTTGAGCCCTAGCACCACAGGGCAGCTCACAACTGTCTGTAGTCTCAGTCCCAGGGTGTTCTCTTCTGGCCTCCATAAGCTTCAGGAGCACAAGTGATACAGACATACTTGCAAGCAAGACACCTACACACACAATTTTTTTAATCATTCTTGAAGGATCTGACTCGTCATTGATGCTGTCTTTTAGTTTTTACTTCAACCATTTGCCTCACAAGGAGCCCCAGGCAAACTCAGAACGGTTCAGCTGAGCATGCATGTCTTAAGAAATGATCATTCTTAGATATCCAGGGTTGGGAGATCTTAACCCGCACATGCTAGCTAACAGGTTATGCTACCATATCAGATTTGAGTTTCTATTTACTGTCAATTGTTTCTTGGACTTAACCTTGTGGTTTAAATGAAGATTTTTCAGCTTTGAATACAGAAAGTATATAAATGTCTCACACTGTCAGAATGACTTGTCTAAAAAATGAAGGATTTATCCCTTCCCTGTAAGATGCAAGCAGCTTGAGTCACCAACAGTAGAATCTGGATCCCCCATTTATACCACAACGGCAAACTGTCAACAAATCTACATCTTGAAGGGTATTTGCTGTCAGCATTTCTAGGCTCCGCCTCAAAGTTCCCTGGCAACAGTCTGGCTGACTACAAAAGGAGCTGCTTGCCCCTGCTCACTCTCCTCTTCCTCTTATCCCCTCTTCCAGTCCCCAATCCCCCAGTCCCCTCCTTCCCCACAGCCACTTCTCCTGTCTCTCCGTTTTTCTATCTCTACTCCCCCTCCCTCCCCTCCCCTCCCCATAATCTAAGTAAACTCTATTCTATACTGTACTTGTGTGGCTGGTACCTCAGGGAGAAGGGATGCCTCAGCATGGGCCCAGAGAGGCACCCCCTTCCCTAGCACCATACTGAGCCTCCACAAAACCAATCCTTGGCTTTTTTCTTTTTTTTTTTTTTTTTTTTTTTTTGGTTTTTCGAGGCAGGGTTTCTCTGTGTAGCCTTGGCTGTCCTGGAACTCACTTTGTAGACCAGGCTGGCCTCGAACTCAGAAATCCGCCTGCCTCTGCCTCCCGAGTGCTGGGATTAAAGGCGTGCGCCACCCGGCTTTTTTTTCTTTTTTTTTTTTTTTTCTTTTTTTTTTGGCTTTTTTCTTTTTATAAAACATATTTGCCTTTAAAAAAAAAGAAAGAAAAAATAGATAGTCTATGTAGACTATGTAGAAAAAATAGTCTATGGAACTTGGTATTGCTATATAAAGCACCTTGGCCTCAAAAATCGTCTTGGGGGCTGGTGAGATGGCTCAGTGGGTAAGAGCACCCGATTGCTCTCCCGAAGGTCCAGAGTTCAAATCCCAGCAACCACATGGTGGCTCACAACCATCCGCAACGAGATCTGGTGCCCTCTTCTGGAATGTCTGAAGACAGCTACAGTGTACTTACATATAATAATAAATAAATAAATCTTTAAAAAAAAAAAATCGTCTTGGGACTGAAAGGGCGAGTCACCACCACATATAGCTCTAAAAAGGACTTTTATCAGCCCCATTAAGCTACATTAAATATGGGTGTACCACACTATGGTTTTGTTCTTAATACTGGTGGAATAGTGGCATAACTTTATTGGTCTAAGTCCATTTTGTTCCTTTCATTTATTCTTTAAATATCTTTTCTTCCAACTAAAAACAGTGAGACAAACCTTCATTGCTCTAAGAGGTTGAGGTTTCCAAATCTTGCCTTAGTATGAGGGTACAGGAGGACAGTGTAGGGTCTAAGAATCGGATTTCATAGTCCAGTGGGGTGGGGGTGGGGCTGGGGGAGCACAACAAACTGCTTTTTGGGAAACTGGTTCTCCAAACCTCAAAGTTAAAGTTAAGTCAAACTGCCTGCTTTGTGTGACCTCTGCTCCAGGGCATGTGCTGGCTGCTTTCTGGAATTCCTTCAGCAGCAAATTTGGGCCCTTTTATTTTTATGGCCCTTTTTTGGGGGTAAGGGGGTTCCTTTATTCCAAACCTTTTACCTAACAGTGGAGAGAATCATTTCTGTCCTCTGATTAAATATCTTGAAGCTATATGTGATATTTCATTATCTACATTGAAGGCAGATGAATTTTCATTCAAATTTGTCTTCTTTTTCTGTCCCTGCTATAAATGCCCAAAGTTACACTTCCTTTTACATTTCTTGGTATTTTATAGTGTGAGGTCTTTTGGTTTACGATCTGTTATACGGGCCAAAGATTAAGTGTCTAGCCTCTGTGTAGTCCTGGCTGTCCTGGAACTCACTCTGTAGACCAGCTGGCCTTGAACTCAGAAATCCGCCTGCCTCTGCCTCCCAAATGCTGGGATTAAAAGCATGCGCCACCACGCCCGGTAAGTGTCTAGACTTTTAAATGTAGATATATGCTTATACACAACCCCTGGGAAGTACCTTATTTCATATACATATACTGTGTTATTCTTCAATGTGCCTTGTTCATTCAACAACACATGAAAGCTAACTCAAGAGGGGAGACAAAAATCCCAAACCAACCAAAATACTGGCTGAAAGAATAGACAATGAAGGCAGGGGACACTGTAGGCAGTGGGAACCCTAGCAAGGGCTCAACAGTTCCGAGCACTCACTGGCTGCTCTTTCATTTGCCAGCACCAGAGGACAAGTAGCAGTACAGCCTGTACAGCTATGCTCAACAAAGACTATATAATACGACAGACTTTATGTTACAGGCAAGCAAGATACCAGGTGTTTATATAGATGCCACAAACACACAAGCAAGTTAAATATCCACTTTAAGGGTTGGTTGGTTGTGTGTTTTTGTCTCCCAGTAGCATCACTAAACCCTACAAAACTTCATTTCTCCATAAACATGTTCCTTTGTTGCTGTGGCAAATCCAACTGAAAATGTCAAGGCATACAGGTCAGAGAGAGAGGGGAAGCATGGTTCAGCTCATGTTGGCAGGAACTTGTGATGCAACCTACTTACATACATACAGGCAGGTCAAGAAGCAGAGTGTGGCAGGAGGGACAGTCCATTCAGATGGGCCTCCTTCTTCCAGACAGGTCTCCTAAGCAGTGTTACCAGCTGGAGACTCAGTGTTCAACAAATAAATTTATGGGGAGCATTTCACTCTCAAGGAGTAACATGTATAGAATGAGTTTTTTCATCTTTCGACAGGGAATCCTCTATAGGTCGGCCTCCAGTGACCCTCCTATCCCAGTCTCCCCAGCAGCGGATACTGTAGACTCTGGGTCAGTGTGCCTTACATTCCTAGACTGTACCCTTAATATAGCCATTTTGTAGCTGACCAGTTTGTTTGGGGGGAGGGGGGAGAGAGGTTGTTTTCCCTTGTGTTTTGAGTCTAGAAGTTGTTTCTGCTAGTCCATGACCCATGAACTCCCACATAATTTGCATTCTCCTATCCCCAACATCTCTCCGTACCAGAGTGCTGGGGTCACAGATTTATATTCTGGGGGTTCAAACTTGGGTCACTGAGTTTTCAGGGTTAGCACCCTTCCCCGAAAAGCCACCTTCCCATTTCTATCTTACCAACAAATATGCTCTGTATGTAGTCAAGGATTAATACAGTAATGGGATGGGCAGTAGGGGTAACATGTCTTTAATCCCAGCACTCAGGAGGTAAAGAGGTCAGTCTGGTCTACAGAGTGAGTTCCAAATGCAGAGTTTGGAACAGACTCTGTACAGACAAACTGTGTGTCAATGAAAGAAAGAAAAGATCTTACTTCACTTTGATGTTAGAGCAGGATGTCCCTAGAGCTCCTCCTTCCTGACTTCCTAGTGCTTTCATCATACCTGGCCATTACTTCTAACACAGTAAAATGAAAGTTCTAAAACAAAAAAGGTTTGAGCACAGTTACATAAATTAAATGACTCCTAAGTCCATCTTAACTGAAAACTACCATACACCCCTGGGCCAGGGACCAGCAGGGAAAGGCCTAACAAATCTGTGTTCAATCCCTAGAACCCAGGTACAAGGTGAAAGGAGTGAACTTTCTTGAAAAGTTGTCCTCTGACCTCCACATGCGCAGTGCGGCAACCCTCCTGCCACCACCTACATACAGGCATCGAAATACAGGGAAAAAACAAAACAAAAAAACAACAACAACAAAAAAAACCCACCATCCTTGTATTTACCAAATAAAAAACAGCCCAAGACTCAATAGGTAATTACGAGAAAACGATCTCCCTCCCCACCAGGAAATCCTTAACTACTATCACAGCTCAAGAGACTCACACCATTCCATCACTTACCTCACTCTCAATCCCTCCTAGCCCTGGACTCATCTAGATCTTGCCATTTGAACCATCCCCAGTGTACTGTGCCTACGTCCAAATCACTGATAGCTCTAGTAAAGATAACAATGTTTCCCTTTTCAAATATCCGAATGCAGGTTTCATGCTGATTTTTAGCTCTCTCACAAACACCTTAAACAACACTACCAACAATATTTACAGAGGTTAAAAAAAATTGCCCCAATGCTCAAAAATACCAAGATTCTGAATCAAGAAGGGCACTATCTACCATGTGGGCATTTAGCTTTTTGGCTAGGACCCAAGATGACAAATTCCTACAACCAGTAGTTTATGCCATTTCCATGGAAGCTTTTCCTTCCGTAAACAACTCTGATAATTCCAGTTTCCTAAGCAATCGATTTCCAATCACAATATTCAATGTGTCAAAATCTTGATAACACGGCCACACAATCTCTTGAAATTTAAAGAAAAAATTTATTGAAGATCTGAAAAACAACTCCTACAAGATTGACTTTTCCATAAAACTGCAGCTACACGATGCATTGCGTCTATCATGTTAAAACGTGCATTAGACACAAATACAAAACCCATGAAAACAAGCCACCATTCTTTAACAGTTGAGCAAAGATAAGATGCCTAAGGAATGACATGGATGACTTGCAAAGGATGGGCTCTTTAAGCACCATTAAAAAAAAAAAAAAAGAGCACAGATGGATGAGTGTTCAGTTATATACACTGAAGTGAACCTTTGGCACTAGGAATCAGAGCATTTGTCATAGAGCATTAACACATATTATAAAAGTGCGTAGTGTCAAAGGAACAGACCACCAGCATTCAAAAGCAGCTTTGTCAACTAGGCAAACACTCTACAGCATGTCTCTCTGTTGTCCATCACTGATACACTGGTAGAAACTTTGAAATGAAAAAAAGAAAGAAAAAAGGAGCAGTTACTCCTTTTATTTTCTCTGTTTAAAATCAAAGAGGAAACAAACAACTCTGTTATACACTAACGGTCTTCAAAGTACATCATTTGTACAAGAGAAGGACTAAGAACCAAACAGTTTACAGAGATCCAAGCCCGAGGGAGAGAGGAGCGCACAGCCTCACACGGCTTTCCGATGGTACTCAGGAGGAGCCACTTCATAATCACTGGCACTGAACAAAGTTGCAGAATTCTTCGCCAGGTACCTAAAAAGAAAATTGTTAATTCATTGTGAAAATGTTTATAGATACTGATCATAGATATGACTGCCTCCCCTAAAAACCAAACCATTAAAATATAATCCAGTAAGATTATATAACAAACAAAAATGCACCTCAGGTTATTCTCTATTAAACCAGGGATAGTTGCCTCCAACCTGAGGGAATCTGCAATCAGCTATCCTACTATAGAGTAGCACTACCCTAAAACAATATTCACTTTCTTTAGCTTTTTCAAGACTGTCCATTTAAGTACAAGGTTGTCTACTAACGTATTTCAAATCTAAACCTACAATAAAGGAATGCAAAATGTGACACAGTAGTTCATTTCTATATTGCAAATGGACTCTGAAGGAAATATTTACCACTGTAGAAAAAGGGGCCATAAATAATCGAACACTCCAATCTTTCCTTCAATACAAATTTCAAGAAGTAATTCACAGTAGCTATGATCCATATTCTGGAAGTCTCAGTCTTTTTCAAATTGAAATGTTTCTCTCCCAACAAGAATCAGAATAATGCATACTACTACAGCTTCAATTCACAGTGCTAAATAGTATCCCCTTGTTAGTGTATTTAGAGAACCTTATAATTTTCAAAAGCTGTTAGATTTTAAGTTCTTCCCTAGTATAAAAATGCCCTTCAACATGATATTGAAGCTAGAACTGTTTCGTCACCATTTCTTCAATCTTTTAAATTCAACTACTGTGGTAAGTTTTAACTACTGTTTACTTATATTTGTATTACATCATTGAGACAGGCCTCAGTGCAAGAGTATAATAACTTCGACTGGCCTTAAACTTACAAATATCCTACCTCAACTTTAACAGGCTTGAGCCATCAGCTCAACTTTTAATTAAACATTACCACTATTTCTATATGCTTCCTAGGACCTTTTTTTAAATTTATCTTCCTGCCCCGACCAGTTTAATCTTTCTACTCTCAACACTGTAAAAAACTACAAAATCAACCTACAATGTTTTCACTGTCTTAATAGCTTGAGATTTAGTCACTCCATTTCCCATTCAGCACTTACATGTTTACTCTTCATCTGTAAGATTCCCATATATGTTACTTACAGTTTTATTGCCTTATTAACATCTGTACAAATACGTTATTATAGTAATTATCACTGTAATGTAATCTATCCTTTCACATTTTAAGTATCATCCCAATTGTTTGTAATTTCAATTAAACTTACTTGAGAAAATCATGTAGATAGTTCAGTAATAAAGCAAGGCTTTTCTCATCTAGAGGCGTGTAGGCCAACATCGCTCCAATTCGCACTATTTAACAAAGAACTAAGTTAGTTATATGCAAAGTAGCACTATATCACATACTAACTATGTACAAACTAAATGAGCTGTCACTGGGTCCATGAAACTAAATGTTTTTGAGTGTGTGTGTCTTTTAAGTTAAAAACAAAAACAAAAAACCTTTGCATGTTTTTCCTTAAGTGCCAATCACCCTTCAAAAAAAATCACCCTTCAAAAAAAAAAAAAAGACAGAGTCCCTCTCACACCAGACTGGGGTTCAACAACTAAGTCAAGGCAGCCAGTGAGAAAACAGAATGCCCCTCTGTATGGCTCCCCAATACTGGGTGGTCACAAGTGTGCACCATTACCTCACACTTGGATTTTATAGCCTGAGCTAACTCTCCCCAGTCTTAATGATTTTTCATTTTTTTTTCTTTTGCAAAAAGGTTTGGCATTTAAATATGTAAATAAAATTTTAAATAAAGATTCAAACTGAAATAGTCATGTTTCAGTTATTTTACCTCTCAGTCATTTAGTAAGGACCAAAAACTCAATTATTAAAGGCTCAAAAGAGGGAAAAAAGAGAAAATCACTTTTCTTAAAAGTCTTATTACCAAATAATCTCAGCAAATGTGGCGCTCCATACACCTGGGACATGGGTGCATCCGGGTGGTCGGCGAGGATTTCAGCGTACTGTGGTCTCTCAAACTTGTAGAGGAGCTGAGTGCCCAGCATGACATTGAAGTATTCCTTTATCCCTGCCACCACCTCATTAACAGCATACTCTCTGAAAAAGAAAAAACATTACTTTCAAAATATTTCCCTTCTGAGGAAAGCAAAGGTAAAGAGCTGTGGCTAAGACTTTTAACAACTAAAGTCAACTTCAAAATTATATGAAAGCAAGGCGGCATTTATGCTTTCAAAACAGTACAAATTTGGGGCTATGGGATAGAGATGAGGTTCAAGACAAGGTTTCTTTGTGTAACCTGGGCTGTCCTGAAACTCACTCTGTAGACCAGCCTCAGAGATCCTCCTACCTCAGCCTCCTGAGTGCTGGGATTAAAGGCGTGCACAGCAGCAGCAGCAGCAGCACCACCACCACTGCCACCACTGCCACCACCACCACCACCACCACCACCACCACCAGCCTCAAAATAGTAAAACTTTTAACAACTGTAAAGCACCTACAGCACACCTTCAGTTATACCTAAAACAGTACTTTGTGTATACTCAAAAAGGGTACATTCTTACTTATTATCTGTATTTCCTCGAGACTTCTTATAATTTGCATAATCCTCCAAAATGGAATCCACATTCTTCTTGGCAGGAAGATAAAAAAGCTAGAGAAAAAAAAATTGAATACCAATGTTTATAAAAATTACATTCCTTCCAAAATGAGTAGATGAGTGGGTTCAAGATTACAGATACTATACAGGAAGATGTAATTGTGTAAGTCAACCAAATAACATCAACCAAATCCAATTATGACTATGAAACCTCAAATTTCATGAATCTTTAACAACAATTATTCTTCTCATCCCCACCATTCCCACTGCATCTGTCATTTGTCAATTTAAGTAGTTTGTCTGAAGTTCCTAAATCTGGACTTAGAGAACCCAACAAGTAACATTCAAGTTTTTCTGGACTGTCTTTAGATTTTGAACACGTCCCTTCAGAGGGAGGAGAGAGGCTCCTGAAACTAAGTAATCAATAAGTGAGCAGACCCAGATGCTGATGCTTGAATGAGCCACAGGTCCCCAACACCCAACATGGAGCTCCAGGGACACAACATTCACATTCACTGCTGAGTCAGGCTTTACTAGGGGTGGGTATTTCAGTGGTATACTTACTTCTGAAACCCGTCATTCATCTGTAAACCCCAAAACCTCACTGGTTTGCCATGCAGTTCTGCTGTTGGCATCTGTTTTATCTTAGGGCAAGGTCACTTTGTCTGCATCTCTCCCAGAGGAGTTTTTTTTTTTTTACAACATTCTGCAAATGATTCATTAAACCTAAACCTTAATTACATTCAGGATCAATTGTAGGCAGTCATATGCTTTCTACTATACTCTGTTATCAGGTCATGTATAAATGTTCTAATGCCAACAACATTAAGGGGGGAAACATATGTATCCGTCTATTAGGGTTTTTTTGGGGAGAGTTCTGCTCCAGCAACCTCTAACTTTCTTAATTAACAAAATTGGGGCTGGTAAGATGGCTCAGTGGGTAAGAGCACCCGACTGCTCTTCCGAAGGTCCAGAGTTCAAATCCCAGCAACCACATGGTGGCTCACAACCATCCGTAACAAGATCTGGCGCCCTCTTCTGGAGTGTCTGAAGACAGCTACAGTGTACTTACATATAATAAATAAATAAATCTTTTAAAAAAAAAATTTAAGGGATCAGAGAGATAGCTCAGTAATTAAGAGCATTAAAACCCAAGTTTTGGGCCAGGCATAGTGGCACATGCTTTTAATCCCAGCACTCGGGAGGCAGAAGCAGGTGGATTTCTGAGTTCAAGGTCAGCCAGGGCTACACAAAGTGAGTTCCAGAACAGCCAGGGCTACACAAAGAAACCCTGTCTCGAAAAACAAAAATAAATAAATTAATTAATTAAAAAAAAAAAAACAAGTTTTGGGCTGGAGAAATGGCTCAGTGGTTACAATGGCTGAGCTCTTCCGAAGGTCCTGAGTTCAAATTCCAGCAACCACATGGTGGCTCACAACCATCCATAATGAGATCTGACGTCCTGGTACATCTGAAGACAACAACAGTGTACTTAGATATAATAATAAATAAATCTTACAACAACCAAGTTTCAATTTCTAGCACCCTACTTGGTGGCTGCAATTCCAGCTCTAAGAGCCCCAATGGCCTCCGCTGGTGTGGCACTCAGGTCACACCACAGACATACATACACGCAGGCAAAAAAAAAAATCCATAAACTGAGATTAGAATAGTTTATCATAGAACTCTTATTCTTTCTGCCAACGCCACCACAGCTGTGTTGTTCTCAAGCTACCTGCTTTTGTCTGGTGATCAAGTCCCAGTCATCCACAAGCCAGGGTTTCAGCTCTTCAGGAATCTTCACTTTAACTTCAACTCTGTTCATGAATGTTTCTTCCTAAATAGGAAAAGCAAAGGTTATTACAACCTTTTCTTCCTTCTCTTTTGATCTTTAAGACACCAGGCATGCACTAAGTCCTTGAAGGAGCCACTCAGAAGAAGGACTTGCCATAGAGGGGAAAGCCAAAACCATGACATCACACAGCCAGGGAAAGGATGGTCTTGAGTGACAGTGGCCCTCACTTAGTGTATTTCCCTCTTCCAGAAACAGATTGTTCTCAACTGATACAGCTTAACAGATTCTTCACATCTACTTTTTGTGTGTTTGAGTGGGGGGTACGGAGAGGCGAGACGGGGTTTTCTCTTTGTAGCCCCCCTTGGATGTCCTGGAACTCAGAAATCCGCCTGCAGCTGCCTCCCAAATGCTGGGATTAAAGGCATGCACCACCACTGCCCAAGAACATTTACTCTGGTTATCCCAAACATGACTTTCTCTTTTTCCTCCCCTTCTCCCCTCCCTGAGATATGGTCTTACAATGTAGCTTTGGCTGTCTTGGAACTCACTATGTAGACAAAGCTGCCCTCAAACTCATAAGATTTGCCTGTCTCTGCCTCCTAGGTCCACATGCATTACTAGGCATAGCTAACTCGGGTATCTTTACGCTCTAGACTAGCCAAAACCACATAGCAAGATCCTGTCTCAAACACAAATATTGGAAGGGAAGGGAGTGGAGAGTAAAGGAGAAGGATCACAGAGCCTATAGGTTGGCCTGCCAGAGGAAAAGAAAACTCACATTTTCAACGGTAGGATCTACCCGGGCTCTCTTCTTCCTAGGAGGCTGAGGTGTCTCACTGGTACTGCCACCATCTCCATTTCCAGGTGCTACAAAGTGGATGCATGGCAGGGGTGGTACTGGTTAACTAACAAATTCTTAATGTAAAGAGTGTTTAAGTTCTCATTTCCCTATTACAGATATTTCATAAATTCAACTTACAGAATCATATTTCCAAAAAACAAACTTACTTAACACTTTACTTAGGAAACATTTGATAACATATTTAAAATGCTTTCTTCCTAAAAGAATCATTAAGACTAAGGCAGGTGGGTGAAAACAACTACATCTTACAGTAGGTAAAAAGATTAAAACCACTCTGTCCTTATCTCCAAAGGCTACTACTGTGAGACCTCTACTTGAGGTCAATAAACCACATGCTGTCAGTTTAATGTAGTGAACTCACAATCTAAATATTACAAATAGGTCAGTTTTAAGAGAGTTTATACTTACTTTTCTGCTTGTTCTTTTTTGTTTTCCTGGGAAGAGAGGAAAACAAAAATTACTCCCATAAAACTGTTCCAACTATTTTGAGTGGTAAATTCAGAGAAAAATGGTCCACCAAAATTATCAGTGACTATATCTGTCTGCTTCCCAAAACATGAATGTTGAGTTTAGATTTATTCTTATTATTTGAGACAAAGTCTCACTATGTAACTCTTGTATCCTGAAACTCAAGAATATAGATCAGGGGCTGGAGAGATGGCTGAGCGGTTAAAGGCACTGACTACTCTTCCAGAGGTCCTGAGTTCAATTCCCAGCAACCACAGAGTGGCTCACAACCATCTGGAATGGGATATGATGCCCTCTTCTAGTGTGTCTGAAGACTGCGACAGTGTACTTACACATAATAAATAAATCTTTAGATAGATAGATATCTAGATAGATAGATAGATATAGATCAGGCTAGCCTTGAACTCAGAACCACCTGTCCTTGTGGGAGTCTGCACATTTGTGAACAAACAGCCACATAAACACATCAATTTAAAAGTTGAAAAAAAATATTTTTTTTAACAACAAAAGGCTGGTTGTTTTGGTGCACACCTTTAATGCCAACACTGGGAAAGCAGAGGCAGGCAGATCTCAAGTACTAACCTAGTCTTTAAATTAAGAACTACTTCACTTATGCACGCTAATGATTCATGGGAACCAAAAGGAACCAGTTCTTATACTTAATCCTTTATCACAAGCTTTATACCATAAAATGAGAATCAGTGCTCAACTAATCTAAACCACTCATTCTACTGCCTCCTCTAGTAAGGACTCGACGGTCTTGCTTATTCTATTTACATGCTACCCATTAAACACATACGCAAGCTAGTTCAAGTGCACAGTAGGATTCATACAATAAATTGCCAGTGTTCTGTATTATAGTTCTAAAACTTATGACTATAGTCAAAATATAAACATAAAAAGCATTCTGGGCCGGGCAGTGGTGGCGCACGCCTTTAATCCCAGCACTTGGGAGATAGAGGATGAGTTAGAGGCCAGCCTGGTCTACAAAGTGAGTTCCAGGACAGCCAGGGCTATACAGAGAAACCCTATCTTGAAAAACCAAAAAACAAATTCTGGGCTGGAGAGATAGATGGCTCAGCCGTTAAGAGCACTGACTGCTCTTCTGAAGGTCTTGAGTTCAAACCGCACCAACCACTTGGTGGCTCACAGCCACCTTAATGAGATCTGATGTCCTCTTCTGGTACATCACAGCTACACGGTACTTATTTATAATAATAAATCCTGGGCCAGAGCAGGGACTGAGCAAGCGGGATCAAGTGGAGCAAGCAGAGGTCCTAAAAATTCAATTCCCAACAACCACATGAAGGCTCACAACCATCATAAAATAAATAAACCTTAAATAAAAAACCATGACACACCAGCCGTTCGGTGGTGGTGCACACCTTTAATCCCAGCACTCGGGAGGCAGAGGCAGAGGCAGGCGGATTTCTGAGTTCGAGGCCAGCATAGTCTACAGAGTGAGTTCCAGGACAGCCACGGCTTCACAGAGAAACCCTGTCTCGAAAAACCAAAAAAAAAAAAAAAAAAAAAAAACCAAACACCACATATTCTAAGGGACTGGAGAGATGATTTGGCTGCTTTTCCACAGGACCCGGGCTGTAGACTTAGTAGCTCGGAGAACAAAGCCTAAGAGGATGTGGAACAAATGTAAAAGCAGGATAGGGTAAGAGTGCTATGAAATGCTGACTTCTGGACATGACATGGCTGTTGCACTGCAGTTACCTGTGCAAATCAGCATTCCAGCATGGATTCAAGAGGAGCCCATGAGATCCTACCTCTTAGTTGAGGAGCCACTGGCAGTTTATAGCCGTTGGGGAAGAGCAAGGTAGGCCACCCTTGTTCTACTGAATGGCCCTATAGCCATGAACACAACACTTACCTTTCAATAACAGTTGTGGCCTATGTTTTTGTATTACTAATATTTAAGATCATGTACTCGGCAATCGTTCTACAGGCACTTTCAGGTACAGAACCTTTAGAGAGACAGTGTGTACACACAACTTTTACATTGTAGGTACCAAGAAGCCTTACAGTACTCCAGAGTTAACAAGTTAACTTGTCTTTCACTCTCAGGTTACATGTATTTTTAGCACTACTAAGAAAGTAATCTTTGCCAAAATAATTATCTCCAAACTACCCGACAAGTCATTACCATCTTGATAAGAAAGAACACTGTATGAGTAGACAAAATAAGAACTATAAAAGGATTTACTGCCACTGACTGCACACTAAATGCATTTTCATGTTGCATGTATTTTAATGCAAGGGAAGAAGCTGAGGAAAATCAAGTAAGTAATGTCCATTTTACATTAGCATCTGAGAATCAAGAATTTCACTGACACTTTGAAAAGCTTCCATTAGAGACAAAATATTTATTATGATAAATAGTAAATTTGAATTATACCCATTAAACAGTACGCAATATTGTTTAAATAAGAGAATCTTACACTTCAACATTTTTCTGTTGCAGACCAGATGTCTTCTTCCCCGGAGCAGCCCCTCTCATCTTGCCCTCTGCATATTGTTCCCTTCAAAAATAACATCAGAAAGTCATCATAAGTACTTATGAAAGAAAAAACAAATTATGCCTGCTTGATTCCATCTAGAATTTGTGTTAAACTGAGCTTCCCAGCCAGGTATCGTGGTGCACGCTTTTAATCCCAGCGCTTCGGAGGCAGAAGCAGGTGGATGCCTATGGGGCCAAGGCCAGCCTGGTCGACTTAGTTCCCAGCCAGCAAGACTGGAACAGTGACACCCTGTCTATTTGTTAGTGTAAGTGGACTTTCAGAATGTTCCAAATTGTTTATGCTGTACAGATTAACTCTACTTACAAAATTAAGAGTTAAAATGTCTTAAAATGAGAATTCCCCACAGAAAGTGTGAAATTAGAGCTGCCCTCCAGCTAAGAGTACTAGGGTTGCTCTTCCAGAGTTCCTGAATTCAATTCCCAGGACCCACATGGCTGATCACAACTGCAGTCCCATGGGATCTGATGCCATCTACTGGTGTGAATACATGCACACACGCACGCACACACACAAAATAAAATGGCAAGGAAGATGGCTTAGAGCACTCCTTGTTCTTGTAGAAGGCCTGAGTTTCATCCCCAGCACCCACAGAGTCCCACAACCATCTGTAACTTGAGGGGATCTGATTCCCTCTTCTGGCTTCCTCAGGCACCAGGCACACACACAAAGTGCCCATATATAAATAAAAGCCAAAATACTCATACATATAAAATAAATATTTAAGGCTGACAGAAATCAAAAGAAACTAAGTATGGAGCCAGAGAGCTGGCCCAAACAAAGGTCAAAGTGCTACAAATGCTACCAAGGCCATTGACCTGAGGTCAATACCTGGAACCCACATTTAAGAAAGAAAAACTGGCTGGGCAGTGGTGGCGCATGCCTTTAATCCCAGCACTTGGGAGGCAGAGGCAGGCGGATTTCTGATTTCAAGGCCAGCCTGGTCTACAGAGTGAGTTCCAGGACAGCCAGGGCTACACAGAAAAAAAAAAAAAAGAAAAGACTGTTTCCATCCAAACTCCACAATCTCATCATGGCAAACCCATGCCCACGTACAAAGGAATAAATGAATGAAAAGCAAGTTTATTATTAAAGTCACTATAGCACAAATTAACTAATATATGGTCTCAGAAACTGAAAATTCCAGTGCTATGCCTGGTTGGGAATTCAGTAGCAGTTCCAATACTTTCTCTTGATTCCATGTTGTAATTTAATCTTTTAAATATTGTAAAAATCAAGTGTAATAACTACCTTTTAGATAATTTTTCTGGGTCTATTTTCAGAGATATTAATTGGTGGAAATATTTCTACCTTTTTGTTTCTCCATCAGTTAACTGTGTCCTCTATAGCACCCAAGAAGAGGTTAAAAAGATATTGAGTTTGCATCTAGCGTTTCCAACACTGTGTTTCCCCTCCCCCCCTGGGGTGGAGGGGGGATTCGAGACAGGGTTCTCTCTGTGTAGCCCTGGCTGTCCTGGAGCTCACTCTGTAGACCAGGCTGGCCTCGAACTCAGAAATCCGCCTGCCTCTGCCTCCTGAGTGCTGGGTTAAAAGGCGTGCACCACCACACCCGGCTCCACTATGTTCTGCTAGAGACAGACTCAGAAATGACAGAATATTTTAACCCAGATATGTAGTTACTTGAAAGCAAGCTTTAACACTGGAATTAACAAGTACCAAGAACCATTTTACCAAAAGTAGAGAGGGAGGTACCAATATGACCCCATTTTGTTCATTCCATGTCCAAAAATCTCTAAACTCATTTTTCAAATCAAACTTACTGATTGGCCTTTTGAAGTTCTCGCTGTTTCTGCAAATTGGTGTCCACGTACTTGAGTACTCTGCTTTCTGGCACCCATTCATCCCAACTGAAAAAGACAAGTTAAAATAGCACTGAAATACATTTTTAATAAAGTTTAGGGTTTCTTCCAATTAATGTTTAAAGATTTAAGAGTTAAAACTTTGGAATTCCCTGAATAACATGCTTTTTTTTTTAATTTATTTTTCTATTAGGTATTTTCCTCGTTTACATTTTCAATGCTATCCCAAAAGTCCCCCATACCCACCCCCCCAATCCCCTACCCACCCACTCCCCCTTTTTGGCCCTGGGGTTCCCCTGTACTGGGGCATATAAAGTTTGCAAGTCCAATAAGCCTCTCTTTCCAGTGATGGCCGACTAGGCCATCTTCTGATACATATGCAGCTAGAGACAAGAGCTCCAGGGTACTGGTTAGTTCATATTGTTGTTCCACCTATAGGGTTGCAGTTCCCTTTAGCTCCTTGGGTAATTTCTCTAGCTCCTCCATTGGGGGCCGTGTGATCCATCCAATAGCTGACTGTGATCATCCACTTCTGTGTTTGCTAGGCCCCGGAATAACATGCTTTAATTGTGTTCTTTTGACATTTATTTGTATGTGTGCGGATGTAGGTCATAGGAATCCAACTTGGGTCTCAGCCCTTGGTGGCAAGTCCTTTTTACCCACTGAGCCACCTTGTCAACTCTAGTTTTTTGAGACCTTTTTTAATGAATCCCAACTTGGCCTTGAATTCATGTTAATCCTCCTGCCTGAGTATTCCAAATTCTGTAATTACAGGAATCCAGAAACCACTTTTTCTAAAATAATGACAAGTTGGCATTGCAAATCCATTCTTAAAAGAAAAATCTAATCAAAGTGTATTCTAGTGAGAAGTAGCATTCCAAAGACAAACTATGTATGTAGATTATTCATATCACTTTTAAATAGTCTAAAAGTAAGTCACCTAAGAGTCTCTTGGTTATTACCCTTTCAGAATTACAGCACTGTCTTGTTACGCAGTTCACACATGCTAAAGGTGCATCAGGAACACATAATAAACTCCACAATACTCACCACCTAGATGACTCGACTAAGTCTGTACATAAAAGGCTCAGAATAGGGGCTGGAGAGATAGGCTCAGCGGTTAAGAGCATTGACTGCTCTTCCAGAGGTCCTGAGTTTGACTCCCAGCAATCACATGGTGGCTCACAACCATCTGTTGTAATAGGATCCAATGCCCTCTTCTGGTGTGTCTGAAGACAGCTACAGTGTACTCATATATAAATACATCTTTAAAAAAGGATGGGAGGGCTTAGAATAATTTTAAGATACCCCACTGTTCACTCTCGTCTATTCAAAGGGAGCA
Source organism: Mus caroli (assembly GCF_978045245.1). Classification (NCBI taxonomy): domain Eukaryota; kingdom Metazoa; phylum Chordata; class Mammalia; order Rodentia; family Muridae; genus Mus; species Mus caroli. Next base: position 88,998,800 of record NW_028227266.1, read on the forward strand.
TTCCAACTTGCAAGGATGACTAGAGGCTTTCTAAAAGCTAATGGTCTATCTGGCATCTCACAAAACAAGCTTTTTGCTAACTTATATGAAAAAACAAAACTTTCTGGTGGAATGCTGAAGTTTTGAAGCAAACAACTTTTGAGCAAAATTAGTCTTTTCTCCTGCTGATGGAGCTCCATTCGTGACACCATCAAGGGTATACTTGAAGTAATCTTTTACTTAATGATTCCCGCCTCTGACCTCTATAGCCAAAAGGAAAATTAATAAATAAAAAACATTCCTCAACATGATTTCCTAAAGAAAACTTTAAAACATGCATTTACCTAGAGGTCAGGAGGGGGTGGTGTACTGAGGGAGCTCCTTCAGGAACAGGAAAAAGGGCTACAATATCCTCACGTGTCTTCAAAGATTTTTCAGAGCGCCTGGGCCTCACAGCACTTCTGATACAGACAGCATAGTACAAAGTAATCTCAGTAACTATGTGCAGAATTTGGTTTAAGCTTTATCACGATTCATTTACAAATGGAATATTTTAATGTCTGTGTCAACAAATTCTGGTATGATTTATTTTTTTGAAATTTTAGAAATATCTTAGTATCTTTGATTTTTTAAGTGAATTTAAACTAATGTTAAAAAAATTCCAGTTTACAATTGGGGATTTTGCTGTACCAGGGTATTTAAAAGGTGTCCTACAACAAGGCATAGTGGTGTATACTTTAAATCCCAGCACCCTAGAAGTATAAACAGGTAGACATGAATTCCAGGACAGCCTGGTCTATACACCAAGCTCTAGATCAGCCAAGGGCTACATATTAAGACACTTTCTCTAAGTGAATAAAAGTGTTCTACAAACCTTCGTTTTTCTTTCCTTTTCTTGGGGATATGGTGGGTGAGTACTGCCCAGGGCTCCACACATGCTGGACAAGAACAATCACCACTCAACGTCATCCCCATCCAGGAAGATCTTTGTAAAAAAATTACTATATCCCTGCTCTCCCCAAATCAAAAGATGCTAACTTTTAGCTGCTTTTAAACCTTAAAACTGCTGGGCAGTGGTGGCACACGCCTTTAATCCCAGCACTGGAGAGGGAGAGGCAGATAGATCTCTGAGTTTGAGCCAGCCTGGTCTACAGAGTGAGTTCCAGGACAGTCAGAGCTACACAGAGAAACCCTGTGTCGGAAAAAAAAAAACAACAAAAACCCCTAAAGCCTTAGAAATTCCGTCCCCCTCGACGTACACCACATCTAAACAAGCACTTGGACCAATATCCAATTACCCAGGCAGTCCAAGAGTTTATAAGCAAAGATCTAAAAATCCTTATGAAACTGAAAAACAAACAAACAAACAAACAAACAAACAAATCTTCATTCTGAGAATCTCTACTAAATAATTAAGGCCACTCAAATTTAAATATAGATTAAACATGTAACTATCAGTTTACTCCAAAGTAGTTGTGACTCATCCCAAAAGTCAAACCCACAGGTAAAATCTCACACACACACACACACACTATATACTTCATTCACAGGCACGACTCTGAAGTAGTTTTACAACTTTCTTTGGAGCTAGATGTGGTGGCACAAGCCTGCAATCTCAGCATTCTGTAGACAGAAAGCTTACAAAGTTCCAGTAGCTACAAAGCAACAATCAGTCTTAAAGGAAAATGAAAACCCATTTCTAATACTTCCCAAAGGTTAAAATGGCACGTTTAGCAAGTCAACTATGAAAGACACCCATGATATCTTGGTTTTCCCTCAGTGCACTGCAACATCACTCCTAAGAACAGTCATAGAATGTCTACTCATTTTCCCATTCCCCCTCATTTTCCCAAGAGAACAAGATCTAAATAAATAACACTATACCACTTATTTCTGTCATGAACCACAATCCAACAAAGGAAAAACTTTTTGAAAAAGTACAACTAGAAAACTGGCCGGGCAGTGGTGGCGCATGACTTTAATCCCAGCACCTGGGAGGCAAAGGCAGGAGGATTTACGAATTTGAGGCCAGCCTGGTCTCTACAGAGTGAGTTCCAGGACAGCCAGGGCTATACAGAGAAACCCTGTCTCAAAAAACCAGGAGGAAAGAAAAAAAACAAAAACAAACAAACAAAAAAAACTAGAAAACTGGTGGCTTTAGTTTTCAAAATTTATGGCAACCAACAACAAAAACAGCTACCTAACGTACAGATATATTATACTCATGTATAATTATATACAAAATACTTAATATACAAGAGCAATATTAAAGTAAAACTTTAAATTGAAGTGTGCAAGGAAAGGGGAAGTAGGCCCAGCCCATGAATGTGCTGTTTTCCTTTCATACTTTACATGGACTTTTAACTTTCCCATCCCTAATATGCATAAAGACATTCTATTTCCTATAGGAAAGAATCTATTTCACATTATTTTATCTGGATATTAGCAAAATAACAAATATAAGCCTCATAAACTATTAAAGATGGAAATTCAGTTTAATTCATTTTTTAATATGAAGATACTCTAGAAGCCATAACATAAATGTCAGTTTCCTAGATCTTATAATCAACTTAAAAAAAAAAAAATCAAAATGTATAGCTTTTATTTTTTTAAGACAGGGTCTCTCTCACTATGTAGTTCTGGTTGGTCTGAAACTCAAGCTACTGGCCTGCTTCTACCTCCTGAGTGCTGCATTAAAGGCATGCACGTGCCAGTGTATCCAGCTCCCAATTCCTTTCTTTTCTTTCTTTCTTTCTTTTTTTTTTTTTTCCCCCGAGACAGGGATTCTCTGGGTATCCCTGGCTGTCCTGGAACTCACTCTGTAGACCAGGCTGAAATCTGCCTGCCTCTGCCTCCTGAGTGCTGGGATTAAAGGTGAGTGCCACCACCACCTGACCCAATTTCTTAATACATGTAAGACTGGCATCATTCTGAAATACTGACATTACCTACGAACCATTATCAGAAATACTTTGTTCACAAGTTATCAGAATATCCCTTGGTGTATTCTGAATTGTGGCCTTTCTACAGTTATACTAATGATATAAGTCAAAAATTTGGTATATCTCACCTAAAAAGCATTTGTCTATTTTAACAAACAAACTGAATTGACTAGCTGGCTACTCAAATAAGACCTCTAAATACAATTTAGAACAAAGTTATAGGGCCAGTAAACAGGAAAAACAAAACAACAACAACAACAAAAGCCCCTGTCTCCAGCAGGAGTAGCAACCATCCTAACAGTTGGCACTTGCTCTCCTGGAAAGGAGGGCCAGACTCTGGGTGTCAGACAGAGCACTAAGCACTACAAGTTAGGACAAAGTAAGTCCCGAATGGCTAGTTCCTTGAATGCCATCCCTGAAATACAGAAGATCAATAATAAAGAGAATTTTAAAATTTCCCTAGTAAAACTAATAAGCCACGCAATTCCAGACAACGAAAAGGCCTGGATAATTTATTAGGTACTGTTACCTTTGGGTCCCAAAGAGAACACTACTGACAAAGAGCTCCAATGGCCACTAGAAAGTTACATTCTATAAAATAAGAATTTTATGCTAAGCCACATACTTTCTGTTTTCAATAGCATATGTTTCAAAACTTCATAAAATGGGTTTATAATCTGTCACTTCTAAAACATCTCCCCCCTTCTCTAACAGTTTTTAAGTCATTTGGTTTGTGCTCAGGCCAAAAAAAAAAAACCCCCAAAACCATGCCATCCTAAAACATGCATCTACTCATAATTGAACCAAGATAGTTGGTCAAGATTCAAGTATATATAAAATAGCTGAGTTCTTCCTGATAGTTTCATCATACTAAAAATGACTCATCCTTGCTTCAACATGTATGTTACATTAGTAAACAAAATACTTTTAAAAATCTAATACTCACTTTTTATTCCAGCCACTGTAATGGATGAAGTATTTCACTTGTTTGTCCTTTATGGCAACCTTTACACACTGAAATTAAAAAAAAAAAAGTGAGTCTTTGGTATACACGTAATCTTACCACTTCTTAGACAAAAGCAAATTTGCATCCTAATGACAGATGTGCTCTTTTTACTATGAAGAATGAAATCTTGGTTGAACTACTCGATAGTGTAAAACTTTCGGAGCACCTTTGAGAACTGAAAGCTGTTAGCCTAGTGCTGAGAACACCTTTCTGTATAAAGTCACAAAACTGTAATTTAGAAACAAATACACAGCATCAACAAGAGGTTACTATAAATTAACAGGCTAAATCTGTTATCCAAGGTCAAGAAATGAAAGCTATTTTTGTTTTGCAAACTCCAGTTAAGAACTACATAAAAAAAAATCTCATTCTCATGGATGACACTATGCTGACTTTTGTTGGTTTTTTTTTGTTTGTTTTGTTTTTCAAGACAGGGCTGTCCTGGAACTCACTCTGTAGACCAGGCTGGCCTCGAACTCAGAAATCTGCCTGTCTCTGCCTCCCAAGTGCTGGGATTAAAGGTATGCACCACCACTGCCTGGCTTTCTATGCTGCTTTTTAAAAATTAGCTTTTAAAGTACTCTTAAATGTAGTGAGTAAACAATGCACTCTTAAATGTAGTTTGTAAACAAAACAAATTATTAAAGGAAAGTCGCTGTGACAAATGATTATCTGACTGGATTTAAGGGTGTTCACTATAGGCAAATCAAACAATAGTTTTATATACTCCAATCACCATTAAAAAAATGTTCACCCGAATATTTTGCTGCCAGAGAAAAACAGCCATTTCAGATGATTGCTGAAAGTTTATACAACGAACGGAAACCAAACAACATCATCAAAAGGACTCACTTATAAACATTCAAAACACAAGGAGTGATCATTTTTATTATTTCACACAACTATAAATTGCTAGAAATTTGCCCAGGAATTGCTTCTAAGTGTTTAATACACACAGACACACACAGACACACACACAGAGGGAAGGGGGCAGTGGGGGAGACCAGAGGCTTGGCTTTTGTTTTCTGTACTGGGGACTGAGCCAGTGCTCCATTCATGGAAACTGCTTTGCCACTGAGCTTTGTCCCCTACCTTGTTTACTACTTTGTGAGATTTGTTTGGTCTCACTAAGCTGCCCAGGCTACCCCCTTAACTTTGTAACCCAAGGAACCTTTCTGTCTCAACTTCCCTGGCCATAGGCCTGTGTCAGCATTCAGATTGCATGTGTGGGGTGTTTTTCTGTTTTGTTTTGTTCAGGGGCAGTGGTGATAGTATTGTGGACTGAACTCAGTACCTGAATCATGGTAGGCAAGTATTCAAGCAGCCTTCATGTTCAATTCATAAATGCCTGGCCAGACACACCATTAAAATTAATCCCAGCCCTGAGGAGGTAGAGGCAGTCATCCAGTGAGTTCGAGTCACCCTGGTCTTTATAAAGTGTGTGTGTTCTAGGACAGCTACACAGTGAGCACTTGTCACAAAAACATTTTAAAAAATAAAAAGAAATGCATGAGCCGGGCGTGGTGGCGCACGCCTTTAATCCCAGCACTCGGGAGGCAGAGGCAGGTGGATTTCTGAGTTCGAGGCCAGCCTGGTCTACAAAGTGAGTTCTAGGACAGCCAGGGCTACACAGAGAAACCCTGTCTCGAAAAATCCAAAAAAAAAAAAAAAAAAAAGAAATGCATGTAATTCCAAACCTTAGGTAGTCAGAACATGATTTATAATCTGAACTACCTAAGCTCTATAACAAGATCTTGTCTCAAAAAACAAACGGCTAGGGGAAGCTTTTAATTTTCGGACTTGGAGATAGCTAAGTGATAGACAGAATGGCTGGAGTGTTACAGCTTTAGGTACTAGCATGATACCTACATCCTACTGAAAGTCATCAGAGATAAAATAGTAAAAATAACTTTAGACTGTAAAATGCTTGCTGGACAGGGCATGTGGATGTAGCTGCAGTGGTAGCCCTCTTCCAAACATATGCAAAGCCCTGGGTTTAGGTCTAAGCACTACAAACATTTTTAATTAAAATAAAAATGGTTTTGTTGTTGTTGCTTATCTCTGGGATTTTTGTTTTGTTTTGTTTTTCAGACAGGGTTTCTCTGTATAGCTGTGGCTGTCCAAGAATGCGCCCTGTGGAACAGGCTAGGAGATTCAGATCTGCCTGCCTCTGCTCCCAAGTGTTGGGATTGAAGGTATGAGCTACTACCACCAGGCATCTCTGGCTAAATTTAAAGTTTTTATATAAGAGGAGCACTTAATGAAACAGAAAAAAGCACCTTGTTTACCATTCAAATGAACAAATAGGAAGTTAAGTGTCTATGACAACCATCCCTGAGGTGTGGTTAAGGAGGATTGCTGAGGCCAGCTGGAGCAAGTGTAAAACTCAAGTCTCCAAGAGACAGACATAAAGAGAAAGAGCCACATGCTCACACACACCGAGGAAATGGCTCAGCGGATTACGGTGTAGAACTCATAAGACTCCCCCAAACTCATTATAATCCTGCCGCCCCTACACTGAGATGGAAGTTGATAAAAACTGCAGCAAATCTGAAGGTCAGATAGGCATGTATGAGGACAACGAAGATATGGTTTCAAAGACAGGAAGAGGAAACTGACACTTGAGTTTGTCCTCTAACCTCCACTTGTGAGGTGGCACACACCTACCGGTACAAGTGCTCAAACATACAGTATTATTTTCTCCTGAAGTTATTAACTATAAAATGCTATGTGTTATAACCAACAACCCTTCACCTATCACTTTAATGCTATTTCTAACCAGAAGGCTTCTACTAATTTAGAAGAGTCTGAAGAGTACAATAGTCGGATTCTCTCCATCCACCACCAAGCAAGCAGCAACAAACCTCTAAGTGAGATGGCAAGATTTATGAACCTATGAAAAAATGAATACCTTTACATATCAAGTAAGAAAATACTGTAATTCAATATTAAGAAGTCTGATCTAGCCCACATTTTTGACCACCTTCTCAAAAGAATGCAGGTTCCATACCTTTGCTTCATAGAGAAGAGGCCCATGAAAGCACAGCACTCGCTCACCTGGAAAAGAGGGGGAAATGGCCAGGTTAATTGTGAGTCCTTTGCTGTCCTGAAAGATGTGACTCCAAGAGTCACTACACTTGATAATAATCCCAGCAAAAGTAGGGAAAACAGTAAGACTATACATGAACACTTCAGAACAAACTTTACCATATCCTTAGTATTCAAAATCAGCAACAACCAATTTTTTATTTATTTATTTATTTTGGTTTTTTGAGACAGGGTTTCTCTGTGTAGTCCTGGCTGTCCTGGAACTCACTTTGTAGGCAAGGCTGGCCTCGAACCCAGAAATCTGCCTGCCTCTGCCTCCCAGGTGCTGGAATTAAAAGGCGTGCACCACCACAGCCCAGGTAGCAACAACCAATTTAAATTTCTATTTAATCATGTAATAGGTGCTATTGCAGTTACCTATGGATACTGTTTGGCTAGTTCACTTGTTCTAATTATCTGGAAATAAAACTTTTAAAATGTTCTTCTCCAAGTATCTTAAGTTTAATCACTTGACTGATGTCCACTTCCTTTTAATGAATACTCTCTATATATTAAAATTTCTGATTGCATACATGGGAGATGAAATGGTTAATTGTTTTTAGTTTATTTGCTATATTATCCTACCTATGTTTATCCCTCAGTATTCTGAAAGCTAGGCCACAGAGAGAAACAATCCTAATCCTGGGAACTCACACCCAATGTCATCAGCACTTGTAAATCCAGAGAAAATCTGGCTACAGTTGAGACTTGTAGCCATCTGTGCTCACCAAACAAATTGGGAAGGTGTTCTGAACTCTGATCCCACATGATGATAGCAGAAGTTTATTTCACATTATTTTCAGTCTACTTGCTTTCTACACATTTCACTTAAGTATCCAACAAGGATGTGACCATAAATTTAATCTAGTCTAATGCTGAAAAAACTACCACATTAAAAATTACATTATAAAATATAAATATCTATATATTATGGGCCTGCCACGGTGGCATACAACTTTAATCCCAGCGCTTAGGAGGAAAGGCTGGTAGATCTCCAGTTCAAGGCCGGTCTGTTCTATAGCCCACCCAAGACTACATGGTGAGACCCTTTCCTCACTCTTAAATGTACTCTTAAAGCATCTATTTGCTGGCTCTGTTGTGTGCTAAGCATTTCACATTACTAAGGGATGCATAGGCAATCAAATGTTTGGACCCTTTTCTGTACTTATACTGTACTTACTTCCCATTAAGCAGTAAAGCCACTCCTTGTGAGTGTTCACAAAGCAGGATCCAGATAGCAGGAACAAGTGTGTAAAAGTAGTGATATATATGGTTTGCTACCCATGGAACATAGAATGAACTTGTGAAAGTAGAAGGGAGATGCTGATCCTGACCACCTTCTGGATTCCTACCACCACATCTAACGATTCTGTATCTAATGATCTGTGCATGCCATGGGAGCATTCTTCAAACTCATCCTTAGAACTCTGGAGTGGTTTCCTAAACTATTTTTTTTTTCATAAGCTTCACCAGAGACCTTTACTGTTAGAATTCTAGAATAAGGTCCAGTAACTTTAACATCATGGCTCTATAAAATCCTGTACCACTCAAAGCATCACTAAACCTAAGCCCACACTGAATAAAGATGGATAACTGACCAGACTTTCTTTTCCAACAGTCCAAAGCTAAGACCCAAATAAATGGGTAGAACATGCTACTATTAAACAGAAGCACTAAGATCAGATCTGTGATTGCTGATTTCACTCCAGGTATCTTTTAAACTAATCTGAAATACCTTTTTTAAATTGGCTGCTTCAGCTAAAAACTACACTAAGTAAGGCTCTTTGAATAATGAAAATTTACACACACACAACTAACTGGTGTACATCAGTCTAACAAGTGGAAAGGACAAATTACAATGGCAGTTCACCATCCTCAGATCCACTCTATTCTCAAATGACAAAAATCTTGCCCTGGGCTAATGAATTTTTTAAGAACATCCCCCCTACAAGGAACTCAGAAGCATTTCCATTCCCAGCAGGCCCAGTTCCTGGAAATCCAATGCCTTCTTCTGGCTTCTGAAGATACTCACACACATAAAATAATGCAACACAAACATCAACAAAATGGATAGTTACCACCTTTCACTATCAAAATTCTACCAAGATTTCAAAATAATCCCATCAACACTGTTTCCTTACTGTGGGGAAGGGAGTAAGTGTATGTATACATGCCTCTGTAAGTATGGGGGGTGGGGGGGTCAGATGACACTTGTGGGAGACAGTTCTTTACCTCCACTATGTGGGCCCTAGGAATCAGCCAAGGTAGGGAGCAAACATATCTTTTATACAATTTTAAAAAGATAGCCACATATATTTTAGCTTGAATCTTTTTGGTTTGGTTTTGTTTTCTGAAACAGGGTCATCCTATGTACCCCTTGGCTGGTCAGCCTCCTGCCTCTGCTTCTTTAATGGTGGACAGAATTTTAGGTGTCTGTACTGCACTCAGCTACCCCTGGAATCCACAGCTGGAGTTACCAAGCTTTCATAACCCAGCCTTTGTTCCTACTCTTCTCCAACTACACCAGCACCATCTTTCTGGTTTGCCTTTATCCATCTCACCTTGTCACTGATCCTTTAGAAAGAGCATTTCTTTCAAAACAACCATTCTTTTTGTTTGTTTGTTTGTTTGTTTGTTTTTGTTTTTCGAGACAGGGTTTCTCTGTGTAGCCCTGGCTGTCCTGGAACTCACTCTGTCCACCAGGCTGGCCTCGAACTCAGAAATCTGCCAGCCTCTGCCTCCCAAGTGCTGGGATTAAAAGCATGTGCCACCACTGCCCGGCAAAACAACCATGCTTGATTTCTAGCTTCTAACCTCAATCAAGGATTTAAGCTTTTGTGCTCTGACAATCAGAAGTCTATGAGCCTCTTAGCATGCTCTGCTACATAAAACATCAAATTACAAAGGAAACCAACTGTTTCGCAGAGTTGGCAAAACTACAGTGTACACCATCTTACACCATCTTTCTACAAGTGAGGACCAGCCAGCTCAGTGTCTTCCGCAGTAGCTAACTCTTCACACTAGTTTTTGAGATGGTCGATTACTTTAACTGTATCTCACCCATGGGCTGCCTGGCCAATGAGCTAACAGAGATCCATCCACCTGCACAGGTCTCCACACTCCCCGAACCTCCACTGGGTATAGAGCAACACCCCCTTCCCCATACACACACACGAGTTTCTTTCTCTCTGTATAGTTCTGGAGGTCCTGAAAAGCTCTAAGTAGACCAGAATGGCCTCAAACTCAGAGATCCGCCTGTCCTTGTACATCGATTAATTAAAACGTTTCGATTTGGAACTTGAGACTTTTAAAAGTCTGGCACTTTACTGGTTAAACATCCTAGAACAGGAGCTACGCAAGCGTCTGGACTCAGCATGTATGATGATAAACACAGACGGCCGTATCTGGCAGTAACAAGTTTAAAGTGTTCCTCTTTATGCTTATAGTTTTATTTCCTTTAGTATATCAGTAAATCACCTCGAAAGATGAGTTGTGAGAACCGAGTAACTGCTTTTCACTAGAAGTACCGTTCATCAGCAACGTTCTCAGTCAAAGCCAACTAATAAGCGTTAGCTTTCAAATCGCCATTAAAATCTAATACTACTACAACCAGTCAAGCAACTACTGTATTTAAAAATGACAAAGAGGCCATGCATCTCAAGACGGAAACGCCCTAAGGAGGAACTAAAAACTGTTTTCACGAGAACCGCTCTGCAGAGCAGAGTACTTAAAGGGCCCTAGCGCACCGCTCCAAAAACAGCAAAACGATGCCCTCAGGCAACAGCAAGCCTAGGAACTCGCTCGGGCGGCTCCAGTTTTATTTTTTTCTGTCCCCACCCATCACTCAGAGGCAAGAGGAGGAACTTGTCTGCGCGTGATCGCCGTGCCAGGGGGCGCTGCATCTGGCCCGAAGCTGCGTGTAAGCTGCGAGACGCCGGCAGCCATGATGGCGCGGCCATCTTGCCGCGGCCATCTTACAACGCAGTTCTCCCGCCGCGGGGCGCACAGCCCACCCCCCACCCCCGGTCCTCCCAACAGAACTCCACACAACGCCGAGACAGAGCCCCTCGTTTGTCCAACAGCCTCGAACCTTCGGTCCACAGTCGGCCGCGCGGCCCGCGGCCGAGAGCTAAGCGGGGGGGATGCGCTGCCGCTGCTCCCCTCCCCCACGCCACATCACCTCCCAACCGTCGCCGTCGCCATCGCTCACCCGCCCGCCGGGCACCTCCCTTCAATAGACTTTCTCCGCTCTCGGAAAAACAAACAAACAAGCGCCGAGGCTCTGCCACACGCACGGAGATGCCCTCGGTCCTGGCCGTGGCCGGAGGCTCGCTTTCGCGCCACCGAGCACTGTCGCCGATGACGCACTGAGATTACCCTCCGCAGTGCGCCTTCCCCCCTTACAAAGCAAGGCCCGCACGGTTTCCCCCGACCGCGAGCCCCGCCGACCCCGACCCCCAAACCTCCAGCGCCCTGAGTCAGCCTCCCTCCCGTGCACCGTTAGATGCCTCTCCCCAAAGCGGCACACTCACCCTCCTGGAATTTCGGCTTAGGGTCCTGCTTGGGCGCCATTTATAAGTGATTCGCCGCCTCCTCCTTCTCCCACCACCCCCGACTACCGCCCCCTACTCTCTACCCCACCCAACTCAGCGTCAGACGCGCCGTCGGCCACAGCCAGCTCTACATCCTGGGCGCGATTTGCCAGCGCCGCCTGACCTCACAGCACCGCGACCCGCGCAGCCGCCGCCTCAGCCAACGGTTACCCGCCGCGCACACAAGCCTGCGCCCGTGCCGCCCCGAGGCATGCCGGGATTGGTAGTTCGACCTCGGATGACGCCAGCAGGGTGGGGGAGGGGAGTGGGAGACAATTGCCAACCCCACGCCCGCGATCCACCACCACCCCCGCCCCCGACCCCAGCCCTCTAAGTATCCAGACCCCAGAGGCTTGTTAAAACCCAGATTTTTATTTTCTGTAGGTGACAAAGAGGAAGAAATAAGTAAATCACTAGCGACGAAAGGATGGGAAAAGCTCAAGGGAGGCAGATGCTTAGATAGGAAATGAAGCCAGGTAAATGTGGTGGAGTGTTGAAGTGGCCTGAGGACAGGACTGTCTCTGCAGCCTGAGTTCCACGGCATCACCAGGACTTGGCCTAGGAGAGCGCTGGAAGCCATAAATGAAGCTAGATGCGATGCGAGTGGGAAGGTGATCCTCTCCAGAAGCTTCGGTGTCTAGAAAGCCATGCCCTGTTTGAGGGAGTTGAGGGGTGGGAGGGTGGGGGTCCGGTCCCCATGACTATTTGTAGATTGCAGCTTCTGACTCCTGAAGTACTTAGTCTCACTGAAGGAGGCAAACCTGGATTGCTGTCAAAGTCAGGGTTCCATACTTAACCCCTCTGTACCATCTTTTGCCATCTTATTTCTTTGAGCTAGTATTGGATGTATATTCAAAAAAAAAAAAAACACAACAAAACCTCTCTTCACATTGTTCCTATGTTCAAAAACTTCTTAATGTACTCTGCTGTGAAATAACACTGTACCCCTGTACCCACTAAATTACATGAATTGCACATAAAGGATCAGAGCTGTTAATTAGGAGATAAGTCAGAAAATAGTTATCCTGATATTTGAAGCCCTTCCACACTTTGTAGCTACCTAATTATCCTAGGCAAACCTTTATGTCAAAGCCTTTTCTCTTTTAGACAGAGTCTTACTATTTATATTTAACCCTGGCTTGCCTGGAACTGGCTATAAAGACTGAGAGGACCATGAACTCACAGTGTCTACCTCCTGAAACTCTATCTGTGTAGCCCTGGCTGTCTTGGAACTAGCTCTGTAGACCAGGCTAACCAAAACTCAAACATTTACCTGCCTCTGCCTCCCAAGTGCTGGAATTAGAGGTATGCACCACCAAACCTGGTTCTGATGTACTTTAAACTACTTTGTGAAAAGCTTTCTCAGGTTACATTTCAACCAGCAAGTTGAGATTACCTGTTTTCCCACATCCTTGCCACACATGTTATTTCCACTCTCTGATTTTAAATCAACAGAAGGATGTTGTGCAGAAAAAGCTAGGTATAAGAGTGAACATTTTCATCATTGATTCAAAATCAGGACAGCAGCCAGGCAGTGGTGGCGCACGCCTTTAATCCCAGCACTTGAGAGGCAGGCGGATTTCTGAGTTTGAGGCCAGCCTAGTCTACAGAGTGAGTTCCAGGACAGCCAGGAATACACAGAGAAAAACCCTGTCTCTAAAAACCAAAAAAAAAAAAAAATCAGGACAGCGTTCAACTGGATGTCCAGGGTGGGTAGAGGGAGATAAATATGAGAGAGGTACTTTTCCAAGGGTAACTTTGATGTCTCCATGATGTCGCCCCCAGAGTGATAGTTAACGTTTCCTTTTCTGTTCATTGTTGAACCAATAAAGTCCTGTTAAGTACAAGAAAAAAAAAAGGCACTAAGGAATCTTGGTTTTAAGATCTTTTATGATTATGTGAATTTTGGGGCATGTCCAAACGTACACATATAGTAATAAACTTTACCATATCTACATTATACCTTAATAAGAAATTTTAAAATTTATTTATTGTGTGTTATGCAGCTGTTGGAGGTCAGAAGACAACTTGCAAGAGTCAGTTCACTCCTATCATATGGGTTCTGGGTATAGAACTGAGGCCATTAACCTTAGCAACTGGTCCTTTTATCAGTGGAGTCAGCTCAACAAAAATATGTTTATGGTCATTTAGAAAGATTTCATTATGAGGACTGAAGAGATGGCTAATCAAGAGCACTGGTTGAGGGCCTGGGTTCAATTCCCATCACTCACAGGGCACCTCAGGGAAACTCCAGTTCCAGCTGTGCACGCCCCTCCCTCTTTTTAAACATATTCTGTGTGCATGCTGTGTGTATCAGCACAAGTGCCCCAGCCCCCATGTGAGGCAGAGGGAGGCTATGTGGAGTTGGTTCTCTCCTCTCACCTTCTGAAACTCAACCTTCAGGACTGCAAGGCAAGAGTCCTTATTTGTTGTGCCATTTTAAAATTAGATCAGAACAGCTTAATCTAGAAGCCCATGAGCACAACTGTTTTCTCCATACTCAAGCTAAAATTTAGGGTTTCTTTTCTTTATAATGAAGACAGTGGGGCTGGAGAGATGACTCAGCAGTTAAAAGAGCTACTTGCTCTTGTAGAGGACCTGGGTTCAATCCCCAGAACCCACCCGGCAGCTACAACTGCCTGTAACTCCTGTATCAGGGGATCTAATGTCCACTTCTGGTCTCCATGGCACTAGGAATACATGTGGTACACAAATACTCATGAGGGCAAACACTTATACACAAAACTATAAACAAACAAACAAACAAAGATAGGGCTATCGAGACAGTCCAGAGGGTAAAGTCTTGCCACCAAGCCTTTTGACCTGAGCTCTAGTTTCAGGTTCCATATGGTAGAAGGAAATAGTGACTCTTATTCACACACACACACACACACACACACATATACAACAAGTAAATGTAATAGACTATTAATAAAATGAATACTATTACTTTAAAACAAGAAAATAAACAAAGATGGCAGGCAATGCTAATTAGCAACACCTATGACTTTGTCACCAGTAGAAATGAAGCTACTGTTTTTGTTTTATATTTGTTTTTGTTTTTTGTTTTTAGATTATATTAAATGCAGGTTTATTGGCCGCAAGGACTGAAGCCAGGGAAATCACCAAGGGGAGAGAGAAAGAGAGAGAGAAGGGGAAGAGAGAAAGAAAATCGAAGCTTCTTTCTTTTTTCTTTCTTTCTTTCTTTCTTTCTTTCTTTCTTTCTTTTTTTTTTTTTTTTTTTTTTGGTTTTTTGAGACAGGGTTTCTCTGTATAGCCTTGGCTGTCCTGTCCTGGAACTCACTTTGTTGACCAGGCTGGCCTCAAAAACTCAGAAATCCACCTGCCTCTGCCTCCCCAGTGCTGGGGTTAAAGGCGTGCACCACCACGCCCGGCCGAAGCTTCTTTCTTATCACGTAATAGTTCTTACATATATCTCGGAAATATAATTTACATTCACACTGCGTTTAAATTACTGTGCTTGGGGCTAAAGAGATGACTCAGTAGTTAAGAACATGTTCTGCTGTTTCAAAGGCTCCAAGTTGTGTTCCCAGCTGCTGTTAGACAGCTCTTAACCACCTGTAACCACAACTCCAGGAGGATCTGATGCCTCCAGCTTCCCAGGGCATCTGCATTCACCTGTGTGGGCACACACATATTCACATAATTACAAATAAAATGGATATTGAAAAATTTACTTATTAGACCTGACCTAGATCCTGTTATTTAATAGACTGATGACAAAACATGCACCTACCATATTTTTAAGTATTTGATAGTTTTATTTTTTAAATGTCTTGTGATTTTTTTTTAAAGATTTAGTTATTTGATGTATATGAGTACACTGTCGCTATCTTTGGACACACCAGAAAAGAGTATCAGATTTTATTACAGATGGTTGTGAGCCACTATGTGGTTGCTGGGAATTGAACTCAGGACCTCTGGAAGAGCGGTCGGTGCTCTTAACCATTGAGCCATCTCTTTAGCCCTTATAGGTTTTTTTTTGTATAGAATTATTTTCATTTATACGCTTATACTTTTTTATTTTATATTCCTGAAAACACTATAAGAAACCAGTTTGCTGACTTAACTGACTGCCACCAGGACTGGAGGAGTATCCTATGGCACAAATATAGTGTACACACACACACACACTTGTTATTTGTTCATGACATTCTAATTCTGTAGAACCTGAGCTATTTTGAATGTCTGATGTGGCTTTTATTCATCTCTGTATTTATCCATCTTTGTAAATGTGTATTTGTGTGGTGTTGTATTTGGAAGGGCACATGAGGGCCACTTACAGAGTATGGAGGCCAAAGGACAAACTTTTACTATAGGAGTGTTGGGAATTCAGCCACTTGATCCTACCCCCTGCTTTCTGTGGATTTAAACTGAGGTCATCAAGTGAAAGGACAATATAAACCTCATTTGTCTCCATTTAAGGACCCCATTTGTCTCCATTTTAAGGACCAAGCCTGATTTCAGAAAAGGCCGTAAGGCACTAGCTTCAAGAATAGACCAAAAGTCCCAGAAACTAGGTCATAAGACATCAGCTCTAGGAACAGACCATAAAATCCAGAACGAGATCATAAACCCTTCCCAAATAACAGCCTGGGGATAACCACAAAAATAGAAAAATATATCAGAATGGGCCATCAGAATGGTTAAAAGTTCATGACATAGGAATGCAGAACACTGACCACCTGTGACCCCGCCCCCGCCCCGCCCCCCAGCACCCACCAATGAAACTTTAGATTACCTACTCCTTCTAGAGAGCTCGCCTAGTTCCCTATTAAAAAAAGCCTACATGCCTTTGTCTGGGCACACTGTTTGAGAAAATATTTGACCCCCACAAGCTATATGTTTCTACAAAACACACACTCTTTGTTTTTACATACTCTCTAAGTCTGAGGTCTTCCTTCATCTATTTTCAGAACCTAATATAAGCTACATTGAGCTGTGTCCCTAACCCTTATTTCTGAGACAGGGTCTCATGTTTCCCAGACTGGTATCACACTCACTACATCAGCAAGGATTATTCTCTTGCCTCCATTTGCTGAATGACAGGAGTATGGCCATGTGCCACCATGCCCAGTGCCCTTCTCATTGTGTTCCTTGAGAATGCCACAGTGCCCAATTGTCTTGTGCACTAAAGAAGTAAAGCTCTCATTGTTTTTGAATAATCAGTGATGATACTGGGCTGTTAGTGTCAGAGCTTGGGTCCAGGCGGCTGGAACAAGCCAGGTTCAGCCTGTCCCTGATAGGTCAACCTAAGAAACACATAGCAGTGAAAAGCAGAGACAAGTCATTTCTTCATTGTGGCCACACTGGGAAATTTATCTTCAAGATTTTGACGTGAGGTTTTGGTTTATGCAGAGGGAAAAGAGACACATAGTGTATCCAGGCCAGAGAGATAACTAAGTGGGCAAAAAAGTATTCACTGCCAAGTTTGACAACCAAAGTCTGATCCCTGGGACCTACATGGTGGAAGGAGAGGGCCAGTTCCCAAAAGTTGTCCAAATGCATGCCACTGTGGCATTCTCTCTCCCTCTCCCTCTCCCTCTCCCCCCTCTCCCATCCTCCTCCCCTCCCCTCCCCCCCCTCAACCCCTTGCTCCTCCTGTTCTTCCTCCTCTTCCTCCTCCATCCCTTCCTCTTTTCATGCAGGCACATAACATACACAAAACTAAAATGTAACAAAAAAATTTCAAGAGATATGCCCAAAGCATTTTTGGTCAAAGTGTGGTCCTGGTTGTGGTGGTTTGAGAATGCCTGCTGCAGCCGGGCGTGGTGGCACACACCATTATTCCCAGCACTTGGGAAGCAGAGGCAGAGGCAGGCGGATTTCTGAGTTCGAGGCCAGCCTGGTCTACAGAGTGAGTTCCAGGACAGCCAGAGATACACAGAGAAACCCTGTCTTGAACTGCGGCTTCCTATGTTTGAATACTTGGCCCCTATTTGGTGAAACTGTTTGGGTGGTGTGGCCTTGTCAGAGGAGGGGGTACACCATTGGGGGCAGTCTTTGGGGTTTCAGAAGACTCACCATTCCATAATCACCTTCTTTCCAGATCAAGTGTGAGCTCCCAGCTGCTCCTGTCTCCGTGCCTCTGCTCTGCCATCATGGACTCTATCCTTCTGAAACCATGGGCCGATTAGACACTTTCTCTTATAAGTTGCCTTGGTCCTGATATTTTGTCACAGCAACAGAAAAGCAATTAAGACTCCAATGTAGTCTATATCCAGACCAGCCAGAGCTCCACAATGAGACTCTGTCTTAAAAGAAATTTTAGGGGCTGGCCAGATGGCTCAGTGGTTAAGAGCGCTGACTGTTCTTCTGAAGGTCCTGAGTTCAATTCCCAGCAAGCACATGGTGGCTCACAACCATCCGTAATGAGATCTGACGCCCTCTTCTGGTACATCTGAAGACAGCAACAGTGTACTTAGATATAATAATAAGTAAATCTTTTTTTTTTTTTTTGGTTTTTCGAGACAGGGTTTCTCTGTGTAGCCCTGGCTCTCCTGGCACTCACTTTGTAGACCAGGCTGGCCTCGAACTCAGAAATCCGCCTGCCTCTGCCTCCCGAGTGCTGGGATTAAAGGCGTGCGCCACCACGCCCGGCCTAATAAGTAAATCTTAAAAAAAAAAAAAGAAATTTTAAGGAAGTGGGTAGTGTGTACTAAGCCCTTATTTCAATCCCTTACAACACCCTGTCCCCCCAAAATAGAAGCAGACAAAATAGAAGCAGATTGGACTACTCAGCTTCCACAGTTATTAACGTGTACCCAGTCGTGTTTCTTAGGTATTCCTTCATCCTTCCTCCAAAGAGATTTATCCACACATAGCAGATAGCATATCTATATTTTATTCTATACGATTAAATAAGACTCTGTAAAAGCCCCTTCCACACATACAGAATATTTGAAAGTAAACAATTCCTTTATGTCTTTTAGGTATCTAATGGATGTTCCGATTTCCTGATTGCCTCATACTTACCGAATCAGCATCTAAATAAAGGTCAGACATTTAATTTGGCTAAGATATCTCCGTGTGGGAGAACTCAGGAAACTGAGGTGGGCCAGCCAGCACATGAAGTATAGTGAGACCATCTCTAAAAATATATATATATATATATATATATATATATATATATTTTTTTTTTTTTTTTTGGTTTTTCGAGACAGGGTTTCTCCTTATAGCTCTGGCTGTCCTGGAATTCACTTTGTAGACCAGGCTGGCCTCGAACTCAGAAATCCGCCTGCCTCTGCCTCCCGAGTGCTGGGATTAAAGGCGTGCGCCACCACGCCCGGCTTATTTTTTTTAATGATGTCCCTATCTTTTTTTTTTTTTTTTAACTTGCCACTTAATAGTTGAAACTGAATCACACAGAATTAACAGGTTTTCTTTTTTTTTTTTTTTAAGATTTATTTATTTATTATTACATGTAAGTACACTGTAGCTGTCTTCAGACACTCCAGAAGAGGGCGCCAGATCTCATTACGGGTGGTTGTGAGCCACCATGTGGTTGCTGGGATTTGAACTTCGGACCTTCGGAAGAGCAGTCGGGTGCTCTTACCCACTGAGCCATCTCACCAGCCCCCCAGGTTTTCTTAAAATGTTTGACATATAGATAACTAAGCATAAAATCTTCAAACCTAAGATCCATGGAAAAAGCAAAACACACAATAAATCACTAGTCCCCAAATCATCAGCCAAGAATGAGAGGACATTAAGCTTTTACAAGTGTTGCTTCTCAAAAATCCAGCCCTTGCCCAGTGGCTGAGCAGGTGCTGGTACAATTCTAAGCCTTGGGCCTCAAAGGTGTGGCCTCTCTGTAACCTGACCAGGGACCTGCTGAACCGCTCAGACTGGCTTTTTCTGTTGGGGGGGCCCAGGCTCTGGGCTGCTCCACGCGTCCTATTCATCTTAGTGTCCCAGGTCCTAAACTGTGAGCCACATTTGGATTAGGCTGAGTTTGACCTTCATTCTGGGTGGGTGGGGTGAGGCTGTGATGGCCTGCAGAACGAACAGCAGTTAGGTATGTGATGATGGAACTAAGGACACAGGGCCTAGTTCCCATTCTGCCCAACTTCGCATGAGCTTAGAAGTCGTCATTTTGTAAGGTGGGGGGTGGGGTGGGGGTGGGGTGAATGGGTGGGGGTAGGACTGCTTTTGATGCTGTAGCAAGCGACACAAACAAAGGTATATTCTTGAAAAACAAATGTTGGTTCTGGGGAACCTGTGACCTGCCAGCTCTCCCACCCAGTGCTCATTTAGAACCAGGAGTTTCTCTACTTTGTCTATGACATACAGCACAACACAATAAGTTTGAAGCCAACATTACCAGCCAACTAGAATGCAGATTATATTCATTCCCTGCAGCAGCCGGAACAAAACACCAGAAGCTAAGTCGGGATGGGTTATTTCACAATTTAGGGATTGGAATGAAGGTGTTGGGAGGGGTGTTGGTTCTGAGGATCGTGAGTAAGAATCCATTCCATGCCTCTCCCCAGCCTCCGTTTGCTAACAGTATCTGGTGTTCCTTAATTCATAGAAACAATGCTTTGTTCTCTGGCTGAATAGCCTTCCATTGCTCCAAACGGATGTCTTTGTCCAGATTGCTCCTTTGGGAAGAGGCCAGTAGTCATACTGGATTAGGAGCCTGCTCCGACGTCATCCAGACTAATTACATCCATCTATGACATTATTTCTAAATAAAACTGCTTTCTGAGATCGTGGGAATTAAGGCTTTGCTGTAAGGAATGGAGGTGGCCATGGTGGACGTACACTCCTGCCCATTACCCTGATCTGTATTAAATAGATGTATGGTATTTTCACTGATTTCTTATCAGTTTACAGTGGCTTCTTTTCCGCCTAGGAAGAATTCCATCCCTCTGCATAACACTTAGAGAGAGAGCATTTGTGTAATTAGAATGCCTAAGGATCCTCCCACCATCCCCTCCTTCCCATTCTCAGTCCTTCCTCCTCCTCCTTTGTTCTCCCCCCGCCCCCCATCTCCCTCTTCCTTTCTTGTTTTGTTCCTTATTCTTTTGAAAAACTCAGCTTGCTGATTGCGGGAAATGTCCATGTTTTGTCTTGCATTCTGAAATTGTTCTTTGAATTGTTGATCATAAGGTATGTTAATTGTGGAAGACATTTAAAAATTAATTACTGAGGGAACCCTGTGGCGGTGGTTGCTCAAACCTTTAATTCCAGCCCGGCAGAGGCAGGAAGATCTTTGTGAGCTCCAGGCCAGCCTGGTCTATGGAACGAGTTCCAGGTTCCAGGACAGCTAGGGCTACACAGAGAAACCATGTCTTCAAAAAACTAAAAACAGGGGCTGGTGAGATGGCTCAGTGGGTAAGAGCACCCGACTGCTCTTCCGAAGGTCCCGAGTTCAAATCCCAGTAACCACATGGTGGCTCACAACCACCCCGAAATGAGATCTGACACCTTCTTCTGGTGTGTCTGAAGATAGATAGCTACAGTGTACTTACATATAATAAATAAATTAATTAAAAAAAAAACTAAAAACAAGACCAAAAAGAATCATTGAAGGATGACTGAAAATATTTAAGAACTTGGAGTTGTTAATATAAAAGCAAAATTTTACTCTATGTGAATTGTTTTGGGAAAAACCTATGGAGAAAGGACAGAAGCCAAAAAAAAAAAAAAAAAAAACCCAAAAAACAAATAAACCTGCCATTTCAATCACCAACTTTAATAAAAGGGGTAGGGAAAGGGATTTTTAAAAATCCTAAGGGTGGGTTCCCGATTGCGCGTAGCCAACGCAGTCTTATAGTTTAAAAAGACATTAATTAGCGCTGCTCTCTGACCTTACTTTCATCAAAACGTTAAAATACTGAAGATCACTTCCGCAGTGTTTGTGAACTCTACGTTTCATTAATTTTCATATCACGATATCCCCCAACTTTTCACTTTAGGCTGCCCCTAAAATAGAACACTGAAATAGCAAAATGTTTTCCTAGGCGAAACAGCCTGCTGTTTCTCATTTAAATGCTACTCATCACGACGGTGCTGGTTGTTTGTGGGTTTGTGGTGCGGATATGATATAACTTGTAGTAGTCATTTCTGTCCTTACAACCACGTTGGCAAAAGCCATTATCAAGATACTAGCTTCATCTTTATGGTTCTTTTAGTATTGGATTGTTTAACAATAAGTAACTTGGTTTCATAGCAGGTATCGCGGAGACCTGGAAAACCCAAAACTAAACCGCCCAACGTGGGGCTCGAACCCACGACCCTGGGATTAAGAGTCCCATGCTCTACCGACTGAGCTAGCCGGGCAGCTGGAGTGTCACCTTTTCTAGGTCTCTTCAAAGGAATGACATTATCTTAATTTGTTTCAAGTGGTGTAGCATACATTAAATTACCTTTTCCGAGCTTCTTTTTCTCTGTTTTTCCGTTTCTTTTCTTTCTTCTATCTTTTTTTTTTTTGTAAAATTGCTTGCGAAATGAATTGTATTTTGTTTCTGCCTCCATGCGAGCAAACTTATGCTGTTCAATACAAGTGTCTAAAAGGCCCTCTAGCGGCCAGAGTCTCCGGTTCCCTTAGGTAAAGCAGAGTAAGGAAGCTGGCCAGCTACCTGCTTGGGGGCCTGTCACCCAGAAGTTTCTGGCTTGAGCACCAACGCAGCTCCGGACCAAAGTCCAGAGAGTCTTGAGCGCCTCGGAAGATACCAAGGGGTGACAAGATGGCTCAGTGGAAGGGAACTTAACTTCCCAACCCCAGCTAACAGATTTCTTGCGTTCCATCCCTGGATCCCCATCGAGACACGAGGGAACTGACTGTTCTGTGCACACACACACTTGCTATTTAAAATACCTTTGAAAAAGAAGTTAACTGAATTTACAAGACTCAGGAAGCTTAGAAAGATAGAAGATTCAGAAAACCCTTCCTTCCCCAACGAGCTCCAACTATGCTTTCCTGAAGACCAGAGTAGGGTGGGCTCTTCCCTGTCTTAGCTGCCTTTGGGTCACACACACTTGCAAATAAGCCCAATAAACTCACCAAGCTGAGCTTGGGTACAATGAGTCTGTTGGCTGGTGCCCTACCAAAGCAGACGTTTGTTCGTGTATCGGAGGGAAAGTTACACAACACCGTCTAAATAAAGAATTTTGACCGGCAGGAACTGTGGGTGCTGCCCACCACCCTAATCTAGAAATAGAACATCAGTGAGATAATTGTCACCATCAGTGATGCCATACAAGGTCAACAGTAATTATTCTCAGTTACGTATGGATACCTATGAATTTATCGAGAATAATGGTGCCATTTAATCTCACCAGAAATATTTTGTTTGGATCCACCTGCCTTTTTTTTTTTTTTTTTTTTGGTTTTTTCGAGACAGGGTCTCTCTGTGTAGTCCTGGCTGTCCTGGCACTCACTTTGTAGACCAGGCTGGCCTTGAACTCAGAAATCCGCCTGCCTCTGCCTCCCGAGTACTGGGATTAAAGGCGTGCGCCACCACGCCCGGCTCCACCTGCCTTTTAACTACAGGATATGAAAGGGTATGGGGTAGAAAAATAATATCATGAAGAAGCAACATTGTTGCTTTCTGGCTTATTTTTGTCTTTGAAACAGAAACTCACTATGAGCCAGATTTACCTTGAATTCAGAGACCTCTTATCTCAGCCTTCTGAGTGCAGGTTTTGAAGGCATAGCCTCGGTTTTGTTTTGATTGGTAATCAACCCTAGATTCATCTTCATGTTACACAAGCTATGTAGGCTGAGCTACAATATCACATCCCTTTTCATGATTTCTGCTAGGTTAAAAGAGCCAGAGGATCATAATTTTCATATGTAGTAACCGACCTGGACATAATGGGGGTTAACTGGAGAATTGTAATAATTTGTTTGAATGTAAGAGACGAGATAAGGACATGCCGAAATGGAAAAGTAGAGATGTATGAGTTACTGAAAGCAGACTGCTGAATAAAATGTCATCTTGCATTTAAGTGAAAACACTAGCCAGGTACGGTCCATGGCTTTAATCCCAACACTCAGGAGGCAGTGGCAGGCTGGTCTCTGAGTTGGAGGCCAGCCTGGTTTACAAAATGAGTTCCAGGACAGCCAAGGCTACATAGAGAAACCCTGTCTCGAAAAAACAAACAAACAAACAAACAAACAAACCAAACCAAACCAAAACAAAACAATAAGGCTTGAAAAACTTATGGTTACAAGAGGTTCAAGGTTTCAAATACATAGAGCTTAAGGGTAACCTAGGAATGCATGAAAAACAGTCTAAAATTAAAAGGGGTGAAAGGGATATCCGTGACATCGTGTTTATAAAACAGTCTGTTTTTATTCTAAAAAACAAAATCTGGTTTTTGTTTTGTTTTGTTTTTGGGTTTTTTTTGTTTTGTTTGTTTTTTTGAGACAAGGTTTCTCTGTATAGCCTTGGCTGTCCTGGAACTCACTTTGTAGACCAGGCTGGCCAGGAAATCTGCCTGCCTCTGCCTCCCAAGTGCTGGGATTAAAGGTATGCACCACCATACCCTACTCAAGTCTTATTGTTAATGACGAATCTTAAACACTTTAACCTCCTGTGTAGCCCACTACCTACCAGAAGTAATGGGGAAGAAAGGATACAGGCATAGGGTAGGGGGTTGTGGGTAATGGACTTGTTTAAAAAGGTTCTTTGGAGCAACTCCTATCTGTGCTGTTTGGAAATTGGCAGCCAGTTCACAGATTAGCAGGCAGTGGCAGCTCGATCCACTCACAAACACTTCATGGAGAGACCAGCAGTCCAATTCTGTAGAATAGGGATAGCAATAGTGGTGACATGAACTAGCAGAGACAACTAGGCCTCAGCCTTATCAGGAATCGAATCAGCAAGAGGGACCAACAGGAACACCAGGCAACATTTTCAGCTGTGCCTCTCTCAGGGGAGCAAAGATCATTGAAAACCCAAGACTCTCAAGCACTACCCTGCTAGCTGTACCAGCAAGCTAAGCTCTCCCTCTGTCACTCTGTGCAGTCCTGTTTATACCCTCCAAGCCTCATGTGACCTCCACGTTCCTTGCCTCAGCTCGAGCATCCCATTAGCCAGAGTCAGAGGAAGCAGCAAGAAACTGCAGCACACCACCAGCAGTTTTTTTGGGTGCATTTCTCTTTATGGTGTCCCAACAAATGCAGCACAACTACACAATGCAAGGCAGACCAATTGCATGCATGTCGTTAGTGAAGAATCCTTCATGTGTCCTTTCACGTGCTTGCTTTAGCAGAACGACCTCTCTCCTGTGTCTGCTTCAGCGAAACGTTCCTTCACAGGTTTGCCCAGCAAAACACCATCCAACTGACTTTGCAAAGAACCCTTAAGTTTCCACTTCAACCTCTTCTCCTCCTGCCTCCACCTTCTTGAGTGCAGGTAATGTAAACACGTGCCATTATGCCTGGTAGGGCTGGACATTCAACCTAGGGCTCTTTGAATGCAAGAGGCAACTGGTCTACCAGCTGAGCCATGCACTTAGGCTTTCAGTAAATTGATTTCAATTGAGGGACTTGTACTAACTTCTGGTGTCACCCTGGTGATTGCTGAGAGGAAACCTGTGAAGCTCCATGACGTAGGACTCCTCCTCCCCCTCCTCCTCCCCCCCCCCTCGTCTTCCTTCCCCTCCTCCTTCTCCTTCCCCTCCTCCTTTTGGCACATACCAGTCACAACTATACTAGATGCTTTAGTGATCTGTGTGGATCTTAGTAGCCAGCTTGAACTTCCTAACAAGACCCTCCAGGGATGCCTTATGATGAAGCCCAAGGTCCAAACTCCCTAACAGAGCTTACCACATCCAATTCACTCTAGCTTCAGCCTTTCTGACCTCTTCCATATTTCCAGCCCCCATCCATCCTAGATGTTCCAGCAAAACCAGGTACTTTCAAGTCTCTGGAAAATCAAAGCACTTCTGTGTTCCTTTGGATGCGCCTCTCATTCTGGCCTTCCTCAGTGTCACTCTGAACCCCTTGCTTGGGAGGCACATCCTCCAGGAAGGCTTTGCTGTCTACCCTGATGTGGTAAGGTGGGGTTCCAGGTGCTTAGAACATTGGGTTTCTCCATGTGCTCGGAGCTCAGGCAGATGAGGCTCTTGTTTTTCACCCTGTGGTGGTGACCATTAAATGAGAGACTTCATGTCTAGTCCTCTCCTCCAGTGACCCATCCCTATGTATCCATCGTTGATTGTGCTCTCTTCTGACTCTTTGCTATGATGTAGAGAGAAAGTACCCCAAGATACTGACCTAAAACCACCCGGGGTTCAGATTCACATCAGCCACTCTTTCTAAACTAACTATTTTACGTGCCTGGGTGTTGGGACTGTACCACGTGTATGACTGGTACCTGAGGAGGTCAGAAGATGATGCCTGATCCTCTGGAACTGGAGTTACAGATGGTTGTGATCCATCATGCAGATGCTGGGAAGCAAACCTGGGTCCCCTGAAGAGCAGCAAGCGCTCTAAGCAGCTAAGCCACCTTCAAACTGATTCTGCCTTTTTTCCCATTGTTAGCATACAAAGTATTGGCAGCATGACAGCATCTTCATACATATGTGCCATCCCCTATATTCTGTTCTCAGCCACTCCCCTCCCCCACTGTCCTTCCCTGTGCCTGTTCGCGTCCCCTCCCCCTGCCTCCAGTTTTCCCAGGCTTCTTTTGAATCACATGGATTCCATTCCCTTAAAAAGTTTTTATTTTAATTTTATTTGATTTTAAATATTTTGAGACAGACTTTCTCTGTGTAGCCCTGGCTGTCTTGAAATTCACTCTGTAGACCAGGCTGGCCTAGAACTAAGAGAATCTGCCTGTCTCTGCCTCCCAAGTGCTGAGATTAAAGATATGGGCCACCATGCTGGACTTCCTTTATCCTTCCTATTTTCTTTCTTTTAAAATTTCTTTCTTTCTTTTTCTTTTAAAGATTTATTTACTTTTATGTATGTGAGTACACTGTTGCTGTCTTCAGACGCACCAGAAGAGGGTGTCAGATATCATTACAGAAGGTTGTGAGCCACCATGTGGTTGCTGGGAATGGAACTCAGGACCTCTGGAAGAGCAGAAGGTGCTCTTAAACACTGAGCCCTTTCTTTCATTTTTTGTTTTTGTTTTTGTTTGGTTCTGTTTCTTTGTTTTTCTTATTTCTTTTTCTTTTCTTTTCTTTTTTCTTTTTTTCTCTTTCTTCTTTCTTTCTTTCTTTCTTTCTTTCTTTCTTTCTTTCTTTCTTTCTTTCTTCCTTCTTCTTTTTTGTTGTTGTTGTTTTTCAAGACAGGGTTTCTCTGTATAGCCCTTGGAACTCACTCTGTAGACCAGGCTGGCCTCGAACTCAGAGAACTCACAGATCCACCTGCCTCTGCCTCCCAAGCGCTGGGGTAAAAGGTGCATGCCACCACTGCTCAGCAGCATCTTCTCTGCTTTCCACTCCCTTCAGATCTCTCCCTCTCCTTTCATGATTCCCTTTCCAGTTTCCTGCACACCCACATATGTAAACACACATAGAACTGCACAGCTTAAAGGGGCTAATTTTGTGACATGCTTTTATTTTTGAAACAGGATCTCACTCTGTTCCCCCTCACTAGTTTCAAGCTCTTGAACTTGAATGATGCTTTACCTGTAATGGAACTACAGGTATGTTCCATCATAACTGATTGCATTATAGCTGTATGTGCATATCTATCTATCTATCTATCTATCTATCTATCTATCTATCTATCTATCTATTTTTTTTTTTTTTTTTGGTTTTTTTCAAGACAGGGTTTCTCTGTATAGCTCTGGCTGTCCTGGAACTCACTCTGTAGACCAGGCTGGCCTCGAACTCAGAAATCCGCCTGCCTCTGCCTCCCAAGTGCTGGGATTAAAGGCGTGCGCCACCACGCCCGGCTGTTTGGTTTTCTGAGTAGTCCTCTCTGTCCTGGAACTTACACTGTAGATCAGGGTGTTCTCCAACTCACAGAGATCCACATGCCTCTGCCTCCCAAGTGCTGGGATTGCAGGTATGCACCATAACCACCCTGCTTATTTTATTTATCTCTAAAGTTATGTGGTGGTTTGAACAAGAATAGATTCCACAGACTCATATGTTCCAATCCTTGGCCCTGGCTGGTAGAACTGTTTAAGAAGAATTGGGAGGTGTGGCCTTGTTGGAGGAGGTGTGCCACTGGAGGTGAGCTTTGGGGCTTTAAGAGCCAAGTGATCTGCCCAGGATTCTCTCTGCTCCCTGCTTGCACTTCACATGAGATGTAAGATCTCAGTTGTTCCTGCAACCTTGCCTCTGCTCCACCATTATGGACTCTAACCCTCTGGAATCATAAGCACATTTACACCCTTTCTTAGACATGGTGTTTTATCATAGCTAGAGTAATGTAATTAATATAGGCTATTTACTGTATTTTAACTTATTTACATATATTGTGTGTGGGGAATGATTGTACCATGTGAATGCCAGAAGAGAACTTCTGGGAGTCGTTTCTCTCTTTCCTCCATGTGGATCCTGAAGATCAAACTCAGGTCACCAGACTTGGCAGCAAGCAACTGTACTTGCTTGCTCTATCCTGCCAGCTCTAAACCTGTTATTTTTATTTTTACAAAAGATTTGCTTTTTTCTTTATGTCTATGTGTGTGAGTGCTTCTGTGAGTTTATGTGAACCACATGCCTGCAGGTACCTGAGGATGCCAGAAGAGGATGTTAAATCCCCTGGAACTGGAGTTACAGGAGTTGTGAATCACCTAATGTAGATGCTGGGAATTGAACTGGGGTCCTCTGTTAAGAGCAGTAAAGTCTTAACCATGAAGTCATTTCTCTAGCCCCATATTTATTATTTCAAAGGAAGAAGAGCCAAGCAGTGGTGGTGCACACCTTTAATCCCAGCACTCCTGAGTCAGAGGCAGGAGGATCTTTGTAAGTTTGAGGCCAGCCTGGTCTACAGAGCAAGTTCCAGGACAGCTAGTGCTAAACAAGAGAAACCCTGCCTGGAAACAACAACAACAACAAAGCCACAACTGTATTATAGAAATTTTTTTTTTTTTTTTTTTGGTTTTTCAAGACAGGGTTTTTCTGTGTAGCCCTGGCTGTCCTGGCACTCACTTTGTACACCAGGCTGGCCTCGAACTCAGAAATCCGCCTGCCTCTGCCTCCCGAGTGCTGGGATTAAATGTATTATAGAAATTTAGATGTACCTTAAATATTTAAGTTACAAGATAAATGTTAGCTTTTTCATCTCCTCGGGAAGATCCAGGATAAGATACACAACTTCCTTTGGATAAAAGGTCAAATTTCTCAATCATACATGTTTAAAATGCCCTTCGGGGATGTGAGGACGTGAGCCATGGTGGGTAAGCATGCTGGCAGCCTCCATGGGACTCTTGGGCTTTGGTCTCTGTGCTATCCTTAGTGGTCCCTATAGGGCCGGGCATGTCTCTTTCCCACTCTGAGTCTATGATTCTTCTTCTCACCTAGAAGATTGTTGTACAAAGATACTTCAGATCCCTACTTCCCTGGTCTACCCTAAATAAACTGGCAGATAGAGTGTTGGGCTGCCCCCACCCCCACCCCCTATCTCACCCCTCAGGCCCAGAATGGCATTCCTTCAAGTTGAAAGGACAGACAGGAAATTGTGAGCTCGGTGGCTCACAATGCTGCCATTGTGCCCGGCAGAATCTCTTTGTCTTTCAGATCAATATCCACCCCTCACCCTGCCCTCCAGCCTTCTAGGAGTGGGCAGCAGGTTTGAGAATGCTGTGGAAGCCAGCCAAGAGCATCGAGCAACACTTTCATAACCGTCCTCTTTGGAGTGTCTCTATTCTGTGAAGGCATTTCAAGTGCCACGAGGGCCTCTGCCTAGATGATTCAAAGGCTGGTCCAGTAACTCGTAGTGAGCAAATGAGCTGGGCTTCCTAACCCTCCAGTTCAAACCAATCCTGGGCGCGTTCAAATCCTCCAGTTACCTGCAGTCCAGTCTCCTGTATCTGCCTTCATTTTCCACATCTGAGACACCTCATTAATCTAAGCACTGTGTTTGTGTTAGCAAGCAGTCTTGTTACAGTGCTGGGAGGAAGGCGGTGTTATCACGGGAAGAGTGAGGGGAAGCTGGGGCAAATTAGTTAATCGAACTGCTCAAGGTCACAGTGCTTGGGAATGGCCGAGCCCATACTTGGATAAGGCAGTCTGCTATCCATCTCTACACTCTGGCCATATGTGCAGTTCAATTACAAGTTTTTGAATGGGACCTTTCATTTTGGAAGCATTATGAAGCATTTCTTGTTTGGATAAAAGGGACATAAGTATAATTCTAAGAACTCTGGTGTGCAGGTCTGCCTATGACTAGAGTAAGCAGCTGGATGGGCAAGAGAAGAGACCAGAGGTACCTATAAAATTGGCTTCTTTATGTCTGATCTGAAGGACAGCCACTGCTGGGCTCATTGCTTTATTTAGAAAGGAGCTAGTGTCTGGATCTCAAATTAGCCTGAGGAGATAGCCTATTGGTAGAGCATTTGCTTGGCAAGCTTAAGGTCCTGGGTTCAACCCTGGTGATTCTGCAAATAAATGCGGAATTTTAAATCTCCCTTCTGTTTTGTTTTGTTTTCCCCCTGAAACTTGTTTCAAGGCTTTAAAAGCCAGGGATGAAAAAGAAGGCATGGGGCTGGAGAGATGGCTCAGTGGTTACTGCTCTTCTGAATGGTCCTCAGTTCAAATCCCATCAACCATATGGTGCCTCACAACCATCCGTAAAGAGATCTGACGTCCTCTTCTGGTGCATCTGAAGACAGCTACAGTGTACTCAGATATAATCCCAGTACTCAGGAGGCAGAGGCAGGCGGATTTCTGAGTTCGAGGCCAGCCTGGCCTACAAAGTGAGTTCCAGGACAGCCAGGGCTACACAGAGAAACCCTGTCTCAAAAAAACCCAAAATAAATAATTAAATAAATACATCTTAAAAAAAAAAAAAAAAAGAAGGAATGACCCACAGTACTTCTCCACAGCCCTTGTGTGTGTGTGTATGTGTGTACGTGGGCATTGTTTTCGATGTAATCAGATGTTTCAGGTTCCTGCCACCATGACTTCCCACGATGCAAATACACATACCTCACTTGTATACCTAACACAGTGTCTGGTTCAGAAAATCAGACACAAAGAACTAAAACAAAGTAGTCTGAAAAATCATTGATTTCGACTTAGATAAGGAGTGAGGAAGCTCAGAGTATAAAATCCTCAATTCACATTACACGGTTCCTGATGCCTAGGCCAGTGGCTTCTCCATCAGTCCAACTCCTTTGCACACATTCCACTTCCATCTGCCTGTGCCAGCCCGTGGAGTAATGTAACTGTGGGTACCAAAGGCTTGAGCTCCAGCTCTGGGCTCATTTTCTCACCTCCACCCGCCTGTGCTGCCCCCTACCGCGATACTCCGGTAACTGCAGGTACCGAAAAAACAAAAACAACAAACAAACAAACAAACAAACAAGAGCGTCCTTCGGACTTCCAGCAGGATTCTCACCATCTTCCTGGCTAATGACAAATCCGTGTCTTCACTGACCCTTGCCTGACTCCCCGACCTTTAGAAGAAAGGATAAACTAGACCCAGACGTTTCAGGCTCCTTTATTTACTGAGCACTCACTGTGTGCTGGAAAATCTCCAGTCATCTCATCGTCAATTCCCAGTGCTATTCAATGGGATAGATTTTAGTACTTCCCATGTTTCACACCGGAAAACCAAGACTCCAGGGTATGCGGAGATTTGCTCATGGCCACATAAAGATCTAGGGACAGAGCTGACTAGGCTGCCATAAACTCCACAACAACCAAAAGGCATGCCAAGCATATTGCTAAACAGACTCTCCAAACATGCATCACGTGAGGGTCTGGTACTTATCAAAAGAGATGTTTGTTGAGATCAAAGTCAAACAGCCTCAACAGAGCTTTGAAAACCATGTCTTTGGTGTAAAGAGAGCAAGGCTGCAGGGGGTGGGGGGAGAGTTGCTCACAGTGTTGGAGTGTGCATAGTAGGGTAGTGGAAGTGTCCACAGCAGGGTGGTGGCTAGCTGCCCAGTTCCCTGCCAGGCCAGGCCGCACCATTGATCCCAGTGGGTTCATCTGACACTCACATCTGGGCCTCAGATACTTTGTAAAATATATTTTTTTTCCTGAAACTTGGCTGTAGGCTTTAGAGCTAGAGAGGAGAAAGAAGCCATGACCCACAGCGGTATGCTCACACCGCCATGGTTTGCCTGGGCCTCTCTCAGTTTTAGTACTGAGGGTTTGAGATGCTGAGAAACCTCTCAGGGCCAGGAATATACTTGAGGTCTGGTCACCCTGCACCAGAGGCTAGCAGGCTGCCATCCTCCTGGGACCCTGCTAGACTGATAGAGGCAGATTGTGATATCAACTGCCTGTGTGGCCTAGTGCTCCTCTTTAGACCTTAATGTTGACATCTCTAAAACAAGGCTGTTGGCTCCGGAGCTCACACATTCCATGGTTTATGAGTCTATGTCTTGGTGACCCAATTAACAGCATTTTTGGTCCCTTGCCTATATTGCTGCCTCCCAGGGGAAGTGCTAAAAATTCATTTGGGACAACTAGATCCTTGCAGAAGTGACCTCATAAACACACACACACACACACACACTTTTATTTTTTATTTTTATAAAGCGTGTCACTTTGGAGGTCCTTGTCAATCACAGCAGAAGGACCCACTCCCCTGCGTCCACCCAAGAGAAACTGAGAGCTGGCTGATAGGTTGATAGGCCTGTTTACTGGACGTTTTAATCAGGAGAGTGGAGCAGAATGTGGAAAGGTCGGGACATGGCCACACGCGGTTCCATTTCCTTAAGGAACCAACCTCTTGATCCTGCTTCAGGCCAGAGGCTATTAGGAGGGGATGCAACCAAGTCAGATTGTGGAAGCCCTCACGTCGAGAAACTTCTGCTCAATGGGTGAAGGAAGGGGACCCTGCTCATGAGAGACAGAACCACCCAGCACTTTAGGGGAAAACAACTTGCAGGGACCAGAGTTTGGGGGTCCGGATGAATGACAGCTAGACAGCGTGGGAGGGAAACATTTTTTTTTCTTTCCATTTCTTTCCTTTCGTCTTCTTTTCTCTTCTTTTTTCTTTCTTTCTTTTTTTTTTTTTTTTTTGATTTTGATTTTGATTTATTCATTTCATGTATATGAGAATGCTGTAGCAGACACACCAGAAGAGGGCATCAGATCCCGTTACAGATGATTGTGAGCTATCATGTGGTTGCTAGGAATTGTACTCAAAACCTCTGGAAGAACAGTCAGTGTTCTAAACTGCTGAGCCACCTCTCCAGCCACTGGAAATGCTCCCCCACCCGACCCCACCCCTGGGGAAGGCCTCTGAGTGTTTTATTTGCTGATTTATTTTTCAGACAGGATTTCACATGTCTCAGGCTGGCCTTGAGGTTGTTATGAGGCAAGGAAGGGCTCACAGCATTCACCACCATGCCTGCTTATGCAGTGCTGAGGATCAAAGCCAGGACTTCAAGCATGCTAGGCAAGTACTCTAGCAACAGAACTACATGCTCAGCCTCACCCAGGCAGCAAAACATGCTCGGATCTTCTTCCTCTTCTCCTCCTTCTTCCTCTTCTCCTTCCTCTTCCTCTTCTCCTTCCTCTTCCTCTTCTTCTTCCTCTCCTCCTCCTCCTCTTCCTTCTTCCTCTTCTTCTTCCTCCTCCTTTTCTTCTTCTTCTTTGGTTTTTCGAGACAGGGTTTCTCTGTGTAGCCCTGGCTGTCCTGGAACTCATTCTGTAGACCTGGCTGGCCTTGAACTCAGAAATCCGCCTGCCTCTGCCTTCCAAATGCTGGGATTAAAGGCATGCACCACCACTGCCCGGCACCAATGTTCTTAAAAGTTTAAATTCTCCATGTGTGTTTGATGCGTATGTCACAGTGTGGGCATGGGTAAGGGAATGAGAAGACAACATTCAAGAGTCAGTCCTCTTCCTTCACAGTGGATCTATCTGGGTCAGCAGGCCAGTGAAGTATTAGCTTTTACTCTCTGAGCCATCTTGTCAGTTTTAAACCTGATATTCTTGACATGACCACTGCCCTGACATTCTATTTAATAAACTCTTGTTTTCTGATTCAGAGTGTCTGTGACTCCCAGATAAGTCAAGGGTTCACTTGGGAGGGTAGCCATGATCTTGGGTCTTAGGGCAGGTCCTAACTCAGAGGGGCTGCTTTAGGAAGATAAGGGAGGATGTTTGGTTGGGACCTCTTCTTCCTGCAGCAAGTGACTCACGAACAAGAAAAAAATCAGGTGTGGAGATAGATGTAAGCCATTTCACTTTTCTTTTTTAAAAAAGATTTATTTATTTATTATATGTGAGTACACTGTAGCTGTCTTCAGACACTCCGGAAGAGGGAGTTAGATTTTGTTACGGATGGTTGTGAGCCACCATGTGGTTGCTGGGATTTGAACTCAGGGCCTTCGGAAGAGCAGTCAGTGCTCTTAACCACTGAGCCATCTCTCCAGCCCCTGCCATTTTACTTTTCTAGTTAAAAAAAAAGTTTTCTCTTTTACATGTCCAAATACTATAAGAGAATAAGATTCATTTATCTTGGATATTGAAAAAAAATATTATCATTCATTCCTTTCCATTGAATTTGAAAGAAATGTTATCATTCATATAAAACGCCCAGGAACTCTTATTCCACCTAGTAGAAGTTACAGAAACGGGCTGGACTCTGGGCTCCTCTGAACTGACATTTGAGTAGATCCAAGCTCCTACATGGATTCCCAGTTGGGTACACCCACCTGAGAAAATGGATTTTTTTTTTTCTTTTTGAGACAGGGTTTTTCTGTATCGTCCTGGCTGTCCTGGAACTCACTCTGTAGACCAGGCTGGCCTTGAACTCAGAAATCCACCTGCCTCCCGAGTGCTGGGATTAAAGGCGTGCGCCACCACTGGGCACTGCCCAGTTGAAAAGATGGATTTTCCCTCTGCATTCAAGAATGAGGTCTTGTCCATTAGAAGCATCATGCATGGAATTCATCAGCAGGCCTTTGTATAGAGGTAATTATAAATTGATGCTGGTCTTGCCCACGGAATGGTCTGAAGTGACGTGTGTGGAGACGGCACAGTAATGGAGGTTCTGTGTAAGTTTGAAAACCCAGGCTTTTCTACCATAGAAAGGACTGGAGTTAGCTGCCCTCAGATTTACCTGTAGGTACATTTGGGGAGCAGAGATGACACCTACTGCTGAGGCATACATTAGGCAGAAAGGTACAAATGCTAGGCTCCACATATCCCATGTCTGCCCCAAGGTCTCCGGGTTAAAAGGGATTGAAGAGATTAATCACTCTATACCTTCTCAACCTTCCTTCATGCTGTGACTTTTTAATCCACTTCCTCATGTTGTAGTGACCCCCCCAACCATGAAATTACTTTCATTACTACTTCATAACTGTAAGTTTGCTATTGTTATGAATTGTAATGTAAATATCTGTGCTTTCTAATGGTCTCAGGTGACCCCTGTGAAAGGGTTCTTTGACCCCAAAAGGGGTGGGAGACCCATAGATTGAGAACAGCTGCTGGATGCGATACTTCAATCTTGAACAAATGTATGTGACCAGCGGGTCTCTGATAGAATCCGTACTAAGACAGGAAGCTCACTTCCTCATGAGCCCCAGGTACTGGGAAGTGGGAAGGAGCTCGCAGAGTGTCATAGCTAGGGCTTGAAATCTGTTTCTCATGGCTTCCTATCACCTGTTCTAGTTCCTGCCACCTATGGTTTTGTAAGCCATTGACGTCCCACCTAGCCTGGGGGACAAGGTGACCAGTTCTTCTCATCACCTTATACTCCAAACTCCAAGGCATCAGGCCCTTCGGCTGCCTTCACAGCTTCCGTTTCTGTAACATTTCATGTGCGGGGTTAACACACGGCTGATTCAGAGCTGTTTGGGATCAGCCATGCCTTGGGGATCTGGGAAAGATACAGAGCAAGCAGTCATTAAAGATAACATGGTCAAGATATATTGTACAAAGCAAGCAAACAAAAACATTAAAGAAGGGGCTGGTGAGATGGCTCAGTGGGTAAGAGCACCCGACTGCTCTTCCGAAGGTCCAGAGTTCAAATCCCAGCAACCACATGGTGGCTCACAACCATCCGTAACGAGATCTGGCGCCCTCTTCTGGAGTAAATAAATAAATCTTAAAAAAAAAAACATTAAAGAAAAAAAAAAAGGTAAGAGCTCAGAGGTCTTCAGTCCGTCAAAGGGCTTTTCGGGGCTTTTCGAGCCCATGGTTCCCCGACTCTAGGTTCTTAAACATGGCTCAGACCTCCTCCTTGCACCCCCCCCCCTGTGAGATTAAAGGAAAGCAGTAAAGTAGGAAGCAGGGCTGTAAAGGGAGATGAGCAGAACTTCAGAGTTCCCAGAGGCTGCACCAGGAAATAGTGCTAGCCAGCCAGCCAGTCAGCCAGCCAGCCATGGCAGGCCCTCCTGGTTCTCTGGTTCTCACCACTCCTTAGGACAGGACAGAAGGGATTCACCCTGCATCACACAGAAGACTAATGGTAAGAGTCCACTGTAAGTTATCGCCACCAACTAGCCATTTGACTTTCTCCAAGAGACCCCAGAATACTGGTCCCATGTCATCCTGACCCCAGATAGCCCGATCTGCCCAGTGGGCTGATTGGCAAGCACCTGGTACATTGGGAAGCATCTGGTAGGTCTTATTGCACTTCTGGCTTAGGCCTAATGCAAGAACACCCGTGCTGGGGCCCAGTTGTCAAGAGTCAACTTGTAGGTCTGTGGGGAGATTGCCGGACCCTCACACAAGTCTCTCAGGCCCTGGCAGAAGTCAGTCACAGCAGACAGTAAAGCAGTGGCTTGAGGGAGCTCTCGGAGAGCACCAGGCAGATGGAGACAAGAAAGAGGTAGGTCTGGGCCAGCAAGTAGATTCAGTCATAGGGATTGACATTTATTTGGTGAACACCCTCTCTTCCCACTACCCCAGACTTGGTTAAGCAGCCAAGGGCCAGCGCCGGAGTGATTAGGAGCCTATCAGGGCAGGCCTCTTGACTGCCAGCAAGAAGAGCAACAGCAGCCATGAGGAGGTTCCAGGCAGGGCCAGAGACCGCATGAAGGTGATTGCCATCTTTTGTGGGCGATAGGGCATCAATGCTTTTGGACTGCCATTAGGGGATCAGAACAAATAGAAAGGCCCATTTCCCATGATAGCCAGTGTGGCAAACAGCAGTGGGTAACGGTGGCCAGAAAGCTGTGGTTCAGTGCCCCAGCCACCGTGCAACAGCAAACCATGTTCACCAAGCTGAGGAAGAACCTTCACACACATGTTGAGTTCCGTGGGCAAAACTGTGACGTGACTCCTTTAAAGGGCCAGCTGAAGACCAGAGTGGGGATGTCTGCAATGGCTGCCAGGTTGAGAAGGAAGTAACCGAGCAGCAAGTGACACCGCAGCTGCTGAGACTGCACCAGCACTTGGCCCACCGGTGCTCAGGGGCTGCTAGGCTCTAGAGATCATCACCCGAACTACTAGTCCCTGCTAATGTTTCTAGGCCGTTGGTGATGCAGCGACTATAGGCAAGGGGAGAACCAACAACAGGAAGTACCCCACCTCATCCAGTCAGCAACAGCGAAACATGCTCCCTTGGCGCCATTGGCGGGTTTCTATAGATGCCTACTGGTAGGCAGTAACAAACTGAAGAGAGACTACAGCACTTTCACACCCCACACCCCCACCCCTCCCAAATATTTCAGGAGTTGGGATGGTCCTCCTGGCCAGCAATTGCTTGGCTGCACACATAATCCCACTCCAAGTGTCTCCAGGTCTTTTTCTGTCAGCTGCTTCTTCACCCATTATCGAGTTGGGAACTGGGATTCTTCTGCTAGTGAACGTGGGACCCTAAAGACTGGGGAGAGCAAACATTTACAGTTCTCCCAAGTGTGCCAGAGTCTGGCCTCACAGATCGGTGTCTTTCCAGGCAGCTGATGGGGAAGGGAGTTCTGTCTCTGTAGGCAGCGCTCCCTTCCACCTCCACTGCAGGTCTGAGAATAACAAAGATGGAAGATAGCTTCTCCAGTTCAGACTCAAGGGGCTGACACGACCCCTCTGCCTTCTCAACTTTGCTTCCTTGGTTCCCACCTCTACCTCTGTTTCCTGGTAGAGACATTTCTCTTCTTCGTCCTTACTGATGGCTCCTCTCACCTACACTTCCCTTTAATCCATTTCTCCAAATATCTGTGACCAGGAGCATCGAGAGAAGGAGACATTTGACAGCTTACATGAGTTTCTTCTAACCTCCACACCCTGGCTGTGCCTGGCTTCATTCACAGTGGCAGCCCCTGCTGCCCCTCAGAGAGCAGTGAAAACCTTTTCCTACCAAGATCTTTGTGCAGTTAGAAATCTCAAGCTGGGTGTGGTGGTGCATGCCTTTAATCCCAGCACTAGGAAGGCAGAGGCAGGCGGATTTCTGAGTTCAAGGCCAGCCTGGTCTACAAAGTGAGTGCCAGGACAGCTAGGGCTACACAGAGAAACCCTGTCTTGAAAAACCAAAAAAAAAAAAAAAAAAAAAAAAAAAAAAAAGAAATATCTACTTGGAGGACTTTTTCTCCAGTTCAACTGAGGACTGATTCCCCCCCCCCCCCCAGATCTCTGACCATATGTCTCCCTTGACTATCTATGTTGCCAAACCATGAGTGTGATGTAGTCTCCATCTGGGCTCCCATAGTATAGTTAGTTGATAACCACAACCCTCATGTCTAGCTGTAGTTGTTTGACTTGGTTTTGCTCTTCAGTATGTGCTCCACATATGCAAAGTCCATCAGGTTCTGGTGTGTAGCAGGGCATCTTTTGTCACTACTGAATCATTTCCCTCTTCATTTCATCTTTTCTTTTCTTTTTCTTTTTGGAGTGCTTGGGAACTGAACCTAGGGCCTCACACATACTAGGCAAGCACTCTTTCATTGAGCTCCATTTCCAGCCCTTATCTCTTGGTTTTAGTCATGCTGCTCATCACAGAATTTGTGCATGTATGTGGCATATTTATTTCTTCAGTCCCCACTAACAAGTCAGACCCATGAAAGCAGGGCCTGTGCCCATCAGATGCTTGGTGAAGACGTAGAGATGAAGGTCTACAGGCTATTCTGTGCATAGCATTCGACAGCATTGTGATGGAGCCAACCCCAGTTAGCTTTAGCTGTCAGCTTATGCAACCGAGAGTCACCTGGGAAAAAGGACCATCAGTTAAAAAATTGCCTCCCTCAAATTGGCCTGTGGATATGTCTGCCTTGTCTGTGAGGCATTTTCTTAATTGCTAATGGATGCAGAAGGTTCTCCATATGGGGTACCAGTCCTAGGCAGATGGATAAGGCAGAAAGGTAGGGAAGTGAGGGAAGTGAGCCAGTAAGCATGTCCTGTGGTTCCTGCTTCCATCTCCTGCCTTACTTCTTGCTTTTGCTTCCCTCAGTGATGAGCTATAACCTGTAAGCCAAATAGACTCTCTCTCCCTGAAGTTGCTTTTGGCCATGGTGTTTCTTACCGCATCAGAAGCAAACTGGACTGAAATTGGCACCAGGGAATGGATGTCATAAACATGTAGGTTGTTTGGGGGTTGAGCTGTGGAAGTGTTTGGAATTTTAGTATAGAAAAGCCATTGGCTGCTCAGAATTTTAAAGGTTGTTCTGTGGAAGCCCAGAAAATAATGTTGAGAGAAATTCGGATGATGGAAGCCCAGTTTGTGAAGTTTCAGAGAGAAGTTTGAAACTTCCTCAAAGAATCTATCAGGGCTGGTTAGTTGAGGCTAGGAAATATTTCCCCAGGTCAACAAACAGAAGCTATATTCTACTGTGTGTGCTGGCAGGGGTGGGGAGCAAGATTGAATATAAAATGACTGCAGAATTTGGCAAATAATGTATGAGAGCAATATATGGTACCAGTCTTTAAGGCTGAAAGGGTCATGGAAAGTGGCTGAGGCTTGTTACTCTAACAGGGTCAGAGTCTCCTTGAAGAGTTCTGAAGGTGCAGCTTCAGGTATAGTAGAGATGACAGGGCCACCAAGGACAGTGGTAGGTGTGGAATAGAGCCCTCTTGAACCTTGAGACAAGATGCATGTGCTGTCAATAGCAGAGCTCGACAAGTCGGGTTGCCTAAGCCCTTTGGAGTCTAGAAGATCATGAATGAGTCCCAGAAGTCAGACACTGGTTTAGTTACACCACTGGATTCTGGTTTTGCATTTCTCTGATTGTAACCTTGCCCTGACATTCCCCTCTTGGAATAAGAAAGTATGCTTTTAAAACAGGAGGCCACAGTTAAGAGATTTTTGAGTGATTTTTTTTTAAAAAAAGGATTTATTTTATTATTTTAAATTACATGTAGGTATGCATGCCTACATATGAGAGCAAGTGCCCTTGAAGATCAGAGGAGAGCTGGGACTCCCCTAGAGCTGGGGTTACAGATGGTGGGTGGTCAGCTACTTGGCATGGATGCTGGGAACTGAATGTGGGTCCTCTGGAACAGCAGCAATAACTCTTTTTTTATTAGTAGATATTTTCTTCATTTACATTTCAAATGCTATCCTGAAAGTCCCCTATACCCTCTCCCTGCCCTGCTCCCCAACCTACCCACTTCCACTTCCTGGCCCTGGCATTCCCCTGTACTGGGGCATATAATCTTTGCAAGTCCAAGGGCCTCTCCTCCCAGTGATGGCCGACTAGGCCATCTTCAGCAGCAATAACTCTTAACCATTGAGGTATCTCTCCTGCCCTGAGACTTTAGGCTTTTACACCATTGGAAGTTAAAGACTGTGGGACTGATAAAGTTGTACTGCACTACATCTTGTGATATTAACATGGAATTTTGTGAATAAACAAGAAAGGAAAGGCTATAGCTTAAAGTGGTGTGTGTGTGTGTGTGTGTGTGTGTGTGTGTGTGTATTAAAGTTGATAAGACCTAGAATGTCATAGTTAGCTTCAGCTGCTAACTAGACCCAACCCAGAGTCACCCCAGGATTAGGGAACCTCAACTGAAGTATTGCTCCCATCAGATTGGCTTGTGGCCACCCATGTCTGTGAAACATTTTCTTGATTGGTAGTTGATGTAGGGGGTGGCCTAGTCTCTCACTAGGCAGGTGGGCCTGACCTGTATAAGAGAAGTAGCTGAGGAAGCCATGGGAGATGAACCAGTAAGCAGCATTCCTTCCTGCGTAGTTTCTGTTTCAGTCTCCTGCCTTGAATTTCCTCGATGACGGATTGCAATCTTTAAGCCAAACAAATAAGCAAACACATCCTTTCCTCCCTGAAGTTGCTTTTGGTCACGGTGCTTATTACAGAAACAGAGACGCAAAGTAGGACAGAGACCAAGCTGGGCTGTTTGCATTCTTAGTTTCAGGCCTTGACAAGATTACAGAGAGCTCAGCGAGTCAGCACTGGGACAGGGGCCAGCTCAGAGAGGTTGGGGCTGGGCTGGGAAGATTGTCCTGCACTGCTTGAGGGTGAATCCTGGCCACAAAGACAGAGGCCCTGGGAGGGACCCAGGCGGCTAGAGCCAGAAGGGCACTGGGACACACAAGGACAGATGAACCCAGGGACTGTCATGGACATAGCTGTTGGAACCAAGGGAGGGGAGAGCACTGGAACTGAGGTGCTGAGGTGCTTGACGGAAGGCTGCCCCTCCCCCCAAGCAAAGCATCCATGAGTGCCAGGCTGCTCTGAGGCACTATCTTTTCCAACTTTCAAGGCCACAGAGTGAGCAGAGAATGTGATCCTCATGGACACTAGGGGGAAACTGAGCATGTAGCCCAGTGTGAAACATTTCCCTAGTATGCAATAAAGGCTTTGGAAGACAGAGAGAGAGAGAGAGAGAGAGAGAGACAGAGACAGAGACAGAGACAGAGACAGAGACAGAGACAGACAGAGAGAGAGGAGACAGAGAGAGAGACAGAGAGAGAACACAAAATGACTCCAAATCTCACAGGTGTTCTAGATTTCCTATAGAGCCCAGATATGATGACCACTCCCCCAAAGCTGTACAAGCAGATTTATCTAAGAGGCAGTGGCTATTGGTGGTAAAGGGTTATTCAGGATGCAGGCTTTATGTTTTATTTTTATTGTTTGTGTGTGTGTGTGTGTGTGCGTGTGTGTGTGTGTTGAGGGTGGAGGGCCATGAGGAAAATGGTCTACTGAGCTATATCCCCAGGTCAATTATTTCGCTTTAAATCTTTGCTTTTATTGTTACACACCACAGAACAGTTCCACAAATAGTTCTGTGCACTTCATGCAGCCAGTGCTGGCTTTCCCCCCTTGGGGATAATCTCTCCACTGTGGGACTACAGATGACTGTGTCAAAGAGCAGTACGTTCTTTTGGGTTCATTCTGCATATCCCTCGCCTCCTCACAACTCTTCATTCTGCATCCCAGTCTGGGCCAGCCCTTAGCTTGGCTGCAATTGAATGATTACAGACATTATCAAGACAGCATTTCACAGAGGCCAGGGAGAACGCAGGAGCTGGAAGGCCAAGGCCATGATGGGCCAAGGCCGTGATGGAGAGTCTGGACTGGCTCAGAGTCTCTCTTCAGATTGCGTTTTATCTTCCTGCAGAGCATTATTTTTGTGTATACACATGTGGCACACGTGTGTTTTCTGGGCTAGGGCAGAGTCTGCTGCTTTTCAGCTGTTACGTCTTAGAGATTCAGCTTTCTTTTTCCTGTTTAACTTTCATCCCATAAAATAATACATGGTCATGGTTTAAAAGAGCCACATTCAAGTCTGACCTGTTTCTCCTTTTAAAAATATTTTTGCGTTCTTAAAATACATACATATACATTATATATCCATACATATGTAACACACACACACGTAAAATTAAAAGGAGGGGATAGCTCAGTGGGTAATACCACTTTTGCAGAGGACTTGGGCTTGGTTTCCAGAACCCACCTGGTGGCTCATAGCTACAATTCCAAGGGATCCAATGCCCTCTTCTGGTGCCTATGGGCACCAGGCCGCCAGACACTCATACACATTAAGTAAAATAAAAACTTATTTAAATAATATACAATGGTATGTGCATGCTTACCCATGGGTATATGTTCATGTGTGTGGGTGTGCATGGAAACCAGAGGCTGGCTAGCTGTAAGGCTCTTCCTATCTCCTACCCTACCCCATGCTGGAATCGTAGGTGTATGCTAGCTACCATGACTTGTTTGTGTTTGTGTTGGAAATCTGAACCCCATGCTTGCATAGCAAACACTTTGCAGGTTAGGTCAGCTCTCCAGTCCATTCTTAAAACAA
Source organism: Mus caroli (assembly GCF_978045245.1). Classification (NCBI taxonomy): domain Eukaryota; kingdom Metazoa; phylum Chordata; class Mammalia; order Rodentia; family Muridae; genus Mus; species Mus caroli. The sequence continues at coordinate 89,041,678 of NW_028227266.1, forward strand.
AACAAAACAAAACAAAACAAAACAAAACAAAACCAACAACTGTGTATGTGTATGTACATGTGTGTATGTCGTGTGTGTACGTGTTTGTGTGCACGTGCACAGGATCTTGTGCATATGAGTGTATGAGTGTAGAGGCCAGAGGATATCCTCAAGCATCATTCTTAGGAATGTAATCCACTTCCTTTGAGAAGTGGTTTTTCATTATCCTGGAACTGGCTAGGCAGACAGCCCTTAGGATCCTGCTGTCTCTGACCCCTCAGTGATGTTAGCACGTGGATGCTGAGGATCCATTTTAGGTCTTTAGGTTTGTAAGACAAGTACTTTACTAACTGATTCATCTCTGCAGCCCCTTGGTGTTTTGAGAAAGAGAGAGGTTCATGTAGTTGAGGTTGACCCTGGAAATCTGACCCTGCTGTCCCCAATATCCCAAGTCCTGGGTTTAGCGACAATATGTGTTATTTTATGTAATTCACATTAAATAGCAGGAGAAGGGGAAAGGGTAGGAAGAAGAAGGAAGAAGAAGAGGAAGAGGAACAAGAAATAGAAGAGGAAGAGAAAAGAAGTAAAGAGGAGGAAGAGGTAGAAGAAAGGGAAGAAGAGGAAGAGGAAGAAGGAGAAGGAGGAGGAGGAGAAGGAGAAGAAGAAGAAGAAGAAGAAGAAGAAGAAGAAGAAGAAGAAGAAGAAGAAGAAGAAGAAGAAGAAGAAGAAGAAGAAGAAGAAGAAGAAATGAGGAGGAGGAGGAGAAGGAGAAGGAGAAGGAGAAGGAGAAGGAGAAGGAGAAGGAGAAGGAGAAGGAGAAGGAGAAGGAGAAGGAGAAGGAGAAGGAGAAGTTAGCAAATGTGATAGGAGAGAAATTCTCCTTGGTTGCTCAGCTTTGCATTCTCTAATTTCTGGCAAGAATATACATTTCTCAAATGTTTCTGTACCATCTGTGTTTTCTCTAAACTCTCCAGCTAAAGAATAGAGTAATGGCTGTGTATCTAGGGCCAGCAGGATGTTAGATCTACCTCTGAGGTCTGGCTCCAGTGTTTATTAACAACTGACCAAATCCTTGCGTCCTCCCTCACCCCCCGCCCCCCTTTGGCTCTATAACGCAGTTAGCGGCCTCCCTCCTGGAGGCAGAAAATCCCCATGAAGAACCAGTCTTTTTATAAGCACACGAGTGTCAGTGAAGAACCGAAGAACACACAAATTAAATCTGGAACAAGTTTATAATGTAGTAGACGCACAGAGGAGCTCCTGGGCTGACAGAGCTAAATAGTGAGGGTATGCTGTCCCCCACCTTTAAATAGGACAGCCTGCCCATAAAGTGCCCCAGCAGGCAAAGACACAGTTATCAAGCTGAGTGTGGTGGCCTGCTCCCTTAATCCCAGAACTCAGGAGGCAGAAGCAAGTAGATCTCTGAGTTTGATAATACGATGTGTGTGGTTTTTTTTTTTTGGCTTTTCGTGACAGGGGTTCTCTGTGTAGCCCTGGCTGTCCTAGAACTCACTCTGTAGACCAGGCTGGCCTCGAACTCAGAAATCTGCCTGCCTCTGCCTCCCAAGTGCTAGGATTAAAGGCATATGCCACCACTACCCAGCCGATACTACAATTGTTTACCTAGCAAGTTCCAGAATAGCCATGGCTACATAGAGAAACTCTGTCTTAAAACAACAACCATAAAAATAAGAACACCAAAAGTGTGTGTGTGTGTGATTGTGTGATGCATGCACGCGTGCGTGCGTGCGCGCGCGCGCACACACACACACACACACACACACACACATTCTTACACACACTCTCACACACATGCACCCAAAACCAAAATGCAGGATATCAGACCCTGTCTAGTAGTCTCCCGAGATTGAATTCTAATTACAATCATTTTCATCAACTCACTTTGAATGGAGTTCCAACATCGAGCTTCAAAAGTTTCATTTTAAATATTTTTATTTAATGCATCTGAGTGCTTGCCTGCATGTATCCACACCACATGTATCTAGTGCCCACATTGGCCAAAAGAAAGCATCCGATCCTCTGAAACTGGACTTACAAGTGGGTTCTGGTTCACTTAACCCAGGTTCTCTGGAAGAGCATCCAGATTCTTAACCGCTGAGCCATCTCTCTACCCTCTCGACTTGGTTTTGTTTGTTTGTTTGTTTGTTTGTTTTGTTGTTGTTGTTGTTGTTGTTTTTTCCGAGACAGGGTTTCTCTGTATAGCTCTGGCTGTCCTGGAACTCACTTTGTAGACCAGGCTGTCCTCGAACTCAGAAATCCACCTGCCTCTGCCTCCCGAGTGCTGGGATTAAAGGCATGCGCTACCACGCCCAACTCTCTCGACTTGGTCTTAATGGAAACAATAACTCTCATTTTTGTTATTTGGGTTTACTTACTTAATTGAGTTTCATAATTATGCTATTAGGAACCATGCTGAAAACCAGCTTGGGAACTCTTAGAAAGTCTAATTTTTTTGGTGGGAGACGCATGGACAGGGCCTAGAATACCACTGGTTACTGCATCCACTAATCACTGCTTGGGCTGGGCAAACACAGACTCTCATTCTGTAGGTTTTGAGTGGACCAAAGAACCATCTTGTATTTTGACAAGCTCTCAGGTGATGTCCTGAGACCTGGACTAAATGACTACTTTTTCTATAGTGAGGGCCTATACTAGTAGTGACAAGTTCGAGTGCTGTGGATATTGGCTCAGATGTATGGTAAATTTACAGTGAGTGGGCTTCTCAGGGCTGCTTAAGAGCTTGCACCATAACAAGTGTCACAGAATATTTTCACATGTGTCATCTCATTTACTTCACATTATCATGGGACATTGATATCAAATGTGTCTCTTTGCCCAGGTCTTTTAAACAATGCATTTAAGACTAAGAAGGTTTCAGCAATTTACCTAAGGGCCTGTCTTAGTCAGGGTTTTTATTCCTGCACAAATGTCATGACCAAGAAGCAAGTTGGGGAGGAAAGGGTTTATTCAGGTTGCATTTCCACGTCCACTGTTCATTACCAAAGGAAGTCAGGACTGGAACTCAAGCAGGTCAGGAAGCAGGAGTTGATGCAGAGGCCATGGAAGGACATTTCTTCCCTTGGCTTGCTCAGCTTGGTTTCTTATAGAACCCAGGACTACCAGCTCAGGGATGGCACCACCCACATTGGGCCCTCCAACCCTTGATTACTAATTGAGAAAATGCCTTATAGCTGAATCTCATGGAGGAATTTTCTCAAGGGAGGCTCCTTTCTCTGTGATAACTCCAGCTTGTGTCAAGTTGACACATATAACCAGCCAGTACAGAGCCCTACTCCATTCATAAGCAGATCTCTCTCTCTCTCTCTCTCTCTCTCTCTCTCTGTTCGTGTGTGTGTGTGTGTGTGTGTGTGTGTGTGTGTGTTTTGAGACAGAGTCTCATGTAGCCCAGTCTGGCCTCAAGCTTTTCATGTAGCTAAGGGTGGCTTTGAAGTCCTGATCTTCTTACTTCTGTCTCTGAGTGCTGAGATTACAGGCATGTGCCATTGTATAGGTTACTTCTCTACTGCACTGGTGAAGCAATTTACTATCACCCATGATGGTCAGCTAATCAAGCCTGCGGCTTGAACATAACCATAACCTAAGTTTTCCATGCAAAACCTAAGTTTTCTTCCTTCCTTCCTTCCTTCCTTCCTTCCTTCCTTCCTTCCTTCCTTCCTTCCTTCCTTCCTTCCTTCCTTTCTCTCTCTCTCTCTCTCTCTCTCTCTCTCTCTCTCTCTCTCTCTCTCTCTCTCTCTCTCTCTCTCTTTCTTTCTTTCTTTCTTTCTTTTGTTTCAAGACAAGGTTTTTTCCTGTGTAGCCCTGGCTATTCTAGAACTAGTTCTGGCTGGCCTTGAACTCACAGAAATGTGAAGGCCTTTGACTCTGGAGTACCAGGTGTTTGCCACCCCCCCAGCTCCCATTGGATCATCCATTTCTTAGTTCCTTTGTGAGAATGGGTGCAGAGAAAACAAATACTTTGGGATCTTTCATTCTTTAAAGTCTCCTCATGCCACATCCCTTCACATTTGACTGAGAACCTCAGAGCTGGAAAACCACTTCTCCATGAATTTTGAAGGAGTTTTTGTTTGTTTGTTTTGTGCTGTTGTTGTTGATGACTTTGCATTTGTAGCATGGATGGAGAGAATTCTAGGGCTATTCTAATCACATTTTCTGTCTTTCCCTGAAAACTCTGAGAAAATTTTTTGCTAATAGAAATCCATGAGCTTCCCTCTACAGATTTTACTGTTTATTTCATCTTTAAAATATTCTTCCTCTCCATAGACCATAAAAACAACTTCATTTTAAATGTTGAAAAGAGTAATTTTGTAAGTAGTTTTATGCTATGTTTATTCACTTAAGTCCCAGTGCAGGCAGTACAAATAAGTATTTGTTGGATAAATGACGGAGTGAAATGACTTAGTGATTAAAAGAAAGGAAAAGAAAAAAGACCTATGCAATTCATTTCTCCAATCCCTCCTTACGAGCAAGTCTTGTGGCTTTTAAATGTCAAAACAAACACTTATACGTTAATACAGTCCATGAAACAATTGTTTCTGGGCTCTTTTTACTCATCCTTTATCCTTTACACTCAATAGTACAATAGAAAAGCATAAAAATGTTTCCAAATTATTTCCAGACATGAGCCCATGGAGCATCCATTGTTGAAACAATGGCATGGAAATAAAGGAAAATAGTTCAAAAAGAAAAATAGAGCCAAGGCAATAGTTATACTAGTAGGGGCAACCAAAGTCTCAAAGACGGTTGGTTATGGCTGTACTGGCTGGCGTAAGGCTCTGCAGTCAGGGTGTGTGGCTTCCCATCTAGTTGTTCTCTCAGACAACAATTTACAGAGATATTACTGGGTGGTGGTCCACTAGATACAACTCCTAGCTTCTGAGAGTTTGTGGGCAAGAGGCAAGGACAATATTTGACTTCAGGTAGTAACATGGTGGCCATTACTATAGATCCCTTTGAAAACCAGCAGGGCTCTTGGCTATTTGCACTTACACGCTATACCAGCACACCAACTGGTCCCTAGGGAGGGGGAAGTGATCCACCTCCCATACACTTTGCTGTCTGAAGGTGAAAGACTTTAGGAGGTGAACCCTTCAAGAAGCAGATCTCTAAATGGCAAGTCAGTGGTGGAAACCTGAGGACTCTTCGAGACCATCAAAGACGGGGTATGAGATAAAATACCCACTCTCCAAGTCTCTAAAGAGGAGATAATAATATCTGCTTTATGTTGAGAGACATATTACGTAGAACATTATATATAAGGCATATGTAGGTACCTGAATTACCGTGCACACACACACACACACACACACACACACACACACACACACACACACTCACACACACACACCCTTCCTCTTCCTCTTCCTCTTCTTCCTCTTCCTCCTTCTTCCTTCAAGATAGGGTTTCTGTGTGTAGCCTTGACTGCCCTTGAACTCTGTAGACCAGGTTGGCCTCAAACTCAGAGATCCTCCTGTCTCTGCCTCTTGAGTTCTGGGATCAAAGGCGCCACCATCATCCAGTGGCCTCCCATCATTCTTGATACTTAAATGTCTACTACTGTCCAATGGCCACCCATCATTCTTGATGCTTAAATGTCTGCCACTGCTCAGTGGCCACAGGCTTAAATGGTAACTGAAAAGGCAGAAGTCAGTCTATGGAACCTCATCTTGTTTCCTCAGTTGATTGATAGCTTCAACATCCCAATGTGGATAGGAAGACAAAGTCCTCCTGTGGCATTATCCTTCACAGTATGGAGCTGCCTTAGCCTTGTAAGGTTGTAGCTGGTTACAGAGTGGGAATAGATTGAGAATTCCTGTGCCTCTAGGGCTTCCAAAACAATGGGCAATTAGGCCCACAAAGACAGCTCACATCCTGTTCCAAGCTAGTCATCCCAAGTAATTTCAAGGTCACCTCTTACTCAGCCTCTTTCCTGTCCTCTAAGGGGCCTATTTTTTAGGATAGCTTTGTTCAGCAATTAACTGAATGAGCATTTCCAATTACTTTTCAATTTTCTGGGGTGGAAAAGATTAAAGAAAAATAATATCTTTAATTTATCAGTATCTGTCTATCAAACTTAGAAATACACATAACCAGGGCTGAAGAAATGGCCCAGCAGGTCATTGGGGCTCTTTAATTCCTAGCATCCACATGGTGGCTCAAATCAATCTGTAACTCCAATCCTGGGACACCAAATGTTCTTCCTATTCTGGTCTCCACAGGCACTGTAAACGTATGCAGGTAAAATATCCACATATGTGTGTGTTTAATATATATGTATTAATATATAATATAATGTGTTTAATATGTACTTAATATATATATATATATAATAAAAATAAATTTGATGAAAGGAAAAAGAATGCTTATGACCCATCTGACCATGATGGCATATGTCTGTAGTTCTAGTATTCAGGAAGTGGAGACAGGAGGTTCAGGGGTTTGAGGTCATCAAGTTAACCTGGTGTCTTAGGGTTTCCATTGCTGTGAAATCACACCACGAACATGACAACTCTTATAAAATAATGTTTAATAGGGGCTGGCTTACAGTTTCAGAGGCCTAGTCTATTATCATCCTGATGCGAAGCATGGCAGTGTACAGGCCAATATGGTGCTGAGAGGTCTATATCTGATCCACAGGCAGCAGAAGGAGACTGTGTTCCACACTGGGCAGAGCTTGAGCATATATGAGACCTCAAAGCCCTCCTTCACAGTGACACACTTCCTCCAACAAGACCACACATACTCCAAAAAGGCCGCACCTCCTAATAGTGCCACTTTCTATGGACCAACCATTCAAACACTCGGTGGCTATGGTGGCCATTCCTATTCAAACCACCATACTTGGTTTACATGAAATTCTGTCTCAAACCACTAAACCAAAAATGCATATACTCTTACTAGCAATTCTAGATCAAGCATTCCATCGTACATATGAACTCATGTGAAGTGTACAGTCACAGCAAGAGATGGAAAACAACCAAAGTAATCACCTTAGGAGGAGGAGTAAGGGCAGGCACCCATAATGGAATGTCAATCACGCAATGGCTATCTACACATTGAAAATATCTCTTAAATACATATTATAAAACCAGCATTGTTTTAGGTACTTAGGATACACTAGTGAGTGAAACAATGACTGTTGTCATGGAGCTTAGTCTGGTAAACATGAGAAAAGTTATGAAGCTGATCAGAAGTTTTAGCAGTGCTCCAATAAGGAAACAGAGCCATCTCTAAGCCACAAACACCCATACACACACATACACACAAAAGAGACACATACACAGACACACACACACAGACACACATGCACACACATACACAGACACACACATAGATCACACACACACACACAGACACATACACAAGCATATACACAGACACACACAGAGACCCACAGTCATACACATAGACACCCCCCCCCCACACACACACACAAGACACACGTTAATTGTTTCATCTCCAAGCTTATTGTGGCTAACTATGTTCTGACTTCTATTGTGATTGGTTTCCAAGAACATCAAAGCACAGAAGATAACAGGATACGCAATCAACCCGGGTACAAGAAAGTTTCCTATTAACAGTAGTTACAGCATATGAGAAAGTTTCCTTGTAACATTAACAACAGCATAAAATGTCTGGTTAGACAGGCAGCAGTACCCAGACCTTAAAACATTGCCAAAGTTAGTTTGAGACCAAGAGAGCAATTCAGAAGCCAAGAGAGAGAAACCAGATTGAATCAGTCAGCTTGGTGAGAAATTTGATCCAGAACAGCTGAGTTGAACTAGCCAGGCAGAGATCAGAAAGAACTAGGAAGGAGTACGCTTATTCAGAAGTAAGTCTCAGAGGCTGAGAATATTCTAGGCCTAGATTATACCCAGGCCAGACAATTCCAGGACTAGGCCTAGGTTAGCAAATGAAGGCAGTAACCCTGGGAAATGACAATTACTTCAGGTGAATAAAAGTTACTTTTATATCTGTCACCCAACGTGGGGCACAAAACCATGAACCTGGATTAAGAACCTGTGCTCTACTGACTCTTTCTTATGTGGGGGAGAGGGGCTGAAAAGAAAAAGGGGGATATAGGAATATTAAAGGAATAATAGAAAAGGGGGTAGATTATTGAATCTCCTTTTAAACAAAAAAAAGCTTTATAGCCAATAATGTAACATTGGTATAGAGGTTTGTATATTGATACAAATGAGCATATATTAATATTTTGCTACAACATATTATAGTATTGTACCTATGTAACTCATTTAAAAATGTAATGTTAAGTTCTAGTCCATGATACCTGATATTACCAACTGTTTATGATAATTAAGAAGTACAAATTACCACCAGACAATCAAACTCATGGTCATGTTAGAAATCAGTTTAGTTAATTATAAAAATATGTTTCCTAGACTGAGCAGATAGTAAATAGCTAGAAATAAACAATTCAGATATATTATAGATAGATGGTCTTCAGAAATATCAAAGATCTACAGAATGTGGCATTTAAAATATTTTATGAAATTAAAGCCTTTTTTTTTTTTTTGATGAGACAGGTCTGCTTCCCGGCAGCACTGCCATTCTATGTGTGCTGGAATGACGGGCATCAAAGAACCTCCATATAGAGTTTGCTTCATATGTAGCAAGCTAGTCACTGGACAAGAAAGTGCCCTTACCTCAACTTCAGACAAGATGCTTTCCAAACTGGACACAGGAAAGTTGACTGCGGAGCTTTGCAAGGACAAGATAGGCAAGTCCTTTGTAGCTCTTGCTTCACAGAAAGGTCTGCCAGATATTCTGGGCCAGAGGGCTGAAGATGATGCTCCACTGTTTTAGAGAAATTCTGGGGGACTGTTCAGGCAGCCAACTTTCTCTGTCATTTCTATAGTTTTCAAAGCTGCTTGCCTGAACTTCCTGCATCCTCAGGTAATATTTATTCCTTCTCAAGCCGCTGATGGGGTTGAAGAATAGATAGCTGTAGTCTCACAGTTAAGCTTATGTTGTCTAGGATTCAAAAGGATGTTTTTAGATCTAAGAAGATGTTTTTAGGTTAGTAATACAAGTTGTTGGTTATATGGGTTATTAGTTATTAATAACCTATATTTTAATTAGTAATACAAGTTATTAGCTATATAGTTATATAATATATGTTAGTTATACACAGGTATATAGACATATCGAAGTTATATAGAAAATTATTTAGGTACAGAATTCAAAACTTACCAAGCTAGGATAGATTTTAGAATACTTTACCAAAAACTTACCAAACAGACTGGACATTGTAAATGTAATTCCTACTTAATAGTTTTCATAGTTGTTTCATATTTGTTATATGTCATTTATTAGTGTAGAAGAAAGAAGCTTTCCATTTAGGCAAAAAGGGGGACGTGTTGGGGGTTCATCTGGTGCTGTGTATACAAAGGCTAAGTTCTGAACCCCAAGATCTGGTCGTCTCCAGGCAAGAAATTCTCAATTACACCGGCCTTTGTTGTGTAAACCTCACTTCCAATGTAAAGCTATTGGCTGAATAAAAGTGGCTTCATTCAATTACTGGGGAGAATAGAAGTAGGCAGGGCTTCAGTTACTGGGCTGGGGGTCGAAGGTAGGGAACACATCTAGAAAGTCTGGGAAATACCATGAGAAAGAAGCTCCTGCAGAGAAAGCCATAAAATGCAAGTATCTCTGGGATTCTGGCTGGGAGGTAGTAAATTAGCTTAGAGGATTAAAATAGTGTAATACTGCTCGGTTGTTGTGCCTTTAAAGCTTGGTAAATATAATGGTCCAGTCTCAACTATTTGCTAGCTAACTGGGTAAGAGGAAAATTGTAACACAACTATTAAAAAGCCATAACACCACTGTGTTCAGTCTAGTTCCCAAAGAGGTTTACAGTGAGGGTACTCAGTAGTATGTGGACAGAATATAGACCAGGATCTGGGACATGGATAGAAATAGGAGGAAGATGTTGATAGCTGTGGACTTTGAAAATACAAACTTTAGGAAGTGGAGAAATGGTTTAGTGGTTAAGAGCACTCACTGGCTGCTATTCGAGAGGTCCCAGGTTCAATTCCCAGCAACCACAGGGTGGCTCATAATCATCTGTAACTCCAGTTCCAAGGGTTCTGACTTCCTTCTGGCCATTCTGGGCACCAGGCACCCTGCTGATGCACAGACACACATGTAGACAAAACATCCAGATAAATAAATAATAAATAAAAAGAAAATAGAAACATCAATGTGGCATTTCCCCCAAGCCTCTAATCTGTTGCTTGGCCTTGGAGACTGACTAAAGAAATAAGGGGAACAGGTTATGTTGGCCAGGAAAGGCTATGCTGTGCTGGGTGTGAGGTTCATAAAGACCAATAAAAGCCAGCCTTAGTAGTTCACAGTGGTGAGACTGGCAGATCCATACCAGGCAATGGCTGGTTAGTGTGATTAGGGCCATGATACGGTATTCTGTAACGCTGACGACGGATTGCAAAGACTTTCTGGAAGAAGTGATATAAAAGCTAGGCCTGAAAATTTGACAAGTATGTGCCCACCTTTTTTTTTCTTTCTTTCATGCAGTTGTTTCTGTCTGGACATTGTGGTTCACAGATCAAATGGATATGTAATGGTGACAGCTTTCTGTGACCATCACATAGAAAATAGATCTCTGTTTTCAAGCTGTTTATTTTCCTCAGTGTGCTTCGCAGTGGCTGGTTTCATTTCTACATTTTCCTATGTGCTTGTTATGTGATTTCCTTCAGAGTCTGGACTCGTTGATTTTTTTTTTTTTTACAGCTGCATCCCTTGGTCCTGCAGCAAAACCTAGCACGTATGGACTTATGGAGTGAGCAGCTTGCTAAGAAGAGGACATGTCCAGGATGCAATCTAAAGATTTCTGGCTTTGAGGCTTGTATGAGGGTAGATGAGGGATGGAGCAGGAGGCAACTGCTATGAACAACCCTCTGGAGAAGCTTGAGAAGAGGGCAGAGGAACAAGTAGGAGTTACAAGGGATACGTATCCACAGAGGGGTACATCAGTGTCTACTAGGAATAGAATGTTTAGACTGAGGGTTAGTAGCTCATGGAAACCATGGGCAGAAGAGGATATTGGAACTGAATCCTTGGGGGAAGACGGAGGGAGAGAGTTGCAGAGTCCTGGTGAGATCATTTTCCAACAGTGCAAAGTGTTTGCTCTGCATATTCAGAAAGAGAAAGTAGGTGCCAGTTTTCGGTACCTTTGCACTGGGTGGGAGATGTTCAGGAAGATGGGATAGCCTTTGTTTTTCCTGCCACTGTCAGAGGTGTCAGAGGTGGCGGGAGGAGAGGGAAGATGGAGCCAGAAGAGGTCAAAGGGTAAAGAGAGGAAAGATGACAAGGGACTAGAGGACACAAAACGAAACAAACCAAAGGCGCAGAAGAGTGGACAGCAGCTGCAGGGGATGTCACAGCCTCAGGTGGTACCAAGACCTAAAGGAACTAAGATGGAGACATTGAGGATGACTGTGAGGAGAGCAGATGGGGATGCATTACCCACATCTCCCTAGAGCTAAGAGAGTCGGACAGCAGAGAGGTAGAAGTGAGCTCTCTAGTAGGAGAGAGACTATGAGACTGCCAATGAGCCGTATGGGTCCCTGTGTACCTTGGTGACCCAGGCTCAGTGAAGGCGTGTGTGTGTGTGTGTGTGTGTGTGTGTGTGTGTGTGTGTGTGTGTGCGCGCGCGCGCGCGTGTGTGCGTGTGTGTTTGTGTGTGTGCGCGCGCCCGCCCCGCGCGTGCATGTTCTCCTGAGTCTGCTCCTGGAAGTATAGGCTAAAGGGGATGTGGATTAGGGCCACCAAGGACAGAAGGTTTTTAGGAATATGAAGCAAGGTTGGCTGGCTTTCAGGCTACCAGGGTCCCTTCTGAAAGTCTGTAGCCACTGTCTTGGCCCACCAGAGTCTCTAGGCTGTTGGCAGAACGCTGTGCCTGATTCCAGGGAAAACAGACATCTGAAAGCATCTGGAGACAAGGAATCAGCGAACTGCTGCCCAGTCTAGAAGGGCCCAAGTCTTTCTCCTAGGTTGACTTTGGACACAAATCTAGAATCCCCCGGATCGTGCCTCCTTGCTGTGCCATCTCTGTTCCTTGGGGGTTTCCAGGTTTCCTTCTCTGAAGGGCAGGCATTCTTCGCCTGGGACGCGTACCCAATAATGTCTCCTGAAGCATAGATAGTGACAAGAAACTGCAGAACTCCAGATTTTTTTGGGAGGGGGGAGGGTGGGGGGAGACCTCGGAGGATACAGACGGCCAGGGCGCGCACCACCGCCAGGGGGACGTCTGTAGCCCTGCGGGCGGTCCGGAGCCTGAGTTGGTAGGGTGGGGACCGTGCTCTGCGAGAGGTGGCCCGCCCGCAGGGCGCTGAGGCCTGGCGGGGGCGGGGCGAGGCCGGTGGGGGCGGGGGCAGGAGCCCGCCGGGCGGGGCGGGGGTGGGCGCCCTGCTCCCCCTCCCGCCCTCCCTCCTTCCTTTTCTTTCTTTCTTTCTTTCTTTTTTTTTTCCCTGGGCTTCTCGCTCTCTTTCTTTGCCTCGGCAGCTGGCTGAGGGGGCGGGCCTTGCAGTCTTTGTTGCCGGAGGAGCGAGTGCAGCTGCCCCGCGGCTAGAGTCAGGACCAGGACCTTGGGAAGAGTTTAAAGCCAGGCATGTCCTGAGTCGGACCCAGGCCCGGCTGGGACGCAACGGCGTAGACTAAGGAGTGCACAGGGGTCGTCCTGCGGCCACCCCGTCCGGGCCATGCACCGTGGTCCGAGTCTCCTCCTGATCCTGTGCGCTCTGGCGCCTCGCGTCCGACCTGCATCAGGTGGGTGGCTGAGCCTCTGGGACCCGTCTGACCCTGCCACCCTTTCTGCAGTCCCATCCGCTTCTCTGTGCACCCTGCGCAGGACCGGCTTACTCTGAGACTAGGGATCAGCTGGGGTTGTGTTGGCAGCTGAGAAAAGCTGCACCTACCGGGAGCCATCCTTCAGTTGTCCACTCAGCTGGCATCCGGGACTTGCTACTGGAGTGAGCTTGCACTCTTCGGGCTTCGGCTTCCCTGCCGCGCGTGCTGCGCTGAGTGCATCTTTCCCAGGAGAGCGCTCCTCCGAGTGGGCTGGACGATTCGCGCGAGACGGCTTCTTACACTCTCCTTCGGGGTGACTCTCCTGGAAAGCAAACTAGCCAGGACGCTGTTGGGGACCGCGCCAGGTCGCAGGTCTACCGGGGTCCGCCGCCTCTCCTCCCAGCTTGGCGGACGTGGGGGTCCGGGTCCCCATCGCCTTTGCATTTCCTGCCTCCCCCTCCCCCAAGTGTTCAAGGGAGGGGAATGGGGGAGCCTGAGCTTCTTCCTCCGCCCTGGATTAACTCTCCCAGCCCCGCCCGGCCGGCCGGCCTCCGACGAGCCTCTGGCCAGCATCCAGGCTCTTGTTTGGCCGCGACCTGCGTTGCAGCGCGCTTCTGGAGAGTCGGGAGCAGCGGGTCTGGGACTGTGAGAGTCAGGGATGTGGAAGACCCCAGAGCCTGTGTTTAGGAAGCTCCAGGCCAAATGGGGGCTGGTTATGTATCTGCAGGTGAGGGATTCAAGGGTATGGCAGGGGTGAAGGGACTGGAGGGATGGATGAACTCTTGAGTGAGTTGGACCAATATGCATGGGGCAGGGGTGACCTCAAAGAAGATATGCCCTGGGCCGGATTAGGCCATTTGCCATCCTGGTGAAGATACTGTAGCTATGGGTCTGGATGCCAGGGACATTTAAAGCACCGAGGAGAACTGCATTTTGGGATTAATCTAACAGTGACATTCAAGAAGTCTGGGTGTGTGCGTGTGTGAGTACCTGCTGGGACCTAGGCTTAACACATTCTTATTTCTCAAAATCTGTTATCAGAACTGCAAGGCAGCCAACATGTATAAAAAGTTCTTCTATGGGTATGGAAACAGGTTAAAAGATTAGCGTGAACTGTCAGAGGTGGGCAGTGGAAAGAGAAAGCAGAAACATCCCTTGCTCCTGGGCCCTTGGAAGGTGTGTGTGGTCAGGGGAGGTCCACCTTTTAGGGTTTTGAAGAGATCTGAAACACTGAAGACCAGTTGCTTATTACTGGGTAGTAACTGCCAAGTAGTGGCCATTTTCGTTATTACTCTGTTAGACACACGCCATAGGATTTCTTTGATGAGTCTTTGATGAGTCCTGCTATTTGGATTTGTTGCCTGGGGTGTCAGCAGGCCAGTCACCCTCTCTTCACTAATCTAGGCTCTGCTGCCCACCAGTGTGGAGCGTGTGTCTCTGGAATCCCTCTAGATATGTAATATGGGGCCCTCCTGTTTCTGGTCTCAGGATTTCTGACTCTGAGGCTGTGGACTTTTTTTTTTTTTTTTTTTCTGAGCATGGGCCCTTGCTACTGAATGGAGCATCAAAGAGCATGTTCTTGGCTCAGGTTTTAGGAGAATTAGGACTAATTTTTTTTTTTTTCTCAAGGTCTCCTGGGTTGCCCAGCGGGATCCGCCCCCCCCCCCCCCCCCGCCCCTCGTTGTATTTTCCTCTGCATTGCTCTGTGAGCCCTGAGTCTATGTACTTCTGCAGGTCATTTGAAGGGCTGGATTGTAATTTAGGCTCTTGATAGTGAGGTGAAGGTTAGTACAATGTTGGCATTTCTCTGGCAGAGGCTCTGAAGTGAGAGTTGTCACCTCGGGGGTGATACACAGAGTCTTTATTACAGCAGTGTGTGTTGTGTGGCAGGAGCAGAGTTATATCAAGGCAGACCTGACCTGGCAGAACACTTTGCCATGAGCCACTGGCACCCTGCTGGGTGGTGCCAGCTGCTATTCCAAGGCATTTCAGCTCTGAGGCTCTGTTCCTGTGTAGGTCCCCACTTGTGAATGTATTTGAACCTGCAATTATCCTTTATTGACACTAGGTGCTGATGGTTTCAGCCACCAAAGTCTTCTGGTAGGCATGGTACCAGGGTCTTCAGGTAGGCATGACTAAGTGTTACTCATCTTTTAATTCTCTTTGCTTATCTTTTGACACGGTTTAAGGTTGAGGAGGTGACTTGGTTCCTACTGTGCATGCTGAGCAAGTCTGAGGGCCTGATGTTTACAATGGGCTGTCTCTGATGAAGATCTCTTTCATCCCAGTCCATTCCAGTCTAAGCAAGGCAGTGTCTCCTTCCTTTGCTTGGACTTTCTCTATACTGTGCCAGGGTGAGAGGCTGTGGATGCTTTGTGTCAGCCTCTCTCTTTGATGGGGGTAGGGTAGTGTCTTTTGCATTTCCCTGGACTTTGGAACACCAAATGCTCCCAAACAGTTAGTATCCAGGGCATATGCCAGGTGTCGTGAACCCAGCATTTCATAACAGAAATGAGCAAACAAGGCTGGTAGAAAGACAGATTTGTTTAGAGACAATGGGCTTTTGGCCCATTTATCGCTTTTTCCACCTTGGTTAGAGATGAAGTTCTTCACTGAAATACATGCACGATACTGAACAGACAACCTGTCTATACTCAGCCTCAGGGTTTGCCACAGTAGTAAGTAGTGGGGACAGAGACAGATGGGGAGCACAGGTTTCAAAGGAGGACTCACTGCTTCTCTCCAGCCCATTTTGACAGGTATGGATTTAGGTCTGATGTGTGTAGATAACAAAACTTTAAGGAAGGCTTGGAATGGAAATTTTGTGTGTGTGCAGGGGTAAAGATCATATAATTTTTAGACATTAGAAATTGACTAATTTTTCCCAATATATGTGCCATTAAATAGAACAGGCCTGCAGTTTATGGCCATGGGGTAGTAGTCTCAAATACTCTTATTAGGGTGCCAGGGCAGCAAGCATGCTAGCCTCTGAAAGGACCCAGTTAGAACCCCTGGGAAGGTACGATTACACAGCCTATACATCATGGGACCCTAGAACCCCAAACCTACAGTAGAACAGTCTGTTGGCTAGGTCTTATGTACCTGTAACTTTTCAAAGCTCTGTAGGTACCACTGAAGGTCAGTCAAGTTCACTCCCAGTGAGAGATTTCTATCCTTCCTCACAGTCCAGTTCCCTGAGGCTTTTGCTATTGAAAAAAAAAAAAAAGGCTTCCTCATCCTCCTTTGTGGAGATGCTGATTCAGTGAGTCTGGGATGGGGCCTGGGAATTTGTTTTTAAGAAATTCTTGTCCAGGAAGTCTGGGAACTCTTTGCACTTCCCACCCCCTGAAGTTCATTGATTGGAAAGACTTGCTAAGAGCCACACAGCGATTCTTCCCAGCTCGCTCGTCCGTGACTCTCAGAGAGGTCAGGGCAGCCGTGGGCAAAGGGCCAGGTCTTGAGTAGGGGCACATCATTGGCATGTGAGTGGCACCCTGTGTGAGTTTTGGCAGCAGGTGGAGGGAGGGCTTGACTCTGTAACATGGCCATAGTTGAGCCTCTGGGTAGACTTAGTCTCCCAACTTGGCAGGTGGCAGCAAAGAGCTCAGGCTATGTCTGCATGATACTTGGACCAGAACATTTCTCTGGGCCTGAGGGGTCAGGTATCTGGCTGAAAAACCTCAGTGAATCAGAGCAGCAAGTTTCCTGGCTGTGCCTGGAGTCTAGGAACTGTGGAGAGGGAAAGGGCTAGGGGACAAGGGAAGATCAGGGGGCTCTCAGCACCAATGTAGGTAGATGTACAGAAAAAAAAATGTTTTTGAGAGTCTTAAATAACTCGGTTTGCACTCATGCTCTGTATGCCGCTAAGAATGACCTTGGGTCTCTGACCTTCACTTCTCCCTTCCCAGATGCTGGGATTGCAGGTGTTTGCCATCAGTTTTGCAAAGCTGGTGATTACACTCAGGCTCACAGACTTGTATGTATGCTACCCATCACTCTGCCACCGGAGCCGTATCCCTGAGATTCCTTCTGAAGGCTAGCTATGGACTTCTAGGAAACCTGTCTAGTCAAATTTCTTCATATCGATGGTGAGAAAGGACAGCTGTCTGAGAGTATAGATGGATAGTACTGAAGAGAAGCCATTTGGGAAACAGGGTCAGGTCTTCATTCCCTCATTCTCAGTGTGTGGCTTTAGCTTACTCTGCCTCTCTGAGCCCTCATTTACTCTCTTACCTGGCAGGCAGTCTGATATACCTTATTCTTGGTGCCCTAACCTACAGTCTTCAGCCTGAGGGAACCACAAATCCCAGGAAGCAATGAACCTGGATTGGAAAGTATTACACCCACAACTTTTATAACCTCAAGTGATATTTAGCATTTTTCTTTAATTATAGATAAGATTAACACACTTAATTTATGAGGTATGAATATTTAATTAGGAACATTATCAGTGAATCCCAACATTAACACATATGTGTGGAGGCCAGAGGTCAACATTGAGTATCATCTTTAGGGATGATATTCACTTTCATTGAGACAGTGCTTATCACCTGGCCGGAGCTAGCCATTTTAGCTGGACTGGCTGGCCATGGAGTCCCAGGGATCCCCAGCCTCCACCTCCCTAGTGTACATCACCTGGCCTGGATGTTTATGTGGCTCTGGGGATTGAACTCCCGCTTTGCAAGGCAAGCACCTAGTGACTGACCTATCTTCCCCAGCTCTCCAAGTACCTTTTTTTCTTAACTTAAAAAAAAATCATTTTATTTTGTGTATGCTAAGTGTATGGATGTGTACCACATGGGTACAGGGGACTGAGGAGGACAGAAGAGAATATTAAACCCCCTGAAACTGAAGCCACAGGTATTTGTGACCTACCATGTGTGTGCTGGGAACTGAAACCAGGTTCTCTGCACAGAAGTGTATGCCTTAGCTGCCGACCCTTCTCTCCAGCCCTGCAAGTAGTTTTCTTGTCTCACTGATGTAGACACTTTGAAGTGAGCTTTTGCTCATCACCACTTCAAAAATTACCACAGTTGCTAGTGTTGCCATTAGAGCTGGCTTAATGACTCTGTGACCACACAATTCTTCACTCCACCTTCAAGGTTATTTTGAGAGTTGTAATTCCATATGGTGGATATATATATATATATATATATATATATATATATATATATATATATCGTCTTCCTTGTATCTTAGGCATTTACAAATGGTTTTCTAAAAAGCAATGCATGGAAAACAAACAAAGAGACAAATAAACACCATGAAGAATGTTTTTCCTTCTTGGAAAATCTAAGAGTGATGGAGAGAGTGATTTCCAAACCCTAAGGGCTTAAGCTGAGGTCTTCAGGCTTTCTCTAGCTCATAAGCTCTTGCTTCACAAGGACTCTTTCAAATCAAGAAGTCAATGGTGTTCCACTGAGACAGGGGTAGAGAGACACCAGAGGGCCCTCCAAATGGTCCTCCTCCCTAACCCAGGAGGGCAACAGATATGTGCATATCCCACAGGCATCTGAGGACACTCCCCATCAGCCTAGTAACAATCTCAATAATGTCTGCTGAGTCTAGTGGGCCAGGCACTGCTGTGTGTTGGTGGCTTAGTGTGATCAGCCCTCAGAAGAGCCCCTGAAATGTAAGTTCTGCTGTTATTCCATTCTACACATTCATTCAACAAACATTTCCTGAAAGACAACTGTGTTCTAAATGCCTCTAGCACTTAAGTCCTTCAACAAACAATATGAAGAGTTTTTACCTTCCTAGAAGTGACTTTGGGAGGGGAGAGGAAACAAAGGGACACATAACAAAAATGTTAAGTGACAGGGTGTGTCATTGCTATGGGGGGAAATAAAGCAGGGAAGGGGGACATGGAAAGCCAGTGAGTCATATTATTAAAATAAAATGGCCAAGAGAGGCCTCACAGAGAGATGTTTGAGCATGGGCTTTTTATGTGTGAGCCATGTTAGAAACAGACACAAAGCAAGAGGTTACATCAAATTTGTTGGCTGTAATTCACTGAGTATTCTTTACTTAAATCATTTGGTACTCATAGTCAGCAGCAAACAGGTTCTCTCTCTCTCTCTCTCTCTCTCTCTCTCTCTCTCTCTCTCTCTCTCTCCCCCTCTCTCCCTCCCTCCCTCCCTCCCTCCCTCCCTCCCTCCCTCCCTCCCTCCCTCCCTCTCTCCCTCCCTCCTTCCCCCCCACCCCGTGTGTGTGTGTGTGTGTGTGTGTGTGTGTGTGTGTAGAAGTCGAGAGTCTGTCCACTTCAAGATAGAGTCTCAATGATTTGGTTAGAATGACTGGCTTGTCAGGAAGCCTATGGCTTTTCCTGTCTGCCTGCCTCAGTTCTGGGATTACAAATACAGGCCACCACACCTGGTTTTTTAAACCATGGCTGTGGGGATCGAACTCGGATCCTTGCGCTTGCATGGTAAGCACTTTACCCACTGAGCCATCCATCCTAGCCCTTAGTCTCATCTTAATTACTAATATGAATTCTTGCTGGCACATTATCCTTCACACTATTCTGTATAAGTGTTACAGAATGGGTTAAAGAGGCAGCCAGCTTCAAAGCAGGACCAAATAAGATTCATGAACTGCAACTCATTTGCAACTCAGAGCTAGCAAATGCCGGTCCAGGTGGCAGCACTTTTGAGTGTCAGTTTTAAGTGGGCCATATGTCCCTGACAGAAATAACTGCTTGAACTGAATCCCCAGGACAGATGAAGGTCCCTCACCGTGGCAGCTTTCCTGGACAAGGCTCGTGATGGTGGGTCAGTGTGCCTGCCATGTTCAATCTTGGGGCTCCTTTAAAGTGCAAAGTGAGAAGGTTCCATCTGGTGTGACAAGCTCCCACATCTGGTGTTTCTGGTATTATTTTGATGTATTCACATCAAAATGGCACACATAAGTTGTTAGTTCTTAGCCCCCGAAATGCTGGCAATAGCATTTGTTCACTTGTATGAGCAGGAGATAGTCTTTCTACCTTGTCGCTTGTACTCAGAATGGTGTGACTCTTGGTGAAGACAGTTACTAACTGAGGACCGGGTTTGGCTTGAAAGCTGCTGTTCTGACATCATACCCCAGAGCAGTGGCGAAAGAAGATGGTGGAAGATAGAGGGAAGGTTGTTCACACACAGGGAACAACAATGCAAAACCTGAGGTGGGGACACATCTGGCTTGCTGAGGAACATCTGGAGGCTGGGAGGTCCAGCAGAGGGAAGTTGGAGATGAGATTGGAGAGGCCTCCTTGCCTAGGGCCTCGTGTGCCACTGCTGGAATATTGCCCTGCACTCTAAGTGGGATGGGGGTAGCCGCAGTGGCATGGGCACAGTTAAGATCATGGCTCCTTCTGGTTGCTATGTTAAAAATGAGTTGATGAAGGACTCCTGAGGTTTAAGCCCGGAGATAGATGGGTTCAGGAGTTACTGTAGGAGTTCAGATGGAGAAACTGAGGCACGGAATGACGAGACAGCAAAGATGGTAAAAAGTATGGGAAAAGCCGGGCGTGGTGGCGCACACCTTTAATCCTAGCACTCAGGAGGCAGAGGCAGGCGTTTTTCTGAGTTTGAGGCCAGCCTGGTTTACAGAGTAAGTTCCAGGACAGCCAGGGCTACACAGAGAAACACTGCCTCAAAAAAATCAAACAACCCAAACTCCCCCCCCCCCCCCCAAAAAAAAAACAAACAAAAAACCTTGGGGAAGAGGTTTTTTTTTTTTTTTTTTTTTTTGATATGGGGTATTGTTATGTAGTGGGGGGTGCCCTCCTACTTGATATAAGGTCTCAGTCTCCTAAAGCTCCTGAGTGTTGGGATTACAAGCTTTCTTCACCATGTTTAGCCATGATAGGAATTTGCATCTAAGTATCCTGCCATCTCTTAGCTGACCGTTCCCTAGTTTCTGGTGATCGGCTAAAACCCTGAGTCTGCCTTGGACCTGAATGTTACTTTCTCTCTGCAGGTCTTGTGACTGAGGGCCGGGCGGGTTTGGACATCGTGCACCCGGTGCGAGTAGATGCTGGAGGCTCCTTCCTGTCCTATGAGCTGTGGCCACGGGTGCTGCGCAAGCGCGATGTGTCCACCATGCAGGCTTCGTCTGCTTTCTACCAGCTGCAGTACCAAGGGCGGGAACTGCTTTTCAACTTGACCACCAACCCTTATCTGATGGCTCCCGGCTTTGTGAGTGAGATTCGACGTCACAGCAGTTTAGGCCATGCGCACATCCAAACCAGTGTCCCAACCTGCCATTTGCTTGGTGATGTCCAGGACCCGGAGCTGGAAGGAGGCTTTGCAGCCATTAGCGCCTGCGATGGCCTAGTGAGTTTTCTGGGATGCTCGTGGGGAGGGCTGGGGTTGGTGTAACAACATTGACTCTGTCTGATGGCTTTGCTCAGTATACCTTTCCTGTGTCACCTCTGTGTTCATAAAGGAGACAGAAATGGCAGTGTAGACTTCCTTGTTCTGAAGGACCGAAAGCTTGAAGGTTTTTGGTGCGCCAGAATCCTTGTTTGCCTTGGGCAACTCACTCTGTAGACCAGTTTGTCCATGGTCTACATGTCAGAGATCCTCCCGCCTCTGCCTCCAAAGTGCTAGGATTCAAGGTGTGTGCCACTAATGGCCTGGCTTTATTTGCTTGTTTGTTTTGGGATCCAATTCTTGAAGTTCTGAAAGTGTCCTGGGTAGGAAGGAAGCTGCTATCCCAGAGACCCCCCCACCCCCCATGGAACAGAGTTTGCAGAGGCTAAATAAGCCATTGGCTCCTTTTCCCCTGGGATGCCAGTTAGGAGTGATTTTCTGCAAACTGAACCCTTTGTCTTTTAGCCTTACAGTCCAGCCTAGAGATACCAGAAACCCCTCTCTTCCTTCCTCTGCTAGCCTCTAAGACAGTTTCTAATTGCTCGTGGGATGCCACTACCCAAAGGCTACAGTGCCTCCAGTTTAGGTAGCACTCATTTGCTTTCTGCACCGTCAAGTGCCCAAGCGTGTATAGCAGGAATGGGGATACACAGCCACAGCCATTCGCTGCTCCCAAAGGATTCTCGTCATAATGGCTCAGGTGGAATCCGTGAGACCAGCAACAAGGTGCCTGCATCCTGAGCTGCTCAGTGTCTAGGCCTGAGAGGCCCATCTGTGCAGTAATCTATTCTGGTTAAGGAGCCTGTGTCTGCTTCTTCGGTGGACTTCCTCTCATTGAGCCTGCATGGCAGCTGAGCAGAGGAGAGCTTCTTGTTCTACAGATGAGGAAACAGGTTCCAGCAGACCCTGCCTAAGGTCACCACCATTCAGGGATGGAGGCTGATTCAAAGCCCCTTCTGTAGTCCCTAAAACAGGTGTAGTTTTCAGTACTGTGGGTTTCTTAGCTTTGTGTGACCCAAGGGGTCTAATCAGTGCTAGTAGCCAAAGTCTAAAGAGGGTGACACTGTCTTCTCTATTGGAGTCTCCAGCTTGCTACGGAGCTGGTAGATTTCCTGAATGCATCTCATGACCTTCCATTCTCCGAACTCTATGCCAGGCAGATGTGCCCAAAGCGCTTCTGCCAGCTTCCCTTCTCTGGCCAGCTGTGGATTTGAGAAGCAGGATATCTTGGTGGTCATGGCAACTAGGTGGCTTGGGTGTGACAGAGCTGCTTTTGAAGTGATTCATTGCCTCAGGGAGACTGAAGAGGTTGACCAGAAGCAATGGCCAGCTGGGAGGGGGCATGCTGGCTGGAGAAGACTGGCATTCAAAGGAGATGCAAAACATCCTGGGGGCATGGACATGGGCCACACAACTCAGGAGGGCCGTCTGGGACTGTGTAAAATGTCATCTTTTCAGATTCCAATGCAGATCTCTTTCTCTCTCCTAATGGTGTGTGCTGGGCCAAATCCTTGGAGATGTTTCAAGAGGCTACTAGTAAGGGCTGGAGCTTTGCTTTGAAGCCCTTGGCTGTGTAGAATGGCAAGGAAAGAATTAGCAACAGCCAAGAAGGAGGGAGTTGCCCTATCTGTCTATTGTGGGTCCAGATTGTGAAGGTGGGGCTCAACTGGGCAGGGCAGGGCAGGGCAAGGGTAGGTGGAAAGGCCACCACGTGCCAGCCCTCTACCGGTAACCCTTGTGAATTTTTCCCAGAGAGGTGTGTTCCAGCTCTCCAATGAGGACTACTTCATTGAGCCTCTGGATGGAGTTTCAGCTCAGCCTGGACATGCCCAGCCCCATGTGGTATACAAGCACCAAGGCTCTAGGAAGCAGGCCCAGCAGGGTGACTCAAGGCCTTCAGGCACCTGTGGGATGCAAGGTATGTACCTCCCTGCGGAGTTGTGTCTGGGGACTACCTGGAGACTCATGTCCTTTCTAGAAACCTCTCTGAACACCCTCATGCCCAGCTCCCTTGGACTGGAGCAGTGTTTCTCAACCTATGGGTCAAGACCCTTGGGTAGGTTAAACAACCCTTTCACAGGGGTTGCATATCAGATAGCCTGCATATCTGACATTTACATTATGATTCATAACAGTAGTAAAAATTATAAGGTAGCAGCAGAAATAATTTTATGGTTGGGGGGTCACCACACATGAGGAACTTTATTAAAGGGTCGCAGCAGTAAGTAGGTTGAGAACCACTGGATTAGTGGGCCACAAACATTTAAACAGACATACCACCCTAGCCTTTGATGTTCCATTAACCTGTGGCATGGGCTTGACGCTTCTGCAGGTAGGACTAGCCCTCCTACTGCTACTCATCTTCCTTGTCCACATTGATAATTCCTCTACTCTCTCTACATGTTGCTTATGGTGTCTCTGACTCCGTCAATCATTCTTTCTCCAGTGGCTGGGCTGCCCATAGCCAGTTCTAGCAGGGATACTGGTGAGAAGCCTCTGCCTCTCTCTCCTGCTTTGACTCCAGACTAACCAACCTGTACTATTGGGGCCTTACAGCTCAGAACCTGGGGGATCTCACCCACTTCATTTCTGTCCTTCAGTGCCCCCAGATCTGGAGCAGCAGCGAGAACATTGGGAACAGCAGCAGCAGAAGCGGAGGCAGCAGCGATCAGTCAGCAAAGAGAAGTGGGTGGAGACCTTGGTAGTGGCTGATTCCAAGATGGTGGAGTACCACGGGCAGCCGCAAGTGGAGAGCTATGTGCTGACAATCATGAACATGGTGAGGTTGCTACAGTTTTTACAGGGGTGGTCAGGGTGGCAGAGGAGGGGACATTGCAGTGGGACAGAAAGGGTGACATGGATAGGTATACTGACAGACTGGCTTCCAGATGGTGAACCAAGCTCCAAGGATGAAGGAGGTCTCCAGGCTCTGAGTGTAGAGAGAAGCAGGGCCCTGGCAGGATCTCTGGAAGGGTGATGATGTGTTATAGAACACAGTAGGGCTTCTTGGGTATTGAATTGCACTGTGCATGCCCCTCCCTTGCTCCAGACCATACTGAGTGCTGACCCACCCTGCTGGGAGGAGTGAGTGAAGGCTGGGGCCACCATAGCTCTGTGCCTGCCTGAGAGTACATGGTCTGGTTGGTTAATATGCTCTGCCCTGAACAAACCCCTCCCTGCTTTATGTCAAGATCTGTGCTAAGCTGGGGGCAGACACACCTAATTAGACTAGCCCTACCTGAGACATCTACAAGCATCCCATCTGGAAATATCTGCTTAGTTTTGGGGTCTATTAGCTGGTGATCTTGAGCAGGTCTGTGGGCTGGGATGGACAAAGTAACACTTTGTGGGCTGGGTACATTGTTCTTGATTCCATCTGACAGTTGAGATTGCAGAGGGTCCTGGAGGTATGGACTTAGCAAGTTGTCTTAGTTAGGGTTTTTTGTTTGTTTGTTTGTTTTTGTTTTTGTCTTTGTTTTTTCGTTTTTCGAGACAGGGTTTCTCTGTATAGTCCTGGCTGTCCTGGAACTCACTTTGTAGACCAGGCTGGCCTCGAACTCAGAAATACTCCTGCCTCTGCCTCCCAAGTGCTGGGATTAAAGGCATGTGCCACCATTCTCGGCTTTAGTTAGGGTTTTGCTGTTGTGAAAAGACACCACGATCATGGCACACTCTTATAAAGGAAAACATTTCATTGAGACTGGCTTACAGTTCAGGGGTTCAGTCCATTATTGTCATGGTGGGAAGCATGGTGGCATGCAGGCAGACGTGGTGCTGAGATTTCTGCATCTGGATCAGAAGGCAGCAGGAAGAGACTGAGCCACTAGGTGTGGCTTGAGTATCTGAGACTTCAAAGCCTGTCCCCAGTGACCACTTCCTGCACCAAGGCTACACCTTCTAATAGTGTCACTCTCTATGGACCATGGGGGCTTTTTTTCATTTGGGCTACTACACAAGTCAAAGAGGCAAGGCAGAGCCAGGCAAGGCAGTCTGGGTTTCCAAAGGTCCACCCAGTGGGGACTGTGGCTGATCCATCCCTGCCCCACCTCCATGCTGACTGTGTTGTCAAGGCCTTCTTCCCAGACCCCTCCTTGAGGGGCAGGGAGGAACCTGCAGGCCACCAGGCTGATCCTTGCAAGCCTCCCAGGAGAAAAGATCTCTGTACTGCTGTCTGGCCCAAGGCTAGGGCTCACTTGCTGTCACCTTAAGAGAAGTGTCTCTGTGGTCAGCTAGGATGTATGGCTGTGAATCCAGGGCTCTAAAAAGGAGCTGAAGCCATGGCTGCTGTTTATCAGCTAACCTCACAGTCCCTCTGCCCAAGTCCTCATGAGGAAGTGCAGTTCTGAGGCAGTCCTCTGATTGGACATCATCCATCATTGGTTCCTTGCTCTTTAGGGACCAAATGGCCTCTGAAGCCTTCTGTTCAGGGGTCTCACTCAAGTCGCTTTGCTTGAGTGAGGAAGGGTAGGGCAGGGTTCTCACCTCCAGGTTCTTCCCAGTGTCACCACTTAGGGGCTCAGACTGAAAGAGGTCACAGCTTGGCTAGGATCTCCTATAGTTAGCAGGATTCGCCTCACTTCTTCTGAGTCCCAGGGGACAGAACCTAGTGTGTGTCAAGACTTGTGCACAGTGAGACCTAATACCTAGACTTAACAGGCTCCCAATCAGGCATTTTGCAGGGATCAGCAGTTTCTATTGGGTAGAGGTGGACTGGTTTTTGAATTCCCTGTAGGTGATTAGGGGGCTGTCATCCAGCCTGAATGTGGGGTGCTGGTAGCCCCTGGCATTACTTTATCTCCACATCTGACCTCGAGGGGATATCTGCCCTCGACATTCCTCCTTTCACTGGGAAGAACAGAACCCCCGGGGCCAAGAACCTTGCCTCACCTGTCCAAAGGCCAAAGAACATCTAGGGTCTAAGGGATAGCTCTTATCAGGAGTTTAATTTCTAAAACATCAAAAAACCAGATAACAGATTACAGATGCTTATAATTGCAGTTCTGGGGAGGCAGAAACAGGTAGATCCCTAGACCCCACCAGCTAGCCAGCATAGACTGATCAGCAAGCTTCAGGTCAAACAAGATGGGAGCTAGAGAGAGAGCTTAGCAGGTAAAGGCAGTTGCCTGGAGTGCCTGGGCATCTGAGGTTGATGTCGGAGAGAATGGATGAACCCTAGAAGGTTGGCCTCTGACCTCCTCATATGTACTCGTCAAGTGAATGTCCACATTTGCATATTGCATATAGGCGTGCTAATAATAGATCAAATTAAACAAACAAGATAGTTTCTAAGGCATGGTATCCAAGGTTGACCCTCTGACGTCCACACACATGCACGCATCCCTACCCAAGCTCTCCCTCTTCCCCCTCATCCCTCCTCCTCTCTCTCTCTCTCTCTCTCTCTCTCTCTCTCTCTCTCTCTCTCTCTCTCTCTCTCTCTCTCTCTCTCTCTCTCTCTCTCTAAATCTACATCTGTCCCAATCTTGACTCTCAGGATACATTCATGTCTACTCCTTGGGAAGGCTGGTCTTGGCTTCCCCAGGAGAGAAAGAGAAGAGTCAGAGCCTCATGCTAAGCGGCTGTCATTCAGAGATCTGGTCTGCTGTTGGCTTTGTGGAGGGGTTGGATGGGGTCAGTATTTGCGAGTAGATCTCAAGCTATTGCCCAGAATAGGCCAGAGCCCTAGGAAGCAACCTGGAAGGATTTTGTATGTGATCTGTCACTGCCGGGTTGGGGCAGTGTGAGTGTAGGTATGGAGATGTGCAGGCACTAGTGCATGTATGTCTGCAGTAATGTGTGCAGCTGGTATGCCCTCCCCTGTGTGATCACATGTGTGTGATCAGATGTGCATGGTCCCGGGTGGCTGGAGTGGGTACTGGGTTCCATTTCCTATATCCTAGTTGTAACCTGATTCCTCTCCCCGTCCCTCTTGGATAGGTGGCTGGACTCTTTCACGATCCAAGCATTGGGAACCCCATTCACATCAGCATTGTGCGCCTTATCATACTGGAAGACGAGGAGGTGAGAGGTCACATAGTCCCAAGCTTTCCCCAACAGGAAGCTCTCCTGCTCTGTGCCTGGAGTGCCCTAGGAAGGACAAGTAGAGGCCTCCTGGGACTTGACAGTGTCCTCTGATACTTCTTGTCCTTGAGACAATCTTTGTCCAGTTACAACCAGAGGGGTGGAGGCTGGGAGGCCTGGTCAGTCTGTCCCTTGAATCTCTGACTCTTATCATGATGTGGGAGTAGACTGGGCTTAATCCCCAGAGCTCAGTATGAGTCCTGAGCCACTGTTCTCCCCCCCCCCCCGCCCCTGCAGAAGGACTTAAAGATCACACACCATGCCGAAGAGACTCTGAAAAACTTCTGTAGGTGGCAGAAGAACATTAACATAAAGGGGGATGACCACCCACAGCACCATGACACTGCCATCCTGCTCACCAGGTATCTCACCAGGAAGGGTGGGAGCGCCTTAGAATAGCGGGTTCTCATGCTATTGTCATAAGCAATGCAGAACCACCTTGCAGCCACCCAGGCTCTCCATGGTCATGCCTTGTCCAGTGATGTTTGCATAACTCAAGCAGGAAGTGGACAGAGGTGTAACCCAAAGGTGTGTTCAGGACTCACTGGTTCTGCATGTCGGTGAGTGTATGTGTGTGTGCATGTGTGTGTATGTAGTATGTGGTGTGTGTTTGTGTGTGTATGTGTGCATGTATGTGTGTGTATGGTGTATATATGTGTAACGTGAGTGTGTATGATGCATGTGTGTGTAGTGTGAGTGTATGTGTGTGTGTATATTGTGAGTGTGTATGTTTGTGGTGTATGAGTATTTGTGTATGTGTGCATGCATGTGTGTGTATGGTGTGTGTATGTGTAGTGTGAGTGTGTGTGGTGTGTGTGTGAGGGATGAATGGTGTGTGGTATATGTACTGTATGTTTGTGGACTGTATATGTATATGTGATGTGTGTGGCATATGTGTGGTATTTATGGTATGTGTAGAGTGTTGTGCTATTCAGTTGTGTAGATTGGTTGCCAAGATTCCATTCCAGAGCACTGGCCTCCCAATCACTCTTATGTCATTTGTTCTCAATGACAGTTTTCTCCCTCTCTCCTACCTTCTGGGGATTTATTTTATTTTTCCCTCAACTTTTAAATGTCTTCTTTATGTACTGTGTGTGTTTGTGTGTATGCACACATGCATGCCACAACACATGTATGGGGGTCAGAGGATAACTTGCAGGCATCGTTTCTTGCCTCCGATCATGTAGTTTCCAGGGACCTAACTTAGGACATCAGGCTGGCCACAGTGCCTTCACCGTTGAGCTATCTCTGGCTCAGAGTCCGTGTGTTTGAGTTCCACCTGAAATTATCTTCCCTCAACTGGGCTGGGGCAGCTAGAAGGGTACAAAAGATTGTTCTAGGCACGTATTCCCTTCTCAGGTCCCAGTGAGTGTTGTGAAGGTTGTATGTGAACAAAGGCACCTACTTTTCAAATGGCCATATGTGGGTCTGATGTCAGAGTGAGGAGAAATGACACCCGAGCTGCCCGGTCTGGGGTGGCCTGGCCTTCTCCCTGCCCTCTTGGCATTGGGCTAAGTCAGCCTGTGACCACTTCTTTCTTTGCAGGAAGGATTTGTGTGCATCCATGAACCAGCCCTGTGAAACCCTGGGCCTGTCTCATGTGTCTGGCTTGTGCCACCCTCAGCTCAGCTGTAGCGTCAGTGAGGATACTGGCATGCCACTGGCCTTCACTGTGGCCCACGAGCTAGGACACAGGTAACTCATCTTCCCTCACCTCCGGTTAGGAACCTGACTTTACCTTTTCACTCTTGGGCACCAGCCAGCAGGGCTCCTGGATCACGAAACCTGAGGGAGTAAAACAGTTTGAGATGACAGTTCCAACCACAAAATGCCCCAGCATTGTCTCAGCTCCTCAACAAGACTGTTCCCCTATGAGTGGGAGAGAGGGCTGCTGGGGCATCACCGAGACCCATCTGTAGCATGTCATGTGGGAGGAGTGCGGATGGCCACTCAGTGTGTGGAGCCTTGGCCACCTTTCTTGCCCTCGGTGCTGGCCCCTTTTACTCCTGTCACTTGCTTCCATTCCTGCCTGCTCTGTGACCCTGGCAAGTGCTATGTCCTTTCTGGGCCTCTGTGGGCTCCACATAGACGGAGGAGGCTAGATATAGTGGTGCCACCTCTGCCTGTCCCCTGTGCCCTTTACCACCTGTGTCGGGGTTGGCGAGCGGGTGAATAGGATTGTACTGAAGCTTCATTGGCAAGGCTCCCAGAGAGCTCTGTGGGCCAGAGGGTTTGGACTGGGTGACAGCCATGCCTGTGTTGGTGACTCCAGTCCTCCTGGCTGTGTTACTGTGGCAGGCTCTACAGCCTCTCTGAGGCTCTCTGAGGTGATGAGGACTGAGTGAGTTAGTAGTAGCATGGGTCCTGGTTCATAGCTGGTGCCCAGGGATGTTTTTTTGTTTTTTTTTTTTTTTGAGCCGTTCCCAAGGATGACCTCTTGAGACTTTCTGGGGGCTTCTTAACTCAAGTTCACAGCCTGAGGTCACCTTGGGGCCAGTGAGGTTGTAGGGTCGCAATAGACTTCCATATGTGTCTCCTGGATTGCCATTCTTGGCTAGCTCTGGGCATAAGAATGTGGCTGTGAGGGTCTCAAAACAGGCTCATTTCAGGCTCAGCCTGGTCCATGTAGATAGGAAACCCAGGGAATACTGCTGTCACCCCCATATTCTGTATTAGGGAAATGGAGGCTCAGAGACACTGTGTGGCTTTCTCAAGGTCATGCAGCTATTGGGTGACAGAGAATTGGGAATTGGGACTGTACCCCTTGCAGGCCTCCATGGGAAGGAGGCCTGGGGGCCTCCTACTGCTCACTCGCCCCTGGGGCCTGTGCTCTCACGCAGTTTTGGCATTCAGCATGACGGCACCGGCAATGACTGTGAATCCATTGGGAAACGGCCTTTCATCATGTCTCCACAGCTCCTGTATGACAGAGGCATTCCTCTCACCTGGTCCCGCTGCAGCTGCGAGTACATCACCAGGTTCCTTGAGTAAGTCCTGGGCCTGGTGGCCAGGCCCTGTGTCTGCTGTCATTGTCCCGTGGAGGGATGCAGTACCAGGGAGTGTGATGTGGGGGGCGGCACCTGATAGATGTGGTGCCTCAAGGGTCCTGTTGGACAGTGCACCTATGTGGAGGATAGGCAGGAGCCCAGGGGCCCCCAGCTTGGGGAGGAAGGTGAGACCACTGGAAACAGGGAGAGCTAGGAGCGTATGGAGTCTGGAAGATGCAGGGAGATACTGGAGAATTGGTGACCAGCTTCCCGGCCCAGGGAGAGCAAGCAAAGACAGCAGCAAAAGTAGAAGGATTTCTTTTCCTTCCTTTCTTACTTCGTTGAGCCATTTTTAAAACTTTATTCTAACATGCATTGGTGTTTTGCCTGCATGTATGTCTGTGGGAGGGCCTCAAAGCTCCTGGAACTGGAGTTGTAGACAGTTGTGAACTGCCATGTGGGTGCTGGGAATTGAACCTGGGTCTTCTGGAAGACTAGTCAGCGCTTTTTAACTGCTGAGCCATCTCTCCACCCTTCCTTGTTGAGCTAGTTTGTATTCCCACTGAATGTTCTAAGTAAGAAAAAAGTTTAAATCTAAATCCTTTTTTTTCCCTCACACTTATTTAATTATTGTGGTCCATGTGTGGAGGAGGTCAGAGGACAGCTTATGGGCATTGGTTTTCTAGATACATCAGGTGTGTTCTGGGGATCTAATTCAGGTTGTCATGCAAGGGCCTTTACCTGCTGAGCCATCTCCCTGGTCTTAAATCCCACCCCCCACAACTTCTCTTCCTCCTCTTGTTTTTTAAAGTTAAGACACTTCATGTTCTCTCCTTTTAGAATTTATCAGTGTGCGCATGCGAGTGCATGTGCATGAGAGAGGGGGAGGGGGAGAGGGAGGGGGAAGGGGAGGGGGAGGGGAGAGAGAGAGAGAGAGAGAGAGAGAGAGAGAGAGAGAGAGAGAGAGAGAGAGAGAGCGCTCCTGCATGCCACGATGCATGTATAGAAGTCAGAGGATAACTGTGTGCAGTCAAATAGAAAGCCACTTAACCTGCTGAGCCACCTCAGGGGACACCTAACCAACTTGTTAGCACACAATCTACCATTCACTTTGACTTAGCACAGACCAGGTGTGTGATACTGTTGT
This sequence comes from Mus caroli, assembly GCF_978045245.1. Taxonomy (NCBI): domain Eukaryota; kingdom Metazoa; phylum Chordata; class Mammalia; order Rodentia; family Muridae; genus Mus; species Mus caroli. Next base: position 89,073,087 of record NW_028227266.1, read on the forward strand.
TCAAATCCTGGGCCTCGAGCGTGGAAACTTTGCTCCATGTCCATTCCCTGGTACCAGTTTTATCTGAGATGCCAAAGTCAGCTTTTCCCATACAGAATGTAGAGGGGGAGAAACAGCTTCCTATTGGGAGATCTATAGCTTTGGCTATGCCTTTCCAAGTCACCGATGAAGAGCTCACTGGGGTGCGTCTGTTCTTTGGGGGGAAGTGAGAGCATCCTTAAATGCTAGAAACTGACTTCATGTTTCTGAGTGACTCAGGATACCCAGAGAAGACGCTATTCTCCTGGGAGAGTGTCACATCTGTCTGCTGTTGTCAGTCATATCTGATAGGGCAGGGCTTGCTGGTGACCCAGCCTTCACTGTGCAAAGGGACACTTAGTATCCCTTTCTCTGTAGGATCCTCCACTGTGGGCCTTTGCCTGTGACTGGGATTCCTAGGCTAGATCCACCTGGGTCTTTGGAGTAGAAACCTTCAGATTAGCTCTGCTGGCCCCAGATAGCTAAGGTGCTCTGAGATCCCGGGTCTTCCGGTCTTCTGCTTCTCCATCATTTCTCCTCACAGGCTTTAGCTCTCAGCTTCTGTCACTTTCCCAAGTCAGCTACCGATTGGCCATCTGCTTTTCAGCTTCCAGAATTCCGTCGACATCTCTCATCTGCTGTCATCACTTCCCTCTTCCCCTCTTCCCCGGGCGGAGTTGTTTTGTTTATTCCTCAAATGTCAGGGTAGAAAAGCTTTAGCAGAGATAGGCCTGCTCAGTGTGCTGTGGTTCTCTGCAAGCCCACTCCGCACGGTGGTAGCCTGATGTGTGCCTAGGGCCTCCGGGCTAGTGAGAGCATGGGCACCAGTCTCCCCTGGAAGAGTGGTTTGTGTGAGGGGTGACAACTGGAGACTGAAGAGTTCAGTTTGGTAACTAAAACTTGGACACTGGCCCAGTCGCCTCGTGTTGGCAGATGAGTTACATTAGCCCTTAAGCCTCCAAAAATGGCTTGATCATGATGGACCATCTCAGTGTTTGCAGGGAGGATTAACCGAGAAAGCACGAGGCACGCTTAGCACAGTGCCTACCACACACTGGGCAGTCAGTACATGGCCATGGTTGCTGTTACCATTTCTGCAGTTACCAAATGGCTGACCTCATGAACTTGAACCAGAGAAGTAGCCCGGGGTTGGGGAGGAGGTGAGTCTCCCCCAGAGAGGGGCAGGGAATGAGATTGCTTGGGAAATCAGAAGAGTGGAGACCCTGAAACACCCGCAGGGCTTGTTCCCAGCTGCCCCACCCAGCGTGCCACCCAGCACCCTGGCTCTGGGACAGACAGCTGAACAGGCCCGTCTCTGTGTTCTTTTAGCTGCTGGAATGTATGAGAGCCTTGGCCAGGGGCCTGGGCCAAGGGTAGGAGGAGAGGGCATGAGGCCTGCATTGCAGACGGAAATGGGACCCACCACCTGAAGGTGCGAGAGAGAGAGAGAGAGAGAGAGAGAGAGAGAGAGAGAGAGAGAGAGAGAGAGAGAGACTCGAATACCAGGTCAGGGCACACTTCTATGCTCTATCTGTGAGTGACAGGCAAGGAGAGCAAAGTCCAGGAGGAGGGGAAGTCAGAGGGACCCTCCACAACAGGCAGAGTGGCTGTCCTATCTTTCATCCATGAGCTCCTTGCTGGAGCGGGACAGGAGATAGTTTCTGCCCAATAGGGTGGGGATCTGAAGGAGTGGGAGCTGAATGGGAGGTACAGCAGTGTTTCCACAGCTTGGGAAACTCTCAGCACAATGTACAGACCACCCACCATCCCTATGTGAACACACCCCTCCGTTCCCAGCAAATATCTGCTTCTCGAGCCAGTAGACTGAGACATGGCTTGCCCTTGCCGGGTCACATATAGAATCTGCAGGCTCTCACCATGCGAAGAGGAGAGCACAATAACTCAAGGGGACAAGTGCATAGCATCAGTTTGGGGTGTGTGTGTGTGTGTGTGTGTGTGTGTGTGTGTGTGCTATAGGTAGGTATAGAGGGACAGAGGCTCTCTTAGAGTCAGGGACACACTCTGAGGGCTTTTAGAGCTGACACTGAAGCTAGGTGGGAGAGGAAGCTGGGCATAGGGGAAACTGAGTGAAGGCAGGACCTAGGGAACCTGACAGGGTGAAGGATCAGGGTGTGGCAATGGGTGAAATGGAGTCTGCTAGTCTAAGACAGCTGATGAGGGAGTGAAAGAGGCACACAGGCAGTAGACAGCTCTTTGCCATATCCAGGTGACAGTAAGGCTTCTCACCACTCGTCTATTCCGAACCTATGTGGGGTGGCTCAGCCCTGCCATAATTAGCACAAGGAAGAGTCCTGAAGGGACAGCTGATGGGTGTGTCCGGCTGTGGGAGGAGCCTGGCAGTGAGCCAGCCAGAGGAAGGAACGGCCGCCCCCTCTGACTTTTCCCAAGCAGACTCTGCTGTGGGTACTTCTGTAGCTTGGGGTCAGTCTCTTACACATGAGGATGTGAAGGTCCAGAGAGGGTGGTAGCTCAAGGCCATAGGACAGAAAGGCCAGGTGCCAGCTGCTCCTGTAACCTTCCCCCAAGCCGAGATCGCTGTGGGTATTTTTATAGCTTGGGACCAGCCCAGCCCCTTAGACGCGAGGATATGATGATTCAGAGAGGCTTCGGGGTAAAAACAGAGGTCACATAACACCCTCGGCCAATTAGAAAGGTAGGCTATGATCTCTCTAGCTGTCCAGCATCAAGCCCATCGGGACCTTTCCCCGCAGGAAGTTGGCACAGTGTCACAAGGGACTAGCGTTCCCTCTCCCTCCCTCTGACAGATTCTACTTCTGTATTTCTTCCTGAGACATTTCCTTCTGCCTACTCCAACCAGGATGGATCTTGTCCCCAAGTCTCCCTGGCTTGGGGTTGTCCTTATCTTTCACTGTGTCCCACAGATTTTAGCCCCACTGCTTCCAACCAAGTCCTTTCTGCTTGGTTGACCTAGGTGCCATCTGACTCAATTCTCTTTAGGCTCTGGGCCCTGGACCCTCCTCCCATTCCAGAAGGACCAAAAACGAGCCCCAGGAGGCTGGCAGCATGCTCCTACTCTCCCGTTTCCAGGCAACCTCACTGTCAGGGCAGAGGTGGTTGGGTGGGACTTGGGAGGCCATTCCCAAGAGCCCTGTTGCCCCCTTGCTCCTTGCCTGCTGGTGGCACTATATCGGAAGGAGTGTGTGACGGTCATGGGCTGGCCCTGCTCATGCTGGCCCATTCTCTTGTCACTGTCCTGGAATGCTGACTAGGGGAAGGCAGAAGAAATGGGCAGTAAGAAGCAGAGGGCTGGTCCCTCAGGTCAGGATATGAGGTGGCTGGGTAGCTTTTCCTCAGAGGTTTCTTGTTGTGGCAGCTGTGGTGTGACAGTTTCCAGAGCCTGGCCCAAGGGTCCCAGCAGGAGCTGCAGGAGCTAAGAGCATAACCACTTGAGGATTGGGTGGACCAGGCCTTTGGAAGATAGGTGCCAGAGTCTCTGTGGTGGGGCACGTGCCAAGGCCTGCCTGAGGGGGCGGGGTATTCGTCAGCTGAATGGAGCTCAGGCCAGATGAGAGAGGTCTTCAGGGCCACCTTGGAAGGCTGGGGTCACATGACCTGCTGGCTAGGTGGAAGACTGTTATTTTCTCACCAGGTCCACAAGTCCTACCTGCTTGGCTCTTCTACCCAGCTTCTCCCATGGGTCTCGGGCTGCACTCTTGCCCTAGGGACCTCAAGTTATTCTCCCTTCCTTTTTTTTTTCCAGCCGTGGGTGGGGCCTGTGCTTAGATGACCGTCCATCCAAGGATGTCATTGCACTCCCCTCGGTGCTGCCCGGTGTCCTGTACGATGTGAACCACCAGTGCCGCCTTCAGTATGGGTCTCACTCTGCCTACTGTGAGGACATGGATGTGAGTGTGGGCATGAGAGGCATAGGTGGGTGGCCCTCACCAGTCTGACAATGCCAGGCTCAGAGAAACTCTGCCTGGCTTGGGGGGGTGGTGCCCTCAAGGGGTGTGGTAATACCTAATGTGACTTGTGGCCAAGGCCTGGCTTTGGATGGGCACAGGCTCAGGTCTGGATTCTATGTCAACCCTTAGGTGACTTTGAACAAGTCCCTCAGCTCTCTGGACTTGGCTTAGAAGAAGGGGGAAAAATCAGCCCTTTAGGGTCCCAGAGGGGTTCTTGTAAAAATATGACTTGACCTTCTATCTTGAATGTTTCAGGAGGTATAGCCTGGGGCTGGAAGAGGTGGCCAGCTGGAGACAGCTGTCTGCACCAACCCAGCCTGGAGGGCAGCCCCTTTCAAAGGCCCCATGATATCATGTGACTGAGGGAGAGGGGCCAGAGGAGTCTCACGTTTGCACACGCACAGGATGGGCTGTCCCTGTGGAAATGTGTCCGGGGTGTTCTTGGGGGACAGTAGAGACAGAGCGGGTGCTATCCCTGGGGAACGTGTCTGAGGGTAATACATGTGCCTCTTTGCAGGATGTCTGCCACACACTATGGTGCTCTGTGGGGACCACCTGTCACTCCAAGCTGGATGCGGCTGTGGATGGCACGAGCTGTGGGAAGAACAAGGTGCGTGGGAAACCTCAAGCCTGGCTGAGTATGGGGGTCTGGGAGGCTGTCTTTCCTCTGCCCGTGCCTAGCTAGACTTCCCCCGGGGTCAATTTTAGCTTACAATTTCGAGCTGTTCTTAATTGACAATCAGCCTTCACTGGCCCTAATTGCCATTCCAGTTCTCACCCTGGCCCAGTCAACATGGGTTTTATTTTATTCGTCACCCAGCTTCACCATGGCGTCTGCGTTGTGGGTGGCCATAAAGTCTCTCTTACACCTTCCATCCTCCTCTGTCTTTTGACACTGTCTTGCCCACTTTGATCTCAATGGGGTGAGGATGATTGACAGGTGTCGGGGGTCTGCCCCCACTATGTCTCAGTAGTGGTGTCTCAAAGGAGAATGCGTCCCTGAGGGCTTCCAGCCCGAGGCGGTGGACGGTGGCTGGTCCGGTTGGAGTGCCTGGTCTGTCTGCTCGAGGAGCTGTGGCGTGGGTGTACGGAGTTCTGAACGACAGTGCACGCAGCCTGTGTGAGTGTGGGGCCCAGGCTGGGAGAGAGGATCCGAATGGAGCCAGCTGAGAGCCTCCATCTCTCAGAAGTGTCCTTAGAATGGTCAAGTCCAGTGTCTAAGCCATCACGGGCCACTCCCAGGGAGTGAGTGTTCTGGAAGTGTTCCTCAGAGCTGACACGATAGCCAAGAGGGGAGTGCTCTCCAAGAGCCTGGGGAGCTGCACAGAGACCTTGCTGCAAAGGCAGTGACTACAGGGAGGAGGATGCAGAGGTGAATGCTTAGAACCAGGAAGGCTTAGGGTCTAGGTCCTCTGTCCCCACACAAGTGCCTTCCTTCTTCATGGCTCCTCTGGGCCTCAGTTTGGTGCTAGTGGGTGCTAGCAGAGCCTTCCTAGTCAAGTTGTCATTGGGTAAAGTCAGGCAATATGGGTAAGGCACGGAACCTTCCTTGTGGTGCTGGAAACGCCCAGCACAAGCTGAGATTGTATCTAAGATTGGCTGCAGCTGAGAGAACGGGACAGTACTGGCCGGGTGGCTGTAGCTTCGGGTGAGCCTTCTCATCTAAAGGGGGCTTTAGGAGACTTAATGAAACAAGGGGCAAACTGGCCTGGCCCCACTGGGCAAACTTCTTTGCTTGGCTGCCAGGGAGGTGGAATTCACAGCCAGTTCCATATGAGGGATGGTACTTCACCAGGCCCATGGTCCCTATCCCCTGCATGTCCCTGCCTCCAGCTCAGCCAATGTAGGGCTGGCTTGGCTTGGATGGGGTACAGGTTAGATGCCAAGCCAAGGTAGTTTCTGGGGCCTGGAGGCTTCCTTTGACCTGGCCCAGGCATGCTGCCCCAGGAACAGCTCTAACAACCCAAGGCTAGCCCATCAGCCCACTACATTTTCTAGCCTCTTAGTAGCCCTCTTAGAGTCATTCCAACTCCATTTTAGAGAGGAGACTGAGGTCCGGAACATGGCAGTGCATTTGCTCATGGTCACACAGCAGCTCTGGGCTGAGCCTAAGGGTCTTCTTGCTGCCACTCGTCCTTAGAACCTTGGAGACAGGGAGAGTGTATATGGCAGCCTCCAAGGGCAAAGCAGCATGATGGGGAGGATGGGGCGGGGAGGGGGACTCTGGTGCAGAAGATGTAGATGTTGATTGGCATGGGAGTTAATAGCATGCTCATAGCCCCATGGCTTTCCTTACAGGCCTAAGAACAGAGGCAAGTACTGTGTTGGGGAGCGGAAGCGGTTCCAGATCTGCCACCTGCCAGCCTGCCCGCCGGACCGTCCCTCTTTCCGTCACACCCAGTGTAGCCACTTTGATGGCATGCTGTACAAGGGCAAGCTCCATAAATGGGTGCCTGTGCCCAATGATGGTGAGTTATGCTACCCACACGGATGTTGAGGCCCAGAGGTGAGGGATGTATGGACCGCAGTGACATCGGACCCTCAGGCCTTGGTGTCCCTGCTGTTGTCTGGGACAGCTGCTCATCTCCAGCTCCCCAGTCTGCGTGTGTGTCATGGAGGGCGCAGGGGTCTTCCTGGTGGCCTCTGTAATGCCTGCTCTTGGTGTCACTCCATGAGTCCTCCCCTTGCCCCATCAGACAACCCCTGTGAGCTGCACTGCCGGCCCTCCAACTCCTCCAATACAGAGAAGCTGAGGGATGCTGTGGTGGATGGCACCCCTTGCTACCAAGGCCGCGTCAGCCGTGACATCTGCCTCAACGGCATCTGTAAGGTATGCGGGAGAGGAAGAGGTTCTCCTAGTCCTGCTGGCAGGCCCTGGGCCCACTGCCAGGGCTTCCTGGCTTTCTCCAGGCTGCATCCGAGCCCCTGCCGTCTGACTTTTAAGACACAGCCTCTGTGCCCCACTGTCTCTGGCAATGGAGAGCCCACAGTTAACACCAACTAGTCAGTCACTATCACCTTACCCACTTTGTCTCCACCAGCTTCCTACTGCTTATCCCAGCGTGCCTACCTGTACAGCTCCAGCCATGAAAGCCTAGGTGGATGCAGGCAACTGCCTCCTCTCTCACTGGAAGGGGTTGGCAGTCTGGTCCTGGTGGTATGCTGGGCTCTGAGCCTGCAGATAGCACCGTGCTTCGTAATAGTTCTTCTGATTTCTAGTGCTTCCTGCTCTTATGTGCCCAGGGCCCCGGCTACCTTCCTTACCTTGCTTCTTGCCTTTAAAGCTTGGGTTTAAAGGAGGCTGAAGAAAGAGGGGCTAACCCAGTGTCTTTGATAGTGAGTCCTATTTATAGAAAAATTCCACAGTGTGCCAGAGTCCACATTTATCTGTAGTCTTATGTGAGAGGCACGTCCTGCCTCCTGTCTCCTGGGATGTTCTTAACACTCTTAAGGCATGAAATGATGTCCCCCTCCCCCCTTCTCATCTAGAGAAACTGAGGCTCAGGGGAAAAAGAGCTCAGTCATCAGGCAGGATGACTGTGATAGGACTGGACCCAAGCAAAGGCTTTTGACCTCCTCCTATGGTCTCTCTCCTGAGCCCTGAGACATACTCAGGGGATTGGCAGCCAGCACAAAGGGCCTCCTCTCTATTACAGAACGTGGGCTGCGACTTTGTGATTGACTCTGGTGCTGAGGAGGACCGCTGTGGCGTGTGCCGGGGGGATGGCTCTACTTGCCAGACTGTGAGCAGGACCTTCAAGGAGACTGAAGGCCAGGGTATGGTTGGGGCTGCTGGGCTGTGAATGTATGCTTGTAATCCTGTTGCCTGCCCCCGTGGTCCTCAGGTCCTCGTCTAGACTAGACATAGCACCAGAGCACTCCTTGTTTGACCAGGGTCCTAATCCTTACAGCAGTCAGTAAGTCCTTGTCACAAATGAGACCTGTCCTCTTAGGGGTTCTTCTGAGTGACTGTGAGTGGTGGGTAGACCTTTCTGAAGGCTGTTGTCTTCTGAAGTTTCAGTACCATGTCCCAGCCTTGAGGTCTGAGTTACACATATTGCTTAAGTGCCAACTGTGTGATTTAACTCTTGGGGGACACCTAGGTGAAGAGCTTACAGGTGACAGAATCTTCACTGTGACAAAGGCAGTAGGCTGTGTATTTCAGGGAGAGAAGGAAACACCAAGCTAGAAGGTCTGACCCTGGAAGTCAGGAAAGACAGGGAAGTCAGGGAAGGCTTCTCATAGGACGTGGAGAATGAGCCTAATGATGAATGACTCCAGAGATTGGGTGAGGAGATTCCCAGCTAGAGGCAAGCTTGTGGTACAGCCTGCCCGTGTAAGGCAGGTAGGCTGTGAGGCTATACTGCTGGGCTCCACAGCTTGTATTTCTTTCTAGAGCTGACTTGTATCCCCATAGGAACCCTATGCAGAACAACTAACCTACCTCAGTGCTTCATTTTCTCATCTGAAAAGTGGGTCTAACAACAGTGTCTTATGTCATGGAGTAGTGCGGGGCACACCCAAGAGCAGGGTTGCTTAATGGAAAAAGAGAAGTCAGGCTACCCATTGCAAGGAAAGGCCCCAGTGGCTTTCCAGGACAGGAGAGATGATGGATCAGGCTCAACTGATAATGATCAGTTCATTTTCCCAGTTTCCCAGACAGTGATGGTGAGCTATGAGCCATAGGGGAAGGATCTGTGGGCCCTTTCTGAAGCCTTGGTGACCCAGAGTGGATACAATACCTATATTTTTTTGGGGGAGGGGACTCAGAATAATGAACTGATGGTGTGGAGTTGTTGGCTTCAGCAGCAGAAGCAAGTGCAAGCAAGAAGGTGGGGGGGGGGGCAACTGACTGATTAACCCTGGGGACCAAACTGTACCACCCCTGCCTACAGGGTATGTGGATGTAGGGCTGATCCCAGCCGGAGCCAGAGAGATTCTTATTGAGGAGGTGGCTGAGGCTGCTAACTTCCTGGCCCTGCGGAGTGAGGACCCAGATAAGTACTTTCTCAATGGAGGCTGGACCATCCAGTGGAATGGAGACTACCGAGTGGCAGGCACTACCTTCACCTATGCACGAAAGGGCAACTGGGAGAATCTCACATCCCCAGGCCCCACCAGTGAGCCTGTCTGGATCCAGGTGCCTGCCTCTAGGGGCCAGGATGGGAGGAATAAATGGGGTGGCCCCAAGGTAGGATATCAAGGGGAAAACCTTAGGGCTCTGTAGGATCTGATTCTGAGCTATGCTCAGCTGCTGGGGTCTCTGAGTCCAAGTCTCAGTTTTCTCCTCTCTAGAGTAGGTCTCCAGTACAGCTTAGTTCACAGAGATGGCTGGAGATGACCCTAGGGGCAGGTTCTGAGCAGATAGAGAAGAGCCCCTGTGCTCACTGGCCCCCATTTGCCTGTCCCAGCTGCTGTTCCAGGAGAAGAACCCTGGGGTACACTACCAGTACACCATCCAGAGGGACAGCCACGATCAAGTCCGGCCACCTGAGTTCTCCTGGCATTATGGGCCCTGGAGCAAGTGCACGGTCACTTGTGGCACAGGTGAGACGCCACACTTGCGGAACCCCTTTGCTGAGCTTGCTCATGTCATATCACATGTGATGGCTACCGCGGGGCTTTGAAGCGGGTCTTGTTATTCATTTCCATTTTACAGAGTCAAAAGGCCTAAGACACCACTAAGAAGCAGCAGGGTGGGCCACCTACAGTATAGGGTGTCATGGAGGGAAGGCTGGGAGGACAGAGGAGGCCATGGAGGCCTGCCTTCACCCTGACAGAGACAGTGGAACCCTGTTTTGTGAGGTCTCTGCAGAGAGGTTGTGTGTATGTCTCTTGGGGCATCCTGGTGCTGGGCCCAGGCTGAATTCCCCATGGCTTCCAGGCATGCAGAGGCAGAGTTTATACTGCATGGAGAGGCAGGCCGGGGTGGTTGCCGAGGAATACTGTAACACTCTAAATCGGCCCGATGAACGCCAGAGGAAATGCAGTGAGGAGCCCTGTCCCCCCAGGTGAGCTTACTGTCCCCAACCAGACCTCCGATTCCTAGGCATCCTGCTCCTGCCTCTGCAGACCCTGTGGTAGCTCAGGAGAAGAGAAGGTGGCTTCTTTTCCCAAGTCCATGGACCTAGCTTGTTTCTGGAGTGCACTGGGCAGCCCATACCAGCCTAGATGCCCTTGATAACTTGTCTTTGGATCTCTGGATACCTTGTCCAGGTCCCAGGGGATAAGGGTTGTTGGTGGGAGTGAAGAGGGCTCTGCCACTGGGTTTCAGGGGCAGGGCACCAACTTGGGACTTGGCTTGCTGGGGCTTCTCCTCCATTCAGGTTTGTCTGCACCCCTTTGGCCTGGAGCCTTGTATGGCATGGGCATCTTTGCTCATGAACCTTGCTCATGATGGGTGCTCATGTCACCCTGTCACTGCTTGTGCCCCTTACCAGGTGGTGGGCAGGGGAGTGGCAGCCGTGTTCCCAATCCTGCGGGCCTGAAGGCGTCTCTCGCCGGGCTGTGTTCTGCATACGTAGTATGGGGCTGGATGAGCAGCGTGCTCTTGAGCTATCTGCCTGCGAACATCTTCCTCGTCCCCTGGCTGAAACCCCATGCAACCGTCATGTAATCTGTCCTTCCACTTGGGGTGTGGGGAACTGGTCTCAGGTAAGTGTAGAAGTGAAAGGGGACCTGCCTCTGGTACTACCATTGCCTGGAATCCTTACTGCTTGGTACCTGAAGTGGGAGGGAGCCTAGGGGGTATTCCTGGGACAACACTGTTCTCAGAGCCTTGGGGGTCAGGGATTCGTTGGCATGCTATGACTGTAAACTATCATCCTGAGGCGAGCATAGCCATAGAGGGCTGTCTGAGACTTCTGTCACTAAGACACCAGCAGCAGGCAGGTTCTGCCACCGTGCCCCAGCTTTCCCAGAAGCCCCATCTTGGCCTGAGCTGTGACCTCCTTTGCAGTGCTCTGTGACATGTGGAGCTGGCATTCGGCAACGAAGTGTCCTCTGCATCAACAACACTGATGTCCCCTGTGATGAAGCTGAGCGACCAATAACTGAGACCTTTTGTTTTCTGCAACCCTGCCAGTATCCCATGTACATAGTGGACACAGGTGCCTCTGGAAGCGGCTCCTCCAGCCCCGAGCTCTTCAATGAGGTTGACTTCATCCCGAACCAGCTGGCCCCACGACCTTCCCCAGCATCCTCACCCAAGCCGGTCAGCATCAGCAACGCTATTGATGAGGAGGAACTAGATCCGCCAGGGCCCGTGTTTGTGGATGATTTCTATTATGACTACAATTTCATTAACTTCCATGAAGACCTGTCCTATGGGTCCTTTGAAGAACCCCATCCAGACCTGGTTGATATTGGGGGTTGGACAGAACCACCTCACATCAGACCCACTGAATCCCCCTCAGACAGCCCAGTACCTACTGCAGGGGCTCTTGGAGCTGAGGAAGAAGACATTCAGGGATCTTGGTCTCCTAGCCCCTTACTCAGTGAGGCTAGCTATTCCCCATCAGTATTAGAGCAGACCTCCATCAACCCCTTGGCCAATTTCTTGACTGAGGAAGATACTCCCATGGGGGCCCCTGAACTTGGATTCCCCAGCTTGCCCTGGCCCCCTGCTTCAGTTGATGATATGATGACACCTGTTGTCCCTGGAAACCCTGATGAGTTGCTAGTGGAAGAAGATGAGCAGAGCCCGCCATCCACTCCATGGTCTGATAGGAACAAACTTTCTACAGATGGTAACCCCTTGGGTCATACATCCCCTGCCCTGCCCCAAAGCCCTATCCCCACACAGCCCTCTCCACCCTCCATCAGTCCTACCCAAGCTTCTCCGAGTCCTGATGTGGTAGAGGTGTCGACAGGATGGAATGCGGCCTGGGACCCTGTGCTAGAGGCTGACCAGAAGCCCGGACACGGTGAGCAGCCATCCACTGTGGAGGTGGCTTCTCCTCCACTTCTTCCCATGGCCACTGTGCCAGGCATCTGGGGCAGGGACAGCCCTCTTGAACCAGGAACTCCTACCTTTTCAAGCCCAGAACTGAGCTCACAGCACCTAAAAACTCTGACAGTGCCTGGGACCTTGCTTTTGACAGTACCAACTGACCTGAGGAGCCCGGAACCATCGGGCCAGCCACAGACCCCTAACCTTGAGGGAACCCAGAGCCCTGGGTTGCTGCCTACATCAGCTCGGGAGACTCAAACTAACAGTAGCAAGGATCCTGAGGTCCAGCCATTGCAGCCCAGCCTAGAGGAGGATGGTGCCCCCGCAGATTCACTGCCTGCCAGGAATGCCAGCTGGCAAGTAGGAAACTGGAGCCAGGTGAGTTGTGTAGAGCCAGGGATGGTGGGAACGTTTGAGCAGGACCCTGCGACTCAGTTTTGAGCAGAGCAAGACACAGCCCTGTTCATCCTTGGAGAGTGGCGTAATGGTTCCCGGGATGAGCCCACTGACAGCCATGATGGGCTGAGGCTCCACAAAGCAGGAAGAGTATTATCTCAGCTCTCAAATAGCCTTGAGCCTCAGTCTCCCAACTTTGAAATAGAAGGGCCCTCCCTCATCTGCTTGAGTCTTGAGTACTTAAAGGGCCATTCCTAGGCCACACGGAAGGGAGGCTTTAGAAAGGTCAGTAGCAGCTACAAATCAAGTGCTCACACTGGCCTGCATGCCCCAGAAATGGGAATCATACCTTAGCTAGCTGTATGGGTAAGGAAGGCCTCTTTCCATGGCTCCCAGACCCAGAGCTGCCTGGGAGGGTTGGACAGGTATAGCTGAGGCACAGCACGACTCCTCCAATGTTTCAACCATTGCCACCCTTCAAAGTCCCCTCTTTTGTTAGGGATCTCATAATAGTCTGAGTTGTATGGGAAAGAGATGACCAGTTCTCCTTTTCTAAATTGTCATTGTAAGAGGTCCATAGTCTGTGGGGAGAGAGGCAGGATGACATTCCTACCCATTTCACTGCATGGATTAGGGTCCAGACTTCCCTGGTGAGAAGCCACAGGATGGCAGGGTAGGTAGGTGGGCCTAGCTGGCCCTTGGGAGCAGGGATAGTTAACCGCTGGTGACATTTGACTTTTTTCTTTCACAGTCTTTTCGGGAGGTGGGCGGAGGAGTCTGTCTTGCACATAAAGATGCTGGTGGGTTTGAGGTGCTGGTGGGTGGGTGGGCTGCTGGGCTTACAGTATCTATGGTTCACAGTGTTCCACCACCTGTGGCCTGGGCGCCATCTGGAGGCTAGTGAGCTGCAGCTCTGGCAATGATGAGGACTGCACCCTCGCTAGCCGTCCCCAGCCTGCCCGCCATTGTCATCTGAGGCCCTGTGCTGCCTGGCGCGCGGGCAACTGGAGTAAGGTAAGCAGGGAGCCCTGGATCCTGTGGCTGTGGTTTGAAGACCAGCAGGGCAGGGTGAATATCATGCCACAGTCTGTACTCTGATCCAGTCCTGTTCTTATCCCTCTTGGAGTTCTTCATTCAGCATGGCCTGGCCCTGCTTGCGTTGCTGTACTTCCTTTGTGTTCGCACCACCCACCATTAGACTCTTCTCACCAGCTCACCCTAGTAATTCCATCTGTCTTGTCCCCTGGGTTTGCCACCTGGTGCCGAAGTCTACTGGGACTCTTTGGTCTAGGCCAGAAGGTTTAACCCTGCTTGCTGTAAGATAAACATCATGTTGCATTCATGCTGCGCATAGAATGTCTCTATGTGACTATTCTTTGCACTCCAGTGCTCTCGAAACTGTGGTGGAGGTTCCTCTACAAGGGATGTACAGTGTGTGGATACACGGGACCTCCGGCCACTGCGGCCCTTTCACTGCCAGCCCGGGCCTACCAAGCCACCCAACCGTCAGCTCTGTGGGACCCAGCCCTGCCTCCCCTGGTACACCTCCTCCTGGAGAGAGGTGAGGTCTGGGCCTGGGGAAGTGGGGACTGAGAACACCCTTGGACCCTGGCTATACTTGATGCCTCTCTGTTCTTCCAGTGTTCTGAGGCTTGTGGTGGTGGTGAACAGCAGCGTCTGGTGACATGTCCAGAGCCAGGCCTCTGTGAGGAGTCGCTGAGACCCAACAACAGCAGGCCCTGCAACACCCACCCCTGCACACAGTGGGTGGTAGGGCCCTGGGGTCAGGTGAGCAGGGTTACTTGTGGGGAGGAATTGGGAGCAACCCTTGGCAGATAGGCCCTGGTCCTCGGGCTTAGAAGGATGAGTTGTTGTGTGTGCTGTGTGCTGGTCTCTGGGGCCACTAAATATTCAGTTGTGCCCTGATCAAGTCCTTGTACTTTGCCAGGGAATATCAGATAGAGGAAAAGTGGCCATGCGGGGAAAGTCCTCTGAGGAGAGGACTTTGGGTTGACATCTAAAGGAGTCAGTGATGCTAAAGTGAGGGATAAAGAGAACAGCAAGTGCTGAGCCTGAGGCAGGAACAACGCGGTGTTCAGGGAATGGAGCAAAGACCACTCTGGCAGAAGAGAGTAGAGAGAGGCCCCACAGGACAGGGCAGGGCAGCTTGCTGCTGAGCCTACTGGGTGCTGACTGGTTCAAGAAGCTCATTGGGTGCTTGACCCACTGGCTGCTGAATGACTCTGGGCAGGTGCTTTGCCTTGCTGAGCTGTTTTTTCCCCCTTCATCTTTAAATTGGGGGCAGCATGGAGCGAGGAGTGGACAAATCTGAAGTGCAGAGCCTGTATTGTGCCAGCACAGATTAAACCCGAGAACAGGCTGACTCAGGGTGGGGACCACACCGGAGACACTCTTTCTCTCTCTGCTTGTAGCCACACCTTCTGTGTCTCATGGGTACCATGGTGCCTCATCTCAGGGTCTGCCTTCTCTGTGCAGGCATCCTGTGTGCGTTTTGCATCTCCTCTTATTTGTATCTTGCCCTCATTGCAAGAACAGATACCCCCCAGTGACAGTGGGGAGGTCAGCACTAGGCTCTAGTCAGGGATGGCTTCCTGGAGAGGGTGGTACTGTCCAGTGATGGGCAGTCCCTGACTGTGATGGCTGGTCCTGGAGACGTTCTCTCCTCTCTCCTGTGCAGTGCTCAGCCCCCTGTGGGGGTGGTGTTCAGAGGCGTCTGGTCAGATGTGTGAATACTCAGACAGGCTTGGCAGAGGAAGACAGTGACCTGTGTAGCCATGAGGCGTGGCCTGAGAGCTCACGACCATGTGCCACTGAGGACTGTGAACTGGTCGAACCCCCACGTGAGTGTCTCCTTACTCTTAAGGGTGGTGGGATAAGGGGAGGATGGCTAGGAACTAGAGAATCGTCTAGATGTTGGTTCTAGAACAGCTGCTGCTCTGTTTACAGTTGGCTCAAACCCCATAGTCACCGTAACTGGGAGGCCACAGGGTGCCAAGGTCCTAAACTGGGACTCAGCCAAGGGGAATCCCAAAGACTCAAGCATCCTGTAGGCAGCTTTGGTAGCCTCGGGAAGTGGAAGGAGCTTTCTGACCCCAGCAGTGGCAAGCTTTTCTGCCCTGGGGTCTTAGTCCCCACAGTGAAGGGAAGATGTCCTTGGGCTGTGGGCACTGCCTATTCCTAGGAGGATAACTGTCCAGAGGTGGCAGTGGGCCACAGGAAGGACTCTCTCCCAAGGTGCTGTTGTTGTTGTTGCTGCTGCTGCTGCTGCTGCGCTTCCTGGCCAGCTGGACCATTATGGAGGAAAGGTCTGAGCCAGAGGTAGCTCTGGAAATCACCTCCTTCCTGAAGCTCCAGCTGTCCCCAGCAGTGCCAAACACAGGAAACTGTGTGGCCCTTGAGTCACACCTGGGTACCTGTTCACCAGCTGTGTAGTCTTGGGCTCTGTTTCTCTATCTGGATTGTCAATTCCTCATGCATAAAGGGTTGGTCAATCCTTATTCTTGTATTAGTGGGGTCTGCGGGTGAAGGGATTGCCCGTGAAGGCTAGGCCACTTTACCCCTCCCTCCCATTTTTGGCAGCCATTTATTGTCCTCCATTGCAAAGGCATGGGGAGTCTGAGGCCACCCCCAACACCTGAGGGAACCTAAGAGCTTGCTTGGCATTTACCTACTGGTTCTATGCCCCTGTCCCCAGGACAGTCTATGGATGGGCGTCAGCTCCGATCTGCTTCTCCCTGCTCTGCACAGCCTTCACTACCAGAAGCTGGTTCCTGGTGGTACTGGCTTAGGACCAGAGCAGCTTCTGCTCTGCCATTCTGCCTTGAATCCCATTGCCTCATGCCGGGGAGATGCCAGCCTGGGTTTGTTAAGCCATCCCTGCCTGCTTCTCTCTCATCGTTTCCTTCCATCTATCCCACAGACTTCTAAGACACTCAGCACAGCGAAGCTGGGTGCTGTACCACAGTGCTTGCCTTCAGGGCTGAGCTGATAGTGCCAATGGCTCATCTGTGTCTCATGCCAAGCTCAGGGTTGGCAGAGAATACGGTAGCTATGGACCCAGGTGGTGCAGAACTGAGGCTCTACCAGAAATAGCTTGGTTCAGGAGGCTGTGGGCTTGCAAGGTCTCTAAGAGGAAGGGGAGGGTGGACTTAGCAGGGACTCCTGGAAGTGACTAGGCTTCTATCCAATGACCATCCTTGTGAAGAGCCTCCCTGTGCCCCTATCCCTCTTCCCAGCACCCTCCCCCCCCTCCCCCTGCCTCAAGTGAAGGGAGCCAATCAGGGAAGACTCTTGGATCACAAGTTCCTGGAGCTTCCAGGATGTTTTGATAGTTTGTGGGATTGTTCAACAGGACATTTGGAAATCCTGGAAACTCCAGGGTGTGTGATCACCGTGGCAAGGCAGCTCACATGCCGGGTCATGTGACCTTCCCCAGGGAGGTGGGGGCTGTTATCAAGAGGAAACCTTCACTCAGTGCTTAGGTCTCGTGAAGGTCACCCAGGGGAACTAGTGTGACAGTTTGGAGTTGCTTCCTAAAGGATAGGGTGGAGGGGCTTGTCTGCTGCCTGTTCCCTCTGCTGCACCCGGGGATGTCCCAGACCAGAGCCCACAGCTGCCCTCCTGTTCTTCCTCCCCAGGGAATTTGCAGAAGCCAGCAGGGGTCTGGGCAGCTGTGGCTTCAGCGGCAGCAACAGCAAAGCAGTAGCCCTGGGAGGAAGGCCAAGGGTCTGGGAGCAAGCCACTTTCCAAAATAGTTTTCCCAGGGGAGCCAGCCAAGCCTCAGATTGTGACAACTAGGGCTTAAGACTCTCCCTTCCCTATGCCCTGCCACCAGGGGCCTGACCCAGTCTTTGGTTCCTACTGATGATCTCTGTGGCCTTGGCCAAATTCAACTTTCTAGGCTTCACCACCCAACGAAATAGGCTGTCCTGCCATACAAAGGTTCAGGGTGAACATGGCCCACAGGAGACTGGGAGGGCGTGTGTGTATATGGAGGCCGGGCAGTGATGACAGCAAAGGCATGTGGGACCAATGGAGGTGGCAGAGTGTAGAGTGGATACATATTAACAGTGTCTGACACACTGACAAGTGGTGGGCCCGATCCTGTCCAGTACCAGGGGTGAGCAGGGATAAAGATGGGGCCGAGAGGTTTACATTGCTGACCAGAAGGCTCTTGGGTATCTTCTGAGGTGGTAAAGGATGGGGTCTTAGAACTTTTCTTCTAGAAAGCCCCCAACAGTGTCAGCAATCCAAGGGCAGGTGAGGCAGGGACAAGAACTGGGGACCTGGGGTTCTGATTCTGGGTCTATCCTTCAGAAACCCAGTTTCTTGTTGGCTGCTATTCTTCCTAAGGCAATAGGGACAGGGGCTTTTCAGTTGAATCATGGGGTGACAAAGTGTGGTTCTACAGGCTATGCCCACTGATTCTGACCACTGCACCTCCTCTCCTCTCTTCCCTTCCTATCCTAGGTTGTGAGCGGGATCGCCTGTCCTTCAATTTCTGTGAGACGCTGCGCCTGCTGGGCCGCTGCCAGCTGCCCACCATACGCGCTCAGTGCTGCCGTTCATGTCCCCCA
Organism: Mus caroli; assembly: GCF_978045245.1. NCBI lineage: Eukaryota > Metazoa > Chordata > Mammalia > Rodentia > Muridae > Mus > Mus caroli. The sequence continues at coordinate 89,090,996 of NW_028227266.1, forward strand.
CTCAGCCGTGGTGTCCCTACCCGAGGCCATCATCGGGTGGCCAGACGGTAAACCGAGGAAGGCCACATCAGAATGCACAGACTGACCCTTGACACACAGACCTCAGTGCCCCACCACAGGCTGCGGTGGAGCCCTCCCGCTCCTCGTGTCCTAATGGTGCTAACCCCACCCCTGCACGGTGGCAGGCTGGGGACCCCCTTTCCTTTCAGAAAAGGTATTTTTTTATTCTAACAGTTTGCACATTTCTTATTATTTTACATAAATGAGTATCTACCCTTTCAGAGTGGTTTGGCCTTGTCTTTGGATTTGGAGACTCTCCAACGTGACCCTGCCTTACCTACCTCTTGTCAAATGGCTACTACCCCTTCCCCTGTTGGGAGTCAGAGCAGACAGCAGCTTCTCTGTTCCTAGGGGGCAAATCAGCACAGAGACCATGAAAAGCAGCCTAATATAGACACACAAGGTCCTGAAGGTGGTGGAGGTGGCTTCTAGGGAAGGGGTATCCCCAGAGGGTTACATGGTATGAGCAGGAAGGTCTTTGCAGGGGGGTACAGGTTGGCAGAGATCCAGGGAGTCCTGTTCACTGTCCCTGATGATTCTTCACCTCTGCCTGTTGAAGGTCCTCAGAGACCTGTGTTTCACAGAAATGGAGCCAGGTGTACTCATGCATCAGGCTGTCTTGTCTCCCATGGGGACTACCTGGGGCATGATAGTAGGCAAGGCTCAGATGTGCTACCTGAGAGCGGCTGGGCATGCAGGTACTTCGAAGAGGACCCTGGTTAGTGACAGGAATAATAATAACTAAGCCTTCCTCCCGGGCTTGGCCCCCGTCTGCCCCTTCCTTCTTCCTTCTGGCTGTGAGCCATCTTCAGTTTTCTGGACAGCATTATGGCCCCCCTCCAAGTTTGAGGCCCTGAGGTTCCAGGAGGGTACCTGTCCCATTTTATTTGCCAGAGTGAGGTGCACGTGGAAGCACGAAGGCAGTTGGCTACTGAGAACATGGGCACACTGGAAGTCGCTCCCTGAGACTATGTAAGGGCGCCAGGGGGGTGGACCCAGTTAGTGCTGAGCCTGTCCCGCGTCTTGCTCTCCCTAGGAGTGGGGAGGGTGGAGTGGGGGTTGGCGCTCTCAGGAGTAAAGGTGTTTACGCAGCTCTGGGTTCCATATGCTCCTGCCATCTCATCCTGAAGTCAAACAGGTGAGAAGGTCACAGTGCAGGGAAGGGGACTGATCCAGGAGTACATGCTTAGGAGGTACAGGCTCAGTATAGCTCTTGAACCCCTACCTCCTATTCTGGGCTCCAGGTACACCCGTACATGGCTTGGTCAAAAGGTCAGGCAGTCTATCAGGTCACTCAGGAAAGCAAGTCACTGGTGGCTTGTGTGCATCCAGGCACTACCATGCCGAGCGTGGAGCAGCTTATTGGGTTTGTGCTTATTTGTGCCTGCAACAGCCCCGTGGGCCCAAAGAGGCCCCAGGGATCCACTCTGAGTAATGGCTTCCTATAACCATGCCTAATCCACTCCCCATGGCAACTCCTCACAAAGATGGGAGCAGAGCCATTTCCTTGTCCAAGACTCGGTACACAGCAGAGGCTAGCACTGTGGCAGAGCCCTAGGGTCCCTGACCCAGCTCTGGCCTCTGCCATTACTGTAGTGCTGTGTGGCCTTAGGAGCTCCCCTGGCCTTGCTGAATAAATCTGTCTCCCAAAGACCAGCAGCAGTGTAATAGGTCTAGGCCTACACTGAAGAGCCCTGGTTGTACTCCCCTCCCCCTCGTTGGAAAGACATTTGGTCCTAATCATTCTTGGTTTTTTCCAGAGATGTCTGGGGGAGTCCCTCATGGCGGCTGGGCCTGAGCTGTCCACACAGACAGGAGGCAAACAAGCCGTGACTCAGGCTGGGCATGCACAGCTGGTGCAAAAGGGTGTCTATCTCCCAAGGCGGGAGGTGTGGGGTGGGTAAACTGTTCCGGATACAGGCAGCATTTCACTTATGGCTTCAGCCTCTGCCCATAGTTCAGCCATGGTACTCAGGGCAACTGAGGCCTACCAGTGCCAAGAAGGGCACCCTGTCTCCCATTCCAGTGGAACCAAGAGAAGACACGTAAGAATCATGAGGCTGGCAAACTGGAGAAGGCCCTCATGTACAGCCCATACCACAAGACCATGTAGAGGCTTCTGTCACAAATGACTACAAATACCTTTCGAGGCAGAATGTAATACAAATTAGTTTATTTCTTCCTTTACAAGTCTACCATTTAACTCAAGGATGAGCATGGAAGCTGCTGTGATATAAAAAGACAGTCACTTGGCAGTGTGCCCTCAAGTCCCCTAGTTGTCCACAGGAGGAGAAGAGCCTCATACACCAGGCTTGCATCGAGCCTGTCTTCGAGGACTTTCCTGACCAGCCACCCACCCAGAGGTGGCTGCATCAGGACACCCACTGTACTGAGCGAGAGGGGTTTGTGCGGTAACATAGTGCGGTAACCTGACTGGGTACTGCCCAGAGTACTTCCTGTATCAACAGACCATAGCTAACAAACACCAGAGAAGTACATGCTGACCAGTGACTGCTGTTTGGGTGTCATCACGGCTAGAAGTAGCCCCCATGAGGCCACCTGGGAGAGCAGAGGAGAGGGACAGTCAAGGCTAAGAGGAAAAAGTGGCACAAGAGGGACCTGCAATCTGGGAGGCTCGGGTTGATATAAATACATACAGGAGAGTCATGCACACAAAATAGAACTTGTTATATAAAAGTTGTACAGGATCTAGAAAAACCTTAATATAAAATAGTCTATAAAAATATAAAATGTAGTGAAGATATAAAAGTGTCAACGGTTGGAATATCGGTAGGTCCCACCAGACGGGGCGCCAAGCGCAGGGTGCTCCTCTACTGTGGCACGTGCATTTGGACCACACGCTGGGGGCTGTGCTTTGGCTTTCTCAGCCCACAAGGCTCACCAGGCAGGAGCCATGCGTTGCATGCTGGGTAAGGGTTCAGATGAAAAGCAGCACGGTGGCTGGGAGGAGTCTGGAACCTCAGGAACACTGGAGGAGGGTAAAGCCAGTCTCCGTGACGAGGGAATGGGAGAAGATGGCTCAGTCACCGGAGCCTTGCCTCTGGGACAGGCATCTGCCATTTTGTCCCCAAACTGGAAAGAGGGCAAGCACTCCTTCTCAGCTCTGAAGCCACTGAGTCATTTATTCCAGGGATGAGAGCCTCTAAGTGTGCATTCGTGCATTCCCTTTGGGGCCTCTTGAGACTTTTACCTGAGCACTGATGCTAACTGCTTGAGAAACTAATGCCGTCTCTCAGGGAATGGCAGAACAGGACCCCGTGCATATTGGAGATTTTCGTTTCCAATTGCTGGGCTGGAACCCAGAGTCCCACACACCAGGCACATGTTCTAGCCATGTCCCCAGCATCACCAGGTACTTTAAAGATGCCTCCACCAGCACACAGGACAAAAGCCACCCGCCACTAAGTTTACACCAAATGCACACCTGGACTGGCATCTTCTGGTACGAAACTGACACGGCAACTGAGCCCTGGGGCAACCCTACCCTACGGTACCTCCTAACAGCTGTCCCCAAGGGTGACGGCCGGCCGGCACTTCACAGGGGTGGGGCATCTCCCTGCATTTGGTCTCAGGGAGGCTCTGGAATAGCAGTGAGACCACTGTCCAGCTCCAGACAAACTTACCGATAGAACCAGGCCTCAAACCACCGTCCCAAAGACACAAGGATGACATTTTTGATACCTGAAGATAGGCAAAGGCCATTGGCTAAATAGAGAGACCAGCTCCTTTTACATGGTAATAAATGAAGCAACTTTTGGAGAAGTTAAGCATAGTCTAGATACTGAAAAATGGACTCAGCCACTCAAGTGCTAGAAAGCAGACAGCAAAAACAGGAAAACGGGTCATGGAAAAAGCGCTTCTTGAAACTGTCTTGCTCTGCTCCGGAGTCTAAGTGTGTTTACACTAAGGATTGTTTCCAATTTTTCCCCAGGTAGTGTAAAGTAGTCCACTTAAGGCTGTTTCCCGTGTGTTCCCATAATACTGTGTAAGATGTTTTCTCATGACAGTCACCCATCAGCGATGCGTCAGGACTGAGCAAAAATAACTTTTCTTGTTCAGACCCTCTCTGGGCTTCAAGAAAGAAGTGTTCCAAGTCCCTAGAGTCTGCTATTCCAGAGGACACAGTGGCCCCAGATCCCTGTTGAAGACAAGATAATCCAGGCAACACAGAGACTAGAACTCACCACTCCAGGTGCTTCCAGATGCAGGAAGCTGGCAGTCAGCCCCACTCCACACCCAGCTGCTGGGCAGGAGAGATTTTAGAGCCCTGAATCCAGGAGCCCACAAGCCACAGATCTGAGAGTTTCCCATGTTCCCTTATGCAGGGCTGGGTCTACTGCAAGGTCCCTTTGGAATCCCAAGCCAGCCAGAGTTGGAGAATGGTGTCTACAAGTCAGCTCCCAGCTAGAAGAGTTTTCCACAGCAGCTCCTGGAGATGTGCTAGCCCCACTGCAAGCTGGGACAGACAGCTGGCAAAGCAGCTGGCAGTGAGAAGTGTGGGCACTGCTGCAGAGCAGAGGGAGTGCTGCAGTCTGAAAGGCTACATTGGAGAGCAGAGTCCAGAAGGGACTGCGGCTGGCAGTGCCAAGCCACCAGCAGAGGGCTCCCACGCTAGCCTGGGAGGCCAGTTCTGTGCTTGCTTTTTAAAGAGGTCCCTCTTCTTATGGTGACCTTGTGACCCTGGAAGCAGCCACACTGTGGCCCCCTGCACATTCCTCCACAGTGCTGCCCTTGGGTAAAAGAAAGAGCACAGGGAGATGTGGAACATAGTTTTTGTGGGGCGAAACACTCACACAACTGGCAGATGCTGTAAACAGGCCCTTGGAAACAGTCACCTGGTGAGTCACCAATCAGGCAGCAAGCATATGATGCATGTGACACGGAAATGGCTGTAAAGCCACCTGCCCCCTGCCCCGAAATGGGAGATGAGAAAGTGCAGCTTAGCTCTGGACATCTGCCCAGCAGAAGCCAGAGGCTGTAGATGTTACAATCTGACAGCTGATGTGCAGAGATGTGCCTTTGCTACTTTTGGTTATGAAGGAAGGCAAGAAGAGCAGCATCCTAGGGTGGGGATACATTCAAGTGTCTTCCTCCTCATCGCTAACTAGCTCGCCTTTGTCAGGGCTAGTGTCCCGCTCACGCAGGAAGTCCTCTCGAATGGCCTCCAGCTCTGTCAGCTCCAGCCGGACCTTCTCCAGGTGGTAGGCTCTCCGGTTCCGGATCTGGCGCAGGGGGAAGGGGTTCAGATCCCCAAAGGAGATGCTGATCAGCTTCCTGGTGGGACAAAGGGCAGAGATGAGCATCAGCAGAGCTCAGGTGAGCGCCCAGAGCACTGCCTAGAGACCAGAGAAGGGAGTAAGGGACATGTACCATGGGATGGGGGAATGTCACCCTGGGAACCCAGGCCCAGCTTATGCAGAGAGGCGGAAGGCACAGTGAGCTCAGACTCCATTTTGACCTGATTCTCCATCTGCACCCTGGAAGTGATGGGAGGTGTACTCTATATGGTTTCCTCATGTAGTAGGCACTAATAGCCTGGTGTTCGCTCAGTGATAGCAGGGGTCAGTGAGTATGATTCTCTGGAAAACTGTCCTGATACCAATGGACTAGGCATGGTGATGGCGTCAGATCCTATCTGCAGTGTGACCTGGGCCAAGATGCACTCTACAAAGGTACACGCAGCATTCAATGCACCAACTGGCAACAATGTCTTAGGTTTGTAATACTTCAGCTACTGGACAGTCTGTAGTAAAAATAGAGCTAGGGACTGTCTGCATGCCTGGCTTTGCTTTCCAGCACTCACAGGTCAGTTGTATTGGTTCCTGGGTATCACAGAAAGACAGAGCTTCTTTTATGCCAAGGGATAGGTCACTTCCCAACTGATTCTGCCAGGCCTATGGTCTTGCTCCCTGATAGCAGGGGCTCATTCCCTCAGCCACCTGCTGCTCCAAGGCCTGAGCTCCATTTAGCATGGGTGTATAAAGGATATGCACCTTTCTCATCTTTATATTCCAACAGCTTCTCTTGTAAGGAAGTGAAAAGGGGAGACTGGCCTGCCCTCTTTACAGGCCAAGTTCGTCATGTGTTCTAGGACAAGGCAAGTACCGGAGGTTAAGAAAGGCCCGACGAGGCCCAGCTGTGTCTCAGGCCCAGCCTTGTGAGCTAGCTGGGGTATGTCACTGAGACTGGGACCCAGGAGTTCACCACTGTCCTTCCTCTTACATGAGCCACAGGCTCTGTAAGCCAGAAACCTCGGCCCTTGCTTCAGAAAGTGAAACAGGGGATACTGAATTATTCCTTTACTTCTCTAGTTGGAAAGAGCCAACTGCAACATGGCCCAGGCTGCAAAACAGGAGAACCCAGACACTGGCCTTGAATGCCCAGCCTCTCATGGACCCTGCAGCCACCAACCAGTTCAATCCTGCATCATCCAGTCAGTGTCTCCTGAATGCACTTGGCTATGGAAACGCCTGAGTACCTTGTAAGACCTGCCTACTCTGAGGAACTGCCTAACCTCAGACAGTTAGTATGGGCAACTCCTTAAAATACTGAAACTCCAGTGTGGAGGTGGGACAAAGGCACCAGCAACCTCAGCAACCTCCCAGGAGGTGGGAGGGTGCAGGACAGGGGGAATGGGACCAGGACCTCACGCACATATGGGGAGCTCTTGGTCCGTGGCCTTGACTTTCTAAAGCGAAGGGGAAACTGCATCATGAGCCATTCACCAGGGGGCGCTGTAGGATCAGGCAAGATGGAAGCTGCCTTGTTCTGTCCAATGGTGACAGGAAGCAGAGGAGGAAGATTTATCTCCAGGCAGCCCTGACCTCCCCCTTAAGAGTGTCATGGTGAGGCAAATCCATCTCTGGAACCAAAATGCTCTCCACTGTCATGTGGGAATTTATTCAGTTATTCTTAATAATCTTAACCAATGCGGCATGAACACAATCCTCACCCTGAACCTTTCACCAGTCTTGCACAGCAAACACTCTCAGATGCCCTTTCTCACTGGGCACAAATCCAGTTAGTCTTAGTTAGGCACTAAGCCTAAAGCCATCTTGAAAATGTACTCCCTACGAGAAAGATCCTAAAAACAGCGACGACCTCCCAGAGACCTGGTATAGCTTCCGCCAACCACTTCCGCTGCCAAGGTCTACCCCAGCTGCCGGAACCAGAGCAGCCACTAATTGTGGCCTAGGGAAAATGGCAGCCCAGACAAGAAATAGCCACGTGGCCGGAGGTGTGTGTATGTATACATGTGGGGAAATGATTCATGACTCCCGTTCAAGTTGGAAACCTAGGGTTCTTCCAAGTTCAAAATCCCTAATCTCTTCCATCTGTCCCACTTTTCTCCACCTCTCAGGACACCCCACTCCGGGCCACCACCTTTCCTCCTGGAGACTTTCAACAGTCACCACCTACCCTCCCAGTGGTCGGTCCTGCCTCAATCCTCTTATCTTTCAGTGACATTCTGTTATGATTAGAATGAAGCTAAAATTCCTGAGCACAGCCTAAGGAGCCAGGCTAGGATGTAGCCATGAGCCCCAGCAGCCGGCACAAACTTGGTGGCCCCTCTCGTTGTTCCCAAACGCGTTTCCTCTGAGCACCTCTGTGCCCCAAGGCATCCCTGTGAGGCACGGCTTGGGCTTCCTCACACTACGTGCCTGTGTGGATCAGGAAAGGCATGTTCCCTCGGGAAACCTCAGCGCTCAGGGCTGTCTTTTTATCTACTATCTCACTCCTGTAACAGGCCCTTCCCATTTCTTTCTCTAGGAGAGAGCACCACGGCACCCTGGACAACCCAGAGTCTGAGGAGCCCGTGGACTCACCTGGCATCGAGGATAGTGCGCGTGAAGTAACGCAGATACTTGAATATGGACATCGAATCTTGCAATTTCAGGATCTCCTCTTCCTTATATTTAAAAAGTGCCAGGGCAAAACGGAAAATAACCTGCGGGAAAGCCAGGGAAACGGTAATTGCACGAGGCTGGGCTTTGAAGTTCTCCCTGGGGCTGGCTAGAGGAAGTATCCTGAGGGCCCTGCCCTTGGGTGGACACCTGAACTGAAGGGCGACTTCCAGGACTGGACCAGGCCCTTAGGTACAATTAAACAAATACTTGTGGTTTCCGACAGTTCAGCCCAAGGCAGACGTGTTCCTAGGAAGTAAGGTGACTGACTTGTGGAATCCTTTCACTTTTGGCTAACTAACCTTTGTAGTCAACAAAGAAAACATATCCAGATACCAGTTTTACATAAGATCAAAACCTGGGCTTTTTTGACTGAAAATGTGAAGCTGCCAACTCCAGAGCCAGGCATAGTCTCAGCTGGTGAACAGGGTTCTGACCGCCTTTTCAATATAAAATAACAGTGGATTTTGCTGATTTGTTTTGGGGGTACTATGGGGAACTAGGGGGGTAGTGAACTCCTGGTGATCTTACAAGTTCAGGCAGCTTTTGAACAAACTGCTATCTCCACATCTAAGAGCCCTGAAGGGCTACTCTAGCCTACACTGTATGATACTTAGTAAGTGGTATTTATAGGGTTAAATTGTTCATGGTTCTCTTCACCTATGGCCCAATAGGAGCAGCGTTTATGATTCTAGGTGAAAGTTCTTGTTATTAATGACAAATTAGACTATAAAAGTGGTAATGCTTTGTGTTGGACACTGAATCTGCATATGGGGTGATACTCAACTGCAGAAGGCCCTTTTGAGTGGTCATCTGGTGTTACCCCAATGCTACCCATGGACCAACCTTTGATCCTGCAATGCTAGGCTAAATCTATAATGCACTTGCATACATGCAGAGAGATGAAAAGTCCCATGAGAGCTGGGTGTAGCTTTTTCTGAAGCAGCAAGAGAATGGAAGCAACCAAAGTGGCCACCATTGGGGCTATGGTGCAGGAGGAAACTCCAGTGAGTTACGAAACAGGTTCTCTATGCGCTGACACAGAACTAGTTCCAAGATACAGTAAAGTTAAAAGCGACGCTTAAGAAATATGTGAAGGTTCGATGCCCTAGTGTAGGGGAATGCCAGGGCGGGGAGGCAGGAGTGGTGGGTGGATGGGGAAACACCCTCAAAGAAGCAGGAGGAAGGGGGATGGGTTAGGGGGTTTCTGGAGGGGAAACCAGGAAAGGGGATAACATTAGAAATGTAAATAAATAAAGTATCCAATAAAGAAAAAAAGAAACATGGAAGACAACATATAAATTGAGGAGACAGACTGTTTTCCTACTATATTTTCTTAGTTATGTTTAGTTTTTATTTTTACTTAATTAATATTATTTATTTATTTATTTATTTAGTGAATGTTTGTCTATAGAGGTCGGAGGGGCTTGCTACGTTGTCCCACCAGCCACTTGTTTGTTTATTTTTGGTGCGCTGTGCTATGGTATAGTGCAGTATTGGGGGGCGGGCAGGGACTGAACCTAGAGGCCTTGCATGAGCACAGCAAGTGCTGGCCCACTCAGCTACTGAGCATCATGCTAGGTTACTCTGTGACAGGCTCTCCCTGGGAGCTACCATGCCTAGCTTCACGCTGAGGGTCTTCACGGTTGAGCATGTAATTGCTGCTTCCCAAGGCCTGCAGGAGCACATCACAGGGAGGTACGTTTGGTGCTGTGGTAACCTCACAAGCTCCAGGAGAATCAGCCATTCTGCCACTACTGACACAGCCTGTCACAGTCCCACGAGTGCGTATAGCTGCAGAGCCCACTCACCTTTGGTCCCTCATAAAGGAAAGAGTCCCATATTTTAAAGAGGATGTCGCTGACAACGCTGTCCACAAATACCACCAGAAACCAATTGAAGGTGATGAGGGTGTAGTCCACTTTGTACTGTTCAAAATGGGTGTGCAGTCGAGGCAGCTTCTCACTCATGAGGTCTCTGAACACCCGCTGGTCCACCTGGAGAGGGCACAGAGGGCTGAAAGGCCTGGGGTCTGGCAGGGCCCGAAGCAAACAAGCCAGAACAGCTGTGCCACCTGAGAGCAGAGGGTGGAGCCCGTGGGGGACGTGCAGCAACACAGCTCTTCTGGATGTCCATGTGGGGCACATCATAGAGCCAGGCTGCTCTGTGTCTCAAGAGCAGCTGACCTCAAATTCTGCAAGGCCACTATGTGTCATTCTCCCTAGGGTATGGGGAGAAGGGAATAGTCTCCAGCCTGAAAGCAGCTCCTGTACTCAGCATCTCATGTGCAAGCAGGCTAGTGGAAAAGAGCTGGTAGGTTGGTGTCAGCTTGCCAACACTCCTATGAATACAGGCAGTCTTAGATGCATGAGCGCCGGACAAGAAATAGAACATTACTGCTCACACCATGCAGTGAACAGGTTTGACAGGGCAGGGTGGCAGAAAGAACACTCGAGTTAGAGGATCCCAGGTGAATCCGAGTTAGTTCCACCTACAAAGGATGTTCTAAACAGCTCTGTACTCTTCTGAAGGATAGGCAGAGATAGCTGACTTACCCACTGTGCTGCTGTGAGCATTAAAAGAGACATGTAAACTACTGCAAGACAGACTAGCCACAGGGGGCTATAGCCTCTGCATGTTAGATCAGGCAACTGGTCAGTGCTGCCAGTGTCGGGCAGAAGGCTAAACAGGGTTCAAGGATGACCTACAGGATGGGAGAGGTGAGGCGGGCAGCTGCACAAGTGGATTAGCATAACTGTGGCAGGGATTGGGCTTCTAGGAAGAGGGCTGAGAGGCCACACCAAGGAGCTTTCCCTACTGTGGGGACCATACAAAGACACCCCCCCCCCATCTCCCTCTCTCTCTGTGTGTAGGCAGCAGAAACAAGCTTCAGAGAACAACACTCAGGTAGCACAGTGGACTCATGCATTTTCTTCACGTCTAATCAGTTTTATTTGACACATGCAAAGATTCATACCAGTCTGCAAAACCAGCTTCTCTATCCCTAGTCTGCAAACAGCAGAGAAGAAAGGAGAAGCATTGTAAGGCTTTCAGGAGGGTGCCCAACAGTGAAGCCTGCTCTCTAGATCCATCCTTCTAGCTGCAACAGGAAGACTAGACTGGACGGCTGAGGCCCCCCTGGCCAAACTGATGAAAATGGAAAAATGGAAGTGGGTGTGCGGAACTTTACTTGACGGTAACTGCCAAAGGAAACTCAGCTTTGTGTGAGTGGGATGAAAAGCTGCTCAGAATACCCCACTTCTGAGCCTGGCACGGAGAGGCCAAAGATGTGGCATCTGAGACAGGGCACAGGAGTGGACTGGAAAGAGGAGAAGCAGCGGTGCCCCAGGGCACCTTTAGGATGAGACCCCTACAGTGAGAGGTCCAATGGCGAGAAGGGGGTGAAGAGAAGCACAAAGCCAGGCCTGGAGGTCAGGCTCTGGTCTGTTCGTGCAGGGACCATGGGGTAGGACACCCTCTCTAGGGAAGCTGACGGGGAAATCAACTGGATGGCCACTTTGGAGAACAGTATGGCAGCTTGCGGGTACTGAAGGTGCTTATATGGGGTCTGCCCTGGAGGACACTGCAGACTAATCTGCAAATCTGTCAACTGCATCCCTGTGCTGGTTAGTTTTATGTCAACTTGACATAAGCTAAAGTCATCTGCTAGAAAAGAGCCTTGATTGAGAAAATGCCTCCATAAGATCAGGCTGTAGGCAGGCCTGTAGGGCAGCGGTTCTCAACCTTCCTAGTGTCGTGACCCTTCAATGCAGTTCCTCATGTTATGGTAACACCTCCCCCAACCACAAAATTATGTTTATTGTTACTTCATAACTGTAATTTTGCTACTTGTATAAACTGTAATAATTTGCTTTTTCTGATGGTTTTAGGTGACCTCTGTGAAAGAATCATTTGACCTTCTCCCCTCTCCCCAGTGGGGTCATGACCCCCAGGTTGAGAACCACTGCTGTAGAGCTCGTTCTCAATTAGTGACTGATGGGGGAGGGCCCAACCAATTGTGGGTAGTGTCATCCCCAGGATAGTGGTGCTGGGTTCTATAGGAAAGCAGGGTGAACAAGCCACGAAGAACAAGCTAGTAACTGGCACTTCTTCACAGCCTCTGCATCAGCTCCTGCCTCCAGGTTCCCACGTCCCTGCCTTCCTATGGAGATGCAGAGTAATGTAGGGCTGTAAACCAAATAAACGCTTCCCTCCTCCAGTTGCTTTGGTCATGGCATTTCATTACAACGACAGTAACCATGACTAGGACAGCCCCAGTTAGTCAGGACTACAGGCGTGCGCATGACTGGGATTCCTGGGGTACTAACACAGCTACAGTCTAAGCAGATGCTAACACTTGACAACATTATCCTAATTATCCTAATGACAGACCAAAACTCTGATGATGGCAACTATTTGTTGAAAGTTCTATTTTTTTAAAAAAATAATCCCTATTGGAATTTTAACTTTTTAAAAGGCAAAGCGAGGGATGGGCAGTGGTGGCACATGCCTTTAATCCCGGCACTTGGGAAGCAGAGGCAGGCGGATTTCTGAGTTTGAAGCCAGCCTGGTCTACAGAGTGAGTTCCAGGACAGCCAGGGCTGCACAGAAAAACCCTGTCTCAACCCCCCCGTCCCTCCCAAAACCACCCCCTCCCCCCAAAAAAACCCAAAAAACACCAAACGAAACCAAAAACCAAAAAGGCAAAGCTATAAACTAGCAGGCATGGTTGTGAACACCTATATTCCTTTCACTTGGGAGGTTGAGGCAGGAGGATATGGAGTTCTGGGCCAGTTACACAGCAAAACCCTTTCTCAAAAGTCCAAAAACAAATGAGTGAATAAATAGCTAAAAACAGTGTTTTAGAAACTAATTCTCTACACTATAAATGTACTCTAGAGTTGACAAAGAACAACTGATTAAAATGCACATTTGCTTTCTAACAAGAGACAAACTCCGAGGTACAGACTGCTGAAATGAATATCATTTTCTCGAATACTTAAGAAACAAAAGTGCACATAAAAGGTTGTAGGGCCCGCCTCACCTCGCACCCACGTCTACCTGCCTGTGAAACTCAGGTTAGATGTAAAATCCCGAAAACTATTTTAAAAGCTGTCAGAGCATCCCATGGTTCCCACAAGTTGCCTATGAGGTCAAGCATCTGCCTCAGTTCCCTCCCCTGAAGAGTGCTGTCCTGACAGATCATATCTTCCCTCAGCACTCAAACAATGACACATTCGCCAACTCTTCAAGCACTGCAGAAGCTGGAAAGGAGCAGAGATGGCCATCTGACGACATCTGCAAGAGCAGGATATCCACCTGGCTTTGAAGTGGGAGAAAATCTGTGTACGGATCTCTTCTCCCAAGTAGGTGGCAAGACAGTGCCTCACGTGAGGCTGTCCAGGGGTTGGCAGAGGGCTGGGCATGGAACAGGCTGCCAAGGAATGCCTGCCCAGGCCTCTCTTATCCCTCCTTCCCTGAACACTGGAGGACATGGGATAAGTGTGTCATTCATTAGTGTCTGCAATTCCTGGTGAGATCCTGGCACACAGCACACAGTCCAAAGATGGTAAGGTGGGAATCCTGGCCAGCAGCTGGGTCACAGTAGCAGCAGGTAGCAGGCTTAGGGCTCTGGGATCTGGCGAAGCCTGCCCTGGGACTGACTCAAGCTTATTTTAGGAGCAGCACACAGAGATAATGGAGATCATGAATGTGTTCTAGGCACCTGAGAGAAGAAACTAGCACCAACCTCAGGGTGTAAAGGAACCTGACGACATGTCCCGGAGTGTTCAGGGACAGCAGCGCTTCGTTTTTTCTATTCCCAAACTGTGAGTCATCTGAGACTTTAAGTTGGAGCCTGAAGGGCTGCTTTCAGGTGCCGTGAGCACACAGAGCACTAGCCACTGGATTTTAAGATCCCACCCGACTGAGAGCACTGCCTCACCCCCTTGTAGTGCATGTCCTAGCTTACAAACTCATGCTGACAGGGATGCACCTCACAGGTAATCAGAAAGGGAAGAGATCGCCAAGAGACCTGGCGAGCTTCTCTCCGTGTCCATGGACACTCGTGCAGCTGTCACAGGGACTGGGATCTGGCAGCTGTGGGAAGGCCAGAGCTCAGCTTCGCACAACCTTCCAGTGACATTTCCACTGTGGAAAGAGGGGTGCAAGCTTAGGCATGGCGACTCAAGGGCTGAGTCCAATCCCCAGCTCAGCCCCACAGCCACTGCATCATCTTTTGGCATGCGTCCATGTACCATGGTGTGGAGATGAAAACTTGCAGGAGTCAAGTCTCTCCTTCCGCTATGTTGGTTCTACAGATTAAACGTAGGTCTTCAAGTGACTTTACCCAGTGAGCCATCTTGCTGTCCCTAGGCAACTAACTGGCCCTGACTCACTGTCTTTGGCCTTCCTTTTCTCCAGAGCCCAATGGGGGACAGGAAAGCTGCTACATGGTATGACTGACCAGGCTCACTAAATACCAGTTCCCATTTCTGGTCTAACAGTAGCTCCTGAAGGTGCTGACATTTCTTTGGAATGTGCTGGACATCCTAAGATAATAGAGCTGTGGCCCAGATGATACCACCAATTAGCTAGAGGATAGATAAGCAGGCAGGCAAGGGTTAATCCAGCTAGGTAACAGTCATCACAGGCAAGGGTGGCAGGCACTGAGGAGCCCCTCACAGCTGCCCTGGGAACACAGGGAGGCAGTGTGGAAGGGCAGGTAGATTCTGGAACTGACCTGGAACTTTCTAGATGAGCAGGGGATGGTGTTCTAGGAGAGAAGTCCCACAAACAGAGAAACAGTGTCCTGTCACTAGAGGGTGAACTGCATCCAACAGCTTTATGGGTGGGTGGAAAACAGTCCAGGAGCCCAGGGGGCTATAGCCTAAGTGGAGCAGGAAGCAAGGACAGGTGTAAGAAGGTATGCAAGGTTTGCTGTGAACTGGGGGAGGCAGCTGTGGCACTCACTGCTGTGGTTGAGAGACAGGAGGAGTCTGAAGTCATGGCAGCCAGGACACAGAGAAAAGGGCCAGGACAGCAGAGAAGCAGGGAATAGTACTAGGGCAGTCCCAGGCCCACAGGGAAGTTCCCAAGGCCAGACCAGGTGGGGACAGATGATCCAGCCTCTTCCAGCCCATACCACCCTACTCTGACCCCTGATGTCAAGATCTAGGGTGTGAAACGGAACATGAACCATTCTGATCCTGATTGGGAGGTGACCGCCAGTCCTGCAGCTGCTCTTTATGATCCATCACTGTCTTGTTCTCAGAAACCAGGGAAAGGCAAGGCAGGGCACCAGGGAAGCTGCTCGTATGGTTCCTCTGACAGCTGAGAGACTCTGCTTCAACTCTTGCTTCTTCCCCAGGATGGAGTCCTACCCAGCCTCCTTAGCAGCCCTCTGTTGCCCTACAGGCACATCTCCAGGTGTGGCCTGCGTTCTGGAAGGCCTGAGGTAACATAATAGGCGCCCCCCAGCATCTTTGCTCTGTGACAGACTGCCAGGGAGGGCTGTCTCTTTGTGGTACCCAGTGAGCTGAAGAAGCTGACACAGTCCATTCATGGAGATCAGTCACTGCAGTCATGTATATAAGCTGCCCCCAACCCCTGCCCGTTAATTCAGGTCACATGACAACTATGGCTCTATGCCAGTGACCAAGACAAAGTATTTTTAAAAGTACCTGGGATCCTAAAAGAGTCTTTGTGTAATAGTCTCGGGGCATGAAGACTTCCACGATGGTAACGAGACACCAGAAGGCATCTTCTTGTTCCAGGTAAAGGAGAGCCACTGCTACCAACCTGTGGGCAGACAGGGACTAGGTCAGTGCTGGCTCTGGCTCCTGCCTTCACCAATGGCTGCATCTCCTGAAGCCATTTTCTCTAGAAGTCAGAGTGATTTCTACTTCTCTAGTGAAGAAAGATAAGTATTTCTGGGCAAGGGACGAGTCCTCTAAAACTTGGGGACAAAAGTTTTGATCCTGTCATTTGGTTTTTACTCAAAGTTGAAATTATTTCCCAATGAAATCATCTCCCTGTGATCCATCAGCCTCACTTAAAGAAATGTTTCACTCTTACATTTTGCTAATGCAGCTAGCTCTTTGAGCTCATTGCTTAGAATGTTTAATTAATCCTTTAATGTCTAAAGAATAAGGTGAATGTGAGAGAGTATGAGGAGGTTTACGGATGTGATTTCACCCACTATCCAGCTGCCGCACTGCAGGGAAGAAACAGAGATGCACAGGATCCCATGGGAGGGAGGGAGGGAGGCCTTTGGAACTGCCTGAGGTGTGCACATGAGGCAGGAGAGGCGCTCACACACACCAACTGCTGTGTTGTTCACAGTGGAAACCTGGCTCCAAATATATGAACCCTGCCACAATCAAGAGGCGGTTGGTAATGACTACTCCCAGTTTCAGAGTAGGCTTGAGCCCGGGGAAAGCACAACTGAGGCTCATGTCTGGGCGAGTTGGCAAAGTTTTGAACAGAGGTGCGTGTACTGTGGATGCAGCTCAGTGGTATGGCGTTGTCTAGAAGTTGGCCTCAGGCCTTGGGCCCAAACCTCAGCATCACAAAATGGGGTAGGGGATGCAGGCTGACTCAGCGGCAAAGAGCTCTTCTGACTGTGCCTGATGCCCTGAGGGCAATCCACAGAAATGGAGCAGAGTTGAGGAAATGTCCCTCTGCACTTAGCTGACACAAGAACTTCTGCTTATCTGCTTGAGTCAGAGGGAAAAGATTCTTGCTCAGAACTTGCTCTATTTTTCTTTGATAAAAATGAAAGAAATCAGCAAACAACCTCAACTTGAAAAACAGAACCTGAGTAGGAGGCGGCAAGGGGATGACCTCAGTTTCCTAAAAGGGATGAGGAGTCGGGAAGGTGACACCCGGGGGACAGTTACACAGACAAAATAATCAAAATAACAACCAAATAATCAAAGGTACAGCCCCTGAGGAGGCCAGGAGTGGGGTGCAAAGTCCAAAACAGAGACATGAAGACATCATTTAAACGGAGGCTGAGCATGATAAGCACAAAGCCAGAAGAGACAGCCCTTACACTAAGGAACTGGGCATCGGAAGGCAGGGACATGTGCCAAGGACTCTGAGGGAAAGAGCTCCCCACATCCATTACTAAATTTCAGAAGCTTCAACAGCACAGGAGTGTGGCCAGCCAGAGCTCTCAGCACCCACAGATCCACAGACCTGGCTCCAGGAGGGCACCGGTTAGTCTTCCCGGTGGTGCCCTGGCCTCAAGGGTCTCAGCTTCTCGTATGTTTCAGCCAGTACAGTGTGAGCTGTGGCTTTAAGTAAAACCAGGACTGCTTTAGGCTGGTTTTGGTTTTTAAATGCAGACTGTCTAGGAGAAGCTGAAGTCCTTTTTCACCTCCCAAGAGCAGAGAGAACTACCCCATCCTTGAGGACGGAGAAGTCCTGGGTAGAGAGAACAACCCTGTCCTCACTGACGACAGCATGGCTTCCCGGTAGCCATAGGGCTTCATCTGCGTTTTAAGTAAATGACAGTCCAGCTTGAAACCTTCCCTCCCATAGTTCTCCCACTGCAGACACACAGCTTACCTGGGGGGTGGGGTCAGGAACTGGCATGGGTCAGGAGCATGAAAGCCCTGAGCAGCCAGACTACACGCCAGCATTCAAACCTCGGGAACACACAATTTGCTTATGGGAGATCTGCTCAAGTACACACAAGTATTTCATATTTCCTCCATTCCTTTTTGAGGCGGGGTCTCACTATATAGCCTTGACTGGCCTAGAACTCAATGTATAGACCTAGGCTAGCCTCAAACTCACAGAGATCCATTTACAGTGCTCCCTTTATCTTTCTGACAAGCCTGGGAAGGAATACGAATACACCAACTGCAGTGAGATCAGAAAGCAGACAGAGGTGAAAGAGGAGACTCACAGCAGGAAGCTGCTCCCAGGCCCCAGAGCAGAGGAGATGGGTGGGGAGCAGGCTCCCGGTACTCCCAAAGCCTTGTCCTGGCCCAGCACACAGAGCTCAGGATGACAAGCCTGGAACACTAACAAACCGTGAGAGGCCCTAAGTGGCTTTTGCTTATGAAAGATATTCAAGACCTGTAAGAGAGTCTACTCAGTGGCTACAAAACTGAACAGATACGAATGGGAAAGATTTATGGGGAGGGTAGGGGTTGGGAGAGAGCTAGGGACAAGAGTAGTCAGGATGCATCGCATGCATGTGTGAAATTGGTAAGAAAAAATTTATATATATATATATATACATATATGAGAGGGAGAGAGAAAGAGAAGAGAGCATGTGCACGCGAGAAGGCAAGCAAGTTAAGTCCTTCAAGGACTGTTTTAGTCAGTAGGAAAAAACATACAGGCTCATTCAGGATCCTGTATAAGCAAATGGCACAAGCTTTTGCTCCATCAACTATCATGCAGTACAGTCAGATTCTTATGATTAAAACCCAAGGGACCCAAGGGTGAAGAGAAGAGCAATGAAGAAAAAAAGGAGACTCCAAGATGCTTCAAGTGAGCTGTCTTCTGTGCTGACTAATCCTGGTGCCGGGGACTGGCCTAGGGCCCCACGTGTGCCACTGAGCCACACCCCAGACCCCTCTGCAGTCCTTATGCTTTCTGAAGCAGAGTCTGCCTGTGTTACTCTAGGACTGGGGTGCTGCATCATGAAACTGTCCTGCTGCTGTCCCTCCTTTCCCCCAGGATACAAGCTTTTCTTAGGCTGACGCCCACCTGTTCAGGCCTTGGCAGTAGCCGATATCCGGATTCCGCCAGGAGAAGGCGAGCAGGACGCTGCGCAGCTTCTGTATGCCCTCCGACGTGGGGCTGGAGTAGTGCTTGTTGTTGGGCAGAGTCCGGAGCAGGTCCAGCTCGATCTGCTTGGAGGCCGGGTTCTGTTTCTCCAGAGCCTTCTGCAGCAAGGTTTGGAAGTAGCCTGGCTCCATGCTGTCCTTGAACTTCCTGGTGTGACGGTCAACACACCACTTCCACACCTTGGAGCGGTGCTCGTGGGGAATGCCTGCTCGGATCAGGTTTTTCAGCTCCGGAGAGCATACCATCTCCCTGTTCATTGTGCTTGCAAAATAGTTTTCCCACTTGACCCCAGTGGAAACCTCCTGGTTTTCTGTGAGGTACAGAGTCTTCAGGTCCAGTGCTCGGACCTTGGCGACCAACTTCTCTTCCTCATCGTCATCAGGGACAGTCCTAAACCCGTAGATATCAAACTCACTGTGGAGAAATAACAAGAGGGACAGTAGAAATGGCATGGTCTTGGCAAAGGGTGCAGAGAAACAGGACCTATTCAGACCATGAAGCACATTATGCTTCTAAACTGAGCACAGCCAGCAAGGTCAGACAAGATCGACTCTCCATAGTGTGCAGGAAAATTCACTTTCCGATGGGTTAAAACTCCTCATATAAAGTCAGGAGGAAATATGGGCACTATTATCAAACAAGACTGATCCAAGCTGGGCACAGTGGTGTGCACCTCTGATCTCAGTGTTCAAGAGGCTGAAGAGGGGGGACCGTAAGTTTGAGGCAGGTCTAAGTGTAGCTAGAAAGACACTGTCTCAGAAGAAAAAGAAAGAAACAAACAAAAAAAGGAAAATTAAAAATAAAAAAGAGACCTCTCTATGTGACTATGTCAGGGTACATGTCTATGTTACTTTATATATCACACTTATAACTGAACAATTTCACGTTTCAAAAGATATTATTTTAATAAAAAAAAAGGTATCTTACTATGTTTACCAGCCTGTCTCAAATGCCTAGGTTCGAGTGATCCTTCTGCCTCAGCCTTAAAGTAGCAGGGATTGCAGGTGTGTGCCACCATACCCGTTCAGAAGGCGTCACTTTAAAAGTGAAAGACAAGGAAGAGGGTATTAGTAAGAAACCCTCTTAGTATTGGGTACAAAAGCTAATCGAGGCTTTGGCGGACAGGATATGGCCCCCACAGATGTCAACATCCTGCCGTCGAAATCTGTGACTAAATCCAAAAAAGAGGGCAGTGGCAGATGATATTAAGGTGACAGAATTACTGCAGGGAGATTGTCTGGGTTACCAAGGAACCTGGTGTCCACATGAACCTTCAGAGGAGAAGGGGAGGCTGAAGAACAGATCAGAGGAAGATGACAAAAGAAACAAAACGCAGGAGAGAAGAGTGTGTGTGAGTGTGCGAGTGCACTTGCTCACACATGCGCAGGGACTGGATCAGCTGCTGATGCTTTTAAAGATGGAAGGAGCCATGAACTATGGAGTGCAGGTGATCTAGAGGCTGGGACACAGGGACTCGCTTTATATCTGCCAGGAACTGTATCAAGCAACATTTTCAATGATGGAAATGAACTGTTCCCCAGAAGACCCAGAAAGGAGCCTGGTCCTTGATTAAGCTGAGATTTCAGTTCAGTAAGACTTTATGTTGCCTTCTGACCCATGAACTCTGACAGCAAACTATGTCTATGGTTAGTCACGGAAGTTATCAGATCCCAGTAAACTTCTGACACAACGAATACGCAAAAGTCTTAGGAACTTTGGAAATCTAGTAGATTTGAAGACAGCTCATTTCTCTTCTACATCCTGGAGAAATTCTTGCCTGGGCACACAGAACATCCTGGAGAAATTCTTGCCTGGGCACACAGAACAAAACTGGAAAGGTCCTAAGTGCTTTTCACAAGGGGAAGCAATAATGCCACTGTGGTCTGTTTACCCAATGGAGTTCTGCAAAGCAGTAGAGAATGCACGGCTTCCTAAACGCACATGGGAAGCATGTAACACACTTCAGAACAGCTCCCAGAGCTCACCAGTGACTACGAACAAAGCAACCACACGTGATGTGGAGGCAGTACTCTAGAACTTGAGACTCTGGCTGCCTGGGCTTATCCTATGTCATGGATCCTATGTCACTGGACTTAGTCATGTGCCATAGGATGTGTAGCCCAGAATATGCTTCAGCACTTCCTAACTCACCCACCTCACTTAACGGAGTGAGAGCAAATCCACCTGCAATGAGCGTTTATTACGATTCTGCATGTGAACCCCGTAACTGTTCCTGCATCCAGCACATCTTTCAGAATAAGTGTTCTGCAACAACGGGGTTGGTTCTATTCTCAAAGTCCATTTCTGTCACTTGACAAGCACAGTCAATGCTGGTAGGTGGGATCTGTTAGTCTGGGGAGGGGCCCAAGCATGTCAAAGGTCTCTATCTGAGGCTGAGGAAAGGTAGAGAGGAGACTGCAAAGAGCAAGGGACAGAAACAGTGCTATATCTGAGAGACAGAGACAGAAGAGGTTATACCAGGTGAACTTGCAGATTTAGCCTAGCCCTGACACTTTGAGACTGGTCAGAAAATATATTATATGAGCCTTTAATCCGAGATCCATTCTAAGTTCTTTGACCTCATCCCCCTCACAAAAAACAAAACAAAACAAAAACAAAAACAAAAACAAAAAACAAAAAAACAAAAAAAAAACCCCGCAGTATTTTACATGTATGTGTCCAAGTGCATCTTGGGAGGTGGGTTCATGATTTGTCTCAGATGGCGTGGTCTTCAGCTACTCAATCAGGTTCTAGAAACCACCCTCCCACACAAGGAAAAGCCAGCTTCTCTCCATGGCCTGTTTGCTTTTAGTTCCCCCAGAGATGGGATGAACCTATGTCATGAAAGGGGTCCTGTTCTTTAGAAAACTGGTCCCTGAAGAAGGAGGTACATATTGGAGGTGAGGCTACTTTGACATGGTCCTGGAATCAACAGGCCTAGGCTGATTCCAGTTCTAGCACATGATTTCTGTGGAAGAATGAACAATACTTGCTTTGCCGGCCTGACAGCACTTGCCATCGGCATCCAGCGTTAAGTACCCTGTGAATGTCTACTGCTGTGGAAAGGGAACTTGGGAAATGGGTGGACTGCCCCAACAGACTGAAGCAGATTTACCTGACCAGATGAGGCTTAACGAACGCTTGCTCCGGCTGCTCTTGGCTCTCGACCTGCAGAGCATCCTCCAACAACTGGGCTATGACATCCCTGGCAGGCCCCTGTTCTTCTGAGCAAACTGGTGTCTTCATTTCTTGGAGCAGTATCAGGTACTTACTTTCAACCTGGCAGAGCTTGGCTTCCAGGCTAGAGTACTGGAGAGAATGCAAGGTGTTACCTCCACCCAGTGACAAATACTGGAAAAGCAGGCCTTAGGCATCACAGGCAACCAATAAGCCCAAACCAGCATGCTCAAAAAGACTAGGAAGTGAGCCTGCTGCAAAGTATAACACAGGCAAAAAGTCAAGTCAGGGTTAAAAGAGCCCACTATGGCTCCCCCTTCTTTCTAAGCAGAGAGAGGTGCTGATAAGCACAGGGGCCACCCTTCAACATGGTTAGAACGAGCAACAGAAACTGGGTCATAAGCCAGTGGCTGAGGTGAAGCCTACCCCTACTTGGTTACATAGGCCATGAATGCTGCCTCCTGCCCCATGCGCACCAACTTTGTTAGGGCATTCGGCCCAGGCAGGATTAGTTCCTATCGGCTACCTGATCAGAAAAATCAACTTTCCCCTGGCAAATATGCAGGAATAAGGTTTTAGAAATGTGCTTGGAAGGCTGCTCAAAAATAGTACCTGCACGCAGCAGCTGTGGACACGTGCCAGGCATTTATAACTCACAGCTGGGATGCCTGTGGCCCTTTAGCCTTTCCAAAGCCCTCTGCAGCCGTAATCTTAAACCGACCCTGCGGGATCTACGGGGATGGGAATATTCTCGCCTCTCTTGTCTCACACGTGTGAAACTAAATCTCAGCAGTATAAACGACTATCTAGGTAACTTGAATCTGGAGTGACCCCGATGACCTGGAGTGACCCCTATGACTGCAATTTGGTTTCATTCTGAAAACACACGAGGAAGCCCACGTGTGAGAGTTTGCCATCAACAGAGAAGTTGTACTCTACATCTACGAGTGCTGATTCCTGCAGGCATGTTTCTCCCATCACGGTGGTGGCTGGGTAGGTTTTAAAGCCTATCCGCTCAAGCATGGTTCCCGCCCTCCCTTCACGCGCTAAGCTGAGTCGGTCTTGGCTTACCTTAGCCATCAGATCCCTCTCCCGCCTCTCCGCATTTCTTCGTAGAGCTGAGAGTTCCAAAATTTCCTTGTTTAGAAATTTATTTTGGCTTTTGTACCCATGCAGACTATCCTGTTGGGGAAAAAAAAATTTTTTTTTAATCAATTGATGTGGGTTGCATGTTGGCTAATTATCCTATGTAATTAGCATCTTTGAGGCCTGCCAAGTGAGAGCGAGTTCTAAACAATTTGGAAGACGTTAGTAGGAGCTTTCTGATGAATCTTTTTGGCCATTTGTGGCAGCAGGAGGAGGTGGGAGAATATTTACTTAGCAGTGCTGGTTTTTCTCAGCTGACGGCAGAAGTAAACAGGGATGCAGTTTCTAACTCCAGTCACATGGACGAGTCGGTGATGAGAAAAAGCAGCCATTTAATATTATTTTAAACCGGAGACACTGACTGTATTCTATGTAGGTTCTCATTTTTACTTATATAGTTCTATTTTTAAAAGGCTATAAAAATATGCAAAATCCCTTAATTAAGAAAGGCATGCAATGATGAACACTGTGATCTGTGGTGCATCAGGGACTTTGGAGAGCACACTCTTTACTTCTGTACAGTGCAGTTTCAAACTGTGGGAAAGCTGAAGGAGGACATTAGGACAGAGGGTGGAGGTCAGTGGTAAAGTATCTGCCTATCAGATACAAGGCTCTGGGTCCAGTCCCCAGCACCACCTCCCAAATTATCAAGAACACAGTTGGCCCTTCACTGGATTGGCCAACTGTTTACTTCTGCAACATTTATTTTGTAGAGAATGTAAAGTCTGGAGACAAAGGTTTTCTTTTCTCCCCCTCCTTCCCTTCCTCTCTCCCTCCTTCCTTTCTTCCTATCTTTCTTTCTGGTAAAGACAGGATCTATTATGTAACTTTGGCTGTCCTGGAACTCACTATGTGGTAGTCCTTGAACTCAGAGGTCTGGCTTGCCTCAGGCTCCTGTGGTCACAAGTTTTCCCCTGTTCTACTAGAAGGAAGGTGTGGCTGAGCAGGGGAGAGTGTTCATGTAAAACGCCCTGAAAACAAGTTTCACACACCCCTTAGATCATCCTCGTGATAAGTCAAGGAGGCTTCTAAATAAAGATGAAGGAGAACCAACCATCTTTAAGGCTGTGGTTGGTGAAGATGCCTTATAAATTCCATCTTTTGTAACCACGTCCTCCCTCTGGCCCTGACCATTTCTCCAGACTTCTCCGGATACTCCCCCGTCTCCAGACTTCTCCGGATACTCCCCCGTCTCCAGACTGAACTTCTTTGAGGCTGTAGTCTGTCCTGATAAGACGCAGAACTAGGAAGGTTGGAGTATATAAACTAACTGCCTTCTATAGGCAGCATTTAGGCCTCTTGTAAAGAGAAAAATGAAACAAAAACAAATAACAAGCATCCAAGCGTGGTAACTCACACCTGGGAATCTCAGTACCCCGGACATGGGGACAAAGGATTGCCTTGAGTTTGAGGCCAACCTGGGCTACAGTGATTTCTGGGTCAGCATAAACTACAGCATGAAATTTTGT
Organism: Mus caroli; assembly: GCF_978045245.1. Classification (NCBI taxonomy): domain Eukaryota; kingdom Metazoa; phylum Chordata; class Mammalia; order Rodentia; family Muridae; genus Mus; species Mus caroli. The sequence continues at coordinate 89,115,582 of NW_028227266.1, forward strand.
CTCAAAATATAAATAAATAAAATAAAGGTTGTTTTATAGTAGATATAAATATGGCATAGTAAGAGGTGTTTTGGTTTTTCACTAATCAATCGGACAGGGAGCTGTGGACAGGGCTTAGGTGGTAAGATCTATGCTGCACAAGGATGCAGACTTAAGTCCGGTTTTCCATCACCCACGTAAAAGCCTATGTGATGGTACTTCTATAAACCCTTGTGCAGGGAGTGCGGAGGCTGGAGGGTCCCTGGGGTTCCCGGATTAACTAGTAAGCTCTGGGTTAAGACTTTGTCTCAAAAAGTAATGTGGAGCAGTATGAAGAAGAGTATCAATGCCCAGCTTCCACACGCATGAGTATACGCATGCACACGCTACAGACATACAAAAATAAAGAGACCATGCTGGCTTTGTGTTGTCAATAAAACGGCCCACCCACACATCCCAGCCCTGCAGCCACTGTCTCAGTGTTCACAACTCTGCAGTCCCCAGCCTGTGAGCACGCACTCAGCTCACTGCTGGCAAATGAAAGGTGCTAGAAGTCATGAAGCACACACTCTATCACGATCTCAACGCTAACACACCTGGACTCTTCAAGGGTAAACTCCATTTGGAACGCAAACACCTAGAACCAGTGGCTGCATGGAACTACTGGGGGTGGTAGACATACTGGGGTCTGCTGGAGTCGGTTGGGCTCTACCTGATGCCCAGTGTCCCAGAGGATGCTTGTCTACCTAAACCGTCTCTGGCGGAGTCTCAGGAGCTGCTAGTCTTCTCTACAGCCTTTCTTACAGTATCTCTCTGCTAGGACCAGCAGGATGCTCTACAGGCATAAGAGGCAGGCTGCCTCTGCTTCCTACAGGGAGCACGCCCCGCCTCCCTCATATGCTGCTTATCATTCCAGTTCCTTTCTCTTCAGGAGTCAGCCTCTTAACCTTGGGCTACCCCAGAGAGGAGCACTGGGAAGGCAGCTCTGCCCTTCCCTCTAAGTGCAGGACTTCTCATGTTGGGCATGACTCTGACTGAGCAGGTTTCTATTCCCGACTGCCTGGAGCTGGGTCTACCTTCACAGTTGGACCTACTCTGACTACTGGGACAAACTTTGTACCCAGGCCCGTGGGAGGCTATACAAATTAAGTCTGTGTTTGTCTTTATGTGCACAGAGGGGAAACTGACAACCTCCTTGAGGGTGGGAAAGTCAGAGGGGAGGGGTGTTTCAGCTTTTTCTGTGCCAGGGACAGGAAGAACTGAAAGTGTCCCAGGCAATGGCAGCAATGGCAAGGGTGTTGGAAGTGCTCGAGGCAGTTCCTGAACATGCCTGGGATTTGAGCATAAAGTTCTGCCCCTCCTCCCCAGCTCTGCCCTTACCAGACCAGCTCGTGACAACCAGACCTCTAGGGGTCAGCGGGGATGGAACTAAGAATGGAACTGAGTTTGCAATGTCTGTCCAGAAAGCCAGCCCACAGTCTGCCCTTACTTTTAGCCTGTCCAGCTCCAGCTGGTCCCTGCTGGCCGGGATGGCCAAAGGAGAGCTGGGCCCCAGGGTGGGTGAAGACACGCTGCCCTCACATGCGCTGAGCTTGATGATGACCTCATCCTTGGCCTGGATGGTCTCCATCAGCATGCCCAGCCGCTCGTTGAGCTCGCCCACCTTGCTCTTCAGTGTCCTCACTTCCTGCTGGAGGCTTTCCTTCTCCAGGCCGAACCTTTCCAGCTGGCCGCTGAGGCCCAGGATCTGCTCGTCCTTCTGGTGCAGGAGCTCCAGTGTGTCCCTGGGGACCCCCTGGCTGATCTGGGGATTCGTGAAATACTTGTCATATTGGGATGACCGGACTGTCTGCTGGAGCAGCCGAATGAGCTCCTAGGAGCCAAGAAGACAATGAAGTGAACGGTAAGAAAGCCAGGGTGTGGGGGAGAAAAGCAGAAATCATAAGAGTGTTATATAAGCAGTCACTGGAATCTGAGGAAATGCAGAAACAAACTCCACTGGAAACATTTTAATGTTGAACTTCCTCTTGAAAGATCTCAAAAATAGAGAGGGAAAAAAAAATGTACTCCACAAATACAGCCTGAAGAGAACAATAATAGGAAACGGGAAATAATGGATGTGCTTGCTGTAATTAGCAATGGTTCCTGGCACATGCTTATCAGCGCTAAGGGATCTGTGTGAAGTACTGCGTGGTGGCACATGCCTATAACTCCAGTGCGGGAGCAGGGGGATCAACTGCTCCAGGCCAGCCTAGATGACACAGTGAGATGCTGTCTCAAAAATAAATGAATAAATAGAAGTGTATTTGTGTGTGTGTGTGTGTGTGGGGGGGCAGGGTAGGAAGATGACTCAGCAGTTAGGAAGATGACTCAGCAGTTAAGAGCACACATTGCTCTTGCAGAGGACCTGAGCTTGATTCCCAGAACCCACATTGGGAGGCTCACTGAATCGGACACTGGTTTCTGGCTTCTGTGGATGCCTACAGTTTCATACTCATATATATAACTAAAAAGAAAATAAAAAGGGGGAAGGATCCAGCTCTACGGGTCACTGAGCTGTCCAGCAATTAGGTAGAAGGAATTCTTACCATCTCGGAAAAGTGGTCTGACAGGATGTGCAAAGTTGAGGGAACTCGAGGCTGAGAAACTGGGCGTGGGTACTGAGAGGAGACCTTGTAACCTGTCCATGGTCTAGGGTCATTGAATAAACACGGGCATAGCTCAGGGCACAGGATGGCAGCCCCAGCAGCATGAGCCTCAGGGAAGGGCTCCCGAGTCTCTGGCCCACCGAGGGCACACAGAAATCAAGCATAGTTACCTTCTGACTGGATAGGTCCTTCTTGAGTTGCTCCAGCTCCTCCTGCTGGCTTTGAATCTGCAGCTGCATTTCGGGGACTGGCTTAGTGAGACCTCCGCTGTTGCCTGATGATGTCGCCGTTCCCTCGAGCAAAGGATCACTACTGCTGTGGCGGTTTTTGTATGACCCAATTATATCTTTCAAGGGGCGCTTTCCTTTGTAAGGGTTCCGTCCAAATTCAAAGGGGAATCCTGAACTAGTGACTCCTATATTTAAAAATAAGAAGTTTTTTTTTTTTTTTAATTTTTTTTTATTTTGAGTGTGTCAAGCCTTCTGGTATTCTTATATTTTTGGTTGTGAGCCTAGCCTTTAACGGCTGAGCCATCTCTCCAGCCCACCTTCTGGTATTCTTACACATCATCCTGAGGGTTGTGGACTCACCAACCCATGCAGAAAGCAGGGCAGCTGGATGTGTCTCCTTGTCCCGCTTCACTGTACAGAAGCCCCGAGAGGTCTAAAGCAGCAGAGTCCTTGCTGGACCACTCTTTACAGAAGACTACAGCACGAGTATTGTGAAGACAGCTGAGGCACACCAGGCAAGCCCTGGCTTCTTACTTTTACTCATTTGTTTTTGGTTAAAAACAAAAACAAAATGGATGGTTTTAAAAAAAGTCTAAATACACTTTTTAAAGTGAGACTTTATGTGTAAGCTGACCCAAATAATTCAAATGTCTGCTCAAAAACACAAGCTTGAGGCACAAAAGTACTATGGCCTTTTGATTATTTAAAGCTAGGAGAGACAAAGGCATCGGTGGCTCCCTGGGGTCACGCAGAGACTGGAAGACTGGGTGGGCAGCAGCACCTGGCACCCAGGTGGCACTGGAGGCCTGGTGTGCCTGATATGTGACAGCTCACAGAGGCGGGTGCTTTCGGACTTGGGGCCTTGTTTGGATCTAGCATGTCTCCCAAAGGCCCATGTGTTAATGCCTTAAGCCAGCAGCTTGCTGGTACTGATGAAAGCTTAATATGAAGTCTTTTAGACAGTGGTACCCCGGGCTGCCTTCTCTGTTTTGCTTTCTGGCCACACAGTCCCACAATGATGCACTTCTACAGGCACAAAGCAATGGGTTCAGCTGGTCATAGACTAAAATCTCTACAACTGTGAACCAAACTAAACCATTTCTCTCCATACGATGGCTTCCCTCAGCTGCCTGTTACAGTAACGGGGATACAACTAATCTAACCGGTTCTCCAGAATCTACGTTCTCTTTCTTTTGAGTACATATCAAATTTCTGTAAATAAAGATGGTGTGTGTGTGTGTGTTTCTGAGACATGCAATCCTCCTGCTTCGACCTCCCTGGCCCCAGAACTACAGGTATATGACATAATGTCTGGCTTAATAAGTACAAAGTTTCTTCAGTCAGCACCTCTGTGATGCAGAGGCGTGACGTATCAAATCTCCCGGAGGAGGTTTGTAGCTGCCTGGACATCTATTTCTTGCAGCCCTTTACAAACCTTTAAGAATTATTGCCCACACCCCTATCACCATCCCCCTCCTATAACACAAGGGCCTATGCTTTATGCTTCTAGGGACTTGCCAGTCAAGAGGCTCCTCTACCCCTGCAGCAGAGAGAGCAACACGGCGCAGGCACACACACACCTTTACTCCCCTCAGGCATCGGCTTCTTCCTGTCTTCGGGTACCAGGGGCTCCTCCAGGTCCTTAGGAGGCGGGTCTAGAAGTTCCCACTCTTCATTGGTGTAAAACACGGTCCTGCGACTCTCACTGTGCCCTCTCCCAGGACGGAATGACGACATTGAATTTCTATTTAAAAACAAGAAAGGGCAAAGCAAAACACGGCTGTATATCGGACTGGTAAAAACGGAGATCTGATAATACCAAATGTTGGTGAAAATACAGAAAATGAGAAAATATGCATTGCCAGTATGAGTATACACTGATACTAGTATCTCAGGAAGTAGCAATGCAAAGTTAAATTCAAGAATTTCTTAAAAAACACCCCCCCTTGAAAAAACCTTATTAAAAAAAAAATCACACATTATGATTAACCAGACCCAAAGCCTATGCATCTCAGGGGACTTCTGTAAGTTACGTTAGCTATCCTGAAGCTGGGGTGCTTCACAATGGACTTTATACTTTCATCAGTGAATAGATTCCTATGAGAACTGCCTTTCTCAAGATGCCAGCATTCCTAAGAGACACCACAATACAGACTGCATTATCCATGTTAAAACCACTCCTTGCACTGATGGTTGCCTGACCGTCAGCAAGAATGTAAAGAGATTCAAGTGGGGAAATGTGACTATAAGAACTGGTTATATATAGAAAAAAATAAACTTGAATCTTATCTCACACCACACATACAAACTAATTCAAAATATACCATAGAGGCAGGTTGTTGTGGCATACTCCTCTGATCCCAGCACTTAGGAAGCCAGGCAGAAGGTTCCTAAGTTCCAGGCCAGCCTGGGCTATACAGTGAAATCCTATTTCAAATGAAAAACAAAACACGCCCCACCAAAACACAAAACTTCTAGAAGAAAACAAAGGAGAAAGTGCTTTTGACATTTAGACTTTCTTCCCCTTTAGTATGTATTTGCATGCCTATGTATGTGTATATGCATGCATATGTATGTGTGCACACATGCATGTCTAGGCCACAGGCCAACTTTAGGTATCTGCCTCAATCACACACTGCTCAGCTTATGTTTTGAGACAGGGTTTCTCTCTGAACCCAAGGCTTACCTACTTTGCTAGGCTAGGCAATGAACTGCAAAGATCAGCCTCTCTCCAGCTCCCCAGTGCTGGGATTACAGACACATATCTAGCTTTTTACACGGGTCCCTTGGGTTCAAACTCAAGTCAAGTTTACTTCCTCACTACGCCATCTCCATAGTTCCACATTAGACAGACTTTCTAAAGAGAACTTGAAAAGTACAATCTATAAGACAAGATGAGAAAAACTGAGTTTATAAAAACCTTTCTCCTTTGGAAAATATTTGCAAAATATGTACCTGACAAAAGGCTCATATTCAGGATATTTAAGAATGCTTAAAGTTCAATAAGATGAATAAACAGCTCAATTTAAAAATGATCAAGAGACGAGAAAAGTAAATTTTAAAAAAAGGAAGAAAGAAAAAAGAAAAATACACGCAGTTTTCTAACTTGTAAAATTGAACTTAAGATTTTCTTTTAACAACCTTTACTACCGTTCCAAAGCAATACACATTCACTGCAAACCATAGCCAGAAGCTTGATTTTTCCTGGGCTAGTGATGTGCAGAGAGACACGGAGCCGGGATTAACTTCCAGTGAGCCGTGCTGCAGTAAGTGTGAACTGAACAACAGGTCCTCTACAGAGTGCATGAAGCTAAGCCATGTATATAAAATGCACGTTTGCCTTTCAGTTTTTTCAATTTATGTTTGGGTTTGGTAGGACATACTCCTACCATGTAACCCATCCTAAGCTGAGGGGCAGCTGTCTAGGAGTGGTTAGTAAGATAACATCAAGGTTGAAGAGGTGGCTCATCGAATAACATCACCTGCTGCTCTTGCAGAAGACCCCAGTTTGGTTCCCAGCACACACATGGCAGCTTGCCACCATTTATAACTCTTAGTTCCAGGCACCCAACCACTAGGCACGCATGTGGTACACTGATCTACATGCAGGCAAAACACACACATAAAAATAACATATAAATATACTTTAAAAAGCATCACTAGTTATACATTAGTTAAAAATGCATCCCACCTCCAACAGCTAAAGTTAAACAGCAGGTAACGGGCCAGCGTTTGGGAGGGTGTGGAGCACCTGGAACTGGCCAGTAGTGTGCTGGACACGTGAAAAGGAGCAGTCACTTGACGAGTTATGTCAAGTCAATGATGAATACAACAGGTAGAGGCCACAAGAGCTCATTTACTTTAAATTCTTACAAAAGCACAGCTATAGTTCAAGAAAGCAGCCTGGAGGTTGCCCGAGGCCAGAGATTAAGGGAGGGCTGAGGAGGAAACATGCATTCTCTGTCTCTCTGTCTCTCTCTCTCTCCCTCCCATCTGAAATAGGGTCTCACTACGTAGCCCTTGCTGGCCCAGAACTGCATAGATAAACCAAACTGGCTTCAACTGTACTGAGATTTGCATGCCTCTGCCTCCCAAATGCTAGGATTACAGGCCTGTGCCCTGACACGCAGCAATACATTTTGATTATAGAGGTGTTTCTATGGGGTGTAATTTTCTAACATTCCTCAGCCTGTACACCTAAAGTAACTGAGTCTAACAGGCCACACCTCAATATGGCTGCTAAACCAGGAGAGAAAGCCGTGCATCTCTGGTGTTTCCTGAAGCAGACTGAAGGTGAGAAGGGAAACTAGAGAGGCTCCAGTTTGAACGAGTCAGATGGCACTGTTGTATGAAGTAGCTACATCTCAGTACTTTATTTTTGGTGTGTGTTGTTATGTGTGTGTGTGTACACACATATATGCAATGGTGGTCTCTTGTGCATGTATCTGTGAAGACCAGATGTCAGGATCAAGGGTTTCTCTATTGCTCTCTGATTATTTTCTTTTATTCTTTCTTTCTTTCTTTCTTTCTTTCTTTCTTTCTTTCTTTCTTTCTTTCTTTCTTTCTTTCTTTCTTTCTGCTAGAGAGATGGCTCAGTGGTTACGAGCATCAGCTGCTCTTGCAGAGGACGTGGGTATAATTCTAACACACACCCACTGGCTGCTCCTGACTGCCTGTAACTCCAGTTCTAGGAGAGATGATGCCCTCTTCTTGTCTTCGTGGCACCAGGCAAACATGCAGTACACAGACATACATAGACCCAGAAGAGGCATGCTCATAAAATAAGCATTTTGCATATTTACTGGGAAGAGGAGGGAGGAGGGAGGAGGGAGGAGGGATGTGTACCATGGTGTATGTGGGGAGGAGGCTAGAGGACAGTTTTCCAGCTCTCAGGTAATCAGAGTTGGTGGTGGACGCATCTGTCTGCTCAGCGTTATCTCACCAGCCTTTTCCACTTTATTTTTAATAAAAGGTTTCGCTGAACCTAGCACTCACTGTGTTCGCTAGTTTGGTTGGCCAGAAAGCTTTTAGGTGCCCCTCCCCAGGCCTTGGGCTACAGATGTGGACCCAAATCCTTGGCTTTCATATGGATACTGGGGATCCAAAATCAAGTCCTCGTGCTTAAGCAGCAAGTGCTTTATTCATTGAATCATCAAGTCCTGTAACATTTGTGGTTTATATAGCTTTGGTTATCATGGAACTCCCTCTGTAGACCAGGCTGGCCCAACCTCAGAGATTTGCCTGCCTCTACTTCCCAATATTTGTGATTTTAAAAGCATGGTTTACTCCCCTGTATTTGAATTTTACTAAAGTAATTTAAAGTTTTAGAGGAACAAAGAGAACTTATATAGCACACATAGGTTCTCATCCTGCTGGTAAAAAAATGTGACTTTGTGTCCCTAGAACAGGTGACTACACTTGTCTAAGACCTGGCAGCTGTTTCCTGAGTACTGAGACCACAGATGGCACACAAGAGTAAGCATGTCCCATGGTTCTCACAGCCTAGTGTCTTCTGGTGCCTGGCTCTGGGCAGAGTGGCCTTGTCAACAGCCAGGGGAACCTAAGAGAGCATGCTAATATCATAGTCAATTCTGGTTTCACACATCTCAAAACTGTGGAGAGTTGTGATTTCAAAATAGTTGCTCTGGAAGAAAAGGAAGTCTCACAAATGCTTCATCTACCCCTGCACATCCCTAGCACCTGTGAGTCCGCCCACAGTTCTAGGGACATTTCCCCTGCCCAGAGCTCCGGTGTCCTGCCTTCCTGACATGTTTCAGGAGTTAAAATCTCCTTGCCATCTGGCATGGCTTCAAAATGTGCTCTTGTTCTTTCCCTCCAGAATGGTGTGTGGAACGCACTACCAGTGAGGAGCGTGCTCAGGGGGAGTGAGCTCAGCCTGCCACTCCCGTTCTTAGTGTCAATAACAACAACAACAACAACAACAAAGGAGAAACCAGAAGACCCAAACTTAGCCCAGGCAGGAAGAAAGGCAGTTCCAGTAACTAACTTCCATGCCATCTGCTTTCTCTAGCAGGGTTGTTTTCCAGGCTGTTGCAAGCCCCTGCAGTTGAAGGACAGCTGAGGGACAGCCTAGGGTGCTGTGACAACTGCCAAGGCTTGGGTAATGGAGAAGTGAGATTGGCTTCAAAGTGAACTCCCTTTCAGCTCAAGTATTATTTAATCAAGCCCTGGGTGAGTGTGTTCTTGGCAGAACCCAATTCTTGATTGTGCAACACACTGTGCCACATGGAGCACACTTTCCTAAATAAATAAATAAATAAATAAATAAATAAATTTAAATGAATTCAAATAACAGTAATTTTATACTCAAATGCCCACTGTGATCTCGATGAGCAAGTGGACATTGGGAGTTGAGAGAAGTGTTTGGAAATGTCTTATCAAATTTCTCCAGAGCCTTTAATTTCATAAGCAGCCTGCACAGTGTGGCTACATTGTGGCCAGCACCCCAACTCTTCAGTGGTGAGAGGCTGCGCTAGGGCTAGGGTGAGTTTGGATTGACAGAGGGCTGGGGGCGGCAGGGGAGTAGGCTAGCCCAGAGGTAGCACTCAGCTCCCTTCCCTCGGTCATGGTCAGAGAAACCAAACAGGATGTAGCATCTCAGTGACACCTTCCTCCACGAAGGTGACTCAGCTTGACCCCCTCTGAAGTGATGAGCGGACACCCACAGCTAGGGGACAGGTTAAATAAACCAGGGCACAGCTATGCAAATGAACTCTGTGGACCAGCCCCAACAGAGCTACTGAGTTAGGGTGTTCCAGACAATACAGTGCCTCAGCTCTGGGGATCATGAAGCCGTCCATCATCCACATCCTGTTGCTGCCTCACCTCACCTCACCTCATGCTGCAGCTGAGAGCATGGCTCTGGTGAAAGTGGGCCTCATGACTTGTTGGACACAGAGAAGCATGTCCAGGGGACAGGTCCGGTGGACGCTAAGGCACCGAGACAGTGTGCTCTGCAGGGTCTCTTAACAGGCAGGGAGAATCTCAGGGTGCTTACATATACGAATTCATTTCTAGTAGCTACCTCTTGAGTATGGACTTAAAGAGGCTTCACTTTTTGGCCGAGCTCCTCAGCATGAGCAGGCTTCTCTCTTTACTAGCACGCCTGCCTTTCACCATCAAGTGGAAACACCACTAAGGAAAAGGACAGGCTGAATGGAGCTGGTGGGCGGCAGCACTCAAGCCAGGTGGCTCTGGGTGAGTGTGCACAGTGTCTAAGAGGAGATGGGAGGGGGTAGGGGGAGCGCGTGCCATCCAAGGGAAAGCCGCCTGTGGTGGGATAAATAATGCCCACTGCCCACGATGTGCACATCTGAATCCCAGGAGAGGAACTCTGCTGTTGTGACCACACGAAGGATCTTGAGTTGGGGAGGTCATGCCAGGCTATCTGACGCAATGGGAAAAGCTATCTTTCTCGTCATCGTCATCGGAAAGGTTACTGGAAAGGCTAAGAGCAGAATGAGTTGATCCAGGACACCGAGAACTTGGCTCCAGCAATAAGAAGATCCAGCAGTACCAACAGAAGAGGCCAGTTGCTCCCCCTCCTATAGCTCGCAACTCGAAACAGGATATGAGACTTGGGTTAGTTGGTTGATGACCTTGGATAAGGCACAGAAGGACACTCTCTCGGCTGGGTTTCCAATACTGAGTCAGATGTCATCCTAGGCATGGTTAAGGTCTTCCAGTCTGCAAGCCATGATTTCTCTAAAGCTAAAGTGGTCCTGATAATGAACAGGTCCCTGGAAGTGCATGGTTCTAGCCATGATGGCAGGAAGTGCTAGGTATAAACAACCTGTGCTTAGGAAAGACATCGGCAGCAACACACACACACACACACATACACAGACAGAGCCTGACCAACATCTTCCACCCCCTTCCCCATGTTTCCCCTCCAGAAGGCCCAGTTCTGAAAACATCCACGAGACAGCCACGTGACTACAAGCCTCATATGTCTTGGCAAAGGCTGAGCTATGCATTAAAACAAGGCAAATATAAACAAGTACCGCCCAGCCACAGATATGAATGACTTCCCCAAATGCACCAGATATCTGGGCACTGGCTTGGGCTATGGTGGCCTTCTCTTTGAAATGGGGCTCTGAAAGAGATATGAGTCACCACCAGGCATAGCTCTAGATGACAAAACCAGTGGATTCCTGGGAATCTCAGTCACACACACAAGTGACGTTGCTACCAGGCTGGGGGGCAGGGGTGGGGGTCAGGAGAAAAGCAGAAACGAAGGACCAGGAAACAGCTAGCAGCAGAACCAGAAGACCCAGCAGACAGAACCTGTATCAATGCCTGTAGTACTTCATCCTCTAGGCACCGCTAGCTGAGCACTAGTGATCAGCCAGACTCTGAGGCAGTGGCTATTTGTACATGCCACCTGGAATTTCACACGAGGTCTAGCTCTTTACCTGGTGTGATCTGGATGGCGGGGAAGGTTAAAAACGACAGAGTCATTAAAACGTGAAACTTAAGTAAAAGTAACTACACCTCCAAAAGAGGTGCCTAAGCAGGAGTAAGTGGGCCTGGCAGGCAGGACCACTGGCTGGAGTCTGCCTTGCTGGGATAAACCACACTTGTACGATGTCCACCTGGCTTTTCTAATTCTGTTTCGCTGCTGCTGCTCTGAATGGAATAAGGGCATACACTTACAATGTAAGCCTAGAATGTCACAGGCTTTTAACAAGTTTTTTTCCTGATTCCTCATGACCACGTCACCTACTTTCTCTCAACAGTATTTTAGTGGCATGGCCTCTTTTATCAGTTTCCCCTCTATGTATCTAACACATTTTTAATGGAAAATAAATCTCTTCTACCTTAAGGAAAACGAAATGTTTCAATCATATGATATATGACCAGTTACAATGGCATCTGTGGCTGTATGAAGGGGAATGTCCCCTGGACATTTGACTACTGGTTACCCAGAGGGTGGAACTCTTTGGGAAGGTTTAGGAGGTGTTGCCTTGTTGGAAGAGGTGGGTCATTGGGCTTTGACGTTTCAAAAACCCAGGTCATTTCCAGTTAACTCTCTCTGCTTCCTACGTGTGGATAAGGATGTAAGCTCTCAGCTACTGAACCAGCGCCATGGGGACTCTAATCCTTTCCAACCTTAACCCCTGAATCAAACACTTTCTTTTATAAGTTGCCTGGGTCATGGTACTCTATCACGACAACTGAACTAAGTCACTAAGACAGCTATCAGTTAATTAGACTTTGTAAATTTCTAGCTCAGCAGTAGGAGTAGGACCCTCAAGTCTTGTACAACAGTGTGAAATTTAAACTCAGTTCATCAAGGGAGTCTCATAGAGGACCCCAACTGAACTGGTGAATTCAATAAATGCACAAACACATGGTTATCTCCAATCCTGACCACAATCAATTTAGTACTCGTTTGAATCCTAAACAAAAATATTTGAGCTGTTCCTTTTAAGGAAAAATGGCTTTACTATTTCTACAGTTATTAAGTTCTCTCTCTGTTAGGGTTGTAGCTCAGAAGGTACAAGCTTGCTTAGCGTGTTGCAATCCCTGGAAACATTTAAAAAAGGTTCTCTATCCACTCAGATCATTTTGTTGTAACCTTCCTAAAATGTGCCCACAAGAAAAAAGAAATATGCCCTCTTCCCCTGGGCGTATTAACTTTTCCTTATCTAGTCCATCTCATGAGGTATGCACGATTACTTACAAATGAGATCTGGAAGCAGAGAATGGTGTGTGACTTGCTTGAGGCAGCTGCCTATGAAATGGCATAGCTGAGAATCCTCCCTGGGAGTCTGCCTCTAACACCATGCAGCGCCATGACAGAGGAGCCGGTGTTGCTCCTGCTGACAGTACCTCCAAACTTACTCGGAGAATTGTCATGAACAAAGGTGACATGTGTTCTCTTTTCCATGTGGAGACACTCTGAGCTCTGGGAAACGGGAAGTACCTAATTCTGTAGGCCTGATTCCACCTCAGTCCTCTGTCTACTCTGAGGGCAGATGGGGCTGTACAAGACCAACCCCCTGGCTAACTAACAGCCCTCCACGTGCATTCTTGTTGTTTTACTGAGACCCTGTCTTGCCAGGAAACCCAGGCTAGCCACTGCAGAATCATGCCCAGCTCTGGTATGTTCTTATGTTGGAGAATGAAAGGAGACGAAGTCCTCAGTGGAGGAACCTGGGCTGCCTTTCAGTTCGGTCACACACTTCTGTAACACAGCCTTGAGACAGTTGCTCTAATTCTCTAAGCCTCAGCTTTTTAACATGAAAAATGAAGTAAGAGTCTCTGCGGTTTCCTGACGTTTTTGAGGAGCACAGAACTCTTTCTTTACTAAGAAGCACGATATGGTGTTGGGCCTGGGGGAGGCAGCCTTTCCCTTGCCTCCTCTCCCCTCTTCCCCTGGGCACTGGGAGACACTGTGTGTGGCCTCCTGTCAGATCAGTCAGATGTTCGCGAGTCAAGTGGGACTCCATGAGATAGACGAGAGAGGGCCTCTGCCAATACGTGGTGAGCACAGGCTCACAGATGAAGAGGAAGGAAGCAAATGACCAGAATGCAGAGGCTCAGAGACTGAGAATGCTGGGAAACAGCTACTCAAGGGACAGACTAGAGTCACACTGCTGACTCAAGTGTCAAAGGAAGAGCCTTGGAACAGCTGCTACCCATGACTCTCTGATGCAGGGTGAGGATGTGGTCAGCGGGAAGAGGGGAAGAACGTGGATAGAACGGAGCAGAGCAGGACCAGGGGCTGGGGCAGGACCACTGCCCAGGCCAGAGGCAGAGTGGATAGGCACCATAGTATCTCTTTCACAAGTGTTGGTCTTCTGAGATCTGGAGACCCCTGCCACATTCTACTCAGTTCCAATACAAAGTTATGTCTGAAGAACTGAAAACACACACAAAAATGACTTTATTACATTCAACCAAACACAAAGGCTTACATAAAAAGAACTATGGGGAAGGCACTTGCTAAAACTGTCTTTTTAGATGGTGGCTTCTACGACACTGATCACCCAGGAGGACTGCTGGAGCATGGCTGTCTGACAGCACACTGGTCATGACGTGGGTCTTACAGTAGAGCAGAAAGCTTTCAGCTGTCCTAAAACTGCAGCGTGCAAACCTTCCTACCAACTCCCACGTCTAACTTAAGTTTTCTAAGATTCTGTGGCCACCAAGTGTATTGCTGTGAACTTCGACGAATCACCTCCATTTAAGTAATACATACAACTCAATAACTAAAAAAAGAAAAACAATGTGATTTAAAATAGGCAAAGAATCTGAAAAGATCCAACATAATGCTGCTTATGTTGGTAGTCATCGAGGAAACTCAAACCAATCCCAAAATGAGACACCAGCCGATTCACACTAGGAGGATGGCTGAGATTTAAAAAGGTGACAACTGGGGCTGGGGAGATGGATCAGTAGGGAAGAATGCTTTCTAGGCAAGCACGAGCACTTGAGAACCCACCAAACAAACAAACAAACAAACAAACAGGCAGGTGTGCTCCTGCACACCCCTTGTGTGTGTCCTTAACACTGTGTGCGTGAATGCAGGAAGCTCATGAGGACTGTTTGCATTTGTGTAAATCCAGGAGGATCACTAGGACTCATGTGTGTGTGCGAGTGTGAGTATCCAGGAGGACCACGATGACTTGCTGGATCCCATCCTAGCTCTGGGTCCAGAGATCTAGCTCAAGAGAATAAGGCAAAGGATATAGCAGAGGCTCTGATGTTCACATATGGGTGCAGAGATGTACACGCATGGGGGGCACATGCTACACATACATAAAGAGAACTCTCATATGCGGCTGACACAGTATGTCAGACAGAATAACTGGGCCAGCCTGGCGGTTTCTCACACTCACTATGGGTCTGGCAATGGTAGGTACTTAGCTAACAGAAACAAAACTGTGTGTCCACACAAAAACTTGCACATAGGGTTTGTAGGAACACTAATTGCAACAGTGAACAAGTAGAGGGACTGGAGAGATGGCTAAGTAGTTAAGAGCATTTATATGCTCTTGCAGAGGACCTGGGTCTGGTTCCCAACTCCCACATGTCAGTTTGCAACCACCAGTAACTCTAGTTCCAGGGAATTGGATGGCCTTTCTGGCCTCCAAGGGTTCTTGCATGTGGTACACATTAAACTCACACAAGCACACAGGCATATATACACATTTACAAAAAAATGAGAAATGAAATCAACTCATGTTCACCAACTAATGAACAATACCTAAGCAAAATAACCAAAACATAGCTTATTCATGTCATAGTTTCAGCTGTCAATCTAGAAGAGACTGATAATCTGGGAAGAGAGACCTAATGAGAGAGTGCCAAGATTAGCTTGGACTTGGACAAATCTGTGCAGGACTGTCTTGATTACATTAATAGATGTTGGAAGAGCTGTTTGGGTCTTGGGCTATATATGAGAAGGAAAATGAGCTGCATACAATACACATGCATTCCTTCTGTTTGCTCTTGTCTGAGGATTTGCCTAGCTATTTCAGGATCTTGACACCCTGACTTCCCCACAATTATGGAGTATAACCTGGAATTGTAAGCTGAATAAAATTGCTTCTGTCATCATGGCGGCACTAAACCATAAAGGAAACGAGATACTTATATTCCACTACCTTGATAAATCTTGAAAACATTATGCAAAGTGAAGAAAGTCACACAATATATTGTGCAATTCGGCTTACATGAAAGGTTCAGAATAAACAAATCCGACACAGATAGAAAGTGGATTTGCCTAAGACTGAGGTGGGGAGAGAGGGAAGAATGTAAGAGAGGCAGGAAAGGATTGTATAAAAGCTGTCTGTTGGGGATGATGAAAATGTTCTAAAATTGAGTCAGCCCACACATGTCTATAATCCCAGATTCAGGAAGCTGAGAAAGGAGGAGAGTTGCAAGTTCAAGACTAGCCTTGGACATTTAGCAAAACTATAGCTAAGAACAAACAAACAAACACCCAAACAACAAAATGTTCTAAAATTGATTGTATAACTCTAGATATATGAAAAAACCACCAAATTCTATATTGTAAATGGGTGAATTATATCTCAACAAGGCCTTTTTAAAAAACACATAAAACAGACAAAAACTCTATCCTCACTGGTCCACACAGGGTCGGAGAACAGAACCCCACAGCAGAGCCTATGGACCAGCCCTGAGATTTAGAAAGAGGGTGAGGCTGGAAGGACAAGCCCAGTCCTGCATCTGGAAGCCTCGTCATCCCAGACACATACATCCCCCTTCAGTTTCAGTCTCTGTAGTATGTCAGCCATCTGATCTACTGAATAGAGTCAGGTGATCAGATGAAACCATGTGATGATACTTGGCCTGGCACCAGAAACAGCACAGGCATACTGTTTACAGTTTTAAAAAATGACCTGTGTCAAAGTGTGCAGCAAAGCACAAAGACCCTTCTTCATAAATGTAAAGTGGCTTTATAATGTCACATAGAAACATATAACCCACATTATAACTCATTATCAGAGAGAATCCATCTTCGCCAGCATCTGCTACTTCCCACAGACTCACTTGAGCTCATTTCCCCACTGCTTCAGAGAGTAAAAGTTGATGGGATTCGGATGCCCGGGAGCTGGCTGATGAGCAGCCCGGTCTCCCACCAGCTCTCCAGGGGCAGCTTCCACAGCGAGCACAGTTCTGGCTTTTTCTGCAGAAGGATTTGGGTGCTGGGAAATTATATCTGAAAGAAAGGTAAATAATTGTCAGTTAACCCAAACTTTCACAGGAAACCTGTCATCCCAGATAAAACACTGACTTAGCATTCTACATAAAAATATCAGCCACATGTGTAAGAGCACATTTTGATGTCTACTATGTAAAAAAGAACTGGTCCTTGAGTAGCTTTTGTGCCCATGAGCTCTCTTCATCTAAAGCAGAGCCATGCCTCTCTGAGTAGGGTTATGTGCTTCAAGGAGACCACACATCGACTGTGCTGGTCCAGGCAGAGAAAAGGCTAGACTTTCCCTCTAGTCTTGTAGATCAGCAACTGTGTGATAAGGAATCGTCTCCAGGATTAAGCTGCGATTTGAACGCAGTAAAGCCAGGATCAGCTTTGTATACTCTTCCCCTAGGAAATGGAAAGATTAGACATACGCATGTTTTCTAGCAGCCATAAATGGTGACAGTGAGGAAATACGGTTTCTCACAGTACAGGAGCCCAGCAAACTCACAGGCAAAAGCACAGACACCCAAAGCTTGTCTTCAAAATGTAAGCGTTGGCTCAGTAATTAGCAGCACTGGATGCTCTCAGCACCTACATCCATCTAGAACTCCAGGTCCAGGGGATGCGATGCCCTCGTCTGGCCTCCAAGGGTACTGCAGTCATGTGGAGCACTTATCAATGAACCACACACATTCAGCCAAACATTCATACACACAAATAAAATAAACCCTCCTTTAAAAAAAAAAATGTAACCTCTGGGAATATATTCCAGCTTGAAATAATGTGATGCCCAAGATTTACTTGAAAATAACAATATTTATAGCTCAAATAATATTTGTTTCAAATAACATGTTAAATTGTTTTAAAACTAGAAAGGCAGGTAGTGGTAGGAAATAAAAATGTCATATTAAAAGTAGTAACTGATGAAGCCATCTAATAAACATTTTGCATCATGTTTAAAGAAACAACTATGACAATCCAAATATTTTGTATTTTTCTCAGTTGGCAATGTTCTGAGAACAAGCGATGTTTGTAAACAGAACTTCATGTTATTCGATAATAATCAACTTTATCTACATGTCTTTTAAATAAAGTATTCACAATATTAATGTGAAAACACAATTAGAATAGAACTGTTAACCTCTGACATCCAAGAAGAAAATTAATTTCTAATAGGTCAGGCATACCCCAGGGCTGGTCTCCACAAAAGACTAGTCAAGACAGCAGTGCCCAAGAACCCTAGGCAGCAATGACTCTTGGAGACAGATGTCCTAGCTGGGGATGCCTTCTCACTTTGCAGGTAGCTCACCAACCTGACTTCCATGTCAGTGGGAAAGACTCCAAGAATGCCCTGTGAAAGCACTGGATTGTGACAGGAATGGGGGGCTGCTGCCGGGGACCTACACACAGCTCAGGGACACGCTGTCAGTCTTAAGCACTGGGAGCTGAGGAATAGCACCAACGGCACAGAGCTGCTACCCTAAAGAAGAATTCTTTAAGGAAGGCCAGGAACCAGTCACCACAGAACACAGAAAGTCCTGGTAGCCAGACCCCTGCTCTGTGTTCGTGGGTTCCAGAAACAGCCTGGGAACCACTGGATGGAGAGAAGGGTAAGTATAGTGGTTGCTCTCTTCACTGAAATGTTGGGGTCCCCTTTGAGATTTCATTTGGAGGGGGGGATCTCATAAGCAAAAGGAAAAAAAAATACAGACATCACTAATTCAGCCCAATCTCTAGCTACTGTGTCAGAACACTGAAACCCTGAGCTAGGCATAAGAGTCAGCCCAATCTCTAGCTACTGTGTCAGAACACTGAAACCCTGAGCTTGGCAGTAACTCACACGGCTAGGAAGCAGAGAAGACTGTTCAGAACCTGACAGCCTGAATACAGCCATCACTCACCATCTGTGAGTACTCGGGCTAGCTCACAGGCACACTGAGATCTACTCTCTACTTCAGAGAAAGGCCGCGCTGTTCCACACACTTCCTGAAGGCTGGTCTCTTGCAGACCCAGCTTGAGTAAGAGCATGGCAGTTCTAAGCTTGGCCAGGAAATGAGCCCCAACTGTACCCATTGCTACACAGTCAGTCGGTGCAGTGCTCTTTCCTGTGTGGGCTGGCAGCAAGGTTGGAAGGCCACTCAAGAGCAGGGGGTGTCACTATCAGATGTAGCAAGCTACCTATTACCATAAAAACTCATAGTCCACCCAGGAAAGACTTTAGAGAGGCTGGAGGGTGTGGGTCAGAAAGGGTCTTCAGAGAGACCATGGGAGACCACACTGCAGAGATGATTTCTACTGGGGTCTTGAGTAGAAATGACCTTTAGAAGTCACAACTTTGTTTGAAAAAGAAGCAGCTTCCTGGCTGAGTTTGCCTGCCTGCCTGCCTGCCTGCCTGCCTGCCTGCCTGCCTGCCTGCCTGCCTGCCTGCCTGCCTGCCTGCCTGCCTGCCTGCCTGCCTATCTATCTATCTATCTATCTATCTATCTATCTATCTATCTATCTATCTATCTATCTACCTACCTACCTATCTATCATCCATCCATCCACCCATCCATATATCTGTGTTTACTATCAATCAATCAATCAATCAATTAATCAATCAACCTACCTACCTACCTACCTACCTACCTACCTACCTATCTATCTGTGTTTGAGTACTGTCTGTCTTTCTGTCTGTCTGTCTGCCTGCCTGCCTGAGTACTTTGTCCACATATGTATGTTTACTACGTATATGCCTGATACCCATGGAGGTTAGAAAAGGGTGTCAGATCCCTTGGAACTGAAATTATGGATGGCTGTGAACCATCATGTGGGTCCTAGGAACTGAACTCAGATCCTCTGGAAGAGCAGCGAGTGTTCTTAACCACTGAGCCATCTCTCCAGCCCTGAGTATATTCTTATGGTTATTACAGTGTCAGTTTGGCTTTGCTAGAAACCTCAGCAGACAGCAAGTGCATGCATGCCCCAGAAAAGTCCCATGGAACTTTTCAACACTGAGCCAGCTGCCCCACTCCAGCGCTGGAGAGCGAGGAACTGGCATCAGCTAAGTAGGCAGGGGACGATCAGATATACTCCATCAGGATTAGGCTCTTGTGCTTGCTAGGCTGGTACTCCACCACAGAGCCACAATCCCAGCCTTCAAAAGGCTTTTAAAATCAAACTGAGTTTCAATCTAGATTGTGTAGGAGTGAATAGTCAGAAGGAATAGGGATATCTTCATGAAGCTAGAATTCCCATAGAGAGACAAGAAGCCACAGGGTTCTGAGAGCCCCTAGGGTGGCCCAGCCTATGCACCTAAATTAAGGCTCGCCTATCTGTCCATGATCCCCACCAAGAACACAGCCTGAGACCTGATTCGCTAATAGCATAGCTAACACTTAGCTGCAGAAAGACTCAAATGAAATGGGTAACATGTCTGGCTGAATGGCTAATCATAGGAAATTGCTACGTGGCAAGAATGGCTTCCTGTGGGTTGAGGAAATGATGCAGGAGGTGGCTGAGGTCTCCACAGTTCTCACTGGGTTCACACTCATGGCTCCTCCTGACCTCCCTCTTTCCTGCCATTTCCTGGTAAGTTCCCTGAATTACATCAGACTCATCTTGCCTCTCTTCTCTCCCATTCCTCCCTGCTCTTCAGCAATCTCAGCCCCAGCTGCCATCTCTAGTCAGCCTCTAGGGGCCAAACCCTGGCCAGTTCTGGGCAGTTTCCTTTCAGAGGCTTCTTCACACATCTCTGCTATGTCCTCTTGACCACACCCTGACTTCCACAGAACCTCACTCTGAGAACATCTTGTTTCCTAAATAGGATGCTGAGATGCAGTGAGTTACGGTGATACAAGCCTCTCAGAGACAACACTGCTGATTACCATGGTGCATATGTAAAACACCGCATGGTATCGAGTAGTACTTCACAAACAGGGTAACACAGACACACAAGTGTGATCGTTGCACAAGACTGTGGCACCAGAGGGTGATGAGTGACTGTGGTGCTAGAGCCAGCTCTGTGCTCCGCCCACATGCCTCCATGCAGCCCTAAGGCCTAGGGCAGTGGTTCTCAACCTGTGGGTCGAAACCCCTTTGGTGGTGGTAGGGGTCAATCGACCCTTTCACAGGGGTTGCATATCAGATACTCTGCATATCAGATATTTACATTATGATTCAGAATAGTAGCAAAGTTACAGTTATGGAGTAGCTAAGAAAATAACTTTAGGGCTGCGGTCACCACAACACATGGCAGTGTATTTAAGGGTCACACCATTAGGAAGGTTGAAGACCACTGGCCTAGAAGGACCTCTGCCTATGCCACTGAATCCCTGCTCTCATACAGAACTGCAGAAGGTATGACAGTTACAGGAGGTGATGCAGAGGAAATGTGTGGTCTGTTTTCACAATACTGTCTTCTTAAGAAATACCATTCACATACAGGCAATCAGCCCACTACCACCCAAGCTTGAGATAGTCTCCTGCCCCTGGACTAACTCACACGGCAGGAAGCAGAGAGGACATGCCTGGCTCTCGGGAAGCCTCACCAACAGCCAGGTCTTACTATCTCTGCTCTTTCTCTAAAGGCCTTGTGGAGAATAAAGTGAACAAGTGGACTGGACACCCACCCTGAATTCACTTTCAGTGTGGATTCTCAAATACTATGAGAACTTGCAGGCACACCCTTGTTTCTTAGTGGATATGAAGGTCTCTATATGTAGGCAGTTGATTTGTATCTTTCCAAGTAATAATCTGAAGCTAGGTCCTTGTCCAACCCAATCCAGCAGACAATGGGGAATGGTGTTTGAGAGGCCAAGCTGTGAAGGGATAACAGACAAAACACAAAGAGGCACAAAGTCACCCCACTCTCTGATGCCTGATTGAAAAACTGAAAAAAAAAAAAAAAAAGCATATGGGTAACAGTCTCTTACTCTAAAGGCACGAAATACTACAGAAGCATATGCAATCACGTGACAGTGCCGGCCCACTACCAGCTATTCAGCCCAGCTTAAGAGTAAGGCTCTGATGGCCATGTGCTCAGCTCAAACACTCAGCTCCCCATATTCCCTTCTAGATATCTGCTGTGGCCAGAAGGAACTGCCATGGGAGAGTCACTGCTAAGGAGAAGCTGAACGTTTCTGTGAAGGTACCCTCATGTGACATGAGGGCCACCCCAGAGACAGTGAGCATGAATCAGAACTCTAGTTCTAAGAATGGGACAATAGACGTGGCCAAGGAGTCAGTGCTCTAGCTTTGAACTGCCCATGAGTGAGAAAAATAATGTTGTTTTTGTTAATCCAGCTTCCTATCTAATGTAGTGAAACACAATCCTCACCCATTCAAAATCACAATATCAGATGAGTGAGTGAAGGAGTGCGTGCGTATGTGTGTGTAGTGTGTGTGTGTATCTCTACTCTTAGCAATGGGCTTTCCCTTTCAATCCTTGTGATGTGGAGGGTGGACACACTTTGTTTTCACGGCACGGTGTGCACTCCTGTAGTAGTGGATAAGTGACCTGCTCAGTGACAATCAGTAAACATCAGAGTCAAGACTTGGAGCCAGGTCCACAAGTCTCCGGACAGAATCACCTTCTGAGTCAGAACTTGGCTTTCCCTGCATCTATCTTTCTCTCTCCACCCTGACTTCAGGTGCCTGGAGGGTCATGAATGGGTGGACACACCGGCTATAAACGTACATGTTTGGCAGGGAGAGATGACTGGGCGACCAGGAGTCAAAAGCATGTTTTATTTTTCATGCAAACCAGTGCTATGAAAAAAACGGTCACCTTTCAGTCAAGCTAGTCTTAGCCCAGTTAGGCTAAAGCGGGCCGGTAACTACAGCACAGCTACAAACAATTACAGGACACTACTACAGAACCACAATATTTATCTTTTAACCAGTTCCTCCCCACTGAGGATGAAATGAAAGGGTCTGAAATGCAGACTTCTCTTTAGCAAACAGTTTATGTGTGCAATCCATTGTGTATATGCCATGTGTGTCCTGCTGCTCCCAGAGACCAGAAGTGGGCGTGCATCTCACAGAACTGGACTGCAGGCAGTTGGGAGCCAGCTTACATGGGTGCTGGGAACCACACCGAGATCCTCTAAAAGAGCAACAAGCATTCCGAACTTCTGAGCCATCTCGCTAGTCCCTGGTCTTCTTGACTTTCTACTTCAGAATTTTACATTTTCTGCCTTTAGATAAAGATCTCAAATGTTAAGGCCAGCCAGCAGGCTCTCCCAGCCCATTCCAGGATTGGCTTGGCAGGCCCTAAGCATCGTGTCCTTAGAGAGGCCCCCAACAACGCCAATGCTGAGCTCAGCCCACGCAAGGGCCCAGGCTGCCCTGCATTTGCCCTGACACTTCTTGCTTTTCTCTGCACAAACATTCCGGCTGACAGGAACACTTGAGGGGAGAAACTGGCAACAACTTCAGGCACCTGCTGAACGAGCAAACAGCACAGCATAGACTCTAAGCACCCAGAGCTGGGATCCCCAAACCAGAGAACGAACAGATGACTCTTCTCCCTCCCCCCACCTAACCTTGGGTTTGCAAGGAGACAGGACAGACATGACAGAGGGAAGCCAAGACCGGGTGCTACCTCTGTGGCCACCTTTCAGCAGCACACCCGAGTCCTTGCTGGAGAGGAGTGAAGCCAGTAGCATGGAGGCTGGCCATGCCCTCCAGTTTCTTCCTCAGGTTCTGAGTGACCCTGGCACTGAGGGAGAGCTTCTAGTCACAGAAACAATGCTAGTGGTGCCTTTTGAGTACCTCAGTCTATGGGCTGGGAGCACAGGCAGGAAGGTTAGGAGTTCAAGGTTTGACTCAGCTACAAAGTGAGTTTGAGGCCAGCCTGGAATACAAGACTCTGTCTCAAAAACAAAAACAAAAACAAAAACAAAAACAAAAAACAAAAAACAAAAAACCAAACCAAAACAAAAAAAAAAACCCAAACAAATTTTAATAAAAGGGTGCAAGAGTGCTTGCCTACTACACTCCAGTAACCCATAAATCAATGTAGTGGTGCAAACATGTAATCTAGCAAGGGGAGGTTAAGGCAGGGTGATCAGGAGTTCAAGGCTAGCCTAGAACAATGAAAATAAAAATTAATTAATAAATAAAATAAAACTAGAAAACCAAACAAACTAAGCCTCGGGCAGCAGGAAGCCACGTGCACTTGAATATAAAGGGTGCCCTCCCACTCTGAGGAGAACTGGAATACTAAGACTCCATGACAAGGACTCCTAGAAAAACATCCACAGGCACAGACAGACGCAGTGTCTTCTCACTGACTAGATAGACAGTCTGCTAAAAACAAAACGAAGCAAAACACCACCCCCACCCCCACCCACCCCCAACCAGGAAAGCCAGGCTGGCAAATTCGAGAGCCTAAGACGGTGATTCCAGAAGAAAGCAGCAGCTCTGTGCTCAGAATTCAGACGGCACTGCTCTTGCGCTGCCGAGCAGAGGGTCCACAGCTTTTCACAGGAGTGCTAGAACAAACCCTGTACTGGTTTTCAATTTGAATGTGTACTCCTTTGCAGTGTTAGCATAGGCCTGCACAGTGTCACACAGCATTAACCCCAGCACTGCAGAGGAAGAGGTAGGCGGATCTCTATGTGGTTAAGGTCACCTTGGTCTACAGAGTGAGTTGCAGGCTAACCAAGGCTGCATAATGAGACTCTTAACTCACAAAAAGTAACTAAGAACTCGAACACAAGGCTGTCAAGATATCTCAATGGGCAAACGTGCTTGTTGCTGAAGCCGATGACATCTTCGGGACCCATACGGCAGAAAGAGAAAAGGGACACATGAAAGTTGTTCTCTGACCCCCACGTGCTCACGGTAGCACATACAGGGGCATAGCCACATGTGTGCACACATGCATGCACCGTGCGCACACAAATATAATGAGTTAAAAAGATTTATTTATTTTATGTATATGAGTACACTGTAGCTGTCTTCAGACACACCAGAAGAGGGCATAGGATCCTATTACAGATAGTTGTGAGCTACCGTGTGGTTGCTGGGAATTGAACTCAGGACCGCTGGAAGAGCAGTCAGTGCTCTTAACCACTGAGCTATCTCTCCAGCCCCCACAAATATAATTTTAAAATTATTTTTAAATTGCTAATAAGATGCCCTGGCCATTTTAGAGTTCACTTCAGGGCTTAGGAGCTCTGGGCTTGTCCTAACAAGCTATCAGGAAGGAGACACAAAACCCAGCCTCACCCTATAGCCTCTGCAGGGGTAAAGATAGGTTAGAAAGATGGTTTGCATATAACTGACTCATTCTTTCTAGAGGGTTCAATACAATCAAGAATCGGGAGATCTTGGGGTTTAAATTTTGCTTTTCAAGTACAAAAGCACATTGTCTCGGCTGTAAAAGGCCAGGACTTGCTAGGACAATGACAATGACATGGACCTGCATAAACCAGAACCAGTGCCTGGCTGTTCAGCCTTCCTAAGAGTACCAAAGGATAACCAGCAGGAGGCTGTGCCATTCCTCTCCTGGCACGTTCAGATGCAAGCCTTCGGGAAGCTGGCCCAAGCACGAATGCATAGGTGAGTGTACTCCATCTTTAATTATGGCAGAAAGTGGGCTAGCCTTATAGCCCTCGCTCAGCACTAGCCTTGCCTGACTGCACCCAGGCCACTCAGTATTGGCTGTGTCCCTGAGCTCTTGGCACTGTGGACTGCAGACTGTCATTATTGCCATTCTGCATTCCTTTTCACTCACTGCTGATCTGAGTTGCTGTGTCAAATGGCTACCCAGAAAGAGCAGGTCCATACCTGCCACTAAGGCCCCCCACCTCTGTCTTACCTGTGGTATCTCTGGCCACAAGGCCCTTGGGAAAATCCCCTGGAGTCGGGGAAGTCCTGCTGTCCCACTTCATCATGTCAAGGCTGTTGCAATATTCCCATCTTTTCTGCTGAAGCTCCTGTAGCCAGTAAGTCATGAGCTCACGATTAGGAGCCTAGAACGAGGGGAGGGGGACCTTGTTAGAACAACCAGTAGCATAAAGAGCTAAAAATCCCCATGTTTAAACTGTACACAGGAAGAGAGCGGCATTAAGAAGAGAGCACCTTGGTTGCCCAAGAGAACATAATGGGAAGACTCTCCTGCAGTGAAACCAGCCACATACTTCAGATACGGAACGAAGAAACGAAGTTGAACAGAGCTGAAGCACTCTTCCTGCTGTCTACACTTTATACTGCTGAGCCAGTCTGCTGAGGGAGACAAGCCATCAGCAGTTCTGCCCAGATGTGAACCCTAAGAGGTACAGCACCAACCTGTAAGGCACGCTATGCTTACTGGTGCAATGTTGGTATGGTTGTGGTGGGCACAGCCACCTACCTTTTGTTAGGATTTGAGGCCTGCTCCACAGGGTTGGAGAAACCTGTGCCTATACTATAAGCCTAGTCAAGAGCCCCTGGCTGAGGCACTCATAGGCCTAGAAAGGAACCTACTACTGTTGTTTTGTAAAACTGCCTCCCAAACCCTCAGACACATACCTGCGGATTAGTGCTGTTCTCAGCCTTGGTCAGAGAACCTTCTCATAGCTGTGAGTGGCAGTTAATGAGGGAGCATAACTGGTCAAAATATCAAGAGTTAGCGAGGGCAGAGTTATCAGCCCTAACCAGGACATCTGTGTCACCCTCTGGCTCAGACACTATCCTATTTTGAAGAGGGAGTGGAAAGATTAGATTGGTGGTAGTCACTCACAGTTTTTAAGACAGGGTTTTCTATGTAGCCCAGGCTGGTTTTGAACTTACTATGACCATACTGTCCCAGCCTTGTAAATTCTGAGATTACATGTATGTCCACTGTACTTAGCTCAGAAATGGTTACTATTTCATTTTGTAGCACCGAGTATCAGAAAAAGTATACAGTAATGACAACTTTCATAAACTGTGGTGGGCATACACAGTGATCCAACTCCTTTAAGAACAGCTTGGCAGTTCTGTATGAAGTTAAATGTACAGTTAAACCTCACTTCTCACACATGCCCAAGAGGAATAAAACTATGCACACGAAAGCTCATATGTGAACATTTATAGAGGCTTTGTTCCCAGCTGCCGAAAACTGCCACCAACCCAAAATATACATCATCTGGTAGACGGGTAAACAGACTGGCAATCCGCATAACGAAAGGAGTACAGTGCGGATTC
This sequence comes from Mus caroli, assembly GCF_978045245.1. Taxonomy (NCBI): domain Eukaryota; kingdom Metazoa; phylum Chordata; class Mammalia; order Rodentia; family Muridae; genus Mus; species Mus caroli. The sequence goes on from NW_028227266.1 coordinate 89,142,290, forward strand.
ACAGAATGACTTTTATTGCATACTGCTCAGTGAAGGAAGCTGGGACACAAAGGTCACAGTGTATCTTCAAACAACCAAAAGTGACGAGTGAACAAGAACAGCAACAATGTGGGGTTTCTAGGTTTGATGGTGAAAGAGGAACTGACAACCAGGGGCAAACACAGAGAAACAGGGATCATGGAGTTAGTTATTCCTGTATCACAACCACTGGGGCAGTCATGATTCTACACACTGGTCCAAACCCATGGATTTCAGCCTGTAATATAAGTACATTAAAAAAAAAAAAAGTCAACCAAGGGCTGAGGGGATGGCTCAGTGGGCAAGAATTCTTGCTGCACTAACGTGATAACCGGATCTCATGTAAAAAAGACAGGCATGGTCACTTATGACTGCCTGTAACCCCAGCACAGTGAGGGTGGGGTTGGGATAATCAGGAGGGCTTGCTGGCTACCGGTCTAGTCAGTAAGAGACCTATCTTCTTAAGTGAATTGGTAGAATGTGATGGAGTAGGACATTCAATGTCCCCCTGCAGTAAGACACAAGGATAGGAGCCCATAAACACCATGTGCACATAGTATACAGACTACACATATATGCAATGTGCATATACAATCAACCAACATATAAGGGAACCAAATTATTAACAAAGCTGCAAATAAGACAATGCTGGTCTCATAGTTGCAGGCCATCCCATGCAAAAGAAAAATGCTAAGTCACAATGTGGGGACTTTGTCAATGCTGGCATATGGAGTACTGTCAGACACAGTGCTTCCCAGGTCACAGGGCATGCATGTCTGAGAGCAAGTAAGAGGCGTAGAGGCCAAGCTGTTACTCTCCAGAGCAACCTCCAGGCAGCATGGCTCTAGCCTGGGCTCTCTGCACCCCTGGCCCAAGGTTAAGAAAACTGTGGACTTAGGATCTCTGAGCAGTTAGGGGCAGTTCTTTCCACTATCAGCCAAGCACTGCTTCCACTCACTCATGCCACAGCTTCCACTGAGCACCTGTCAGCTCCTGGGAACTGGAGTCCTGTCCATTAGGAAGAAAAGAAAGCCACTCAGTTGTTTCTACAAAAAGGTGGGAGCTGAGAGAAAGGGCACCGGGTGAGGCAACAGTTCTGGAAGAAGGACCCCTGGCCATGCAGATGAAGCGAGGGGAAAGGAAGTCGAAGATTAGGGCCGACCACCGCAAGGCTTGAAAGCCTCTGAATATAGTGTCTTACACAAGGCAACTTGGGAAGAAAGCTCTTATTTCAGCTTGCAAGTCCTGATCACAATCCATCACCGAGGAAAGCCAGGGCAGGAACCTGGAGGTAGGGACGAAGCAGAGGCCCTGGGAGGGGACTACTTACAGCCTTCTCCCCAGGGGTTGCTCAGCCTGCTTTCTAATAGAACTAAGGACTGCCGGCCCAGGGGTGGTCTATCAGGCACAAAAAACTGGGTTTGAGTTTCAAAAAGAAATCTACAAATCATGGCCAGGGAGATGGTTCAGGGGTAAAAAACGCTTGTTGTGTTAGCAAGAGGGCCAGAGTGTGACTCTCCAGAATCCACGTGAGACCCATGTAAAAAGTGTGGCAGCTGCTTGTAATCCCAGCATTCAGGAGACAGAAACCGCATCCTTTCCCAGAGAGAGCTGGGTTGCAAGGCTAGGTGGAATCTGTGAGCTCAGGTTACTGGGCCTCAGTAAACAAGAGTGATCAAGAAAGATGGATTCAACCCTGAGCCTCCACGTGCTCCCATGTGTGAACCTTCACACCTGTGAATGTGCACACATACATGCATTTACACACATATTCATAGAAACCTAGGAGTGAAATGACTATGATGTGTCTGTCTATGTCCACAGGGCTGCTGTCTTCTGTGGTCAGAGAAGCTTTCTGTCTGCAGGGCACAGCGGTAACGGAAAAGACTCTAAGCAATCTAAGCACTGAAAATAAATGGCCAAAAAATGCAAAGCCACACATGGGGCATTTACCTTACCCCTTCCAAGGCTCTCAGGGAATAATGTAAAAGAAGGGCAGAGCCAGAAGAAGGGATGAAGGGTTAGTTACTGTTTTGTTGTTCTCTAAGACAAGCCAAACATGCCCGTCTCACTGGATCTAAGGATTTGGTGTCTTGAACACTGATGAGAGGCAAATATGTGCCTGATTTCTTATGTTCCGCTGTTGCAGCTGTCTCAAGAACACTCAGATTCTCAAATTCAACTGGGCAGTCCCAGTCCAAACCAAACATCTTGGGCAACCACCTTGGCTGTCTCCTCTACAGTTGGATGGAGGTGAGAGGTGAGGCAGATAAAGGCTTTATGGGAGCAATTGTGGCATGGAACCCATGTAACGCTTCTAAGAGCCATGATATCAGAGAATGGTGCCTGGCATGCCTCACTCACTTGAGGAGGAACTGTTCTTGACAGCTGCCTAGGAGGTACCATGTGATGCTTCAGCTGCTGCCACAAGTTCTTATACTTAAGCCACCACAGTATTGAATCGAGGAACCCACTCACCCATAGATGAGTCAGGTCCTGGCTTTCTGTTCCTTCTTGAGGACCCTAAGAACTGCCTTTCCTCCAACCCAGACAGCTTTCACCTCGGTGCTCAAAATAATACTACACTAAGTCATTTAATCCCAAGGTTGTTGATTTCAGCAGAAATTTCTTTTTTAAAATAAAGAAATTAGAAGTGTCAAAAGAATTTATTGGCCATTTTATGTCGACGGCCCAGATACGATGTATATTGTATAACACTTACTGGTGTCCCTTTGCCTGACTTAGACTTTTATGTCATTAACTATGCAAACCTTTTCAGCAGACCTCTCTTAAGGGCTCACCATGGTAGGACGTATTACTGGGGAGCCTGGCTGAGGACTTAGCAGCAAAGCCAGGGAGCTGGGCTTCACCTGTTAGCACAGTCTCTGCTTGTGACTGCCTCGCCTCAGCTGTTCACTCGCTGGGACTCCACTCCTCCAGTTGAGAATGCTCATCTATCAGAACTCTGTACTTGGGAGGGCTGGGTTGGGAGCGTGCTTGCCTTGGAAGTATGAGGGCCTGAGTTTGATCCCCAAACCCATATCACAAAAAAAGAGGAAGGCAAAGGAAAAAGGAAAGTAGCAGCATCAGTAACATATGTTTATAATGACAGGGCTGGAGAGACACAGCAAAGGGACCCCAGGGGCTGCTGGTTAGATGTCAGCCTACTTCAGGCCAACAAAAAACCTTGTCTCAAAAACAAACAAACAAACAAACAAACAAACACACACACACACACACACACACACACACACACACAAGAGAGACAGGGGGGCATAGAAAGCACCCAAGATTAACAGCTAAAACTGTCCTCTGGCCTCTGTATGAATATACACACATACACGCACATCCCTGAATGTGTGGTGCATGTCTCTGTCTCCCCATCCCCGCACTTAGTCCGTACATTTATAAACCATAATTCCCTGGTCCATGGCCCCATTCCTAAGAACTGATCCCAAGCCCCCCTAAAGATGAAAAGGAGACAATGGTGCATTAGAGAGAAGCCAGCACCGTGCCCTAGCAGTTAGTCTTAGGGACACAGATCCTAAGAAGACCTAAGTGATTCCTGTTGCGGAGACAGTTCGAAAGCAGACGTTTTCTTCTACCCAGCAGCAAACAATGAGACACATGCTCATCACATAAAATGCTGAGCTGGCTGGAGGTGAGACAAAAGACAGATCTTTTTCAAATGTTAATCCACTGTTCTCTCAGACTGGCTGCTTTCTGAATGAACCAGTTTTAAAGATTTATTTATTATATGTAAGTACACTGTAGTATTCTTCAGACACTCCAGAAGAGGGCATCAGATCTCATTACAGATGGTTATGAGCCACCATGTCGTTGCTATGATTTGTACTCAGGACCTCTAGAAGAGCAGTTGGTGCTCTTAACCACTGAGCCATCTCTCCAGCCCATTAAGCAGTTTTAAAGATTAGTAACACACACACACACACACACACACACACACACACACACACACACACACACACTACAGCTATATAACTGAGATATCTTTCATTTCTCCAGACTAAAAAAGTCTGGTCCAAATTCAAAGCTTGGCAAAAAGACCACAAAACGCTTCTGAAGTTTACTCTGAAATAACGGGCAAGGAACTGTCCTGTCCCAGTCAAGCATGTTATAAAGCCACAATAATTAAAGCAAGAATATGTACTGCTAGCAAATCAAAATACAAGGTTAAGTGTATAAATGAGTATTTAAGTAACAATTCAAATCAAACCAGGGGAGAAAGGATTACCTACTGAATAATGGCACTGACAACCAGTCAAACATCTGGAAAGAAATAAAATCACCATGCATTACGACATAAACTTGTCATAGTGGAGAATTACTTCAAATTTGATTCAAGACTTAATATATTAAACACAAATCATTAGATGAACAAGTTAGTGAACTTGCTAAATTAATGAATGGATTAAAATCCACAAAGTTACAAGAAAATGTCTACATAGTTAAGACTGTTTGTCTCTTCTGCCTCTTGGGTTAAGAGACTCTTAGATTTCTATTGCATTTTTCAGGAGATGAAGGAAGGGCTGGACTTACAGAGCCATGGAGCAGAGAGAGATCAACGGGGAAGAGAGTTTGGACAGCAAGTGGTGAGGTCTGCTCTGGGCATAGTCCCGGCCAGAAGTGAGCTGTGATGCAGGGCATAAGAAAACCAAGCCACTCCTTTAGGACTGAGGCCTGAAGTGACAGCTAGAAGGACAGACTTGAAACTGCAAGTCACTAGCTGATTCTCTCCCCCCACACCCCCAACTCTGGGGGGCTGGCTCCAGGCTGAGTCACAGGGTTGACTCTCTCCCCTAGCAACATGGAAGGAATGTCCTCACATTTCTACTTTCTTGGAACAGAAAGTCTTTCTAAAGCCTCAATGTAAGCAAGCAAAGAAAATATCCATGTGACTAAAACTGCCACAACTAAACTGAGAAGCCTGAAGATCTGATGTGGAGTCTCAGGCTGCCACTGCTCCGCAGGGAATCCATGCTCTGCCCAGACCCAGTGTCGCCCTGTCTACCTCGAAGACCTTACTCTTCTGCACTTTTATGAAAGTGCATTTTAATCTCTCTCTGTCTCTCTCTCTGTCTCTGTCTCTCTCTCTCTCTCTCTCTCTCTCTCCCTCCCTCCCTCCTTCCTCCCTCCCCCCTGCTCAGACAGGATCTCACCCTTGCTATCCTGGAACTCTTTCTGTAGGCCAGTCTAGACTCAAACTCAGAGATCCACTTATCTCTGCCTCCCGTGTGCTTAGCCTAAAAGTTCATTTTAGATTTCAGGTTTTTCAATATTTATTTTGTTTTGTATATATGAGTGTGTGCCTGGTGCCTGTGAGGATATGAAAAGATGTCACATCTCCTGGAACTGGAGCTATATATGGTTGTGAGCTGCCACGTGGGTGCTGGGAACGAAACCCAGGGTCTCTATGAAAACATCGAGTACTCTTAGCCAGGAAAGTCATCTCTCTGGTCACAAATTTAGACTTTAATGTCAAGCAATAAGGAACACACACACACACACACACACACACACACACACACACACACCTACACACACACACTCACTCACTCCTGTGATGAATTTGGACAACAAATTAGAAAATAAAGTGACCATAACCCCATCACCAGAAATGGTCCCTCCCAAAACTTTGGTGTCCTTCTGTCTGAACATTTTTCTATAAACACATACACTAATTTTCTTTTAAAAAACAGAACAAAACAAAACTGTAATGAAGTACAGGCTTTCCAGCCTCCAGCCATCCCCGTTTGCATGCTAGTAATGTAACATTGCCAATAAAACCATTTTGTTCTACACAGTCATCTAAGCCTCATAATACTCTCCCCAAACAGCATCATCTGCCTGCCTATGCATGGAGCCTAAGCATCCCCACATCCCTGCCTGCGAGCTGGGTAAGGCTTGCACTAGCATCCTGCTCCCTAGCATCCTGCTCCCGGGTGCTGGTCTGACTTGACAGGCGCTACACTCACCGGGGCGGGGTGTTTTGTTTACCCAGCTTTCTCAGCCAGTATCCTGCCACTCTCAAACTCAAAGTCTGCATGCCCCACTCCTAAGGAGGATGAGAGTCTGCCTAAGACAGACTCCATTCTCTGTACTTCAGCAGGAAGCAGAAGTTCCTCTATGGCTTTTCTCAAACGCTGAAAGGTTGATGACCTTGAACCACACTGAAGTTTAACTTAAAACCCTACGACGGTGCTGGTTTTAGGGGCACACCAGAGGCCACACAGTCATCAACCAGTGCACAGGGCCTCAGTTCTGGAGCACAGGCATGGTACCCTGGCGCTGAGAGAGAAAGAGTACCAGTCCACGAGGTGCTTTCACTGGGTGCTTGCAACCACAGTTCTACTTAAGGACATGGTTTAAAAATGGAAAGCAGCAGGGCTGTGGTGGAGAGCACTTGTTCTGGTAGCAAACATGGTTCAATTCCCAACACCCGCAAGGCAGCACACAACCATTTGTAGTTCTATTTCCGGGGAACCCAACACCTTGTTCTGACATCTGAGAGTACCAGGCATGTGCATGGTGCACAGATATACAAGCAGGCAAAAACATTCATACACATAAAATAAACAGATGTTTAAAAATACAATGAAGAGAAATGGAAAGCAGCAAGCAATCTTTAGATCACGTTTAAATGTTCACACAGAGCAGGCCCACCAGATCTGCTGATACCCTGACCAAGCTCTTAAACTAGCCACGCCTCTGCAGCAGGCCCTCCAACTGGATGGCTGTTTCTAGGCTTCCCTTTCCAAACCCTTGGAAGTTTTCAAAGGCCAACTTATCTGGCCAGGGACAGAGCCCACACTGCCTACACCGCAGGACCATGTCCTTCCTCCTGCACAATGGATGAGCACGTCAGTTCTGCTTCCACAACACTACCTCCCACCTAACTACCTCAGCATCCCACGTCCCCCACAGAGCCAATCTTTCATTTCTCCAATGAGCTCGTTATTCGTGACAGTGGCTTCGGATCTGCATAAGATCTGACTTCCTCCTCAGGGGTCAGGTCCCACTGCATTTAAGAGCTGCAACAGCAGATTCAACAGTAACACAGAAGTGAGACAGAAGGACACACATGCAGATGGGTGAAGTCTGCATACTAGGAAGCTGCATACACCACAGGAAAGGTTTTACCCACCGTTCCTAACGGCTGTAATGGCAGTTAATGGGAAGGATCTCACGTCTTCAACTTAAGAAAGATTATACTCATTTCCAAGGAACTTTCCCAATAAGCAATAAAAGCTGTTAAGTCTGATAATACAAAACAAAGTTAAGATGGATGGCAGACAACATCCCAAGTCTAACAGACTTCAGTTTCCAATGTTTTCTTTTGAGTGTTTCACAATCATGTATGAGCCTAGCAACAATCTCAAGGGATCGTGGTCCATACTAATGGAAAAATACATGCTTCCTCTGGAAGGTTTTTGAGCCCAAGTGAGAGGCTGAGGCAGCTAATAATGGGCCTTCTGCTCCTCAGAGGACAAGATGCGATTTCACCTACTCCACACTGCTAGTGAAAACAATAAAATCTCATTGGATAAGTCTTTAAATTGCTCATAGAAGTTAGCATTTTCACATATCTTATGAAAATAACCACTTGAACTCTAAGCCAGCTCCTTTGTGAAGGCTGGACACTTTCTGTGCTTCTTACTTACTGATGGGTGCCCAGCTGGATGGTGCTGCTGCCCTCAGCATCCGAGCAGTACGCTTCTCAAAGCAAATGCTTGTGCTAGCTTGGGCAGCACATAGGCTAACACTAGACCAACAGAATATTGGTGTGGCCCCATGAAGAAATGGTAAGTCAACCTGTGAGGTGTTCCATATTAAAAAAAAAATCTTCAAGAGAAAAGCAGTTTCTTAAAGGACCTTTAACTTGATACCATTATAGATGGCAGCCAAGTACAGGGACTCACACCTGTAATCCCAACATTCCACTGCTGAGAGGCTGAGGTTAACATGGGCGGCGTGGCGAGTTCCAGGCCAGCCTGGGCCGCAGTGGGACCCTGCTGTTGGGGGAAGGGCAATTGCTGGTGATGGACTTAGAAGAAAGTCCACTAGCAAATCAGAAGAGAGGCTGAAAGTATGAAGGCATAGGTGCAGCAGACACGGCCAGCCTGTGAGGTGCTGGCCGAACTACATCTCATCTCGGGCTGTCCACGCAGGCAAGGTTCTTCAGGATGCCTGCACGGGCAAGGCCACTCCCTGGGCCTGCTCTTCCTCTCAGGAAACGGCAAAGCCTGTCAAATGCTTTCAGTTCCAGAGGAAGGGAGCACGGGAAGCTTCCAAGAGAGCTCCATTATGGTGGCTCTGACACTGCAAAGTCAAGTAGGAACTCCTGTGGCCTGAGCCAGGAGCCTGCTGGACAGCCCTGCTCCAACACTGCCTCCTCCCAGAGCACAGAGACCCAGAATGCAAAGCCGACTGCAGCTGCAAACCACAGACTGCTAACCTGAGAAGAAAGGGCCCACACTTCACTGTTTCCACCCACGTGGTTCTGATCATTTGCTTTACCATCAAAGGCCAGAGAGAAGGTGACCGAAGTCCATCCCCGGAACTCATGTAATGGAAGGAGTAACGGCTCTCCCAAGGTGCCCTATGACATCATGGCCATCATCAAACAGTACCCCAAAGAACAGTCACTCGTGACCCACAAAGCAGAGAGGAGAGGCCAGAGATCTACAGCAGAAGGGCGGGGATATCCACTGGAAATGCAGACTGTTGAAGCCTATACTGGCCTACTGAGCATGGCCAAGTCTCCAGGAGGGCAGGAAGCCCACCATTGCCCTTCCACAGCATCGGAGACTTGCTCTACATAGCCATTTCCAGGACCACTGTTCTGAGGAAGCCACATTTCTTCAAAGGACAGGAAAAGTCTTGCTAGCCTGTTACCTCTGGAACGGCACATGTGAGAGTTTGGTAAACTGTTAAGTTCCCTTCTTACGGTTAGAGGACTTGCTCTAGCCAAAAGCCTACTTCCTTTGGTAAACACTTTATCACAAAGGCGTAGGAGAGGGATGGGGCACAGACCCATCCCTGCTTCTGTTTGGTCAGCTCCCACTGGAAGTTTATAATCTCTACCGTCCATTTCCAAACGTTGTGCAATTAAGCTTCCTCAATTTATGTCTAAAACAAAGAGTTAAAAGAACAGCTGAGAGTATGTATAAGACTGTTAGAACATAAGCCTGATTTCCTAGTAATGGATTTACTAGGTATCCTCCAACAGAGTGGACCATGTGTCTGCAGGAGAGTTTAGCTCTAAGACGAAGTCACAGCGGGGAATCGTTTTCCTCAGTGTGTTATATGCAGGGGAAGGGCAGGCTTATCTCAGGGGACTCTCTAGATCTGACTTTGGAGCAACGGGCAGAGCACCAACACAGAATGACCTCCTCCAGACCACAGAGCCATTTAACGACAGTGCCCTGATCACGTTCCAGTGTACACACAAGATAAGGCTCCCTGAGGCCAGAGGTGATAGTTGACTCCAGCTGGAGACCCATCAGGACCTGGCCCTATAAGGCCTGCTGGGTAAGTAGCTGGCGGCAATCACATTTAGAAAGTCAGGCCACCTTCCCAACACAGTCTTCCCAAACTGGGCTGGCTGCCTAGAAGTAATTCCTTTAATCCAAGATCAACATCCTGATAACACTAGCCGGCCCTCCACCAGGCAGAAGCCCTTGGGCTGGCTTGAGGCACTCTGCTGCAAGAAAGGCCCAGTAGTGAAAGCAGAGGAGGCCAGAGGGTCCCCTTCCTGAAGCCCCCCAATTCCTCTTCTCCATACAATCTTTGCAAAAGTTGAGCCAAACTCGGGATAAAACCTCATTAGATGGTTCAGACTCTCATCTCCCTGGGGACGTTTCTGCACACCCAAGAGGCACTAGGTCATCAGGCAGCTCCACCATTACACCAAAGCCTAAATCTCCTGGCTCATCTTCTCCCCAGGGATTTTTCTTGATGAAGTTAGACAGAGGCTAGGGAGATGGCTCAGTGTTAGTTAAGTGCTTGCTGTGCCAGCATAAGGATCCCTAGCACAGAAGTGAAAATCCTGGTGAGACAGTCCTCCGGGCCCTCTTGGCCTCTTGCCTGCAGAAGGCCCTATAGCTTTCCAGTCCCAGGGCATTATCCGAATCGAGTGCTTTTGGTGGAGGGGATTTACAGAAAACTACTCAGAGGTATCATCACTTCCCAACTCCCGATGACCACACTGCAGGCATCCCACGAAAGCAAACTAAACCCAGCAGAGCCCTCCCTGGCCTGTGAGGACTTAGGGAAAATCCCACTCACACCAAATTCTTAACCAAAACTCCTTTCCCTTTCCCAGTCGGAGAATCATTTGTACATCAATAGGGTCCTCCCGTCCTTTTGGGAGGAAGAGGGTTACTGTTTGTACTCTGTTCTAACTAGAGATGGGAAGGCTGCAACCAGTGGCTTATTGTTGAGTGGTTCAACCAGGAGACCCTATCATCCCCTGCAGATCCTTTGTCCAGGAGGAAATCAGTATCAAGTACACTTGGTACTCCTTTTAGTTAATTTTCCGATTGCTGTGACAAAATATCAAGACCAAGGCAACTTACAAAAGAAAGCATTTAATTGGGGGCTCAGGGTTCAAGAAGGTAATAGAGTCTATGACCACCATGGAGGGGAGCATGGCAGCAGGCAGGCAGGCATGGCACTGCAGCAGTAGCTGAGAGCACACACAATAAGAAGACAACCTGGAGGCAGGGAGAGCTGACTTTGAAACCCTAAAGCCCACTCCCAGTGACACACCTCCTCCAACAAGGACACACCTCCTAATCCTACTTCCATCAACTGGGGAGCAAGCATTAAAATATATGAGCCTATGGGGACCATTCTCATTCAAGCCACCACAGTGACCCCTCTATTTCCCAGGAGACAGTTATCTTGGAAGAGGAAAGGAACTGGCTATGTACACAGGAGGAAAAAATGTGAAACACCCGGCATCAGGAAGAGAAGTCTGGGGCCGGGCAGGGAGGGGCAGGGCGGGGCAGGGCGGGGCAGGGCGGGGCAGGGCGGGGCAGGGCGGGGCAGGTCCTCTCAGGCTATCACCACAGGTGTCAGCACTCTTAGCCATGACAAAGCAAAGACACTTTAGAAACTACAGTTGGAGATATCTCCAATTCTACATTTATCTACTTTAAAAAATTTACTTTTAGCATTTATACTTTTAGCATATATCAGTCGTATTTTAAAAATCAATAGGTTTCATTATGACTTTCATATTATATATACACAATGTATTTCCACCATCCCCCAATACTCTTTTTAGTCCCCTCCCACTGAGTCCCTTCCTCTTCCCAAGTCGTTCCCTTTCTTTCATGTTTCCTCTCATTCATATACACGTTTCATACATGTATGTATATGCACAAACACACATATGTAACCTTGTACACACACATAATGTTTTAATTCTAGATTTCACATGAGAGAGAACATGTGACATTTTTTTCTTTCTGAGTCTAGGTTATTTTGCTTAGCATGGCATTCTCTACATCAATCCATTTTCCTGCAAATGACGCAATTTAATTCTTCATGACTCAACAAAACCTCACTGTCTGGGACACATTTTCTCTATCCATTTATACACTTAACATTTAATTTTAAAATGTTGCCAGTAGTGTCCCAGGCCCTACAACTGTAAGTAACCCATTTCAGATATTTGTAAGCTACTTAGTGTACAGGATGCTATAGCAGTCCAGATGGATGAAGACAGCCAGCTGGGAGAACAGTCATCAATGTCTGCTTACCATTCACTGACTGCTCCAGCTCTTAGAAGTAGAGACCTGAAACCTGCTGTAAGTCCAATGAGGCAAAGGGAACATGGCTGGGTCTAAACAAGACCCTACTGTAGGAGTCCTTCTTCCTCAGGGCCAGTGACCCTACAGTGGGAGTCCTTCTTCCTCAGGGCCAGTGACCCTACAGTGGGAGTCCTCCCTCCTCAGGGCCAGTGACCCTACAGTGGGAGTCCTCCCTCCTCAGGGCCAGTGACCCTACAGTGGGAGTCCTCCCTCCTCAGGGCCAGTGACCCTACAGTGGGAGTCCTCCCTCCTCAGGGCCAGTGACCCTACAGTGGGAGTTCTCCCTCCTCAGGGCCAGTGACCCTACAGTGGGAGTCCTCCCTCCTCAGGGCCAGTGACCCTACAGTGGGAGTCCTCCCTCCTCAGGGCCAGTGACCCTACAGTGGGAGTCCTCCCTCCTCAGGGCCAGTGACCCTACAGTGGGAGTCCTCCCTCCTCAGGACCAGATGCTGTTTACTTTGGTGTTGCCCAAGAGCAACAGAGTTTTTAAAAAGAGCATTTGTAAATGGTTAGGAAAAAAAATCAGAAGAAAAATCTTTTGAGACATAAGAATATTACATGAATTATGTGAAATTAAAATTTTGGGAACCCAGCTATACCCAGCATAGCCTGTGTCTGGACTACAACAGGACAGAGTAATGACAGAGATGGCGTGGCCTGTGCAGCCTCAAGTATTTACACTATGCCCCTTTCCGTAAAACAGTGTGCTCTTGCTAGAACAGTATCCCCAGAGTCCAAACCGTGGGCAGAGAAGACACCACAAACTCCCACATACAGGACGGACTGCACACTCTTCCCTCTGGGGAGGGCTAAATCAGAACCTTCTTTTGGATGTCGACTGCCTGTGACATTTCCTGGCCTTTTACTGAATGGCAGCCACTCTCATGATGTGTGGCAAACATGTTTTTAAAACATCTGTACATTTGAAAGTTCTAGACGATCACTTCTAAAGGGTCAGAGGTCACATTAATATCCATGCTTACTGGTGATAATGACTTCCTTTCAGGTAACAAAGGTCGGCTTGGGTTCCTTGTTTTAGTTTAGGTACAGGGGGTGGGGTGGGGGTGGATGGGTGGGAGGGACCTCCACTGGAGCTGTGGAGAGGGCTCAGCTTGCTATGCAACTATGAGGACCTGAGTTTGAATTTCTAGCACCCACGTAAAAAGTTGGGCATGGCAGTATATGACTGTAACCCTAGTATTCTGTGACCCTGTGTGTGTGCATGTGCATGTGTTGGGGTGGGTATGATACAAAAAGGCAGATCCCAAGAACTTACTGGCTTCAGTGAACAACCCTGTCTCAAGGGAACAGGCAGACAGCAATAAAGGAAGATGCCCCAAATGTCCTCCTGGCTTCTGTTTGCATAAACACTCACATGCATATGCCATGCACACACACACACACACACACACACACACACCCCACACACATGCAGATGAAGATGGTGATGATGATGGCGATACTGCTGTCATAGACTGAGTGGCTTAAGCAAAAATTTATTCTTCATAGTTCTGAATGCCAAGACATCAGTGACTGGCAAGGACATATGAATCTTTGATCTGGCACTTCCTGTGTCTAACACACAACCAGTCTTCATTCAATGTTTGAGGAAGGACACTTTTATGCTCTGACCTTACAGAGGCAAAAAGGAAAAAAATTATGAAGACCCACATTCCATATCAACTTTGAGAAAGATAATAAATATTCACTCAGTCTACAGCACAGAGCTAGTTTATGTCAGGCACTGTTCTGAAAAGTTGGCAGAGAGCTAGACTAGACATGGCATGGTAGAGACTCCCCACAACAAGGAGTATGTAAGAGGCAGGGAGAGAAGAAAGCTACTATCTTAGGAACTTGAACAGATATGCCTGCCTTTAAGGAACTGACTCCCTGAGAAACCATAACACATCAATGAAAAGCCAAGTTCCCACATCTTAAGATTTAAATAATGCTTCACGACCTTACACAGACGCCTGAGTGCAGAACAGCTTAGCAGAAGCATTCAGCAAGGAAGACTGGTTTACCACATCTATTCTGTGTCGAGCACACTGTGATTACCCACACCAACAAATGTTTGTCATTAAGCTGAGAGCTGCTCAGCTCCAGGGAATGGGCACTTCTCTCACAAAATGGGGCTGAAGGGTAGGGATGCATAGTTGTTCAGTTACGTGTGATTCGGAAATGAACAGGCAACACACACATGTCCACGTGAGCACTAAATGCTTACAAGAAAGGGAGAACATGGAGGGGAACTCATTTGTGGCCACTATGATGATGTACCCTGCTCCAAGGACTGCAGAGATCAGTTGGGGCAAGGTTGTCCTAATTTTGCCCACATTCAGTCACATGCTTTCTTAACTCCCAATACAAGTTCAAATCTAGAAATATCTGTATGCCTCTGGTCCCAGGAAAGTTGGAAAAGAAGCCTCTAGCACCCGGCATACACTCTACAGGAAGCACCTGCTTCTTCTAGGCCTTTGCAGTAGCTTCCACATTAAAGCTAAAATGCCTCCAGATAGCAGAACCTGACAGGACAAGGTTCTAGGTACTCGCTGCATTACAAGGGACTGAGTGAAGGCGGAAAGCCACTATACTTTACCTAATCCAAAACAAGACAGAACCCAAAGTCTGGAGAGAAGATTTGCCAAAGCAGATAATGGGACTTGAACACTCTCTGTTGCCAGAGACTCTGCTTTCGGATGGCCTGAGTCTAGCCTCGTGATCTCAGGCAGATCCTAGCCCCTTCTCAGGCCTCCTTTCCTGCATCTGTAAAATAGGGCTCTGGACCAGATCCCTGACTTTAAGAATAGAGGAGTTTACCAAGAAATTCCAGTCTCAGCTTTCATTAAGACTTAAGCAGTCAGGCATTTTGAAAAAGCCCAACGAAGCCACAGCTTCTCCGGAGAAGGCTGCAAGATGCTTAAAATAAGAAACACATGATGATACGTAATAAGCAAATCACTGATTTTCTTCTCTTTTTAACTCCTCCTTTCCAGAAGAAATGGCGCATGTAGTTATATGCAGACTTGAACTGGAGCAGGGATAAGCCCTCACCGGCTCTTTGGAAACCACGGTCTCTCCTGGCCTTTGTGTTAAGCTTTCATGCTCACGGGAATCAGATCACATGAGGAGGAGGATGACCAGTCTTTTCCCGATTTTCCAATGTACATTTTTTACTCTAGCAGCTCAGGAGGAACCACTGTGTCCTGAAGTTCTCCTTGTGTGTATATGTATGCATGTATGTATGTATGTGCCTGTCCCTATGCTTATGAGAGAGAGAGAGAGAGAGAGAGAGAGAGAGAGAGAGAGAGAGATTAATTAATGTTGGATGTTTTGATATAGGGTCTCTTGCTGTGCCTAGAGCCCTCAGTTGACTAGACTGGTTAGCCAGGGAGCTCCAGGGATCCTGTTTCTCTCCAGCAGGATTATAGGTACATTGATGCCATGCCCAGCTTTTACTTGGGTGCTGGGGATCAAATTTTGGTCCTCTTAAGCAGTTCTTCCCAGTCTCTTAAAATCCACTTAAAGAACAAAGCCACCCTGACTCGGGCCCCTGAATCTCAGACGCCCTTCTCTTCAGGAAAGCCCTGCCTTTTCCCATTCCCACCACCTCTGTCAGACCAACACTCTAACTTTCCATAGGAAACTGTCTTGCATGAGGGCTGAAGAAACAGCTCAGGGGTTAAGAGCTGCGCTTGCTCTTAGAGATCCAGGGTTCAGTTCCTAGCAACTCCCTGGTATTTCACCACTGTCAGTAACTCTGCTTCCAGGAGAGCTGAATAAGTCTTCTGGTCTTCACAGGCACAGCACACACACACATACACACACACACACACAGAGGCATGACACACTTTCATAAATGTAGGCATAAAATAAAAATAAGTTAAAAAAAAAAGGGTCTGCATGAATATTCATGAAGCCTGTGAAATTCTGAATGAAAATCAGGTGGGTCAGTAACCCATGAGAACGTGTCCCCCTCCCCCTCCTAAAAAGGCAAAACAAAACAGTATCGGGCCAGAAGTGTAATAGCTTAAGAGCACCTGCTTTTACAGAGGGCCCAGGTTCAATTCCCAGCACCCACACAGCAGCTCACAACTGTAATTAACTCCAGTTTTAAGGTTTCTTCTCTGACCCCTGCAGGAACCAGGACATATACATATACTCATATATGTAAAATAAAATAAAAAGTTTAAATCTTTGCTCTCAGGAGGCAGAGGCACTGAAACTCTGAGTGCAAGGCTGACCAGGGCTATGGACGGATGCGTTGTAAAACACAATCAAGCCTGGTGCAGCTATGACCCAGTCTCAGGTGAAATGCCTTGCAGAACCAGAGTAGAAGCCCTAGAGTATCCATCCCCTTCCATAATCCTATCTTCCTATCAGAGTTATCTACCACCCTGAAACCAGGGCTTGTCACTATGACGTAGCTTCCCAATCCCTGCAGGGCACAGCACAGATCCTCAAGGTTCATGCTTCACATAAACGTCTTAATCCTTACATAAAAGGTATCACTTCTGTAACTTATTCCTTGCTCAGTTTTACATTTGTGACAGATAGACAGACTGACACCTACAACTCTGATTTCCTGCTTATTACCCATAACATTCCGTTATATGACCAGAATGACTATGGTTAAGTAGTACCCAATTAATATTTAATTCAACAGACTATACCACATATTCGGCCAAAGACAGTGCCTGCTGTTTTAGATGTCTGCCAGGTAGTGCTCACAACGTGCCAGCCTTTTCCCACAATGTCTCCTAGAGCCCTTGCTGCCATCCACGGGGGGAAGGTGAAATTCCCATTAGACCAAAGCAGGAACTAGACAGAGAAGTGATAAAAAGGTGTCCAGTACACATGGTCGATGACTCAGGCTGCAAGTTCAAATCCATCCACGTCCAAAGCCGTACATTAACCACTGTAACTTCACTTAGGCAGACGCTGCCACTGCTTAGATGCTTTTGAAAAAACGAAAGACCTGGTAGGGAGAGAGTTCTAAAGCTATCTGAGAGAATCTGAAACAGGAAGCTCAGTTTTCTTTTTTCACAGGCAATTCCACCGGAAATTCACCAGGGTCCACATGTACACAGAGGGCAAGCATCTGCCTCTGACAAAGCTCCCTGTGGACGCTCTGGGAGCCAGTCCCAAGTTTACACAGACACTGAGTTACCTCAAGTTGAACTGCAGGCCTGCTTGGCTTCCTTTAGAGAAACATTTTATGCATCTGCTGAGGGGTGGGGAGGGCAAAACATCACAGCACCCCCTCTCCCCCTCCACTCCAGTCCCCCCAGTCAGACTCTGCTGAGTCGACAAAGCTCCGAGAAAGGGGTTCAGGGAACAGCTCCAGCTGCTGCACAGTCTGCAGAGCTCAGGAACAGTTAGTTGCAATGCTCACAAGGCCACTCTCCACTTGGCCAGCTTTGAGAGGGCTGCTGCTTCAAGCCCAGCCCTGTGGCTCTGGAGAAAGCCCAGCTTGCAAGTCGGAAGAGAAGCCAGAAAAAGGGAGGGTGGAGACTCAGGGAACCAAGCAGGGAGCAAGGCCCAGAGTGAGAGGCAGCCCAGCCCTAGGCCAGGGGTCCAGGCCCTTGGGTGCTCCAAACAGGACCATTCTTAGGAGATGTCAAGGTCCTGGCCTTTAGAACTCTCAGCAACAGGGAAATGCTGCCCCAGGACTGGTGACCATTGCCAAGCCTCCAATACTCAAATCTCTCTGGGGAAGCCTAAGGAAGCCTCCCATAAGCTGAAGCAACCCTTCCCACCTTTTCCAAGAAGCAAGAGTGGGCACTGCTGGAGTACCCCTGACCTCTCTAGAGGGGGCTGTGGCAAATTAGTTCCCGGGGCCCTGGTATCACTTGCCTCTGGCTATAGCACTCAATGTACCACCTTTACTAAACACTTTAGAGTGGAAACCACTTAATCCCAATACTGTTGTCCCCACTTTACAGAGCAGGCAGCTGAAGCACAGAGGGGTCTTTCAGAGGACCCAAGGTCACAGGAGGAGTTATAAAGGCAGGGATGGAGAGTGGAAGCCTGCAACTGTGGGAGGGTCTCCCACAGCATCCAAGGGATGGTGAGCGTGGACACAGGAGGGAAGCAAGGAAGATAATGGGTCAAAGTGTCAAAAGATTAGCCGTGTAGCCCCCAACCCTGACTCAGCCTCATAGTCCAAGCACAGGTAAAGGGCAAAAAAGATAAGAATGAGGAAGGAATCAGAGTAGGCAGTGGCAAAGAGAGGCTTGGGAGGCCTTTGGGACAAGGAAGGAAGGTGGAGGGGGAAATCTGCAGGCGGGACACGAGTGGGCACCGGGGCGTGATCGTCCCACCTTGAGCACGGTGACTGCACCGGCGCTGTGCACCTGGAAGTGCGTGGGCGGATCGGCTCCGGGCTCCGCAGCCTCATCGCGGCCCTGGTAGCTGAAGCAGGCGTCGGCGATGTCCAGGTGGCCGAGCGGCAGAGCGTCCTGGGGACTCTTGAAGTAGTAGAGGTAGCAGCGGCGCGAGTCAAACACGAACCAGCGGCTGCGGTAGCCGCGCAACGGGCCCTTGCCGGACAGCTTCTGCAGATAGCCGCACAGCCGCGAGGGCTCCCGTCCCGCCACCGCCCCAGCCTCCGAGCCTGTTCCCGGTACCGCTCCCTCACCACCACTGCAGCTCTCCTCCACGCCGTCCCCGGCCCCCGGCATGGCCTGCCGCCGGCGCCCGCGCCCGCGCTCCCGCCCCGCGCTCCTCCGGGCCGCCGCCGCAGCGCCCACCTCCCCGCGCCGCGCCCTCCGCAGGGCCGTGGCGCGCTGAGCAGCCTGGGACTTGTAGTCCCGCCCCCGCCGCGCCCCCGCAGCGTGGGGAGCCTGGGTTCTTTAGCGATCCAGGCTAACTCCACCCGTCCTCTACTAGTTGTTTTTTTGGGCGTTCAAGGTCCGCCCTATCCCGGGAGGCAAAGTTCTGTTTCTTTATGCGAGCCTGGATTCCACGAGTGGGTTTCTAAAAAAACTAAGGAAAGTCCATTTAACACTGCCCTGAACTCCGAATAAGCTTTGATTTTAAAATCCGTGTCCAGCCAGTCATAGGCTCATACTACGAAAATGAGAGCGCCTGTTGCCTGGTACAGAGTGGGTGTTCGGTAAATATTTGTAGAGTTTGTGAATGGAAGCCAAAGTATGTACTGCCTCTCTACATCCTGGTTTGTTCACTGAATGAAAAAAAAATTGTGGAGGGCGTTCTGTGTAGGATTCACACACTGGAGACTTGGCAGTGACTTCCTAGCCTCATGGAGATTATATTCTCATAAAGCACAACAATAATTCACACATTTTAAAAGGCAAACAAATAGAAGTTGTTTTGCTGCACAAATGCCCTTATGACCTGGAAATAAGGATGGCTGCTTAAAATACCACTGTGCTGGTAGTGTTTTGTTGTCTTGACCCAAGCTATAGTCCTTTGGGAAAAAGGAACTTTAATTGGAAAAACAAACAAACAAAAAAACAAGCTGGCAAGTCTGGGAGGCATTTTCTTGATTGATGATTGATGTGGGAGGGTCCAGCCCACTGTGGACTGTGTCACCCCTGAGCAGGTGGTCCTGGATGAAGTAAGAAAGCAGGCTGGGGAAGCAGTGAAGGGTAAGTCATAAGAGGGCAAGCTGTGTGGAGCAGTCCTCCATAGTTCCTGTTTCCAGGTTCCTGCCTTTTTGGTCTTGGTTCTTTATCACGGCAATAGACACCCTAACTATAAGACATCACTTACCAGTGATTACTTGAGAGTATCGGGAACGTAGGACTGAGACAAGTTCTCTCCGCATAGCCTAGGCTGGCACTGAGCCTTGGATATCTTCCTGCCTCCACCTCCCAAGTGGTA
Organism: Mus caroli; assembly: GCF_978045245.1. Lineage (NCBI taxonomy): Eukaryota > Metazoa > Chordata > Mammalia > Rodentia > Muridae > Mus > Mus caroli. The sequence continues at coordinate 89,161,996 of NW_028227266.1, forward strand.
GGATTACGGGAATGTGCTAGCCCCACCCAGCTTCCTAGTACTTCCTGTATCAATTTATTTGAACCCTCAGAACAACCTCACAAGGTGTTTTTAAGTGCTTAACAAAACAAAACATAGTAAAAGGATGGAGTCTGTAAAGGAAGATGAAGGTAAGCTACTTTTGTAGGTTGGTCAGAGGAGGCAGATCTTAAGACGTGAGCAGAGACCTACGTGATGAGAGGGGGAACGGTAACTAGAGACTGAGGAGGGGAACAGCATTCCAGGCGAAGGAAGGATGAGTACAAAGCTCACCTTTCCCAAAGAGAAGTAGACATTCTAGTTATATTTGTGAGGACATATCAAATATACCACTAGAAGAGGGTGCATGATCCCATAGAGCTGGAGTTACAGATAATGGTGAGCTACCACGTGGGTTCTGAAAACCAAATCCAAGACCTCTTCAAGAGGGACTAGTGCTTCTAGCTGCAGAGCCATCTCTCCGACCCTATGCACCCCCTTTTGCATATTTTAAATTCGTTCATGTGCGAGTGCGCGCTCTCTTTCGTGAGCACGCATGCGCACACACCCCAGAAAAGACAAGGACACCAAAGTAGACTGCCCATTTGAAGCTTAGATCAGGCTGTTTAGCTTCCTTTTGCGGCAGTCTTTTATTTACTGCCATTGTTATTGTCATTAGTGTTGCTTCTTCCTCAGTAAGCAGATCCAGAGAGAGGAATCCGTCAGTCCTACAGGTCTACTTGCACAGTAGGCTAGAGTCCTTTGTGCTTCGTGCCAGCTGGGTTGCTCCAGCGAGTGAGGGGAACCAAGTTCAATCTGAGCCTCACTCTGTGGATCCAAGGGCCTATGACTAATTGGCTTGTGGAGAAGGCCTTCAGGATGGGTATGACTGAAATGCTACGGAAAGGGGAAGAGCTGGGAAGAGTCGACCTGGGCAGTGGCGATGTGTGTGGCAGAAGGATACAGCCAGTCTCAGCTCAGTCAGTGGGCTGTGAGAAAGCGGGGCTACCACTGGATTACGGTCCTAGATGACAGATTCAAGCTTTGCAGATGGCATTTGGAAATAGATGTCTGGCAAATATAGAGATAACGTCCTTCTTGGGCAGAGGGAGCGACCCTGGGAGGCTAGCTGGGCTGGCAGGCTGGAGCAGGCAGACAGTGCTGGGCAAGGGATCCCAGGCTGGTCCCAGCCTGACTCTGCTATGTCTGAATTCCCTGCACATTCACACTGGATGGAACTGGGACGCCACTTTAGTGCTGCGGGGCCCTGCCTTCGTCCTTTTGGAGACTTTACCTTATGTCATAGGAAACACACTGAAATGCTCTCATGTCCCAGAGTAAATATCATCACAATTTGGCTCTAAAAAGGTTCAAAGATTAGGGCTGGAGAAATGGCTTAGAGCTATGGTTCTCAAAATGCAGGATCCATGTGAAAAGGTCATTTGACCTTCAAAGGGGCCCCGGCCCACAGGTTGAGAACCACTGGCTTAACGGTTCTGCGCACTTGCTGCTCTTACAGGGGGCCTCAGATTTGATTCCCAGCACCCACATGGCTCACAACCATCTGGGGTTCCAATTCCAGGGGATCTAACTCCCTCTGTGGGCACTGCAAGTGCCTGGTTCCTGTAGTTACATCCAGGAGAACACTCATAAACACGAATAGAAAATTAAAAAGTTCTATGGAACATCCCATAATATTTTTGTTATTTCATGATGATGAGTTGCTTATTTTGATTTCCTTTTTGATTTTTAAAAAGAGATTTATTTATGTTATTTCATGCATATGAGTGTTCTGCCTGTGTGTATATATATATGTACACCATGTGTGTGCCTGGTGCTGGCAGACCTCAGAAGTTACAGATGGTTACAGAGTTACAGATGGTTGTGAGCCACCACGTGCGTGCGTGCTGGGAACAGAATCCTGGTCTTCCGCAAGAGCACTGAGTAGTCTTACCTGTTGGTCTGTTTCTCCAACCCCTGGCTGAGCATTACCTTGTCTCCATGGCAATTCTGGCCAAACTGAAAGAGAAAAGTCTAAAGTGTCCTTTTGAGGGTAAAGGTATGGACACAATGTTTAATTTTGATTTTGGTCTTCTTTGTGGATTTTTGAAGTCGATACATTCCTGTTTTCTTTCTGTCTTTTGCTGGGCAGGGCAGCTTCTCTTGATGAAGCCCAGGCTAGCCTAGACCTTTTGTTTTTGCCTTTGCCTCCCAAGTGCTGCAATTATAGGCATCTACCAACACAACTGCTGTTTTTCTTATACATAGTTATTTCACCACTCTCAAAAGCCAGCATACCAGGACACTGAGCCTATAGTCTCTAAGGGATAAGTGACTTTTTCCCTGCCTGGGTATGGCCTGGCCAAACTGTGGCTCTTTCAGGAGGCTGAAACCACAGGCCTGAGACCCCCAGTGTCAATGTAAAGAACCGTCTTGGCAGGGGTCTCAGAAAAGTCTGGATTCCCCTGAGCAATGGGGAATGCCCAAGCCTTTGCAATCAACTCAAATTCAACTTGACCCTGCCCATTCCTCTACCCCACCCATTCTCTAAGGTCACTCTAGGCTGCGGCTCATTTTATGTCCCCCCACCCCAACCCCCAGGTTTATTTCATCTCTGCACCTCTTTTTTTTTTAACATTCAATTTGGACACTTTTGTACAAGTTTATATAAAGTGCAAACCAAACAAACATAGCTTCAGCTTTTCTCATTTTGAACGTGGAGTCCGAGGGCCTGTCATCTGTGACATGTGCCTGGACAGCTTCTTGAAACCCAGTGACCAGGAGGAAGTAGCCACCCAGAAGGAAGTAACCACTGTTTACCGAAAAGAGGAAATTTGGGAGATGAACTTACTCACACAAGGCTAGTCCCTGGGCAAACCCCAGAGAACACACACACCCGGGGTTCATCTCCAGCCAGTTTCTCCTGTGAGAAACTGTGGGTACAGCAGGCCCAGAGGCTGTAGAGAAGACTCAGATTCCATGCTGCCCCATTCCCACCTACTGTGTAGCAAGTCCTCTGCACAGGACCCCCAATTCCCACCCATATCCAGGAAATGGATGGATGATGTCTCCTCCAGCACCTATTCCTCCTGCTCTGCGACCTAACATTGACAGAAGGCCTAGGTGGAGCTGGGGGCTAGGGGCTGGGGGCTAGGGGCTGGGGGCTGGGGGCTGGGGGCTGGGGGCTGGGTGAGGTGTGGTTGGTCTTCTGCAGTTCCCTAGGTCAATGCAAGCCTCTGTGCTTAAAGCCCTCTTGGTTTTTCTGCGCATGACTTCTTTGGGGTAACACGCTGCCATCATCCCTGTGTCCTGCCTGGGAAGCCATCCTTATTCTTGAGCCACTGAGACACAATTAAGGCCTCTGTTCTTGAAGCAGAGAGAGAGAGACAGAGATGGGTTGGTTAACTTCTTGGGGGCTGGGGCACAGTATGAAGAAGCTTGCCTGATGGGGAGGAGATCGGTGGTAGAGGAGGAGGCTGGGAGATCGGAAGGGTGGGAGGGGAAGGGGAAGAAAGAGACCATTCTCAGTGTAATGGCTCCTTGGCTGCAGGAAGTGGTTTTCCAGGCTGTCTGCATTGTTCTGAAGGAGCATTCAGCAACATGCCTGAAGCCCAATCAGGAGGGCTCCCAGAGAAACTAGGAAAGATGGAGGTGGGGGGCAGGGTGCCAAAATAAGGCCCCTGGTCCTTCGGCTTCCTCATCTGTGCTATGGAGCAGAGTTGAGCACAGTGGCCTCCTGGAACTGTCCTGAAGTCACTTGACTTAATGAATGTAAACATGGGCAGGTCCCTGACATCCAGTTAAAAGTCAACATAGTGGCTAAGATATTCCACAAACGTATCCAGTCCCTGTTCTGTGCCTTTGGCTGGGGTGGGGCAGCTCCTGTGCTGGCTCTGGGCCTAGTCTCTGTTGTAAGGCTCTCTGGCAGGTAGGGAATTTCTGGGGAATACTCTCTCAGGGTACTTAACTTCGCTGTCCAAGAGGCCTCATTTCCCCAGCAAACTAGTAGGCAAATCTATGTTCTTCATGGTTCTCCTTCTGAGGGAGAAGACATCTGATGACTTCCTAGTTCCTAGGGTCAGGGGAACCAAGCTGTCGACGACAGAGGCCCGGATTTCTTTGGAGCTGATGAGGGTAGAAGTTTACCAGGAGGCCCAAGCCTAGTGAATAAGGCTCCCACAGGAGTAGGAAGAGTCATGCTGGCCAGAGAGCAGGGAAGGCCTGGATCCCAGGAGAGGCAATGGGACAGAAGTGGCAGAGGCCCTAGGTTTGTCTTGTTCATCATTTTATCCCTAGAGCCTGGCACAATGTCCAGAACACTGTAGTCTCCTCTGCTTTTACCATACCCGACCCTACCACAACACCACTCAGCCAACCCTGATCTCAACTCTCCAGGTTCAAACCCAGGGTCTTATGCATGCTCAGCTCTGAGCACGTTCCCAGCCCCTTACTTTTCTTCTTACACAGGACTAAGGACTGAACACCTTCTGTGTCCATGTGGGAGGAGGGAACCTTGAACTGAAAGCCTGAAGAGATCTGCTGTTCTAGTAGAGGAAGTTCAAGCATCTCTTGGTTCAAAAATATGCTTATATAAGCAAAGTGACATGGCAAGACCTCAGAAGACCAGAGATAAGGAAACGGGGCTCAGAAAAGACCTTGAAGAAGCCATTGTTAGAGAGGAGGGGAAATTAAAAAAAAAATCGATTATTTTATTTATTTACATTTCAAATGCCCCCTTCCTGGTCTCCCCTTCAGAATCCCCCCTCCCCTCCTGCCCCCTTCCTTTTGCCTCTAAGACCTACCCCACCCACCCACCTACCCACTCATGCCTCACCCCTCTAGCATACCCCTTTGCTGGAGCAACAAGCCTCCACAGGACCAAGGGGCTCCCTTCCCACTGATGTCAGATAAGGCAATCCTCTGCTACATATATAGCAGGAGCCATGGACCCAACCATGTATTCTCTTTAGTTGGTGGATTAGTCTCTGGGAGCTGTAGGTGATCTGGTTTGTTGATATTGTTCGTCCTATGGGGTTGCAATTCCCTTCTGCTCCTTCAGTCCTTCTCTATCTCTTCCACTGGGGTCCGCTGGGCTCAGTCCAATGGTTGGCTGTGAGTGTCTGCATTTGTCTTAGTCTGGTGCTGGCAGAGCCTCTCAGAGGGTAGCCCTATTCAGTTCCTGTCTGCAAGCAGTTCTTGGCATCAGCAATAGTGTCGGGGGTTTTGGTGTCTGTGGATAGAATGGATCCCAGGGTGAGGTGGTCTCTGAATGGCCTTCGCTTCAATCTCTGCTCCATTTTTTGTCCCTGAGTTTCCTTTTGACAGAAACAATTCTGGGTTAAAAATTTTGAGATGGGTGAGTTGCCCCTTTTCTCAGCTAGGGGTCATGCCTATCTACTGGGGATTGTCTCTTCAGGTTCTATCTCCCCTCTGTTGGATATTTCAGCTAATGTCATCCTCATAGGGTCCTGGGAACCTCTCAAATCCCTGGTGTTTGGGACTTTCTAGTGGTTCAGGGGAAATGTTTTAGAAGTTCATTTCTGTTTTGCAATTCAACTAGTTAGAGTAAACATTAATTGGATTATTACATTTAAAATTTTTTTCCTAGCCAGTTATAGTAGCACATGCTTTTAATTCCAGCACTCAGGTGGCAGAGACAGGCAGATCTTTGTAAGTTTGCACAGATGAGGCCAGCCTAAGCAACATAGAGTTTCAGGTCATCTGTGGGTATATAATTATACCCAAACTCAACACAATAGCAACAGATAAATAAATAGATAGATGATGGCACTTCAGAATCTCAGGTCAGGCAAAAGGGGTCAAGGTCATGAGAGGTTATATGTCATGAGTACAAGGAGGCTGGGATTCTTTTAGGTCTTGAGCAAATGATTTATGTCCTGAGCCTCAGTTTACCTGTTTTATAATGAGAACTAATGAACAATGACAGTAAATGTATGCCTGCTATAAAGACAATGGAATCTTATGTGTTGCTGTTTCACATTCTTGGCACTTGATAAAAGTCCAAAATTCTGTAATGCCAGCTGATTACAAAGCCTGGGCTACATAGTGAAACTCCCACCTCTAAAAAAACAGACAAATAAAACTAATCAGAGGTATATTGTGGACCTCATTTCCCAGCAGTAAGGTGAAAGGAGGAGTGTCAGGGCCAGTTTGAGATGACAGGCAACTCCTGGGCCCCAGCCTTGTCATCTACTAGATGGACCAGCCTATCTACCTGGGCCCCTTGGCAGCTACCTGGCCTCCAAGAAGCTGTAGAACAGGTTTCTTCAAGGTCTGATCCTTGGCCCTGATTTTCCTAATGGGCTCTAAATGGGTCCTAACTGCTCATCCTTTCTTTAGCTTTGAGGAGCAGGCAGCCCTGTAGAAGCTTACTATTTTCTTCTTCCATGTGACCTAGGGAAGCTGGGGTCTCCATAGAGACACTCATTTGTGTACACTGACAAAGACATTGGGGAGTCTCTCTCTGAGGGAGGGTTCCCTTCCTCTAGGTTGTCAGGAACCCTAAGACCCAGAGCATACAGGGAGATGGTTTCATGGGTTAAATGGGGCTGGCAATTGTAGTGTGTAGTTTAGGCTACACAGCTTTGAGCTCCCTGCGAGCTGCAGGTGCGTACCTGCCCAGGAGTTATCTCTCTGATCCTAGGATGAAAGACACACACACATTAGTTCATTTTTAACCTGTCTTATTGGCTCAGCGGCTGGGCTCTCTAAGCCTTCTGAGGCCAGCATGCCCTTATCTTTACTCCTAGCTCAACACCTCTAAATCTGCCTTCAATGCAGTTGCCTGGTTACCTTTATCTTTAGCTCAACAACTTTAGATCTATCCTCAACTTAGTTGCCTGGTTACCTTCTGTGAAGCCCATTAGTCTTGCTGCCCAAGACACTTTCAGGGCTGACCTTCCATGGGCTGCTTTCCTTTTCTGCCTACATTTTGGAAGATCTCCCCTATAGCTCTTTGTTCCGTCTTTCTCCTCCAAATATCTCGATCTCCTCCTCTTACCTAGCCTATGGTAACCTGGAAGTCTCACTTCTTTCTTTTGGCCCAGCCTTTGACTGCTGGCATCTTTATTGATTGATCAAGAAGCAACTGAGGACAAGGACCTTCAGCATCAGCACTCACATATTCCTGATTAAATCAAACTGCCAGAGACTCTGTAGGTCCAAGGCTCTTGTACCTTTGTAGTTCTCTTCTGACTATATGCCAAATATAGCCACTCTTCAGTATCCTTAGAATACCTTGTGAGTATCAAAATATCTTGGATGCTGAGGTCCATCATTAAAAATATAATATACATATCTAATTTGCATATAACCTATACAATTCCACTTCTGCTCATATTCCTTAAATCATTTCTACTTACAATAGTTTTGTTTTGGAGACAAGGTCCATCTAGCTAAGGCTGGCCTTGAACTCCTGATCCTACTGCCCCTACTTCCTAAGTGCTGGGATTATGGACACATGCCACCATAATGGCCTTATTTGCCACTTAATCTGATGTGAATGCTATACAAATAGTAGTAGCTATGGTGTATTATTTAGGAACTAATGTCAAGAAAAAGCATCTGCATGTGTTCAAACAGATATAATTTTTTTTTAATATTTTTATTACATATTTTCCTCAATTACATTTCCAATACTATCCCAAAAGTCCCCCATAGCGCCCCCCACTTCCCTACCCACCCATTCCCATTCTTTTGGCCCTGGCATTCCCCTATATTGGGGCATATAAAGTTTGCAAGTCCAATGGGCCTCTCTTTCCATTGATGGCCGACTAGGCCATCTTTCGATACATATGCAGCTAGAGACAAGAGCTCCAGGGTTCTGGTTAGTACATAATGTTGTTCCAACAATAGGGTTGCAGATCCCTTTAGCTCCTTGGGTACTTTCTCTAGCTTCTCCATTGGGAGCCCTGTGATACATCCAATAGCTGACTGTGAACATCCACTCCTGTGTTTGCTAGGCCCCGCATCGTCTCACAAGAGACAGCTATATTTGGGTCCTTTCAGCAAAATCTTGCTAGTGTATGCAATGGTGTCAGCGTTTAGAAGCTGATTATGGGACGGATCCCTGGATACAGCAGTCTCTAAATGGTCCATCCTTTCATCACAGCTACGAACTTTGTCTCTGTAACTCCTTCCCTGGGTGTTTTGTTCCCAATTCTAAGAAGGTGCACAGTGTCCACACTTTGGTCTTCATTCTTCTTGAGTTTCATGCGTTTAGCAAATTGTATCTTATATCTTGGGTATCCTAAGTTTTGGGCTAATATCCACTTATCAGTGAATACATATTGTGTGAGTTCTTTTGTGATTGTGTTACTTCACTCAAGATGATGCCCTCCAGGTCCATCCATTTGGCTAGGAATTTCATAAATTCATTCTTTTTAATAGCTGAGTAGTACTCCATTGTGTAAATGTACCATAATTTCTGTATCCATTCCTCTGTTGAGGGACATCTGGGTTCTTTCCAGCTTCTGGCTATTATAAATAGGGCTGCTATGAACATAGTGGAGCATGTGTCCTTTTTACCGGTTGGGACATCTTCTGGATATATGCCCAGGAGAGGTATTGCTGGATCCTCCGGTAGTACTATGTCCAATTTTCTGAGGAACCGCCAGACTGATTTCCAGAGTGGTTGTACAAGCTTGCAATCCCACCAACAATGGAGGAGTGTTCCTCTTTCTCCACATCCTCGCCAGCATCTGCTGTCACCTGAATTTTTGATCTTAGCCATTCTGACTGGTGTGAGGTGGAATCTCAGGGTTGTTTTGATTTGCATTTCCCTGATGATTAAGGATGTTGAACATTTTTTCAGGTGCTTCTCTGCCATTCGGTATTCCTCAGGTGAGAATTCTTTGTTCAGTTCTGAGCCCCATTTTTTAATGGGGTTATTTGACTTTCTGGAGTCCACCTTCTTGAGTTCTTTATATATATTGGATATTAGTCCCTTATCTGATTTAGGATAGGTGAAGATCCTTTCCCAATCTGTTGGTGGTTTTTTTGTCTTATTGATGGTGTCTTTAGCCTTGTAGAAGCTTTGTAGTTTCATGAGGTCCCACTTGTCAATTCTCGATCTTACAGCACAAGCCATTACTGTTCTATTCAGGAATTTTTCCCCTGTGCCCATATCTTCAAGGCTTTTCCCCACTTTCTCCTCTATAAGTTTCAGTGTCTCTGGTTTTATGTGAAGTTCCTTGATCCACTTAGACTTGACCTTAGTACAAGGAGATAGGAATGGATCGATTCGCATTCTTCTACATGTTAACAACCAGTTGTGCCAGCACCATTTGTTGAAAATGCTGTCTTTCTTCCACTGGATGTTTTTAGCTCCCTTGTCGAAGATCAAGTGACCATAGGTGTGTGGGTTCATTTCTGGGTCTTCAATTCTATTCCATTGGTCTATTTGTCTGTCACTATACCAGTACCATGCAGTTTTTATCACAATTGCTCTGTAGTAGAGCTTTAGGTCCGGCATGGTGATTCCACCAGAGGTTCTTTTATCCTTGAGAAGAGTTTTTGCTATCCTAGGTTTTTTGTTATTCCAGATGAATTTGCAGATTGCACTTTCTAATTCGTTGAAGAATTGATTTGGAATTTTGATGGGGATTGCATTGAATCTGTAGATTGCTTTTGGCAAGATAGCCATTTTTACAATGTTGATCCTGCCAATCCATGAGCATGGGAGATCTTTCCATGTTCTGAGATCTTCTATAATTTCTTTCTTCAGAGACTTGAAGTTTTTATTATACAGATCTTTCACTTCCTTAGTTAGAGTCACGCCAAGATATTTTATATTATTTGTGACTATTGAGAAGGGTGTTGTTTCCCTAATTTCTTTCTCAGCCTGTTTATTCTTTGTGTAGAGAAAGGCCATTGATTTGTTTGAGTTAATTTTATATCCAGCTACTTCACCGAAGCTGTTTATCAGGCTTAGGAGTTCTCTGGTGGAATTTTTAGGGTCACTTATATATACTATCATATCATCTGCAAAAAGTGATATTTTGACTTCATCTTTTCCAATTTGTATCCCTTTGATCTCCTTTTGTTGTCGAATTGCTCTGGCTAGGACTTCAAGTACAATGTTGAATAGGTATGGAGAAAGTGGACAGCCTTGTCTAGTCCCTGATTTTAGAGGGATTGCTTCAAGCTTCTCACCATTTACTTTGATGTTGGCTACTGGTTTGCTGTAGATTGCTTTTATCATGTTTAGGTATGGGCCTTGAATTCCTGATCTTTCCAAGACTTTTATCATGAATGGGTGTTGGATCTTGTCAAATGCTTTTTCCGCATCTAAGGAGATGACCATGTGGTTTTTGTCTTTGAGTTTGTTTATATACTGGATTACGTTGATGGATTTCCATATATTGAACCATCCCTGCATCCCTGGGATGAAACCTACTTGGTCAGGATGGATGATTGTTTTGATGTGTTCTTGGATTCGGTTCGCAAGAACTTTATTGAGGATTTTTGCATCAATATTCATAAGGGATATTGGTCTGAAGTTTTCTATCTTTGTTGGGTCTTTTTGTGGTTTAGGTATCAGAGTAATTGTGGCTTCATAGAATGAGTTGGGTAGAGTACCTTCTGTTTCTATTTTGTGGAATAGTTTGTGAAGAACTGGGATTAGATCTTCTTTGAAGGTCTGATAGAACTCTGCACTAAACCCATCTGGTCCTGGGCTTTTTTTAGTTGGGAGACTATTAATGACTGCTTCTATATCTTTGGGGGATGTAGGGCTGTTTAGATCATTAACCTGATCTTGATTCAACTTTGGTACCTGGTATCTGTCTAGGAACTTCTCCATTTCATCCAGGTTCTCCAGTTTTGTTGAGTATAGCCTTTTGTAGAAGGATCTGATGGTGTTTTGGATGTCTTCAGGATCTGTTGTTATGTCTCCTTTTTCATTTCTGATTTTGTTAATTAGGATGCTTTCCCTGTGCCCTCTAGTGAGTCTGGCTAAGGGTTTATCTATCTTGTTGATTTTCTCAAAGAACCAGCTCCTTGATTGGTTGATTCTTTGAATAGTTTTTCTTGTTTCCACTTGGTTGATTTCACCCCTGAGTTTGATTATTTCCTGCCGTCTACTCCTCTTGGGTGAATTTGCTTCCTTTTGTTCTAGTGCTTTTAGGTGTGTTGTCAAGCTGCTAATGTGTGCTCTCTCTAGTTTCCTTTTGGAGGCACTCAGAGCTATGAGTTTTCCTCTTAGAAATGCTTTCATTGCGTCCCATAAGTTTGGGTATGTTGTGGCTTCATTTTCATTGAACTCTAAAAAGTCCTTAATTTCTTTCTTTATTCCTTCCTTGACCAAGGTATCATTGAGAAGAGTGTTGTTCAGTTTCCACGTGAAGGTTGGCTTTCTATTATTTATTTTGTTATTGAAGATCAACCTTAGGCCATGGTGATCTGATAGGATGCATGGGACAATTTCAATATTTTTATATCTGTTGAGGCCTGCTTTGTGACCAATTATGTGGTCAATTTTGGAGAAGGTACCATGAGGTGCTGAGAAGAAGGTATATCCTTTTGTTTTAGGATAGAATGTTCTGTAGATATCTGCCAGATCCATTTGATTCATAATTTCTCTTAGTTTCACTGTGTCCCTGTTTAGTTTCTGTTTCCATGATCTGTCCATTGGTGAAAGTGGTGTGTTGAAGTCTCCCACTATTATTGTATGAGGTGCAATGTGTGCTTTGAGCTTTACTAAAGTTTCTTTAATGAATGTGGCTGCCTTTGTATTTGGAGCATAGATATTCAGGATTGATAGTTCCTCTTGGAGGATTTTACCTTTGATGAGTATGAAGTGTCCCTCCCTGTCTTTTTTAATGACTTTGGGTTGGAAGTCAATCTTATCAGATATTAGAATGGCTACTCCAGCTTGTTTCTTCATGCCATTTGCTTGGAAAATTGTTTTCCAGCCTTTCATTCTGAGGTAGTGTCTATCCTTTTCTCTGAGATGAGTTTCCTGTAAGCAGCAAAATGTTGGGTCTTGTTTGTGTAGCCAGTTTGTTAGTCTATGTCTTTTTATCGGGGAGTTGAGTCCATTGATATTAAGAGATATTAAGGAAAAGTAATTGTTGTTTCCTGTTATTTTTGTTGTTAAAGTTGGCATTTTGTTCTTGTGGCTGTCTTCTTTTAGGTTTGTTGAGGGATTACCTTCTTGTTGTTTCTAGGGCGTGGTTCCTGTCCTTGTATTGGTTTTTTTCTGTTATTATCCTTTGAAGGGCTGGATTCGTGGAGAGATAATGTGTGAATTTGGTTTTGTCGTGGAATACTTTGGTTTCTCCATCTATGTTAATTGAGAGTTTGGCTGGGTATAGTAGCCTGGGCTGGAATTTGTGTTCTTTTAGTGTATGTATAACATCTGTCCAGGATCTTCTGGCTTTCATAGTCTCTGGTGAAAAATCTGGTGTAATTCTGATAGGCTTGCCTTTATATGTTACTTGGCCTTTTTCTCTTACTGCTTTTAGTATTCTATCTTTATTTAGAGCATCTGTTGCTCTGATTATTATGTGTCGGGAGGTATTTCTTTTCTGGTCCAGTCTATTTGGAGTTCTGTAGGCTTCTTGTATGTTCATGGGCATCTCTTTCTTTAGATTTGGGAAGTTTTCTTCTATAATTTTGTTGAAGATGTTTGCTGGTCCTTTGAGTTGAAAATCTTCATTCTCATCCACTCCTATTATCCGTAGGTTTGGTCTTCTCATTGCGTCCTGTATTTCTTGGATGTTTTGAGTTAGGATCTTTTTGCATTTTACATTTTCCTTGATTGTTGTGCCGATGTTCTCTATGGAATCTTCTGCACCTGAGATTCTCTCTTCCATCTCTTGTATTCTGTTGCTGATGCTCGTATCTATGGTTCCAGATTTCTTTCCTAGGGTTTCTATCTCCAGTGTTGCCTCATTTTGGGTTTTCTTTATTGTGTCTACTTCCCTTTTTAGGTCTAGTATGGTTTTGTTCATTTCCATCATCTGTTTGGATGTGTTTTCCTGTTTTTCTGTAAGGACTTCTACCTGTTTGATTATGTTATCGTGTTTTTCTTTAAGGATTTGTAACTCTTTAGCAGTGTTCTCCTGCAATTCTTTAAGGGATTTTTGTGCTTTCTCTTTATTGTCTTCTGCCTGTTTAGCAGTGTTCTCCTGCATTTCTTTAAGTGTGTTATTAAAGTCCTTCTTGAAGTTCTCTATCATCATCAGGAGATATGCTTTTAAATCCGTGTCTAGCTTTTCCGGTGTGTTGGGGTGCCCTGGACTGGGCGAAGTGGGGGTGCTGGGTTCTGATGATGGTGAGTGGTCTTGGTTTCTGTTAGTAAGATTATTACGTTTACCTTTCGCCATCTGGTAATCTCTGGGGTTAGTTGTTATCGTTGTCACTGTTTAAAGATTGGAGCAGAAGCTGTGTTCCACTCACCAGCAGTCTCTAAATCCTGCGGCGGGGGTCGTGGGTAGCTGACGGTACCCCGGTGCTGGTCCAGCCGGAAGAGGCCTGTGGTCCTACACAGGCCGTTTTTCTGCTTCCCTAACTAATGCAGTCTCTGGTCCTGCGTGCAATTGGATTGGAGCAGAAGCTGTGTTCCCCTCTCCAGAAGTCTTAAGATCCTGTGGTGGGTGTTGTGGGTAGCTGGTGAGTGTCAGCCGACCCTGCGCCCCAGCTGCCCCGGTGCTTTTCTGACCGGAAGAGGGTTGTGGCTCTATGTAGTCCGGATTTCTCTCTCCCCAACCAGAGCAGTCTCAGGTCCCGCGTGATTGGACTGGAACAGAAGCTGTGTTCCACTCACCAGCAGTCCCAAAATCCTGCGGCGGGGGTCGTGGGTAGCTGGCGGGTGTCAGGCAACCCTTTGCTCCCGCTACCCCGGTGCTGATCTGGCCGGATGAGGCCTGTGGCCCTACTCAGGCCGGTTTCTGCTTCCCTAACTAATGCAGTCTCAGGTCCTGCGCAATTGGATTGGAGCAGAAGCTGTGCTCCACTCACCAGAAGTCTTAAGATCCTGTGGCGGGTGTTGTGGGTAGCTGGCGAGTGTCAGCAGACCCTGCGCCCCAGCTGCCCCGGTGCTTTTCTGACCGGAAGAGGGTTGTGGCCCTATGTAGGCCGGATTTCTCTCTCCCCAACCAGAGCAGTCTCAGGTCCCGCGTGATTGGACTGGAGCAGAAGCTGTGTTCCACTCACCAGCAGTCCCAAAATCCTGCGGCGGGGGTCGTGGGTAGCTGGCGGGTGTCAGGCAACCCTGCGCTCCCGCTACCCCAGCGCTGATCCGGCCGGATGAGGCCTGTGGCCCTACTCAGGCCGGTTTCTGCTTCCCTAACTAATGCAGTCTCAGGTCTCGCGCAATTGGATTGGAGCTTAAGCTGTGTTCCACTCACCAGCAGTCCCAAAATCCTGCGGCGGGGGTCGTGGGTAGCTGGCGGGTGTCAGGCAACCCTGCGCTCCCGCTACCCCGGCGCTGATCCAGCCGGGTGAGGCCTGTGGTCCTACTCAGGCCGGTTTCTGCTTCCCTAACTAATGCAGTCTCAGGTCCCGCGCAATTGGATTGGAGCAGAAGCTGTGCTCCACTCACCAGAAGTCTTAAGATCCTGTGGCGGGTGTTGTGGGTAGCTGGCGAGTGTCAGCAGACCCTGCGCCCCAGCTGCCCCGGTGCTTTTCTGACCGGAAGAGGGTTGTGGCCCTATGTAGGCCGGATTTCTCTCTCCCCAACCAGAGCAGTCTCAGGTCCCGCGTGATTGGACTGGAGCAGAAGCTGTGTTCCACTCACCAGCAGTCCCAAAATCCTGCGGCGGGGGTCGTGGGTAGCTGGCGGGTGTCAGGCAACCCTGTGCTCCCGCTACCCCGGTGCTGATCCGGCTGGATGAGGCCTGTGGCCCTACTCAGGCCGGTTTCTGCTTCCCTAACTAATGCAGTCTCAGGTCCCGCGCAATTGGATTGGAGTAGAAGCTGTGTTCCACTCACCAGCAGTCCCAAAATCCTGCGGCGGGGGTCGTGGGTAGCTGGCGGGTGTCAGGCAACCCTGTGCTCCCGCTACCCCGGTGCTGATCCAGCTGGGTGAGGCCTGTGGTCCTACTCAGGCCGGTTTCTGCTTCCCTAACTAATGCAGTCTCAGGTCCCGCGCAATTGGATTGGAGCAGAAGCTGTGCTCCACTCACCAGAAGTCTTAAGATCCTGTGGCGGGTGTTGTGGGTAGCTGGCGAGTGTCAGCAGACCCTGCGCCCCAGCTGCCCCGGTCAGATATAATTTTTTACCCAACATTTTCTATTAGTGGTTGGTTGGAATTCACTGTTGTGAAACTGCCCCATATAGAAGGTGACAGTGTAAAGATATTCAAATGACATGGCCACATTGTACATTAAAATATGTGAAGGGACTGGAGAGATCCCTTACTGCTCTTGCAGTAATTTCACTTCTCAGCACTGGAATGGCTGTTCACAAGCATCCATCTGTAACTCTAGTTACAGGGGATCTGATGCTCTCTTCTGGCCTCCTTGTGAACCAGGCATGCACATAGTACACAGACAAGCATGCAAACACTCATACATAGAAATTCACATCAAATGCAAATAAATATATAGTTTTTTAAATGGAGATAAAGAGATGGCTCACTTCTGAGAGTGCAAAGACTTGAATTTGGACCTCCAGAATACATGTAAAAGTCAGGTGGTGTGATGACATACATATATGTAACCTCAGCTCTGGGTGAGGGGGGTGGTGTCAGAGACTGGAAGAAGCTCAGAGCTTAATGGTCATCCAGCAGAGCCAAAACAATGACCTTCAAATTCAGTGAGAGACTCTGCCTCAAAAAAAAAAAAAAAAAAAAAAAAAAGATGGACAATGATAAAGAAAAGAAATGACAAGTGTGGTCCTGTAGCCTCTACAGGCACAAAGAAGGGCAAGCAAACTGTCACATACATATGCTTGTTCACACATGCACCCCCACACAACTGTGGTTCTTTTAATTGTTTGTTTTAAATTTTTTGATGGGGTTATTTTTATGATTTTGTTTTTGGAATGACTTGCCTTTTTTGGTATTCATAGAATTTGCAATTCACAAGGATTTTCTTCCTCCACATTTGAGGATTTCTATGAGGCACGACAATCTGGTCTTCAAACCATTTCACGTGTGAGCACGCTCTTATGACTAACGAATGAAGCATATGCAACCGTTCCCTGTCTTCACATTGACTGACATATTTACTCCTGTGATTCTGTAGTTTTCTCTTTTTGAATTTTAGAGACAGAACTCTTTTGGTTTTGCTTTCCAAGGTTTCAGACCTTTATAGAGGTTCTAAAAAAAAAAAAAAAAAAAAAAGAAAAAAAAAGCGATGTAAATGATAACAACCAAGCTCAAGAAATTTCAAAGGAGATAATTATCAGTAAGTGACCTAGAGACTGTTGTGATTTTGATGAAGAATATGACTGCATTCTATCCTTGCCCAAAATATCTGTGCGAGGCTACACTGAAGAGTGTGGATTAAGGACACTGGCAGCAGAGACAGCCTTGTATCGACTCTGTTGGTGGTTAGTAGTGACTCCTATACAGATCTGCAATGAAAAGGACCACACTGAGCAAGGAATACTACACAGTGTATAGTTTTTTTTTTTAAGGGAGAAATGGTTTATTTGGTAACAAGGAATAAAAAGAAATTCTTTAATTCTTCTCTCTCAGCGGTTAAGAGCACTGACTGCTCTTCCAGAGGTCCTGAGTTCAAATCCCAGCAACCACATGGTGGCTCACAGTGTATAGTTTGAGGAGAAAGGGAACAGTAGGAAGCATGATAGAGATGACTCATTTGCTCAAGGAGATGGGAGGTTAAAAAAAAAAGCCTGATGCTAAATGAAACGAAGGGAGTAGTGACCTTAGGGCGAGGCTCTGCCCGGCTAAGCTTCCAATTTATGGAAAGGAACCAAAGAAAAGCTTAAGCAGTGATAGAAACCATCAACAACAGAAAGCTGCTGAACATTTATTTGAGTGAAGGAGCCAAGTTCCAGCCCCAGTTTGGCAATAGAATTTTTTTTTTCTAATATAAGCAGATTCTCGGTTATTTGGCATCCTAGGCTTTTGAAGTTAATGTTAGCCATTAGTATACCAGTGGCCCCAATACTGGTTCCTGCTGTTCCTAACCCTAAGCTTATGAAGGAGGGTATGAGAATGGAAATTTCACATTTTCACCCAGAAGTCTGGAAGAGCTTGTGTTCATCTGTACATGTATTTTCTCCCTACTGGACCATCATAAATATACATCCAGGGGGACAAGGATACCAAGATACAGAATTTCAGAGTTTCATACACCTGCCAAATAGGCAAGCAAGGGTGCTACCTGTCAGCGCTTGCAAAACCATTCAGTTCTTTCCAGGAAGTAAGGGAAGAAATGTCTACCTGACAAAGTGGTTGGGAGCTGTAAGACATTTATGGCAAGTTTGTACTTGCTCTTAAAGGGGAAATCTAGTGCAATCTACCATAAAAGCTCAGGAGAGAGACCATAGTCAGACAAAATAAAATGATGAGTCTACCACTCACATCAGCCTTTAGTGGATCTTCTCAGGCCTTGGTGATGGTCCATTTTCTACAGCCAGCTTGTTATCCCATGATGGGCTTGACTTGGAACTGATGTGTCCAAGTGAATATAGTTCACCTTGATATCAGACTGGGTAGTCAGGATGACAAGGTGTGGTCCCTTGGGGGGGTGGTGGTGGTAGTCCCAGTTTCCTTTAGACTTAATATTTCAGCCTTTTGTTGAGGATAAGTGGTGACATACTTTCTTTTGTAGCTGCTCCTGAGGGATATTAGGGACCATGAAGGCTGGAATGCTAACCAAAGGCCAAGGGTTGGGGTTCAGGCAGTGGGGGCACTCATCAGAGGCATCTGGTTTTCTGGCCTAGCTGAAGATACATAGGGAGCAATAACACTGATTGGTCTGCCTTACATCAGCTTTCGGCAAGTTCAGGGCTTGCAGCCATCTGGAGCAGTTTGCCTTTCGCAGCTGATTCACGGATGGTGTCTATAAGGCAAGCGGAAATCTCCTGGAACAAATGTAGACTAGGGACAGAAGTTACAGTTTAAGAGCTTAAAGGAAAATGTTACACTTAGACCTTCCCCCTCTGGAATAAGCACTAGGTGAGGAAGCTTTTGCTGTTGATGGGCATAAATACTTATTTATGAAAAGTGAATTCAAGTCTCAACTTCCTGAAGCTTACATGAATGTAAAGTTTACAAAAGGAGACAAAAGGTTTAGGTACATTAGTGTTACCACTGTTTGTAATCTGTAGAGAAATCCACATTGCAGAAAAGCAGTAGACCCATACTTTTGAGTCATAGTAAAAGCTTTTGGCTCCCAAAATGATTTTGAAGTGAAAGCATTAACACACACAATATATATATATACACACACACACACACATACACACACACACACACATATATGTTATTTTTAGCATGAGAATCACCTTTTGGTTTATATTTAGGAAAAAACCAAAGGGACTTTTAAAACCAAAGGGAATTAATACCAAACTCTATTGATTAACACGATTAAACTCTTAAACTTTGGAGTCTTAATATCATATATTGGTCTTTAAATTTTATTATTATTTTAATTATTTTCTCAGATCCTTATAACTTGCATAAACCTCAAACCTTTCTCCTTTTCCCATTCAGTCATTTGCCACATGATACAAGTGATTGAGAGCATAGAAAAGCAAGTTCTTTTAAATAAAGGAATAGTAAAATGTTACATTGAAACCTGTTTTGTACCAGGAGACCTAATAGCTGTATAAAAAGCAAGGCCTGATTTTCATATATGAGAATGCATTGACAAGGCAGCTGCAGCTAAACTGATAAAGCTGTAGTGTAAAAGTGACTTTTGTTCTCCTGATATAATCATTTCTCTGATGCTTACTGCCTCCATCTGCTAACCTAGGCCTAGTCCTGGAGCATTCCAGCCTCTGTACAAATCTACGCCTAGAATGTTTTCAGCCTCCAAGACTTACTACTGAATAATCTAACCCCTTCTTGTTTTTTCTGAACCCGGCTGGCTGGTTCAACTCAGCTGTTTTAGCTCAAAACTCCCCTCCAAGCTGACTGATTCAATCTGGCTTCTCTTGGCCTCTGAATGAATTGCTCTGTTTGCCCTCATACTAACTTGAGCAATATATTCTATTTCTTTGGCTCTTTCTCATTCTCTGGCTCATTCTGTTTTCACCTGTGCCTAGTTTGTTCTCTCTTCAACTTATCTCTGTAAAACTCTCCCAGTAAAACTGCCCCTTCTCCATGATGCTCTCTCTTAAGAAGCCTCTCTTTTCTCTCTGCTCTCAAGAGGGTTGGACTTGCCCTATTCTGCCAAATCATTCTCTGATTTATCATTTTGTCTGTCACTTAATTAGACATTACTTTCAAACATGAATGCTTCCTTCTACAAACTACCTTCACCTCATTGTTTGGGATTAAAAATGTGTACTTAGGGCATGTCTGTATTCCAGCCAGAGGGACTAAAAGTGTGAGCTAAGGCTGAGACACACCACAACCAGGAACAGGTATTTCCAGTAAACAACACAATCTCCAGGTTCACACGGTGATCAAATATCCTGTAACATTTCCCCCCTCTTTGGGTCATCAGCACCATCAGAGATCTGAGAAGGATAAATTTGAACAGGAACTATAAACCAAATGGCTTCTATCAATAAAACAATAAAGACTACCTGGACTATTACCACAGGCTCCTCTTCAGCAATCTCCATGGAAGCAGAGTGGCTTCAGTCCCCAGGAGTCACACACAGCCCATATCCCCTGCAGGATCCCACCAAGACTGTGGACAAGCAGAACACTGAAGTATTGACTGCTTTTCTTTGCCTCACAAAGGTAGGCCAGTGTTTCAAGTTCCTCACCCACAGGAAATTCTCTCAGACTTTTTGGGTCTGGCTGCCAAAGGCTGATGCTGCCCTGTGTAGCAGTCAGAGAGTTAATGCTGTCCTGTGTAAGGAGAGCCATTCCATGGGCTCTTGCCAAACTGCTTAGGGCGTTGTCTTACCATATCATAAGATAGAAAGATCTCAGTTTTGATTGCTCATCTCTGTGGCCCCAACTCCTTAACATCTCATCTCTTTACATACATTTAATTTTTCTTTTATCCCTTTTCATCCTAGTTTGTGCTGTCTCTTGAGCCTCTTCATTTAGAATAATATAGTTCTCTGCCATCTTAGTTTGTCTGAAACCCTGGTAAGATCTTATCTCATGACATCAAACCTCCGTTGGTCTTTTTTTAAGGTCAAATTTTTTTTATTTAAACAATTTTTATTAGATATTTCTTCATTTACAATTCGAATGCTATCCTGAAAGTCCCTTATATCCTCCCCTTGCCCTGCTCCTCAACCTACCCACTCCTGCTTCCTGGCCTTGGCATTCCCCTGAATTGGGGCATATAATCTTTGCAAGACTGAGGGCCTGTGCTCCCAATGATGGCCGATTAGGCCATCTTCTGCTACATATGCAACTAGAGACATGAGCTCAGGGGGTACTAGTTAGTTCATATTGCTGTTCTTCCTATAGGGTTACAGACCCCTTCAGCTTAAGGTCATATTTTTAATCAGAAAATTCAATTAGGGATGCTGGATGGTGACTGTCAGGTTAGCATCAAAACCTGGCCAGAGGCAAATAGCCCTTTACCACGAGGTGATTTGAACAGATTATTTTTGGGATAGCTTCTTTTCTGGAGCTTTTCTACTTGGTTCTGCTCCTGGCAGTGTTTTCTGTCTAGGATGTTTTAATTGGATTTCTTGGGCTTAGTCCTCTGGGTCCTGAGCTGGTGTATTCTATTAGCTCACGTATGTATTTGGCTGTAGTCCTGTATTTCAAGTGAAATGAGAATTGGCAAAACTACTAGAAGATTCTTTGCATATGTCAATTCTTTGCATATATCAAACTACTGACAATTACAGACTCAATGAATTTTGAGACCATCAAGGACAAAAATTTTCATTTAATCCATGATATTATTCTGAAATAAAGCTGCCATCCAGAAGACCTGTTATTTTGTCATTTTCTAAAAAGGAACGAGAAATTATTGAACACTGAAAACAGAACCTCATTTATGTTGCTTTGATTAAGGAATAAAAACATTTACGATTTTAATGATCATAGCCTTTTCAGTATTATTTCCCATTTATCTTCTTAAACCTTGTTTTTTTTTTTTTTTAATCATTTTGTCCTCATCTGTTAGATTTATTATCAGGACATGAATCACCACACAAAAATTCATCCTAGTCCAAAATATCTAGGAGTCCCACTGTTATTTAAAAGTATCCATTTCTTTAAAGCATGAATTGAGTCCAAGTAACACATACAACGCACCATAGGAACTAAGATTACCTAGGTGTAGACTTTCAACCCTCAACTCTCTTATTATAGGTTTCAAGTTAACTTTTGTTATAGATTTTATAGATCTTAAAGCATACCTAATAAATACACAAATCCCGAGGTACAGGATGCTTACATAATAGTCTTACAAATTTTGAGATAAGGTTCATACTTTATCTCATAGCAAAGGTTCATAGCAAACGTTTTAGAGAATTAAATGAAACCAAAAGAAGAGTACAAAATGAACAGCAATAATCCCCAATCCCCATTAGGAATAGTCTATCCCTGCCAGCCCCCACCCCCTTGTCATGTAGTCAGATGGGCCACCCAATACAGAACAGAGATTTTGGAGATAACTTTTAAATAGACATGTTAGAGTCTAGAGGAGGGGCAGCCACAACTTAACCCCAGGGCCAGCTTTTTATTCAAGTAGAGCAGCATAAGACACCATTTAATACTATCCATACCTAAAAGAGTCCTGAATTCCTGTAAAATTGACAAGAGTAAGCTGAGAACAAATAAAGCTTACAGATAAGATTTCTTTTTTTTTGTCAGTCCTCACTACCCACAGAGAACAAGGGCCAGCAGTATCCCTGTCTTGTGGGTCCCTCCCACTTGAGAATTAATGCTGTGTCCAGCTTTTCCATGAGTCCTACAAATGCAGACAAAGAAAAGGACCCTTACCTACACCTCCAGAGGTTTTCTGATACTTCTTTTCTCACAATGGGGAACCCGCCAGTGGCTCCCTCCAAATGCTGGACCTCTATGACTTCTCTGCTCCCAGTACTCCAGGAACCTCTAGGGTCCCGAGGCCAACCAGAAAAAGAAGGTGGATCTGGATGAGCACCCAAATCCTTGATGAGCACCCAAATGTATCAGTCAGGGTTTGTCTTAGTTAGGATTTCAATTGCTATGAAGAGACACCATGACCATGGCAATTCTTATAAAGGAGAATATTTAATTGGCTTACAGGTCAGAAGTTTAGTCCATTATTGTTATGGTGGTTTGGTGGTTTGAATAGGTTTGGCCTCCATAGACTCAAGTGTTTGAATGCTTGGTGTTTAGGGAGTGTCACTATTAGGAATCATGGCCTTGTTGGAGGAAGTGTGTCATTGTGGGTGAAGGCTTTGAGGTTTCCTTTGCTCAAGCTTCCCCCAGTGTGAGCCCGTCTCCTTTGGCTGCCTTCAGGTCAAGATGTAGAACTCTCTGCTTCTCCAGCACCATGTTTGCCTGGATTCTGCTATGCATCCCACAAAGATCATAGTGGATTGAACCTCTGAAACTGTAAGCCAGCCCTAATTAAATGTTTTCCCTTATAAGAGTTACTTTGGTCATGGTGTCTCTTCACAGCAATGAAACACTAACCAAGACAGCAGGTAACATGGCAGCATGATGGCAGACATGGTGCTAGTGAAGGAGCTGGGAGTTCTATATCCGAATCAGCAGGCTACAAGAAAGGAACTGGTTTAAGCTTCTGAGACCTCAAAGTCCACCCCCCCCCAGTGACATACTTCCTATACATAAAGCCACACCTTCTCCAAAAGGGCCACACCTCCTAATAGTGCCACTTTTTATGAGCCAAACATTCAAACACCGGAGTCTATGGGGTGGGGAGCATTTCTATTTAAATTACCAAAGGTTGTTCAAAGATTCACCAGTCTGACTATTAAAAAATTTTAACAAAGAAGAGGCTTTTATTCATATACTGGTGCCAGGTCTATACCTGGAACTTGGGATTCTAGAACGCAGACACAGCCACCTTGTCATGGGATTTTAAAGGCAGAGAATATAGTTACATTCTGCCTACATGCAAGTAGTGAGGTTATCTCATGCAAAACAAGCTTTTGTTTACAGAAGCAGAAACAGTGGTTTTGTTAAAGTTGTACTAGAACCAGGCAATTATAATATTAACTCTTAACAGCCTTTAACATTTGGAAGTTCATTTTTTCTTTATAGTCTTCTTAAGCAAAGTAATTTTAAACATTTAAACAGAAAGTTAACCATCGCAGATATTTCAAGACAACACAAATTAAGGCAATTCATGACAATCAAGCTAAAACTACAGAAAGTCCTTAGTAGAAATCATTACAGAGAAGAGGAGGAATACATGACAGGGTGTGGCCTCTCTTCCCTCAGCCTGGAACCTGCCTGCTCAAGGGTGGAGCTACCGGCTCATTCGTCCTGCCACGCCCACTGCTGGAACCTGCCTTTGCTGCCTGGAGTCACACACGTGTTCGTCCTGCTACTGGACCCTGAGTTACTTGGCGGGAAATTGGGTTCCCTCCCCCTTCCTTTATTAACTGAGTGTCTGGAATTAGTAAAATTGAGTCTTGATCAGGATTTGTCTTGGCTCCATTGTTTCTTCCGCCCCGTCTAGTTTCCTCTCTTTTCAGCCTGAACTGCCTTTCTCAGTGAACCGTTCGTGTTGTAGACTGCGGGCGGGCCGCAACAGTTGGCGCCTGAACAGGGACCTGAAGAATGGCAGAGGGATGCTAAGAGAAACGACTGCTGTGTAGAGCTCCACAAGAAAGGAAAGGATCTTCGTATCGGAGGAGCATCGGAGCAACGGACAGGTACACATGCTAGCGCTAGCCTAAAAAATTTCAGTTTTGTAAAGTGTTGCTGAGGATGCGGTAGGATACGAATCAAGTTTGAAGCAGTGCTGACCCAACACTGTTTCTGCTTGGGGTCAGTAGTTCGTTAATCGGAACTAGATACGGAGACAGGCGGTGTGCCGCAGTTTTTTAGAAAACTGCTTAGGTGGAAGAAAGAAGGGTTCAAAATCATGGATCAGGCGGTTGTTTTTAGTTTTCAGGAGTTGCTTAAGGAAAAAGGAGTAAGGCTTGAAGTACAATTAGTAAGAAATTTTTTAGATAAGATAGATAGCTGTTGTCCATGGTTCAAAGAAGAAGAAACGATAGATTGTGGAACCTGGGAGAAAGTTGGTGAGGCCCTGAATATCGCTCAGACAGATAATTTTACCCTAGGTCTCTGGGCGCTTGTAAATGATGCTATAAAAGATGCAACTTCTCCAGGGCTAAATTGCCCTCAGGCGGAACTTGTGGTATTTCAGGAGGAGTGCCTATCAGAGAAGGCCTCCTCAGAAAAAGATCTTCTTAACTCAAAAATTGATAAATGTGGAAACTCTGATGATGGACTGAATTTTAACAAAAATCATTCAGATAGAGGAATTGCCCATTACCCTAATGAGAATTGGTCCTCTTGCGAATCTCCAGCTTCACCTATAGTCACCACTTCGGGAGGTGCTACGCATAGGGACACACGGCTAAGTGAGTTAGAGTTTGAGATTAAGCTTCAGAGGCTGACTAATGAGCTTCGAGAACTAAAAAAGATCTCAGAAGCGGAGAAGAGTAACTCTTCTGTAGTTCACCAGGTGCCGCTAGAAAGAGTTGTGAGTCAGGCTCATGAGAAAGGACAGAATTCTTCTAATACGCTGGCCTTTCCTGTGGTCGAGGTAGTTGATCAGCAAGATGCTAAGACCAGACATTACCAGACCTTGGATTTCAAGTTGTTAAAAGAGTTAAAGGCAGCTGTTGTGCAATATGGTCCTTCAGCCCCATTCACTCAAGCATTACTGGACACAGTTGCGGAGTCAAACTTAACCCCCTCAGATTGGAAGACTCTGTCCAAGGCTACCCTGTCAGGAGGAGATTTTTTGCTTTGGGATTCTGAATGGCGAGACGCCAGTAAGAAAACTGCTGCTTCTAATGCTCAGGCTGGTAACCCAGACTGGGATAGCAACATGCTTTTAGGAGAGGGTCCATATGAGGGACAGACAAATCAGATTGATTTTCCCGTTGCAGTGTACGTGCAAGTTGCAACAGCCGCACGCCGTGCTTGGGGAAGGTTGCCAGTTAAAGGAGATACTAGTGGAAGTTTAGCTAACATTCGGCAGGGTTCTGATGAACCATATCAGGACTTTGTGGACAGGCTGTTGATTTCCGCTAGTAGAATCCTTGGAAGTCCAGACACAGGTAGTCCCTTTGTTATGCAGCTGGCTTATGAGAATGCTAACGCAACTTGCCGAGCTGCAATTCAACCGCATAAGGGACAGACAGATTTGGCGGGATATGTCCGTCTTTGCGCAGACATCGGGCCTTCCTGCGAGTTCTCGCAGGGAACCCACGTGCAAGCAATGTTCTCGAAGAAACGAGAAAATAATGCATGCTTTAATTGTGGAAGTTTGGATCATTTTAAAAGTAATTGTCCTAAGAACAAGGGCGCCAAGGGTAGACAAACAGGCCGTACCCCAGGAATATGTCCCCAGTGTGGGAAGGGCCGCCACTGGGCAAAAGATTGTAAGCATAAACCAAGGGTTTTGAGCCGCCCGGTGCCGGGAAACGAGGAAAGGGGTCAGCCCCAGGCCCCGAGTTACTCAAAGAGGACAGCTTATGGGGCCATAAATCTGCTGCCCAGCCAACAAGATCAGTTCTTGAACTTGTCAGGTCAAACCCAGGAAATGCAAGACTGGACCTCTGTTCCACTGTCCACGCAGTATTAACCCCAGAAATGGGAGTCCAAACTCTGCCTACCGGAGTCTTCGGACCACTGCCCACAGAAACCTGTGGCTTTCTCTTGGGACGAAGCAGTTCTATTGTAGAAGGCCTGCAGATTTTTCCAGGTGTTATAAATAATGATTATGAGGGAGAACTTAAAATCATAGCCGCTTGCCCTCGTGGTGTTATAACTATACCTGCTAATCAAAAGATTGCTCAACTTACTTTGATCCCTTTACGCCAGTCACTGTATAGATTCTTTGAAAGTGAGGAAGGACAAAATAATTTTGACTCCTCGGGCGTAAATTGGGTGAAATCTATCACAAATCAGAGACCTAACCTTAAATTGACTCTTGATGGAAGAGGCTTTGAAGGATTAATAGATACCGGGGCCGACGTAACAATTGTAAGAGGGTAGGACTGGCCCTCAAACTGGCCCTTGACTGCTTTCTTGACTCATCTTCAAGGAATTGGGTACGCCAGTAACCCAAAACGTAGTTCCAAATTGCTAACCTGGAGAGATGAGGAAGGGAAATCAGGAAAGATTCAGCCGTATGTTATGTCAAATTTGCCTGTGACCCTGTGGGGAAGAGATCTGTTGTCACAGATGGGTGTTATTCTGTGCAGTTCTAAGGAGATGGTGACTGAACAGACATTCAGGCAGGGACTCCTGCCTGGTCGTGAACTAGTAAAAAAGGGACAGGGAATTAAGACCTTTGAGGATCTTAAACCCCACTCTAACATGAGAGGTTTAAAGTATTTTCAATAGCGACCACTATCTTGCCTGCATCCCACGCGGAAAAAATTCAATGGCGTAATGATATTCCGGTGTGGGTAGATCAGTGGTCTTTACCTAAAGAGAAAATAGAGGCCGCTTCTTTGCTAGTGCAGGAGCAGTTAGAAGCAGGACATTTGGTAGAGTCTCACTCTCCCTGGAATACACCCATTTTCATTATCAGAAAGAAATCTGGAAAATGGAGACTGTTACAAGATTTAAGAAAAGTTAATGAGACCATGGTACTTATGGGAACCTTACAACCGGGGCTCCCCTCCCCAGTGGCCATTCCTAAGGGATATTATAAGATTGTTATAGATTTGAAAGATTGTTTCTTTGCCATCCCTTTGCATCCAAAGGATTGTGAGAGATTTGCTTTTAGTGTTCCTTCTGTAAATTTCAAGGAACCCATGAAAAGATATCAATGGACAGTCCTCCCGCAGGGGATGGCTAATAGTCCCACATTATGTCAAAGGTTTGTGGCGAAAGCAATACAGCCTGTTAGACAACAATGGCCAAATATTTACATCGTTCATTTCACAGATGATGTCTTGATGGCGGGAAAGGACCCCCAAGAATTGCTTTTGTGTTATAAAGGTTTACAAAAAGCCCTAGCTGATAAGGGATTGCAAATTGCTTCTGAAAAGGTACAAACTCAGGATCCTTATAATTATTTGGGTTTTAGACTCACTGATCAAGCTGTTTTTCCCCAAAAGATCGTTATTCGTAGAGATAACTTAAAGACCTTAAATGATTTTCAAAAATTGTTAGGTGATATTAACTGGCTTCGCCCCTATTTAAAGCTTACTACAGGGGAGTTAAAACCTTTATTTGATATTCTTAAAGGGAGTTCTGATCCCACTTCCCCTAGATCCCTAACCTCAGAAGGATTGCTGGCCTTACAACTAGTAGAAAAGTCTATTGAAGAGCAATTCGTTACCTATATAGATTACTCCCTGCCGCTGCACCTGTTAATTTTTAATACGACTCATGTGCCTACGGGACTGCTATGGCAAAAATTTCCTATAATGTGGATACATTCAAGGATTTCTCCCAAACGTAATATCTTGCCATATCACGAAGCAGTGGCTCAGATGATTATCACTGGAAAAAGGCAGGCATTGACTTATTTCGGAAAAGAGCCAGATATCATTGTTCAGCCTTACAGCGTAAGTCAAGACACTTGGCTGAAACAGCATAGTACAGATTGGTTGCTTGCACAAATAGGGTTTAATGGAATTATAGACAACCACTACCCTCAAGATAGGTTAATAAAATTTTTAAATGTACATGATATGATATTTCCTAAGATGACTTCTTTACAGCCTTTAAATAATGCTCTATTGATTTTAACTGATGGCTCCTCTAAAGGGCGAGCTGGATATCTTATTAATGATCAACAGGTTATCGTAGAGACTCCTGGTCTCTCGGCTCAGCTAGCCGAATTAACAGCAGTGCTAAAGGTCTTTCAGTCTGTACATGAGGCTTTTAATATTTTTTACTGACAGTTTATATGTTGCTCAATCAGTACCCTTATTGGAAACCTGTGACACGTTTAACTTCAATACGCCATCAGGATCCTTATTTTCAGAATTGCAAAACATCATTCTTGCCCGGAAAAATCCGTTTTATATTGGCCACATACGGTCTCACTCTGGTCTTCCTGGGCCTCTGGCCGAGGGTAATGATCGCATTGACAGGGCTCTAATAGGAGAAGCTTTAGTTTCAAATCCTGTGGCTCTGGCCCAACGTGATCATGAAAGGTTTCACCTCTCTAGCCACACCCTAAGGCTCCGCCATAAGATCACTAAGGAGCAAGCAAGAATGATTGTAAAACAATGTCCTAAATGTATTACATTATCCCCAGTGCCACATCTAGGAGTCAATCCTAGAGGCCTTATGCCTAATCATATTTGGCAAATGGATATAACCCATTATGCAAAATTTAGAAAACTAAAATATATACATGTTTGCATTGATACCTGTTCAGGATTTCTCTTTGCTTCCCTACATACAGGGGAGGCTTCAAAAAACGTAATTGATCATTGCCTACAAGCCTTTAATACCATGGGGTTGCCTAAACTTATTAAGACAGATAACGGGCCATCTTATTCTAGTAAAAACTTTATTACATTCTGTAAAGAATTCGGTATCAAACATAAAACTGGAATTCCTTACAACCCCATGGGACAAGGAATAGTTGAACGTGCTCATAGCACCTTAAAAAATTGGCTTTTTAAAACAAAAGAGGGGCATCTATATCCCCCAAGGTCACCAAAGGCTCATCTTGCCTTTACCTTATTTGTCCTAAACTTTTTGCAAACTGACATTAAAGGTCAGTCTGCAGCAGAACGCCACTGGCACCCAGTTACTTCTAATTCTTATGCATTGGTAAAATGGAAGGACGCCCTGACTAATAAATGGAAGGGTCCAGATCCAGTTCTAATCTGGGGAAGAGGCTCGGTTTGTGTTTTTTCACGAGATGAAGATGAAGCACAGTGGCTACCAGAGAGATTAATTCGTCAGGTAAACACAGATTCTGTCTCTCCTCGTAAGTATCATTCTAAAGACTAAAATTCCTCTTGTGCTGGGAGTGGAAGCTCTCAGAAAAAACTGTTTTCCTCTGAGCCAATTCCCCTACAAGAGGCCGGAGATTAACTTTAGCTTTACAATTTGCATCTAAATAAAGTACCTTGACTTCTCCGAACAGAAAATTTACATTGCTACACTCTCATTGTTTAGAATTCTTCCTTCTCTCAAGCAGGTCAATCTACATTCTCCGGTTCTCCGCCCCTACGAACAAACAGGTGGTACTGCTAATCTCCCTTCCAAGGACATCCCAGCATGTGGCTTTTCAGTCTAAGAGAAGATTTAGATTTACCAGGAGAGCTAGAGAAGTAGAAATTTCATATATATTTACAAAGATTAGTTCTTATTTTGATAGAGATGGGCTTAGTCCCTTAGCTGGCCTCTGGCTTTTCACCCTTGCTGTTACTGCAAGGTGTCCTTAGTTCCTCAGGCTACTGGGAATAACAGGGACGAAGAGGAAAGACTTTCAGCTCCTATTTTAACCAAAATTAATGGTGTTAATACTGACATAATTCTTATCTTGGCCTTGCTAAATCTGAGGTTGACAAGTCTCATATAGAGACCTCGCAATAACTCAGAATTGCGCTACTGATTCATAATCATATGAATACGGTATGGGTACCGCTTGGCACAGGAGATTACTGCGGAGGGAAGGTTCAGCTTGACCGTTTCTGAGTTCCCTGTGCGACACACCTGATTTAAAGGAGGTTGGTATCCGATTCCAGCTAAAAACCAAAAATACTTAAGGCTCTGCCTCCCCTCCCCAAAAGATATCAAGAGCCACAGATGTGGGTTGTTATAACGCCCACGGGAAGAATCGGGTCAATGTCCACCCAAGTCAAGGTTAAAGGCCCACTCATCTATGGATGAAAAAAATCATTTGATCACCTCTGTTAAGCATTGCCTATTTAAACTTAATTAATAGGGGGGAGAGAGGTTGGAGACCTTGCTGTCGTAAGGGCAAGCCCTTCACTGCCTCCCACCCAAAAAATAAAAAAGCCAATTGGCCTTGTACTAGGAGCCAGCCAGTCTTCACCCCTTATCCCTGTCCCCCTGCCTGTCACCCAAAATTGCGGATAATTATCAGCTCAGTGTTATTCTAAAATCATTTAGTTAAACTCAGCCAGGGTTCCAACGCCCTACTTAAAATGTAAACAGGTAGCTACCTATTCAGCACTAATTAGCATTATAAAGTCAGAGCCTACAGCCCAGCGCTGCTATTCAGTCAGTGCTTTAAAGACAGTCTTAGCCAGATACAGTTTACCATTAGAAAAGTTAGGGAATCCCACGGAAACAAGTTTTTTCTTTAGCCCTAAAAAACTCAGGCAAAACTATTGAACGTAGATAATTTTTCTGCCACAGGCCACCCCCTTTTTTATTTTTGTTTTGTTATCTAATGGGGGGAAATGTGGCCTCCCTTCCCCCAGCCTGGAACCTGCCTGCTCAAGGGTGGAGCTACCGGCTCATTCGTCCTGCCACGCCCACTGCTGGAACCTGCCTTTGCTGCCTGGAGTCACACAAGTGTTCGTCCTGCTACTGGACCCTGAGTTACTTGGCGGGAAATTGGGTTCCCTCCCCCTTCCTTTATTAACTGAGTGTCTGGAATTAGTAAAATTGAGTCTTGATCAGGATTTGTCTTGGCTCCATTGTTTCTTCCGCCCCGTCTAGTTTCCTCTCTTTTCAGCCTGAACTGCCTTTCTCAGTGAACCGTTCGTGTTGTAGACTGCGGGCGGGCCGCAACAACAGGGTATATTTTATCAAAACTACAAATAAACAAACCACATTTGGGAAATAAACAACCATGTCCAGCACAGTAACTTAACAAAACCTTAAAATTAATATGGTAGAAGAAAAAGCAATACTAATAATCTATTAAAACAAAACATCACCTAACAAATTTGTAGAAAATAGCAAACCTCTTTCTATACTAACCTTAAATATAAATAGTGTCAACTCACTCACTATAATGATTCAAAATAATAGACTGTATTGAAAAATAAGAACCAACTCTATGTTGTCTCCAAGAAACACATTTAGCTCCCAAAGATAACCCAAAACTTAATGTCAAAAGATTTAGAGCAAGATACCAAGCAGATGGAAAATGAACAGAATCAGGGATATCTATCCTTATATCAACAAAGTGAACATTATGCCAAGAATAATTAGAAGAGATAAAAAGGGAAATTACATTCATAGAAAGATCAATCAATGAAGAAGTTATAACATTTGTAAACCTTTATGCATCAAAATTCAATTTCATAAAACTAATACCAAAAGATATAGAAGACTACATAGGTCTTGACACAATGACAGTGGAGAAATTTAAAACTCCACTCTAATATTTAAATAGGTTTCCTAAACTAAAACCAAATATAAAAAACCTTCAGAGATAAAATATAGTATGGATGAACTAGACTTGAGATATGTATATAGAAAATTCCACCAAAGAAGAATAAGACCTCCATAATCAAAGTTTCAACACATTGAAAAGGAAAATTCCAGAGGATACTAGCTGATAGAAAGCACATATTCCTGGATTGTCAGAATTAATATTGTGAGATGGGTATATGATCAAAAGTAATTTACAGAATTAATGAGGTATCTATCAAATTCCAGTGTCATATTTCATAGGCTTAGAAAGTAACAATACAAAATCTCACATGGATCCACAAGAGATCAGGAATAGCTAAAGCAATTCTATGGAATAAGAACACTGCTGTAGGTATTATTATGCATAACGTCAAATTATACTATAGAACTATAGTGATAAAACCTTCTTGGTACTGGCATAATAATAGACAGGAAGTCCCATGGAATAGAATAGGGACCTGGAAATAAAATGGCAAAGCTGTAGCTACTTAATTTTTAACAAAGAAGGCAAAAGCATATTGGAAAAAAGGCTACATAACAAGTAGTTAGGAAATGTTTTCTACATGAAGAAATATGAAATTAAATTTATATATTCACTTTGTACAAAAATCTACTCAAAATCAAAGATTTAAGACCTGAAACAAACTTCTAAAAGGAAGCACAGAGGCTACCCTTCAAGACAGTGAGAACTTCTAAAGAGAATTAACTCCAAGTATCAATATATGGGACTACCTGGAAAAAAAATTCCTGTACGTCAAAGAAAGCAATCAGCAGAACACACAATCAGCAGAACACACAATCAGCAGAACACACAATCAGCAGAACACACCCAGAGCACAGGAGAGACTACAACTCTTCATTCAAAGTGCTCATATCCAGAATTAAAAAAAAGAATTTCAAAAATTAGACACACAGAAAATAAAACTGCCAGTCATCAAATGGGCAACGAATTTCAGTAGTCTGAATATTGAAAACAACTCTTTCTGCATATGAAGAATCAGTGAGTATGTTAAGAGATTAAGGATAATCTAATAATACCATAAGGATTGCCTGTAATTCTGACTTTTGAACCAAGGTATATGGAGTTTTGAGCACTTTGCTTACTTTTTTCTCATTTATAACCATCCCAATCTTCATTTATCACCCATAGTGATATAATCCCAGCATTTGTAAGAGGTACTACAATTTCAGCCAGATCTGTTCCTGACTATTGACATAATCTAATTCTACCTTTTATAATTAATTCAGAAATCTTTTCTATATGTCTTCAATATTTTACTTTATGAGCTAAGAAAATCCATTCCATAATACTATCTTCTGTTTGCATAATGAGCTCAGTAGGAGAATGAATTGAAGGCAAAATGACCAAAATACGAGCATATTTAGGATCAATTTGATCCACATATTCATCTTGCAGTTTTTGTTATGCAAAAAGTAACTTTTTTTCTGCTTCAGCTGTAGGATATCTTGGACTGTTTAAATTTGAATCTCATTGTGAAACACATTAACTCTTATGTACTTAATCTAGTTGTAGGCCTCAGCCAATTAATATCTCCCATTAATTTTTGAAAATCATTAAGTGTTTGCAATTGGTCCTTACAGATCTGTACTTTTTGTGGTTGAATTTTTTGTAGATTGATTTTATAACCCAAATAACTAAGTGAATCTCCTCTTTGCATTTTTTTCTGGAGCAACCTGTAACCCCTAAATTGGCAGAATTCTTTGTGTTACCTTAAACATAGTCTTTAAAACATCTTTCTCAGTACCAGCCAACAGAATGCTATCCATATAATGATAAATGATAGATTGAGGGAATTGCTTATAAGTTATTTCTAATGGTTTTTGCATACAATACTGATTATTTAACATTTCCCTGTGGAAAGCACCTCCCAGTGGTATCTCTTTAGTGGGTAATTATCATTGAAAGTAGGTACTGGGAAATCAAACCTTTCCCTATCTTGCTTATGCAGCGGTATTGTGAAAGGTAGTCTTTCAAGTTAATCATTATTACCTTATTAATTGCTTTTAAGTCTGTTATCATCTTCCATTTTCCTGATATCTTTTTTACAACAAACATGGGCTGGTAGACTCTTTTATATGTTGAGCCTTTAGCTGCTCTTTTACTAGTCGTTCAAGCCTGAAATTTTTCTTTTGTTATGGGCCATTGCTCTCACCATACAAGTTGATTTGATAACCATTTTAGGGGCAAGGCTGTTGGTATGCCATCAATGGCTCCTTTTATAAATTTGGAAAGTCAATCTCTGTGATGCCCTGTTTTTGGATCATGGGTACAGCTTGTGATTTTTCTTGATCACCCGTATCAATACTTTCCCCAGGAGTATTTACCATATCACACTTCATTGACTCATTTGTTGTCCTTGGAATTGCAGAAATACTAATTTGCATACCAAATTGTTGTAAAAGATCCCTTTCCCATAAGTTTATGGATATGTTAACCACATAAGGTTTCAATTTCCCGATTTGCACTTCTGGCCCCATACAGGTAATCCATCTGACACTTTGTCTTTTTTTTTTTAAAATTTAAAAAAAGATTTATTTATTTATTATATGTAAGTTCACTGTAGCTGTCCTCAGATACTCCAGAAGAGGGCATCAGATATTGTTACGGATGGTTAAGAGCCACCTTGTGGTTGTTGGGATTTGAACTCGGGACCTTTGGAAGAGCAGTTGGTGCTCTTAACCACTGAGCCATCTCGCCAGCCCCCTGACACTTTGTCTTACTACTGGTAATTTACCAATTCCTTTAAACTGTGTGTAAACTTTCTGAAGTGGCCAATCTAAATTCCATGACTTTTGGGAAAGTATACTAACATCAGCTTCTGTATCTACCAAACCTTCTCTGTCAACACCACTCATTTGTACCATTTTTGCTTCCCAAGCACTTCACCTCTATTTGCAAACTCTCTAAGGGGCTTAGCCCATGCTGCACTAATAGAAGAGAATTGCCAGCTTTCCCCCACAACTCCCCACATTTTCAAAAATGTATACATGAAAAGCATGAAACAACAACAACAACCCTCGAGGAATAAAGTAGGAAATCACCCAGTAGCTGTAGCTCCTATTTTGTCAATCTCCTTAAAGAACATTGTTCATAACCTGATCTTTCTTCTACCACATTATGCCTAAGCTGTATCAGGCACTACCTGTAACCTTTTGGGAAAACATATATGGAAGTAAATATTATTTATGGCTTTTGAAAAATGAAATGTATACTGTACTTAGACCACACTTCTACCTTTTACATACCTATTTCTCCCATCTCTCCTTTCTTTTATTGGTCCCCTTCGCTCTCTTTGATAGTTTCACTTATAATTTTATGTTATACATACTATATATATAGTTATTTGAAAATATAAAAGGAAATCTGAGGCACTATCATAATTTAAAAAGTATGGTCAACTTTTTTAAATGGTCAAGATGTAAAGACATGTTTGCTGTATTTCTTAGATGATATAAAAGTCTACACTAGAAGGTGAAGGTTTCCAGGAAATGACACCAGTGGAGGGGGAGGTTTCTTTCCACACCCATGGCTAGAATCATTTTGAGAACCTGTAATAAAATATACATTAACAAGGAAAAGAAGACAAATGATTTAATGTAAATTGTATACAGCACCAGAGCCCTCACATTAAATACCCAAAAGGGGAAAGATAAATTTTTTTGTGTGCCTTAAACTTTTTTTTGATGTTATAATACAAGATTTCTCCATCCCTTTCCTCCCTCCAAACTTCCTATATACCGCTCCTTGCTCTTTTGAATATATGTCCTCTTTTTTTTAAAACTTAATTTTGCTTAGGTTTTATGAAGAATATTTGAACAAAGGGGAGTATGGTGTGTTTCTTTATAGGGTAATAGACAGGGAACTACTTTGAAGGACATTACTGGATTGCTGTCAATATTTCTGAGTGACACAGGTATAGGGTATACTGCATAAGGCAGAGCATTTGTCACATGAAGATATTAGCAGAAGAAATTCAGAGAATGTTCTTCCTTGTGCTTTCAGCCTACTTCAGAGAGGAGGATGGGAGAAAATGAGAGTGCTTTTCTTTTTAGTCCTCATTAATTAATTAATTTATTCAGTGTACATCCTGATCACAGGCCCTCCCTCCTCTCCTTCCATTCCCACCCTTACAACCTCCCCTCATTATCCCCTCCACTTCTCACCCCTCCCTGGGATATCCCGTCTCAGCAGCACTAAGCACATCCTTTCCCATTGAGGCCCAGCCTGGCAGTTCAGTTAAAGGAAGGTGATCCAAAGGCAGGCAACAGGGTCAGAGACAGCCCTCACTCCACTTGTTAGGGGACCCACATGAAGACCAAGGTGCACATTTGCTACATATGTGCAGGGGGCCTAGGTCCAACCCCTGCTATGATCTTTGATTGGCGGTTCAGTCTCTGGTCCCCCAAAGGCCCAGGTTAGTTGACTCTGTAGATCTTCCTTCTTGAGATAGGTCTTCTTTTTTCTTGTCTTTAAGGTTTGCTCAGTTCCTAGGATATCATATTTTAGAGGAAACCATCTTTCCACATTATATCATCAGTGTATTTATGAATTGTATGCTAAAGAAAGCTAATATTTGAATTTGACAAGAGGCAGTTGATTTAACAAATGATGTCAATAGATTATCATCTGTCTAGAAAGACAAACAATTCTGTGCCCTATACATTTTTTTTACATTTTTGAGATAAAGAGCCAAGTAACAACATTTTTATATATCTGAGATACAGAGTCGAGTAACAAAAATGAGCACAAACATTTTAAAACTGTCTTGATAAAAATATGCAGAGTGTAGGAGAAACTATTGTTGCGTTTTTGAGACAGGGTTTCTCTGTGTAGCTATCTTTGAATTTACAATGTAGACCAGGCTAGCCTTGAACTCACAGAGATCCACCTGTCTTTGTCTCCTGAGTGCTGGGGAAGTATGTGCTACCAGGCCCAGCTGGAAGAAACTTTCAAATCAAGCAGATGCTACTAAAGTGTATATAAGATAGATTTATTGTATTGAACTAAACCTTCTGCCAGATATCTTTTGCTAATTAGTAAATAAATAATAGAATTTTGTTAGAAAAATAAAAACACACATTTCATTGAGCAAATTAATTCCATCCATAAAAATGTAGACATGGATATAAGATACTTATAATAAAAGATAAACAAATTGATATTGAATGAGCAATAGCTAAGTCAATGTGACTCCTAAACTTGTTACTTAGTTTAGATTGCCTACTATCAAGAACATAAACACCAAAGTAGCAATAACATAGAAGTTTACTGCCACAGTACGATAATGATTAAAAAAGCGGTTGATGCCAGGCACACAGAGATGAGAGCATCTTGGTGACCTACAGTTGATGACATGAATAGTTTCATACTTCT
Organism: Mus caroli; assembly: GCF_978045245.1. Lineage (NCBI taxonomy): Eukaryota > Metazoa > Chordata > Mammalia > Rodentia > Muridae > Mus > Mus caroli. The sequence continues at coordinate 89,198,985 of NW_028227266.1, forward strand.
TGGATAACAATATGAAATACATCTTAAACTTAATGCCATGTACATTCCCAGTGATTCCTAGTGGTCTCTTTCAAGAAATGACATTTCTTGCAAAGAAATTAAAACACTAGCAAGGAAAACGGTGTTTTCTACATGGATAATTACTATATAGGATGTGTCTGTCCCACTTTATACATGTATTTTTTGTATCTGTGTGTGGGGCAAGTGGAACTGTGTCACCAGACAGAAAAACTGGTAAGGTCAAGCAGATTAAGGAACCCCAGCAATTTTTATAATTGAGAATGGTAGGCATTTGAATCTGCTCCTACCCAGTTCCTGTCTTGGAGCCCATGTTCATGACATCTCACTAAGAGGACCGTGACAACTGGTCATGTGGCATAGAGCCCAGAGTTCTCCATGCTAATAAGGTATCTAGATGGGCCCTGGGGGTTTAGCCAATAATTTTGCCTTCCTGGACTTTCCCTCCTGCAAAAGGTATTTAACCTCTGGCCCACTCTGAGTAAGTTGTATGTATCCATTTTTCCACCATGAAACAACAGCTTGAACAATCAAGAACTGTCTCCTTCCTCAAGAACTGCCTTCCTTACAGATGTGCACCGCTTAAATCTCCTGAAGAAAGTCCTTCCCGACTCCTGACACTAAGCTCACCCAGAGCTAAGCTGGACCCTCCTCCCCATCTCAACTCCTTGCAGTTCCCAGCAGTGTCTGGGTGCCCTGGAGTTTGAGAACCAGCCTTCGCCCCAGCCTGCACTGTTTCTCACCAGGGCTGGGGCCCCCATCTTAGGCTGCATTTCCCCTCCCCTGAGAGGGTGTGCCACAAGCCTGGTGCCCCAATGGCGAAGAGGAAGGAACGTAGCAAAGTGTCCCTCTGTTTTGTATTCCTGAGTGGAGTGGCTTCCCAGCATCCCAGTGGTGAGACGGAATGCGGGCCCACATCTATGAATCTAGGAGTTGTAGATGAAAGAAAATGTGACTTTTGTCTTTCTGAATCTCACTTAATTTACTTAAATGATAATCGTCAGTTGGTTCAATTTACTTAAATGAGAATGTTCAGTTGCATCTCTTTTCCTACACACAAAATATTTTCATTCTATGGCTGAATAAAATTCCATTGTATATTTACACTACATTTTTTATTATCCATTGGCCTGTTAATGAATGCCAAGGTTGTTTCCATAATTTGCCTATTGTGACTAGTACCACAGTGAATAATGTTATGTGGATATCTCTGTGACATGCTGACTTAAGGTCCTTTGGGTAAATCACTAGGTACAGTGTGGTCCTGTGTGCTGCCTCTTCTCTGGCTGTGTCCAGGCTGCCAGTACATTGGCAGGGAGGATAGGGCAAAGTCTAGGGTAGAGATCTATAGTCTAAGTCTCCCTTCAGGCATCAGAGCACCACTATATGCCAGGCCAGACAGGGATTGTGGAGCCTGGGATGAGCAGGATCCCAATCTTGCTGGGAGAGAGTGCTGCGTGCTGGATGGGCTAGAGGAGAGAGAAGGCCTTCTTCAGAAGTCTTCGTGTTACGGCTTGTTTAGGGGAAGGCCTTCCCCGTAACGCAGCTTTCTGAGCCTATCTTAGCTTGTTCATGTTTCTTTTTTGGGGTGGATGTGAATGTATATGCTTTATTTGGGGTGAATCAGAGATTATATAATTTTGAAGAAGGGCATGAGAATATCCAGGAAGGGCAGGTCATTGGCTGAAAGCTAAGCTATTGAGATGCCTCATTCGCCTGAAGAGGTGTTTCGTGACTGACAGCCTATGATCATCTTAGCTGAAGTTTGTGGTTCCACCTTGCAGAGCAGGCATGTACACAGAGAAGGAGCAGCCCCACTCTTGTCTCAAACCTCTGAGATTCCTGGGGTTCCAGCATGCTCTACCTCACCAGTCCTATGCCCATCTGGTGGCACAGCCCATGCACCCTACAGTTTGGTATAGCTTAAAATGTTTTACCAATGCTTCTCTCTAGTAGTTTTTGACTTAAATGAAGGCCTTTGATCCATGTTGAATATATTTTTGTAAAGGGTGAGAGACAGGAATCTAGTTTCACTTTGTACATGGATACAGTTTCCTGGTGCTATCAGTTGAAGAGGATCATATCTTCAATGCTTGTTTTTGACTTGTTTATTTAAAAATAGAAACCAGGAAGAACTCAAGGATGCCTACTCTCTCTACACCTATTCAATATGGTATTTGGCGTTTTAGCCAGAACAGTAAGAAGCTGAAGGAGATCAAGGTGATACAAATAGGAAAGGAAGAAGTTCAAGCACCCTTATTTGCATATGTTATGTTTTCATATGTAAAAAACTGAAAAGATTCTACCAGGAAACTTCTACAGCTGATAAATACTTTCAGCAAAGTAATGGGATACAAAATTAAAACACAAAATCAGTACTTTCCTACATGCAAATGAAAAACATCCTGAAAAAGAAATCAGAGAAATGATACATTTCATAATAGTCTATTAAAAAAATCTTGATATAACTTCAAGAAAGTGAAAGTCATGTGTAATACTAGAAGATGGAAATCTCTCCTATGCTTATGAATTTGTAGGATTAATATTGTAAAAATAGCTACTCTACTAGAATGATCTATAGATCTAATGCATTCCCAATCAAAATTCCTACACAATTCTCAGAAGTTTAAAAAAAAACCTTAAAATCATACAAAAATATGAAAGGCCAAGAATAGCTAAAACAATCCCAAGTAATAAAAGAACTGCTAGAAATATCACCATCTCAGATTTCAACTTGACTTATAGAGCTATAGTAATAAAACCAGCATGGGATTAGCATAAAAGCAGACACACAGGTCAATAGAATAGATTGTCAAATAACCTCACACACCTACGGACAACCGATATTTGACAAAGAAGACAAAATGCACAATGAAGAAAAGACAGCAGCTTCAACAAACATTTCTGTCAAATTGGATACTAGCATGTAGAAGAATGAAAGTAGATATGTATCTATCATCTTACACAAAACTCAACTCTAAATACATAAAAAATATTAACGTTAAGTCCAGATCCTAAACTATATAGAAGAGGAAGTGGGGAAAAGCTTAAGTGTATTGGTATAGGAAAAGACATTCTAAACAAGATTCATGGTTAGGGTTAGGGTTAGGGTTAGGGTTAGGGTTAGGGTTAGGGTTAGGGTTAGGGATAGGGTTAGGGATAGGGTTAGGGTTAGGGTTAGGAGCACAGGCATTAAGAGCAACAATTATTACATGGGACCTCATCTAGTTAAGAAGCTTTTGCATAGACAAAGATATCATCATTTGAGAAAAGTTGAAGCCTACAGAATGGGAAAAACATTTCCTAATTATACATTTGATAGAGGGTTAGTATTTGGAATATATAAAAACTGAAAAAATAAAAACCCTTTGTACTTCAAGAAAACAAGCCAATTAAAAAATTAGGTTAGAGGGCTAAACTGTTCCCCAGAGATGAAACGCAAACGGCTTAGAAACATTTAAAATGTTCAAGATCTTAAGATATCAGTGAAATGAAAACTAAAACTTTTTTGAGATTTTATTTTACACCACCCAGCATGACCAAGATCAATAAAACAAATGGCAGTACATGCTGGTAAGGGCATGGGAATATGCAGACATTTATTCGTTGCTGGTTAGAGTGCAAAGTGGTACAGCTATCACATAAATCAATAAGGATATCCCTCAGAAAGTTAAAAGTCAATCTACCACATGATCTAGCTAAACTGCTCTGGAGCAAACACTCCAAGGATTCTACATCGTATTGCAGAGATACTTGCTCATCCGAGTTCATTACTGATGCTCCAGTTGGAAATAGCCTACATGTTCATTAACTGTTGAGCCACTGATAATGAGAATGTGGCCTGTTGTACACAATGGGATAGTATTCAACGTTTAAAAAATAAAATTAGGAAATTTACAGGTAAATGGATGGAACTAGAAACAACTATTCTTATGGCAGGTGTCAAAAGACAAATATTGTAAGTTTCTTTTATATGTGAGTGTTAGTGTTTAGGCTTTAGGTAAGTGTGTTTTACTCAGAATAACCACAGAGGTTAGGTAGCTAGTAAAGGGGCAGGGTGCAGGAGGGGATCTTCCAAGGAAGAGGAAATAGAGCATAGTGTTATGTAAGTCAAAGAGGAAACTAGAATAGGAAGAAATTAGACAGAAAGGAAATAAAACTGCCAGTCAACAGTTGCACAAATAAATTGTATAGACTCTTAAAATAGCCAGTAACTATTTCTAAAAAGTCTTTACTATCCCTAGCCACCAGAAAAATGCAAAGTAAACTACTGTATGTTATTCTCTCACCTCAGCCTGAGTATCTGCCTTCTTTTCACTATATAGTCTGAATACTTTGAGCACATATAAGTTTAAGACAGTTGTGTTCTGTTGTATCAAATACATGGAGAAAAATGTGAGGAATTGCACAATGGACAACCTTTGCTCTCCCCCCCCCACCTCCATTGCACAACTCTTCCATTCTGGCTCAGGTTGAGAGGGATCTGTGTCAAAGCTTGAACAAACAGCATGTTAAGTAAACTTGCTAATAAAATTGAATTCAAGGACTGTATGCCTTTATTTTTGTTGCTTTTTTTTTGATTATTTCAAACACAAAGTAATGGTTGTCTAGAGAAATGCAGCAAATAATCCAAAGGTAATTAATGTTAACACTACTGAAAATCTTTCCATAATTAAAAGACTTACATAAATCTTATCACTATCTTTATATTTCTCTTTCTCTTTTTTTTGTTATCTGGAAACAGGATTATAATTGAGAACGTAATGTGGCACTGGCTTGAATTTATTATGGGTGCCCTTGCAGTCATGGCTCCAACTTTTCTTCAAATAACTTCGAAGTGGTCCATTGTACAGATATTGTGGTGGATCTTCAGACCATGCTCTTACAAAGGGTACAACAGCCTTTGCTGCTGTTGTCCAAAATAATATATCTGACACATAAGTAAAACTGTGACAGGCATCTGTCTCCGTATATCTTTACACATTGGTAATGATCTTTCTCCAGAACAAGTGATGTCAATGATATATATGTTTCTTTTGGAATTTCTGATGATAAATCAGTTCACAAAATGATTTTGTGAAGCCATATCCCACCAGTAATACTAATACTAAAGGAATTATTTTTTTCTTTTAAAAAATTATCAATTTTTAACTTTTTCACTTTACATCCTTTCACTTACAATTTGTTAAACGCATGAAACTCAAGAAGAACGAAGACCAAAGTGTGGACACTGTGCCCCTTCTTGGAATTGGGAACAAAAAACCCATGGAAAAAGTTACAGAGATAAAGTTTGGAGCTGTGAAGAAAGGATGGACCATCTAAAGACTGCCATATCCAGGGATCCATCCCATAATCAGCTTCCAAACGCTTGACACCATTGCATACACTAGCAAGATTTTGCTGAAAGGACCCAGATATAGCTGTCTCTTGTGAGACAATGCCGGGGCCTAGCAAACACAGAAGTGGATGCTCACAGTCAGCTCTTGGATGTATCATAGGGCTCCCAATGGAGGAGCTAGAGAAAGTACCCAAGGAGCTAAAGGGAACTGCAACCCCATAGGTGGATCATTATTATGAACTAACCAGTACCCCAGAGCTCTTGACTCTAGCTGCATTTGTATCAAAAGATGGCCTAGTCGGCCATCACTGGAAAGAGAGGCCCATTGGACTTGCCAACTTTATATGCCCCAGTACAGGGGAATGCCAGGGCCAAGGGGTGGGGGTGGGTGGGTGGGGGACTGGGGGGGGGGAGTGTATTGGGGACTTTTTGGATAGCATTGGAAATGTAATTGAAGAAAATACCTAATTAAAAAATTATTAATTTTTTACTTTTTCACTTTACATCCTGCTGCCCCTCTCCTGGTCATCCCCTCCTACAATCCTTCATCCATCCCTCAACCCCTTCTCCTCTGACTGAGTGGTGACTGGTATCTTTCTATTTATCATATATTATTGATCCATCTTCTAGCCAGTACTATCTATATATGCATATAGGTATATAAATATATATAATCTATCTTTTAAATTACAAAATCTTATTAAGAAAGTCAGGTTCTTTAAGAAACTTTTATAGCTTTTTCATTTGTTTTCATAGATCTTAATTCTTGCTTTCATAAAAGTTTCTCTTAAGTTTTCATTTGTTTATATAAGTATGTTTCCTCCCATTTTCAAGATTTGAATGCTCCATTTGATGTTGGATGCACACATTTATTAGATTTCATTGTAATTGTCAATACATAAAAGTATACTTTTATGTCTAAAAAACATGAATGCTTCACATTTAAGTTTAAGAAAAAAAAAGACAGAGAAACACTAGAAGGATCATAAGTGTCCACAGCCTGGTCTAAGAGTTGTTGCTTTTGGCCTGGGTATGGTAGCTCATTAGTTAACTGATAAGAGGTGAAGATATGGAAAGAAAGTGTAGGTAAAAAGGGAGGAAATCTTAGTTTATTGGTCTAAATCCTGGAAGTCTATGAGAATGCACCCATCATCCTCAGAAAACCCCAGTTACATCAAGATAATAAGTAAAGGATCCTTTGTAAAGGTGTTAATTGGTGAAAATAACTAAAAACTTATTTCAAATTCCCTGTTTAAGAAGTGATTGATGTTCTATGTTCATTTTGCATGCTTGTCTATAATGGTGTTTGATTAGATATTAACTACTTAAGTCATACTAGGTTTACTTTGTTAATAATAAAACCCAAAGCAAACTAAGTCATTTTTAAATATAAAAGACAATCAACTTAGTTATCTTATATCTTTTAGTGTAAGCAAGTTTTTACAGTAATTTAGATATAGCTGATAGTAATGGAATGACTATGTTCTTGTCTTTGAAACTATAATGTGTTTGTTCCCCATCACATTATAGAAAACTGAGTACCATAAAGTTTTGAGAAATATAACTAAAGCCTTTAACCTTTAACTGTAACTAGGTAAAAAATATTTGTTTTGTATTTCTATTGTTTCAGCATCATTTATGATAGAACTAATGTAATGTCTTATGGACTATCACTCATACTTCTTAGATCCTTTCAACAATCATTGCTACAGCATAGATATTTTTATTACTTGAGACTTATTTAAAATTTTCTCTCTTGGAGGCTCTAAGGCCTGATACTATTGCTGAAGCTCTGGTGTGCTTACAGACAGGAACCTAGCATGGCTGTCCCCTGAGAAGCCTAACAAGCAGCTGACTGAGACATATGCATATACTTATATCTAACCAATGCACAGAAGCCTGGGACCACTGTGGTTGAATTAGGGGAAGGCTGGAAGAACCTGAGGAGGAGGAGGGCGACCCCATAAGAAGACCAGCAGTCTCAACTAACCGTAGACCCCTGAAATCTCTCAGACACTGAGCTACCAACCAGGCAGCATATACTAGCTGGGACGAGGCCTCAGACACACATACAGCAAAGGACTATCTGGTCTGACCTCAGTGGGAAAAGATGCACCTAACCTTGAGGCCCCAGGGAGTGGGGAGGTCTTGCCCAGTTGGAGGGGAGAGCATCCTCTTGGAGACAGGGGTAGGAGGAATGGGATGAGGAAGAGTGGAAGGGCGGACCAGGAGGTGGGCAACAACTGGACTGTAAAATAACAATAGTAAAAAACAAACCAGCCGGGCGTGGTGGCGCACGCCTTTAATCCCAGCACTCGGGAGGCAGAGGCAGGCAGATTTCTGAGTTCGAGGCCAGCCTGGTCTACAAAGTGAGTTTCAGGACAGCCAGGGCTACACAGAGAAACCCTGTCTCGAAAAACCAAAAAAAAAAAAAAAAAAAAAAAAAAAAAAAAAAAAAAAAAAACCAAAACCAAAACAAAAAAACAAACCAAAAGAAAACAGGAAAAAATCCCCTCCTTCATAAATCAATTGAACATATGATACTCATAGTTCCTAGTTCTTACTCTAGAAAATAATTTACATAAATTACAGTTTTCAATAGTTTTGGTTATTTATGAATCACCAATTGGATTTTCAATCTTTTTAAGCAGTAACTTTTTTGAACAACAACAACAACAAAAAACCAACAAAAAACAAAAAATGCAGCGGCAGGGGGTGTAGTAATGGGGTGCTGCTTGAACGGACTCTAACTGCAAACTTCCAAAGAAAGAAGTCGAGTATGAACTGAAAGCTAGAAGCCAAATACTGAAAAACATTCCAATGTGAATATCACAGTTTTAAATGTAGCACTCAAACGCTTTTGTAGTCTATTCATTGAGATATGATGTCCATGCCTTGGCCCTCCCTGGAATTTGACTGTTTTTGATACTGCTTGCCCAGGAGAGCATACCTCAAATTATTATTGCTCCAGGTTCAAGAAATTAAAAAAAGAACATCTGTACTTCTGGTTTTGTGGGTTGAACATTCACCTTTGTAGCTTTGAGGTACAATATAAGGAATCTACACCTGCCTTCTGTGAAGAGGTAACCACAAAGGTTGGTGTTCCATACAGCATTGGGGAACCTAGTGTGCTTATGTGTGAATGAAGGAGCCTTTGAGCTGAGGCCAGCCTCCCACCCTCCTATCCTTCCAACTGATGACCCGGGTTCAGGAGAAAATTTGCTCCACTATGATCTGCTCCTGCCAAAACTTAACTCCACAAATGTAATGAATTGGTCCAACATGCAGGAAGATCCAGACCTACATGGGATTCAGGAGAGCCTAAGAGAGGGAGGGTGTTTGGAATCCATACCGGACCACTTTGACCCTTTGCTGAGAACAACTTTGGGCTATAATGCATATCCTTATTTTATGGGCTATAATGTATATCCTTAATTTAGAACAGATGCTATAGTTTTATCTTTTCTAGCCTTAGATAAACGGTATATTTTAAAATACTGTGATGAAACCCAATGTGTCTTCTTCCTGTCTTTTTAGTCTTCTCTAGGCTTAGCAGTTTGATCTATAGAACGATAAATTGACAGGAAGGAACGGTGTACCACTATATTTATTTTTAACTTGCATACGAGGATATGAGAGAAAAAAGTCAATGCTTCCAAAAGCCATGACAGCTGAGGATGTGTACTTAATTGGAGAAGCCCGAGAAGACTGGAAATAATTTTTAATGGAAGTTATATGGGCCCATAGAAGAGACTAGATATACTAGTTTGTCACAGTCTGATGCCCACTTACGCTATCTGCTCTTGATTAGAATCTGTCTTCCCTATTGAAGAAATTCCTTCAGAAAGAGTTTATGACAATTGAGTTGGTTTTCTAGCATGTATCTTTAGATTTTGTAGTGACTTGACACAATCACATACCTATGTCACCTCTCTCTCTCTCTCTCTCTCTCTATATATATATATATATATACATAAATATATATATATTTCATTTATTTTTCTGATTTTCTTTCAATGCTGTGATCACTGTTTTCTATGCTTTCAATCATAGTGGCTACTGGTTTTACCCATTTTTGCACAATTACAAAGGAACATGAGCAACAACAATTTTGAAATGCATTACAATGCCAAGGTTTATACGCTCTCATTAAGCATTAATTGGTAGTTGATGGGTATTGCTATTTTTATCACCATTAGTTCATAGCAGTATAATTAGTAATGCAAAGTACAGGAACCACATTAATAGCGTTACTAATTGTAAGTCTGGAGATAGAAACACAACATGACTGGTTAATTTCTAGGCAATATCTCATGATAATTAGCTCAAAGAATTTGTGTTGAACTAGAAAAGTAAACAGTTTAAACTTTTCCTACAGTTTTCCTGTGTGTGTACGTATGTTTTCTAACAACATTCTTTAATGTATAGACTATGTTATATCATCTGATATTAACATTTTTTCCTTTTACATCTCATAAGAGTGTATGGTAAATAATGGTTCATTTATCTTTCCAAATTTCTGAAAGAAAATATCTGAACTTCTGTATTGCTTTTATTATATTGTAATTGGTTCTTGATGTTTTATAAGCAATCTCTTGAGCATCTTTTAGATTTATTTTAAATTTATTTGCAACAATCTGGCTAGTTAAAAAATCTGTTTGAATAAAGTATTATAATAATAAATTAAGGATAAATGTTCTCAAACTGTAATAATGTGGGCACTCTGTATATTATATTCATGTTTGATGAGCTAATTGCTTTTGCAGGTGCATTATATGACTGCTAACAGTCTATAGAAAAAACATGGAAGGACAGTTTTATTGTCTCATGGATCTACTAAAGGGCAGGCTTTAAATTGTAACTTGCTGAAATTTTCTTTCGTTGGTGAAGTACACGTTAAGTAAATTAGGAACAATAAGACAATATATAAATTTTGAGTTTGTTATATAAGAAATCACAAAATAAATTTAATACTATATCCACCTCCCTAATAGTTTTTATTTAGTTGTGAAGCTCTTTAGGGACAAAACTGAAACAATAGCACTTCAGGCATGTATTTAGGTTTGCTTTTGAGTTTTTAGTGAACTAGATTACATTTGAAAAATACTAATTTTTCTCTTTTGACTTGGGTTTACTTATTCTTTTCACATCTGATGGGCACCATATGTGTTTTTCTCCATTATTTATAAGGAAGCTATAAGACTGGTGATTTTATCATGTTGGAAAGTCAATGTATTTTATGACTTAACAATTTGGCAAATTCAGGAAAATGAGTTGAACTCGTTTAGAACATCAGTATACATCTCATGGCTCTCGTATGTGGTGCAGCAGTTAAGAAGAAGAAGGACGGCATGCTAACAATCCCGACTGTGTGTATTTTCCCCATTGGCGTGTGGATTTTGTGAGTACCAGCTTTCTCACTCTTCCTTGAGCTTTCAATTCTTAACAAGATGCACGTTAACCTGTGAAAATGTGCCCTGCTAATATTTACTTGTGATTAGTTAATGATTACATCATGTCTATGGGCAGGCGATGCCTTAGCTGATGGGAGTCTTCCGTTATCTTTAAAAGTTCCATGTAGACGCAGTGGCAGTATCGTAGCCAATGAGGTTTATCTGAGGCGCGATTTTATTGATAATTGAAAACTTTCCCCAAAAGTTACATGTATAAATAATAAGAGACAAAAGCACGTGGTGATCATTTTTGATACTATTAACCCACTAATGTATGGTATGCTTAAAGAAGTGGCGTGGGCAAGGTGTTTGTTGCATTGTGGGTAAGATTTGCTTTGATGGGCAGTTTAATTCTAAGACATTAATATCTGATTTAATCCAGCACTATTTCTCAAAAACCAAAACCAAAACCAAAACCAGAATATGAAGGTGACTCTTGTTTAACCAAACAAGCAGAGAGAATCAATTATTTTATCCACTATTTTTGATGGCTAACAGCAGAAAAAGTGCCGAAGGTTTCAGTATTTTTTTTTTAAAGTGGGTGGTAATAATTAGCCACAACTAATTATCATTGATCCGAGAAACACTGGACCATAAAATGATATACCATTTAGAATGCTGGCAGCCATGAACAGTGTACAGAGGCAGACACATGGGAGGCTGCAGAGTTCTGCCTTGGCTGCGAGGCCTGCATCCTGTTCTCGCAGACCTTTTAGTTACCTGCCAGCAGATGTCCCTATAAGGCAAGAGTATCTTACAGTGAGGCTTGCTGAGTATGAAAATCAGAATCTGAACCACTCATCCTATTTCCAAACAGGAATGGGGTTAAATCCACCGTGCACTTGAAAATGGTTCCAGAGGCTGATAACATGCAGTGTACTAGAAGAGTGTATTTTGTTTACTTCTGAAAACAAAATAGAACAACATTCTTTTTCAATTTAAGTTTTCTACATTCATCAGCAATAGCTCTCTAAAATAAAATTCTCATGTGGGTGTGCATTATCAGGTTTTTTTCTAAATTTTTTTTTTTTAGTTTCTTAAGAATTTCACACAATACATTTCGATCATACTAGCTCCCTCCCCCAGCTCCTGCCAGATCCAACCCCATTTGTTTACAAGTCCAACTTTGTGTCTTCTTTTTATCCCATTTTCTTTTTTATTTATTCATCTTTTACAGTATTAGGAATTAAACTTAAGGGCCTTTTTATGCTATAAGTAAGCTCTCTACCACTGAGCCAAATCCTACCTGCACCCCACCCTTAAAAATTCATGAAGTACAGTTTGTGCTGTTCATACATTCTTGGATGTGTGGTCCTTAGTGGAGCCCCACTTAGGAGCTGCCTGTTTAAAGAAAAACGTTTTTTCTTCCTTCCAGAAGTTATCAACAGCTTGTAGCCACTTAGATACAGGTGGGACTTTGTGCCCTTCCCCTCTCCATGTTGGAGTTAGGGTTGGACTAAGCCTGCACAGTTCTTATGCATACATCACTATGAATTCATAATGAAATTAATTAATTTCATTTTTTCACTTGGCTCACAAGCACTCCTGATATCCCGCATTTACTTCTGGTATGCTGCTCACCTAACATGTTCTTTTAGTCCTTCTTTGCTTCCTTCCTTCTACATCTCTGGAAGGGATACAGGAGAAGATGCAAAGGGATACAAGAGAAGATGCAAAGATTCCTGAAGAGCGAGGTTCCAGCCTGTTCTGAGCTTCCGGCTTTTGTAGCAAGAAACCAGTATGTGTAATCACAGATGGTTTATGCTAAACAGTCCAACTTTGAAGATAAAGATTGTATTATTCCTCACCAAAGAACTGTTTAGTACTGTTCCTCTCAGGTGAGAGGAACTGCCTTAATGAATGTACAAGAACCAAAGTATTCTGCTCTTTAATTTATTTTAAGCAAACGCAAAGTGTTTCTACTTAAAATAATCTGTAGTCTCTTGGTAGGTTAAACAGGGCTTTGTTTCTTTTTAATTAAAATGGCAAAGCTTTCCACATTCTTATTTAATTTAATCCCCAGAATAACCTGTTAAGTAGGTAGCTTCCAATTCTGCAAATGAGAAGATGTAGGTACAGTGAGGTAAAGAGTAGAGGATAAAGTCGTATAGATAGTAATTAAGGGGCCAGGCTTGCATCCTAGGATACTGACATCAGGGACCAATCTCAGCTACTCATCTCCTGTATTAAAACACATTAGATTAAAGTCTATAGCAGTGAAATAGAGTTTGTTACACTGGCTGGATCTATAGTATTCAACTGGATCTATATATTCAACTTTACAAGGGCAAATTGGTGTGTATCATATGTACCATATATACAGCATTTAACTTAGATGTAGTATACAATGTATTTTTCAGTAACAAATGTTAACCTCAATGAGAAAGGTTAAGCAAATAATAATGTGTGTGTGTGTGTGTGTGATTTTTTTTCCTTCTCTTTGGATTGACACTTGAATTCTATTCTGAGAAATCTTCACTGTGTGAAGATTTAATACCTTTGGAAGTATATTTCAAATGTCAGAACAGGCACATGGTTGGGGGAACAACATTTTTTTTTAAATAAAAGGTACACTTTCCATTTAAAGTGTCAGAGTTTATTTAGTTAGGGATATATCATAGTGTTGCAACAACAACCATTTCCAATCCCAGCTCTCTATAAAGCTATGTAAAGAAAGGCCATTCCATTATGAAGCAATTATTTTGATTATACTATGTTCTTGTGAAACACACAAGTAGATGAAACAAGCTTATGCTAGCAATTCCTGAAAGCCACCTGTCCATTACTATGAGAAGGCCACCTGCTTAAAAATCCTTAGGGATGATCAGGTTCCACTCATCGGCTCAGCTTACAGCCAATAAATGCAATAATGTATCTGCCACCCTAGAGAAATATTTTGATTAAGGATTCTCAAATCCAGGTATAAACATCCCCCCAAACCTTAAGTTCCTACTTAGAGATGGCTGCACATCTTTGGGGGACCTAATAATCTTTCCCTCGAGCTATTGCATTGTAAAGTTTGCCAATTTGCCATTGTAAAGTTGAATATATAGATCCAGTTGAATACTATAGATCCAGCCAGTGTAACAAACTCTATTTCACTACTATAGACTTTAATCTAATGTGTTTTAATACAGAAGATGAGTAGCTGAGATTGGTCCCTGATGTCAGTATCCTAGGATGCAAGCTTTCTGGCAAGGCCTTGTTCAATATTCCCCGCATCAAACCCCTTTTCTGGCTAGCCGTGTGATAACACAGGGATGGAGCACCTGTGTTACCAACTGGCAACTCTTTCCTTGCTTTACAAGAGAAAAGGAACCAAGACAGAAGAAAATGTGAATTTTCACTTCCCCCATTGTAGGTATTATAGGTATTTTGCATTAATAACTGAGTGAATCAGGTGTATCTTGCCACAGAGATGGTTATAGTCCCCTTAGTTATTTGAAAATATAAAATGAAATCTGAGGCACTATCATAATTTAAAAAGTATGGTCAGCTTTTTTAAATGGTCAAGATGTAAAGACATGTTTGCTGTATTTCTTAGATGATATAAAAGTCTACACTAGAAGGTGAAGGTTTCCAGGAAATGACACCAGTGGAGGGGGAGGTTTCTTTCCACACCCGTGGCTAGAATCATTTTGAGAACCTGTAATAAAATATACATTAACAAGGAAAAGAAGACAAATGATTTAATGTAAATTGTATACAGCACCAGAGCCCTCACATTAAATACCCAAAAGGGGAAAGATAAATTTTTTTGTGTGCCTTAAACTTTTTTTTTGATGTTATAATTACAAGATTTCTCCATCCCTTTCCTCCCTCCAAACTTCCTATATACCCCTCCTTGCTCTTTTGAATATATGTCCTCTTTTTTTTAAACTTAATTTTGCTTAGGTTTTAGGAAGAGTATTTGAACAAAGGGGAGTATAGTGTGTTTCCTTACAGGGTAATAGACAGGGAACTACTTGGAAGGACATTACTGGATTGCTGTCAATATTTCTGAGTGACACAGGTATAGGGTATACTGTATAAGGCAGGGCATTTGTCACATGAAGATATTAGCAGAAGAAATTCAGAGAATGTTCTTCCTTGTGCTTTCAGCCTACTTCAGAGAGGAGGATGGGAGAAAATGAGAGTGCTTTTCTTTTTAGTCCTCATTAATTAATTAATTTATTCAGTGTACATCCTGATCACAGGCCCTCCCTCCTCTCCTTCCATTCCCATCCTTACAACCTCCCATTACCCCTCCACTTCTCACCCCTCCCTGGGATATCCCGTCCCAGCAGCACTAAGCACATCCTTTCCCATTGAGGCCCAGCCTGGCAGTTCAGTTAAAGGAAGGTGATCCAAAGGCAGGCAACAGGGTCAGAGACAGCCCTCACTCCACTTGTTAGGGGACCCACATGAAGACCAAGGTGCACATTTGCTACATATGTGCAGGGGGCCTAGGTCCAACCCCTGCTATGATCTTTGATTGGTGGTTCAGTCTCTGGTCCCTCAAAGGCCCAGGTTAGTTGACTCTGTAGATCTTTCTTCTTGAGATAGGTCTTCTTTTTTCTTGTCTTTAAGGTTTGCTCAGTTCCTAGGATATCATATTTTAGAGGAAACCATCTTTCCACATTATATCATCAGTGTATTTATGAATTGTATGCAAAAGAAAGCTAATATTTGAATTTGACAAGAGGGAGTTGATTTAACAAATGATGTCAATAGATTATCATCTGTCTAGAAAGACAAAAAAATTCTGTGTCCTATACATTTTTTTTACATTTTTGAGATAAAGAGCCAAGTAACAACATTTTTATATATCTGAGATACAGAGTCGAGTAACAAAAATGAGCACAAAAATTTTAAAGCTGTCTTGATAAAAATATGCAGAGTGTAGGAAAAACTATTGTTGTGTTTTCGAGACAGGGTTTCTCTGTGTAGCTATCTTTGAACTTACAATGTAGACCAGGCTAGCCTTGAACTCACAGAGATCCACCTGTCTTTGTCTCCTGAGTGCTGGGGTTAAAAGGATGTGCTACCAGGCCCAGCTGGAAGAAACTTTCAAATCAAGCAGATGCTACTAAAGTGTATATAAGATAGATTTATTTTATTGAACTAAACCTTCTGCCAGATATCTTTTGCTAATTAGTAAATAAATAATAGAATTTTGTTAGAAAAATAAAAACACACATTTCATTGAGCAAATTAATTCTATCCATAAAAATGTAGACATGGATATAAGATAATTATAATAAAAGATAAACAAATTGATATTGAATGAGCAATAGCTAAGTCAATGTGACTCCTAAACTTGTTACTTAGTTTAGATTGCCTACTATCAAGAACATAAACATCAAAGTAGCAATAACATAGAAGTTTACTGCCACAGTACGATAATGATTAAAAAAGCAGTTGATGCCAGGCACAGAGATGAGAGCATCTTGGTGACCTACAGTTGATGACATGAATAGTTTCATACTTCTTGGATAACAATATGAAATACATCTTATACTTAATGCCATGTACATTCCCAGTGATTCTTAGTGGTCTCTTTCAAGAAATTAAAACACTAGCAAGGAAAATGGTGTTTTCTACATGGATAATTACTATATAGGAAAATGTTGTATAAACAATAAAGTCAACACAGTAAGTGGTGTACTAGCTGTTCTGGAAGATTGGCCCTGATAACATTGTATAAGAAAAGTAGTAAAGAGAAAAGCCAGCACCATATGATGTAGTATTTGTAAAAGAAGGACATACCATCCCATGTTGGTAAATGAATAATGGTAGACATATTCATGGTTCTTTAAGTTACATATAATAATATGAACAAGGAAAATATAGACAATACCTACTAAATTGTTCACAAGAAGGGTCATTCCCTGGGGTGAAAATGAAAGATGTGCAAAAACCGTTGTGCCCCAAAAGTCAACAATATATTCCAAAAGGTAGGAATGGTAGATTGCAAGTTCAAGGACAGCCTGGGCTATGTAGCAAGACTGGGAAAGAGACAAGTATTTCCATGTATTAATTCATCATTCCCAATCCTTTTTATTGGAAGAAAGAAAGCTAAGAATTCACTCTATTTTCTGCTTATTTATTATATCTTCATATGATAGCAAACTTCTTATACTGTTAGTGGGGAATATGTTCTATTATTCCATATCTGTTTGACACTCTCTTAAAGACATCTTTTTTTCTTTTGTTGTTGTGTGAGACAGGATCTCAAGTATCAGGCTGATTTTCAAAATTTATAACTGGAGAGATCCTTGGACACTAGCTTCCCAAAGACGTATTTAGAGCATAGATAACCTAGGCTCTGAATTCAGATGTATAATGGGGACCAAATCTCATTTCAGTTATTATTTGAACGACTTTGGATACAGCGTCCAGTATTTCTTTCATTTAGCTTATTCGTCTACAGAATGGAGGGAAACAAAACTGCTTTGGAGGGACTGTGCTGGAGGTCTGTTTTATAATGTGTGCAGACACTTGGCTTGGCACAACGTGGGACAGACACATCGCTTCCACACTCAGAATACCCAGCAGAAGTTAGAGCGTACGACTCATGTGGCGCTGAATCTAATGGACATTTTTGATGTGGAATGCACAGTGATGATTATGGACAATTAGTTGCTTTCACTCACTGCAATGCCAAGGTGAAATAAATAAGCCTGGAGTTGTCTGCATGGGAGTCAGGTTTGCACAGTGGGATCTCGTCTTGCCTTGGCTGACTTGCACAGCCTGCTCGGAATTGTTTTTGTGTTACATGAACAAAGCATGCTTTTAGATACAGTAAGTTGTCCTCCACAAAGGACACATTTATCAAATCTTGTGGTTTTCATTTCACAGAAAGTGGATGTAATTTTTATTTTTAGATCATTCAGCTAAGATTTCAGGTGGTTTTTCCCTAATAGAACTTTCCTCTTATGTATTGGTCTCACTTCTAAGAAAATAGGTTTACTTATATACTAAATTCACACAACTAAACTGGAGATCTGGCTGTGTAAGAGCTAGATAAATAAGATAGTGTTGAATTTAGTATTTTTATATAGAAAGCTCAATGCGACATAATTATACACAATATCCTTTTGAAAGAAAACATTCATATCAATTTAAACTATGAAAGGTAAAATATGAGGACATTAAAAGTGTTATTCTAAAGTTTAACTTTTCTGAATTCTAGAAGTCTGGTAGAATCTTTACTTATGTAGCTCATTGGATTGTAACTTACTCTAATATGTGTATTTTTTTTAGCCATAATTCATTGGCTAAACATCTTTCTGATGCCCAGTTTTCCAGAGCCCTTGATTACACACACGTACTTATTTTTGTCCTGAGAATCTTTTCATTTCTTCTAAACCTCTTTCAGGTTTGATTTAAAAAACTTTGCTAAAACTTAACCTTCAGAATCCAAATTCATGTTTGTTAGATTTTTGCATTTTTAGAAGATTCTTTGTAGAATAATATTTTGCTTTACAAAATGGATAACTTCTTGTCATTTAAGAAATACAGCAACAATTTTATAAATGTAAATTATCACACAAGGGGAATGCCTGGGCCAGGAAGCAGGAGTGAGTAGGTTGGGGAGCAGGGGGAAGTGGGGAGAGGATAGGGAGATGTAAATAAAGAAAATATCTAACTAAAAAATTAGAAAATAAAGAAATATAGCAACAATTTTATAAATGTAAATTATCACCCATTTTAACCATCATTTTCACTAGATGTGTAAAAAGGAAGGTGGATGGGGCTGGAGAGATGGTTCAGTGGTTAAGAGCACTGACGGCTCTTCCAGAGGTCCTGAGTTCAATCCCTAGTAACTACATGGTGGCTCACAACCATCTGTAATGGGATCTGATGCCCTCTTCTGGTGTGTCTGAAGACAGCTACAGTATACCTATTTAAAACAAATGCATAAATCATTAAGAAAAGGAAGAGGGATAGATTTTAGTTGATTAGTTATCTTATTTTCATAATAGTAGCACGTTTTTTTTCATTTTTTATTAGATATTTTCTTCATTTACATTTCAAATGCTATCCTGAAAGTCCCCTATACCCTCCCCCACTCCCCGCGCCCTGCTCCCCTACATACCCACTCCCAATTCTTGGCCCTGGCGTTCCCCTGTACTGGGGCATATAAAGTTTGCAAGACCAAGGGGCCTCTCTTCCCAATGAAGTAAACCTAGATCATCTTCTGCTACATATGCAACTAGAGACACGAGCTCTGGGGGGGGGGTATTGGTTAGTTCATACTGTTGTTCCTCCTATAGGGTTGCAGACCCCTTCAGCTCCTTGGGTACTTTCTCTAGCTCCTCCATCGAAGGCCCTGTGTTCCAACCAATAGATGACTGTGAGCATTCACTTATGTAGTTGCCAGGCACTGGCATAGCCTCACACAAGACAGCTATGTTAGTGTCCTTTCAGCAAAATCTTGCTGGCATGTGCAATAGTGTCGGCGTTTGGTGGCTGATTATGGGATAGATCCCCTGGTGGGGTAGTCTCTGGATGGTCCATCCTTTCGTCTTAGCTCCAAAGTTTGTCTCTGTAACTCCTTCCATGCGTATTTTGTTCCCTTTTCTAAGGAGAAATGAAGTATCCATATGTTGGTCTTCCTTCTTCTTGATTTTCTTGTGTTTTGCAAATTGTATCTTGGGTATTCTAAGTTTCTGGGCTAATATCCACTTATAGGGAGTGCATATCAAGTGACTTCTTTTGTGATTGGGTTACCTCTCTCAGGATGATATCCTCCAGATTTCATAAATTCATTGTTTTAAATAGCTGAGTAGTACTCCATTGTGTAAATGTACCACATTTCCTGTATCCATTCCTCTGTTGAGGGACATCTGGGTTCTTTCCAGCTTCTGGCTATTATAAATAAGGCTGCTATGAACATAGTGGAGCATGTGTCCTTCTTACCAGTTGGAACATCTTCTGCGTATATGCCCAGGAGAGGTATTGCTGGATCTTCTGTAGTACTATGTACAATTTTCTGAGGAACTGTCACACTGATTTCCAGAGTAGTTGTACAAGCTTGCAATCCCACCAACAATGGAGGAGTGTTCCTCTTTCTCCACATCCTTGCCAGCATCTGCTGTCACCTGAGATTTTGATCTTAGCCATTCTGACTGGTGTGAGGTGGAATCTGAGGGTTGTTTTGATTTGCATTTCCCTGATGATTAAGGATGTTGAACATTTTTTCAGGTGCTTCTCAACCCTTCACTATTCCTCAGTTGAGAATTCTTTGTTTAGCTCTGTAGCCCATTTTTTAAAATGGGGTTATTTGAATTTCTGGAGTCAAGCTTCTTGAGCTCTTTGTATATATTGGATATTAGTCGCCTATCAGATTTAGGAGTGGTAAAAATCCTTTCCCGTTCTGTTGGTGGCCTTTTTGTCTTAGCATGGTCTTTGTATTTCTTTTCAGCTCATTTTTGCTTTTGGAGCAACCATGGCCCAAGAACACAGACTTAGTTTCCCCCACATTCCATGTTCCAATGTAGAAGCAGTTTCCGGTGTGAAGTTTTATCTTTTTACAGAGGAAAGAGAGTCATAAATCAAGGGAAGTTTAAAACTCACCTGTGAGTTCATTGGAGAGGTAGTGGGAAAATCTAAAACCATTAGATTCCTAAACATTCCTAAAGGTAGCCACCAAGTTCTATTTCCTTATTTGGCCATTTTTTCCTCCTGAGGTTGCAGTGTTGAAGTCTAGTAACCAAAAGCCCACATTTGGCTCACATAATTATCATGCCCAATTAAAGTTAAACTTCTCATCCTAACATCGAATTTCCCCCTTTACCTTCATAAACCACCATTTGCCTATGGGCCTCATCTGTCTCCTCTTTATCCAGAGGCAGTAGTCCTTTGTCCCTCTATGACAAATACCTCTTTCCCTTCTCCCTTATTCTCTTCCTTTTCTCCCTTGTACTTTGTCTCCTGTCTTTGTGTTTTATCCCCTGCCCTCTGTCCCTCTAGGACAAATACATCTCTTTTGCTCTGAGAATTTGGTGTTTGGGGTCCTGAGCCAACACCAATCTCTTCCACACAGTCCCTATCTTTGAATTATGGCCAGGCTCTCAATGCCTTTGAGAGCTTTCTACTGTCATGGTTGCTGGTTCTCTATTTTACAACAGTGCTGCAATCCAAATCGATGCCCAGGCTCATTTTTCTGCTTCACCAAGCAAAGGTAAAGTGAAGCTGATGCTGCCGAAGTGAAAGAAGACAATGTCCCTGGATCTAAATGAGCCCAGCAGCTGCTGGTGACTTTTAAATGAATCTCTGCTCTATACCTGGGACCAGCTTACCACAAGTGACAAACACTCCCCCAAAATGTGCCTTCATCACTTATTGGTGGCCATTTAGTTATCAAATTTAGGTGTGGTAGTCACAATCTATATCCCAAATTTGTTCTCAATTACCCTCAGTAAACTTCTAAGAAGAGTCCAGTTAAAAGTAGAAGCAGAATACAGGCCCCTGTAGCATGGTGGGACATCATTTGGGTATATTCCCAAGAGTGGTATAGCTGGGTCTTCAGGTAGATCTATTTCCAATTTTCTGAGGAACCTCCAGATTGATTTCTAGAGTAGTTATACCAGTTTGCAATTCCATCAGCAATGGAGGAGTGTTCCTCTTTCTCCACATCCTCTATCTACGACATGTATTGTCACCTGAGGTTTTGATCTTAGCCATTCTGATTGGTGTAAGGTGGAATCTCAGTGTTGTTTTGATTTGCATTTCTCTGATCACTAAGGACTTTGAACATTTCTTTAGGTGCTTCTCAGCCATTCCTCAGTTATGAATTCTCGGTTTAGTTCTATACCCCATTTTTTGATTGGGTTGTTTGTTTTTTTTTGGTGATTTGGTTCTTGAGTTCTTTATATATTTTGGATAGTAGCCCTCTATCAGATGTGGGGTTAGTGAAGATTTTTTCCCAATCTGTAGGTTGCCAATTTGTCTTATTGACAAATCTATGTCTATATCCCTTGCCTTACAGAAGCTTTCCAGTTTCATGAGGTCCCATTTATCAATTCTTGATCTTAGAGCATGAGCCATTGGAGTTCTGTTTAGGAAATTTCTCCCTGTGCCAATGAGTTCAAGGCTCTTTCTCACTTTCTCTTCTATTAGATTCAGTGTATCTGGTTTTATGTTGAGGTCCTTGATCCACTTGGACTTGAGCTTTGTACATGGTGACAAATATGGGTCTATTTTCATTATTCTACATACAGACAGCCAGTTAGACCAGCACCATTTATTGAAGATGCTTTCTGTTTTCCATTGTATATTTTTGTGCATCTTTGCCAAAGATCAAGTGACTGTAAGTGTGTGGTTTTATTTCTGGGTCTTCAATTCTATTCCATTGATCAGCATGCCAGTCTCTATACCAATACCATGCAGTTTTTATCACCATTGCTCTGTAGTAAAGCTTGAGGTCAGGGATGGTGATTTCCCCAGTGGTTCTTTTATTGTTAAGAACTATTTTCGCTGTTCTTTTTTTTTTTTCCTTTCCAGATGAATTTGAGAATTGCTCTTTCCATGTCTTTGAAGAATTGTGTTATCTCTTTCTTCCTTTCCATCTGCCTCACACTTATGGATTAGATTTATGTTCTCAGCTACTATGCCTGCCTGCTTCCGTGATACCTGCTATTACAGTCATGGGCGGAGACTCCTCACAGCAATAGGATAGTGACTAAGGCAGTGTTAGACTGAGGATTAGATTTCAATATGAGTTTAGTAGACAACAGATTCATACTACTGAAGTTCATATAGGCATATCCTTTTCCTGCCTATTTTCCATAAGAACATTTCAGAGGGGGATATTTTCAATCGTTCAGTTGCTTCTCTGGATGGGGACACTAAACTGGGATGAATCTGTGGCATAACTAAAGATAAATATCTCCCTTGTGTTAAAGCACAAAGGTTATTTCTTGAGCCCTCAAAACTCTCTGTCTGTTGTGATGCAGGCTCTTCATTAGCAATAAAAATAACAGTGAATCAAGTTGGTAATTCACAATATTCTATCTTGTTCTGTTTTAATTTGCTGAGGCTGTCTATGTCTTTCTTCCTAGATGGGCTCTCTTTCTAGTTGATCTGATCTTTCTGTACTGCTCTATAGTTCATTTAGAGTCCTCCCTCCCTCAACCCCTATCTCTCTTCCTTCCCTTTTGTTTTTGCTCTTCATCGTGTTTTTGAAGACTGGTCTCAATCTGCCTCAGCCTCCCTCGTGTCAATATTACAGTTACTTTTGATCCTAGAATTCCCGACAGATTCTCTCTTCCCATTTAAATTATTTGTTTCCATTGGGGCAAGCTTAGTTTTTAATCAAGTATTTTTTGACTACTCTGAGGGCCAAAAATTAATTTTGAAGTCATGTGAACTTCTAGAGTGACGTGAACTTCAACGAATTAGTCATGCTCCTTAATGCCTACATTCAAATGTCTGCCTCAGTGTATGATAGATCCTGTCCCTGCCCCTCAGAAAGCAGTATTATTATATTCTATAACAGGGTTTCAGAATTACCTCAGCCTCCTATAACTTTTCACAAGGAAATGATGTGCTCGTTCTCCTGTCTCAGAGTATCAGTAAATAATTGCTACATAGCCGCTAATGTTAGCTAAAGACATGTAAGTGGTGACATACATGTGATATATTTTACTATTCATAGTTTTAATGCTGTGCATTTAACCTGATTGCAGCTTTTTATCGTGTGGTGACGCACCTAAACCTCTATCAACAATTTGTATGTTATATGTACAATTATATTTGTATGTTATATGTACAATTATATTTGTATATTATATGTACAATTATATTTGTATAATTATATGTACAATTATATTTCTTTAGGATTTTCCTCTAATCTTAGCCATTCAACAGTTCTACATTCATATTTGTAGGTATTAATATTTTTAATGTCTTCTATAGGCAAACAAAATCTTAGTTAATCTTACAGCATCTGAGTTAAAGGTTTTCAGTTTTATTTTCTCTTAACTAAAATGGAAAGCAAACGATGCACATGCTACACTGATGAAATACACAATTTACAAAACAACTTGAAGACTATAAATTGTCTCCTTACATTAAGAAATATTATTTGATAGAGCTTAGTTTTCATCTATATGCATATTTTTAGTGGGAAGAGAGACAGAGACAGAGAGAAAATACACACGACTTCTATTTTCTGCTCAACTTTGTTACTTGAAATATTTGTAATATATCTTTAGGATTATTAATTTTAATTAAAACAAAGTCTAGTGCGGTTTCTTAGATATTGCTTCTGTCTCCTTTGTAAATTTTGTTACATTATTAAAACCAATTTACTTTAGAGCTCTCACTATATTCATTTAACATACATCTATTGAGCACCTAATAAATGTTAGTCGTAATGCAAGTCACTAGGGGTAGGTATAGTGATGAATAAAATACAGACCTTGGCTTCCAACTCTTCACCAGTTAATGAGATCATTGGTGCTTAAAGTAATTTTACCTTTTTATCTGTCTCATGATTTCTGGAGTTAGAATTTTTAATACTACCTTCATCATCACTTGGACAACTGGGCTAAAACCGAGATGGAGTGAACATAAGTTCAAAGTTGAAAGTTTGTGTTCTGGCTTAGCTTCCCCACAATCTGCCAACTTTTGTAAAATAATTAAATTCTGAGTAGTTTTTACTCTTAAAGCAGATTTGTTATTTATCTTATAGGCTGTGTATAGGATTCAACTTTAAAAGCTACAGCTTTAATTATTTTTCTAGTGATGTACTAAGGCATCCTGACCATTGTGACAATAAGCTATAAACTAAAGGGTTTAATTTGGGACTCACAGTTCCAGAGGGTTAGAGTCCACGATCATCATGGCAGGTAGCATGGCAGCAGGAAGGCACAGGAGCAGTACCTGAGAGCTAACTCAATCCACAAGCATGATGGAGAGAGAGAGAGAGAGAGAGAGAGAGAGAGAGAGAGAGAGAGAGAGAGAGAGAGAGAGAGAGAGAGAGAGAGAGAGAGAGAGAGAGAACTATGTCCTCAAAGACTGTCCCCAGGGTACATCTCCCCCAAGAAGTGCGTACCTAATCCTTTCCAAACAGTTTCACCAACTGGGGAACAAGTTTACAGAGGGCATTCTCATTTCAAACCAAGTTCTAAAGTAATCTTCAAGTAATTTATATGTTGAAACCTATAGAAAAAAATTCACATTAGGTCACTTTTGCTGGCTGGATTATCAGCATTTTTATGATCAGCGGCCTAATTACAAATGTGTCGTACCCTTCTTTAGACTATGTAATGGGCTAGACTATATGTTATGATCAGTGTTTCTCAACCTTAGCAGCATATTATAATCACATGACTAACATTAAATGCCAGCGAACAGGTTTTATTTCAGACTAATTACAGCCAGATCTCAAGGGGATGGACTCAGCCACCAGTACTTTATAAAGCTCCCCAGGTGATTCCAATTAATTTGAGAATAAAGGTTTTGATTCATTATCTCATTATAACTTTATAGAAAGTACACTAGTTGAGGAGCCTATCTCTGTTGTGCACAGAGGAAACTTTCTTTTTTTTTTTTTTTCTGGTCTTTTTTTTTTTTAAAATAAGGCTTTCTTTTTTTTTCATTTTTTATTAGATATTTTCTTCATTTACATTTCAAATGCTATCTTGAAAGTTCCCCATATCCTCCCCCCACCCTGCTCCCCAACCCATCCACTCCTGCTTCCTGGCCCTGGCATTCCCGTGTACTGGGGCATATGATCTTCTTAATACCAAGGGCCTTTCCTCCCATTGATGGCCTACTAGGCCCTCCTCTACTACATATGCAACTAGAGACACATATCTGGGGGATATTGGTTAGTTCATATTGTTGTTCCTCCTATAGGGTTGCAGACCTCTTTAGCTCCTTGGGTACTTTCCTAGCTCCTTCATTAGGGGCCCTGTGTTCCATCCAATAGATGACTGTGAGCATCCACTTCTGTGTTTGCCAGGCACTGGCATAGCCTCACAAGAGATAGCTATATCAGGGTCCTGTCAGCAAAATCTTTCTGGCATATGCAACAGTGTCTGGGTTTGGTGGTTGTATATGGGATGTCCCTGGATGGGGCAGTCTCTGGATGGTCCTTCCTTCCCTCTCAACTCTGAACTCTGTCTCTGTAATTCCTTCCATGGGTATTTTGTTCCCCATTCTAAGAAGGAACAAAGCATCCACACTTTGGTCTTCCTTCTCCTTGAGTTTCATGTGTTTTGCAAATTGTTATCTTGGATATTCTAAGTTTCTGGGCTAATATCTACTTATCAGTGAGTGCATATCATGTGTGTTCTTTTGTGATTGGGTTATCTCACTCAGGATGATATCCTCCAGATCCATCCATTTGCCTAAGAATTTCAGAAATTCATTGTTTTTAATAGCTGAGTAATACTCCATTGTGTGAATGTACCACATTTTCTGTATCTATTCCTCTGTTGAGGGGGCTCTGTGAATATTAAGTACACTGTATCACACAGCTACATTCCAAGCCTCGGGAGTTTCCTTTCTCAATATGGTATATTTTCTGTAAAGAAAGATTAATATGTTACACTAATGGAAGTGTTAGGGACATTATGAAATTAGAGTTCTCAGTATTTCATTATTGACTGTGAATAAAACGAATGATGATCCTATGTGTCATAAAAATATGG
The DNA here is from genome assembly GCF_978045245.1 of Mus caroli. Classification (NCBI taxonomy): domain Eukaryota; kingdom Metazoa; phylum Chordata; class Mammalia; order Rodentia; family Muridae; genus Mus; species Mus caroli. Next base: position 89,225,441 of record NW_028227266.1, read on the forward strand.
TCACTGGCAAGAGGAATGGAATGAAAGTTTAGTAACTGCTTGTTAAAGGAATGTAAAACTGCACAATTTTGTTTATAATTTTTGGAAACATATTTTTCCATTTCTTTTTTAAAAAAATATGCACATTGGTGTTCTGTTTGCATGCATGTCTGTGTGAGGGTGTCAGATTCCCTGGAACTGGAGTTCAAGACATTCGTGAGAAGCTATGTGGTGCTGGGAATTGAACTTGGGTCCTTTGGAAGGTCAGGAAGTGGTCCTAACCTCTAAACCATCTCTATAGTTCCATTTTTCTAATTATTCATCTCCAAAGCTTACCTATTATTTTGTGTCTTGTTGAATACTGTAAATGCAAATAGCCTAAAATCAAACTTTAAAAAATTATGTGAAACATTAATATTTTTAGCCTTAAACTTTTTTACAATGTTTTTTAAATTTTTAAAAAATTAGGTGTTTTCTTCATTTACATTTCCAATGCTATCCCAAAAGTCCCCCATACCCTCCCCTCCACTCCCCTACCTACCCACTCCCACTTCTTGTCCTGGCATTCTGGGCTAATATCCACTTAGCTATGAGTACATATCATGTGACTTCTTTTGTGATTGGGTTACCTCACTCAGGATGATACCCTCCAGTTCCATCCATTTGCCTAGGAATTTCATAAATTCATTCTTTTTAATAGCTGAGTAGTACTCCATTGTGTAAATGTACCATAATTTCTGTATCCATTCCTCTGTTGAGGGACATCTGGGTTCTTTCCAGCTTCTGGCTATTATAAATAAGGCTGCTATGGACATAGTGGAGCATGTGTCCTTCTTACCGGTTGGAACATCTTCTGGATATATGCCCAGGAGAGGTATTGCGGGATCCTCTGGTAGTACTATGTCCAATTTTCTGAGGAACCACCAGACTGATATCCAGAGTGGTTGTACAAGCTTGAAATCCCACCAAAAAAGGAGGAGTGTTCCTCTTTCTCCACATTCTCACCAGCATCTGCTGTCACCTGAGTTATTGATCTTAGTCATTCTGACTGGTGTGAGGTGGAATCTCAGGGTTGCTTTGATTTGCATTTCCCTGATGATTAAGGATGCTGAACATTTTTTCAGGTGCTTCTCAGCCATTCGGTATTCCTCAGGTGAGAATTCTTTTTTTAGCTCTGAGCCCCCTTTTTTAATGGGGTTATTTGATTTTCTGGAATACACCTTCTTGAGTTCTTTATATATATTGGATATTAGTCCTCTATCTGATTTAGGATAGGTAAAGATCCTTTCACAATCTGTTGGTGGCCTTTTTGTTGATAGTGTCTTTTGTCTTACAGAAGCTTTGCAATTTTATGAGGTCCCATTTACCGATTCTCGATCTTACAGCACAAGCCATTGCTGTTCTATTCAGGAATTTTCCCCCTGTGTCCATATCTTTGAGGCTTTCCCCGAATTTCTCCTCTATAACTTTCATTGTCTCTGGTTTTATGTGGAGTTCCTTAATCCACATAGATTTGACCTTAGTACAGGAGATAGGAATGGATCAATTCACATTCTTCTACATGATAACCACCAGTTGTGCCAGCACCATTTGTTGAAAATGCTGTCTTTCTTCCACTGGATAGTTTTAGTTCCCTTGTCAAAGATCAAGTGACCATAGGTGTGTGGGTTCAATTCTGGGTCTTCAATTCTATTCCATTGGTCTACTTGTCTGTCACTATACCAGCATCATGCAGTTTTTATCACAATTGCTCTATAGTACAGCTTTAGTTTAGGCATGGTGATTCCATCAGAGGTTCTTTTATCCTTGAGAAGAGTTTTTGCTATCCTAGGTTTTTTGTTATTCCAGATGAATTTGCAGATTGCCCTTTCTAATTTGTTGAAGAATTGAGTTGGAATTTTGATGGGGATTGCATTGAATCTGTAGATTGCTTTTGGCAAGATAGCCATTTTTATAATGTTGATCCTGCCAATCCATTAGTACAGGAGATCTTTCCATCTTCTGAGATCTTCTTTAATTTCTTTCTTCAGAGACTTGAAGTTCTTGTCATACAGATCTTTCACTGCCTTAGTTAGAGCTATGCCAAGGTATTTTATATTATTTGTGACTATTGAGAAGGGTGTTGTTTCCCTAATTTCTCTCTCAGCGTGTTTATCCTTTGTGTAGAGAAAGGCCATTACTTGTTTGAGTTAATTTTATTTCCAGCTATTTCACTGAAGCTGTTTATCAGGTTTAGGAGTTCTCTACTGGAATTTTTAGGGTCACTTATATATACTATCATATCATCTTCAAAAAGTGATATTTTGACTTCTTCATTTTCAATTTGTATCCCCTTGATTTCCTTTTGTTGTCTAATTGCTCTGGCTAGGACTTCAAGTACAATGTTGAAAAGGTAAGGAGAAAGTGGGCAGCCTTGTCTAGTTCCTGATTTTAGTGGGATTGCTTCCAGCTTCTCACCATTTACTTTGATGTTGGCTACTGGTTTGCTGTAGATTGCTTTTTATCATGATTAGGTATGGCCTTGAATTCCTGATCTTTCCAAGACTTTTATCATGAATGGGTTTTGGATTTTGACAAAGGCTTTCTCCGCATCTAAGGAGATGATCATGTGGTTTTTGTCTTTGAGTTTGTTTATATAATGGATTATGTTGATGGATTTTTGTATATTAAACCATCCCCGCATCCCTGGAATGAAACCTACTTGGTCAGGATGGATGATTGTTTTGATGTGTTCTTGGATTCGGTCAGCAAGAATTTTATTGAGTATTTTTGCATTGATATTCATAATGGAAATTGGTCTGAAGTTCTCTATCTTTGTTGGGTCTTTCTGTGGTTTAGGTATCAGAGTAATTGTGGCTTCATAGAATGAATTCGGTAGAGTACCTTCTTTTATTTTGTGGAATAGTTTGTGAAGAACTGGAATTAGATCTTCTTTGAAGGTCTGATAGAACTCTGCACTAAACCCTTCTGGTCCTGGGCTTTTTTTTTTTTTGGTTGGGAGACTATTAATGACTGCTTCTATTTCTTTAGTGGATACAGGACTGTTTAGATCATTAACCTGATCCTGATTTAACTTTGTTACCTGTTATCTGTCTAGAAATTTGTCCATTTCATCCAGGTTTTCCAATTTTGTTGAGTACAGCCTTTTGTAGAAGGATCTGATGGTGTTTTTAATTTCTTCAGGATCTGTTGTTATGTCTCCCTTTTCATTTCTGATTTTGTTATTAGGATGCTGTCCCTGTGCCCTCTAGTGAGTCTGGCTAAGGGTTCATCTATCTTGTTTATTTTCTGAAAGAACCTGCTCCTCCTTTGGTTGATTCTTTGAATAGTTCTTCTTGTTTCCACTTGGTTGATTTCGCCCCTGAGTTTGATTATTTCCTTCCGTCTCCACCTCTTGGGTGAATTTGCTTCCCTTTGTTCTAGAGCTTTTAGGTGTGTTGTCAAGCTGCTAGTGTGTGCTCTCTCTAGTTTCTTTTTGGAGGCACTGAGAGCTATGAGTTTCCCTCTTAGAAATTCTTTCATTGTGTCCCATAAGTTTGGGTATGTTGTGGCTTCATTTTCATTAATCTCTAAAAAGTCTTTAGTTTCTTTTTTTGTTCCTTCCTTTACCAAAGTATCATTGAGAAGAGTGTTGTTCAGTTTCCACGTGAATGTTGGCTTTCTATTATTTATGTTGTTATTGAAGGTCAGCCTTAGTCCATGGTTATCTGATAGGATGCATGGGACAATTTCAATACTTTTGTATCTGTTGAGGCCTATTTTGTGACCAATTATATGGTCAATTTTGGAAAAGGTACCATGAGGGGCTGAGTAAAAGGTATATCCTTTTGTTTTAGGATAAGATGTTCTGTAGATATCTGTTAAATCCATTTGTTTCAAAACTTCTGTTAGTTTCACTGTGTCCCTGTTTAGTTTCTGTTTCCATGATCTGTCCATTGATGAAAGTGGTATGTTGAAGCCTCCCACTATTATTGTGTGAGGTGCAATGTGTGCTTTGAGCTTTACTAAGGTCTCTTTAATGAATGTGGCTGCCCTTGCCTTTGGAGCATAGATATTCAGAATTGAGAGTTCCTCTTGGAGGATTTTACCTTTGATGAGTATGAAGTGTCCCTCCTTGTCTTTTTTGATAACTTTGGGTTGGAAGTTGATTTTATTTGATATTAGAATGGCTACTCCAGCTTGTTTCTTCAGACTATTTGCTTGGAAAATTGTTTTCCAGCCTTTCATTCTGAGGTAGTGTCTGTCTTTTTCCCTGAGATGGGTTTCCTGTAAGCAGCAAAATGTTGGATCCTGTTTGTGTAGCCAATCTGTTAGTCTATGTCTTTTTATTGGGGAATTGGGTCCATTTATATTAAGATAGATTAAGGAAAAGTAATTGTTGCTTCCTATTATTTTTGTTGTTAAAGTTGGCATTCTGTTCTTGTGGCTCTCTTCTTTTAGGTTTATTGAAGGATTACTTTCTTGCTTTTTCTAGGAAGTGGTTTCCATCCTTGTATTTTTTTTTTTTATTATCCTTTGAAGGGCTAGATTCATGGAAAGATAATGTGTGAATTTGGTTTTGTCGTGGAATACTTTGGTTTCTCCATATATGGTTATTGAAAGTTTGGCTGGGTATAGTAGCCTGGGCTGGCATTTGTGTTCTCTTAGTGTCTGTATAACATCTGTCCAGGATCTTCTGGAGTGAGTTATGAAAGTCCTTTTTGATGTCCTCTACCCAGTACTCAGTCCAGGACTGGCTGAGGTGGGAGTGCTGGTTTCTGATGATGGTGAGTGGTCTTGGTTTCTGTTAGTAAGATTCTTACGTTTGCCTTTTGCCATCTGGTATCCTCTGGAGTTAGCTGTTATAGTTGTCTCTGGTTAGAGATTGTTCCTCTCATGATTCTGTTAGCCTCTATCAGCAGACATGGGAGACTAGCTCTCTTCTCTGAGTTTCAGTGATCAGAGCACTCTCTTCAGGCAAGCTCTCCTCTTACAAGGAAGGTGCACAGATATCTGGCGTTCGGACCTGCTTCCTGGCAGAGGAGAAGGCCCAAAACAGGACCTGTCCCAGAAGCTGTGTCACTTGGGCCTGTCACAGAAGCTATTAGCTTCTGTAGTCCACACTCTCACTTGTGCAGACTAGTCTTGGAGAGATCCGGGAATCAAGATGGCTCCCCCAGGTGCTCTGGCAAAGGCCTCCCAGGCAGGGCAGACACCTTTCCTCTGGCAGGGAAGGTGTCTGGATGTCTGGAGCCCATAACGGGGTCTGCCTCAGAAGCTGTCCTCTTGGGACCTTGGGGATGTCTGCAGACTCTGCACCCCAGTGACCTGGTGCTGCCGCAGACCCGAAGGTATTTGGACCATGGTCAGGCTGGGTTTTCTGCTTCCCTAATGCTGTTTCAGGTCCCGAGTGATTGGATTGGAACAGAAGTTGTGTTCCCACTCACCGGACCATGTGGAGAGTCCTCTATGGGACCTTGGGTGTGTCTGCTGACCCGGTACTGGCGCCGACCGGAAGGGATTTGAGCTTTAAACTTTTAAGAACTAAGCTTTACCTGGTGACATTATTTTGCCTACAGATGTATTGAGATATATTTCCATTTCTAGATATTACTCTCTGAATTACTTATTTCATTTACTGTTATTTCAGTTTATTTTAGACCCTTTACGTTTTGTTCTTCACATTTTTTTTTTCCTCTATGGTTTTGGGAGTTGTACTAGAATTCTTACTTATAAGAGACATAAACAAACTCTAATAGGAGCAGAAGAAAATGCATTAATGAAAAATATGGTGAGATGCTTTTACAAGTGTCACACACTAAGATACGGAAGGAAGCAAGACAAAAGAAGGCTGGTGTTCTAAGACTCTAGATTTGAAAACTGGAGTCTAAGCTAAAACTATCCACTGTCCTTCAGCTCTGCCTTGTTCCTGCTGTTAGCTGAAGGATCAGACACTGGATATCCTAACCAGCCAGACTTGTTCATTTGTCCTCAATAGGTCAGTTACACAAACAGAATTGCAAAAGCAGACAGAACAATATTTTCAATGTGACCACATTTGTTAGGAGGATTAAAGAAATCCCGTGATCTCCAAGTCCATTTTGGGTTCCTGAAGATATTGAGGATAAATAGAAAGCTATAGATATGTATACCTAGGGGTTTTAGTCAAGGTGTACTTTCTCAATCATTATATTCTCAGCTTCAGCGTCTTCTGAATGGTACTTTGGCAAGTTATTAAAATTATATAAGGCTCCAGGTATGGTGGTGCATGCCTTTAATTCCAGCACTTGGGAGGCAGAGGCAGGTATATTGCTGTGAGTTCAAGGTTAGGCTGGTCTACAAAACAAGTTCAGGACAGCCAGGGCTGTTACACAGAGTAACCCTGTCTCAAAAAAAAAAATAAAAAAAATTATGTGGAACACCTTTCCTTAGACAAAGTTTCCCTCCCTCTGGCAGGCACCAGAGTCCCATTCTTTTCCTTTTTCGATATGGGATTCCTAGGGAAATTCCAGTGTCTTGGGTTCTATTGTTTCAATGGTCTGAGAGCTGGTGAGAGAAGAACCACCATCTCTCAATTATATTTATTCATGATAGAAAAGTGGTAGCACCACCATTTTGTTGCTAGATTTTACACCTTCACAGTCAATACACTCAATTCTGATCGCTTCTACTTGTGTGACTGTCATGGCTGTCTCAGGAAGCCAACATCACTCCATCATGTAGATTGCTATATGTTCAAAAAGACTTGGATAGGGTCATATATTTTGAAGACCTAAGTCTTATTCCTCTGTACTAGTGGCTGGAGACCCAGCAAGGAAGGATGGATGTGGCTATTATAGCTTCTATGGTATTGGTAAGAACAGGGGACAGGCCCTTCCAAGGAAGCAAACCAACAAGCAGCCTTTTAGCCTTCAGAAAAGTCAGAGATGCTCCTGGTCCTGTCAGTGATTTTTGTCTTTGTCAAATGCCAGATATTTGAGAAATAGTTCAGCCAAAATGTCTTTGGCTCTACCATGGCCTGAGGCAGGAATGCTACAAAGGAAGTCTAGTTTCTCCTCTTCTGTATGAGTATCCTGCCTGGAATCTCTATGTAAGGATGTGACTACATGCCTCATGGTAGTGTCTGCCACAAGTTTTATACTAACCCCCTGGTTCCCAGAAGATGGGGCCATTTTCTGGGACTCATTACCGCAGTAGAAGGGGTTTGCCCTCACTTTATTTCTTAAAGTTTCAATTATAAACTCATGATAAATAAATTTCTCAGGATCCTTCTCTGCTGCCACTTCACCCAAGCCAACTGAATTCCTTTTTAAAATGCATACTCCTGTACGTACCTGGCAAGGGAGATACCATGATCATGAAGGTGGTTTTCCCAGGGCGAGGCTTATCCATTGCACTATGGATGTGCTGACCCCTACCGTTTCCCCAAATGCGGGAAACTCGACTGCATAATTTGTGGTAGTGGGGAAGAATAAAAAAATAAAATAAAGCCGGGCATGGTGACTTTAATCCCAGCACTCAGGAGGCAGAGGCAGGTGGATTTCTGAGTTCGAGGCCAGCCTGGTCTACAAAGTGAGCTCCAGGACAGCCAGAGCTATAAAGAGAAACCCTGTCTCGAAAAACAAACAAACAAAAAAACAACAACAAAAAAATAAAATGCATACTCCTTATTATCTATGAATTTTGCCCTTCATTTATGAGATAAGAACCTGGAGGCCACTGACAGCATACATGTTGTGTGACCATGAGCACCCATCACCCCAGCTTTAACTGAATTAAAGCCCTTCTGAAGGGAGACAGAGTCTTCTGTTGAATTGCAAACATCTCATTTTTCTTTATTGGTATATAGGGAGATCTGCCTGTCTCAAATACATGTAGTGAGGAACCTGTTAAAGGACAACATTAATAAAGTACTGGGTGGTCAAGAGTAACAGCAAAGAAGACAAAAAGAGAAAGAAAGAATGATACACACACATACACACACACACACACACACACACACACACACACCACAGAGGAAGAAGGAGAGAGAAAAGTGGATGGGGGAAGGTAGGGAGAAGGGAAGAATGAGCAAGCAAGAGAAATGCATTTTATTTTTAGTAGTTTTTAAAATAAAATTTAAATAAAATATAAAAATAATATTTTAAAAGATGTGGTCAAACATAACACATGTCTTTGTACTCCTTTATTTATAGCTGAACACTTCTCCCCATGATAAGATACAGCTTCCTGCTTTCTTTATTGGCTTAGCCATCTCCCTTGCCCACACAGTTACTGAACTTTAATGTTCTTGAGCTTTCCTGAAAATTTCATGAGAAATCTTGTCGTATTACTAGTTATTATGTCATTACTAATAATTATTTCTAATTCTTATTGCTTATTTCTATGATTCACAGTTACTGAGAAGGAACAGTTCAGCCTGGTTAAAGACAAAGGCTACATAAATAAAATGCCTTTTTTTTTAATTCTTTACTATTGTTGGCTGTATGAGTTCAATTGAGTTTTTGAACTTTCTGCATTTTGATTTCCACATCTAAAATATGAATAATATGTGCGGGTCTTAGGATGGTATACACATTGAGTTAAGTCTTACTTGGTGGTTTATGCCTGTAATAGACAAAAAATTGGAATGAATCAAATTATTTTAAATGATTAGAACATTGTTTGAAAGTTGTGCTCATATTTTCTACAATTATAAGTTTTTATACATAGATTGATTTCCTTGAATAGCCTTCTTTATACATTTTACTTCTGTATCCTGTGAAGTTCAGTTTAATTTTTAGTCTTTTTCTGTTTCTTTTCTTCCCAGAAATTTCCAGGCTTGTGAAGTGTTTGAGAATGTACATGTTCATTTTGTAGATTTTAAATGCTGACTTGAGAGTATAGCACTTTAGCTTCAGAGTGAATCTTCCCTCTTCACATTTACGAATATGATGCCAGTATTTTCCATTATCTAATGTTGATTAAGAAGTAGCATCAGGAGCTACATCCACAAAGTCTCACTAACAGAGCTTTGCAGGCGTGAGCTGAACAAGGATGGCACCAGTGCACATGCCAGAGCAGATTGGGAGAGCCACGCAAGAGGCTTCGACATTGCACAAAGCACTACAGGCAAGCATGGAAAGTTGCAGCAGAAGAGGCGATCTCCTGGAGGGAAGAACACAAATTGTTTGTCCAGTGCCAAATGGTCAGCCCTTCTGCAAATATGCCTATAAGTAACAGTATATGGAGTGAGGAGGTTATATTTAGGAATATGTATGTATATCCATGGTATTTATGCATATAATGACAATAAGAGAAAAAAGAGGCCATGACTTCTAAGTAGAATGGGGAAGGGGAAATGGGAGGGAGTAAAGGAAAGGAAGAAATGTCACTGTACCAGAATCTCAAAAATAAAATTAAACGAAAAGAACAAACTTTGATGTCTTTTCTTTTCCCTGAAAAGTGATTTGTTTTTCTCCTTTCTCCTCGATGTTCTGAGATTTCACTGTAATGCATTTCAGTGCTGATATTTTTAGATTCTTGGTACTTGGAGGGAATTTTAGTCAAAGAATTGATGTTCTGAATGGGTGAAAGTTTAAAACTCTAGTGAGTTTTGTTTTCACTGTTCTTGTTTCTCACCTTGGAGCAACAGATATGACAAAGGCATACAGAGTGGAGAAAAATGGAGTTACACTCGTAAAATTTGTTTTCACCACTGGTTTTCAAAAAAAATGGTACTGAAGAGTAAATTAGTGCATTTTCAGCAGTTCAGGCTCTGTGTCGAGGTCATTGATCCATTTGGAGTTGATTTTTGTAGTGTGATAGATTTAGGTCTGAATAGAGAGTTCTCAACAGAAAATAAAATCACTAAGAAATATCTTTAAACATGTCTAAAGGAAAAGGAAATTGAAAACTATGTTGAGATTTCTTCTCAGTCAGAATTGTTAAGATCAAGACAGCCAACAACAAATCCTTGCAAAGGATTTGAGAAAAGGTGACCCTCTAATTTATTGTTGGTGGGATTACAAACTGGTGCCAATACTCTGGAAATCAGTGTGGAGAATTCTCAAAAAGCTAAAAATAAATCTCCTGTCTGGGCCAGCTGTTCTATTCCTTTGCAAATGCTCAAAGGACCTGTCATATTTCTCCCCAGCTTGCTCAGTCACGATCATTGCTGTTATTGTAACAATAGTTAGGAAATGGACACAACCTACATGACCTTCCACTGACGGGGGGTGATGTTGTACACATGCACTATGGGATCAATCATGAACGTTGCAAGTACATGGACACAACTAGAAAAATATTCTATTAAATGAGGCATCCCAGACCCAGTAAGACAAAGGCCACATGTCTTTAGATGTGAGTATACAGCCTGATGTAACCACAGAAACTGGGAAAGTAAGAAGGGAGCATGGGGGGCTGGAGAGGTGGCTCAGTTATTAAGAGGTCCTGAGTTCAATTCCCAGCAACCACAGGGTGGCTCACAATCATCTGTAGTGGAATCCAGTGCCCTCTTCTGGTGTGTCTGAAGACAGTGACAGTGTACTTAAATACACAAAATAAATAAGCAAATCTTAAAAAAAAAAGTACACAAGGAATTTTTTTTTTTTTAAGGGAGCATGATGGGGTGGCTCTAGAGAAAGGGATGTGTGCTGCAACATAGTGTCTTCTATAGATAAAAGGGAGTTGCAGTCATTAAATCTTAAGGGTACGGTTATCTAAACAAGACTTACACCATGATAATGTTACCTGACATTCTAAAGTGCATGGAGGAACTCTCCCAAGCTGCGACCTGTGATTCAAGTATGTGTAATTCATGCTACATGTAAGTCATGTATACTATGAGAGGGACAATTACTCTTCTTCAGGGATACATTTTCCAATCCCAAGTAGTCATTCCTAAACACACACACACACACACACACACACATACACACAGAGGCATTTGTTGTGGACCTAAACAATATTGGTAGATATATAGACCTAGAAATATGATCGTTCAAAATGGCTGCCTTTCATCTCCTGGCAATTTAAAACTTAAATCCATTAATTAGTACTGTTAGATAATTCTATGTTTATTTAGGAAAGTTTGTCTTTAATATCAACTTAAGATCAAAGCTAAAGGCAAGTCCCTTCCGGTCCACTGCAGCACCTGGTTTCCTTGCCCGCTGAGTCTCTGGACACCCGCAAGGACCCACACAGGATCCCCCACGGGATCCTAAGACCTCTGGTGAGTAGAACATAGCGTATGCTCCAATCCAATCGCTCGGAACCTGAGACTGCATTAACCAGGGAAGCAGATAACCCGGGTGATCAGGGGCACAAGTCCCTTCTGGTCTACTGCAGCACCGGGGTTCCTTGTGCACGGAGTTTCCAGACAACCCCAAGGTCCTCACAGGACCCTCCACGGGATCTTAAGACCTCTGGTGAGTGGAACACAACTTCTGCCAGGAGGCAGGTTTGAACACCAGATATCTGGGAACCTTCCCTGCAAGAGGAGAGCTTGCCTGCAGACAGTACTCTGACTAATGAAACTAAGGAGAGAGCTAGTTTCCCAGGTCTGCTGATAGAGGCTAACATAATCACCTGAGGAACAAGCTCTAACCAGATACAACTATAACAACTAGCTCCAGATGACGAAAGGCAAACGTAAAAATCCTACTAACAGAAATCAAGACCACTCACCATCATCAGAACACAGCACTCCCACCCCACCTAGTCCTGGGCACCCCAACACAACCGAAAAGCTAGACCTGGAATTAAAAGCTTATCTCATGATGATGGTAGAGGACATCAAGAAGGAGTTTAATAACTCACTTAAAGAAATACAGAACACTGCTAAAGAGTTACAAGTCCTTAAAGAAAAACAGGAAAAGACAACCAAACAGGTAGAAGTCCTTAAAGAAAAACAGGAAAACACATCCAAACAGGTGATGGAAATGAACAAAACCATACTAGACCTAAAAAGGGAAGTAGACACAATAAAGAAAACCCAAAGTGAGGCAACGCTGGAGATAGAAACCCTAGGAAAGAAATCTGGAACCATAGATACAAGCATCAGCAACAGAATCCAAGAGATGGAAGAGAGAATCTCAGGTGCAGAAGATTCCATAGAGAACATCAGCACAACAATCAAAGAAAATACAAAATGCAAAAGAATCCTAACTCAAAACATCCAGGAACTCCAGGACACAATGAGAAGACCAAACCTACAGACAATAGGAGTTGATGAGAATGAAGATTTTCAACTTAAAGGGCCAGAAAATATCTTCAACAAAATTATAGAAGAAAACTTCCCAAACCTGAAGAAAGACATGCCCATGATCATACAAGAAGCGTACAGAACTCCAAATAGACTGGACCAGAAAAGAAATACCTCCCGACACATAATAATCAGAACAACAAATGCACTAAATAAAGATAGAATATTAAAAGCAGTAAGTGAGAAAGGTCAAGTAACATATAAAGGCAGGCCTATCAGAATTACACCAGACTTTTCACCAGAGACTATGAAAGCCAGAAGATCCTGGACAGATGATATACAGACACGAAGAGAACACAAATGCCAGCCCAGGCTACTATACCCCGCCAAACTCTCAATTACCATAGATGGAGAAACCAAAGTATTCCACGACAAAACCAAATTCACACATTATCTTTCCACGAATGAAGCCCTTCAAAGGATAATAACAGAAAAAAAAAAAAAAACAAAAAACAATACAAGGACTTAAATCATGCCCTAGAAAAAGCAAGAAAGTAATCCCTCAACAAACCAAAAAGAAGACAGCCACAAGAACAGATGTCAACTCTAACAACAAAAATAAAAGGAAGCAACAATTACTTTTCCTTAATATCTCTTAATATCAATGGACTCAATTCCCCAATAAAAAGACATAGACTAACAGACTGGCTACATAAACAGGACCCAATATTCTGCTGCTTACAGGAAACCCATCTCAGGGAAAAAGACAGACACTACCTCAGAGTGAAAGGCTGGAAAACAATTTTCCAAGCAAATGGTCTGAAGAAACAAGCTGGAGTAGCCATTCTAATATCTAATAAAATCGACTTCCAACCCAAAGTTATCAAAAAAGACAAGGAGGGACACTTCATACTCATCAAAGGTAAAATCCTCCAAGAGGAACTTTCAATTCTGAATATCTATGCTCCAAAGGCAAGGGCAGCCACATTCATTAAAGGCACTTTAGTAAAGCTCAAAGCACACATTGCACCTCACACAATAATAGTGGGAGACTTCAACATACCACTTTCATCAATGGACCAATCATGGGAACAGAAACTAAACAGGGACACAGTGAAACAAACAGAAGTTATGAAACAAATGGACTTAACAGATAACTACAGAACATTTTATCCTAAAATAAAAGGATATAACTTCCTCTCATCACCTCACGGGACCTTCTCCAAAATTGACCATATAATTGGTCACAAAAAGGCCTCAACAGATACAAAAATATTGAAATTGTCCCATGTATCCTATCAGACCACCGTGGACTAAGGCTGATCTTCAATAACAACATAAAAAATGGAAAGCCAACATACACGTGGAAACTGAACAACACTCTTCTCAATGATACCTTGGTCAAGAAAAGAGTAAAGAAAGAAATTAAAGACTTTTTAGAGTTTAATGAAAATGAAGCCACAACATACCCAAACTTTGGGACACAATGAAAGCATTTCTAAGAGGGAAACTCATAGCTCTGAGTGCCTCCAAAAAGAAACTGGAGAGAACACACACTAGCAGCTTGAACACATCTAAAAGCTCTAGAAAAAAAGGAAGAAAATTCACCCAAGAGGAGTAGATGAAATATTCAAACTCAGGGGTGAAATCAACTAAGTGGAAACAAGAAGAACTATTCAAAGAATTAACCAAACTCGGAGTTGGTTCTTTCAGTAAATCAACAAGATAGATAAACCCTTAGCTAGACTCACTAGAGGGCACAGGGACAACATCCTAATTAAAAAAATCAGAAATGAAAAGGGAGACATAACAAGAGATCCTGAAGAAATCCAAAACACCATCAGATCCTTCTACAAAAGGCTATACTGAACAAAATTGGAAAACCTGGATGAAATGGACAAATTTCTAGACAGATACCAGGTACCAAATTTAAATCAGGATCAAGTTAACGATCTAAACAGTTCCATATCTCCTAAAGAAGTAGAAGCAGTCATTAATAGTCTCCCCGTCAAAAAAAGCCCAGGACCAGATGGGTTTAGTGCAGAGTTCTACCAGACCTTCAAAGAAGATCTAATTCCAGTTCTGCACAACTATTCCACAAAATAGAAGTAGAAGGAACTCTACCCAACCCATTCTATGAAGCCACAATTACTCTGATACCTAAACCACAGAAAGACCCAACAAAGATAGATAACTTCAGACCAATTTCCCTTATGAATATAGATGCAAAAATCCTCAATAAAATTCTCGCTAACCGAATCCAAGAACACATTAAAGCAGTCATACATCCTGACCAAGTAAGTTTTATTCCAGGGATGCAGGGATGGTTTAATATACAGAAATCCATCAATGTAATCCATTATATAAACAAACTAAAAGACAAAAACCACATGATCATCTTGATAGATGCAAAAAAAGCATTCGACAAGATCCAATACCCATTTATGATAAAAGTCTTGGAAAGATCAGGAATTCAAGGCCCATACATAAACATGATAAAAGCAATCTACAGCAAACCAGTAGCCAACATCAAAGTAAATGGTGAGAAGCTTGAAGCAATCCCACTAAAATTAGGGATTTGACAAGTCTATCCACTCTCTCCCTACCTATTCAACATTGTACTTGAAGTCCTAGCCAGAGCAATTAGACAACAAAAGGAAATCAAGGGGATACAAATTGAAAATGAAGAAGTCAAAATATCAATTTTTGAAGATGATACGATAGTATATATAAGTGACCCTAAAAATTCCAGTAGAGAACTCCTAAATCTGATAAACAGCTTCAGTGAAATAGCTGGAAATGAAATTAACTCAAACAAGTAATGGCCTTTCTCTACACAAAGGATAAACACGCTGAGAGAGAAATTAGGGAAACAACACCCTTCTCAATAGTCACAAAAAATATAAAATACCTTGGCGTGATTCTAACTAAGGAAGTGAAAGATCTGTATGGTAAGAACTTCAAGTCTCTGAAGAAAGAAATTAAAGAAGATCTCAGAAGATGGAAAGATCTCCCGTACTCATGGATTGGCAGGATCAACATTGTAAAAATGGCTATCTTGCCAAAAGCAATCTACAGATTCAATGCAATCCCCATCAAAATTCCAAATCAATTCTTCAACGAATTTGAAAGCACATTCTGCAAGTTCATCTGGAATAACAAACAACCTAGGATAGCAAAAACTCTTCTCAGGATAAAAGAATCTGTGGTGGAATCACCATGCCGGACCTAAAGCTTTACTACAGAGCAATTGTGATAAAAACTGCATGGTACTGGTATAGTGACAGACAAGTAGACCAATGGAATAGAATTGAAGACCCAGAAATGAACCCACACACCTATGGTCACTTGATCTTCGACAAGGGAGCTAAAACCATCCAGTGGAAGAAAGACAGCATTTTCAACAAATGGTGCTGGCACAACTGGTGGTTATCATGTAGAAGAATGCGAATTGATCCATTCCTATCTCCTTGTACTAAGGTCAAGTCTAAGTGGATTAAGGAACTCCACATAAAACCAGAGACACTGAAACTTATAGAGGAGAAAGTAGGGAAAAGCCTTGAAGATATGGGTACAGGGGAAAAATTCCTGAGTATAACAGGAAAGGCTTGTGCTGTAAGATCGAGAATCGATAAATGGGACCTCATAAAGTTGCAAAGCTTCTGCAAGGCAAAAGACACCGTCAATAAGACAAAAAGACCACCAACAGATTGGGAAAGAATCTTTACCTATCTTAAATCATATAGGGGACTAATATCCAATATATATAAAGAACTCAAGAAGGTGGACTCCAGAAAAATCAAATAACCCCATTAAAAAATGGGGCTCAGAACTGAACAAAGAATTCTCACCTGAGGAATACCGAATGGCTGAGAAGCACCTGAAAAAATGTTCAACATCCTTAATCATCAGGGAAATGCAAATCAAAACAACCCTGAGATTCCACCTCACACCACTCAGAATGGCTAAGATGAAAAATTCAGGTGACAGCAGATGCTGGCGAGGATGTGGAGAAAGAGGAACACTCCTCCATTGTTGGTGTGATTGCAAGCTTGTACAACCACTTTGGAAATCAGTCTGGCGTTTCCTTAGAAAATTGAACATAATACTACCAGAGAATCCAGCAATACCTGTTCTGAGCATATATCCAGATGTCCCAACCGGTAAGAAGGACACATGCTCCCCTATGTTCATAGCAGCCTTATTTATAATAGCCAGAAGCTGGAAAGAACCCAGATGCCCCTCAACAGAGGAATGGATACAGAAAATGTGGTACATTTACACAATGGAGTACTACTCAGCTATTAAAAAGAATGAATTTATGAAATTCCTAGCCAAATGGATGGACCTGGAGGGCATCATCCTGAGCGAGGTAATACAATCACAAAGGAACTCACACAATATGTACTCACTTATAAGTGGATATTAGCCCAAAACTTAGGATACTCAAGATATAAGATACAATTTGCTAAACACATGAAACTCAAGAAGAGTGAAGACTGAAGTGTGGACACTATGCCCCTCCTTAGAATTGGGAACAAAACACCCATGGAAGGAGTTACAAAGACAAAGTTTGGAGCTGTGATTAAAGGATGGAGGATTTAGAGACTGCCATATCCAGGGATCCATCCCATAATCAGCTTCCAAACGCTGACACCATTGCATACACTAGCAAGATTTTGCTGAAAGGTCCCAGATATAGCTGTCTCTTGTGAGACTATGCCGGGACCTAGGAAACACAGCCGTGGATGCTCACAGCCAGCTCTTGGATGTATCATAGGGCTCCCAATGGAGGAGCTAGAGAAAGTACCCAAGGAGCTAAAGGGATCTGCAACCCTATAGGTGGAACAACATTATGAATTAACTAGTACCCTGGAGCTCTTGACTCTAGCTTCATATCTATCAAAAGATGGCCTAATCGGCCATCATTGGAAAGAGTTACCCATTGGACACGCAAACTTTATATGCCCCAGTACAGGGGAATGCCAGTGCCAAAAAAAAAAAAAAAAAAAAGGGAATGGGTGGGTAGGGAAGTGGGTGGGAGGGTATGGGGGACTTTTGGGATAGCATTGGAAATGTAATTGAGGAAAATACATAATAAAAAATATTAAAAAGAAAAAAATAAATAAAAAAAGAAAAAAAAGATCAAAGCTAAGAAGAGTGAAATAAAGAAATTAATATCTCACCTAGATCACAAAAGCTTCACATAGAACTAAAATAAGATTCATCAGTAATAATTAAAATTTAAAAATTATTAATGTTTTAATATGAAAATCTATATAAAACTAGATCTTGTTAATTCCTTTGTTTAAAGCATCCAGATGTTTTAAAAAGAGATTGTTTTTCAGATCTTATGTTTTGTTTATAAAAATGGTTTAGGTTTTTGCTGTCTGTTTTTCAGCCTTTTGGCATCTCAGGAAATTGTGCTTACATGATAGAACCTAGTGGGGAAACCCCCATCTAATTCCCGATTTGGTGTGCACCCAAAAAATCAGGAAGGACCATCATCTTGATGTAAATACATGAGGACGTTTAATTATGCAGCTCCGGACAGGCATGCATCCCACACAGGAGATAATGGATTCGGCCCCGAGGCTAGAAAGCTAGGGGTTTTTATGGGGTAAGGGGTTTAGGGGTGTGGAATTCAGCATAGGGACACACTATTGGCTTATTTAAACATTAACAGAAAGATTACAGAGCATCAGGACTTTGTTCCTGTGGGCTGGGGGCTTATCTTTGTTCACATAGCAACCAGTTGAAGTATGACTTCACCTGGCCTCAAGGGGCAGTAGACAGAGGGGAGGTTCCGGCCAGGTGGTGTTGACCCAGACAAGATAGCCCTGCTTGTACAATCAAGCTGTTCTTAGGAATGTCTTAACAACAGCCCTGTCCTGCTTTGTTCTTGGCCCCAGGCCGCAGGTTCATAGACAACTCTTTTACATGAATCACAAGATACAAAATCTCATTTTCTTTCATACACAGTCACTGTTCACTTAAGAATTTATCTGTGTTGAAGTCTCTTAAACAACCACTTTATAAACAAATCATTTCAATTTAATTTTAGTATATTTAATGCTCTATGTATGTGCAACTAGATACTTGTATATCTGCATACCTAAACTTTTTATATTATAAAAGATTTACAAAGTTACAAGCATACAATATTTGTTGCTGCAAAAACCAAACAACAAACCAAACCAAACCTAGTTTTCATCTTAAAGCAAATAAAAGGTAGTTTTATTCTGGAACCATTTTAAGTGACTGTTAGCAAGCAGGTATTCCACAAGTCTGTCTTCGGGGACCTAGTAGCAAAAACTTACCTCATCAACCACTGCTTCCAGTTATGCCAGGTGTGCCAGGTATGGAGCATAAAAGTCCCCAGCCAGCCTGGATCAATCAAGTTTTCCCTCTCCCCCTCCCCCTCCTCCTCCCCTCCCCCTCCCCTCCCCTTCTCCCAACATTTTTTAAAAAGATATTTTTCTTCATTTACATTTCAAGTGCTATCCCAAAAGTCCCCTACTGACTACTGAAATCAACCAGCACCTGCTTAAAATGGACAATTCATAGATCTATGGAGATCTTCCAACCTTGTGAAAAACAGGTTTCTTTATATGTATAGGATAATTGTGGCCCCTTATTGTCTTACAGACTTAAAAAGGCATCTAAAATTTGCCATCCAAAAGCTTGATATATATATGTGTTTAGTTTGACATAATATTTTCCTATTGCATATATTGAATATACATAGACATAATCTCTTATAATAATTAGCACTGTTCCCTAAATTTGTAAGAAATTTAAAATTTTAGTTGTCATTACTATAGGCTTAATATACTAGACAAATTTTGTTTTTGTGTGAGTTCCTATATACACTTATGTAATCATGCTGATAGTTGCCTTGCTTAAACTATTCAAGCCTTCTAAAGATTAATATTGTAAGGTCTCAGCCAGTGCTTATGACCAGAAATGATAGTTTTGGCTCACTGAATCTGGACAAGAGCAGGATTGCTAAAAACCTACAGAGAATATCCCTCAGGAGCCTGTAAAATGGGGTTTCTGCCTGCCAAGCAGAGAGAGATGGCTCTCCAGTGACATATGCGTATCAAACCCATACTGGTTTCCAGTCTCCTTCACTTCAGTCCCTATTCACAAATACTTGCTATGTATGTCAAAGCCCCAACACTAGCCCCTGGCCCTTCTCACACACCCCCTGCCCCCCACCCCTTGACTTTTCTAGTTCCTAGGCTGTTCCAGATCCACGATTTCTTTAGGGCAGCAAGGATTTCTGCCCCATGTCCCTGCGATTCTCTATTACTCACTTTCTTGTTATCCTTGCTATTCTCTCTCTCACTGTTCTAGCCCTGGCCATGTCCAGTCTGTTTCTTTTTATCTCAGCTCTGGACTCTTCCAGATGCCTCTGGATGTTCTCTCTCTTGCCCACAATAAGAGCTTTCTCCCTAATGGAGCACCGTCTCAGTGGTTTCTTTACTGCCCCCCTGCATACAGTATGTATTAGGTAGTTGTAGATCTGTACCCAATGACTTAATTTTCAAATCAGTTTTACATTTGCTGAGTGTGTTTTTATAAAGCTTTATAGACAACTGCTGTCTGTTGCTTGATAGTTGGGTTTTATTAACCCTTGTGACTAACTCCCTTTTAACATTCTACAGAGGTACAGCTTCTGACAAAAGAATTCCAACAGCATTTTTGAGATGCTAGGACAGGTCTTCAGGTATCCCTCACACAGGAGCCATTTCTTCCACAGCTCAGTTTAAACAGACCCTAAAGACAACATTATGAACTAACCAGTACCCTGGAGCTCTTGACTCTAGCTGCATATGTATCAAAAGATGGCCTAGTCGGCCATCACTGGAAAGAGATGCACAGTACAGGGGAACGCCAGGGCCAAAAAGTGGGAGTGGGTGGGTAGGGGAGTGGGGGGCAGGGTATGGGGGACTTTTGGGATAACACTGGAAATGTAAATGAGGAAAATACCTAATAAAATATTTTTAAAAAGTTTATAAACCTCAACAGAACAATAGGACGAATCTTTTTCTGTTATCATGACACGAGGAATAAGACATCAGGTGGTTAGTCAGCAAAGTTATAAGAGAAATTTTTTTTAAGAAACAATGGAGAGAGTTGTCAGGAATAAAAAAGCTATGCTGGGCATGGCAGCACTTGTCTGTTCCCGTCATATGAAGTAGCAGGGTCATAAATTTGAGAGCTGCATAAGCTTCATGACAAGACTTTGTCTTAAGCCAAACAAAGTAGAGTTTACTTGGGACAGCCTTTCTAAAAGTAACTAAAACCGAGAGGTTATGAAAAATGACTCTATAGAAACAAGTATTTCAACTGAAGGACAGATTTCTAGAAAAAGGATCCCAAAGAAATAGAAAATTCCCTAGTATTCTCATGCTAGGAGGAAAAGAAAGCGCCAGACAAATGGAAACTTGTCTTTCAGGAAGATTTCATACAGGTTTAACAACAATTTTACAGTCTGAAACTGAAGCCCAGATCATAAAATGTCAATGTTGGGTGGGACTACACTTTGACTGAGTCTACTTAGATGTGTGTGGTGGTTTGAATAGGTTTGGCTCCCATAAATTCATGGGTTTGAATGCTTGGCCAATAGGGAGTGGCACTATTAGGAGGTGTGGCCTTGTTGGAGTAGGTGTGGCCTTGGTGGAGAAAGTATGTCACTGTGGGTTTGCTTTGAGGTCTGCTATGCTTAAGCTCTGCCTAGTGTGTAAATTGAGTCTCTATAACTTTAATTTTTTCAGAGCCTACTTTTAATGATGCTTAACTTGACTTAATAATACTTAATGCTTTAACCTCTCTTCTAGCCTATCGCCCACCAGAAGTAGTGGAAAAGAAAGGATATGGGGGAAGTGGATCTGTCTAGAAATGGTTCAGCCAGGCCTCAGCAGAATTGGCACAAGTCAGCAGGAGGGACCAGGGCCAATAGGAACTCAAAGAGTTCATGGCTGTGCCTTTCAGTGAAGTGAAGATCAGTGAAGACCTGAGACCAACAACTGTTGCAGCTAGCTCTACAAGCAAGCCCAAGCTCCCATCACTGTTCATTGAGTGATATTTATATTCCCCCCAAACATCATGTGTCTTCCACATGTCTTGCCTCTGCACAGTCCATCTTTCTCAGGTGACATCACTCTGCCAATCAGCGCAATACCTCAGAAGCATCAAGAAACTGTAGCACACCACCAGAAGGTTTTTGGTGTGTATCTCTCTATGGAGTCCTGACAACCGAAACTCAACTATGAAATGTAAGGCAGACCAATACTTGTGTGTCCTTAGCAAAGAACCGTTAATCACATGTCCTTTTACATGCTTGCTTTAGCAGAACATCCTTTCACCTGTGTCTGTTTCAGCAAAACGTCCCTTCATGTGTTTGCCCCAGCAAAACACCATCCAACACAACTGAATTTCCCAAGAACTCTTTTAAGTTTCCATTTCAAGTCACCTCCTGGCTGCCTTCAGATCAAGATGTAGAGCTCTCAGCTTCTCTAGCATCATGTCTGCCTGCATGCTGCCTTGATCCCTGCCATGATA
Source organism: Mus caroli (assembly GCF_978045245.1). Taxonomy (NCBI): domain Eukaryota; kingdom Metazoa; phylum Chordata; class Mammalia; order Rodentia; family Muridae; genus Mus; species Mus caroli. The sequence goes on from NW_028227266.1 coordinate 89,247,156, forward strand.
ATAATGGACCGAACCTCTGGAGCTCTAAGTCAGCCCCAATTGAATGCCTGTCTTTATAAGAGTTGCCTTGGTCATGGTGTTCCTTGACAATAACAAAACCCTAACAATGTGCATGTCCTTGGGCCTTTGGATAAAGCTTAATCTTATTATTTTAGGACCCCAGAAGATACACTAGGGAGAGTCAGTGAGTATCTTTTTCCTCTTCCCTGTGTGTCCATATTGAATAAATTTTGTTTTTATTCTTTCTATTATTAAAAACAATATTAAGGAAAAGGACACAGAGATAAGTCATTGTGGATGTAATGTTTTATGCATGGGAATTTAATATATATGCCTACAGAATCACTAAACGTCTGTTCAGGAAATATGCACTGCATATGTAGTACATTATGTAGGGAAAATATATAGTTGAATTTCTGGTTGGCATTATGTATAAGTGTGCTGAAATCTGTGATTAAAGGCTGACATGGGATAGAATATTATAAAGTAAATGAGTGAATGAATGAAATGTATTATAGAAGAATAACTTGTGGTTGAGAAATACCTTACTTAAAAGCACAAAGCCCAAAGTATTGAAGTGAAAAATTGATATCTTTATAACATAAAATTAAAGGAGTTTTAGTTTGGCCAAGTACACCAAGTAGCAAAGTCACAGATTTGGAAAACAAAAAACTAACAAGAAGCAATCAGTAAATAAATCTAACATAAGTTGATAAAACCTATTTATTAAACATCATAACTTTGTATTGAAATTACATGAAATAAGAAATGTAACTAGTTGAAAAACAGTTTGATATTGCTGTTTGATTATAAAGTAGGACATTCATTAAAATCATGATCCTTTTATTCTGTGCCTTAGGTAAATAACCAAAAGAAATCTAGGACTTGTGTAGATTTTTAACCAGAGGCATTTAAAATATCTATAGTAGTGCTACTCACTGGGAAAAAGATGAAATCCACAGTATAACTGTTGAGTGTTTAGATAGTCACATCACTTAGACTGACATATGATCAAAATGAAGGATTTCCAGTTGTATGAATCTTAGCAGCATAATAAAATATTAGGTAAGAAAAGAATTCCTACATAGTATCTTTATTAAAATAAAAAAATTAGTCTTTATTTTAAATATTTATACTAAAAGTATGTAAAAGTAAATATAAAAAATCATTTGCAATTCTACTATACATAAAAATGAAAATGGACATTGGTAAGTAAGATTCTGGGTGATTGTTTTCTGGATAAGGTGAATGGTAGTGGGTACTATAATATTTTGGTGTAGATCATTATCTATGCAGGTTTTGGGTTCAGTGTTTTTTTCTCCAGTAATTTATTATGCTATTTATTAATAATTAACTGTCCAGCAAGTCCTGGGGCTCCATCTGTTTCAACCTCTCCATTGCTAGGAATATAGGCATGAGCTACTGTGCCTGGGTTTTCAACTTACTTTTTTTTTTTTTTTTTTGTATAGTGTTGTTTAAGACTATCCTCAGAGTCAAACAACCACCATCTTGGAGGGCATTCAGCTGTGATGGATTGCAAGGACCATCCCAACTGGCATGTTGATTGTTTACATCTTCTCAGAGGAGCCTGAAGTGTCTTGAAACCCTCCCCTTAGCATTTAGCCACCTTCTACCACATGTTGTGTAGAACTTTGCCCTAGGTGCATGCTTCCTCGGGGAGGGGCCAGAGAACACAGCCCAGGGAAGACTACAAAGTGCAGACTCCATATATGTGGCTAAGGGAAAGTCATTAGCCCTGCTGGGTAAAGACTTTCCAGAGAGGCCTATGTGGGGCAATTACCCATGCTCCAGTAAGTAACACCTCATCTATGTTCTGTAAGTAAGCCTAATAAAGTCATTATTGGTAGAATTGTAATGTGGTTTGTCATTAGGACCATTTGAGGCGGGGTAGACACTGATAGGTCTCTTCCAGGAAAGGTACTTTAGCAATACTTGGCATCGTTGGCAGGATACTACACAACTGAGGATAAGCTAAGGTGGAGCAATAGAATTTGTCCTTCTGTGGGAAGTGAGACAAACAACTGAAGCAAATTTTCATGAGGACAGGGTGTTTGCAGAGATTTGGACATGATGATCTGGTCCTACAGTGCTTCTCTGGAGGTAGTGGCAGGAACATAGACAGCGAGATACGTAACTGGGATGAGGCTACATGGGCATGGGGTTGTCTGTGGAGGAAATCTTAGAATGGCAGTCTTCTAGGTATGGAGAAACATGCCTGCTTTATGGGTCACCCCAGGGTGTATGGTCATGCTTTGAGAACAGCCAAAGGTCTGGAACAGGTATTACAAACTCACATCAGGGGTAGAGGTATCAACAAGCAGCTGTAGATGTGGCCTAGCCATTGCTATAAGCAGCAAGGAATCTGCCTTAGGTTAAGGTGGGATCCTGGAGGGAGACTGCAAGTGTAAAGGAGAAGTTACAGCAATAAAGGGATATGAGGCTGGCATTTTCAGTAGGTAAGCCTCCAACTTAGCTTAGCAGGTAGATTAGATAAAAAGGAAGGAGAAATAGAGGTGTTTGTTAGCATGACACTTTTTACGGCTAGGTGTCCAACCTCCAAACCTGGAACCTTTTGGAGTCTGCTGAAAGACCCTCACTCACAAAGACTGCAGAGATCGATATCACTGCAAACTGCAAGAGGATTATTATTATTATTATTATTATTATTATTATTATTGATCCAACACTTTGGCGCCCCCCCCCCCCCAGCATGCAGGCAAGAGGAGAGACCCCGAACAAACAAAGAACACACTTTTTATACCTTGTAAGGGGCAGATTTAGGCAACAGGGCTAGCTAGCTTATTCTAATTGGTGTAGCAAGTGACCCTTTTCAGGCATTGGTTGGTTAGCCGAGTCCCTCACTCTGCCTGCCTTTATGTTTTTTTCTCACCATTGTTTAGTTGGCCAGCTTCCTTATCTGGCTCTGCACTTGGCCTGCTAGTATAGTTTGGAAAGTCCCTTCAGAGGGCGAAGGGGCTGGGTGGTCTTGAATTTATTTTGGATTCTACAAACCCATGGGAGGTATCACATAGTGATGAAGAAGGGGCACTCAAAGGGAAACAAGAAAAGTCTAAACTTTTATACACAGAGAGGAAAACCCATGAGTCAGTTTGCAGTTGGGAGTCTTAGTATCAGGCAGGGCAGACCGTGGTAGTCAAAGAATACTCAACAATGGAATTGTTTGAATTAGAGAGAAGCTTTAAACAATGAAATCAATATGGGGCAGATGGGGTTAGTCAGTGCTTCTGAAAGAAAGAAACTGAGCAATAGAACCACACATCCTCCCTTGAGACACAAGTAGCATAATCTGAGGTGGTACAAGGAGAGTCAGACCCTGAAGGAAAGGCTCACAGGAGCCATTAGAAGGTGGAGGTTCCCACAGATATCAGTATCCAGAAACAACGGAGGAGTGATAGGCACTACTGAGAGAATGAGGTATGAGGAAAACAGAGTCTATCAGACTCACAGGATCTGTCAGGACTGTGCTCAACAGAAGCTTAAGGAGGAACTTGCTTCAGTAGACTCTGAGATCAGTATGGCGCTTCAGTAACTTCATGGAGATGTTGGTGAGGCAGGATCTTCATGAAGTAGGACAAGCTTTGGCTGAGCTAGAAGACTTAGAAGAGGATGTAGAGTTTCTGTAGAGCAGTGTTTCTTAACCTATGGGTCGAGGACCTTTTGGGGATGAAGGCTCTTTCACAGAGGTGATCTAAGATCATCAGAAAACATAATTATGTTATGATTCATAACTAGCAAAATTTCAGATAGGAAGTAGTAATGAAAATAATATGATGGTTGGGCGGGTCACCACAATGTGGGAAACTGTACTAGAGGATGGCAGCACTAGGAAGACTGAGAACCACTGCTGTAGTGTGCAAGAGAAAAGGAGATCGAGGCACGAGAAAAGCACCAAGAGAATCCAGGTGGGGCACTCAACGACACGTGTGGACAGATTTTGTCTTGAGTTGCTCAGGAAAAAAAATGATAGAAAGCCAAGTTCTGCGCTAATGAACTTCTGGAAGAATTAAAACCCAAAGAGTGGTTAACTGGAGGAATGGATGACAGAACAGTCCAGGTGGAATCATATGTTGTTAGTATCTTCAGAGGAGGGGTAGACCAGGCAGAATCATGGCTTGTTTTGTTGTTAGGACCTTCAGAGGAGGGGTAGATATTATTTACTTCCCCCAGGGAAGGAACTTTAGCAACAGATAATGATTAGCTAATTCATGCTTTTTGTAAAAATCAGACTTCAGGGTTGGGGAGGCAGAAATCCGGCCTGAGTAGGGCCACAAGCCTCTTCAGGTCAGAACAGAACTGGGGTAGCTAGGGCGCAGGGTCGGCTGACACTCGCCAACTACCCATAACACCCGCCACAGGATCTTAAGACTTCTGGTGAGTGGAACACAGCTTCTGCTCCAATCCAATTGCGCGCGGGACCTGAGACTGCATTAGTTAGGGAAGCAGAAAACCGGCCTGAGTAGGGCCACAGGCCTCTTCCGGCCTGACCAGCACCGGGGTAGCTAGAGCTCAGGGTCTGCTGACACCCGCCAGCTACCCACGACCCCCGCCACAGGATTTTGAGACTTCTGGTGAGTGGAACACAGCTTCTGCTCCAGTCCAATCACGCAGGACCTGAGACTGCTTTGGTTGGGGAGGCAGAAATCCGGCCTGAGTAGGGCCACAAGCCTCTTCCGGTCTGAACAGCACCAGGGTAGCTAGAGCGCAGGGTCTGCTGACACCCGCCAGCTACCCAGGACACCCACCACAGGATTTTGAGACTTCTGGTGAGTGGAACACAGAGTCTGCTCCAATCTTTAAACAGTGAAAACAATAACAACTAATCCCAGAGATTACCAGATGGAGAAAGGTAAATGTAAGAATCTTACTTACAGAAACCAAGACCACTCACCATCATCAGAACCCAGCACTCCAACTTCGCCCAGTCCAGGGCACCCCAACACACCGGAAAAGCTAGACCCGGTTCTAAAAGCATATCTCATGATGATGGTAGAGGACATCAAGAAGGACTTTAATAACACACTTAAAGAAATACAAAAGAACACTGGTAAACAGGTAGAAGACATTAAAGAGGAAGCACAAAAATCCATTAAAGAATTGCAGGAAAACCAGACCAAACAGGTGATGGAATTGAATAAAACCATCCAAGACCTAAAAAGGGAAGTAGAAACAATGAAGAAAACCCAAATTGAGGCAACACTGGAGATAGAAACACTAGGAAAGAAATCTGGAACCATAGATACGAGCGTCAGCAACAGAATACAAGAGATGGAAGAGAGAATCTCAGGTGCAGAAGACTCCATAGAGAACATCGGCACGACAATCAAAGAAAATACAAAATCCAAAAAGATCCTAACTCAAAATATCCAGGAAATCCAGGACAAAATGAGAAGACCAAACCTACGGATAATAGGAGTAGATGAGAATGAAGATTTTCAACTCAAAGGACCAGCAAATATACTCAACAAAATTATAGAAGAAAACTTCCCAAACCTAAAGAAAGAGATGCCCATGAACATACAAAAAGCCTACAGAACTCCAAATAGACTGGACCAGAAAAGAAATTCCTTCCGACACATAATAATCAGAACAACAAATGCACTAAATAAAGATAGAATACTAAAAGCAGTAAGGGAAAAAGGTCAAGGAACATATAAAGGCAAGCCTATCAGAATTACACCGGATTTTAAACCAGAGACAATGAAAGCCAGAAGGGCCTGGACAGATGTTATACAGAAACCAAGAGAACACAATTTCCAGCCCAGGCTACTATACCCAGCCAAACTCTCAATTACCATAGATGGAGAAACCAAAGTATTCCACGATAAAACCAAATTCACACATTATCTTTCCACAAATCCAGCACTTCAAAGGATAATAACAGAAAAAACCAATACAAGGACGGAAACCACGTCATAGAAAAAGCAAGAAGGTAATCCCTCAACAAACCTAAAAGAAGATAGCCACAAAAACAGAACACCAACTCTAACAACAAAAATAAAAGGAAGCAACAATTACTTCTCCCTAATATCTCTTAATATCAATGGACTCAACTCCCCAATAAAAAGACATAGACTAACAGGCTGGCTACAGAAACAGGACCCAACATTTTGCTGCTTACAGGAAACTCATCTCAGAGAAAAAGATAGACACTATCTCAGAATGAAAGGCTGGAAAACAATTTTCCAAGCAAATGGTAGGAAGAAACAAACTGGAGTAGCCATTCTAATATCTGATAAGATTGACTTCCAACCCAAAGTCATCAAAAAAGACAGGGAGGGACACTTCATACTCATCAAAGGTAAAATCCTCCAAGAGGAACTATCAATCCTGAATATCTATGCTCCAAATACAAAGGCAGCCACATTCATTAAAGAAACTTTAGTAAATCTCAAAGCACACATTGCACCTCATACAATAATAGTGGGAGACTTCAACACACCACTTTCACCAATGGACAGATCATGGAAACAGAAACTAAACAGGGACACAGAGAAACTAAGAGAAATTATGAATCAAATGGATCTGGCAGATATCTACAGAACATTCTATCCTAAAACAAAAGGATATACCTTCTTCTCAGCACCTCATGGTACCTTCTCCAAAATTGACCACATAATTGGTCACAAAACAGGCCTCAACAGATACAAAAATATTGAAATTGTCCCATGCATCCTATCAGATCACCATGGACTAAGGCTGATCTTCAATAACAAAATAAATAATAGAAAGCCAACTTTCACGTGGAAACTGAACAACACTCTTCTCAATGATACCTTGGTCAAGGAAGGAATAAAGAAAGAAATTAAGGACTTTTTAGAGTTCAATGAAAATGAAGCCACAACATACCCAAACTTATGGGACGCAATGAAAGCATTTCTAAGAGGAAAACTCATAGCTCTGAGTGCCTCCAAAAGGAAACTAGAGAGAGCACACATTAGCAGCTTGACAACACACCTAAAAGCACTAGAACAAAAGGAAGCAAATTCACCCAAGAGGAGTAGACGGCAGGAAATAATCAAACTCAGGGGCGAAATCAACCAAGTGGAAACAAGAAGAACTATTCAAAGAATCAACCAATCAAGGAGCTGGTTCTTTGAGAAAATCAACAAGATAGATAAACCCTTAGCCAGACTCACTAGAGGGCACAGGGAAAGCATCCTAATTAACAAAATCAGAAATGAAAAAGGAGACATAACAACAGATCCTGAAGACATCCAAAACACCATCAGATCCTTCTACAAATGCTATACTCAACAAAACTGGAGAACCTGGATGAAATGGAGAAGTTCCTGGACAGCTACCAGGTACCAAAGCTGAATCAAGATCAGGTTAATGATCTAAACAGCCCCATATCCCGCAAAGAAATAGAAGCAGTCATTAATAGTCTCCCAACCAAAAAAAGCCCAGGACCAGATGGGTTTAGTGCAGAGTTCTATCAGACCTTCAAAGAAGATCTAATCCCAGTTCTTCACAAACTATTCCACAAAATAGAAACAGAAGGTACTCTACCCAACTCATTCTATGAAGCCACAATTACTCTGATACCTAAACCACAAAAATACCCAACAAAGATAGAAAACTTCAGACCAATATCTCTTATGAATATTGATGCAAAAATCCTCAATAAAGTTCTTGCTAACCGAATCCAAGAACACATCAAAACAATCATCCATTCTGACCAAGTAGGTTTCATCCCAGGGATGCAGGGATGGTTCAATATATGGAAATCCATCAACGTAATCCAGTATATAAACAAACTCAAAGACAAAAACCACATGGTCATCTCGTTAGATGCAGAAAAATCATTTGACAAGATCCAACACCCATTCATGATAAAAGTCTTGGAAAGATCAGGAATTCAAGGCCCATACCTAAACATGATAAAAGCAGTCTACAGCAAACCAGTAGCCAACATCAAACTAAATGGTGAGAAGCTTGAAGCAATCTCTCTAAAGTCAGGGACTAGACAAGGCTGTCCACTTTCTCCATACCTATTCAACATTGTACTTGAAGTCCTAGCCAGAGCAATTTGGCAACAAAAGGAGATCAAACGGATACAAATTGGAAAAGATGAAGTCAAAATATCACTTTTTGCAGATGATATGATAGTATATATAAGTGACCCTAAAAATTCCACCAGAGAACTCCTAAACCTGATAAACAGCTTCGATGAAGTAGCTGGATATAAAATTAACTCAAACAAATCAATGGCCTTTCTCTACACAAAGAATAAACAGGCTGAGAAAGAAATTAGGGAAACAACACCCTTCTCAATAGTCACAAATAATATAAAATATCTTGGCGTGTCTCTAAGTAAGGAAGTGAAAGATCTGTATAATAAAAACTTCAAGTCTCTGAAGAAAGAAATTATAGAAGATCTCAGAAGATGGAAAGATCTCCCATGCTCATGGATTGGTAGGATCAACATTTTAAAAATGGCTATCTTGCCAAAAGCAATCTACAGATTCAAAGCAATCCCCATCAAAATTCCAACTCAATTCTTCAACGAATTAGAAAGTGCAATCTGCAAATTCATCTGGAATAACAAAGAGTTTGCAAAAACTCTTCTCAAGGATAAAAGAACCTCTGGTGGAATCACCATGCCGGACCTAAAGCTTTACTACAGAGCAATTGTGATAAAAACTGCGTGGTACTGGTATAGTGACAGACAAATAGACCAATGGAATAGAATTGAAGACCCAGAAATGAACCCACACACCTACGGTCACTTGATCTTTGACAAGGGAGCTAAAAACATCCAGTGGAAGAAAGACAGCATTTTCAACAAATGGTGCTGGCACAACTGGTTGTTAACATGTAGAAGAATGCAAATCGATCCAGTCCTATCTCTTTGTACTAAGGTCAAGTCTAAGTGGATCAAGGAACTTCACATAAAACCAGAGACACTGAAACTTATAGAGGAGAAAGTGGGGAAAAGCCTTGAAGATATGGGCACAGGGGAAAAATTCTTGAATAGAACAGCAAAGGCTTGTGCTGTAAGATCGAGAATTGACAAGTGGGACCTCATGAAACTGCAAAGCTTCTGCAAGGCAAAAGACACCATCAATAAGACAAAAAAACCACCAACAGATTGTGAAAGGATCTTTACCTATCCTAAATCAGATAGAGGACTAATATCCAATATATATAAAGAACTCAAGAAGGTGGACTCCAGAAAAATCAAATAACCCCATTAAAAAATGGGGCTCAGAACTGAACAAAGAATTCTCACCTGAGGAATACCGAATGGCAGAGAAGCACCTGAAAAAATGTTCAACATCCTTAATCATCCGGGAAATGCAAATCAAAACAACCCTGAGATTCCACCTCACACCACTCAGAATGGCTAAGATCAAAAATTCAGGTGACAGCAGATGCTGGCGAGGATGTGAAGAAAGAGGAACACTCCTCTATTGTTGGTGGGATTGCAAGCTTGTACAACCACTCTGGAAATCATTCTGGCGGTTCTTCAGAAAATTGGACATAGTACTACTGGAGGATCCCGCAATACCTCTCATGGGCATATATCCAGAAGATGTCCCAACTCGTAAAAAAGGACACATGCTCCACTATGTTCATAGCAGCCCTATTTATAATAGCCAGAAGCTGGAAAGAACCCAGATGTCCCTCAACAGAGGAATGGATACAGAAATTATGGTACATTTACACAATGGAGTACTACTCAGCTATTAAAAGGAATGAATTTATGAAATTCCTAGCCAAATGGATGGACCTGGAGGGCATCATCTTGAGTGAGGTAACACAATCACAAAGGAACTCACACAATATGCATTCACTGATAAGTGGATATAAGCCCAAAACTTAGGATACCCAAGATATAAGATACAATTTGCTAAACGCATGAAACTCAAGAAGAATGAAGACCAAAGTGTGGACACTGTGCCCCTTCTTAGAATTGGGAACAAAACACCCATGGAAGGAGTTACAGAGACAAAGTTTGGAGCTGTGATGAAAGGATGGACCATCTAGAGACTGCCGTATCCAGGGATCCATCCCATAATCAGCTTCTAAACGCTGACACCATTGCATACACTAGCAAGATTTAGCTGAAAGGACCCAAATATAGCTGTCTCTTGTGAGACGATGCCGGGGCCTAGCAAACACAGGAGTGGACGCTCACAGTCAGCTATTGGATGTATCACAGGGCTCCCAATGGAGAAGCTAGAGAAAGTACCCAAGGTGCTAAAGGGATCTGCAACCCTATAGTTGGAACAACATGATGAACTAACCAGTACCCCGGAGCTCTTGTCTCTAGCTGCATATGTATCAAAAGATGGCCTATTCGGCCAATACTGGAAAGATAGTCCCATTGGACTTGCAAACTTTATATGCCCCAATATAGGGGAATGCCAGGGCCAAAAGAATGGGAATGGGTGGGTAGGGAAGTGGGGGGTGCTATGGGGGACTTTTGGGATAGCATTGGAAATGTAATTGAGGAAAATATGTAATAAAAATATTAAAAATTAAAAAAAAATCAGACTTCAACACTCCATCCCACTTTATACAATCAATCTATTACTCTATATCAAGTTTCTGGATCAGAAGATGTTTAAAAACTAAATTACAGAAGAGTCCTGATTTCTGTCATTTCAATTTAGTTATCACATGTAAAACCTCCTTACACTGCTTACCACCTGTTTCTGCCTGGATTAAACTTATCTCTTGATGCTCTCTTGTCTAAATGGGCCTAGTATTTTTTTTTCTTCATTGAGCTCCCAGAAGGTAAAGTTTGTGTTTCACTCATTTTCATATCTTTTTAATTTGACCCTCTATTATGTTTTCTTTGTTTTTCTTTTGTATTTCTTTATATTCAATTTTGGGACAAGTAGAAAAAAATGCCCCACTTTCTGGGTTTTATAAATGTTGACAGTTATGTTTATCCCATGACCTTTAAGAACTGCAAATTATTTGTTTCTGATGAAGGTCAATAAACCTGTTATAGTACTGTTTTTCATTTTTACTGTTCTGTCTGACAACAAGGTAGCAAGCCTTTTTAAAAAAAATCTGGAAAGCAACTTATTTTACGATAAATCATAATGAATACTAACAGAAGTGTTGCACTTGAAAAATATTATTATTTTAAGTTATGTGTACATGTGTTGTCTGTGTGTGGGAATGTATATGTAAGCTTCAATGCCCTCAGAGGCCAGAGGAGTTACACATCCTGGAGCTCGAGTTACAGGCAGTTGTGAGTCACTCTCAGTGTGCTGGTTGTTAAACTCAGCTCCTCCAGAAGATGACGATTTGCCCTTAACCGCTGAGCCATCTTTTTAGCCCCATTGGGGGAAAATTGCTCCAGGGAGTTTATGGTAATCCAATAACCATTGAGATACTTCCTGATTCTGTTGTCCATGGATACTATTTTTCTTCATTTTCCTGAAAATACCTTTTAGAATTTCTTTGTGATATTAACCAAGAAAATTCTACGTTATTGACAAATTAGTCTATGTACCTCATTCAAAAACTACCAAAAGATATGAGTTGTTCTAGAGTTTATCTCCCTTCTTTCCAACATATTATGAATAATAATCTCAGCACTGCTAGAGGCAGACGAACCTCTATAGTTTTGAGGCCAGCCTGGTCTACAGAGTAGGTAATAGGCAAACAAATACTTCAACGTGACCCTTTCTTTAAACAATCAACCATCATAAAAGAACCCAGATAATCTATAACATTGTTCCTAGAAGACATATTTCTACTCTGCTAAGATTCATTAGAGAGTGTAGTTATTAGAAAGGGAATAGGGTTTTTTAAATTTAACTTTAAATTTTGTTAACCTTTTACTATTTCTTTGTAAATTTCACATCATGTACCCCAATACTACCCACCTCTTATCTATTTATATCTGCCCTTACAGTTTCCCCTCCAAAGTGGGGGGGGGAATCTCATTGTGGAAGCTGTAATGTGTGATAGTGTGTTCCACAGTATATTTTTTTGTCTACACTTCTTCACTTGGAAAACATTCATTGCAATGAACCATTGGTCCAGCTCCAGGTCTCTGGCTCCTGCTACACGATCAATATTGTATTCTCACTGGGACTCCTCTTGGATAGACTGTTGTTGCCCTGTGCCATGGAGATACTGTAGCTTTGGATCTATAGGAACCTCCCTTTCGTGAGCTCCAGCAGTTCATAGATGGGGTAGATGCTAAGGTGGGCCAACTCCAAGGCCTGGATTTGGGCCTATGTGGTAGCTGAGCTAATGAGCCCGCCAGCTCCCCTACACCCACACCACCAGTGCAAGCTCGCCAGTAGTGCCCAGCTAGCTCATTCAATTCAGTAGTTGGCAAGGAGTAGGGCCAGCTTTCTCAATTCCATGCCCTTCCGTCTGGTTCACCCATGATCACTCCAGCAGGGCCAGCTCTAGTGTGCTGCTGTGCAGGGCTACCTCTCCCAAGTGCTGCAGCCAGTGAGGGACAGGGCCAGCTCTCCTGCTCTTACAACCCTAGGGCCATCTCTCCTACCTGTTGATGGTTGCTAGGGGGAAGGGGTCCTGGGAAGGGCACCTTTAAGGGAATAGGATTTAATTTGAGAGTCAGGAGGCTAAAAATCCATCCACAGTCTATCAATCAAGTTGACGACTTTGATGTAAGCCTACTTTCCTATCTGCGAGACAGAGACAGTGGTAGCTTTGCTGTGTTAAGGAGAGACTGCATTTGATACCTGAGTAAAGCATGAACTTAACAACTGACCACCTTTATTACTAAACATAGTAAGAGCAGATGACCAGGTACCTAAATCCCTGTATTTTCTTTTCTTGTTACTACTTGGGCTTAGGTTTAGATCTGTAGGTGGCTTCTATTTTATAGGGTGCCTTTGTGAGGATGAGTGGTCTGCTAGGGATAGATAGTACCATTTGTATTGACATGATCACGATCTGCTTCCTGTTTATAACTGTTTTTTAACTGTCCTGCTGGCAAGCAGTAAGTGTATTTGGTTTCTACAAGTCGTATGTTCAGTAGAAAAAAATAAAGTGGAAAAAATAAAGAAAAAATATGTCCCTTAATACCTTGAACATTCACGTTCAGGCTCCTGAATGAGAGAATCTGCTCTTTTATTTCAGAATCCAACTCAGCAAAAACAATTCTAGATTTAATCATGCATTCTATCTCTATCTCTATCTATCTCTATCTCTCTATCTCTATCTCTATCTCTATCTCTATCTCTATCTCTATCTCTATCTCTATCTCTATCTCTATCTCTATCTTTGTTTAGGAGTCTAGAGGTGAGACTTCTGATCTGTGGTTACTGTAATGTAACAGTGATAGGAAATAGGATGGATACTATTATGGGTTTTTTTGGCCCACGATGTGTTTGTTTCTTTATGTAGATCTAATTTCTCAAGCTTTAGAATGTCTAGTCCCAAACAACCCCTCAAGTAATTTTTATTTTGCACCTAATAACTTCAAATATGTAGGTGTTTTTTTCTATTAGAAGCAACATCAAAACAATTTTTTTCTGATTCTGAATGAGATTTAGTTAAATGCCTGTTTAAGAATTGATGAGCAATTTAGCGGATTTAGGAGAACATTCTGTGTTATTATGTGCAAATACATACTATGCCTGGCTCCCTATGTCATTAACCTGGCAGTCATTTCATGCATGGCTCCCCATCTTATTAAACTAGCAGTATGGAATATTTGATTTACTAAACCGATATGAATGACTTAGTGTGTTAATATAGGATATAATTTTAAGCTTCTTTGGAATAACTATCTTTGAAGGAGATTGTAAAAAATGATAACATTATTTTGACAGCTGTGCTCAGTTTCTAAAAGTATATTTTAGGAAGCTTCTTCTAAGTGGAGGAAGTGTGCCTGGATGATGATTCTATTGAGCCATAGACTAATTAAAAAATAAAACCACTGTAAAATAGAAGATTCTGGAATTCTATAACAAGATTTCTTAAAACAAAAATAAATAGATTTAGCAGAAACATCTTCTTCCAGGCAGGATGTGTGTAACAGTGTGTGGCTGTTTGATAGTCTTCCGCCAGCTCCCCAGTTACCACGACGTTCTGAAAAGTCTTTATAGCTGATCCCTCAACACTCTCTTTTCCAGCTTTTGTTGCCATAGCAGCATTCACTGTCCATTGAATTTACAGTGGAAAAATGATGGGGAAGTAGATGCATGTTTGTGAAGTTGGTGCAGTGCCAAATGTAGCAGGAATTATGAATTCAGGATGCTGGAGTCTTCCTTTAGTGTCCATTTCAGCTGGCACCTAATGTTGCTCACATAATCACAAACCACTCTGTCATAATTCAGACCAGCTGGATAAAATGAGACAAAAGGAAATTTGGCAGCAATGGAGGGGATGGTAATTTAAGAGGCTTTTTAATTATGTTTTCTGTGTTTTTCAATCAACAATACTTTAAAGCCTTTAGTTTTTCTTATAATACGATTTCTGCATTGTTGTTGGGTTGGTTGTTAAGATATTAGCATGAAGTTTTCCACCAAAAAATTGTAAACACTAAACAAGGGAGCAAATCTAGAAATCCAAAAAAGAGTTGAAAGGAAGTATTTATAGTAATCATCACTTCTGTAAGAAATTTTGTATTTAAATTACGTGGGTAAATTGCTTTTACTCTTTCAAAAAGGTGTAGTTTTGGTCTGAATAGTCAATGTTTACCAGATATAATCCTCAATACTTCAGAGTTGTGATATTATGTTCACCATTTTTTCCACAATCATGACTGTGTATCAGAGTTTGGAAGACTGCAGAAGAAAAACAACAACAAATCAAACTGTTAATGGAGTCAAGAGAACCAAGTAAATAATCCAGGGAACTTAGAGAGTTATAACATGTGATGGGCTTACAGGACCATGAATTTCTAAGAGAAACTGCTTAGACCAAGAGGAGAGGAGAGATATTAGGTAGAAATCTTTTTCAAGAGAGACGAGATCTCTGATTTTAGTGGAAGTATTTTCATGACTTTTTTTTTTTCTGGGATAAACATATAGTTGAAATAATCTGTCAATAATGGATTAGCTTATGGTGAAATGGTTACAAACAGAGAAATTTGTAGTAAAGGGATAATTAATGTCTGACTGAAACTTAGTGAGTTTTCTTTTGAGACGGGGTCTCTCTGCATATAGTCCTGGTTGTCCTGGAGCTCACTGTGCATAGCAGGATGGCCTCGAACTCAGAGCTCCTCTACCCTCTGCATCCTGAGTGCTGGAGTAAAAGTGTGTGCCACCATTTCTGTCATGAATTTTTTCATTAAAAATGTTTATTTGTTGAGAATTTCACACAGTGTATTTTGATCATATTCTTTCCCCATTTCCCAATTCCTTCCAAATCTGTCCTCATTTCTTGACAACTTCATGGTCTTTTTGTTTCTTAAAAAGAGAACATAAATCATGTAGTTTGACTTGTGTTTGCCATCCAGCTTTGCTCTGGAGTATGGCTAGGTGCCCGCTGTCACTTCACTAAAGAAAACTGAGTTTTCCTCTCCCAGGAATTATCACTTGCTGATAGCTTCTTCGATGGGAGTGGTACTTGGTGCCCGCTTCTCCTCCTCCATGCTAGGGTTTTGTCTGAGCTTTTGTAGGTACTATGCATGCTATCACAGTTCAAGAGAGCTTGTAGCTATGTCTACCGTGTTGGGTCTGTAAAACAGTTTCCTTTAAGCAGCCACCACCTCTGACCCTGAGGGGATGGGTGTGATATAGACATTCCTCTTAGGGCTAGGCCCTCCACAATCTTCTACTCTCTTTAACTTGTCTAGTTCTGGTCTCTATTAATTACCACTACTGCAAGAGGAAGGTTCTTTGATGAGGGTTGAATGATGCACTGATCTATAAATATAGCAATATGTCATTAAGAGTCATTTTATTGTTATATCCACTTAACAGAGTAATAATAGTGGGTTTTCTTCTAGGGTCTCTGACCTATCAAATGTTCTGTTCTTAGCTTCATTAACAGAGTTTTAAATCCAATAACAATGGTAGGTTATTTCCATAACATTCATGCCATCATTTCACTAGTGGCAGTCAGTTGGAGGCAGGTCATTATTGAAGCTCACAGGGTTTTTATCCACCACTGCATTTCTCTCTTAGTAGGGTAAATAGTGTCTTCTAGAAATTTAGATGCTAGCCACTAGGAGTAAAACTTCCAGTTGAATATCAGATAGATTTCATGTTCTATGATATAAGTATGTGGGATTTTCATCAATATTGTCTTATTATCAAGCTGTGCTAAGTAATCAACAGCACTGGCAACAAACAGGCTATAATGTTTTGGGGGGCTTTACAGGAACTCTTTATCCACAACTCAGCAAGATGTAACCTATTCCTTGTATTAGAGGGTCTATTTGGTAGCATGTGATGTGTTTATATAGTAACTCAATTTAAATGTCATATATATGCATATATAAATTTGAACTATATACATATACATATACATATACATATACATATACATATACATATACATATACATATACATATACATATACATATACATATACATATACATATACATATACATATACATACGTAGGTAAGTGTAGACAGTTTCCATATGGATCTTTCAAAAAGCCTTTAGTCTTAGGAATCCCTCTCCAAATTCCCTTCTTTCTCTACCTCATCCTCCTATCCAACACCCTGTTTAATTCCATTGTTATAATTTCTTCTTTATCTTTTTTTTTTAAACTTTTTTTTTGATTTTTAATATTTTTATTACATATTTTCCTCAATTACATTTCCAATGCTATCCCAAAAGTCCCCCATAGCGCCCCCCACTTCCCTACCCACCCATTCCCATTCTTTTGGCCCTGGAATTCCCCTATATTGGGGCATATAAAGTTTGCAAGTCCAATGGGCCTCTCTTTCCATTGATGGCCGACTAGGCCATCTTTCGATACATATGCAGCTAGAGACAAGAGCTCCGGGGTTCTGGTTAGTACATCATGTTGTTCCAACAATAGGGTTGCAGATCCCTTTAGCTCCTTGGGTACTTTCTCTAGCTTCTCCATTGGGAGCCCTGTGATACATCCAATAGCTGACTGTGAACATCCACTCCTGTGTTTGCTAGGCCCCGGCATCGTCTCACAAGAGACAGCTATATTTGGGTCCTTTCAGCAAAATCTTGCTAGTGTATGCAATGGTGTCAGCGTTTAGAAGCTGATTATGGGACGGATCCCTGGATACAGCAGTCTCTAAATGGTCCATCCTTTCATCACAGCTACGAACTTTGTCTCTGTAACTCCTTCCCTGGGTGTTTTGTTCCCAATTCTAAGAAGGTGCACAGTGTCCACACTTTGGTCTTCATTCTTCTTGAGTTTCATGCGTTTATCAAATTGTATCTTATATCTTGGGTATCCTAAGTTTTGGGCTAATATCCACTTATCAATGAATACATATTGTGTGAGTTCTTTTGTGATTGTGTTACTTCACTCAAGATGATGCCCTCCAGGTCCATCCATTTGGCTAGGAATTTCATAAATTCATTCTTTTTAATAGCTGAGTAGTACTCCATTGTGTAAATGTACCATAATTTCTGTATCCATTCCTCTGTTGAGGGACATCTGGGTTCTTTCCAGCTTCTGGCTATTATAAATAGGGCTGCTATGAACATAGTGGAGCATGTGTCCTTTTTACCGGTTGGGACATCTTCTGGATATATGCCCAGGAGAGGTATTGCTGGATCCTCCGGTAGTACTATGTCCAATTTTCTGAGGAACCGCCAGACTGATTTCCAGAGTGGTTGTACAAGCTTGCAATCCCACCAACAATGGAGGAGTGTTCCTCTTTCTCCACATCCTCGCCAGCATCTGCTGTCACCTGAATTTTTGATCTTAGCCATTCTGACTGGTGTGAGGTGGAATCTCAGGGTTGTTTTGATTTGCATTTCCCTGATGATTAAGGATGTTGAACATTTTTTCAGGTGTTTCTCTGCCATTCGGTATTCCTCAGGTGAGAATTCTTTGTTCAGTTCTGAGCCCCATTTTTTAATGGGGTTATTTGACTTTCTGGAGTCCACCTTCTTGAGTTCTTTATATATATTGGATATTAGTCCCTTATCTGATTTAGGATAGGTGAAGATCCTTTCCCAATCTGTTGGTGGTTTTTTTGTCTTATTGATGGTGTCTTTAACCTTGCAGAAGCTTTGTAGTTTCATGAGGTCCCACTTGTCAATTCTCGATCTTACAGCACAAGCCATTACTGTTCTATTCAGGAATTTTTCCCCTGTGCCCATATCTTCAAGGCTTTTCCCCACTTTCTCCTCTATAAGTTTCAGTGTCTCTGGTTTTAAGTGAAGTTCCTTGATCCACTTAGACTTGACCTTAGTACAAGGAGATAGGAATGGATCAATTCGCATTCTTCTACATGTTAACAACCAGTTGTGCCAGCACCATTTGTTGAAAATGCTGTCTTTCTTCCACTGGATGTTTTTAGCTCCCTTGTCGAAGATCAAGTGACCATAGGTGTGTGGGTTCATTTCTGGGTCTTCAATTCTATTCCATTGGTCTATTTGTCTGTCACTATACCAGTACCATGCAGTTTTTATCACAATTGCTCTGTAGTAGAGCTTTAGGTCCGGCATGGTGATTCCACCAGAGGTTCTTTTATCCTTGAGAAGAGTTTTTGCTATCCTAGGTTTTTTGTTATTCCAGATGAATTTGCAGATTGCACTTTCTAATTCGTTGAAGAATTGAGTTGGAATTTTGATGGGGATTGCATTGAATCTGTAGATTGCTTTTGGCAAGATAGCCATTTTTACAATGTTGATCCTGCCAATCCATGAGCATGGGAGATCTTTCCATCTTCTGAGATCTTCTATAATTTCTTTCTTCAGAGACTTGAAGTTTTTATTATACAGATCTTTCACTTCCTTAGTTAGAGTCACGCCAAGATATTTTATATTATTTGTGACTATTGAGAAGGGTGTTGTTTCCCTAATTTCTTTCTCAGCCTGTTTATTCTTTGTGTAGAGAAAGGCCATTGATTTGTTTGAGTTAATTTTATATCCAGCTACTTCACCGAAGCTGTTTATCAGGCTTAGGAGTTCTCTGGTGGAATTTTTAGGGTCACTTATATATACTATCATATCATCTGCAAAAAGTGATATTTTGACTTCATCTTTTCCAATTTGTATCCCTTTGATCTCCTTTTGTTGTCGAATTGCTCTGGCTAGGACTTCAAGTACAATGTTGAATAGGTATGGAGAAAGTGGACAGCCTTGTCTAGTCCCTGATTTTAGAGGGATTGCTTCAAGCTTCTGACCATTTACTTTGATGTTGGCTACTGGTTTGCTGTAGATTGCTTTTATCATGTTTAGGTATGAGCCTTGAATTCCTGATCTTTCCAAGACTTTTATCATGAATGGGTGTTGGATCTTGTCAAATGCTTTTTCCGCATCTAATGAGATGACCATGTGGTTTTTGTCTTTGAGTTTGTTTATATACTGGATTACGTTGATGGATTTCTGTATATTGAACCATCCCTGCATCCCTGGGATGAAACCTACTTGGTCAGGATGGATGATTGTTTTGATGTGTTCTTGGATTCGGTTAGCAAGAACTTTATTGAGGATTTTTGCATCAATATTCATAAGGGATATTGGTCTGAAGTTTTCTATCTTTGTTGGGTCTTTTTGTGGTTTAGGTATCAGAGTAATTGTGGCTTCATAGAATGAGTTGGGTAGAGTACCTTCTGTTTCTATTTTGTGGAATAGTTTGTGAAGAACTGGGATTAGATCTTCTTTGAAGGTCTGATAGAACTCTGCACTAAACCCATCTGGTCCTGGGCTTTTTTTAGTTGGGAGACTATTAATGACTGCTTCTATTTCTTTGGGGGATATAGGGCTGTTCAGATCATTAACCTGATCTTGATTCAACTTTGGTACCTGGTATCTGTCTAGGAACTTCTCCATTTCATCCAGGTTCTCCAGTTTTGTTGAGTATAGCCTTTTGTAGAAGGATCTGATGGTGTTTTGGATGTCTTCAGGATCTGTTGTTATGTCTCCTTTTTCATTTCTGATTTTGTTAATTAGGATGCTGTCCCTGTGCCCTCTAGTGAGTCTGGCTAAGGGTTTATCTATCTTGTTGATTTTCTCAAAGAACCAGCTCCTTGATTGGTTGATTCTTTGAATAGTTTTCCTTGTTTCCACTTGGTTGATTTCACCCCTGAGTTTGATTATTTCCTGCCGTCTACTCCTCTTGGGTGAATTTGCTTCCTTTTGTTCTAGTGCTTTTAGGTGTGTTGTCAAGCTGCTAATGTGTGCTCTCTCTAGTTTTATTTTGGAGGCACTCAGAGCTATGAGTTTTCCTCTTAGAAATGCTTTCATTGCATCCCATAAGTTTGGGTATGTTGTGGCTTCATTTTCATTGAACTCTAAAAAGTCCTTAATTTCTTTCTTTATTCCTTCCTTGACCAAGGTATCATTGAGAATAGTGTTGTTCAGTTTCCACGTGAAGGTTGGCTTTCTATTATTTATTTTGTTATGGAAGATCAGCCTTAGTCCATGGTGATCTGATAGGATGCATGGGACAATTTCAATATTTTTGTATCTGTTGAGGCCTGTGTTCTGACCAATTATGTGGTCAATTTTGGAGAAGTTACCATGAGGTGCTGAGAAGAAGGTATATCCTTTTGTTTTAGGATAGAATGTTCTGTAGATATCTGCCAGATCCATTTGATTCATAATTTCTCTTAGTTTCTCTGTGTCCCTGTTTAGTTTCTGTTTCCATGATCTGTCCATTGGTGAAAGTGGTGTGTTGAAGTCTCCCACTATTATTGTATGAGGTGCAATGTGTGCTTTGAGATTTACTAAAGTTTCTTTAATGAATGTGGCTGCCTTTGTATTTGGAGCATAGATATTCAGGATTGATAGTTCCTCTTGGAGGATTTTACCTTTGATGAGTATGAAGTGTCCCTCCCTGTCCTTTTTAATGACTTTGGGTTGGAAGTCAATCTTATCAGATATTAGAATGGCTACTCCAGCTTGTTTCTTCATGCCATTTGCTTGGAAAATTGTTTTCCAGCCTTTCATTCTGAGGTAGTGTCTATCCTTTGATCTGAGATGAGTTTCCTGTAAGCAGCAAAATGTTGGGTCTTGTTTGTGTAGCCAGTTTGTTAGTCTATGTCTTTTCATCGGGGAGTTGAGTCCATTGATATTAAGAGATATTAAGGAAAAGTAATTGTTGTTTCCTGTTATTTTTGTTGTTAAAGTTGGCATTTTGTTCTTGTGGCTGTCTTCTTTTAGGTTTGTTGAGGGATTACCTTCTTGTTGTTTCTAGGGCGTGGTTCCTGTCCTTGTATTGGTTTTTTTCTGTTATTATCCTTTGAAGGGCTGGATTCATGGATAGATAATGTGTGAATTTGGTTTTGTCGTGGAATACTTTGGTTTCTCCATCTATGTTAATTGAGAGTTTGGCTGGGTATAGTAGCCTGGGCTGGAATTTGTGTTCTTTTAGTGTCTGTATAACATCCGTCCAGGATCTTCTGGCTTTCATAGTCTCTGGTGAAAAATCTGGTGTAATTCTCATAGGCTTGCCTTTATATGTTACTTGGCCTTTTTCTCTTACTGCTTTTAGTATTCTATCTTTATTTAGAGCATTTGTTGTTCTGATTATTATGTGTCGGGAGGTATTTCTTTTCTGGTCCAGTCTATTTGGAGTTCTGTAGGCTTCTTGTATGTTCATGGGCATCTCTTTCTTTAGATTTGGGAAGTTTTCTTCTATAATTTTGTTGAAGATGTTTGCTGGTCCTTTGAGTTGAAAATCTTCATTCTCATCCACTCCTATTATCCGTAGGTTTGGTCTTCTCATTGTGTCCTGTATTTCTTGGATGTTTTGAGTTAGGATCTTTTTGCATTTTACATTTTCCTTGATTGTTGTGCCGATGTTCTCTATGGAATCTTCTGCACCTGAGATTCTCTCTTCCATCTCTTGTATTCTGTTGCTGATGCTCGTATCTATGGTTCCAGATTTCTTTCCTAGGGTTTCTATCTCCAGTGTTGCCTCATTTTGGGTTTTCTTTATTGTGTCTACTTCCCTTTTTAGGTTTAGTATGGTTTTGTTCATTTCCATCATCTGTTTGGATGTGTTTTCCTGTTTTTCTGTAAGGACTTCTACCTGTTTGATTATGTTATCCTGTTTTTCTTTAAGGATTTGTAACTCTTTAGCAGTGTTCTCCTGCAATTCTTTAAGGGATTTTTGTGCTTCCTCTTTAGTGTCTTCTGCCTGTTAAGCAGTGTTCTCCTGTATTTCTTTAAGTGTGTTATTAAAGTCCTTCTTGAAGTCCTCTACCATCATCAGGAGATATGCTTTTAGATCCATGTCTAGCTTTTCCGGTGTGTTGGGGTGCCCTGGACTGGGCGAAGTGGGGGTGCTGGGTTCTGATGATGGTGAGTGGTCTTGGTTTCTGTTAGTAAGATTATTACGTTTACCTTTCGCCATCTGGTAATCTCTGGGGTTAGTTGTTATCGTTGTCACTGTTTAAAGATTGGAGCAGAAGCTGTGTTCCACTCACCAGCAGTCTCTAAATCCTGCGGCGGGGGTCGTGGGTAGCTGAAGGTACCCTGGTGCTGGTCCAGCCGGAAGAGGCCTGTGGTCCTACTCAGGCCGGTTTTCTGCTTCCCTAACTAATGCAGTCTCTGGTCCCGCGTGCAATTGGATTGGAGCAGAAGCTGTGTTCCACTCTCCAGAAGTCTTAAGATCCTGTGGCGGGTGTTGTGGGTAGCTGGCGAGTGTCAGCCGACCCTGCGCCCCAGCTGCCCAGGTGCTTTTCTGACCGGAAGAGGCTTGTGGCCCTATGTAGGCCGGATTTCTCTCTCCCCAACCAGAGCAGTCTCAGGTCCCGCGTGATTGGACTGGAGCAGAAGCTGTGTTCCACTCACCAGCAGTCCCAAAATCCTGCGGCGGGGGTCGTGGGTAGCTGGCGGGTGTCAGGCAACCCTGCGCTCCAGCTACCCCTGCGCTGATCCGGCTGGATGAGGCCTGTGGCCCTACTCAGGCCCGTTTCTGCTTCCCTAACTAATGCAGTCTCAGGTCCCGCGCGCAATTGGGTTGGAGCAGAAGCTGTGCTCCACTCACCAGAAGTCTTAAGATCCTGTGGCGGGTGTTGTGGGTAGCTGGCGATTGTCAGCCGACCCTGCGCCCCAGCTGCCCCGGTGCTTTTCTGACTGGAAGAGGCTTGTGGCCCTATGTAGGCCGGATTTCTCTCTCCCCAACCAGAGCAGTCTCAGGTCCCGCGTGATTGGACTGGAGCAGAAGCTGTGTTCCACTCACCAGCAGTCCCAAAATCCTGCGGCGGGGGTCGTGGGTAGCTGGCGGGTGTCAGGCAACCCTGCGCTCCAGCTACCCCTGCGCTGATCCGGCTGGATGAGGCCTGTGGCCCTACTCAGGCCCGTTTCTGCTTCCCTAACTATTGCAGTCTCAGGTCCCGCGCGCAATTGGGTTGGAGCAGAAGCTGTGCTCCACTCACCAGAAGTCTTAAGATCCTGTGGCGGGTGTTGTGGGTAGCTGGCGATTGTCAGCCGACCTTGCGCCCCAGCTGCCCCGGTGCTTTTCTGACTGGAAGAGGCTTGTGGCCCTATGTAGGCCGGATTTCTCTCTCCCCAACCAGAGCAGTCTCAGGTCCCGCGTGATTGGACTGGAGCAGAAGCTGTGTTCCACTCACCAGCAGTCCCAAAATCCTGCGGCGGGGATCGTGGGTAGCTGGAGGGTGTCAGGCAACCCTGCGCTTCAGCTACCCCGGCGGTGATCCGGCCGGATGAGGCCTGTGGCCCTACTCAGTCTTTATCTTTTTATAACACTATATTTATTATATTTCTTGTATTTGTTGAGATGTTCTTGGTGTTCTAATATGTGGTCAATTTTGGAGATGGTTCTATAGACTGCTGAAAAAAATGTGTATTCATTAGTCTTTTGATACGATGTTCTTTAGGAATCTTAGGCCTATTTGATTTATTATCTCATTTAACACTACAGTTTCTCTATTAATTTTTTTTTTCTCAGATCAGGGAGAGAAGGACATTGAAATCATCTACTATCATTATGTTTTGGGTCAATCTGTGGTTTTAGATTTAACAATGTTTCTTTTATGAAATTGGATAACCTGATGTTTAGGATTGTTATATCCTTTTACTTGGAGTTTTCCTTTAATGAAAATTAATTGCATCCTTATCTCTTTCTGGCTGCTTTTGCTTTGAAGTCTGCTTTTTCAGATATTGAAATAGTAACACCTACTTGCGGTTTGCTTCTATTTTCTTGGAATAGCTTTTTCTGTTCCTTTACACCACTAAGGTGATGTCTATTTTTGGTGGTGAGATGTATTTCTTGAATAAAATAGAAAGGTGGATATTGTTTTCTAATCCAATCTAATAGTCTGTGTCTTTTTAAAATTGGGACATTGGGACTACTAGTACTTAAAGTCATTATTGAAAGGCATGTATAAATTTGTGTTATTCTTAAATTATTTTTCTCAGGAATCTTTTGATTACATGAGACTGTTTATTTATTCTTGTGATCTCTTGAGTGTATTTATTCTTCTCTTGAGATTGCTCATTCTAGTATCTCCTGTAGAGACAGTTTAGTAACCATAAATTCCTTTAATCTGTTTTTAATTATGAAAAGTTTATATTCTTTTCCCATTTAATGCTCCACACTGTGGTCTACTTGCTCTTTCTGTCATATTTCTTTTACTGTCTCAGAGTTAGTGTATTTACACCATCCTTTGTTCGTGCATGCAGAGATCAGAGCAGAGTTTCAGGGGAGGTCTTAAGGACAAGGCAGACAGCAGAGTCTAGCATGGCATCTGGGTTCCTCACAGAGGGCAAAGAATGACCTCTACCATCAAGATGTGAGGGGGCAAGACAATTAAATCTCATTTCAAGAGTGAAAACTCCAGTGAGCTCAGTCTCTGGGTGAAGGCTTCCCTCTTTGTAGAAAGCAGGGCAGTGGAGGCCACAGACATAAAAGCTGCCATTTCTTAGACTCTTCATTGGGTTTAAAACATCAGTTTATTGGGGTTTTCACTTCTGGCATGTTTCAGTTTGGTTCCTTAAACGATTAAAAGTCTATTTCTATATTTTGGGTTGACTTCTTTATTTTATTCATGTATTTGTTTTCTTTATTTTGGTTGACCACAGTTATAATTATTCTGAACTTTTTGTCTGAGACTTCTAAGTCATTCTCAACAGAAGCTATTACTGTGGGATTTGCATTTTTGGAGATGTGATATTTTAGTTTTCTTTTTCTCTTTTTTTTGGGGGTATTTTTTCTTGTGTTGAGATATGTTAATTGGAAGATGATTTGTTGAATCTCTTTCTTTCTTTCTTTCTTTCTTTCTTTCTTTCTTTTTTTCTTTCTTTCTTTCTTTCTTTCTTTCTTTCTTTCTTTCTTTCTTTCTTGTTCAAGTCACTGTTTTTTCTTTCAGCTGCATGTTTTCTTTTTCTTCTTTTCTTTTCTTTTCTTTTTTTAAAATTAGGTATTTATTTCATTTACATTTCCAATGCTATCCCAAAAGTCCCCCACACGCTCCCCAACCCACTCCCCCACACACCCACTCTCACTTCTTGGCCCTGGCATTCCCTTGTACTGAGGCATATAAAGTTTGCATGACTAATGGGCCCTTCTTTCCACTGATGGCCTACTAGGCCATCTTCTGATACATATGCAGCTAGAGACCCGAGCTCCGGGGGGTACTGGTTAGTTCATATTGTTGTTCCACCTATAGGGTTGCAGATCCCTTTAGCTCCTTGGTTACTTTCTCTAGCTCCTCCATTGGGGGTCCTGTGATCCATCCAATAGCTGACTGTGAGCATCCACTTCTGTGTTTGTTAGGCCCCGGCAGAGTCTCACAAGAGACAGCTACATCTGGGTCCTTTCAGCAAAATCTTGCTAGTGTTTGCAATGGTGTCAGTGTTTGGAAGCTGATTATGGGATGGATCCCCAGATATGGCAGTCTCTAGATGGTCCATCCTTTTGTCTCAGCTCCAAAGTTTGTCTCTGTAACTCCTTCCATGGGTGTTTTGTTCTCAATACTAAGAAAAGGCAAAGTGTCCACACTTTGGTCTTTGTTCTTCTTGAGTTTCATGTGTTTAGCAAATTGTATCTTATATCTTGGGTATCCTAAGTTTCTGTGCTAATATTCACTTATCAGTGAGTACATATCATTTGAGTTCTTTTGTGATTGGGTTACCTCACTCAGGATGATGCCCTCCAGGTCCATCCATTTGGCTAGGAATTTCAATAATTCATTCTTTTTAATAGCTGAGTAGTACTCCATTGTGTAAATGTACCACATTTTCTGTATCCATTCCTCTGTTGAGGGGCATCTGGGTTCTTTCCAGCTTCTGGCTATTATAAATAAGGATGCTATGAACATAGTGGAGCAAGTGTCCTTCTTACTGGTTGGAACATCTTCTGGATATATGCCCAGTTGGGATGTCAATTTCCTGAGTTCTTTTGATTGCCTGTTACAAACTGATGATTTCAGGAGCTTGGTCAAGGAGCTTGGAATATTTTCCCACTAACAGTGTATACTGGCTTTGAGTTTCATGGCTATGTTTCATCTTGGCAGCTGGCAGAGCTCTTGTTAAGTGAAGGAAAGGCTTGAGTTTACATGCTGCATGTGTTAGTTATAGTGTCTCTTGTGGGGCAGGTGAGTCCTAAAGGGAGAGAGGAGTAGTCAGAGGAAGTTCAAGTCTCAAGGTGACTGGGATGGGGATTTGGAATATGTTTGGTAATAAGAAGATTACCTCTCTTTCCTTGCTTCTTGGGTATAGTACATTGCTGGATTGGGGGTATCTAGAATCTTGTGAATTTCAAAGGGAGGAAGGGAGGGAGGGAGGGAGGGAGGGAGGGAGGAAGAGAGAGAGAGAGAGACAGAGAGAGACAGAGAGACAGAGACAGAGAGACAGAGAGAGACAGAGAGAGACAGAGAGAGAGAGAGAGTCAGAGAGAGAGAGAGAGAGAGAGAGAGAGAGAGAGAGAGAGAGAGAGAGAGAGAGAGAGAGAGAGAGAGAGAGAGACTTAGTTCAGGACTCCTAGAAAACTACTGCAGGGCAAATGGGAAAATGAGATTGAGATGTTGGGAGGAGATCCATGTAGGGAGTACAGGTAAGCTACCTGTGTCTACATGCCAAGTGAATGGTCTAGAAGGTCTATGGAGAGGAGGGGCCTGAAATCACTGAGTACCAGGGGGAAGTAAAGGACACCGGTAAGCAATCACAGGGCAAACAGAATGGGGGTTATTTATGACTATGCAGGGCAGTACAAGTAGCTTATCTCTGCCTCTCTGTCACCTGGTGAGTCACACACTTTTCTAGGGAACAACTTATTTCATATTTTAATTAAAACTTCATTGAAAATAACTTGTGAATGAAAAAAAAGTATACAACCAGACTAGCTAGACTAAAATTCTGAACATCTCAATGGATTGTTCAATTCATTAAGCCATTTGTTGATTTCATTTCCTTGGTATTTAAGTTCTGCAATTATTTGCAAATTCTGGATAGTAGTTCCCCATATGAAATATACCTGGCAAAGATTTCTCCCAATCCTTGGGCTGTTTGTTAATCCTGCCAGCAGATTTTTGTTGTCATTTTTTTTTTTTTGTATGTAGCCCCATCTCTTGATACTCAGAGATAAGTCCTTTGCGTTTATTGTTTTGTTCCGTGCCTATATCAACATCTTGCAGCACATCCCCTATAATCTCTTGTAGATGTTTCAGCATCTCAGGTTTTAAATTAAAGTGTCTGATTTATTTCAGATTGATTTTTGTACAAAAAGGTATGAATCTAATTTCATTCTTTTGCAACTAGATATTCAGTTTTGTCAGCACTTTTTGTTGAATATGTTATCTTTTCCCAAATGTAGGTTCTTGCTTTCTTTGTCAAAATTTAAGTGAGTATAGCATTTTTACCTTATTTCTGAATCTTACATTCTACTCCATTAGTCTATCTATTTAGTTTTTTAATGACAATGCCAGGCTGTCTTTTCATTATAGTATGTAGTATAATTTGAGGTTGAGTATTTTAATGCCTGCAGTAGTATTTTTGCTATTTATGGTCTTTTGTGGTTCCAAAGATTTTCTAAATTGTATTTTTCAATCTGTGCATGGTTTAACAGATTTAAACCATGGTTTACTTTCAGACCTTGAAGTATTTCACATTTCATTCCATAATCTTTGGCTTTTTCTTTTTGTGGCTTTTTTTCTTGAGATAGGGTTTTTCTGTGTAGCCCTGGCTGTCTTGGAACTTGCTTTGTAGATCAGGCTAGTCTCAAATTCCCAGAGACCCACCTGCTTCTGCCTTTCAAGTGCTCAAGTGCTGGGATGAAAAACATGTACCACCATTGCCTGGTACTGTTTGGACTTTTACTGTTCCTGAAATAATTTCAGAGAAGTTCTGCTATTTCTGCCTGTGCATGTGAGTTGACTTTTCTGTTGTGCTGCTTTCAGGGTTATTTCCCTACTTTACATTTTGACATTCTGACTATAATGTTTCATGAAGAGTTTCTTTTCTGGTCATGTCTATTTGGAGTGCTTTATATTTCTTGTGCTTTGCTGACTAGCTTTTTTTGTGCAAATAGAATGAAATTGTCTATTCCATTTTCTTTGGTCTCTAACCATGTTTTTTCTTCTACACCATGGATTTTCAGGTTTGTCCTCTTGAATACATACAAAATTTCTTTTTTTTTTTAGAATTAATTTTTTTATTAGGCATTTTCCTCATTTACATTTTCAATGGTATACAAAAAGTCCCCAATACACTCCCCCCCAGCTCCCCTACCCACCCCTCCCACTTTTCGGTCCAGGCATTCCCCTGTACTGGGGCATATAAAGTTTGCAAGTCCAATGGGCCTCTCTTTCTAGGGATGACTGACTAGGCCATCTTTTGATACATATGCAGCTAGAGTCAAGAGTTCTGGGTTACTGGTTAGTTCATAATGTTGTTCCACCTATAGGGTTGCCGATCCCTTTAGCTCCTTGGGTACTTTCTCTAGCCCTCCTTTGGGGGCCCTGTGATCCATCCAATAGCTGACTGTGAGCATCCACTTCTGTGTTTGCTAGGCCCCAGCAGAGTCTCAAAAGAGACAGCTATATCTGGGTCCTTTCAGCAAAATCTTGCTAGTGTATGCAATGGTGTGAGCGTTTGGAAGCTGATTATGGGATGGATCCCTGGATATGGCAGTCTTTAGATGGTCCATCCTTTCGTCACAGCTCCAAACTTTATCTCTGTAACTCTTTCCATGGGTGTTTTGTTCCCAATTATAAGAAGGGGCACAGTGTCCACACTTTGGTCTTTGTTCTTCTTGAGTTTCATGCATTTAACAAATTGTATCTTATATCTTGGGTATCCTAAGTTTTTAGACTAATATCCACTTATCAGTGAGTACATATTGTGTGAGTTCCTTTGTGATTGTGTTACCTCACTCAGGATGATGCCCTCCAGGTCCATCCATTTGCCTAGGAATTTCATAAATTCATTCCTTTTAATAGCTGAGTAGTACTCCATTGTGTAAATGTACCACATTTTCTGTATCCATTCCTCTGTTGAGGGGCATCTGGGTTCTTTCCAGCTTCTGGCTATTATAAATAGGGCTGCTATGAACATAGTGGAGCATGTGTCCTTTTTACCGGTTGGAATTTCTTCTGGATATATGCCCAGGAGAGGTATTGCTGGATCCTCTGGTTGTATTATGTCCAATTTTCTGAGGAACCGCCAAACTGATTTCCAGAGTGGTTGTACAAGAATGCAATCCCACCAACAATGAAGGAGTGTTCCTCTTTCTCCACATCCTCGCCAGCATCGGCTGTCACCAGAAGTTTTGATCTTAGCCATTCTGAGTGGTGTGAGGTGGAATCTCAGGGTTGTTTTGATTTGCATTTCCCTGATGATTAAGGATGTTGAACATTTTTTCAGGTGCTTCTCTGCCATTTAGTATTCCTCAGGTGAAAATTCTTTGTTCAGTTCTGAGCCCCACTTTTTAATGGGGTTATTTGATTTTCTGGAGTCCACCTTCTTGAGTTCTTTGTATATATTGGATATTAGTCCCCTATCTGATTTAGGATAGGTAAAGATCCTTTCCCAATCTGTTGGTGGTCTTTTTGTCTTGTTGACAGTGTCTTTTGCCTTGCAGAAGCTTTGCAACTTTATGAGGTCCCATTTATCGATTCTTGATCTTACAGCACAAGCCTTTGCTGTTCTATTCAGGAATTTTTCTCCTGTACCCATATCTTCGAGGCTTTTCCCTACTTTCTCCTCTATAACTTTCAGTGTCTCTGGTTTTATGTGGAGTTCCTTAATCCACTTAGATTTGACCTTAGTAAAAGGAGATAGGAATGGATCAATTCGCATACTTCTACATGATAACAACCAGTTGTGCCAGCACCATTTGTTGAAAATGCTGTCTTTTTGCACTGGATGGTTTTTGCTACCTTGTCAAAGATCAATTGACCATAGGTGTGTGGGTTCATCTCAGGGTCTTCAATTTTGTTCCATTGGTCTACTTGTCTGTCGTTATACCAGTATCATGCAGTTTTTTTTTTTTTCATCACAATTGCTCTGTAGTAGAGCTTTAGGTCAGGCATGGTGATTCCACCAGAGGTTCTTTTATCCTTGAGAAGAGCTTTTGCTATCCTAGGTTTTTTGTTGTTCCAGATGAATTTGCAGATTGCCCTTTCTAATTCCTTGAAGAATTGAGTTGGAATTTTGATGGGGATTGCATTGAATCTGTAGATTGCTTTTGGCAAAATAGCCATTTTTACAATGTTGATCCTGCCAATCCATGAGCATGGGAGATCTTTCCATCTTCTGAGATCTTCTTTAATTTCTTTCTTCAGAGACTTGAAGTTCTTGTCATACAGATCTTTCACTTCCTAAGTTAGAGTCACGCCAAGGTATTTTATATTGTTTGTGACTATTGAGAAGGGTGTTGTTTCCCTAATTTCTTTCTCAGCCTGTTTATCCTTTGTGTACAGAAAGGCCATTGACTTGCTTGAGTTAATTTTATATCCAGCTACTTCATTGAAGCTGTTTATCTGGCTTAGGAGTTCTCTGGTGGAATTTTTAGGGTCACTTATATATACTATCACATCATCTGCAAAGAGTGATATTTTGACTTGTTCTTTTCCAATTTGTATCCCCTTGATCTCCTTTTGTTGTCGAATTGCTCTGGCTAGGACTTCAAGTACAATGTTGAATAGGTAGGGAGAGAATGGACAGCCTTGTCTAGTCCCTGATCTTAGTGGGCTTTCTTCCAGCTTCTCACTATTTACTTTGATGTTGGCTACTGGTTTGCTGTAGATTGCTTTTATCATGGTTATGTATGGGCCTTGAATTCCTGATCTTTCCAAGACTTTTATCATGAATGGGTGTTGGATTTTGTCAAAGGCTTTCTCAGCATCTAACGAGATGATCATGTGGTTTTTGTCTTTGAGTTTTTTTATATACTGGATTATGTTGATGGATTTCCATATATTGAACCATCCTTGCATCCCTGGGATGAAACCTACTTGGTCAGGATGGATGATTGTTTTGATGTGTTCTTGGATTCGGTTAGCAAGAAATTTATTGAGGATTTTTGCATCGATATTCATAAGGGAAATTGGTCTGAAGTTCTCTATCTTTGTTGGGTCTTTTTGTGGTTTAGGTATCAGAGTAATTGTGGCTTCATAGAATGAGTTGGGTTGAGTACCTTCTGTTTCTATTTTGTGGAATAGTTTGTGAAGAACTGCGATTAGATCTTCTTTGAAGGTCTGATAGAACTCTGCACTAAACCCATCTGGAATTGGGCTTTTTTTGGTTGGGAGACTATTAATGACTGCTTCTATTTCTTTAGGGGATATAGGACTGTTTAGATTATTAACCTGATCTTGATTTAACTTTGGTACCTGGTATCTGTCTAGGAACTTCTCCATTTCATCCAGGTTCTCCAGTTTTGTTGAGTATAGCCTTTGGTAGAAGGATCTGATGGTGTTTTGGATGTCTTCAGGATCTGTTGTTATGTCTCCTTTTTCATTTCTGATTTTGTTAATTAGGATGCTTTCCCTGTGCCCTCTAGTGAGTCTGGCTAAGGGTTTATCTATCTTGTTGATTTTCTCAAAGAACCAGCTCCTTGATTATTTGATTCTTTGAATAGTTCTTCTTGTTTCCACTTGGTTGATTTCACCCCTGAGTTTGATTATTTCCTTCCTTCTACTCCTCTTGGGTGAATTTGCTTCCTTTTGTTCTAGAGCTTTTAGGTGTGTTGTCAGGCTGCTAATGTGTGCTCTCTCTAGTTTCTTTTTGGAGGCACTCAGAGCTATGAGTTTTCCCTCTTAGAAATGCTTTCATTGTGTCCCATAAGTTTGGGTATGTTGTGGCTTCATTTTCATTAAACTCCTTAAGTTTTTCTTTATTCCTTCCTTGACCGAGGTATCATTGAGAAGAGTGTTGTTCAGTTTCCACGTGAATATTTGCTTTCTTTTATTTATTTTGTTATTGAAGATCAGCATTAGTCCATGGTGATCTGATAGGATGCATGAGACTATTTCAATATTTTTGTATATGTTGAGGCTTGTTTTGTGACCAATTATGTGGTCAATTTTGGAGAAAGTACCATGAGGTGCTGAGAAGAAGGTATATCCTTTTGTTTGAGGATAAAATGTTCTGTAGATATCTGTTAAGTCCATTTGTTTCATCACTTCTGTTAGTTTCACTGTGTCCCTGTTTAGTTTCTGTTTCCATGATCTGTCTATTGGTGAAAGTGGTGTGTTGAAGTCTCTCATTATTATTGTGTGAGGTGCAATGTGTGCTTTGAGCTTTACTAAAGTTTCTTTAATGAATGTGTCTGCCCTTGTATTTGGAGCATAGATATTCAGAATTGAGAGTTCCTCTTGGGAGATTTTACCTTTGATGTGTATGAAGTGCCCCTCTTTTTCTTTTTTGATTACTTTGGGTTGGAAGTCGATTTTGTTAGATATTACAATGGCTACTCCAGCTTGTTTCTTCACACCATGTCCTTGGAAAATTGTTTTCCAGCCTTTTACTGAGGTAGTGTCTGTCTTTTTCCCTGAGATGGGTTTCCTGTAAGCAGCAAAATGTTGGGTCTTGTTTGTGTAGCCAGTTTGTTAGTCTATATCTTTTTATTGGGGAGTTGAATCCATTGATATTCAGAGATATTAAGGAAAAGTAATTGTTGCTTCCCGTTATTTTTGTTGTTAAATTTGGTATCCTGTTCTTGTGGCTGTCTTCTTTTAGGTTTGTTGAGGGATTACCTTCTTGTTTTTTCTAGGGAATGGTTTCTGTCCTTGTATTGTTTTTTTTTCTGTTATTATCCTTTGAAGGGCTTCATTCGTGGAAAGATAATGTGTGAATTTGGTTTTGTCATGGAATACTTTGGTTTCTCCATCTATGCTAATTGAGAGTTTGGCTGGGTATAGTAGCCTCAGCTGGAATTTGTGTTCTCTTAGTGTCTGTATAACATCTATCCAGGCCCTTCTGGCTTTCATAGTCTCTGGTGAAAAATCTGGTGTAATTCTGATAGACTTGCCTTTATATGTTACTTAACCTTTTTCCCTTACTGCTTTTAGTATTCTATCTTTATTTAGTGCATTTGTTGTTGTTATTATTATGTGTCGGGAGGAATTTCTTTTCTGGTCCAGTCTATTTGGAGTTCTGTAGGATTCTTGTATGTTCATGGGCATCTCTTTCTTTAGGTTTGGGAAGTTTTCTTCTATAATTTTGTTGAATATATTTGCCGGTCCTTTGAGTTGAAAATCTTCATTCTCATCTACTCCTATTTTCCGCATCTAACGAGATGACCATGTGGTTTTTGTCTTTGAGTTTGTTTATATACTGGATTACGTTGATGGATTTCCGTATATTGAACCATCCCTGCATCCCTGGGATGAAACCTACTTGGTCAGGATGGATGATTGTTTTGATGTGTTCTTGGATTCGGTTAGCAAGAACTTTATTGAGGATTTTTGCATCAATATTCATAAGGGATATTGGTCTGAAGTTTTCTATCTTTGTTGGGGCTTTTTGTGGTTTAGGTATCAGAGTAATTGTGGCTTCATAGAATGAGTTGGGTAGAGTACCTTCTGTTTCTATTTTGTGGAATAGTTTGTGAAGAACTGGGATTAGATCTTCTTTGAAGGTCTGATAGAACTCTGCACTAAACCCATCTGGTCCTGGGCTTTTTTTAGTTGGGAGACTATTAATGACTGCTTCTATTTCTTTGGGGGATATAGGGCTGTTTAGATCATTGACCTGATCTTGATTCAACTTTGGTACCTGGTATCTGTCTAGGAACTTCTCCATTTCATCCAGGTTCTCCAGTTTTGTTGAGTATAGCCTTTGGTAGAAGGATCTGATGGTGTTTTGGATGTCTTCAGGATCTGTTGTTATGTCTCCTTTTTCTTTTTCTTTTTTTTGATTTTTAATATTTTTATTACATATTTTCCTCAATTACATTTCCAATGCTATCCCAAAAGTCCCCCATAGCGCCCCCCACTTCCCTACCCACCCATTCCCATTCTTTTGGCCCTGGCATTCCCCTATATTGGGGCATATAAAGTTTCAAGTCCAATGGGCCTCTCTTTCCATTGATGGCCGACTAGGCCATCTTTCGATACATATGCAGCTAGAGACAAGAGCTCCGGAGTTCTGGTTAGTACATCATGTTGTTCCAACAATAGGGTTGCAGATCCCTTTAGCTCCTTGGGTACTTTCTCTAGCTTCTCCATTGGGAGCCCTGTGATACATCCAATAGCTGACTGTGAACATCCACTCCTGTGTTTGCTAGGCCCCGGCATCGTCTCACAAGAGACAGCTATATTTGGGTCCTTTCAGCAAAATCTTGCTAGTGTATGCAATGGTGTCAGCGTTTAGAAGCTGATTATGGGATGGATTCCTGGATACGGCAGTCTCTAAATGGTCCATCCTTTTATCACAGCTCCGAACTTTGTCTCTGTAACTCCTTCCCTGGGTGTTTTGTTCCCAATTCTAAGAAGGTGCACAGTGTCCACACTTTGGTCTTCATTCTTCTTGAGTTTCATGCGTTTATCAAATTGTATCTTATATCTTGGGTATCCTAAGTTTTGGGCTAATATCCACTTATCAATGAATACATATTGTGTGAGTTCTTTTGTGATTGTGTTACTTCACTCAAGATGATGCCCTCCAGGTCCATCCATTTGGCTAGGAATTTCATAAATTCATTCTTTTTAATAGCTGAGTAGTACTCCATTGTGTAAATGTACCATAATTTCTGTATCCATTCCTCTGTTGAGGGACATCTGGGTTCTTTCCAGCTTCTGGCTATTATAAATAGGGCTGCTATGAACATAGTGGAGCATGTGTCCTTTTTACCGGTTGGGACATCTTCTGGATATATGCCCAGGAGAGGTATTGCTGGATCCTCCGGTAGTACTATGTCCAATTTTCTGAGGAACCGCCAGACTGATTTCCAGAGTGGTTGTACAAGCTTGCAATCCCACCAACAATGGAGGAGTGTTCCTCTTTCTCCACATCCTCGCCAGCATCTGCTGTCACCTGAATTTTTGATCTTAGCCATTCTGACTGGTGTGAGGTGGAATCTCAGGGTTGTTTTGATTTGCATTTCCCTGATGATTAAGGATGTTGAACATTTTTTCAGGTGTTTCTCTGCCATTCGGTATTCCTCAGGTGAGAATTCTTTGTTCAGTTCTGAGCCCCATTTTTTAATGGGGTTATTTGACTTTCTGGAGTCCACCTTCTTGAGTTCTTTATATATATTGGATATTAGTCCCTTATCTGATTTAGGATAGGTGAAGATCCTTTCCCAATCTGTTGGTGGTTTTTTTGTCTTATTGATGGTGTCTTTAGCCTTGCAGAAGCTTTGTAGTTTCATGAGGTCCCACTTGTCAATTCTCGATCTTACAGCACAAGCCATTACTGTTCTATTCAGGAATTTTTCCCCTGTGCCCATATCTTCAAGGCTTTTCCCCACTTTCTCCTCTATAAGTTTCAGTGTCTCCGGTTTTATGTGAAGTTCCTTGATCCACTTAGACTTGACCTTAGTACAAGGAGATAGGAATGGATCGATTCGCATTCTTCTACATGTTAACAACCAGTTGTGCCAGCACCATTTGTTGAAAATTCTGTCTTTCTTCCACTGGATGTTTTTAGCTCCCGTGTCGAAGATCAAGTGGCCATAGGTGTGTGGGTTCATTTCTGGGTCTTCAATTCTATTCCATTGGTCTATTTGTCTGTCACTATACCAGTACCATGCAGTTTTTATCACAATTGCTCTGTAGTAGAGCTTTAGGTCCGGCATGGTGATTCCACCAGAGGTTCTTTTATCCTTGAGAAGAGTTTTTGCTATCCTAGGTTTTTTGTTATTCCAGATGAATTTGGAGATTGCTCTTTCTAATTCGGTGAAGAATTGAGTTGGAATTTTGAATCTGTAGATTGCTTTTGGCAAGATAGCCATTTTTACAATGTTGATCCTGCCAATCCATGAGCATGGGAGATCTTTCCATCTTCTGAGATCTTCTATAATTTCTTTCTTCAGAGTCTTGAAGTTTTTATTATACAGATCTTTCACTTCCTTAGTTAGAGTCACGCCAAGATATTTTATATTATTTGTGACTATTGAGAAGGGTGTTGTTTCCCTAATTTCTTTCTCAGCCTGTTTATTCTTTGTGTAGAGAAAGGCCATTGATTTGTTTGAGTTAATTTTATATCCAGCTACTTCACCGAAGCTGTTTATCAGGCTTAGGAGTTCTCTGGTGGAATTTTTAGGGTCACTTATATATACTATCATATCATCTGCAAAAAGTGATATTTTGACTTCATCTTTTCCAATTTGTATCCCTTTGATCTCCTTTTGTTGTCGAATTGCTCTGGCTAGGACTTCAAGTACAATGTTGAATAGGTATGGAGAAAGTGGACAGCCTTGTCTAGTCCCTGATTTTAGAGGGATTGCTTCAAGCTTCTGACCATTTACTTTGATGTCGGCTACTGGTTTGCTGTAGATTGCTTTTATCATGTTTAGGTATGGGCCTTGAATTCCTGATATTTCCAAGACTTTTATCATGAATGGGTGTTGGATCTTGTCAAATGCTTTTTCCGCATCTAACGAGATGACCATGTGGTTTTTGTCTTTGAGTTTGTTTATATACTGGATTACGTTGATGGATTTCCATATATTGAACCATCCCTGCATCCCTGGGATGAAACCTACTTGGTCAGGATGGATGATTGTTTTGATGTGTTCTTGGATTCGGTTAGCAAGAACTTTATTGAGGATTTTTGCATCAATATTCATAAGGGATATTGGTCTGAAGTTTTCTATCTTTGTTGGGGCTTTTTGTGGTTTAGGTATCAGAGTAATTGTGGCTTCATAGAATGAGTTGGGTAGAGTACCTTCTGTTTCTATTTTGTGGAATAGTTTGTGAAGAACTGGGATTAGATCTTCTTTGAAGGTCTGATAGAACTCTGCACTAAACCCATCTGGTCCTGGGCTTTTTTTAGTTGGGAGACTATTAATGACTGCTTCTATTTCTTTGGGGGATATAGGGCTGTTTAGATCATTAACCTGATCTTGATTCAACTTTGGTACCTGGTATCTGTCTAGGAACTTCTCCATTTCATCCAGGTTCTCCAGTTTTGTTGAGTATAGCCTTTGGTAGAAGGATTTGATGGTGTTTTGGATGTCTTCAGGATCTGTTGTTATGTCTCCTTTTTCATTTCTGATTTTGTTAATTAGGATGCTTTCCCTGTGCCCTCTAGTGAGTCTGGCTAAGGGTTTATCTATCTTGTTGATTTTCTCAAAGAACCAGCTCCTTGATTGGTTGATTCTTTGAATAGTTTTTCTTGTTTCCACTTGGTTGATTTCACCCCTGAGTTTGATTATTTCCTGCCGTCTACTCCTCTTGGGTGAATTTGCTTCCTTTTGTTCTAGTGCTTTTAGGTGTGTTGTCAAGCTGCTAATGTGTGCTCTCTCTAGTTTCCTTTTGGAGGCACTCAGAGCTATGAGTTTTCCTCTTAGAAATGCTTTCATTGCATCCCATAAGTTTGGGTATGTTGTGGCTTCATTTTCATTGAACTCTAAAAAGTCCTTAATTTCTTTCTTTATTCCTTCCTTGACCAAGGTATCATTGAGAATAGTGTTGTTCAGTTTCCACGTGAAGGTTGGCTTTCTATTATTTATTTTGTTATGGAAGATCAGCCTTAGTCCATGGTGATCTGATAGGATGCATGGGACAATTTCAATATTTTTGTATCTGTTGAGGCCTGTTTTCTGACCAATTATGTGGTCAATTTTGGAGAAGGTACCATGAGGTGCTGAGAAGAAGGTATATCCTTTTGTTTTAGGATAGAATGTTCTGTAGATATCTGCCAGATCCATTTGATTCATAATTTCTCTTAGTTTCTCTGTGTCCCTGTTTAGTTTCTGTTTGCATGATCTGTCCATTGGTGAAAGTGGTGTGTTGAAGTCTCCCACTATTATTGTATGAGGTGCAATGTGTGCTTTGAGATTTACTAAAGTTTCTTTAATGAATGTGGCTGCCTTTGTATTTGGAGCATAGATATTCAGGATTGATAGTTCCTCTTCGAGGATTTTACCTTTGATGAGTATGAAGTGTCCCTCCCTGTCCTTTTTAATGACTTTGGGTTGGAAGTCAATCTTATCAGATATTAGAATGGCTACTCCAGCTTTTTTCTTCATACCATTTGCTTGGAAAATTGTTTTCCAGCCTTTCATTTTGAGTAGGTTTGGTCTTCTCATTGTGTCCTGGATTTCCTGGATGTTTTGAGTTAGGATCTTTTTGGATTTTGTATTTTCTTTGATTGATCTGCTGATGTTCTCTATGGAGTCTTCTGCACCTGAGATTCTCTCTTTCATCTCTTGTATTCTGATGCTGATGCTCGTATCTATGGTTCCAGATTTCTTTCCCAGGGTTTCTATCTCCAGTGTTGCCTCAATTTGGGTTTTTTTTTATTGTGTCTACTTCCCTTTTTAGGTCTTGGATGGTTTTATTCAATTCTGTCACCTGTTTGGTCTGGTTTTCCTGAAATTTTTTAAGGGATTTTTGTGCTTCCTCTTTAATGTCTTCTACCTGTTACCAGTGTTCTCCTGTATTTCTTTAAGTGTGTTATTAAAGTCCTTCTTGATGTCCTCTACCATTATCATGAGATATGCTTTTAGATCCGGGTGTAGCTTTTCTGGTGTGTTGGGTTGCCCTGGACTGGGTGAAGTGGGAGTGCTGTGTTCTGATATTTGTGAGTGGTCTTGGTTTCTGTTAGTATGATTATTATGTTTACCTTTCGCCATCTGGTAATCTCTGGTGTTAGTTGTTATAGTTGTCTCTGTTTAGAGATTGTTCTTCTGGCGATTCTGTTAGCCTCTATCAGCAGACCTGGGAGACAGGCTCTCTCCTCTGAGATTCAGTGGTCAGAGCACTCTCTGCCGACAAGCTCTCCTCTTACAGGGAAGGTGCACAGATATCTGGTGTTTGGACCTCCTCCTGGTCGAAGATGAAGGCTCAAAACAGGACCTTTCCCAGAAGCTGTGTTGCTTTGACGGGTCACAGATGCTGTCAGCTTGTGTGGTGCACACTCTCACCTGTGCAGACTATGTTCGCTGGAGTCCCAGAACCAAGATGGCTACCTCCAATCTAGAGGCAAAAGCCTCCCAGGCCGGGTGGACACCTGTCCTCTGGCCAGGAAGCTGGCCGGATGTCTGGGGCCCGAAAAGGGTGCTGCCTCAGTAGCTCTGTGGCTCCTGCCTGTCCCAGAAGCTGTCAGCTTCTGTGGTGCACACTCTCACCTTGCAGACTAAGTCCCTAAGTTCTGCAGATTCCCGGAACCAAGATGGCTTTCACCGATCCTGAGGCAAAGGGCTCCCGAGCCGGGTGGACACCTGTCCTCTGACCTGGAGGGTGGCCAGATGTCTGGGGCCCATAAAGGGCGCTGCCTCAGAGGCTCTGTGGCTCCTGCCTGTCCCAGAAGCTGTCTGCTTCTGTGGTGCACACTCTCACCTGTGCAGACTAAGTTCTTAAGTTCCATGGAGTTCCGGAACCAAGATGGCTACCGCAGATCCTGAGGCAAAGGGCTCTCGGGCCAGGTGGACACCTGTCCTCTGACCGGGAGGGTGGCTGGATGTCTGGAGCCCGAAAAGGGCGCTGTCTCAGAGGCTCTGTGTCTCCCGCCTATCCCAGAAGCTGTCAGCTTCTGTGGTGTACACTCTCACCTGTGCAGACTAAGTTCAGAGGAGTCCCAGAACCAAGATGGCTCCCATTGATCCTGAGGCAAAGGGCTTCCAGGCCGGGCGGAGACCTGTCCTCTGGCTGGGAGGGTGGCCAGATCACCTGAAGTCTTAAGATCCCATGGCTGGTTTTGTGAGTAGCTGGCGAGTGTCAGCCGACTCTGCGCCCTAGCTACCCAGGTGCTGGTCGGACCAGAAGGGGCTTGTGTCCTTACTCAGGCCGGGTTTTCTGCTTCCCTAACTAATGCAGTCTCAGATTCCACGCGATTGGATTGGAGCAGAAGCTGTGTTCCACTCACCAGAAGTCTTAAGATCCCGTGGCGGGTGTTGTGGGTAGCTGGCGGGTGTCAGCCCACTCTGTGCCCTAGCAACCCTGATGCTGGTCCACATCCAAAATTTCTTGAAATTATCATCCACGCTCTGTGTTTTTTCTCTTACAAATGTGTTTGTATAATTGCCTCAACCTTATCTTCCAACCTTGAAAATTGCTTGGATTGTCTTGTCTGTTAATGATGGTCTCTGTTGTGTTTTTTACTTGATTGACTAAAACAGCAGTTTGCAACCTGTGCGTTGCAACACCTTTGGAGGTTGATTGATCCTTTCACAGGGTTCACATATCAAATATCCTGTATATCATGTGTACATTATGAGTCATAGCAGTAGCAAGATTACAGTTATAAAGTAGGAACAGAAATAACTTTTGGATCCTGTTGTAGTTTATATTGTTGTGACAAAACAGCATGGCCAAAGTAACTTGGGGGAGGAAAGGGCTTATTTTAGCTTAAACTTTCATTTATAGCCTATCAGTGAGGAAAGTCAAGGCAAGAACTTAAAACCTGGAGGAAACCTGGAGGCAGGAACTGGTTGAGGTTGTTTCAGAGGCTGCTTATTGACTTGCTCCTCATGGCTTGCTCAGCTTTCTTTCTTTCTTTCTTTCTTTCTTTCTTTCTTTCTTTCTTTCTTTCTTTCTTTCTTTCTTTCTTTCTTTCTTTCTTTCTTCCTTCCTTCCTTCCTTCCTTCCTTCCTTCCTTCCTTCCTTCCTTCCTTCCTTTCTTTCTTTTTGTTTATTTTCTCTTTTTTATTAGATATTTTCTTTATTTACATTTCAAATGTTATTCCCTTTACTAGTTTCCCCTCCAAAAATCCCCTATCCCAGCCCTTCTACCCTGCTCTCCAATCCACCTACTTCTGCTTTCTGGCTCTGGCATTCCACTATACTAGGGCATAGAACCTTCACAGGACCAAGGGCCTCTCCTCCCATTGATGACCGAATAGGTCATCGTCTGCTACATATGCATCTAGAGCCATGAGTCCCACCATGTGTTTTCTTTGGTGGTTTAGTCCCAGGGAGCTCTGGGGGTACTGGTTAGTTCATATTGTTGTTCCTCCTATGGGGTTGCAACCCCCTCAGCCTGCTTTCTTATATACTCCAGAGCCACCTGCCCAAGTGTGGTACCACCTTTAATGGGCTGGGATCCCCTAAAATGCCCTACAAGCTTGCCTAAGGCCAGTCTTATGGGGGCTATTTTGCCAATTAAGATTTCTTCTTTTCACATGATCTACCTTGTATCAAGTTGATATAAAAACTAGTCATGTACACCTCCAATTGACTGATTTATTTACTTTTGAGACCATCTTCTCAAGATTTTGGATAAGTCTCCTTAACTCATGTATTTATTTGTTTGAATCCTGTCTGTGATCATTACTTTTTTTTTTTTAAAGTAAGTCTTTGTATTTTTTCTCAGACATTTTAGCTTGTTTTTAAGCGTTGGGTTACCAGATAGTGTGGTAGTAGTTGGGTACGGGTCTTAGGTGTTGGTTGTGTCAAACTTGTATTTCTTTGTTGTCCTCTCTGTATCGGTAGGACCAGGCTTCTCCTTCTCCCTAGTCTATTTGGGTGTTTTGTTTTCTGTGATTATTCCTAGAGGAATATCTGCATGAAGTCCTCCTATGCAGAATACTGAAACTTGGTGTTGATTTTCTTTCTTTTTTTTTTTAATATTTTTATTACATATTTTCCTCAGTTACATTTCCAATGCTATCCCAAAAGTCTCCCATAGCACCCCCCACTTCCCTACCCACCCATTCCCATTCTTTTGGCCCTGGCATTCCCCTATATTGGGGCATATAAAGTTTGCAAGTCCAATGGGCCTCTCTTTCCAGTGATGGCCGACTAGGCCATCTTTCGATACATATGCAGCTAGAGACAAGAGCTCCGGGGTTCTGGTTAGTACATCATGTTGTTCCAACAATAGGGTTGCAGATCCCTTTAGCTCCTTGGGTACTTTCTCTAGCTTCTCCATTGGGAGCCCTGTGATACATCCAATAGCTGACTGTGAACATCCACTCCTGTGTTTGCTAGGCCCCGGCATCGTCTCACAAGAGACAGCTATATTTGGGTCCTTTCAGCAAAATCTTGCTAGTGTATGCAATGGTGTCAGCGTTTAGAAGCTGCTTATGGGATGGATCCCTGGATACGGCAGTCTCTAAATGGTCCATCCTTTGGTGTTGATTTTCAAATGGAGTTGCTGAGTTGATCTTGGGTTGATGATGTGCAAACAGAACCCTGGGTGTGTCTTCACACTCAGCACCAATGCCACCATATAGTCAAAACCTTGGCTACCCCTTGGAATTCGAGGTATTTGGGGGGCAGAAAATATCATCCTGAATGAGGTAACTCAGACCCAAAAGTACATGCATGGTATGTATTCACTGGCAAGTGGATATTAGCCAAAAAGTACAGAATACCTAGGATAAAACCTACAGATTGAAACAAGTATAACAAGCAGAAAGGCCCAAGTGAGGAGGCTTCAATACCACTTAGAAGGGGGAAGAAAATAATCGCTGGAGTCAGAGGGAGGGAGGGACCTGGGTGGGGAGTAGGGGAAAAGTGAAACAGGATCAGATATGGGGGGGGGGGTAACAGGAGAGAAGCCCCGAAGGCCAAGAAAGTGAATGGAAATAAGCAGATTTGAGGGGTGGTAAGTGGGGGGACCCTCCTACAAAGTACCAGAGACCTGGGAGGTGAGAGAATCTCAGGACTCATTGGGAGTGACCTTAGCCAAAATGCCTAATGTTGGGGAGAGGGAACTCAAAGCATTCATCTCCAGTAGATAGTCAGGGCTTCAAGTAGAGAGACACAGTTACTAACCCACAGTCAAAATTTCTGAACCAGAATTGTTCCTGTCTAAAGTAATTGCAGGGACAAAAATGGAGAAGAGACTGAAGAAAGTCGGTCCAATGACTGGCCCAACTTGGGATCCATCTCATATTGAGGGTCATCAAGGCCTGACACTATTACTGATGCTATAATGTGTTTACAGATGGGAGCCTGACATGGCTGTTCCCCAAGAGGCCCCACCAACAGCTGAATGGGACAGATGCAGATACTTACACCCAACCATTGGACTAAAGTTGGAGATCCCTATGTTTGAATTAGGGGAAGGATTTTAAAAGCTGAAAGGGAGAGCGACCCCATAGGCAGACCAGCAGCCTCAACTAACCCAGACCCTAGGGAGCTCCCAAGACTGAGCCATCAACATTTAACAGTTTTTTGAGATAGTCTTTCTGTATAGCCCTGACTGTCTTGGAACTTGCTGTGTAGTCCAGGATGGCCTTGAACCCATAGAGATCTGCCTGCCTCTTCCTCTTGAGTGTTGGGATTGATGTAATATATCACTACACCTGGTTTTTCTAGTTTCTTCTGGACCAGAGAGGTCTAATATCACAGGCTTTCAGC
Organism: Mus caroli; assembly: GCF_978045245.1. Taxonomy (NCBI): domain Eukaryota; kingdom Metazoa; phylum Chordata; class Mammalia; order Rodentia; family Muridae; genus Mus; species Mus caroli. The sequence goes on from NW_028227266.1 coordinate 89,291,147, forward strand.
TCCTACAGGACCAAGGAAATAGGTCTTTGACTTCTAGGGGGATACACAGCATCCTATGATTATGACTTTAGCACACTGGCCTCAGAGGTCAGTGCAGGGCCTATGCTTTTGCTCCAATATGCCCAGTATCCTCTGAAAGACTGCTTCTTTGGTTCCAGTGGTCTCTAAAGTCAGTGTGGGTGGGTGGTTCTGACTTCTGAAGTTCCGGGTGTCACTGCAGTATACTGAATCTATACTGATAAGTTCCCAGAGGCTACTTTAGACCTGCAGCTCTAACCACAATTTCCAGATTATAGACAGACCTCAGTAGGTCTGATGTTTCATACTCTGCACTGAGAAGGTCCATAGAATCCAAGATGTGACCAAGTGTTTGACTCCATCTGTTTGCTTTGGTGCACAGTGTACACCCCAACACTTGATTCTACTGACACTTTGCCGAGACAGGGTCTCCTTAACTACTCCATTTGACAGTCAATACCAAGTTTCACTAGTCCACATAGATGAATTTTATGGAGATATCCCTTTAGGAAGAGTGAAAGAAAAAATGTCCCATAAGTTCAGAGGAAGTCAAATCTGAATAACTCCACTCCCCAAAGACCTGCAAAACATAACAAAGAAACACACACACACACACACACACACACACACACACACACACACACTACACAGCACATAAGCATAATAAAATTGATGTTTTAAAGTAGTTTGAGGTGATTTGAATTCTGTTATAGACTCCTGAAACATGATAGGACACAAATAAAAAGTTTGATGGGTAAATACTAAATAGAACTAAGTAGAAGATATGTTATTACAGATTAAATATGTGAGTCAGTCTTCTGATGTTTGAGTCCTTCCAGGGTAAACTATATTTTTACAATCCAAACCTTGGACAGACATTTCCGGGGACTGAAAGTTTCCTCATTTAAAATGCCTTCATATTCAGCTTGGTAATGTTTTTGTTTTTTTTCTGGATCTATCTAATAGGGTGTGCTATAAAAGGAAAAAATGGGACTGAGATATGGCTCAGTGGTCAAACATGTTGCGTCTCTTGCAGAGAACCCTAATGCAGTTCCCAGCACCTATGGCTGGTATCTTACAGCTGCCTGTATCTTCAGCTCCAGGGGATTGAATGACCTCTCTGGCCTCTCTGGGCACCTGTATTCACTTCCCCTCCTCTCTTTTTCCTCCTTTTCTCCATAAAAAGTAAAAACAAATCTTTAAAGAAAAAAATATTAGGAAGTTTATAAGAATCCAGTCACTCAATCATTAAATACCAAAATCAAGCCAATTTTCCCCAAGATATAATATGCATATTATCTGTACTGCTTTTTCATTCATTTTTCCTAGCATGTGAGAAAAACAGATTAAGAGTAGCAGCTTTTATATATGATGCTTTTGGCTTCTCTATAAGACAAAAGATATTTTTTTAAAATGACATATTGTTCATATTCAACTTATCAGATATCTGGTAGACAGAAAGAGCAAGAAGGGTGATTTTTTTCATAGTTACAAAAGAGCATTTTTGACTAACAAAAGAAAAAACAGGTTTTCATCATGACTGTTCTTTTGTCTTTAATGAAGCACACAGTGCCATCTGTCTCTATTTCTGTGCCCAATGGTTAGATGCTGTCCTGCCTAGAATAGGTAATTTGTGGATCATAGCTGTGTTTCTGTGCAGTTTGCCATTTACTTAGTAATTAGCCTGTTTTTCTTTGTGATCTAACCTCAGGATAAAAAACTGTTTTCAAATATGCATCATTTAAATGTCTCTATTTTGGCTCTGTTGTAGGATGATACAGCCCCTAATACCTGAAGGCATTGGTTTCACTCCCTCAATCTCAGCTCTCCATTTCTAACACCAGGTATAATTATTGTTAAGAGAAGCCACTAATGACTCTCTGACTTCAGAGCTCTTGGGATCAATTCAAATTCTCATAATTGACCAAAAGACTGTGATGAGAGCCCGTCCCATCTCATGAACAGAGAGGGCTTGCTCCAATGCCAGAGTCATGGATGCTCTTCTAGGCCACTAACCTGTGAGGTCTGCAAAACCCTGAATGACCTCTGGTGTTCAGAAGCATCCAAATCATATCATCTAATACTGATTAAAAAAATGAAAATATAATCTTTTTAAAAATAGAATTTTTGTGTCTGTATAACTTAATAATGTGTTAGAGATTTTTTTTCTGGAACAAAGAAAGAAGATACTTAATCATTGGAAAGATGAAAGAATATTTACTACATGTTTTGTCTAGAAAACTGGCTATGGTGATACACTTCTACAGCCTCTGTGCTTGGAAAAGGGAGATGGAAGCATTGTGAGTTCAACTTCACCCCTCATTGCATAACAGTTGTGAGGCTACCTTGGGCTACCGGAAACTTTGCTGCCGCCACCACCACCACAACCACAACAACCACAACAAAATGTTACCTAACAATTCAAGGGATACTGCTGTCAGATTGCCTGTAGGTCAGACTAGAACACTTGTGTACATAAGGCCTTGAGTTCAATTTCAGCATGGCCAAAATTGTGTGTGTGTGTGCGTGTGTGTGTAGGTGGATAGAAAGGCAGAGACAGAGACTGAGAGGGACAGATAGACATAAAACTAGAAATTTCTCAAATGAGCTAAATTTTGAAAAAAAAAAAAGTCTAAAAATTTTTGCATTCTATGGTCAATAAGTAGATATAATGGGACAATAAACATGCCCATTTATAATAATTTTATAAGCATTCATAAAAACATTGAATTAGTTCATAAGTATGGGAAATATATAACTAAGAGAGCAAAATCTTACTGTGAAAGATCTGAACAATTTAACAATAATTTGGTAGTAAGTACACAATGTGTTTATTTAAAGATTGATGTAAACTATTATTCTGATAATGCATACATTAAGTTTATAAATATAAATATGACCTAAATAAGCACTTAAGAATTTATTTTAGTATATTCCATCAAAGTATTCTTATACTTTAAAAATTTTATATATCAAGAATATTTCACACTGTGGATAAAATCTTGAAGATAATATCCTGAGACTTTACTGAAATATGCATATATACATTAATTGGTTTAAAATTTTGATTACATTAAAGGTAAACAGTTATTACCTTATTAGTTCTAGAAGTGATGATTTATCAACCTGTACAACTTATGAGACCTTTTTCCTTAGGCTCTCTATTACTTTGAGGAAAATTCTATCTCATAATTTTAGTATATTTTTGTAAAGTGTGGAAAACTTTTTAAAGAAATAAAGTCAGTATTATGATTATAGGAGAAAATTAAACAATAGTTTTAAAAATATTTTCCAGTGTTCAGTCACCATTCAAATTTAGTATTTGTCAAATAATTTTTAATCATTCAAATCAGAATTCAAATGAGATTCATGCATAGCAATAGCTGACAATGCTTTCCAGTGTCATTAATTGTTTAAGTTTGTTCTTAATCTTTTTTTTTCCTTGAATATTTTCTTTGAGAAACTGGATCTTGTAACTCTTAAAAGTTCTTGTGTGACTTGTTTAAAATTTGCTCAGAAAAGTTCTGTTTTATTTAGTAGATTCTCTGAATTTTTTTTCTAGAAATGTTCTAGAGTGTTATCAGATTCACATCAGTTTAAGTTTTTCTTTCTAAAGTAAAACTCAAAAAACATAGACAAGTTGAAAGTCCATCCTGCATTCTATTTAACCACAAAGAAAAAATGCTAGATATCAGCAACAAAATAAATGACATAAAGTATACACAATTATGGTGGCCAAACACCACACCAACAGATGATAACAAAGGAAGGAAGGAAGAAATCAAGAAATAAATTAAAAATGTACTAAAATTTAATGAAAACAAAACATAACATACCAAGATCTATGGTACACAATGAAAGCAGTCATAAGAAGACAGTTTATAATACTATATGCTTACATTAAAAAAGACACTATATACTTAAGTTATAGAACATGAAGAAATCTAACTGGCACTAAAATGGACGCTTCATATCTACTGACTGTCTTTGATAGTGCTGGGAGGCGCTATACATGTTTCTGAAAGAGGAAAGTAAACATCTATTGAACCCAGCTATGAACACTGTGAGCTACAATGACTGACCTAGCAAGTCATGGCCATTAGTGTAATAGTTGTGAACACCACAGGTATCCACTCACTTCCCAATTGGCTATAAGACTCACTTCACATGATGAGACCCATACTTAGCACCATTACTGAATAAGAATTTGTGGCTACACAAGTAATATGGCTTAGGGGAGAATATAACACTATTACAATATAACAGTATTATTTTATTTAATGGACCTAGTATAAAACTGACTCCTAATTATGTATCACTGTATTCATAGATCAACGTATCTGTCAACCCTCATCTGAGAAGCTTCTGTTTGCAGTAGATAGTGACTAATACAGAAATCCTTAACTAGTAGAGGTGCAGAGAATAAGAGAGTTCAGAATGTTCAATTCTAAATGGAATATATATTGTTCCCTGAAGTGGAAACTTAAGGGTTCTTTGGAAAGTCAGTTGTGCTGGAAAGGGTTTTGTTGGAGCAAACAGGTGAAGAAATGTTTTGCAGAAGTGGACACAAGTGAAAGGCTAAGGCAGACTTGTGAAGGAACTCTGAGCAGAAGCAGATACAGGTGAAGGAATGTTTTGCTAAAGCAAGCACATGAAAGGACACATGACAATGGGTTCTTTGCTAACAACATGCATGTATTGGGCCCACCTAACATTTCATAATTGAGCTCCATTAGTTGGGACTCTATAGAGAGAAATGCACCAAAAAATCTTCTGGTGGTATGCTGGTGGCTTCTTGTTGCTTCCTGGACTTAGGGTGATTGGCAGAGCAATGTCTCAGTACAGACACATGTACTGAGGCAAGACATGTGCTGAGGCAAGACCCATGCAAGGCACATGATGTTTGGAGAGAGTACAAATAGAACTTGTTGGATCGTGGAGGAGGCTGAGCTTGGCTTGCTTATAGAGTGAATTGTGCAATGCTTGTTGGTCTTGGATCTTTGCTCATCTTTGCTTCGCTGAGAAAGGCATCATCGAGAAGAGAACATCTCCTGGCATTCCTGTTGGCCCTGGTCCCTCCTGCTGACTTGTGTTGAGGCTGAGGCCTGGCTGTCTCTGCTAGGAAGTGCCAACACTGCTGATTCATCTTTTGTTATCCCAAATCTACCGAAATGAATTGTTGGTTTATCTGTGAATTGTTTGTGAGTGGATCAAGCTGCTGCTGCTAACCTGTGAACTAAATTGCCAATTTCTAGACAACCCAGATGGGAGTTGCCCCAAAGAACCTTTCTAAACATGTCCATTTCTCCTATATCCTCTCTTTCCCACTATCCCTGGTGAGTGGTGTGCTAGAAGGGAGGTAAAAGTGTTTAAGAATCATCATTAAAAATAGGTTTTGAAAAATATAAAGTTATAGTTCCCCATTTTTCTAAGGCATGGAGTCTCACCCTATCTGTGGAGCTCTTGATAATTGTTAGATTCTGGGAAAGGAATAGACAGTTTTCTCTAAGTGTGCATACCTTTTAGGTGACTTTGTTCCAGTGAAAGGCCATATATCCAAAAATATTTGAGCTGCAGAAATTGATATTTATTGGCTGAAAATAATAATGAAAAGATATAAAGTTAGGTTGTAGGGAAGTGGGGATGGATGCGGGAAGAATTGGGGAGGACAGGATAAATACAATCAAAACAGGTTGGGTAAAACTCTTAAAGACCTAATACATTAGAAAACTCTTAATACAAATATGATTTACATAAGAACTTTGTGTTTGGGTCTTCCAACAATAATTAACTAATATGCATTCATTTATGACTTAGAACGTCATTTTTTGAATTTTATTGGTTATTTTATTTATTTACATTTCAAATGTTATTCTCCTTCCCAGTTTCCCTTCCACAAAGCCCCTGTCTCCTTCCCCCTTTTCCTAACTCTATGAGGGTGCTCCCCTATCCTCACACCCACTCCCGCCTCAGCGTACTAGCATTCCCCTACTCTGGGTCAACAAGCCTCCACAAGGCCAAGGATCTCCCCTACTATTAATATCATATAAGGCAATCCTCTGCTACATATCTAGCTGGAGCCATGGGTGCCCCCATGTGTTCTCTTTGGTGGTTTAGTCCCTGGGAGCTATGGGAGTTTGGTTGGTTGCTATTGTTGTTCTTCCTATGGGGCTGCAAAGCCCTTCAGTTCCTTCAGTCGTTCCCCTAACTCCTCCGTTGGGGTTTCTGTGCTCAGTTCAACGTTTTTGGCTGTGTATATCCGAATCTGTATTGGTCAGACTCTGGCAGAGCCTCTCAGGGGACAGCTATACCAGGCTCCTGTCAGCAAGCACTTCTTTTTTTTCTTTTTTCTTGGAAGGTTTTTCTTTTTTTTTTAATATTTATTTTATTACGTATTTTCCTCAATTACATTTCCAATGCTATCCCAAAAGTCCCCCATGCGCCCCCCCACTTCCCTACCCACCCATTCCCATTCTTTTGGCCCTGGCATTCCCCTATATTGGGGCATATAAAGTTTGCAAGTCCAATGGGCCTCTCTTTCCAGTGATGGCCGACTAGGACATCTTTTGATACACATGCAGCTAGAGTCAAGAGCTCCGGGGTACTGGTTAGTTCATAATGTTGTTGCACCTACAGGGTTGCAGATCTCTTTAGCTCCTTGGATACTTTCTCTAGCTCCTCCATTGGGGGCCCTGTGATCCATCCAATAGCTGACTGTGAGCATCCACTTATGTGTTTGCTAGGCCGCAGCCTAGTCTCATAAGAGACAGCTATATCTGGGTCCTTTCAGCAGACTCTTGCTAGTGTATGCAATGGTGTCATGGTTTGGAGGCAGATTATGGGATGGATCCCTGGATATGGCAGTCTCTAGATGGTCCATCCTTTTGTCTCAGCTCCAAACTTTGTCTCTGTAACTCCTTCCATGGCTGTTTTGTTCCCAATTCTAAGAAGGGGCAAAGTGTCCACATTTTGGCCTTTGTTCTTCTTGAGTTTCATGCATTTAACAAATTGTATCTTATATCTTGGGTATCCTAAGTTTTTGGACTAATATCCACTTATCAGTGAGTACATATCATTTGAGTTCTTTTGTGATTGTGCTACCTCACTCGGATGATGCCCTCCAGGTCCAACCATTTCCCTAGGAATTTCATAAATTCATTCTTTTTAATAGCTGAGTAGTACTCCATTGTGTAAACGTACCACATTTTTTGTATCCATTCCTCTGTTGAGGGGCTATGGGTTCTTTCCAGCTTTTGGCTATTATAAATAAGGCCGCTATGAACATAGTGGAGCCTGTGTCCCTCTTAGCAGTTGGAACATCTTCTGGATATATGCCCAGGAGAGGTATTGCAGGATCCTCCGGTAGTACTATGTCCAATTTCTGAGGAACCGTCAGACTGATTTCCAGAGTGGTTGTACAAGCTTGCAATCCCACCAACAATGGAGGAGTGTTCCTCTTTCTCCACATCCTTGCCAGCATCTGCTGTCACCTGAATTTTTGATCTTAGCCATTCTGAGTGGTGTGAGATGGAATCTCAGGGTTTTGTTGATTTGCATTTCTCTGATGATTAAGGATGCTGAACATTTTTTCAGGTGCTTCTCAGCCATTCAGTATTCCTCAGGTGAGAATTCTTTGTTTAGCTCTGAGCCCCATTATTTGTTTGTTTGTTTTTATTTATTTATTTTATTTTTTATTTTTAAAATATTTTTATTAGGTATTTTCCTCATTTACATTTCCAATGCTATCCTGAAAGTCCCCCATACCCTCCCCTGCAATCCCCCACCCACCCACTCCCACTTTTTGGCCCTGGCATTCCCCTGTACTAAGGCATATAAAGTTTGCAGGTCCAATGGGCCTCTCTTTCCAATGATGGCCGACTAGGCCATCTTTTGATACATATGCAGCTTGAGTCAAGAGTTCAGGGGTACTGGTTAGTTCATAATGTTGTTCCACCTATAAGGTTGCAGACCCCTTTAGCTCCTTGGGTACTTTCTCTAGCTCCTCCATTGGGGGCCCTATGATCCATCCAATAGCTGACTGTGATCATCCACTTCTGTGTTTGCTAGGCCCCAGTATAGTCTCACAAGAGAGAGCTCTATCTAGGTCCTTTCAGCAAAATCTTGCTAGTGTGTGCAATAGTGTCAGTGTTTGGAAGCTGATTATGGGATGGATCCCCAGATATGGCAGTCTCTTGATGGTCCATCCTTTTGTCACAGCTCCAAACTTTGTCTCTGTAACTCCTTCCATGGGTGTTTTGTTCCCAATTCTAATAAGGGACAAAGTGTCCACACTTTGGTCTTCGTTCTTCTTGAGTTTCATGCGTTTAGCAAATTGTATCTTATATCTTGGGTATCCTAAGTTTCTGTGCTAATATCCACTTATCAGTGAGTACATATGTGTGAGTTCCTTTGTGATTGGGTTACCTCACTCAGAATGATGCCCTCCAGGTCCATCCATTTGGCTAGGAATTTCAATAATTCATTCTTTTTAATAGCTGAGTAGTACTCCATTGTGTAAATGTACCACATTTCCTGTATCTATTCCTCTGTTGAGGGGCATCTGGGTTCTTTCCAGCTTCTGGCTATTATAAATAAGGCTGCTATGAACATAGTGGAGCATGTGCCTTCTTACTGGTTGGGACCTCTTTTGTATATATGCCCAGGAGAGGTATTGCGGAATCCTCCAGTAGTACTATGTCCAATTTTCTGAGGAACCGCCAGACTGATTTCCATAGTGGTTGTACAAGCTTGCAATCCCACCAACAATGGAGGAGTGTTTCTCTTTCTCCACATCCTCGCCAGCATCTGCTGTCACCTGAATTTTTGATCTTAGCCATTCTGACTGGTGTGAGGTGGAATCTCAGGGTTTTTTTGATTTGCATTTCCCTGATGATTAAGGATGTTGAACATTTTTTCAGGTGCTTCTCTGCCATTCAGTATTCCTCAGGTGAGAATTCTTTGTTCAGTTCTGAGCCCCATTTTTTATTGGGGTTATTTGATTTTCTGGAATCCACCTTCTTGAGTTCTTTATATATATTGGATATTAGTCCCCTATCTGATTTAGGATAGGTAAAGATCCTTTCCCAATCTGTTGGTGGTCTTTTTGTCTTATTGACAGTGTCTTTTGTCTTACAGAAGCTTTGCAATTTTATGAGGTCCCATTTGCCGATTCTCGATCTTACAGCACAAGCCATTGCTGTTCTATTCAGGAATTTTTCCCCTGTGCCAATATCTTCGAGGCTTTTCCCCACTTTCTCCTCTATAAGTTTCAGTGTCTCTGGTTTTATGTGGAGTTACTTGATCCACTTAGATTTGACCTTAGTACAAGGAGATAGGAATGGATTGATTCGCATTCTTCTACATGATAACCACCAGTTGTACCAGCACCATTTGTTGAAAATGCTGTCTTTCTTCTACTGGATAGTTTTAGTTCCCCTGTTGAAGATCAGGTGACCATAGGTGTGTTGGTTCATTTCTGGGTCTTCAATTCTATTCCATTAGTCTACTTGTCACTCACTATACCAGTACCATGCAGTTTTTATCACAACAGCAAGCACTTCTTGGCATCAGCAATAGTGTCTGGGTTTGGTGTCTGCAGATGGGACAGATTTCTGGTTGGGGCAGTTTCTGGATGGCCTTTTCTTCAGTCTCTTGTCTACTCCTTTTGACAGGAGCAATTCTGGATTACTATTTTTGAGGTGACCCGGTGGCCCCATCCATAAACCAAGACCATGTCTATCCACTGGATATGGTCTCTGCAGTAGAACTTCATTTATAAATACCTAATCACACAGTTTGGCCCACATCTGATAGGGGGGTCACTATGGCCTTTAACATAATTGGCTGGTGGTAGCAGCCAAACCATACACTTAACTTCTTCTTTCCTCCTGATTGGTGTTTGTTAGGAAGTAAAGTGTCAGGGGCAGGCTTGTAACCTGGAGGTGTAGATTACTTGGGGAATAACTGGTGATAAACTCAGATCTTGTTGGGGGTAGCCTGGAAACTGGTGTTAGGTACTGGTCTGTTAGTTAACTTGAGTTCAACCTTAGGTTGGGCTCTCTAAGATGAAGTCTGAACCATAAAGATTTGGTCTGTCATCTTCATGTGTTAAAGGTTTATTTCTTGACTGTTTGTGTTGTTTTAGGATGCTGTGGAAGTCTCAGGAGGTAGAACTGGCAGAAGTAGGTTACTAGGGATGGCTGATGGAAAGTATAGCCTGGACCCTGACTCTAGTTACTGTCTGTATTCTGATTGGCTATCACGTAATGTGTTTTCATTGCTTTCTTTCATTTGCATCTGTCTTAGTCAGGTTTCTATTCCTGCAGAAACATCATGAACAAGAAGCAAGTTGGGGAGGAATGGGTTTATTGAGCTTACACTTCCACATTGCTGTTCATCACCAAAGGAAGACAGGACTGGAACTCAAGCAGGTCAGGAAGCAGGAGCTGATGCAGAGGCCATGGAGGGATGTTACGTGCTGGCTTGCTTCTCCTGGCTTGCTCAGCTTGCTTTCTTATAGAACCCAAGACTACCAGCCCAGGGATGGCACCAACTGCAATGGGCCCTTTCCTCTTGATCTCTAATTGAGAAAATGTTCCACAGCTGGATCTCATGGAGGCACTTCCCCAGCTGAATCTCCTTTTTCTGTGATAACTCTAGCCTGTGTCAAGTTGACATACAAAACCAGCCAGTAAAACATCAATTCACCATATTTCTGCTATCACAATTCACAGAGATCCTGTGAAACAATCATCCAAATGAATCTTGCATCTTTAGAGTTGTTCTGCTCAACTACTCTAGTTACAGTATAAAGTAAGTAATACACTCTACCCATCTGTCTGTGCATGTGTATGTATAAGGACAAATATCAATTGAAAATGTAAATGTTATTACACATAATAGGAAATATAGAAAGCATATGCAATTGAGGGCAGTATATTCCTTAGATAGGGGGTTCAAATATGTTTCTCTAGATGATATATTGAAATTCTAATTATCAGTATTTGTGAATATGACCTCACTTAGCAATAGGGTCTTCAGAAATGTAATAGAGCTAAGATGAATTCATTACTCATATACACTATAACAAGAAAATGATGATAACAAAGAAGAGAGGTTCATATCACTGCATGAACAGATATGCAGAGATTGTCATGCTGAGGTTACAAGCCAAGCTATGATATCCTTGTCTACCAATTATCACTAAGAGTCAAGGAAGAAGTATTTTCTTAGTAGTCCCTGAAAGAACAGGGTCCTGCAGACACCTTGACTCCCAGCTTCCATTCTTTGAGATAACAATTTATGTTTCTTAAAACGATCATATAGTCTATTATTACAAAATCCCTAGAAAACTAATAAATGCAGCTCTCAAATATCTAAAAAAGAATGCTAACAGATACTCTTGCCATGAAGTCTGACAACCTGAATTTGATCCCCAGAGTCCAGATGGTAAAAGAAGAGAAATTACTCACATGAATTGTCCCTGACCTTAATGAGTGCACTGTGACATATATGGCTACACACATACACACATAAAAAAGTAAAAAAGGAATAAATGTAATTAAGGCTTAAATTTAAAAACACAGAGCACTGTGTGGTTTGTCTTAATTTTTTTTAACTCAGGAAATAAGGAACACACATAAATACATACACACACATTCATGCAAATGCATACATGCTCACATGCACATGAACACACACACACACAGAGGCACATACACACACAGACACCATGTTAAAGAAGCATAGTTGTTACTTTGTTATCTTTTAGATTTTTACATAACAAATACAGTGCTTAATTTAAGTTAGAGATACATTATAGCACAAAATACACTTTAATTTCCACACATCACCCCCCCCCACTGTCCAGTACAAGCAACCTTTATTGCACTTCATCCCATCATGGGCTAACACAGGAAGAATGTCTTTGCCACCTGAAGCCTCTTGATTTGAGACCTTGCAGCTTCCAGAAATGTGAGAAATAAACCTCTATTTATGAATTACTTGCTCTGTAGTATTCTGTTGTGACAATGCACCAACTAGGAAAATCATGAGGCACTAAAGTAGATTTTCCTGTAAAAGAATAAAGGATTCCATAAAATTGCACATTGTTACTGCTAAATTTCAAAGATAACTTCATGCATAAAAGTGTGCATTTCTCTGGATAGAATTAGGTAATATTAATCTGGGGAATGATCATTTGAAGGGATGCAGATGACATAGAGCTGCAGATATTATTCTGATGTGTAACAATTTGCAGCTTTTAAAATGCTTTCACATTTTATTGTATTGAGTTCGTAAAATAATTCTGTACAGCCATAAATGTGGTAATTCTTACTTTATTATGTGGGAATTGAGGTCTCCAAAAATCACATGGATTAGAAGGTCTTCTAACTAGTAGGTAGCAGGACATCTTCACATATAGGTCTTCTAGTTTTGACTACAGGGCTCTAAACTTTTACATGTTTGGATGCCCTGTTTTATTACAGAGAGCTTAAAGTGAAACCACAGCATTGTACACTCATTAAAAACATCATTGGTAGACTTAACCATTACATTCAGAAATGTAGCAGGAGAAACAGTGTTTTTGAAATGTTCTAATACAAATTAGAAAAAAAACATGATCAAAACTTATTAAATATGTCATGTGAACTACACTATATATTATAATTCTAGCATAATATACTCTATTTAAATATTTTTTCTAGACTCATTCTGTATTAGAACAAAGCTTCTATGTGCCACTATCTTCTCATTCCAAGTCTTTGCCTTTGCTATCTCTGGAGTATTACACTCGAGTTCTAATGCTACCGGGTATGAGCTTTCTGATGTTGGAATAGTATGGGATATAAACCTGGAACCTAGATTTTCAAGGAACAGATCTATCAAGGTGTATTGGGCTTATCAGAAATGAGGTTGCCTCCTGACTTCTGTCTTTCAGGAGTTGCTGGTGAATCATGCTTGCTTGGACAATTTGACATTTCCACACTACCTGCTTGATTGGCAATACTCTTCTGAACAGGGCATCTTTCAAGGTGGAATGGAATGGGAAAATTATACCTATGATGTTGAGATGCTGGAATAAATATGTTTTGAGTACAATACCAACAAGAATGTGGCACTAGCCAGCCGGAGGACAGTGGTCCGCCCTGCAGGGAGCGCCATCTTGGCTCCGGGACTCCACTGAACTTAGTCTGCACAGGTGGGGTGAGGACCACTGAGACAGACAGCTTCTGGGACAGGCGAGAGCCACAGAGCCTCTGAGGCAGCACCCTTTTGGGGCCGCAGACATCCGGCACCCTAAGGCCGGAGGACAGTGGTCCTCCCTGCACAGGAGCCCTCTGCCTCAGGAGCAGGGAGCGCCATCTTGGATCCAGGACTCCACCGAACTTAGGAACTTAGTCTGCACAGGTGAGAGTGTGCACCACAGAAGCTGACAGCTTCTGTGACTTGCCAAAGCAACACAGCATCTGGGAAAGGTCCTGTTTTGGGCCTTCTTCTTCGGCCAGGAGGAGGTCCAAACACCAGATATCTGTACACCTTCCCTTTAAGAGGAAAGCTTGTCAGCAGAGAGTGCTCTAACCACTGAAACTCAGAGGAGAGATCCTGTCTCCCAGGTCTGCTGATAGACAGTACTCAGAATCACCAGAAGAACAACCTCTAAACAGAGAGAACTATAACAACTCCAGAGATTACCAGATGGCGAGAGGCAAATGTAAGAATCTTACTAACAGAAACCAAGACCACTCACCATCATCAGAACCCAGCACTCCCACTTCGCCCAGTCCAGGGCACCCCAACACACCTGAAAAGCTAGACCTGGATTTAAAAGCATATCTCATGATGATGGTAGAGGACATCAAGAAGGACTTTAATAACTCACTTAAAGAACGACAGGAGAACATGGCTAAAGAGTTACAAGTCCTTAAAGAAAAACAGGATAACACAATCAAACAGGTAGAAGTCCTTAAAGAAAAACAGGGAAACACATCCAAACAGATGATGGAAATGAACAAAACCATACTAGACCTAATAAGGGAAGTAGACACAATAAAGAAAACCCAAAATGAGGCAACACTGGAGATAGAAACCCTAGGAAAGAAATCTGGAACCATAGATGCGAGCATCAGCAACAGAATACAAGAGATGGAAGAGAGAATCTCAGGTGCAGAAGATTCCATAGAGAACATCGGCACAACAATCAAGGAAAATGGAAAATGCAAAAAGATCCTAACTCAAAACATCCAGGAAATCCAGGACACAATGAGAAGACCAAACCTACGGATAATAGGAGTGGATGAGAATGAAGATTTTCAACTCAAAGGACCAGCAAACATCTTCAACAAAATTATAGAAGAAAACTTCCCAAATCTAAAGAAAGAGATGCCTATAAACATAAAAGAAGCCTACAGAACTCCAAATAGGCTGGACCAGAAAAGAAATACCTCCTGACACATAATAATCAGAACAACAAATACACTAAATAAAGATAGAATACTAAAAGCAGTAAGAGAAAAAGGCCAAGTAACATATAAAGGCAAGCCTATCAGAATTACACCAGATTTTTCACCAGAAACTATGAAAGCCAGAAGATCCTGGATGGATGTTATACAGACACTAAAAGAACACAAATTCCAGCCCAGGCTACTATACCCAGCCAAACTCTCAATTAACATAGATGGAGAAACCAAAGTATTCCAAGACAAAACCAAATTCACACATTATCTCTCCAGGAATCCAGCCCTTAAAAGGATAATAACAGAAAAAAACCAATACAAGAACGGGAACCACGCCCTAGAAAAAACAAGAAGGTAATCCCTCAACAAACCTAAAAGAAGACAGCCACAAGAACAGAATGCCAACTTTAACAACAAAAATAACAGGAAACAACAATTACTTTTCCTTAATATCTCTTAATATCAATGGACTCAACTCCCCGATAAAAAGACATAGACTAACAAACTGGCTACACAAACAAGACCCAACATTTTGCTTCTTACAGGAAACTCATCTCAGAGAAAAAGATAGACACTACCTCAGAATGAAAGGCTGGAAAACAATTTTCCAAGCAAATGGTATGAAGAAACAAGCTGGAGTAGCCATTCTAATATCTGATAAGATTGACTTCCAACCCAAAGTCATCAAAAAAGACAGGGAGGGGCACTTCATACTCATCAAAGGTAAAATCCTCCAAGAGGAACTATCAATCCTGAATATCTATGCTCCAAATACAAAGGCAGCCTCATTCATTAAAGAAACTTTAGTAAATCTCAAAGCACACATTGCACATCACACAATAATAGTGGGAGACTTCAACACACCACTTTCACCAATGGACAGATCATGGAAACAGAAACTAAACAGGGACACAGTGAAACTAATAGAAGTTATGAATCAAATGGATCTGGCAGATATCTACAGAACATTCTATCCTAAAACAAAAGGATATACCTTCTTCTCAGCACCTCATGGTACCTTCTCCAAAATTGACCACATAATTGGTCACAGAGCAGGCCTCAACAGATACAAAAATATTGAAATTGTCCCATGCATCCTATCAGATCACCATGGACTAAGGCTGATCTTCAATAACAAAATAAATAATAGAAAGCCAACATTCACGTGGAAACTGAACAACACTCTTCTCAATGATACCTCGGTCAAGGAAGAAATAAAGAAAGAAATTAAGGACTTTTTAGAGTTCAATGAAAATGAAGCCACAACATACCCAAACTTATGGGACGCAATGAAAGCATTTCTAAGAGGAAAACTCATAGCTCTGAGTGCCTCCAAAAAGAAACTAGAGAGAGCACACATTAGCAGCTTGACAACACACCTAAAAGCACTAGAACAAAAGGAAGCAAATTCATCCAAGAGGAGTAGACGGCAGGAAATAATCAAACTCAGGGGCGAAATCAACCAAGTGGAAACAAGAAGAACTATTCAAAGAATCAACCAATCAAGGAGCTGGTTCTTTGAGAAAATCAACAAGATAGATAAACCCTTAGCCAGACTCACTAGAGGGCACAGGGAAAGCATCCTAATTAACAAAATCAGAAATGAAAAAGGAGACATAACAACAGATCCTGAAGACATCCAAAACACCATTAGATCCTTCTACCAAAGGCTATACTCAACAAAACTGGAGAACCTGGATGAAATGGAGAAGTTCCTAGACAGATACCAGGTACCAAAGTTGAATCAAGATCAGGTTAATGATCTAAACAGCCCTATATCCCCCAAAGAAATAGAAGCAGTCATTAATAGTCTCCCAACCAAAAAAAGCCCAGGACCAGATGGGTTTAGTGCAGAGTACTATCAGACCTTCAAAGAAGATCTAATCCCAGTTCTTCACAAACTATTCCACAAAATAGAAACAGAAGGTACTCTACCCAACTCATTCTATGAAGCCACAATTACTCTGATACCTAAACCACAAAAAGACCCAACAAAGATAGAAAACTTCAGACCAATATCCCTTATAAATATTGATGCAAAAATCCTCAATAAAGTTCTTGCTAACCGAATCCAAGAACACATCAAAACAATCATCCATCCTGACCAAGTAGGTTTCATCCCAGGGATGCAGGGATGGTTCAATATACGGAAATCCATCAACGTAATCCAGTATATAAACAAACTCAAAGACAAAAACCACATGGTCATCTCGTTAGATGCGGAAAAAGCATTTGACAAGATCCAACACCCATTCATGATAAAAGTCTTGGAAATATCAGGAATTCAAGGCCCATACCTAAACATGATAAAAGCAATCTACAGCAAACCAGTAGCCAACATCAAAGTAAATGGTGAGAAGCTTGAAGCAATCCCTCTAAAATCAGGGACTAGACAAGGCTGTCCACTTTCTCCATACCTATTCAACATTGTACTTGAAGTCCTAGCCAGAGCAATTCGACAACAAAAGGAGATCAAAGGGATACAAATTGGAAAAGATGAAGTCAAAATATCACTTTTTGCAGATGATATGATAGTATATATAAGTGACCCTAAAAATTCCACCAGAGAACTCCTAAACCTGATAAACAGCTTCGGTGAAGTAGCTGGATATAAAATTAACTCAAACAAATCAATGGCCTTTCTCTACACAAAGAATAAACAGGCTGAGAAAGAAATTAGGGAAACAACACCCTTCTCAATAGTCACAAATAATATAAAATATCTTGGCGTGACTCTAACTAAGGAAGTGAAAGATCTGTATAATAAAAACTTCAAGTCTCTGAAGAAAGAAATTATAGAAGATCTCAGAAGATGGAAAGATCTCCCATGCTCATGGATTGGCAGGATCAAATTGTAAAAATGGCTATCTTGCCAAAAGCAATCTACAGATTCAATGCAATCCCCATCAAAATTCCAACTCAATTCTTCAACGAATTGGAAAGTGCAATCTGCAAATTCATCTGGAATAATAAAAAACCTAGGATAGCAAAAACTCTTCTCAAGGATAAAAGAACCTCTGGTGGAATCACCATGCCGGACCTAAAGCTTTACTACAGAGCAATTGTGATAAAAACTGCATGGTAGTGGTAAAGTGACAGACATGTAGACCAATGGAATAGAATTGAAGACCCAGAAATGAACCTACACACCTATGGTCACTTAATATTCGACAAGGGAGCTAAAACCATCCAGTGGAAGATAGACAGCATTTTCAACAAATGGTGCTGGCACAACTGGTTGTTAACATGTAGAAGAATGCGAATTGACCCATTCCTTTCTCCTTGTACTAAGGTCAAGTCGAAGTGGATCAAGGAACTTCACATAAAACCAGAGACACTGAAACTTATAGAGGAGAAAGTGGGGAAAAGCCTAGAAGATATGGGCACAGGGGAAAAATTCTTGAATAGAACAGCAAAGGCTTGTGCTGTAAGATCGATAATTGACAAGTGGGATCTCATGAAACTGCAAAGCTTCTGCAAGGCAAAAGACACCATCAATAAGACAAAAAAAAAAAAAAAAACCAACAGATTGGGAAAGGATCTTTACCTATCCTAAATCAGATAAGGGACTAATATCCAATATATATAAAGAACTCAAGAAGGTGGACTCCAGAAAATCAAATAACCCCATGAAAAAATGGGGCTCAGAACTGAACAAAGAAATCTCACCTGAGGAATACCGAATGGCAGCGAAGCACCTGAAAAAATGTTCAACATCCTTAATCATCAGGGAAATGCAAATCAAAACAACCCTGAGATTCCACCTCACACCACTCAGAATGGCTTAGATAAAAAATTCAGGTGACAGCAGATGCTGGCGAGGATGTGGAGAAAGAGGAACACTCCTCCACTGTTAGTGGGATTGCAAGCTTGTACAACCACTCTGGAAATCAGTCTGGCGTTTCCTCAAAAAATTGGATATAGGAGGATCCAGCAATACCTCTCCTGGGCATATATCCAGAAGATGTCCCAACCGGTAAGAAGGACACAGGCTCCACTATGTTCATAGCAGCCTTATTTATAATAGCCAGAAGTTGGAAAGAACCCAGATGCCCCTCAACAGAGGAATGGATACAGAAATTATGGTACATTTACACAATGGAGTACTACTCAGCTATTAAAAAGAATGAATTTATGAAATTCTTAGCCAAATGGATGGACCTGGAGGGCATCATCTTGAGTGAGGTAACACAATCACAAAGGAAGTCACACAATATGTATTCACTGATAAGTGGATATTAGCCCAAAACTTAGGATACCCAAGATATAAGATACAATTTTCTAAAGGCATGAAACTCAAGAAGAATGAAGACCAAAGTGCGGACACTTTGCCCCTTCTTAGAATTGGGAACAAAACACCCATGGAAGGAGTTACAGAGACAAAGCTTCGAGCTGTGATGAAAGGATGGACCATCTAGAGACTGCCATACCCAGGGATCCATCCCATAATCAGCTTCCAAACGCTGACACCATTGCATACACTTCCAAACGCTGACATCCATTGCCGAAACGACCCAAATATAGCTGTGTCTTGTCAGACTATGCTGGGGCCTAGCAAACACTGAAGTGGATGCTCACAGTCAGCTATTGGATGCATCACAGGGCTCCCAATGGAGAAGCTAGAGAAAGTACCCAAGTAGCTAAAGGGATCTGCAACCCTATAGTTGGAACAACATGATGAACTAACCAGTACCCCGGAGCTCTTGTCTCTAGCTGCATATGTATCGAAAGATGGCCAGTCGGCCATCACTGGAAAGAGAGGCCCATTGGACTTGCAAACTTTATATGCCCCAATATAGGGGAATGCCAGGGCCAAAAGAATGGGAATGGGTGGGTAGGGAAGTGGGGGGGCGCATGGGGGACTTTTGGGATAGCATTGGAAATGTAATTGAGGAAAATATGTAATAAAAAATATTAAAAAAAAAAGAGTATCTCAGCCCATAGGTATTGTAAAACTGCTTGGAGCAAAACTACCTCAAGAGTTGGGGGTAGGGCAACATATTCAGAGGTGACACAGCACAAACATGGAAGCCATTCAACAAATGTCAATCATTACAAATGCAAGTACCACCCTGGTCTAAAGAATGTGGTATTTGAGATATCTACTGCGTTTGGCTTTGAGCTTTTGAAAGAACCAGACCTGTAAAATCATACTCAGGTGATAGAAAACTGAGATGAACCTTTAAAGGTTGCTATGCAGGTAAAGGCAGGAACTACACATGTTACTGTTCACCGTGGGCTGTCTATTAAAATCAACAAGAGCAACAAGCAACTCGGAAACAACTTTCTTGTGATAAGGTTTGAACAATAATGATTCATGACATGAATAGGCCTTCCTTTTATAATTTAAAATATTTCTGGCATTTTTTTACTTTAATATCTTTATTTGTAGGAATTTTATATATGAGTACTATATTTATACCTTTGCAACCCTTTCTCTCCCTCCTCCAACCCATTTAATGTTCCTCCAACTGTCTATTAAATCCATGACCCCCTTCGTAATTATTGCTACACACGCACACACACACCCACACCCACGCACACACACACACACAAACACACACACCTTCCCTCCCTCCTACTTGGCCCATTTCCCTTTGTTCTGCTGTACATGTGTTTAGGGTTGACTACTTGCGACTGGATAACTCATCAGGGAGGAGACTCTGGAGAAAGCCTGTTCTCTTGGGGACCTACAATCGTTACCCACTGAGTGGATCCTGCGAGAGGAGAGAAGCAGGAGCATCACTCTATCAGCCTTGGACACCATCTTGAGGGAAAGTTGTCAGAGGCATCCTCTCTTTCTCCCATTCCCTGAGTTTTACAGCAATAACAGCACATGGGTGGGCCAATTTGCTCTCCCCTTCTGGGCAGCAGTCCTAGATCCAAAGACTAGAAGCTACTCCTGCAATCCTTCCAAAAATTTAATGTGCATTTAATTCTTTACATTAAATCCTTTCATGCTTAAAAAAAAAGAATGTGGCACTATGGTGTAATTCTTAATAATTTGTAAATTTAAATTCATTTAAATTATACCCTAGTTTGTGTATGAGGAAACTGATGTGTATAGTAGTTAAATCAGTTATGTGGAGTTGTTTTATTGCCAGATAAGGTAATCCTCTGCTACATATGCAGCTGGAGCCATTGGTCCTTCCATGTGTACTCTGTTTGGTGGTTTAGACCTAGGGGCTTTGTGTGTGTGGGGGTCTGGCTGGTTGATATTGTTGTTCTTCCTGTGGGGTTGCTAACCCCTTCAGCTCCTTCAGTCCTTCCCCTAACTCCTCCATTGGGATCCTTGTGCTTAGTCTGATGGTTAACTGCATGCATCTGCATTTGTATTGGTCAGGCTCTGGCACAGCCTCACAGAGGACAACTATACCAGGCTCCTGTCAGCAAGTGCTTCTTGGCATCAGCAATAGTGTCTGGGTTTGGTGTCTGCATATGGGACGGATTCCTAGGTGGGGCAGTCTCTGGATGGCCTTTCCCTCAGTCTCTGCTCCACTCTTTGTCCATGTATTTCCTTTTGACAGGAGCAATTCTGGATTAATATTTTTGAGATGGGTGGGTGGTTGTTGAAAGTACACACACACACACACACACACACAAACAGAGAGAGAGAGAGAGAGAGAGAGAGAGAGAGAGAGAGAGAGAGAGAGAGAGAGAGAGAGAGAGAGAGATTCCTAGATGGGAAGAAGACCCAAAGACAGTATCTGAGTTTTGTCTGTGAAACCAGACTTTTGTATTTTTGGAGGAGGAAGAGGTTGCTTTTCTCCTTCAGAATTGGGTAATTTGGGCTGTCACTGGTGACTGGATAATTCAGACAAATATCAGTCCTCCCAACACACGGGGAGATTTGAAAGTCTTGCCAAACAGTCCTCTGGTGGGAAAAATCCTACCCAGACTTTATCTTGGAGAGAGTGAAGAATGAAAAATTTGACAATCTGAACTGTTGAGGTGAAAGAATACATGAATATAACCAGAGTCTTGTCTGCCTGCCAAAGAATTGAACTGATGCCTAGTATCTTGGATCTCCCTCTCAGAGTCCATCATAACTGTTGCTGTCAGTTTGGGATGATGATGTCTCGGCATCACAGAAAGAATGATGTTGGGAGACAGTAAGTCAGTATTCTCCCAGAGTGAGTTGGTTTAAGGGTTGCAATAAAATGTGAGACTGGGGATCTAGGATGAAGGACAGCCATTAGCTAGCTGGTGCTATGGTTTCTTTTTGACATTTTTAAAAAAAATACTTGAAGTAGCATCTTCAAAATACATATAACAATGATTGAAGATCTGCCACATGATGTCTACCTCCCCCTCGGGGTATCCAGACCCATTGTACCCTGAGCTGGACTGGAGGGAGGGAATCTTAGCCCAGTGAGGGTGAGTGCAGTTCACAGACAATAAACACAGCCCAGAACAGCTTAGGAGAACTGGTTCAGTTTATTGGGAGAAAAGGGAATATTTCTGCCCCTGGGGAGGTGGCTAAGGTCCCTGGAGCAAGATTTGTGTTGTCAACGCCATTGGCCAGGGCAGGGATGTTGAAAGATGCTTCATCTCCATACATAGGCTGTAGGGTGTGTGTGTGTGGGAAAGCTTTAAGGTTAAACAAGGAGTGAAGCCTGATAACTGTTAGGGTAATGAATTCTTACTAGGGTTGATGGTGGGGTAGCAGGCTTTATGGTGCCAGCTTGGGTGTGGGGAGGTAGCTAACTCCTGCCATCCTCATGTTTGAGGCATCTCAGGTTGAAGTTCCCTCAACTATTTCTCTGTAACCCTGGGTCATTATGGTCCCACACAGATCTACCAAATTTTTTTGTCCTTTCTCTCAGAAGCTTAGACAGAGAGGGCAACACAAAGGAGTCAACAAAAATCCTTCATACATTCAAGAGAAGACATATTTCACCACACCTATCTTTAGTAATATATTTTATGAAGTAACTCACTGGTATGGTTCAGGAACTTTTAATCTCTGAGCTTGAATTAGAATGACTGTTGGCTTTGAATAACCTTAACCTTACGGTGTGTGTGTGTGGGACATCAAGAGATAAGGTCGGAGAAGTGGTTTCTCTACCTCTAGATTGACAAACCAAGAGTAACTCTGTTACACCAGACTTCTGTTGATGGGATGAATGCCTGGAAGCTACAAGGGAAGTCATTTAAAGGCGAGGCACAACCAGAAGTGAGTATCCAAATGTCCATCTTAGAAATAAATATAATTCTTCTGGATTCATGAGCACCTTATAAGTACCTTTCCCAACAAAACCTGTGAGTTTGGTGACAGATTATCTGGTAACTTCAGTTGACGTTGGAATGTGGCTCTTTAGGTTGTAGATTTGCACATTGCAACAGTGAGAAGTAATTTTCCAGAGTGTGTTCATCGTTGTGTTTTCTGAGATGCTGGTAAGCCCTTCAGTGTTGACTTATCCAAGGTCAAGATGTCTTATATCTGGGCAGTATTTTCCTTATCAAGAAGAAAACTATTGCTTAGAAACTGTTGTCTATATAACATCTCATACAGATAATGAGATGTCTGGTGAATGAGGTCCCTTGAGTTGTGAAACGTATCAATCATTTTAAATTATGTTTAAATTTTCATGTTCATTATTTAAAAGAATCCAGGAAGCAAAAAATAAGCCATTTTTCTTAGGTAATTGAAGATCCAGTCCTGAGGGATAAGTTGGGACTGGGGGGAGCCTCTGGTTCCTTTATCTTCCTTTTACTGGTTGTTCCATTGATTCAAAGGCTTTTTTTGTAATTTAGATCGTGACTTTACTAGAGAGTGTAAAAAAATGTTTCTTCTGTGTTGACCCTCCTCTTTGTAAACTGGACATTGATTAGAGTCCATGTGGTTGAAGAGCCATGGTTTCTCTGAATGAGAGGACACGCAGCTCATTAGAGCTCCAAGACATCTTTATATGTTCCACAGTTTACTGAGATCAAGTTGACCTTGGGTAAGGAGCAAAATATTGTCCCTTTTTAATTGTAATGTGCGTATTTATATAGACCACCAAATACACTTATTGTACACTCAGAGGGCCACTTACAGCAGTCTGGTACTTTTAGCTACCATGTAATATTTAGAGAAAACTTAGGCAGAAATCAAATATTTTTAAATGAACTTTAATTAGCACACATTTTTTTTGTTCTTTTAATTAAGTACTTGTGTTACCAAGAGCCAACTAATAACTTAAGAAACCATCATTAATTTAAATGGAGATTTGATATTTATGAATTGGAATTCTGACCTTAGAGAGTTTAACACCACAACCTTGGTAGTAAGTTTAGACGTTTTATCTTTCTTTTCTATTTGCAAGAAACAGCCACCATCTTAATCATGATACACAAAATCTTTCCTAAAGGTACATCTGTTCTTGCATGTTTTTACATCTTTTTACTTACTCTCACCTTTTATTTTACTTGCTTTTTAATGCCATGAGACACAGTAATATTTTTTTTAATTAGGTATTTTCCTCATTTACATTTCCAATGCTATCCCAAAAGTCCCCCCTACCATCCCCCCCCCACTCCCCTACCCACCCACTCCCACTTTTTGGCCCTGGCGTTCCCCTGTACTGGGGCATATAAAGTTTGCAAGCCCAATGGGCCTCTCTTTCCAGTGATGGCCGACTAGGTCATCTTTTGATACATATGCAGCTAGAGTCTAGAGCTCCGGGGTACTGGTTAGTTCATCATGTTGTTCCACCTATAGGGTTGCAGATCCCTTTAGCTCCTTGGGTATTTTCTCTAGCTCCTCCATTGGGGGCCCTGAGATCCACCCACTAGCTGACTGTGAGCATCCACTTCTGTGTTTGCTAGGCCCCGGCATAGTCTCACAAGAGACAGCTATATCTGGGTCCTTTCAGCAAAATCTTGCTAGTGTATGCAATGGTGTCAGTGTTGGAAGCTGATTATGGGATGGATCCCCGGATATGGCAGTCTCTAGATGATCCATGCTTTTGTCACAGCTCCAAACTTTGTCTCTGTAACTCCTTCCATGGGTGTTTTGTTCCCAATTCTAAGAAGGGGCAAAGTGTCCGCACTTTGGTCTTCGTTCTTCTTGAGTTTCATGCGTTTAGCAAATTGTATCTTATATCTTGGGTATCCCAAGTTTAATATTAATGAACAGTTTTGTTATCTTATTCAAAGAGAGTTAAGTCCAAACAATATACCTAGCATAGTATAATAGATTAACATCACCTGTGTACATAGTGTTTCCAGGCAAATCTTATAGAAAAACACAAGATAGTAAAGGGCCTCTTTGTTGTTATTTGGTTGTTGCTTAGGAAGATGAGAGAGTGATCTGTCATAACTGATATTTTGGTTTTGAGTGTGTGCAAGAAGCAGATAGAAGTAGATACATAAAGAAATATTATCACTAAATCTTTGGTTTTTTTTTTAATTTTTAATATTTTTATTACATATTTTCCTCAATTACATTTCCAATGTTATCCGAAAAGTCCCCCATAGCGCCCCCCACTTCCCTACCCACCCATTCCCATTCTTTTGGCCCTGGCATTCCCCTATATTGGGGCATATAAAGTTTGCAAGTCCAATGGGCCTCTCTTTCCATTGATGGCCGACTAGACCATCTTTCGATACATATGCAGTTAGAGACATGAGCTCCGGGGTTCTGGTTAGTACATCATGTTGTTCCAACAATAGGGTTGCAGATCCCTTTAGCTCCTTGGGTACTTTCTCTAGCTTCTCCATTGGGAGCCCTGTGATACATCCAATAGCTGACTGTGAACATCCACTCCTGTGTTTGCTAGGCCCCGGCATCGTCTCACAAGAGACAGCTATATCTGGGTCCTTTCAGCAAAATCTTGCTAGTGTATGCAATGGTGTCAGCGTTTAGAAGTTGCTTATGGGATGGATCCCTGGATACAGCAGTCTCTAAATGGTCCATCCTTTCATCACAGCTACGAACTTTGTCTCTGTAACTCCTTCCCTGGGTGTTTTGTTCCCAATTCTAAGAAGGTGCACAGTGTCCACACTTTGGTCTTCATTCTTCTTGAGTTTCATGCGTTTAGCAAATTGTATCTCATATCTTGGGTATCCTAAGTTTTGGGCTAATATCCACTTATCAGTGAATACATATTGTTTGAGTTCTTTTGTGATTGTGTTACTTCACTCAAGATGATGCCCTCCAGGTCCATCCATTTGGCTAGGAATTTCATAAATTCATTCTTTTTAATAGCTGAGTAGTACTCCATTGTGTAAATGTACCATAATTTCTGTATCCATTCCTCTGTTGAGGGACAACTGGGTTCTTTCCAGCTTCTGGCTATTATAAATAGGGCTGCTATGAACATAGTGGAGCATGTGTCCATTTTACCGGTTGGGACATCTTCTGGATATATGCCCAGGAGAGGTATTGCTGGATCCTCCGGTAGTACTATGTCCAATTTTCTGAGGAACCGCCAAACTGATTTCCAGAGTGGTTGTACAAGCTTGCAATCCCACCAACAATGGAGGAGTGTTCCTCTTTCTCCACATCCTTGCCAGCATCTGCTGTCACCTGAATTTTTGATCTTAGCCATTCTGAGTGGTGTGAGGTGGAATCTCAGGGTTGTTTTGATTTGCATTTCCCTGATGATTAAGGATGTTGAACATTTTTTCAGGTGTTTCTCTGCCATTCGGTATTCCTCAGGTGAGAATTCTTTGTTCAGTTCTGAGCCCCATTTTTTAATGGGGTTATTTGACTTTCTGGAGTCCACCTTCTTGAGTTCTTTATATATATTGGATATTAGTCCCTTATCTGATTTAGGATAGGTGAAGATCCTTTCCCAATCTGTTGGTGGTTTTTTTGTCTTATTGATGGTGTCTTTAGCCTTGCAGAAGCTTTGCAGTTTCATGAGGTCCCACTTGTCAATTCTCGATCTTACAGCACAAGCCATTACTGTTCTATTCAGGAATTTTTCCCCTGTGCCCATATCTTCAAGGCTTTTCCCCACTTTCTCCTCTATAAGTTTCAGTGTCTCTGGTTTTATGTGAAGTTCCTTGATCCACTTAGACTTGACCTTAGTACAAGGAGATAGGAATGGATCGATTCGCATTCTTCTACATGTTAACAACCAGTTGTGCCAGCACCATTTGTTGAAAATGCTGTCTTTCTTCCACTGGATGGTTTTAGCTCCCTTGTCGAAGATCAAGTGACCATAGGTGTGTGGGTTCATTTCTGGGTCTTCAATTCTATTCCATTGGTCTATTTGTCTGTCACTATACCAGTACCATGCAGTTTTTATCACAATTGCTCTGTAGTAAAGCTTTAGGTCCGGCATGGTGATTCCACCAGAGGTTCTTTTATCCTTGAGAAGAGTTTTTGCTATCCTAGGTTTTTTGTTATTCCAGATGAATTTGCAGATTGCACTTTCTAATTCATTGAAGAATTGAGTTGGAATTTTGATGGGGATTGCATTGAATCTGTAGATTGCTTTTGGCAAGATAGCCATTTTTACAATGTTGATCCTGCCAATCCATGAGCATGGGAGATCTTTCCATCTTCTGAGATCTTCTATAATTTCTTTCTTCACAGACTTGAAGTTTTTATTATACAGATCTTTTACTTCCTTAGTTAGAGTCACGCCAAGATATTTTATATTATTTGTGACTATTGAGAAGGGTGTTGTTTCCCTAATTTCTTTCTCAGCCTGTTTATTCTTTGTGTAGAGAAAGGCCATTGATTTGTTTGAGTTAATTTTATATCCAGCTACTTCACCGAAGCTGTTTATCAGGCTTAGGAGTTCTCTGGTGGAATTTTTAGGGTCACTTTTATATACTATCATATCATCTGCAAAAAGTGATATTTTGACTTCATCTTTTCCAATTTGTATCCCTTTGATCTCCTTTTGTTGTCGAATTGCTCTGGCTAGGACTTCAAGTACAATGTTGAATAGGTATGGAGAAAGTGGACAGCCTTGTCTAGTCCCTGATTTTAGAGGGATTGCTTCAAGCTTCTCACCATTTACTTTGATGTTGGCTACTGGTTTGCTGTAGATTGCTTTTATCATGTTTAGGTATGGGCCTTGAATTCCTGATCTTTCCAAGACTTTTATCATGAATGGGTGTTGGATCTTGTCAAATGCTTTTTCCGCATCTAACGAGATGACCATGTGGTTTTTGTCTTTGAGTTTGTTTATATACTGGATTACGTTGATGGATTTCCGTATATTGAACCATCCCTGCATCCCTGGGATGAAACCTACTTGGTCAGGATGGATGATTGTTTTGATGTGTTCTTGGATTCGGTTAGCAAGAACTTTACTGAGGATTTTTGCATCCATATTCATAAGGGATATTGGTCTGAAGTTTTCTATCTTTGTTGGGTCTTTTTGTGGTTTAGGTATCAGAGTAATTGTGGCTTCATAGAATGAGTTGGGTAGAGTACCTTCTGTTTCTATTTTGTGGAATAGTTTGTGAAGAACTGGGATTAGATCTTCTTTGAAGGTCTGATAGAACTCTGCACTAAACCCATCTGGTCCTGGGCTTTTTTTAGTTGGGAGACTATTAATGACTGCTTCTATTTCTTTGGGGGATATAGGGCTGTTTAGATCATTAACCTGATCTTGATTCAACTTTGGTACCTGGTATCTGTATAGGAACTTCTCCATTTCATCCAGGTTCTCCAGTTTTGTTGAGTATAGCCTTTGGTAGAAGGATCTGATGGTGTTTTGGATGTCTTCAGGATCTGTTGTTATGTCTCTTTTTTCATTTCTGATTTTGTTAAATAGGATGCTTTCCCTGTGCCCTCTAGTGAGTCTGGCTAAGGGTTTATCTATCTTGTTGATTTTCTTAAAGAACCAGATCCTTGATTGGTTGATTCTTTGAATAGTTCTTGTTTCCACTTGGTTGATTTCGCCCCTGAGTTTGATTATTTCCTGCCGTCTACTCCTCTTGGGTGAATTTGCTTCCTTTTGTTCTAGTGCTTTTAGGTATGTTGTCAAGCTGCTAATGTGTGCTCTCTCTAGTTTCCTTTTGGAGGCACTCAGAGCTATGAGTTTTCCTCTTAGAAATGCTTTCATTGCGTCCCATAAGTTTGGGTATGTTGTGGTTTCATTTTCATTGAACTCTAAAAAGTCCTTAATTTCTTTCTTTATTCCTTCCTTGACCAAGGTATCATTGAGAAGAGTGTTGTTCAGTTTCCACATGAAGGTTGGCTTTCTATTATTTATTTTGTTATTGAAGATCAGCCTTAGTCCATGGTGATCTGATAGGATGCATGGGACAATTTCAATATTTTTGTATCTGTTGAGGCCTGTTTTGTGACCAATTATGTGGTCAATTTTGGAGAAAGTACCATGAGGTGCTGAGAAGAAGGTATATCCTTTTGTTTTAGGATAGAATGTTCTGTAAATATCTGCCAGATCCATTTGATTCATAACTTCTGTTAGTTTCACTGTGTCCCTGTTTAGTTTCTGTTTCCACGATCTGTCCATTGGTGAAAGTGGTGTGTTGAAGTCTCCCACTATTATTGTATGAGGTGCAATGTGTGCTTTGAGATTTACTAAAGTTTCTTTAATGAATGTGGCTGCCTTTGTATTTGGAGCATAGATATTCAGGATTGATAGTTCCTCTTGGAGGATTTTACCTTTGATGAGTATGAAGTGTCCCTCCCTGTCTTTTTTAATGACTTTGGGTTGGAAGTCAATCTTATCAGACATTAGAATGGCTACTCCAGCTTGTTTCTTCATACCATTTGCTTGGAAAATTGTTTTCCAGCCTTTCATTCTGAGGTAGTGTCTATCTTTTTCTCTGAGATGAGTTTCCTGTAAGCAGCAAAATGTTGGGTCTTGTTTGTGTAGCCAGTTTGTTAGTCTATGTCTTTTTATCGGGGAGTTGAGTCCATTGATATTAAGAGTTATTAAGGAAAAGTAATTGTTGTTTCCTGTTATTTTTGTTGTTAAAGTTGGCATTCTGTTCTTGTGGCTGTCTTCTTTTAGGTTTGTTGAGGGATTACCTTCTTGTAGTTTCTAGGGCGTGGTTCCTGTCCTTGTATTGGTTTTTTTCTGTTATTATCCTTTGAAGGGCTGGATTCGTGGAGAGATAATGTGTGAATTTGGTTTTGTCGTGGAATACTTTGGTTTCTCCATCTATGTTAATTGAGAGTTTGGCTGGGTATAGTAGCCTGGGCTGGAATTTGTGTTCTTTTAGTGTCTGTATAACATCCGTCCAGGATCTTCTGGCTTTCATAGTCTCTGGTGAAAAATCTGGTGTAATTCTGATAGGCTTGCCTTTATATGTTACTTGGCCTTTTTCTCTTACTGCTTTTAGTATTCTATCTTTATTTAGAGCATTTGTTGTTCTGATTATTATGTGTCGGGAGGTATTTCTTTTCTGGTCCAGTCTATTTGGAGTTCTGTAGGCTTCTTGTATGTTCATGGGCATCTCTTTCTTTAGATTTGGGAAGTTTTCTTCTATAATTTTGTTGAAGATGTTTACTGGTCCTTTGAGTTGAAAATCTTCATTCTCATCCACTCCTATTATCCGTAGGTTTAGTCTTCTCATTGTGTCCTGTATTTCTTGGATGTTTTGAGTTAGGATCTTTTTGCATTT
The DNA here is from genome assembly GCF_978045245.1 of Mus caroli. Lineage (NCBI taxonomy): Eukaryota > Metazoa > Chordata > Mammalia > Rodentia > Muridae > Mus > Mus caroli. The sequence continues at coordinate 89,321,170 of NW_028227266.1, forward strand.
TACATTTTCCTTGATTGTTGTGCCGATGTTCTCTATGGAATCTTCTGCACCTGAGATTCTCTCTTCCATCTCTTGTATTCTGTTGCTGATGCTCGTATCTATGGTTCCAGATTTCTTTCCTAGGGTTTCTATCTCCAGTGTTGCCTCATTTTGGGTTTTCTTTATTGTGTCTACTTCCCTTTTTAGGTCTAGTATGGTTTTGTTCATTTCCATCATCTGTTTGGATGTGTTTTCCTGTTTTTCATTAAGGACTTCTACCTGTTTGATTAGGTTATCCTGTTTTTCTTTAAGGATTTGTAACTCTTTAGCAGTGTTCTCCTGCAATTCTTTAAGGGATTTTTGTGCTTCCTCTTTATTGTCTTCTACCTGTTTACCAGTGTTCCTTTGTATTTCTTTAAGTGTGTTATTAAAGTCCTTCTTGAAGTCCTCTACCATCATCAGGAGATATGCTTTTAGATCCGTGTCTAGCTTTTCCGGTGTGTTGGGGTGCCCTGGACTGGGCGAAGTGGGAGTGCTGGGTTCTGATGATGGTGAGTGGTCTTGGTTTCTGTTAGTAAGATTATTACGTTTACCTTTCGCCATCTGGTAATCTCTGGGGTTAGTTGTTGTCGTTGTCACTGTTTAAAGATTGGAGCAGAAGCTGTGTTCCACTCACCAGAAGTCTCAAAATCCTGTGGCGGGGGTCGTGGGTAGCTGGTGGGTGTCAGCCGACCCTGCGCTCTAGCTACCCTGGTGCTGTTCCGGCCGGATGAGGCCTGTGGCCCTACTCAGGCCGGTTTCTGCTTCCCTAACTAATGCAGTCTCAGGTCCCGCTCGCAATTGGATTGGAGCAGGAGCTGTGTTCCACTCACCAGAAGTCTTAAGATCCTGTGGCAGGTGTTGTGGGTAGCTGGCGAGTGTCAGCCGACCCTGCGCCCTAGCTACCCTGGTGCTTTTCTGACCGGAAGAGGCTTGTGGCCCTACGTAGCCCGGATTTCTGCCTCCCCAACCAGAGCAGTCTCAGGTCCTGCGTGATTGGACTGGAGCAGAAGCTGTGTTCCACTCACCAGAAGTCTTAAGATCCTGTGGTGGGTGTTGTGGGTAGCTGGCGAGTGTCAGCCGACCCTGCGCCCTAGCTACCCTGGTGCTTTTCTGACCGGAAGAGGCTTATGGCCCTACGTAGGCCGGATTTCTGCCTCCCCAACCAGAGCAGTCTCAGGTCCCGCGTGACTGGACTGGAGCAGAAGCTGTGTTCCACTCACCAGCAGTCTCAAAATCCTGTGGCGGGGGTCGTGGGTAGCTGGCAGGTGTCAGCCGACCCTGCGCTCTAGCTACCCTGGTGCTGTTCCGGCCGGATGAGGCCTGTGGCCCTACTCAGGCCGGTTTCTGCTTCCCTAACTAATGCAGTCTCAGGTCCCGCGTGCAATTGGATTGGAGCAGAAGCTGTGTTCCACTCACCAGAAGTCTTAAGATCCTGTGGCGGGTGTTGTGGGTAGCTGGCGAGTGTCAGCCGACTCTGCTCCCTAGCTACCCCGGTGCCTAAATCTTTGTTTTAATATCCAGCATAAACAAACTAAGGGATCCATGTTAAAACTTTGTATTGGAGTTACTGGTTGAGGAATTTTTATGCAGAGTCCTTTCTATTCTTACTGTGGATGAACAGCCCACTAGCTGTCTTTTCTATACACATCTTTAGATGCTGAGATGATGAACAATAGCTTCTGTTGGAAATACTCTGCCCTTATCTGTCCCTAAGGCCACAATATCTTTACTTATAGACCATTTTGTCATCTTTTCTTCCTCCCCCTGTCACAGAGTCAGAGAAACGGCATGACTCAGGGCAAGATGTTTTGGAGGACACTTTTGGACAAACATGCTTGAATCTTAAGTGGGAAGGCAAAATCTTGTCTCTAGAGCCAGCTTCTTGGGTATCTTGCATAGCATGGGACAATTTACCAATGTAACATATAGAGAAAACATGATTCTCTCTCTCTCTCCCTCCCTCCCTCCCTCCCTCCCTCCCTCCCTCCCTCCCTCCCTCCCTCTCTCTCTCTCTCTCTCTCTCTCTCTCTCTCTCTTTCTCTCTCTCTCTCTCTCTGTTTTGTTTTTCAAGACAGGGTTTCTCTGTGTTGCCTTGGCTGTCCTGGAACTCACTCTGTAGACCAGGCTGGCCTCGAACTCAGAAATCTGCCTGCCTCTGCCTCCCAAGTGCTGGGATTAAAGGCATGTGCCATCACGCCCGGCTAAAACATGGTTCTCTTGTATGTGCTGGGCAGGGGACTTGCTGTTGAGTTCAGTGTTGACAGCCTATCCTCATCTCATCTGTTCACCTTATAACCTACAAAGATATGTCCAGAAGAATCTTGTCATCCATTGGGTCATGCACTGGCAACGGGAATTGACAGAATTTAGACTTTTTTCTTTTGCAAAGAGTTTTACCATATTCAGAACACTTGGTTTTGAAGAGTCATCTTCTGATATTGCTAAATGTTACAATGCCATGAGTTAGTGGCACCCAGCAGCTATGATCAGAGGATTAATTTGTCAGAAGTGTCTGCTTTATCAGGGTCTAACCTGAGATAGTCCCTGGTTATAATTGGGGTGATTGCCTTCTCGAAAACTTGTACAACTCAGGTTGTATGTGTGTATGTAAATAGAAATGGAAAACTTAACAAAGATAAGCACTACACTTCCTATTTAAAGAAAAAAGCTATTTTCTTGATGCTCTGAAGACCTACTTCTCTCCCCTCCCCCACTCAGCTCCCAGTTCTTCAAGAGGTAGGCCATCTTAGGGATAGGACAATCATAGAAGCATTGATTCCTATCTTTTGGAAAAATCAAGTGAGAGAATTTGGTAGAGTGTCCTTTCATCCCTCCATTTGTAAGCCCATTGTTATGAAGGGCATTTCTGGCCATGGGAAAGGGAGATGTCAGCATGGCTTTATCAGGGATTTAGGCTCACCTCCCTCAGTTGACAAAAAGAGTCAGTGCCACTGTATGGCCCTCTATATTGGTCCTAATAGCTTGGATATATACCCTATATATCGCTGATCCCATATGTACATCAAAATCAAAAATGGAAGAGATTGATGGAGAGTCATCTGTTCATCCCATAATCTTACAGCTTTATGTGCAGAGAGGCAGCCCTAGCTTCGTGGAGGACAATGGATACAATCTAATTCAATGTTCCTGGGACTGGTTCCTAGGATGCAGCAGTTCATGTTCACTGAAGGTCATTGTTCAAGTCCCTGATGTGTTCACTTTTGATCTGCCTATCTCTTATGCTTCCACTCCTGAAGGAATATGAGCTTCCTCCTAACCTTTTCTTGTGAAAGGACAGATCAATATAAGAAGAGCCAGATGCTTGAGAGATAGACCTTCTTATCTTCTTTTGACGTTTTTGTGGTGGTTTAGGATTCTATAATTTGGGGTGGTGTAGAATAAAGTAAGCACCCATCCCATGCAGAAGGACGTGTGGGGCCCAGCACATCTCAAAGAGTAGTCTGAAAACTGATGAGTGAATAATAAAGTACTGGACTTCTCGGCTAGACATAAGGCCAGAGAGGACCTGGCTGGTCTAGAGAGGTAGGGAATTGATGCCTTGCCAAGAGTGACATAGCAAGGGGTGATATTCCTGTGCATTAGCATCTCCCTGAGCTGCTATTTCAGGGTTTTAGAAGGGACAGGGGAAGGGATGGCCACTTAAATAGGCAGTGTAAATAGAACTAAATGTTTGTCTGTCTCTAGGCTAAGAATGACTTCCCACATGTCCAAAAGGATGTGATTGCTTCCCAATGCTGCTGGGAGCAGAATGTCTGTCATTCATTTGATAAATCTTCCTAGGTCATTTGTTATGAATTGAGATCTGTCATGGTGTCAATAATATGCCTTCTCAATGCACCAGCCTTTGGTCTTTGATCAAAATGTAATGGAGGCGTCATTTCTTCTAGAATTTAAGTCAGGATTGATCCTAGACAGTGTGAGATTATTGAGCAGCATGAGGCTGGCCTTAGGACAGTATGGCAAGATTCAGTCTTTGTTCAAAGACTTTGGTATAGGTATCGAGGTCCACCAACATCAGTATCCGAAAATTTGCACATTCTAAATACCCTGTTGTGGTGGTGTCGAATCAAAGAAAAACTTCCTCTTGGGATAATTTAGACCAAGTGCAATCAGACGTGACAAGGTATCACTGTGTCTTCCATCTGTCCCTCTAACAAGAGCTGCTTTCTTTATCTCTTGAACAACACCTGAAACACAGTATTGGGAAGGAATGAGGAATCTTTCTTTAAAGAATATTGATTGCTGTGACAGAAGGAAAAAGTGGAAGTAGATTGGCTGGACCTAGAAAAGATCAGCAAACAAACAAACAAACAAACAAACAAACAAACAAACAATATCCCGAGGAGTAAAAGCTCCTCTCCCTGCCTGCCTGTTGTCTGGTTACTAATAGGGTGGCCAAATTTTCTGTTTTCTGGGACAGTCCTGCCATGGAATCTCTTTGAGTTCAGGAAAGAGTCATTCCTCTTACTGGTTACTTAGCTGTGCAATGCTGCATTAAGCTAATCTTCCTCTCAGATTGTTAAAGCCAAGAGCAAACCTACTGTGAAGTAACCAACTCTCTGTCCCATGTGTCCCTTTACAAGGATAATACGTATTTACTGAGCAGCTCAAAAAAAAAAAAAAGATACAGAAAAAGAATAAGGAACCATTGAATTATTTTAATCAGTTTTCCAAGGTAAGAAGTGACTTTGCTGACCCCTACTGACCCAGAATAGCACAGGCAACTGCAAACTGATGTTACCGACATACTGGTAGCCAACATTTATAGTATTATTCAGTATTTTTAAGATTACTTTCAGCCAAAGATTTATTTAGCTACCACATCGCATACACTTCACAAAGAAGAGAGAGTATAACATACGATTAAAGCTATACATTCAATTTAGCTTATAAAAGTAGACTACATGAGGAGAATAAGGCAGGGTAAGGTTGGTTACTCTGTTTTCTTAAAAGCAAGTTAAGTTTAGACAGCCGAGAACACAGGAAAGAAGAGTGAATCTACAGTTTTAAATTGTCTCAAGCCATACTAGTAACTTAATGCTAAGGCTGCACAAAACTTTCCTTTTGGAAAGCAGCAGGTATTTCCAGACACGAAGTACTGCTGACTCTTGCTAATGGTCTGTTTCATTTTAAATTAGTGAGATGTGAAAACAGACAGAAGATATGAGACCTTTCTTACTAGTCAGAAGAGATTATCAGTACAGGATAAGAGCTTACATTCAGTCTCATCCACGGTAGAATTCCTGAAATCTCTCTAGAGCCAGCAATCAGTGATTAACTCCATAAAGTTATCAGTAGGAGCCCCAAGGACTGGCTCCTAGAAGGATATGTCAGTGTGATCTGTCTGAAAGAATTTCTTTGTCCTTTCTACTGCTTACAGACTTTCAAGTTCCAATGAGAGATATCTAGGAAGACCGCCTTGCTATCTTTTCAAATAGAAAAACAAACAAACAAACAAACAAACAAACAAACAAATGCCAGCCTGGGCTTCAGTCACCCTGTCCCATTCTAGGATGCCGAAGAAGATCTGTGAGTCCAGTTTTGCTCACCAATGTCTTCAAGGTTTGGCTTTGTAAAGTACTGGCTTTAGGTAAATTCTAGAGGGAGCCATCCAAATGATGTTATGATGGTGATGTCATCTAGAGTAAAAAAATGGATTCCTTTTCTCATCTTATTTAAAGTCTAAAAATACAGTAAAAGCAAGGTGTTGTTGAGCATCTCCTATGTCCAATTATAGAGAGGTTGGTTACAGCCAAGGTGTGCGTGCCACTACTGCACCCTTATTTTGGGATTGTGATACCATACTGGCTGTTCTTGTGGTTCAGAGTCATTGTAGCTGGAAAGCGCTGTTGATTGCTTCCTTTCTTTGTAAGCTTGCATGACATCTTTTGGTACCATGAGAATTAGTCCTTAAGTAGAAGCCATTCACGTCAGTTCCTGCTCAGAGACTTTTGGGTGATGCATCGGAAGTACCAGGATCTCATGTAACCCAGGCTGGCCTGAAGCTTTTTATGTAGCCAAATATTGAACTTATGTCAGAGATAATTGCCAGTTTTCATATCAAGGGTTGTACTATGGACAAGCACAACATTATTAGTAATCTATGCTGTTAGCGACCTGTCTTGATCCATATCCCATACCTCCTCCCACACCCCTGTCTCCACATGGATGTCCCCACCCCCTACCCACCTGACCTATAAATTCCCTGGGGCCTCCAGTCTCTTGATAGTTATTTTTACTGGGTAAATGGTGAAGCACAAAGGGTAAACTAGAAATGAAAGAAATGTAATGGTAAGTTAGTATTTCTGTTGTACTACTCTGCCATATTAAATACCATTTGATAATTTGGTGTCTGTAGAGCACTTTATTTTGCCATTTTGCTTATCATTTTAAATTACACATGAATACTGGCCTTAAAATGATAGGATAATCCCTTGAGATAACTTTTATTTTTGAACTCTTTCAAGATGTTATTTCTCTTTTTTGAAGTTTATATTTCCATACAGTATATTTTGATCATGTTTTCCATTCTCCAATCCCTCTGAGATCTGTACTATCTCTCTACTCACCCAACTTCATGACACTCTCAAAAAACCAACAATGATGGGGACTTGATCGATGGCTCAGTGATTAAGAGCACAGGGTTCTGCTCTTCCAGAGGACCTGGGTTTGATTCTCAGCACCTATAGGGCGGCTCATAACCACCTACAACTCCAGTCTTAGGTGATCCAATGCCCATATGCCCAGACATACTTGTAGGCAAGACACAAACACATACATAAAATAAAAAAGAATGAAAATGAAATTAAAAACAAAAGCTAATATGACAAATAAAATGCCCAAACAAAACCAAATTGGAACAAAACCAACAAAACAAAACTAATCAAAACCCCAAATAAGCAAAAACAAAAACACGGAGTTCATTTTGTGTTAGCCAACTACTCCTACATATGGGGCCTACCTTAGAGTGTGGTTGAGATATCCAGCGGCACTCCAGTGGAGAGAACAGATTTACTCTTGTCCTCAGATACATATTGCAAATATCTTCTTGGTTAAGAGTGGAACCCTGTGCACAGAGGAACCAATAGCCTTGGCAGTAGCCTGTGTTTCTGAGGGTCTATGGGATCCCTTTGGCTAAGATGCAACCCTAACAAGATGCAACCCCTTCCTGATACTAGAGGTCTTACTTGCCAACGTAAGATACCTAGCTGGGCCATTGTCTCCCGAATTATATGCTGTCTCTATTTGAATTCCTTTTATATATGTGCATATTTTGTGAAGCATCTACAGTCATGGGCTTCTGTTAGGCTTCCCAGAGGCCTTTAGTGCTGTCCCTTTCCATAGACTCTCCTTCACTTTGCTTTCCTAGCCTCATCCAGTTTAATCCTCCCATTCTAATATCTCCATTCTCTCTTCATAACACTATAGCTTTTCACCTTGTTTTGTTACCAGACATTTGCTCAGTTAGTCATTAGTAATTAATTAAAAAATATTTATTCATTTATTTTTGGAAGGAAATGGATATGCAGTTGTGTCTGTGTGGAGATGAGAAGACATCTTGCTGGAGTTTGTCTTATTTTCTATCATGTAGGTTTCAGGGACCAAGTTCAGGTGATCCGGGTTGGCTAAAAATTTAGCCATATCTAGGCTTCATTGGATCTTTGAGTAAAAGATTCCTGAACTGTATTAATACTTTTTTTTTTTTACTTTACAGTCTTTGAGAATTTCACACATGAGTATAGTAATCACATCACTTATATCTTTCTCTTGCCCCTCCTATTTCTATTATGCTTCTTATTCTGTCTCAAATTCATGATCCACTTCTTAAATATTATTGCCATAACTGTAGTTTTAAATCATTAATATTTAAAAATTTTTATGTATGAGTGTTGTTTGGCCTGAAACATGTCTGTGTACCACTTGTTTTTCTGGTACCCATAGAGGCCAGAAGAAGGCATCAGATCCCATGGCATTAATTTACAGACAGTTATAAGCCACCATGTGGGTTCTGGGACTTGAACCCTTGATCTCTGGAACATCATTTAATGCTATTAACTGCCGAGCCATCTCTATAGCCCCTCACACAAGTTTTTAAAATCCCATGTGGCCATTTGTAATTATGCAAGTGTTTTAAAATGCTCCTCATTATTGCTAAAATGTTGAGTTATTTTTACTCTTGAATATTACTTTTTTTTCCAGTCTTCCAATCATAGGGTATAAAGAAATGATGAAATATTTAAATTTTTAGAAAACAAAATCAACCATGCTTATCAGCTAAGGCATTTAGTTTCAAACATCAGACTCTAGTCTGGTCAATTTATATCAAAAGGAAAAAAATTATTAAATGCTGCTAAGTATTTTAGAGAAACTTTAAATGGGTTGGAAAGACAACATATTGAGAAACCATTTCCAGGGACCAGTGCTCATGCCAACAATGAGAACTCAAAGAAGCAGCCAAGTTGTCACACAGAAAAGCAAGAAAAATACCATATTTATGATATCAAAACTGCCAAACCATTTATGCATTTTTCTTAGGATTTCAACTTGGCCAAACATTTTGGTATTAATAATGCCAATGAAACCTAAGCTCTCTGAAGCACAGACATTGTATTGATATGTAGAAGAGTCTTGCATAGGTTGACCTGATTGAAGAAACCAAGGTCATGCTTCTGAGCAATAGATACAGAAGAACTAAAATTGTGGGTTCTGCTTCCAGTTTGTGTGGGAGAAATTCATACTGAAAATTCCACATATACAGAAAATTATTCAAAATGCTATTTGTAGTCATGAAAACAATTAATTTATAAAAAGATGCTATAGAGTAAAATGTGAAATTACAACAGCCGCTAATCATCTATTTAAATAAAATAAACATATCACAATCATATGCCAAAATCTAAACCTGAAAACAGGTAACATACATAACAGGTTCTCACTACACTAGAAAATATGACTTGATTATTAAGAAAAATTGTGTTTATATTTTAAGTAAACTTTGATAGCATACATATACTCTCATGTTTGTTGTAAAAATTGTTTCTGAGGCTAACACTTTCTAATTAGCTGGCTCTACTAGAAAAAAGTCCACATGTAATTTATTACAATAGGAAAATCATGATGATGTGAATACCAAGATGTTTATTGGAAACAGTAAATGATGTCATATGGATATAGGTCACATGGTCAAATCCAGATGCAGTCTTTAACTTTGTATTACATGTAGGACATTTCAAGTCCTATTTTGTATTCATTTGAGTTCACATTTCATAAGCAAGTACACAGTAAAAAAGTAATATGATGAACTTGAATGTCGACATTATCATTATCTTAGAAATTGGAAGATAATGAAAGATCACTTCTGAGGATTTCTGTAAATTGAATTGAGAGGCAAATTCCTCTCAACCATGGGAGATAGTGATCATTTCAGGTAATACCTTGGAGGCAAGAGTGGAAGCGCTTGTACACGAAGAACAATTATGGCTAAGATATGCCAGCATCCTAATGGATGCCTTCTATACAGCCAATGGCAGCAGCTCTGTGAATGAAGGAGCAACACACAAAGCGACGAGGAGGCAAGCATGCAAGTACTTATGTTTCTAAAGCATCACTTAATAAATTATAAGAAGTCTAAAAGGCGGCCGAGTGACTGAATGAAGGAGCTTGGGCTTATTCCCCTGATGGCCCTAAAAAGACTGGGAGGCAAGGAGGCTGGATATAGATTACGAATGAAATATTTACAAAACAAACCCCACAGGCAATAATAATTGAATATTTTATGGTTTGACTTATTCAACTTTTATGATTTAATTTTGTTCTTTATTGAGTTTAATTATCTTATCCCTAGGGTCACATGCCTTGAAAACTTTGAAAAAAAAGTTATTTTGATTACCAGGCAGGATTTCCCAGCTCTCTTTAAACTGAAATAAGTATTTTCTTGAATTTTTTTCTCAGAGGGTTTCTGTCCAGCATTTCAAAGATACCTTCAGTTTCATTAGTAAAAGAGTCCTGAATACTTCAGCAAATACAGTGCCTTTTAAAATAAACACTTAAAATTTTTATGCTTCATGGTTACTATTTATTATTAAATATGAAAAACATCTTCAATATCAACATAGGGAAGCACCATTATTATTTTGAATATTTTGTAACTTACAAGTCCACTGCCAATATCATTCTAATTAGAGAGAAACTCAAAGCATTTGCACAAAAATCAGGAATTATCCAAGTATGCTCACTCTCCACATTCATGTTCAAGATAGTGCTTGAAGTCCTAGTGGAGATCAGGAAGATACAATGAGAAAAGGAAGTCAAAGTATCCCTATTTACAGATGACATAATTTTATACATAAAAGACTCTAACGACTCTACCAGAAAACTTCTACAACTGATGAATACATTCAGCAAAATATCAGGGTACAAATTAATATGCAAAATTAGTAACTTCATATATAGAAGTGGCAAACATCTTGAGAAAAAAAGGGAAGCAGTACTAGTCACAGTAGCTTCAAAAAGAAATACTTTGTAGCAAATCTCAATAAGGATGGGAAGACTCGTATAATACAAATTTCAAGATACTGAAGAAAAAAATAGAAGATGCCACAAGATGTAAAGACACCCCCCATGCTCATAGATTTGTGTAGTCTGTATAATTAAGTTAAAATACTCATTGTTAAAGAAGTTTATGCATATTCAACAAAATCCACATCAAAATTTAAGCCTAATTCTTTATTGAAATTTAATAACAGTCTTAAGCTTCATGTAGAAACACAAAAACTCAGAGACTTGAAGTTCTTGTCATACAGACCTTTCACTTGTTTGGTTAGAGTCACACCAAGATACTTTATATTGTTTGTGAGCATTGTGAAGGGTGTCGTTTCCCTAATGTCTTTCTCAGCCTGTTTATCCTTTGAGTATAGGAAGGCTACTTATTTGTTTGAGTTAATTTTATACCAAGTCACTTTACTGGAGTTGTTTATCAGCTTTAGGAATTCTCTGGTGGAGTTTTTGGGGTCACTTAAGTATACGATCATATCATCTGCAAATAGTGATAGTTTGACTTCTTCCTTTGCAATTTGTATCCCTTTGACCTCCTCTTGCTGTCTAATTGCTCTTGCTAGAACTTCCAGAATTATATTGAATAGATAAGGAGAGAGAGGGGGGGCAGTTTTGCCTAGTGCCTTATTTTAGTGGAATTATTTCAAGTTTCTCTCCATTTAACCTTGTTTTTTTGAAACAGGATCTCTCAATGGGACTTGGGCCTGCATGTGGTACCATACTTGGCCATACTTTGTTTTTACATGAATTACATAAGGAAAGCATGCTACCAACAGAAATAGGAGTCCTATCCTTTTAAAAATCACTAATAAATATATTAAGATGTGATTTTTTTCTATACTATCTTCTCCTCCTCCTTCTCCTCCTTCTTCTCCTTCTCCTCCTATTTGGAAAAATGTTTCCCAATGTACTCTTTTTTTTTTTTTTTTTTGTTTTGTTTTTTTTGTTTTTCGAGGCAGGGTTTCTCTGTATAGCTCTGGCTATCCTGAAACTCACTTTGTAGACCAGGCTGGCCTCGAACTCAGAAATCTGCCTCCCGAGTGCTGGGATTAAAGGCGTGCGCCACCACTCCAGTCTTCCAAATGTACTCATCCTTCCTCATGTTCCGTCCATGAATATCTTTTAATTAAAAAAAGGCTGGGCAGTGGTGGTGCACGCTTTTAATCCCAGCACTTGGGAGGCAGAGGCAGGCAGATTTCTGAGTTTGAGGTCAGCCTGATCTACAGAGTGAGTTCCAGGCCAGCCAGGGCTAAGCAGAGAAACCCTGTCTCAAAAAGTAAATAAATATAAATAAATAAATAAATAAATAAATAAATAAATAAATAAAAGAGAAGAAATTGGGGCTGGAGTGAAGCCTTCGTGGTTAAAACATTCACTCTGCCAGTTTGAGGCTAAAAATTCAGAGTTGCAGAACCCATGTAAAAATGAGCAGACATGGCGGCTGCCTGTACTCCCATTCCCTTGGAAGCACAGACAGGGGAAGCATGTGGGAAACAGGCCAGTGGCGCTAGCCAGGATGATCCCTCGGTTCCACAAAAGAGAATGCCTGCAAACAGTCGAGAGTGATTGCAGAGGAAGACACCTATATCCGCTTCAGGCCCCACACAGGCATGCATAACCCCCACCCTGTACTCTTACACAATGGAAAACATGTATGCATTTATATATGAATATATTCAAAAGTATGTTAATTACCCTACTACTTAATACTGGGACAAAGGCAGGTCCATGGAAAGAGATGTTTTAAATCATTGACAGTGTTATTAAACTTATTACAAGAGGTCTATCTTTTATGTTAATGAATATACACATGTGCATAAATATATATAAGAAATACTCGGATGAGAAATAAATATGTTCTTTGCACAAGCATTTCTATTTTGTGTTTTGACTCTTCAGACACATCTATTTCTGCAACTTGCTTACTGAACTCTGAAAATGAACTACTTCAAATAAGACCCCACAGAAGTCTTTGAGTCTTGGTTCCTTTTCTCTTGTAAGCCAGCCAGCCTCTCTCTTTAGAGGCAGTTCTATAGCCTTGTACTATAACTCTGTTGAAAAATTGCACTGGCCTGCCAAATATCTTAATGGCTTTTCTCTCAGCAGTTGGTAATGGTGAATTGTTATTCTAGTAACCATAATGTCTCTCATAAAACAATTGCATACAATATGTACTGTACTTCTATTTTAGTGAGCTCTTCTGCCAGAACGGCAGTCCTAGTAAGCATTTAGCATTTTGTAGCAAACTGCTTACCAGTCCTTCAAGGGTAATATTGCAGAAAGAGTGAAGAAATGTGTGATTAAAACATTCGCCATAAGTGGACCATTTAGCGCAACCCAACATTGCAAAATAAACCAGCCTTCACGTATGTAGGTGCTCATCATCTAAATGACAGTTGTATGTGGTCATTTAATTTTATGATCTCAATTCTCGCATATATTGCTCACATAAATATAGTGTTCTCCTGCAGGGAGGTCTGCTGGGTGTTATAAAATCAGTGAGACCTCAATAGGTTCAGAGGGACATCTTTTATAATTATTGCTATAAAATTTCTTGACAATGCATTTTGTTGTCCAATGGCAAAAAGAAAATGATTTTCCAAAAGAATAGGTTTCAACAATGAGAACCCTAGCAGAGTCTGTGAATTTGTTTCTGCATTCATCCACATTTAAATTACTTTCCTTATTCTCACCTATTGGAGGCCTTGTTATTCTTCAGAGTAAGTTTTTAAAATGAGTCTTCAGTTAGAGGCCAGCCGGGTTTGAACAGTTTCCAAGTTTTATGAGGGAATGTGGGCTACCTAGATAGAAGTGTTAATCTCTTGTTCTTTACAATTAAAATCTATTTTCAGCAAGTTAAAAAAAATCAGTTCTTTTGAACAATGTGTTTTAAGCATACTCACCCTTGAAAACACTCTCCAGATCCACTCTCATTTCCCACACACCCAACTTAGTCCTTTAAAAAAAATCAAGCCCAATAACCACTGGAGAATGCTTGACTTACTTATCAAGCGCTGTTCATAGAGAAAATTGACCGTCTCTCTCCCAGCTGCTAACAGTTGTCTATAGCTCCACAGCTAGGAGTTCAGGTTTAATTTTCCTCTACATATTGGGATTCGATAGGGTTGCACTGGTCTCCTGTAACTCATCACAATGAGCTCACACATATAGCTGCCCTTCTGTGTTCAGAAGACACTGTTTCCACAAAGTCATCCAGCACCTTTGGCTCTTAACTCTTTCCATCCCCCCTTTTCAAGATGAAGGTAAGAGGAGGGAGAAGGGTTCTGTAATCCCCAAATTAGAAGTGCTTTGAAGAAAACTCCTAGTGATTTTGAAGGATATTATTATTTCTTCTGACTTCTCAGCTATGTATTTGTGGATTTCCCCCCACGTATCAGGATGTTTGATTATCTTTTGGTGTTTTTTTCTTTTTTCTTTTTTCTAAGATAACAAATTGTGACTCGTACTGTTGCCTGGTGTGACAAATGCTTAATAGAACACTAATGGATCTGGGCACTGACTGCTTTCTATGTAACCACTGTAACAATTTTTTTTTTTAGTGTGGATATTTAAAAATACAAAAGTTTTGCTATTTATTGTGAAAAGTGAAATGAATTGCTGAATGTGTTTTTGAATATGAAAATGGAAGAAAGGGAAGTGAAGTATAAGCTCTAACCTTAGCATGGCGGAGAGAACACCAGTGCAGTACGGCACAGATGGAAAGGGAAAAGGGATGTCCTTGTCCTATGTCAGCACCATGATGCCCTGAAGGAGTCATTTGTCCAGAGCTCCTATTATGCTTGGCTGGTGCAGCAGGCGAGTAGAATTTGGATGGTGGTGATGTAGCTCTCTCCCAGCCTTACATCTGAGTTCTGGGCATGCCTCCACCTCCATTTGCAGAGACGGCCATGCAGCATGATCTTAAACCACACAGGAAATTGCATTCTGTTCAATACCGTAATTGGTTTACAAAGGACACAACCGCAGTCCAAGCCGCTCACAGCATATTTCAGCTATTTTGCAGGAATCAATGGAAAAGAGCAATGCCAGTGTGCAAGATTAATCTTGAGGTACTCTTGGAGGAATTATGAAAAAGTTTCCTCCTTTGCCTTGATTTCATGACTGAGTGGGGCTTGAGATTGAAACTTTCTTTTTCTTTTTTATTGGATATTTTCTTTATTTATATTTCAAATGTTATCCCCTTTCCTGGTTTCTTTTCCAAAAAACACCCTTCCCCTCTCCCCTTCCCCCTGCCCCCTGTTCACCAACCTACCCACTCCTGCTTCCTGGCATTCCCTCACACTGGGGCATAGAGCCTTCATAGGACAAAGGGCTTCTCCACTCATTGATTTCCGACTAGGCCATCCTCTGCTGCATATGCAGGTGGAGCCATGAGTCCCACCATGTGTGCTCTTTCGTTGGTGATTTACTCCCTGGGAGCTCTGGGGATTCTGCCTAGTTCATATTGTTGTTCATCCTATGGGGGCTGCAAACCACTTCAGCTCCTTAGGTCCTTTCTCTAGCTCCTCTTTTGGGGACCCTATGCTCAGTCTAATGGATGGCTGTGAGCATCCACTTCTGTATTTGTCAGGCAAATTCAGAAATTCCTCTCAGGAGAAAGCTATATCAGGCTCCTGTCAGCAAGCACTTGTTGGCATCCACAACAGTGTCTGGGTTTGGTGATTGTAAATGGGATGGATCCCCAGGTGAGTCGATCTCTGGATGGTCATTTCTTCAGTCTCTATTCCACACTTTGTCTCTGTAACTCCTTCCATGTGTGTTTTGTCCCCCCCCCCCTTCTAAGATGGATTGAATAAGGAGACAATAGCAATCTAAATAGAGAATGGACCATTGATCACCATTTGAATAATTTATTTAAGAATCATTTAAAACCAAAGATATTCCCAGAAGATTTTAGTAAAATCAAATTAAGTTACTTAAAACTTGGCGTGGAGAGAGCCTGGACTCTACGTGTTCTTAACATAACAGGTTTGTTGTTGTTGTTGTTGTTGTTTGTTTGTTTGTTTTTAGTTTTCTTGTTTTCTCCTCTTATCTTTTTTTTTTTTTTCATTTTACAAACCCCTGTGTCAAGGGCTAACTTTCAATAGATCGCAGCTAGGGAGCTGCTCTGCTACCTACGAACCCCCGACCCAGAAGCAGGTCATCTACGAATGGTTTAGCGCCATGTTCCACAGGAACTTGAGTTCAGCGTGACGGGCGGGAGGGCGGCCCCCTTTCCGGTCGCACCCCGTTTCCCGAGACGAACGGCTCTCCGCACTGGACCCCGGTTGTTTGTTTGTTTTTGTGTTTTTCAAGACAGGGTTTATTTGTATAGCCCTGGCTGTCCTGGAAATCACTTTGTAGACGAGGCTGGCCTCGAACTCAGAAATCCGCCTGCCTCTGCCTCTCAAGTGCTGGAATTAAAGGTGTGCGCCACCACGGCTGGCAGGCGTTGTCATTTTAAGGTAGAGTCTAACGGCACAGATCATGAGGAAAGCAGTTATATCAACTGTATGAGAGAACATAACATGAGTTTAAAGATACATATGAGAGACCGAGCTCCGTCACAGGCCAGGAATATAGATGTATAGATGATAGTGTGGATTTGCTTAGCTCAGAAAGTGGCACTGTTAGGAGGTGGGGCCTTGTTCGAGTAGGTGTGTCCTCGAGGGGGTGGCCTTTGACAGCCTCGTCCTAGCTGCCTGGAAGATAGTCCTCTACTGTTCTGTTTGCCTTCAGAACAAAATGTAGAACCCTCAGCTCCTCCAGCGCCAGGCCTGGAGGAGCCAAGAATTCTACATCCTGATCCCCAGCTAGCAGGAGACTGTATGCCACACTGGACAGTCTAAGCTTAGAAAACCTTCCTCTAACAAGGCCACACCTTCCCCAATTAAGCCACACCTCCTAATAGTGCCACTCCCTATGGGACAAGCATTTAAACACCTGAGTTTATGGGGGCCATACCTATTCATATCACAATATTTGTGCTGTTAAATTGTTTTTAAAATATCTCTATTTATACTCAGAATGTTCTCAACCTTGGTCAGAGAAGAATCATACAGCCCCTTCAACTCCCAGCAGACAGCTGTCACTACGGAGGTTCATAACTGGTTAAATGTTTCGATAAGTAACTGAGGGGTCAGCCCTAAATGGGACATCTATATTAACCACATCACTACTAGCTCAGGGAACAGCACAGTAAAGGAGGCCAAATGAATGCAAGAACTAGGTGGCCATGCTTCCCACCATGCTTCCCACCATGTCGATGATGGACTGAAACTCAGAACCTTGCTTCCCATCATGTCGATGATGGACTGAAACTCAGAACCTTAAGCCAGCCCCCATTAAATGTCCTTTAAAAATGTTGTTTTGGTCATGGTGTGTCTCCACAGCAATGAAAATCTTAAGGCAGTATGTATTCTACATCTTTGTCAAAAAATTCAGGTGACTGCAGTTATGTTCATTTATTTCTGAAGCTCATACTTTTGAAAGCCCCTTCTTATCTTTTCCTTGGCATTTGTGTATCCCTCTTGCTTACATTGGAGAAATAATAGCCTTTTCAATGGTGTTGGGTAAGTGTAGGAGGGGGAAAATGAAACCAGTATGTCTCCTCCTGTAAAAAAAATCCAATTCAAATGGAATGAAATACCTCAGTATAGAACCTAAAACTCTGAGGGTTTTAGAGAAAACAAAAACAAAAACAAAAAACAGGGAAAGTAATTCAAGACACAAACCTAGGCACAGACTTTATCAAAACTATCCCAGCACTACAGGACATAACGCCAGGAATTGAAATAATGAGATTGAATGAGAGTGTGAGAGCGTATTCACAGTCAAGGGAATGAATGCACTGAAGGAATCACCACACCAACTTCTACAGTACCTACACCAGTGTGCACACACCAGTGAGTAAGACTCCTCTTTCCCTAGAGCCTCACCAGTGTTTGATGTTACTTGACTTCGTGAGATAACTATTCTCACTGGGATAAGGTAGACTTTCAAAGTAGTTTCAATGTGCATTTTCCATGATATTGTACATTACTGAAAGGAAATACACTCAACATCCCCAACTCCCCCCAGTTCCCTCGCCCCTGACATCTTGCCTTTTTTCCAGATAACTCACTAAATCTATTCAGTGCCTTCCATATACGCTTGGGTGTGGGAACATCCATTGGGGCATAGAAAACCTGCAGAGCCCACGTCTTTTAACTGACAGTTTCTCTTCAGTATGGGGTGGAATCCACAATCCAGCTCTCTCATCTGTGTGAGAATATTGACTGCCTTGATCTTGTGTAGGTCCTATGCATGTAACCATAGATGCTATGAGGTCATGAGTACCATAGCAATGTCATGTGCAAAACATAGCATTTCACCACACTCCTCCCCATCCTTTAGTTCTTAGTTCTTACCTTCTTCTTTTTCACTTTTGTTATTTTGTTTCTTTTGAGACAGGGTTTGTCTGTGTAGCCATGACTGTCCTGGAACTTGCTCTGTAGACAAGGCTAGCTTTGAATTCAGAGAACTGCCTGCCTCTGACTCCAGAGTACTGGGATTAAAGTCATGTGCCATCACTGGCCACCTAGTTCTTGCATTCATTTGGCCTCCTTTACTGTGCTGTTCCCTGAGCTAGTAGTGATGTGGTTAATATAGATGTCCCATTTAGGGCTGACCCCTCAGTTACTTATCGAAACATTTAACCAGTTATGAACCTCCGTAGTGACAGCTGTCTGCTGGGAGTTGAAGGGGCTGTATGATTCTTCTCTGACCAAGGTTGAGAACATTCTGAGTATAAATAGAGATATTTTAAAAACAATTTAACAGCACAAATATTGTGATATGAATAGGTATGGCCCCCATAAACTCAGGTGTTTAAATGCTTGTCCCATAGGGAGTGGCACTATTAGGAGGTGTGGCTTAATTGGGGAAGGTGTGGCCTTGTTAGAGGAAGGTTTTCTAAGCTTAGACTGTCCAGTGTGGCATACAGTCTCCTGCTAGCTGGGGATCAGGATGTAGAATTCTTGGCTCCTCCAGCACCATGTGTCTGTCTGGATGCTGCCATGTTTCTCACTTTGATGATATTGCTATGATGATAATGGACTAAACCTCTGAAACCATAAATCAGCCCCAGTAAAATGTTTTCCCTTATAAGAGTTGCTGTGGTTATGGTGTCTCTTCACAGAAATGAAACCCTAAGACACTGACTACTATAAAATAACATATCAGTTCGAACTTCAGGCATGAAATTACTGCTTTTATTCAGCAGTCCTCAAATTTTTTATTTTTATGTTTTTGAAGATTTGTTTACTTATTTTATGTATATGAGTACACTGTAGCTGCCTACAGACCCACCAGAAGAGGGCATCAGATCCCATTACAGATGATTGTGAGCCACTATGTGGTTGTTGGGAATTGAACTCAGGACCTCTGGAAGAGCAGTCAGTGCTCTTAATCACTGAGTCACCTCTCCAGCCCCCAAGCATGGCTCAAATTTAACAAGACTTTTTTTTCTTTGGAGAATTCTCTCTTCAAATTTACAGTCCTGTTTTTTGTTTGTGTCCTTTCTTTTCATGTTTTGTGTTTTGAGTACTGTTCTGTAAGCTTACTTTTCACTTGTCCGAGTATACCCTTTGCTGTATGGAAGCTGTTAATTTCATGAGATCTAATTGACCAATTGTTGGCCTAATTTCCTGAATAGTAGGATCACTATTTACAAAGCCTTACCTAGGTCTAAATTTTGAAGTGAAGTCCCTACTTTCTCTTCTACCAATTTGGAGAAAATTTATGTTGGGGGTCTTTGATGCATTTGGAATGCATATATTTGTATGGGATGAGGGATAATGATCTACTTTTACTAATCTATATCTAGACATACACCTTTTCAATACCATTTCTTGAAGGCACTCTCTCCAGCATGTCTCTTTGGTGTCTGTTAAATATTATGTGGCTATAATCACACGAGTTTAAATCTTGGTAGTCATCTATTGCACTGATCTACATATGTGCTTTGTGGCAATGCTATACTGTTTTTATTACTTGGGACCAGGTGTGATAATGTCTATCACTGTTTTTTTTTTAAATCAGAATTGCTTTATCTATCCAGTTCCACACGAAAGTCAAGATCAGTTTCCTATTTCTGTGAAGAATGTGATGGACGATATGATTGGGATTATGATGAACCTTTTAGTAGATTTTGATGGAATGGGCATTTTTACAATAATTCTGTGAATTCATTAACATGGGAGATCCTTTCATAATTCTAGTGTCTTCCTCTATCTCTTTAAAGTTTTAAAAATTTCATCATAGAGGTCTTACTTTCACACCTTTCTCTAAAATATTTCTGGGGCTATTACAAATGGTACTATTTCCCTGATTTCTTTCTTGGTATGCTTTAAATTGGTATGTAGAATGGCTGTCTATTTTTGTATGTTAATTTTGTACCTGGTCATTTTGCTCAAAGTCTTGATCATTCTGTTTTGTGTGTGTGTGTGTGTGTGTGTGTGAACTTTAGTCTTTTATGAGAAGCATCATATTCCAACAGGAATACTTTGACTTCTTTTCCTATTTGTGTGACTTTTATTTCCTTTTCTTGTCTTGTTATTTCTGCTAGCACTTTGAGCACTGCTCTGAATAGAAGTAGAGTTATTGGATAATCCCATCTTGTTCCTAATTTTGATGGGATAGCTTCAATTTTTTTCCATTTAGGGTGATATATACTATGAGTTTGCCATATGTAATCTTTATTATGAGGTGTATTTCCTACATGAATTTTACCATGAAAGAATGTGGGATTTTTATCAAAGGCCCCTTCTGCATTTATTGAGATGATCAGTTTGTGAGTGTGTGTGTATATATGTGT
This sequence comes from Mus caroli, assembly GCF_978045245.1. Taxonomy (NCBI): domain Eukaryota; kingdom Metazoa; phylum Chordata; class Mammalia; order Rodentia; family Muridae; genus Mus; species Mus caroli. The sequence continues at coordinate 89,341,622 of NW_028227266.1, forward strand.
TTAATTTTGTTTATATAACTTGCTACTTGTATAAATTTGCATTTCTGAAGCCATCCTTATATCTCTAGGATAAGCAAATTTTGTCCTATCAAATTATCTTTTGATGCATGCCTATATTTAATTTCCAGATATTTTGTTGAGAGATTTTGCATCTATCTTCACCAGGAATGTAGGTCTGTAGATATTTTATTTGTTGTGTTATCTGGTTTTGGTGTTAGAGTGATAGTGGCCTCATAGAAAAAGTTTGTAACTGTTTCTTCTATTTTTATTTTGTAGAATAGTTCCAAAAACATTGTTTTAGTCTCCTCTTGAAATATTGAGTTGAATTCTGTTATTAATCCATCTGGACCTGGTCTTACTTTAGTCAGAATTTTTTTTTTAAATTACTGTTTCACTTTCCTATATTTTTAAAGGTTTGTTTAAATCATTCTTCTTATCTTGGGTTAGCTTTGGTGGGTGATGGGTATCTAGAAACTCACCCATTTTGTTTAAGTTTTCCAACTTAATAGAATAAAGGTTCTTAAAGAATGCCTTTATAATTTTCTGGATTTTGTTGTGTTTGTTTTAGTGTCTGTCTATCTCTTATTTTATTAATTTTGGTATTCTCTTTCTTCCTGTTAGTTAAATCATCTAAAGGTTTGCCAAATTCTTTTATCTTTTTGAAAACAAAATCTTTATTTCACTGATTCTTTGTTTTTTCTCATTCCATTAGTTTTATCCTGATTTCTTCCTATCTAATGTTTGAGTTTTTTACCTTCCCTTATTTTTACAAACTGTTGCGGGCCATCATCAATTTTCCCTTTGCTTTCATTGTATGCATAAGTTTTGGTATATTGCATTGTCATTGAATTCCCAGATTTAAAAAATGTTCTCCTTGGTCTTAATCAGTGTTTCACTCATTGTTCTAAAGTAGGTTGTTTCATGTTAGTTAGTTAGTGTCTTTCCTGGAATTTCTCTGGCTTTTGGCTTTAAGCATTATTCCCAGTTGGTCAGATTGGATATGTGTATGTATTTCAATTTTCTTAAAAATTTTAAGATTTTATTTGTGCGGTAGTATAAGATATATTTTAGAAAAAAAATCCACAGACTGTTGAGAACAATGTGTGTGGTATGTTGCAGTGTTGGGAATGCAATATTCTGTAACTATTTGTTAGGTCCATTTGGTCTATGATGCAATTTATCTTTGTTTTTGTTTCCTCTTTGGATCACCTGTTCCCTGTGAAAGTGGGATACTGGAGTCATCTACTATTATCAGGTTAGAAGTACTCAATGGCATAATATCTACTAGTGTTTGTTTTGTTTGGTGCATGTTCCCACAAGTTTGGTGCATGTTCATTTAGAACTTTTTTTTTTATTAGATGTTTTCTTCATTTACATTTCAAATGTTATCCCCTTTCCTAATTTCCTCTCCGAAAATCCCCTATACCCTCCCCTTCCCCCTGCTAGCCAACCCACCCACTCCCACTTCCTGGCCCTGGCCTTCCCCTATACTGGGGCATAGAACCTTCGCAAGACCAAGGGCCTCTCCTTCCATTGATCCTATCTACAGAGCTATCTACATATGCAGCTAGAGCCGTGAGTCCCACCATGGCCTCTCCTTCCATTGTCTGCGTTTGGTGGTTGTATATGGGATGGATTCCCATGTGGGACAGTTGCTGGATTGTCCTTCCTTCAGTCTCAGCTCTGAACTTTGTTTTTGTAACTCCTTCCATGGGTATTTTGTTCCCCCTTCTAAGAAGGATCGAAGTATCCACACTTTGGTCTTCCTTCTTCTTGAGTTTCATGTGTTTTGCTAATTGTATCTTGGGTATTCTGAGTTTCTGGGTTAATATCCACTTATCAATGAGTGCATATTATGTGAGTTCTTTTGTGATTTAGTTACCTCACTTAGGATGATATCCTCCAGATCCATCCACTTGTCTAAGAATTTCATAAACCAAACAACCCTATTAAAAAGTGGGGTACATAGCTAAACAAAGAATTCTGAACTGTAGAATACCAGATAGCTGAGAAGCACCTAAAAAAATGTTCAACATCCTTAATCATCAGGGAAATGCAAATCAAAACAACCCTGAGATTCCACCTCACACCAGTCAGAATGGCTAAGATCAATCACTCAGGTGACAGCAGATGCTGGCAAGGATGTAGAGAAAGAGGAACATTCCTCTATTGCTGCTGGGATTGCAAGCTTGTACAACCACTCTGGAAATCAGTTTGGTGGTTCCTCAGAAAATTGGACATAGTACTACTGGAAGATCCAGCAATACCACTCCTGGGCATATATACCCAGAAGATGCTCCAACTTGTAATGAGGACACATACTTCACTATGTTCATAGCAGCCTTATTTATAATAGCCAGAAGCTGGAAAGAACCCAGATGTTCCTCAACAGAGGAATGGATACAGAAAATGTGGTACATTGTCAGAAATTTTAGGTTGACATCAGTTCTTTCAGATTTTGAAGCATATTATTCCTGGCTCTTTTTTGCTTTCACAGTTTCCATTTAGGAAGGAAATAGCAAGGGAGATGGAAGGAATGGAAATTTAATGTCATCAAAGTATTTCATATAATTGAATGAAGATGATTTGAAGAGTTAGAACGAAATAGGATTGAAGTATAGACCATAAGATAACTTGCTTAGGGAATGGTTTATAAACAAGGAAAAATGACCCTTATATTAAAACAAATGCAATCTAATGAGAGCCGAGGTTGATGTGACATGGCTAATTTTGATTCATCTAGCAAGAGTGAACAAAGACTAAGAAAAAAAAACTTTGTTTAAGATTGTTGCAATACAAAGATACAGATAGTAGGTTTCAAGGTGATTATTAGAATAAGAATTTTCTAATTACATCATTGAATGCATGTGTCCCAAGGAACAGCAGAAAAGAGTTTCTCCCTCTCCCATCCATAGGAGTAAACAAGACTTTACATCATTGACTGTGGAGAAATCAGATGAGTGGTCAGAAGGGCCCTACATAAATATTGACTAGAGAATGTTTTACCTTGAGGTCAGACACATCCTGGGAGAGGCTTTGCATACTGACTGTACTGATGATGGGATAAAAAATCCCAAACAAAATTTTGGATTGGTGAATTTAGTAAACATTTTTGTTCAGATTGACCAGTGGGTTCAACGAGTTTAGACTATCACTCGTGAGTCACAGAATAAGAACTTGGAGTCTGTGTGGCAATTTTCAACTGTAAGCAAGGGAGGCCACTGTGGGTTTGATCGAAATTACATGGGAAGTGAGGGTTCACCACAGGAAGAAGCCATCTTTGACTATGAAAAGAGTGGGGGCACTTCTTCATTGTCTCTGTTTTGTAGGATCACAGTCCTTGGGTAAATTAATTAGGCAAGTTTCAGGAAGAGGAATTTAGTTACATTATGGGGAAGTTGATGGAGAATGAGACGAAATGCAGAAATTACACAATAATTTAAGTGTAATAGCCCTGAATCAGTTAGAGACAGTCGTGATTCAAATGCAACAGCCTGGACAAGGACGAGGCAATAGTCATAAAGAAAGAAGGATTGAAAATATTTTTAAAAAATCAAATAAAACAATAACAAACACTTGGACATCTTAGTGTTTGATTTGAGAACTGAGCATAACATATTTTTGAAGTCAAAACTCTGTTAGGAATTTATACTGTTAACTACAATTTCCCTTTAAGTTCTTCAGTGGTCTTTTTAGTTTTTGCTATGCATGTGATCCTTTGATTCCCAAAGTCCTTCCTTAATCTTTCAGAGACTTCATTTTCCCTTAGTATGTTTCCTTCCCTTCATGTCCTATATTCTTGTTTCATCTGATTTCATTTCATAACCAAAATTAGACTGCCGTATCTCTTGTTGTTGATCAATTTCTTGTTTTATAAAGTCAATTATTTTATACTTTATCTCTACCTTTCAGAACAGGAGTCGGAAAGAATGTAAGAACTGGAAGTCAGGGAGAAGGGCTTTGAATGTTCTCTTCTTCTAGATAGGACATGGCTTTTGAAAGTAAAACTTACGGCACCTGAAGTGCTTGTATTGACCTTGGGCAGGACAGGTTTTACCAAGCATCACTCATGGATAGAGTGGCTTGAGAGGCCCTACTTATCACTGATTAGCCATTGTTAATGATGGATTCCGGGAGAGAGGACACCAGTGGCTTCAGTTGTGTATCCCGTGATAAGTCTACCAAGCTCCAGTGAATAGGTCCCAAACCACAGTCACCCATACAGCCCTGCTTAACCTCACTGGGCCAGAAAACATAAAAGGCATAAACGTGGAGAAAAATTAGTAGGAAAGAGTGTTGTCAGGTATGGGAAGAAGGTAAGCTGGGGAAGTAACGGGAGTCATAAGAATGAATTACATCTGAGTACAAACTTTTCCAACAACAGATTCAATAGATAAAAAGAGACTGTATCCTTTAACTCTAGATCTTTATCTGAGTTAAAATTATGACATATATCATACATCCAAATTATATCAATTCTTGTCTTATTTTTACTGCTAAAAATATATTCAGGGGACTGAAGTGGTTTCCTCAGCGGTTAAGAGTATTTCCTAGATCTTCCCAGCCACCACAAGGAGAGGAGTTGCCTCTGTGTCTGCTCATCTGTAATGGATGCTCAAGCTCCTGTTTTCTAATCAAGAAGAATAAGCAGATATACAGCACAGAACCCAGTTTTCTAAAGGCCCCAAACTCCTTCTGCTATAAGGGGCTTATTTACTGCAATACTGTGTAAGTGGAGCCCATAGCTGACATTAAAGAAACAGTAGCGTACCCTGACACTATCAACACTGCCCCGCCGCCAGTGTTCCCTATTCTTTCAGACGAACATAGTTTAGACCCCAGATCCAGTGTCCCATTGCTCACAACCTCCAGTACTCCTAGCTTCAGGTTATCTGATGCCCTTTACTGGCCTCTGTGGACACTTGCTCTCATACAGAGAGATAAAATAAATCTTTAAAATATGTATCTGCGATCACTGAACAGGTGTTCTGATATTCCTTTTAGTAATTTAATTTCAATGACATTTTGAAGTGTTTCCTGTATGCTCTGATCATGGAACACAACAAATCCTTAAAACCTCACATTGAGCCATTTTTTTAAAATCTCCTCTCTATCTTGACCTCTAATACTTTAATCAACTCTTTGTAGTTCTTGATCTTTATAAAATAGAATAGTATGTAATCTTTTGTGTCTCATTTCTTTCTCTTATTATTACATTAATGACATTGTTACTTATAAGCTGTGTATAGTTGTTACTGTATTTCATTCTATCATCTAAATACATTGCAATTTATTCCACAATTTAGGGACATTTGGTTTGGTTTTAGTTCCAGTTGAATGAGTAGTGCTATTATAAATGTTCTCTAAGCATGTCTTCTACTGTACTAATTTAATTTGAAGGGCAATGTTTCATGAAATCCCTTTATGTTCTAGATACATGAGTAACAATTTTTGATTTTGCTATTTTGGATATATTAAATATTCTGGATTATGACCATAATCCCAACAGATATTTGAGTTTAATCCTTTTGTTTCCTCATTTTGTATCTGCTGTATTTATGAATGTTAACTTTTGTTTTACATTAGCTACACAAGTAGATCTTATGTTTGGTTGGCTTCCAAGAAGGGTTCTGGCAAAATATTCAACTGAGGGTCTGGGAATTTGATCTGTAAGATTGTAGTGTTACAACTGTAGATCATGAGGACCTAAATTTAAACCCCAGTACTCACATTAAAGGGGAAAAGAAAAAGAAAAAAGGAGAAAAAAAGGAAAATGAAAACAACCAAGCCAGGTATAATGGTGCATGCTTGTAATACCAGAACTGGGGAGGTGGGAACAGGTGGATTATTGGTGTTTACTGTTTGATGAGTTATAGGCCAGAGAAACCTTGTGTTAATAAACAAACAAACAAACAAACAAAAATAAAAATGAAAACCAACAAAACAAAAGCCAGTAGATTGCGCCTAAGGACAGAATGTACAGGCTGGGCCTCTAGCCTCCACTTGTGTGTGCACACATAGACATTACATACATTCTCAGGAGTATGGGAGAGGAGTTACTCCCAGAGGCAAGGGATAACTTAAAAGCAGCTGAATCACTTGAAAGCACACCCAGACATGGATAATGACTCCCAATAGCCTGCAGCCCCGAAGTTCTCCATACAACTTGCAGGCATTCAATTACAGGACTTTTCCATCCCACAAAGCCAAGGCCTAAACTGAGCTCAAAGTTCCAGGAAGCCAGTGACTTGGGGACTGCAGAAGAGAAGCCCCTGGTTCAGACACCAGTCACTCTGTGGTTTCCAAAAGAAGTAACACATCCTGAAGTTTAAAAAAAACATCTAAGGAAGACAGCTGACTGCCCCTTTCTGTCCCCAAACAGAATCCCTTTTCCCTTTTCCTGTGTTTATCTACAAAACCCCCAGCTTGAAGCATGCAGTCAAAAACTGGCCATTGTGCTTCTGAGTCCTCTGCCCTGATCTAGTTGTAGCCAGAGGTGGAAGAGTCAGCTCTCTGTCATGGGTGAGGGGTTACTCAAATGAGGCAAGGGATAACGTAAAAGCAGCTGCATCACCAGAAAGCACAGAATGTAAAGCCTGTTCTAGTTTCCCAAGTCTTCCAAAATCCTCGTTTTTTCTTTCTTCTTACAAACTTAATTCATTCATAGTCTTCCATGGACAGCCTAAGGATCTCCTCTTCCTCCTCTTCCTCTTCCTCCTCCTACACACACACACACACACACACACATACACACACACACACACACACACACACACACACACACACACTTCACCAGAATCTATGCATTCTTAAAAGACTTGTCTTGGAGCCTGAGAAATGATTCAGTGGTTAAGAGTGTATAGTGTTCTTGTAGAATTCAGTTTCCAGAACCCACATCGGGCTGTTAGCAACTGCCATAAGCTGCAGTTCCAGGGAATCCTACACCCTCTTTTGGACCAGTGGGCACTGTGCTTATGCATATAAGCCCACACTCTCTCATACACATATACACATAGTTACAGAATACAAATAAAATTTTACAAAAGCTTTTCTGTTAGATAAAATATCCAATTAGAAAAAAAAAGCTTTTCTGTTAAAATAACTTGCTTCATTATAAAATTATTACTGACATCCTCTTAATGGTTACTTTATTTCTTTGATTTCATTTATTTTTTTTAATTTTTATTCCTTTTATTGAAAAAGATTTTTTCTCATACAATATATCCTGATTATATACACCTCTCCCTCTACTCCTCCCAGTTCCTCTCTGTCACCCCTCGCCTCTGGATCCATTCCTTTTCTGTCTCTCATTAGAAAGGAACAGGCTTCTGAGAAATAACAACCAAACACAACAAGATAAACTATAATAACATAAAGCAAAACCTGCTCTTGGACATGGCAGCCTAACGGGAGGAAGAATCCTAAGAGCAGGCCCAAGTCAGAGACCCACCCATTTCACAGTCAAGGGTCCCATAAAAGTACTATGCCTATGATTCTTAGGTTTGGTCTTCCCGGTGTCTCAGATTTCCTGTGTGTTTTGTGTCAGGACTTTTTAAACTTAACATTTTTTTTTTTTGACCAGTGTTATGTACTATATCTTCAGTGCCTGAGATTCTCTCTTCCATATCTTGTATTCTGTTGGTGTGGCTTGCCTCTGTAGTTTTGATTTGAATTCCTAAATTTCTCCTCTCCAGAATTCCTTCAGGTTGTTTTTTATTTATTGCTTCTATTTTCCAATTTTAGGTCTCAAATTGTTTTATTTATTTCCTTCCCCATTTTGCCTGTGTTTTTCTGGACTTCTTTAAGGGCCTTATCCATGCTCTCTTTGAAGATCTCTATCATCTTTATAGAACTGGTTTAAAGATCTGTTTCTTGAGCTTCAGCTCAGTTTTCAAGGCCTTCGGAAAGGACAGCTGGGCTCTAGTGAAAACATTGCCCTGGTTGTTGTTAACTGTGCTGTTTATGCTGGCATCGTGGGATCTGGATTTGGCATGATTAAAGGTCTAGATGACGATTTCTAGATTTATCTCTGGTGGGTGGGTGTTTTGTTCCTTAGTTTCTGTTTCCTCTCTGTGTTGTCAGAGAATGTGATGGCTGTGTGTTCCTTGTTTTCCTGTCCTGCTCAGGTGGTGTGTTCACAGAAAATGCCTGCTGGTGTTGGAGGCTGGGATACTGGCATAATTTTGGGGGAAGAAAGGTTGGGTGGGAGGATCCTAAAAGTGATATCTTGGGGATGAGTTCAGAGAGGAAAGGAGAACCCAGCAGATTTCCTGCTTTCAGAGCTAGGGATGAAACTGGAGGGATCGTTTCTCAGGAGCAGTAGGAGACAGTGGATCCACCTTCAGCCTAGCCTGGTAGGAGTGGCCCTGGGGTTAGCAGGGGGTGCCTGCTGAGGTTGGAGTCTAGAGCAAAACATCAAGTAGGGGGAGGGAAATTAGAAGGGAAAGGGCTGTGGGATCCATGGGAGATGGGAGATGGAGGGGGCTGGAAGGGAAGTTTCCCACAGGTGTTCTGCAGAGGTGGGGATTGGATCTTGGGGAACAGAGAAGAGAAGGTCTCTGAGCAGCTTACCTGGTTTTCTGGCAGGTGTGGTCTGTGGTTTAGCAGAGTGTGCCTGCTGGAGTTGGAGGCTGAACGCAGTGTTAAGTAGTGAGAGGGAGGTTAGGAAGAAATGGTGTGTGGGATCCACAGGGGAGCGGGGATTGAATTTGGAGGGGAAGGGAAGAGGGATTGGTGAGGCTCTTCAGCTGGATAACCTGTTTCCCTGTTTTGCTTAGCTGCCTTTTCCCCAGTGGATGGCTTCTGGGGTTGGAGGCTGGGATAATGGGACAAGTTAGGGGAAGGATGATTGGGGGAGAAGATCCTTGCGCTCCACTGGGGATAGGGTCAGAGAGGAAAGGAGACCATAGCAGGCTTCCTGCTGTAGATCTGGGCATGACTTTACGCATTTGATTATTTCATTATTTCATCTTATTTTGTTAAACTCTTGCCACGGGCTACATGAAACAAATATAACATCATGATAACAGATGACAGGATTCCCCCCCCCCCCGACTGTTTGTAACAGATTGAATTGTTCCCCTTCTATAGATATGGTGAAGACCTAACCCTCAATGTGACTGTTAATGTTGGGTTCATAAGACAGCTCTTTAATCAGCTTATCTTAATTCCTTATGAAAAGAGAAACACTAGGAATGTGTCCGCACAGGGAAAAAGTATACGAGGTCACAGAAAGAAGATGGTTATTTGCAAGCCAATGAGAGGCCTCAAAAGAGTCACCCAGCTTAGCATAGCACCAGGCTAAGAGCTACATTGCAATGTAGAGTACAGGCACTAACGTGGCACATGCTGCAAAGTGACTTTGTCATTCTATCCAGTGTTGGGAATGGGACTTTGCACTAGCTAGCCAAGTCTTTTACCACTGTGCTATACTCTAGCCTACCCTTGTTATTATAAGAGCGCAATGCTTTAAAAAGACCTCCCATGTGCGCCCCACCCCCATCAGAAAGCTTAGGGCCGAGGGGGAGAATAACAGTAAACTTTTGAACCAGGCACTAGTAGTGTCAGATTCTCACTATTTTATATCTAACGTGCAGTTAACACTGAAAAATGATTTATAACACATCTCAAAAACATTACATCAGTAATTAATGTCAATAACTTCTGCCTCATCAACGATTTTCCAAATCATTAATTTCCCTGATTTGACAAAGGAATAAAATGCAAATCAGCTGTTTAACTAAAACATGCAGATTTTCTTTCGTAAAAGAACTCTCACATTATGCACACACTTAATTGTCCTTTTCATATATTGAACCATTAAAGACTACATTAAAATATAGATATCTCATTTAGCAACCATGAGTATTGGGAAGAAACTCTAGTATAATTAATTGTAGAATTTTCAATCAATTTATTTATATTTAAGAACAAGCTTAACCAAAATTATTTGTTCCTTTGTTTAAGAAAAATAAACTTTTCTGCTCTGCACCTTTTCTTTGAAATATTTTCTATATGGTGCTGAGTATTGACAATAGGCTTCAAGTGTGATAGGCAATTGCGCCATCATGAGACGCAACCACAACCCTGTGAACTGATTTTTATGTGTGTCGATAGACTTACTCTGATCTGATTCCAGGGGAGTGTCTTAAGGTTGCCTTCCCTCAGAAACGGACCTTGAGACAAAATTTGAGTAAACATGATTTATTTTGGAAATGATACAGAAAATGTATGTGGGGGTGGGGAGATAAGCCAATAATGGGATATATGACAGTGATTATAGTTTTAGAGGATTGTCCATTATTGTCATGGTGGGGAGTGTGGTGGCAGGCAGGTGGCCATGACACTGGAGAAGTAGCTGAGAAGTCACAGGTAGGCAACAGAGAGATGACCATTTTTCGTTTAATCTCTAGCCTTTGTCTTTTGGTTGAAGAACCAAAACCTTTAACATTCAGAGATTTTTATTAAACGATAAAGGTGTGTGTTAATCCTTAACCCTTGCAATTAATTAATTAATAACATTATTATTTATTTATAAATATAAATTTATAAATACAAACATAAATTCATAAATATAAATTAAAATATCATAATATATAAACAAAACATATTGATCCATTTATTTGATTATTAATTATCATTGATTAATTAATATATTTTGCATATCATTATTTTCTGTCCCTTACTTCCTCACTTTTCTAATATGATTTGCTATTTCTTGTTGCCTTATGAATGTATTTATTGTTTGGATTATGAGTCATAAAATAGCTGTAAATTTATCAAATTGTCAGAGAAATCATCACTGTGTGAAGAATCCTCTATGTGGATGAAAGGGATGCATTATATTTTAAACTGATGTACCTTCAGGGGAAAATGAAAACCATATATAAGTCATAGCAGCCTCTTTACCTGTCATTTAGGCTACTTTATTTTTGAACCCATTGAATGGGCACTTGGGTGAACACAGACTGTCAAACAGCCAAGTCATTTTGTCTTATTGCTTTTTAGTGATTTCTTTTTTGTTAATTCCCAAGATACTGAGATCTGAGAACCCACCACCAGAGGTTGTTCTGTTTCACTGAGATCCCTTGGTTTTCTAAGTTCTATTAATGTTAGTATTAGTCCTTTGATCATCATACGAAAATATTTACCACTGCTCAAGAATTTATATGTAGTAGTCTTATAAGGGTTAGTCACCAGAAATAATGCTAAGAACATTTTGCCTCACTGATCTACATTAGGACCACCATTTTCAGATGCACTGTGTGCCCTAGTTGAACCCTAGTTAATTCCTGCAGGTGGCAGCAACCGTGAGAAACTTCTCTTTATCACATGGGAAAATTACCTCTACATTTCTTCTTGAGAGTTCTACCTAGCTGTCTGTGGTCCAGGTACTAGGTACTAGGGTATGTCAGAGAGATTTCTAGCATTTCTGATATCATGCATACTCTGTGACTTGCTTGCCCCTGTTATGTACAAACCTAAAGTTCAAGTTTGCAGTTTGCACACATCAAGAGTCTGCAGACCCAAAAGAAGGGCAATCAAATTGGGTATTCTGGCTCTTAACCTAAAGTGACTAACAGCCTTCTTTCTCCTTTTCTCCTTCTCCTCCTTTTCTCCTTCTCCTTCTCCTCCTTCTCCTCCTCTTTTTCCTTCTTATCCTTCTCCTTCCTCTCCTCCTCTTTGTTCTTCTCCTTCTCCTTGTTTTTCTTCTTGTTGTTGTTCTACTCCTCCTTCTTATCCCTCTCCTCCCTCTCCTCCTCCTTCTTGTTCTTCTCCTTCTCCTTCTTCTTGTTGTTGTTCTTCTCCTTCTCCTCCTCCTTCTCCTTCTTCTCCTCCTCCTCCCTCCTTCCCTTCCTCCTCCTCCTCTTTCTCCTCCTCTTCCTTCTCCTCTTCCTCCTTCTCTTTCTCCTCCTCTTCCTCCTCCCTTCTTCTTCTTCCTTCTTCATCTTCATCTTCTTTTTTTGTCAATATGAGAGCTAGATCTCCTGGGTGACACTATAGCCCCACATGTGGGGGAAGGAATGGGAGAAGTCCATGAACAGAGCTCCTGCTTCAGTTCTCTCTGTGTGCCAGAACACTCTGTACCTGCTTCTGAACGAGGATACTTTTGACATAGTGTGTCTTGCTAAAGGTAATTTTATTTATTAAATAGTTAACAAATGAAAAACAATGTTCCATTTCAAGCAAAAATTTTTGAAATTTGCAAATTTATGTTGTTTCTAAAGTATCACCACTATTTGAATATTTGAGTGCTAACACTATGAAGGAAAAGTCTTTATATTTTAATACCCTCAGAGGTATATTTCTCTGTTTGAACAAGGGATATATATTTTAATTTTATACTGAACCCTGACAATTATAAGTGAGAAGTTGATAGAACTTACAAAGGAAGAGAGAAAAGGAGAAAAGGAGAATAGGGTAGCATTCACACACATGCACACACAGGGGAGAGAGAGAGAGAGAGAGAGAGAGAGAGAGAGAGAGAGAGAGAGAGAGAGAGAGAGAGAGAGAGAGAGAGACAGAGAGAGACAGAGACAGAGACAGACAGAGAGAGATACAGAGAGACAGAGAGACAGAGGGGAAAAGGGAGAGACAGAGACACACAGAGAGAAACACAGACATACACAGAGTATCTACCACATTAATACTTAAAATTGTGAAAGTAATTACTAAAATATCTGCAATACAAATATGGAACAAAAATTATTTGCAATATCAGCTAATTATTGCCAGTAGCAGTGGCTTTTATGCTGGCATCTTGAGTTATATTGTTAAACATTGAATGTGCTCTGTGTTCCTGTCTAGTTGCATTCAACTGTGCTTAGATTTTGATGCCCTTTTCCGACACTTTTATGCCATTACTTAACATTTTGGTAATTGGAGACAAATGCATTTCCTAAGAAGCAACTGAAACAAAAAGTCCACAAACCATAGAAAACAGGGATCATGTTCTGCACTGTAATCAGAGCTACCAAAGAAAGCCTTATTTATGCAAGAATGAAGTTGGGAGAAAAGTTACAGTCAGTCAATTGCTTTGTCCTTTTGAAAGAATCATTTGTAACAAGCCAATTTTGATCAATTATATGGACATTTTGTAAAATTAATGCCTTTTGTTAGTATTAATAATAAGTGTACTTCTGGAGCAGGACTCGAAAGATGGGAACATTGGGAGTGAGTTCCACCAGCCAGGGATACCGTTGTGAGATGCACTGCAGGTTAATGGGCAGTGTGGGTGTTAATGCTGGGAACAAGAATAGAAGAAAGGGCAGGAAGTGAGCTGTGGGGAAGGCTCATTAAGTGCTCTTTAAAATGTCAGCAGCTAGAAGTCGTTCTCCCAGCTCTGTAGGTATGTACAAGGCAGGGTTTACTCTCTATCCTCGTGCTTAGGGAATAATAAGGCCAAGGTTATGAAGTAAAACTTTACTTTTCCGATGATTCTTTCCTAATTTGTTTCATGCTATTAAGTAGAGAATTCCTACTACCATGTATTTCAGTTCTAACATTTAAAAAGTAACCTTACTATACATATACATATACGTATACATGTGTGTGTGTAGTTTATGTATGGTTAAGATAGGATCTGGATATGTTGTTCTGACTAGCCTGGAACTCACTGTGTAGATGAGGATGGCTTCAAACTTGTTGGCAATTGTCCCTGCTTATGCCTCACAGCATGAATAACTTTTGTACCCATGTTGACATACTAGGAATTCAATCCAGGGCCTTGGAAGCATTCAACAACTGAGGTATATCTTCAGCCATACTCTGTTTCTTCTGTATAGTCAACTTTCTGAAATTCCAAAGTAAAATCTGTCCAGTTTATTGTACTATTTAAAGGAAAGCTTCCTCCATTACTTTGATTTAGAAAGGTTAGGTAACTGCAAATTACAGAGCAATGCGGAGAATAGCAGGAAGAAAGAGAGAGCTTATTTATATGCATGTGGCAATGTACAAAAGAAGTGACTCCCAGAATAGAGATTGGTATTTATAACCTGACCTAAGAGAAGAGAAGAGTGGAGAAGGGGCTCCTATGGAAAGAATAAATGAGTTTAACAGGAGAAGACAAGGGTGCTCTGAGGGAAATAAATAGAAGTAATGACAGTTGATTATAGTATTTCTTTTTAAAAAATTAATTAATTTTTTTACATTCCATATTTTATCCCCCCTCCATCCCCCCTCCAACTGTTCCACATCCCATACCTTCTCCCCACCCACTGTCTCCACTTGGATGTCCCCACACTACCTGACTCACCTAAACTCTAAACTCACCTCCAGTCTCTTGAAGGTTAGGTGCATCATCTCTGAATGAACACAGACCTGGCAGTCCTCCATTGTATGTGTGTTGGGAGCCTCATATCAGCTGGTATATGCTGTCTGTTTGGTGGTCCAGTGTTTGAGAGATCTGGGAGGTCCAGATTAATTGAGACTGCTGGTCCTCCTACAGGATCGCTCTTCTCAGCTTCTTTCAGCATTCCCTAATTCAACAACAGTGGTTAGCTGCTTCTGTTCATTGGTTGGGGGTAAATATCTGCACCTGACTCAGCTGCTTGTTGGGTCTTTCAGAGTGCCATCATGCTAAATCCCTTTTTATGAGCGCTCCATAGCCTCAGTAATAGTGTTAGGCCTTGGGACCTCCCCTTGAGCTGTATCCCACTTTGGACCTGTCACTGGACCTTCTTTTCCTCAGGCTCCTCTCCATTTCCATCCCTGTAATTCTTTTAGACAGGAACAATTATGGGTCAGAGTTGTGACTGTGTGATGGCAACCTTATCCTTCACTTGATGTTCTGTCTTCCTGCTGGAAGTGGACTCTGTAAGTTCCCTCTCCCTATTGTCAGGCATTTCATCTAAGGTCTCTCCCTTTGAGTCCTGAGAGTCTCTCACCTCCCAGGTCTCTGGTGCATTCTGGAGGATCCCCCCACAACCTCCTATCTCCCGAGGTTGCCTGTTTCCATTGTATTTTTCATCCTAATGGCAATTGGGTGCACCAAACTCTGGTGCATCCAACTTCATAAAATAGTACAGCTGGAATTAAAGATAAAGATTAACTCAAACCAATAAGAGGTGCTTTAAACATACTGCTTCATCCAGTAGGCAGAATGAACAGAAAAACCTCAGAACTAAATGACATCTTATATTGAATGGACATAACAGATAACTACAGACTGTTTCCCCGAAGCAGCAAAGAATATCCAGTCTGTTCACCATGGAAATTTCTCTAAAATAGACCACATATTGGGACACAAAATGAACCTTAACAAATTCATAAAAATGGAAGTGATTCTATGTATTCTATCCAATCACTATGAAGTAGAGTTTAAAACCAAGGGTAAACAAATCTGTAGCAAGCACACACACTTGATGGGATTAAAGAACTCATTACTAAATGCTGAATGGGTCAAAGAAGAAGTTGGGAAGAAAGTAAAATAACTTCCTTCAACTAAATGAAAACGAAAACACAACGGAGCAAAACTTCTGGAATGTGATAAAGGTGGTTGTAGTGAGGGGACTTTGCTTCTCCAAGTGGCTGCGGTAAAAGATCAGGAAGAGCCTAAATGACCTAATAGTGTAAGTCAAGATTGTGGGAAAACAAGAACAAACTAAATTCAAGTCCAATAGATGGCATGAAACAGTAGAAATCAGAGAAACAGAAACAAACAAAAATTCAACATAAAGGATCAAAGAATTTAAAACATTTTTTTTTGAGAATATAAAAAGGTTGGCAGACCCTTGCCTAACCAACCAAAACAAAGAATGACATGGCCCAAGAACAGAATCAGGAATGAACAGGAAACATTACAGTAGACACCCCCCCACGAGAAAAAATCAGAATAAGAGAATAATTTAAAAACCCATACTTCTTTAAATTGGAAATTCTTAAAGAAATGGATGAGTTTTTAACTCACTCAAACAAACAAACAAGAAGAGACCAATATGTCAAACAAATTCATAATAAAGGAGGACACTGATTTAGTAATAATAATAATAATAATAATAATAATAATAATAACAATAATAATCTTCCTATTTAAAAAGCCCAGGCCAGATGGGTTCACAGCAGAATTCTACCAGACTTTCAAAGAAAGTCTACAACCAATACTTCTAAATTATTAAAAGTGCCCCCAAATGGAAAGAAAACCACAGCTGTACACAATGCAGAGATCAATGGATTTTGGGGAGCTCAGCCCTAAGAGACATCTTCTACAAAACTCCCACATCTAAAGCTCAGGGATCACCAGGGAACAAGGGGTAGAATCAGAGAGTCTGCTCTATCAATGTGTCTTCTAGACAGGGCAGCCTAAACCCAACATGTCAATAGAAACGCTGATGCAGAGTCTGGAAATCTCAATGGGTGCCAACCCCGAGACAAAGAACTACAGGCAGCTCTGGACTTCAGAGGAGTAACAGTCAATTACCTTGTCCCTTTGAAAGAGTCCATTGTAACAAGCCGAATGTAATCAATTATATTTGGACATTTTGTAAAAGTAATGCCTTTAAAATATAATATTAACAATATGTGTATCACAGGAGTAGGACTTCCAGCCAGGAAACACTGGGAGGGTGTTAAAGCAGCAGAAGGCAGCTCTCCCAAGGAAGAGACCTCTGACTGCTTATTTAATACAAAGTGGTCAGCCCTGGAATTCTATGCACATACACAATAGGAATGCCCTCAGGAGATCATTTTTTTTATAGATTTGTGCACATATACACATATATATGTAAAAAGAGAAAAGAGATCATCAACGAGAAGGAGCCAGAGGGTCTTGAGGGGGACTGGGGGAGAGGACACAGGAAGGGTCAGAAGCAGGAAAGTAAAGGGGGGAAGTGATGTAATATTTTAATTAAAATATATTAAGAAACATAAGAAAATGGGACTCCTTTTTTTTTTTAAATCCGTTGAAGTTCTCAAATACCTTCAGTTTAAAACCATCATTTATTCTGAGATTCTGTTGTGTTGCCATACTACTGATACAGGGATTAGCCATCTTGGAGGCTATTCAGGATGAATTACTCCACCCCATTGTCAACTTTCAACCGCACTTCCCATTTCTGTGGTAACTCTAGGAAGGTAAACACCAGCTTTGTCATGCCTTAGGGTTCACATTGCTATATGAAAAGGTAGAGGTGTCTGTGCTATGTTGAAGCCCATTAAGATAAAGTTACATCATATATGTCAAAAGACTGGAATCTAGATTCTACCACCGACTCTGTGTAGAGATAGATATGACATTTTAAACTACCCAAAATGTGACATGCTATGGTTCACTCCTTTTAAAAATGGACAGCCAGAGCCTGACAAATACAGAGGCAGATGCTCATAGTCAACCGTTGTACTGAGCACGGGGACCCCAATGGAGGAGTGAGAGAAAGGACTGAAGGAGCTGAAGAGGTTTGCAACCCCATGGGAAGAACAACAATATCAACCAATCAGACCTCCCCAGAGCTCCCAGGGACGAAACCACCAACCAAAGGTGCACATGGAAGGACCCATGGCTCCAGCTACATATGCAGCAGAGGATGGCCTTGTCAGGCATCAATAGGAGGAGGGACCCTTGGTCCAGTGAAGGCTCCATTCCCCAGTGTAGGGGAGTGCCAGGGTGGTGTGGTGGGAGTGGGTGAGTGGGAGGGAAGGAGAGGTAGGATAGGGGGTTCCGGAGGGGAATCCGGGAAAGGGGATAACATTTGAAATGTAAATACATAAAATATCCAATAAAAAACAAACCAAAACAAAAAAAATGGACAGCCCAGATTGTCAGTCACTTTGAGAGAAGACCATCCTTCAGGAAAGATGGTTCACTTGAAGCCATGGTAGTGAGATGAGAGGATTAATTAGCCCTCTAATAAGACTTATCCTTTCAGAAAGCTCCTTCCCCGACAGATGGTTTAAGAGTCTCTATCAAGTGGTACTCTGGAGACTGCCTGTTCTTCTGAGTTACTTGAAGGAACCCGACCTTTTGCATTTCTTATTCTTTTCAGAAATCATTTATTCTTTCAGATACTAGGCAAAAAACTAAGTATGCTGACGCCGACACTTTGAGCTTCCCCATTCTTTCCCTGAAACCCATCTCTTAGTGCCACAGTGTGTTTGCTTGATTATCTACATTGATGAGCCTGCCTGGTTTCTTGGCCCAACTCAAATCGGGCACAACCTCTCTCTTCTACTCCACCTTGTGGTAGCTGCAGAGAGTTACAATCTTCCTGCCCAGTATTTGTCTCCCAAACTTTAAGAGTTGTTCTTCAGCTTTCTTGTGGATCTATTTCCTAACTCTTTTATTCGAGAGACCAAGAACCAACTGACAAAACTGTAATTTATTTGTTAATCTTAAAATGCAATTTGTTTATATAAGACAACATCATCAGAGCATTAGAGTCATGATAAGAGATTCATTAAACTATAAAATTGAATGTTAAATACTCAGATTTAATAGGATTTCCTTCCAAAATATATTCTAAATAAATATGTATTAATAAAACTTTTATTTCATTTATATAATAGTAAATAGTACCATAAAATCCTATAATCTCTTTTCCAAAATATTCTTTTTTTTTGGAGTAGTAATTGAATAGAATTTTATTAAACAATAATTTAATAAACAGAAAAAGCTGCCTTGTGGTAGTTTAGTAAATATGATGCCAATGTATAGTTAAAGTATTATAAAGCAATAAATGATGTGTCTTCATCCTTAATAAGAGCACATAACTGAAAGTGAAATAAAACTAACAATTAGAATTTTACTCAGAACTTTTCAAACTTATAAATGGATTTTTAAAGCAAATTCTGACCTATTTTAAATATATACCTAACAATTAGAATAATAACAATAGTTAACCCAAAAGATGAACAGAATCTACACAGATATAGTATGAAGCTTTTTTTTTTTCTGTTCTTCATGTTTTTTTTTTAATTAGGTAATTTCCTCAATTACATTTCCAATGCTATCCAAAAAGTCCCTAATACACCCCCCCCCAGTGCCCCCCCCCTGGCCCTGGCATTCCCCTATATTGGGGCATATAAAGTTGGCAAGTCCAATGGGCCTCTCTTTCCAGTGATGGCCGACTAGGCCATCTTTTGATACAAATGCAGCTAGAGACAAGAGCTCTGGGGTACTGGTTAGTTCATAATAATGATCCACCTATGGGGTTGCAGTTCCCTTTAGCTCCTTGGGTACTTTCTCTAGCTCCTCCATTGGGGGCCCTGTGATCCATCCAATAGCTGACTGTGAGCATCCACTTCTGTGTTTGCTAGGCCCCGGCATTGTCTCACAAGAGACAGCTATATCTGGGTCCTTTCAGCAAAATCTTGCTAGTGTATGCAATGGTGTCAGCGTTTGGAAGCTGATTATGGGATGGATCCCTGGATGTGGCAGTCTTTAGATGGTCCATCCTTTCTTCACAGCTCCAAACTTTATCTCTGTAACTCTTTCAATGGGTGTTTTGTTCCCAATTCCAAGAAGGGGCACAGTGTCCACACTTTGGTCTTCGTTCTTCTTGAGTTTCATGCGTTTAACAAATTGTATCTTATATCTTGGGTATCCTAAGTTTTTGGGCTAATATCCACTTATCAGTGAGTTCATATTGTGTGAGTTCCTTTGTGAATATGTTACCTCACTCAGAATGATGCCCTCCAGATCCATCCATTTGCCTAGGAATTTCATAAATTCATTCCTTTTAATAGCTGAGTAGTACTCCATTGTGTAAATGTACCACATTTTCTGTACAAAATATTCTTAATATAAAACTTAAATGAAAGTTCCTCGTATGGGTAGGCTATATGTAAAATATGTGATGCATATGTTTGCTTGGTCTTTCAAAGCTGTCTTTTTGTGTGATTATGTATTTATACACTGTGTATGTGTGCTTATGTTTCATATATCATTTACTTGGTATCAAATTGGCTCATGAGTAAGTTCTCATATAAAACAGCAGTTAAATTAGCCCAGCTTCCTTTCAGCTCATAGTGAAACTCAAATTTTAAGGGAAAAAAAATCAGCTTCAACTGTCCTGAAAGGCTAAGTAAGCTTGGCCACATGTCCAGGATGTCAATCAAAGGGACAGAATAATTGCAAAGTATGAAAAGAGAATATTGAACCGATGTGATCATTTTGGTAAAATAAAGACATGGCTAGTGGCCCTATATCTTTCTTTGGGGAAATTAACATAAGTTTTAAAATTTAAATAACAATTTAAAAAATTTCTTAAAAGAAAATATATGTATGTAATCATGCAGCTCAGCCCAGGATGTTGTCTCCTGGATCCTTGTCTTAGTTCTGGGTCTACAGCACGGCCTCTGCTCCTTGAGGGCATACATTAAGGATGATCACTCTCCATGTAAGACGCCGTTTTTCCTATCAGAAAGTTTCCTTCATCGAAGATGACCAACTCATTATTGCAAAGATCAAGATGGTAACTTAGAGCTGAACTTAAATGTTTTATATATTTGTTTGAATGCTTTAAAACAAAATATTTTAAGGTTTTAAAAGATATTTTGATACCACTATCACAACAACACAAGAAAGTTTTTCAAAGTACGTCTTAGAAATAATGTAAGATGAAACTCAAGAAGAACGAAGACCAAAGTGTGGACACTTTGCCCCTTCTTAGAATTGGGAACAAAACACCCATGGGAGGAGTTACAGAGACAAAGTTTGGAGCTGAGACAAAAGGATGGACCATCTAGAGACTGTCATATCCAGGGATCCATTCCATAATCAGCCTCCAAACGCTGACACCATTGCATACACTAGCAAGATTGTGCTGATAGGACCCTGATATTGCTGTCTCTAGTGAGACTACGCTGTGGCCTAGCAAACACAGAAGTGGATGCTCACAGTCAGCTATTGGATGGATCACAGGGCCCCCAATGGAGGAGCTAGATAAAATACCCAAGGAGCTAAAGGGATCTGCAACCCTATAGGGGGAAACAACATTATGAACTAACCAGTAACCGCAGAGCTCTTGACTCTAGCTGCATATGTATCAAAAGATGGCCTCGTCGGCCATCACTGGAAAGAGAGGCCCATTGGACTTGCAAACTTTATATGCCCCAGTACAGGGGAACGCCAGGGCCAAAAAGTGGGAGTAGGTGGGTAGAGGGGTGTGTGGGGAGGGTATGGGGGACTTTTGGGATAGCATTGGAAATGTAAATGAGGAAAATATCTAATTAAAAAAAAGAAATAATGTAAGATATAACTTCAAACATTTGAAAAATGGCCATTTGAAAAACAGCTTAAAGACATACAGAAGACATCTTAAAACATCTTAAATTTTACAGGTAATCCTAATGTATTATGCCATGATAATATATTTGGAATAGTGTTCATCTCCTTAAAACAAAAGGTATTTTAAAGTGCCTGCTGTAATGACTTAAGTCTTTCACAAATAATTATTCAAATTGACATTTTTCCCATATTATAATTGTTAGATGTTTAAAATACCACACACGTGTTTTCTATGAAAACATGGTACAGCCGACTGCATTTTCATCTAAAATTACAATGTTGAAATTTGTTTGCTAGATCTTATGGAAACAATAACAATAATAATGATAAAAAACTATTATGTGTTTTAAAAGGGGATACAAAGGTTATAGTTATGAGATATAATTGTGGCAATAGAAGTTTAAAAAATGCTTTGTGATAAGAAAGAACTTTGTACTGCAAGATAATGATTATTCCAAAATGAAAATGGATGAGAATAATGTAAGATTAAAGTATCTTGTAGAAATATTGTGAAAATAAAGCTTGAGCAAAGTGAATATGGTTTAAAAGTTGAGCATCATACAAAGGTTGTTAATTTTTAAGGTCAAATTTTAATATGAGATAAAATCAATGTTTGATTCTGTGTTTGCAGCAGTGAGGTTTTCTTAAGAATTAATCTAATGTTTATATAAAAGACAGGCTTAGAACAACAAGGGATTTGTTGTATTCTTTTATTAAATGAGACATTCAAAACATTTGATTAGACATTTACTTTCATATCTTATACTGGGCAAAGCTTCTGTTTGTTAGATAGCCATTGCCTTATGAATATCTTGGGCAATTCCTACAACATTAACATAACAATCATGGAACTTGCTTTAGTGCACAAATACTTAATATGTTTATAAACTTTAGCCTATTAAGCAAATAATACGTATAAAATGTCAAAATTAACTAAAGCTCTAGCTTCTTCCTAAGATTTACCCGTTTTGGTAAACATTCATAATCTCTTTAAAAAACAACTCAGAATTGTTCCTGCCTAAAAGAACTGCAGAGACAACAATAGAGAAGAGATTAATGGAAAGGTGATCCAGTGACCTGCCCAACCTGGGATCTTTCTCAAGGGGAGGCTCCAAGGCCTGACACTATCACTGACGTTATGATGTGCTTACAGACAGGATCCTAGCATGGCTGCCCTTCAAGAGGCCCAACAAGAAGCTGACTGAGACAGTAGCAGATACTTACACCCACCCATTGGACTGAAGTCAGGGACCCCTATGGTTGAATTAGGGAAAGGCTAGAAGAAGCTGAGAAGGGCAACCTCACAGGAAGACCAGCAGTCTCAACTAACTGGGACCCCTGAGATCTCTCAGACACTGAGCCAGCAACCAGGCAGCATACAGGAGCTGGTCGGAGGCCCCTGACCTATACAGCAGAGGACTGCCAGGCCTGGCCTCAGCGGAAGAAGATCCACCTAACCTTTAAGAGACTTGAGGCCCCAGGGAGTGGGAGACCTGGAGGTAGTGGGAGGGAAGGCATCCTCTTGGAGACAGGGAGAAGGAGGAATGGGATGAGGAACTATGGGAGGGCAGACCAGGAGAGGGGCAGTGACTAGATTGTATGAAAATAGAAGTAAAAAAAATAATTAAAAATCACATTTTAAAGAAAATCACTATTATAAAGGATTTTAAAATCTATTTTAACTATCATAACTAAAAATTCAAAATTACTTAAAAATATTTTCTAAATAAAGGACAAAGAAAACCAGATAGTTTCATCAATTGAAAGAAAAGGGCATTGCCTCAGAATCTGGAGGAAAAAAAAGACTCTCTCCGTATATTCTTACTTACTCCTGAGGAAGGACTTTCTAGGTATTTCTTACTCACTTGTGCACCTAAACACAAGGAAGTGAACTTTTAAATTCACATTTCTCACCTCAGACCTGCAACCTTCAATTGAAAATTGATGTTGGAAAATATTCATCTTCAAAAACATTGATAATCAGCTGGGCATGGTGGCACACACCTTTAATCCCATCACTCGGGAGGCAGAGGCAGGTGGATTTCTGAGTTTGAGGCCAGCCTGGTCTACAGCGTGAGTTCTAGGACAGCTAGAGCTATACAGAGAAACCCTGTCTCGAAAAACAAAAAACAAAAAACAAAACAAAACAACAAAAAAACTCCCAAAAACCAAAACAAAACAAAAACATTGATAATCAAACATTCCAAGTTAGTAAAAAAAAAAAAATCTCCTATTTATGCTTCTTAAGTCTTTTATAATTAGATGGCTTTAAAAATGGTTATTGCCTTAGTCACAGTTTCTATTGCTGCAACAAAACACCATGCCCACAAAGCAAGTTGGGGAGAAAAGTATTTATTTAAGCTTACACTTTCATATCCTTGTCCATCACCAAAGGAAGTTAGGACAGGAACTAAATCAGGGCAGGAACATGGAAGCAGGAACTGATGCATAGGTCATGGCGGGGTGCTGCTTACTGACTTGCTTCACATAGTTTGCCCAGACTGCTTTCTTGTAGAACCCAGGACTACCAGCCCAGGGATGGAACAACCCACAATGGGCTGGGCTCTCCAGC
This sequence comes from Mus caroli, assembly GCF_978045245.1. Taxonomy (NCBI): domain Eukaryota; kingdom Metazoa; phylum Chordata; class Mammalia; order Rodentia; family Muridae; genus Mus; species Mus caroli. The sequence goes on from NW_028227266.1 coordinate 89,365,414, forward strand.
ACTGACCACTAGTAAAGTAGATGCTTTACAGATGGATCTCAGGGGGACATTTCTATAACTGAGGCTCCTTCCTCTCTGCTGATTCTAACTTGTGTCAAGTTGACACAAAAAGTTAGCCAGTATAGTTATGTATGATATTTAGCATTTTATTTGGTTTATTACCTACGTTATAAAGTAATGGTAATCTAGGTTTTAATAAAGTTATGAGTATATTATGTCCTTAATCACACACACAGACACACAGACACAGACACAGACACACAGACACACAGACACACAGACACACAGACACACACAGACACACACACACACACACACACACACACACACACACACACACAGACACACACACTGTTTTGTTAGAATTGTTTTCTTACCCAGAACCCCTGTCTTATTCCAAACTAGTTTTCAAATGAACCAGAGTCAGTGTCTTTGCAAAAACTTTTCTTTCACCTTACTCAGTATACTATGAATAAAAGAAATTTAGTTTTTAAATTGACAAAATTTAAATCTTCAAAAAACCTCCCTCCATTTTGGTGATAGCTATATTTTTGAAATAGAAATAGTTTATTTTCAATTAATAAAAAGAAAAAATATTAACTAGGTCCAATCAATTATGTTACGTTGTTTCTGTTAATATTAAAATATTAATGATATTTAATACAATAAGTTAACAATGTTTAATACAATAAATTAAACACGGTAAAAGGCTCTAAAACACGTTCATAGGCTTAAAAAAGCAACTTTAATTCCATCTGAAACCCAAATTGCTTCTTATCCTAGGTGTACAAAAGAGATGGATCATCTAGAATAACAACATCCATGAAACATCACACTACATTTCTGATGTTTCTAGATAAAATGAACATCTAAGGTATCCTATAGTATAATTAACGAAAGTTTTAAAAAATAATTAAGCAATATATGTATTTTACTAAGAAAACTTAAATGGACAATACTACAGTGATTAATTCTATTTACATTTCTAAGCATTACAATAAGAAGTAAGATTTGGTTATGTCTACAAGGATCATTAAGTTCTGATTCCTAACAATTCTGATCTCTTGTTTCTGTTACCGCTATTAATATTTGTGCACAATAAGACAATCTTGTTAAAAGCAATTAAAGGGGTATTATATTGTTATCTGTTTCCTCTATAATGTGGCTTTCCATTCACTTTTCCAAACCAAGTCTGGCTTAACAAACAGAACAATAAAAAAAGACCACATATGTATTCACAGATAAGAGTCCTTCTAATTTGAATATAGAATAGCAATCTTTCCAAAAGTTAGAGCTAGCAATAACCTGTGAGGTTATGACAGATATTAATAGTGAATCATGAAATACAAATACCTACGATTACAGAAAGATATATACAGTCAGCCAAGGTTTTAAAATGTTTACATTTTGGTTGCTAAAATCCTTTTCCCTTCGTCTGTTATCCTTGCTCCTTTAGGCCAGACAGTATTTTTGATTACTTCAGTTTTTGGTAAGTTATCCTTTTTAAAAATAATTAATTAATAATTTGCATGCTGATTGATTGCTGCCCTCTGGTCACCCTGTCCCCTAGTCACACAGTCCCTCTCCCCTCCCTTCTCCTCTGAGAGGTTGAAGGACCCTCAACCCTGGCACATCAAGTCTCTGCATGACTAGGTGCATCCTCTCCCACTGAGCCCAGTTAGGGGAGCGTATTCGACAAACAGGCTTTAGGGATAGCTCCCATTCCAGTTAGTGGGGGATTGTAGGTTTATATTTTTCAAAACCTACTTTGATAACTATACTTAAATGCTTTAACTTCCCTTCTAACCCACCACCCACCAGAAGTAGTGGAAAGGAAAGGTTAATAACAAGGCAAAAGAGGTTGTAGACCTGTTATTTAATCTGCATTGTCAGGATATCAGAGATTCAGTTCACACAAATCAGCAGCAGTAGCTTGATCCACTCGCAAACACCACTCATGAATTAGCAATGGGGCTGACCCAGAAGAAACTCCAAGGCTATGTCAATTGCCAGAGTCTACAGAAGCAGCAAGAAGCCATTGGAACACCAATGTTCTTTGGAACCAGAAGTTCTTTGGTGCGCTTCTCTCTACAAAGTGATGAGAAAAGATGAGCAGCAGAGTGATAAGGTGAACCAATACTACATAGTGTCATCAGCGAAGACCAACATCAGCAAAGCCTAACGAAGTCCAGGAAAGAGTGGCAAGGAGAACCAATACCACACAGCATCGACCACTATCTGTTGGGTTATATGTGTATTCTTTCAAGAGTCTGCTCTAGCAAAACAACAATGCTCTTTTCCTAGGCAGCTTCCAGAAAAACACCATGTAGCTATTCTCAACAAACATCCTCCCACATGTCTGCTTCCACAAAAAAAATCCTCTCATAAGACAGTTTCCAGAAAAACATCATATCACACAACTGAGTCTCCAAAGAAATCAGAAATTTCCACTTCAGAGGATCCATATGAAGACTGAGCAGCATATCTGGTACAAATGTGCATGGGGCTTCTATTTCCATTTTTAGGTCTTGAACAGTTTTATTTATTTCTTTAACCTGTTTAATTGTATTTTTCTGTATTTCTTTAAAGGACTTATTTATTTCTCTCAAAGACCTCTATTATCTTTATAAGATTAGATTTAAGGTAATTTTCTTGTGTTGTGGTTGTGTTTGGTTATCCAGGGCTTGCTGTAGTAGTAGGATAGCTGTGTCTGATGGTCTCATGTCATGCTGCCCTGGCTTTTGTTGTTTGTGTTCTCTTGTGGGCCTTTATCCATCTGGATGGCTTTAGTCCCTGGATGTCCCTATTGTAGTAGGTATCAGGAGAGGGCCCAACCTCGATGATCCTGTTGTGGTTGACCTCTGGTGGATACCTTGGGCTGTAAAGTTCTGGATCAGCAACTCTGAAGAGGGTGGGCAGAGAGGTAGAGGGAGAATGGTGGTCAGTGAGAATAGCAGCCTAGTCAAGGCAGCTGTGTGTGCCTCAGGGGACTCAGTGGACAGGGAAGATGGGTACAAGGAGAGAATCTAACCTGAATGGTTCTGGGTCAGCAGGTCTGATGAAGGAGGGTGATGAGGTGGTGGGACAATGTTGGTATGTTATTCTTAATATGTCATGTGTTGTATCAAATGCAGAGGCATTTTGAAAATAAGATCTGGATCACAGTGGCTAGATTTTAGACCACAGATTTTAATGATATGATCCAGGAGAAATTCCCAGTGGCTTTAGCATCTTTCTCTTTCTTTTGAAGACTGCCTTCTTGCCTATGCTCAGTCTCATTGACATTGACGATATTGATACTGATGAATAATCTCTAAGAAATACTATGTTGTCTCTGCACAAAATGTTACTTGGACAACAGGGGCAACTGTGGACAACAGTTCTCATGAGAAACCTCGTATAAGGCCGATTAACTGATTAGAATTGCAGTGTTTGTGGAGTATTTGGGATGTTGTGAGTACAGAGCCAAATTATTTTGAGCCAACTTTAACCTTCTTAATAGCTATTTATTTAATAGCAGTTTATTGATTTCTTCTGTTTCTGACTTAATAGGTCTGCAACTATTAGGTGAATTATTTGGAATGCAGAAACAGGATCAATTTTCCTTTGTGATGCATTAAGTACCAACCCAATAACTAAGGGTATCATCTGAAGAACATAAGTGAGCTTTCCCAACTTTGCTGTAACCAGCCCCTCTGATGTGGTCACTAGTGTGTTGAGAAGTGTCTTGACTTATGGCTTTTCCCCTTTTTGTTGTTCTGTTACTATAAAAGCTTCATTAAACCATGGGATTTGAGCTAAACTACCCATGTGTTCTCAGGTCAGGATCACTGCTATTTCTCGTCTCACCCTTGAGGCATGAGTTGTGTGTTGTGTGGCCATTTACATTTTGCCTTGAAAAACATTTTGATCTTCTTAATGGATTGCCTCTGTTAATTATTTTTTTAAAATTAATCATTGCATTCATTTACATCTCAAATGATATATCACTTCCTAGTTACTCCTCCACAACACCCCCCACCCCCATCCGACATCTGCCCTCTCCTCCCTCCGCTTTGCCTCTATAAGGGGGCTCCCCTACCCATCCACCCTCTCCCACTCCACCACTCCAGAATTCCCCTATGCTTGGACATCAAACCTCCACAGGACCAAGGGCCTCCCCTGTCATTGATGTCAGACAAGGCCATCCTCCCCTACCTATGTATCTGGAGCCATGGATCCCTCCCTGTACTCTCCTTGGTTGGTGGTCTAGACTCTGGGAGCACTGAGTGGTTCTGCCAGCCCATGTTGTTCTTCCTATGGGGTTGCAATCCCTCTCCACTCCTCCAGTTCTTCTGTCTACTCCTCCACTGGGGTCCCTGGGCTCAGTCTGATGGTTGGCTCCAAGCATCCACATCTGCATTGGTCAGTTGCTGGCCGAACCTCCCAAGATATGCCAGGTTCCTGTCAACAAGTGCCTCTTGGCAATGGCCACAGTGTTGGATTTGGTGTCTGCAGACAGGATGGATCCCCAGGTGGGGGCAGTCCCTGGCTGGCCCTTCCTTCAGTCTCTGCTTCATTTTTGTCCCTGTTCTTCCTTTGGATAAGAACATTTCTGGGTTAAAAACTTTGAGATGGGTGGGTGGCCCCATCCCTTGACCCAGAGCCATGCCTATCTATTGGTATCAGTGGTTAAGAGCATTAACTGCTCTTCTGGAGGTCCTGAGTTTGATTCCTAGCAGCCACTTGGTGGCTTACAACCATCTATAAGGGGATCTGATGCCCTCTTCTGGCTTATAGGTGTGTATGCAGCAGAACACTGATACATTAAATCTGTGCTAATATTTAATCTTTGACTCTTAATATAGTATGGTTTCCACCTAGTAGTGGTGCCGAACATTTTAAAAACTTAAATCTTGTTATACTCTTCTCTCATTAGAATGCAAGGACAATTTTTGATCATGCACGCCCCCTCCCCCTCAAATCTTGGCATTCCTTACTTCAGAGTCACTTACCTGTGATTCTCCTTATACTTCTGTTACCCATTAAGATTGCTTCTCCTCTGGTTCTTGAACTTTTCACCTCAAACAGAACCACCTTGCCTGGCACATTTATACACTCTTTTGAAATTAAATTAAAAATTTCTGTTCCATTGTTATTATCCAAGTATTTGCAGATTTCCTCTTTGTGAGATAAGCTTTCTTGACTGCCCTCCGACCCATCCTCTTTTATTTTTACAAAATAATGAAATCAATACTGACTAATCTGTTTTCACCTAGCTATTAAGTATATTATTAAAGAGTCTTTCTTGAAAGATGATGTATTTTTCATTTTCAATATTCCTACCTTCTTTAATACTCATTGATATGCAGTTACAAGTATTGACTGAATTAATGAGTGATCAATAGAAACTACACTCTGTAAGAAATTCTTCATGAAGGCAATGATGAAGAGCAGTTAGGTTTTTCTGAATTAGAACTTATTATTGAGAACTTATAAGTATTCCTTGAAATTATTTGAAAACAATTACCACAGAAGTAAAATTCTAGGTAGTATTTAGGTATTTTCCTTATAAGCTATTCATTACCATTTATCTGCTAACAGATTAAAGTTATAATTGTCTATTACCCATCAGAAAAATACAATGAATATGCTCTATTAGAGTACTGATAAATTTTGTAATTTTACTAACTTTTCACAAATTGCTAACAAAAATTACTTAAAATGAACAGTAGTGACAGCTATCATTTACTGACTACTAGAGATTAGATATTCTATTAGGAAATTCATAACTTTAATTTATTTAAATCTCATAACCAGTCAGTAAGGTGTGATATTCTTTAGTAAACCAACCCCAATGTTTTAATATTGTGGTTAACAGAATTATAATTCAACCTGTATTTACAGGTAAAATTACTGATTGAGTCTTAACATTCATAAATACAGGTGTACAGAAAGAAGTACATGTATGGTTTATAAAGAACCAGAACCCCTGAAAGTGCTACAACCCTGATAAATTCTGAAGACTGACTAACCATAACTCCGTATTTGTTGAGAGCTGGAATATTGCACACGGAAAGACAAAGTGAACTTGTGCCATCTCATTTACCTTAATAGCCATTTATCATCTATACCTGCATCTGGCCTTTTGATTATTAGGCAAAGCTTTGGAATTTATCAACCCAGTAGACCAGTAGCTCCAACCAGTGCAAAGGCTCAAGAATGTCATTGGGCAGCACCAGAGGTTAAGAGTTTCCCTTTGTGCTTTATAATCAGCCTATGTGGTACTATCATCAGTGAGCTTGGTAAATGCATTGATTTTTGGCTTTCTCTTTGTGATTTAAAAAAGTTCACATAATTTTTTTCCATGTTATTTGGGGCAACCGGAATCCCCTTGTTTCCAGATAACGATAATTCACATTGGGCTTGGCATAAACTATCTTTCAATCCCTTTAGACTAAGGGCCACACCTTTTATTCATATAGCTCTTATTTATAGGCTCAATAAATTCTTCAGAGGAGAACACATCTGTGTATATAAAATATCATTTGTAATATGAATTTCGTTCGTCTAGCTGAAGTTTCTTACATTAGACATTCTCCAAAGGCTAATTGATGGACCGAAAATCAGTTATGGAAAGGCTGCAGTGTTGTTGGCTGCCTTGGGCAGCCTTGAGACTTTCAATATCCAATCATGAGTCATTTATTTCTGGGCATGACCTAATATCCTGTAACTATTAGGTAATGTTTTTGAGTGGCAGTCCAGATAAAAGGATGTCCAATGATAATAAGAATGATTGGGATTTTTCAGGGGATGCTCTGCTCAGACAGGTTAAGTGAAAATTATTTCCTTAGTTCTGCTTTGAGAATAATCTACAAATGGCTATGATGGAGCAAAGACACTTGAAAGATGATAACAGAGGAAGAAGGATTTGTTCAAGTTGTTAAGAGTAGCATAATGATGTGCAATAGCCTGGAACTAGACCATTAGGTTAGACATTAGGAAAGTATTTCTAAATGTAGGGTTGATTAGATTTTAGAATAATTTGCAGAGGAGAGGGCACTAAGGTGTCATCCAGTAATACTCAAGAGTAGATTAGATGACTTACATATTGCTAGTTATGGACATAGGGACAAGATCAAACCCACAGTAATAGAGAACAAATTCTATGACCCAGGATGCAGTTTCCCCTCTGCAATAAGCTCTACTTGATTTTGCTAAACAGAAACAATATCATATAATTTGTAATGTTAAGTCTCAACCAAGAATTAACACAGCAAGAATATATTCCCTTTTATCTTATTTTCCTCTAATCTAGCTTTCAGAGGGTAGATGTTTACATCAAGGAAGAGAATGAAAACAGAGCTCATTTTACATTATATGGAATTAATTTGCAGCCAATGTGCTTATATTAACAAATTGTTATTTGGTTAGGAAATAGCCTGAGCAGTACTTTGTCTCCTTAATGGCCCTCTTTAACAATTCAGTTTAGCTGGTTTTGCTTAATTTTCATGCTAATTTTAAGCTATTTCCAGTCTTTTAAGTTTTAACAGTATTTTAAATTTAACAGTGTATTGATGTTTGCATTTAATTTTTGTTTCTGTTTTTTTTTTCTCCAGTGAGTGATTGGCATTTGGTCGTTTCCTGCAAATGACAATTGAATGCAGAAACTTCTTTGGTGACAGGTGAGGGCTGTGCTTCTCACTAGGTGTGAAGACGAGTAGAATGCAGTTAGAAATTATATGGGTTTAGGGAAATGGCAGTAGTAGTATCCCTTGGATACTACTTGCTAGCCATGGATAGTGGGCTAGGTTTACCATATCAGGAATGAATTCTTTCTTCTCAAGTGGGCCTTTTGTCCAATTAGACTGCTTCTTGTTACCCTCAGGATAGAACTGCTACTGTTGTATCTTTTGGAATGTCTTGCTGTTCTGAATGCTGTCATAGACCATAGGCCTTTCAGCTGAGGAGGATTGTTGATGGCTCTTCTCCCTGGGAAGCTTGCATAACTCCTGGTAGTACAAGAGTTAGTCCTCAGGGAGGAGTCTTTCAGGTTATTAAGCCTGATCTTTCCAAGATTGTCTCTTTAGCAGTTGGGTCTTACTTTCGATTTCTGGGGACAATCAATGGCCTATAACTTTTGGGGAGGTTCTCTTGGACTTTTTTGACCAATAATTCAAAAGGAGATTAGTCATGCCTAGAAATGAGCGTTTTTGCTACATAACTTATGGATTTTGTGGAAGTATTGTCACCTCTTAATGGAGACTTCTGTCTCTGTCTCTCTCTGTCTGTCTATTGCTCTCTCTCTCTCTCATACAATACGATACATATATAAGTATAACTAGATGTAAAATTATATGATTCTCTGTTGCTTTTTCAGACAGTCTCACAGTTATTTCTATGTCTTTTCTTTATCATTATGTTGCCCTCTGTAGATAATTTTGTCCCATCCCCATTATTTCTGCCTCTCTTTCATAGTGCCTGTGTTCTACTGTCCCCCTCTGTAGAACTCTGTTTCTTACCCGACCAGGCTCTCTGTTTACTTTGCTGGTATTTACTCCAAGATATGTGTTTATCTCTAAAAGTTTGGAAGTAGGATCCACAAATCAGAGCTAAGATGAAGTGTTTATATTTCTGTGTCTTGGTTACCTCACTCAATATAGTTTCTAGTTCCATTCATTTGCATATACAAGTGTGCCACATAGGGTCATGTATTTAAACACCTGATCCCCAATTGATGGTGCTGTTTGGCGGCATTTAGGAGGTGCAGTCTTGTTGGAGGAAGTACATCACAGGGTGTGGGCTTTCAGGTAAAAATACTTCTGTTTATTACTGTTTCACCCATGTAAAAGATGTGAGCTCTAGGCACCCAAGCCCATTGCTAGCCTCCATTCTTCCCAAACATAGCGAAACTATCCTTCTAGAACTTCTGAATTTCATCCTTCTTTTGCAAAGAACCTTTTCCTTCTGTAAGTTAACTTGGTCATGGTATTTTATAACAGCAACAGAAAAGAAACTAATGCCACATTTTCATTATCAGTTAATCAACTGAAGGGCATTTAGGGTGTTTCCATTGCCTAGCTATTTTTATCAGAACAAAAATGACCATGGCTGAAGAAGTATCTGTGGAGTAGGATGTGGAGGCCTTGGGGAAATGTCAAGGAGTGGGATGCTGAATCACATGATTCTATTTCGTAAAGGACTCATTTTATTGAAACTGAGAGGTGGGGGAGGGTGTGAGGGAGAGGAGAAGAAAAGAGAGAGAATTGTCTTAAATTAACCAGTCTTGTTAAGAAAAATTAAGCAAATAGGGCTCAGGATAAAGTCTTAGCTAACCATGGAGTTTTCTTAGGAGATTTTTGGGCAGAAAGTTGCACTCAGGAGGGAACTCACATAGGACACTGGAGAAATAGGGTTCTTGGTTGCAGAGATAGCCAGTTCGGGGCCTAAGAATGCTTCTCAGGCACATTTCATACATAAGAAGAAAAAGAAAACCCTACTTTTATATACCAGCTTGTACTAAGTGTACATTTACTTCAAAAGTCTTGCTCTATGTACCCAGATAACAGTTTTCTATATGTGAAAGATAATACTTCATATTCCCTCCCCACAGGGAACAACTCGAATGGTTCTAATTTGTAGTGTTTAAAATGAATACACGTCTCCCTTTTATTCCACAAATTCTAAATGCCTACTGTGACAAATACTGCTGGAGGTCTTTATTTAAAGTTTCTCTGAGTCCTAAGGGACTTTGTCATGGCATAAAATTTTAATTCTTTTTCATAATATGAGTGGTTTCTAAGGTAAGCTTAAAAATGGATAAATCTACCTTGTGAGAAATTGGTATGTGGAGAGTGTTTATTAAAAAAACAGTGTAGTGCTTCATTTCAGGGGCCTCTTGCAAAAATATTCAGTATGTTTAATCACTCAACATCTGCTCCAGTGCTTGAGACTTTACTAGAATTTACCATTTATTCCCTATCATCTTCACTAGTCCAATTCTCTCCTTACTAGCTCTTCAGATATTTTAATTTATTTCAATTAGAAGTGTTTAATTAAGGCAGACTTACTACCTTTTAAAGGCGTTCATTGCCTACCACTTTTCCGATCACTGCCTTGAGGTTATTTCACTTACAGCAACAATCTAATTTTCTGAGTTCAAATAAGGTGCATTTTGTGAGAATGAAGACTAGTCTAGTATATCTACTAGATGGGGACCACTTTCCAGGTTGCATGCCAAATAGGATGGTAAATATGTGCTACTCTGAGCTAAATATAAAACCCTAAATGTGTCAAGGGCTGATATAACAATGTGGGGTGATTGAGACCTTTGGGTAGCGTTAGGATATGATGGTTTTGTCCTTACAAATGGATCAGTGATGCTCTCAAATGTGCTTGAACGTGGAGATTCTCATGCTTCTGCTTCTCTGCCTTGGGAGGACACCGAGGCCATCCCTTGCTTGCTCTGATGTCTGCTGCTGTGCGTAGTGGTAGTAAGAAGGCTCATCCCAGAGGTTGGCACCCAGATTTTGGAATTCACAGTCTCCATAACTTTTCTGAGAATAAATTTTCTCTCTACTAAATGTCTAGTCTTCTCTCTCTCTCTCTCTCTCTCTCTCTCTCTCTCTCTCTCTCTCTCTTTTATAACAAAATGGACTGTCACATATGATTAACTTGCAACCGAGTTAGATATATTACATTAAAAAAATGTGATGTAGGGGCAAAAGACCCAATTAGCTCTTAGCAAGGAGACAAGAATTTAGTTTTAATTCTGTGACAAAGTAAATTCAGTGTTTAGCCCTTCCTTCCTTCCTTCCTTCCTTCCTTCCTTCCTTCCTTCCTTCCTTCCTTCCTTCCTTCCTCCCTCCCTCCCTCCCTCCCTCCCTCCCTCCCTCCCTCCCTCCCTCCCTCCCTCCCTTCCTTCCTTCCTTCCTTCCTTCCTTCCTTCCTTCCATCCTCTCTTTTTGTCATTGCATTTTTGTTTTCTTTTTATATTTTTTAAATTTAATTTAAAATTTTTACTTATCACTTTACATCCTGCTCACTGACCCCCTCCTAGTCACCCCCTTTCACAATCCTTTCCTTCTTCTCCCCTCCCCTTCTCCTCTGAGCAGGTGGGGGCCTGCTGGTATCCCCCTGCCCTGGGTACCTTCCTGCCCAGGCATTTCAAGTCTCTCTCTTTTTGTCATTGCATTTTTGTTTTCTTTTTACATTTTTAAATTTAATTTAAAAATTTTACTTATTCACTTTACATCCTGCTCACTGTCCCCCTCCTAGTCACCCCCTTTCACAATCCTTTCCTTCTTCTCCCCCTTCTCCTCTGAGCAGGTGGGGTCCCGCTGGTATCCCCTTGCCCTGAGTACCTTCCTGCCCAGGCATTTCAAGTCTCTGTGAGGCTAGGTGGTTCCTCTCCCACTGGGGCCAGACAAGGCAGTTCAGCTAGAAGAACATATCCCACTTACAGGCAGCATCTTTAGGGTAGTCCCTATTCAAGTTGTTTGGGACCAGTTGTCAGGATGTAGGACTTGGCTACATATGTGTGAGGAAGTCTAGGTCTAGCCTGTGAAAGTTCTTTTGTTGGTAGTTCAGACTTTGAGAGCCCCTAGGGCCCAGGTTAGTTGACTCTTCTGGTTAAATTCTTAATAAAATGGCAGAGGTAGTGCTTTATAAGCTCTGAAGTTAGCATAAGTTAGTCTAAATCTCCTTTAAAAGCTCACCTCCAACACTCTTTGGGTTTGTGACCTTGGGAAAATAACCTGAAGCTCTGTTGCTTCTGTGAAATCATTTTTAAAATAGTAAAAGTTATATTTTTAAGTCTTAACAAGAGATATTTTTCTGGTGTAGTCAATTAACCAACTTAAGGAGCTTAAGAAAACAGACTTTTAAAAAATTTTCTCTTGTTTTGGGATTTAGGGATTGAGGAAGGGTCTAATGCATAGAAGTCTTGTTTTGGTCACAATGACTGCTATGGAAGCTTGAGCTGGGTTGGTCTGTCGGCATCTAGAACAAGAGGCTATTGTTCATTCCATTAATGTATTCTTCAAGTTGTATTAACAAAGAAGGTTGAAACTACAGTGTTCTCCTTAGGAGAGTTTTTTGAATGCTCATTCTCCAGCAAGTATGGCTGTTTTGGGCATACTATAGAACCTTTAAGAGCTGTGGCCTGGTTGACAGTAGGTCATTGAGTTCAGACCTTGAAGATTATTAATCTGGCTACTATCACATCCCCGGTTCATTTCCAAGTGAACCATCCATGCTTTCTCTGCCATCATCAACCAAAACCATAAGCTAAAATGACTATTTCTTCCCTGAAGATTTTTTTATTAGTTACTGTGGTAGACTATCCCAGAGTAACTAATATACACATGTTGAGTCCTGCATATGTTTGATGTTTTGATGAAGATGTCTAAAATAGCTGAGGCTAGGCTAATATTCATCTATCCTCTTTTCTTGGCTTGTAGGATATCTCACAAGATAAAGGATGGTAGCCTTGAACCAGAGCCAGCTTTATTCATTGGTTCCTGATTCATTGTAGGTGGATCCTTCTCTGAGCCACTGATGGAATTGAAGGCATCTCCTGACTTAGCTAAGGTGTTTAAGAATGTCATTTCTACCCACTGTTATTTCAATAAGTCATCTAGGGCATTTCTAGTTCTAAGTGAAGAGACAAATATATACTGCTTTTTATGAAGTAGCAGGATAAATACACATGAAGGGAAGAATCTTGAAGTGAACATTAAGACATGGAGCATGCCATACTTTTAATAAAGCATTGATTTATTTTCAGTTTATGTGTACTAGCATGCTGGTACGTATGCCTGGTGTTGTGGCACTCAGAACACACTAGATCCTTTGCAACAAGACCTGGCTGTGAGTTGCCACATACTGATCAACATGGATCCCTCTGCAAGGGCAGCCAGTGCTCTAAATCACTGAGCCATCTCTCCAGCCCCCCAAGTTGGCATATTTTAGATGAAATGTTTTGAGAATTGACAGAGCTGTGTAATCTATCATTTATTTAGTAAATGTTGGCGATATGAGAGTATGAAAGGTAGTTTTTTAAAAAAATGCACTACTTGTAATATGACATTGTTATTTTCCCATGTTGTACTCTCTGCTTTTATTATTTTTATTTTTTAGTAAACTAATAAAATTTATTTAAAAATATATAATTCAGTATTGACATTTTTTTTTAAACTTTTTTTTTATTTATTTATTTTTTTAATATTTTTATTACATATTTTCCTCAATTACGTTTCCAATGCTATCCCAAAAGTCCCCCATAGCACCCCCCACTTCCCTACCCACCCATTCCCATTCTTTCAGTATTGACATTTTTAAGTCATCAAAATAATTTGTAGTAGTTAAATGCCTCTTAAATATACCCGATATCTTCTGAAGCTAAAAGCAATATTCACTCAACCAGTTTTTAAAATCTATTTGGAACATTAAACATGATAGAAGTAGAAAAAAATCCCTTATGAAGTCCTTTATGAAAGGAAATTGTGACAAGTTCCTGATTAGACAGGAATCATTCTATCTCCAAGGGAGAATACTCAGAATAACTGTGGTTTCATAGAATGAATTGAGTAGTGTTCCTTCTGTTTCTATTTTGTGGAGTAGTTTGAAGAATATTGGTATTAGATCTTCTTTGAAGGTCTGATAGAATTCTGCACTAAACCCATCTGGTCCTGAGCTTTTTTTGATTGGAAGATTTTTAATGACTGGTTCTATTTCTTTAGGGGTTATGGGACTGTGTAGATGGTTTATCTGCTCCTGATTTAACTTTGGTATTTGGTATCTGTTTAGAAAATTGTACATTTCATCCAGATTTTCCAGTTGTGTTGACTACAGGCATTTGTAGTAGGATCTGATGAATTTTTAAAATTTTCTCAGTTTCTGTTATTATATCTCCCTTTTCATTTCTGATTTTTGTTAGTTTGGATACTGTCTATGTGCCCTCTGGTTAGTCTGGCTAAAGGTTTATCTATTTTGTTGATTTTATCAAAGAGCCAGTTCCTGGTTTTGTTAATTCTTTGTATAGTTATTTTGGTTCCTACTTGTTTGATTTTAGCCTTGAGTTTGATTATTTCCTGCTGTCTACTCCTCTTGGGTGTATTTGCTTCTTTTTGTTCTAGAACTTTCAGGGGTGCTGCTAAGCTTGTAGTGCATGCTCTCTCCAGTTTCTTTTTGGAGGCATTCAGAGCTGAGTTTTCCTCTTAGCACTGCTTTCATTGTGTCCCATAAGTTTGGGTATGTTGTGGCTTCATTTTCATTAAATTCTAAAAAGTCTTTAATTTCTTCCTTGACCAGGTTATCATTGAGTAGTGCGTGGTTCAGCTTCCATGTATATGTGAGCTTTCTGTTATTTTTGTTGAAATTTAAGACTAGCCTTAGTCTGTGGTGATCTGATAGAATGCATGGGATTATTTCAATATTTTTGTATCAGTTGAGGCCTGTTTTGTGACCGATTATATGGTCAATTTTGGAAAAGGTACCATGAGGTGCTGTGAAGAAGATATATTCTTTTGTTTTAAATTGAATGTTCTATACATCTGTTAAATCCATTTGGTCCATAACTTCTGTTAGTTTCAATATGTCTCTGTTTAGTATGTCTTTTCATGATCTGTCCATTGATGAGAGTGGGATGTTGAAGTTTCCCACTATTATTGTGTGAGGTGCAATGTGTGATTTTGAGCTTTAGTAAAGTTTACTTTAGTAAAGTGGGTGCCCTTTTATTTGGAGCACAGATGTTCAGAACTGAGAGTTCTTCTTGGTAGATTTTTTTCTATGATGAGTATGCAGTGTCCTTCCTTATCCTTTTTGATAACTTTTGGTTGAAAGTTGCTTTTATTCGTTATTAGAATGGCTACTCCAGCTTGTTTCTTGGGACCATTTTCTTGGAAAATTGTTTTCTAGCCTTTTACTCTGAGGTAGTGTCTGTATTTGACACTGAGATGTGTTCCCTTTATGCAGCAAAATGTTGGGTCCTGTTTACATATCCAGTCTGTTATTCTATGTCTTTTTATTGGAGGAATTGAGTCCATGATGTTAAGAGGTATTGAGGAATCACTATTCCTCAATAGTGATTGTTGCTTCCTGTTATTTTTATGTTTATGTGGCTATCTTCATTTGCATTTGTTGAAAGATTACTTTCTTGCTTTTTCTAGGGTGTAATTTCCCTCCTTGTGTTGGTGTTTTCCATCTATTATTCTTTGTAGGCCTGGATTTGAGGAAAGATATTGTATAAATTTGGTTTTCTCATGGAATATCTTGGTTTCTCCATCTATGATAATTGAGAGTTTTGCTGGGTATAGTAGCCTGGGCTGGCATTTATGTTCTCTTAGGGTCTGTATAACATCTGCTGAGGGTCTTCTAGCTTTCATAGTCTCTGGTGAGAAGTCTGGTGTAATTGTGATTGGTCTGCCTTTATATGTTACTTGACCATTTGCCCTTACTGCTTTTAATATTTTTTCTTTGTTTTGCGCATTTGGTGTTTTGACTATTATGAGACAGGAGGAATTTCTTTTCTGGTCCAATGTATTTGGAGTTCTGTAGGCTCCTTGTATGTTTATAGGCATCTCTTTCTTTAGGTTAGGAATGTTTTGTTTTATAATGTTGTTGAAGATATTTATTGGCCCTTTAAGTTGGGAATCTTCACTCTCTTCTATACCTGTTATCCTTAGGTTTGGTCTTCTCATTCTATCCTGGATTTCCTAGATGTTTTGGATTGGGAGCTTTTTGCATTTTGCATTTTCCTTGACTGTTGTGTCAATGTTTTCTATGGTACCTTCTGTACCCGAGAGTCTCTCTTCTATCTCTTGTATTCTGTTTGTGATGTTTGCATCTATGGCTCCTGATTTCTTTCCTAGGTTTTCTATCTCCAAGGTTGTCTCCCTTTGTGATATTTTTATTGTTTCTATTTCCATTTTTTGATCCTGGATGATTTTGTTCAATTCCTTCATCTGTTTGGTTGTGTTTTCCTGTAATTCTTTATGGGATTTTGGTGTTTCTTCTTTAAAGGCTTCAAGCTGTTTACCTCTATTCTTCTGTATCTCTTTAAGGGAGTTATTTATGCCCTTCTTAAAGTCCTCTATCATTATCATGAGATGTGATTCTAAATCAGAGTATTGCTTTTCTTGTGTGTTGGGGTATCTAGGGCTCATTGTGATGGGAGAACTGGGTTCTGATGATGCCAAGTAACTTTGTTTTCTGTTGCTTATATTCTTTCTCTTGTTCTCACCATCTGGTTATTCCTGGTGTTAGCAAATCTTTCTGTCTGTGATTTGTCTCTCCTGTAAGCCTGTGTGTCAGAACTCCTGGGAGACCAGTTCTCTCCAGGAGGGATTTGGGTATGGACAGCTGTGGCACAGGTTCAGCTCTGGGGTGCAGACAGAAACCAGAAGGATCCTGCCCCTGGCTGTCCCTTGGTTCCTGTGTCCGAATGGCTCTTGGACCAGGAATTTGAGCAGAAGTGGTGGTCTTACCTGTGTTCACAGGTGAGTCAGCACTCCTGGGAGACCAACTCTCTCTGGACAGTATTTGGCTATGGAGTGCTGTGCACAGGATCAGCTCTAGGTGTAGATGGAAACCAGGATTCTGTCCCAGGCTGCTCCTCAGTTCCTGTGTCTTGAGGCTTCCCTTGTAGCAGAAGGTATGGTCTTACCTGTGTTCACAAGCGTGTTCACAATCCCAGGAGACCGGCCCTCTCTTTGACATTGTTATTGTTTAAGGAAAAATAAAGTAGTTTTCTTTTTATTTAATTTAATAAAGCATTTAATTTCCACTTTTTATAGCTTTCAGATGATTATTTTAACTTTAAATGTTAACATTTGTCCTCCTACTTTATATTTATAAATGGTCTGTCTTGTTGTGAAACTGAAGACAGGAAAAGAAAGGTGACCACATGACACTTTAACGTGTCTTTAGCATACAGCATACCACTCTGCAATAACTCACTCTTTGGTAAGTTATTGTACTGATATACACAAGGAAGCAGACAAAGACAACTGTCACACCAGAAGGTGTTCCACTGTGAGATATTTGTAGATAATGAGTTAATAAGATGAAGCCCAAGTACTAGTGAGAACTTGTAATATGTACTACTTGTTAGAACTAGTACTACAAGGAGTACTCCTACATGTAAAAAGAAACTAATACATATGGGAAAGGACAAGGTGGGGCTTGTGTGTAAATGCTTTGATGCTTTGTAATGACAGAACTTTGAGATCCAAGATTGGAAGTTTAATTTAATAATATAGAAACTAGGAATTGCCTAAAGAAATAGAACCAACAAGCTCACCACACACACACACACACACACACACACACACACACACACACACACACATGTGCACACACACATGGCAGGCCCAACCCACATAACTACACAACTGTCAGGGGTTGACTAAAAAAATAGTGGCTCTAGTATGCTGGCAAACTAGTGACTCAGAGAAGACCTTCAGGTGCATTTCAAATTCCTAACCATTGGCCAATAGTTTCCTTCCTGCAGCAAGCCACAGAGGCTGTCCTGTGTAGGTTGAGGTCCTAATCTGCTGAGGTCCATCTCATAATGTAGGGTTATGAGATATTCTCAAAGTTGTCTAATTTAAATATTCATATTATCTAAAAACATCCTCACAGAAATATTCAAGATAAAGTTTTATATTAAGTATTGGTCATCATGGCCTAGTTGTGACAAAATGATAAATCAGCCATTGTAGGGAGCTGTTGAATATTTTTAATGGTGGCAGTATTGAAAGAGATGTTTAAATACATTGGTACACTTGTAGTTTCCTTGTTGGTTTATATAAGAGAGGAAGATTCAATGTAGACACATTGAGTAAAAATATTCTAGCCACTATTTGCTAAAAAGTTAAGGAGGACTTGTGTAGCAAATGCAATGGAAATAATGTATCCTACATAATTGTTAATCCCACCCTTCAATTACAGGTTCATTTTTTTTTTAAAATGGAAACCTTCAACGAATCTTTTAAAAGTTATTTAAATAAACCTGACTAGATTTAGTTCTCTTCCAAAATATACTTTAAAGACTCCCTAACATTTCTAGGTTTCGGGACAATATTGAATTGATTTGAATTCAAGCTTTTCCATCATAAAATAATTGTTGAAGAGATAATGAAAATATAGTGGACTTGGAATAGCATGATAATTCAATAACATTCTGTTTGTTAAGGTTTCATATACTTAATTATATTAGTAAACGGGGAGGGAGAGAAGAAGGGAGGGAGGGAGAGAGAGAGGAAGCGAGAGAGAGGGAGAGAAAACAACAATGTTAATATGTCCTTCTGTCTTTGTTTTAAATTGGATATTGGCCTTTACTACCATTGAAGAGGAACTTAAAACTGTAATACAAAGAAAAACCGGATGCACTTCCTTAACGTCACAAGAATCTATAGAAGTTTAAAGGGGAACAGAACAGCTTTAAAAAGTAACTTTGACTTGCCAAATTTTTGTTTTACTCATTTAAGAATGGATTCTAAATTTAACTTTACAGTAGGTATATAAGTTCAATTCTAAATGTTTCTTAGACTAGTTACTCAAGAAAAGAGACTAAATTATATGACAACCAATACCAGCATAGCTTCTGGATATGCCTTAGGTTGGCAATTGCCCTGTGTATTCCAGCATGGGAGGTCAGTTTAGATTGTGGAAGTTATCTTATTACAGGGATCATCTTGTGGATGGGCAGGTGTATTCTAACTAACAGACTTGGATTATCCTGCTGGCTCTTTTGTTACAAATTCTGTTATCACTATGTGACTTACATTGAATTGACTGATAAAAATTTTCAAAGTTGAATAAATACCTAATATTTTGCAAAGAAAATGCTATGATTAAGAATAAAATAGGCAATCTTCTAAACCATGATGCAAAGAAATAAAAATTAATACAAATGTTAAGTATTATAATATGTTACTCAGATTTACTACATTTCTCCAGCATTAAGGTTATTCTTTTCAATAAGTCATGTGATCTGCTTCTTCTGTGTTAGTTGTCTTTGCCATTAATTAAGCCTTTACTAACTACTTGTATGCATAAAGCATTGTAGTGAAGTGAGAAAGCAGAAGCCGAGATCCCTCAAGACAGCATGGGAGTATAAACAAGGAGAGACTCTTTGATAAAATCCATCTAACCTTGAATTTCCCAGCTATTGAGATAAATATTTTAATTGAATTGTTTTTTTAAAAAAGAATTGAAATAAATAAAATGCAGTGAACAGAAATGCACACTCAGGAGAAAGGAGTTCAAGCTAGGCTCTGTGTGGGCAGATTCACTGCTCTGCTCTCTGCCACAGTCATTTTATCTTTCTTTATATTTTTATTGTGCTCTTTACACAGAAAATATATGGAGATCTTGATTTGCTTTGTTAGAGGCTGTAAATGAAACCACAAACCATCTTCACACACAGTGAAGCAAGGGTGGAAAACATGTTTTTCCTTACTCATTGTTTCTTTTAGTTGAATAAATGTACATTTCTTGCTGACTGCAAAAAAAGCCATTAAAAAGCTGTTCCCAGCTAAAAGGTTCCAACACATGGGAATTATATCTCTTGCTTTACAGATGTGTTATAATAAGCAAATCAAAGAACATTTGTTTGAATGACCTGTAATCAGCACTGCTGCTGTCCGTGGAAGTTGTGAACAGTTGCACAATCATAAAGCCTTGTCCCTGGACAATTGGATGCATTGCATTCAATTTAATCATAATCATTATAATGCTAATATTTTCTTAAAAATAAAATGATGGGTAACTATCCCAATAATAAGTCTGTCAACTGTGAAACAGGTTCTAATGATCATAAATGCATTCGGAACAAAAAAAATGCTAAACTCCAATGTTTGAAGTGAAAAAAGGAAAAGCTAACACACCAGATAAAAAAAGCCAAGCCAGTGAGTTTATTGGTGACCAGAGCAACCAAGGGTAGCATGACAGAAGAGGGCAGGAATTAGTGACATCGTGACATGATTTTGCCCTCCAAACCGAACAATTTTCTGGTAGAAAAATTGAAATGATATTTCAAATTATTTTTTTGATAACACATTACCTGAATTCTAACTTAAAAATAAGAAATTTTCAAACCAATATATTTCTGTGATAATCCTATTCAGCCTAAGAAACTTCAAATCTTAAGTGTTAAAGGAGTGACAACTATACCATCTTCTTTTTAAACTACTCCAGACATTGTGCTGATGTAAATTATTCAGAAAAATTAGTATTTACATAATTTAGAGTTCTCTAATGGTTTTGCTTAAATTATTGTTTCATCTCCACCAAAGCCTCATGACACAAAAGCCATGAGGCCATCAGTTATTATGGATTTCAGTCACACATAAGGGATTGGGTAAAATTGATTTCTATCCATATCAGATCCCTCTCTACCAACTTGATTCTTTGGAGCCATTCTTTTTTCACAGATATTCCTAGATATGAACATTCATCTCATTGGGACAGTTTCCACTGAGGATACTTCTCTGTATGTAGTAACATTTATGTATACATTTCTCTTAACTATAGGAAATAAGTCTCAGCCAGCTTGTTCACCAGTTGGCTAAACAAGAAAAAGGAGTATCGACCCCATGGACTTGTCAAGTACCGGGGTCACATTTCTATGTAAGGAATTTTCTAAATTAACACATTCCAGGTCTCAGATACTTTGATGCCATTGAATTTAGGACTAGCAGGGAAAAGAGACTTCCATGTCCTTACTTTTTTAGAAAACATGTATTTTTATTTTTTGTACTGTAAAAACATTTTATTAAATTTCAGCATGTTTTTCAGTAATCAGCAGTAGTTTATATTATGATTAGACTCTGATGAGTCTCAAGGATTTTGTTTGTTTGTTTTTCAGGAAGTCAGAATGCTGACCACAATACTTTCCATAAAAAAAGAAAGAAAATTAAAAGGCTGAATGGTTGTGTTGCACAGAGATTAATGCATGTGAAATTAATGGTTTGGAATTTTTAGTTTATTTAAGAAAAATTGCTTATCTTGAGTTGGCTTAATTTAGTATTCTACATCTCCAATTTTACTACAAATTAGAAAATGTTGAGATATGTGTTTACATAGTCACATGCCTATTTTTATTTAAATTAATTATGAACAAGATTAAAAAATGTAAGAGGGGAACAAAAACAGCGAGTGTATTCTTTATTCAAAACTACATCTCTTGAATTATATAGGCAAGAATGCTTCAAGTATTGTCTGCTATCCCAGTTGCAAAAATGTAACATTTATGTTGCCAAAATAATAGATAATTTTGTGAATATTGCAGAACTTATTGTAGCAGCAGAGTAAGGTTTTGGAAAAAGAGGCATCAAAATTGACACGTGAAGGCCATTTGGCAGAGAAAAGCTGGAAACCCTTTTACCTGGATATTACATAACAAGTGGAACATGTGCTGGAAAATACACAAAGGCTGAGTAGTCAGGTGTTATGCAAAAAGCATGATGCAATGCATCAGAACTCAAATGGTACAGGGATTTTGGGTATGTCTCCCCACCCCGACCCCCAGCTCAGTAGCCCCATTAGACATTCAGAGTGCAGTTTCCTTTCTAATAAACTGTTGTTCCTTTTATGAATAATCTCATGCTTCTGATCCTGTAATCAGACCCTGGGCATCTCACTGTTTGTCCTCCAAACTCAGATCTGTGTTTGTGCTAATGTTAAAGAATTGTAAAGAAGGTACATATATAGAAAAGTAGAGAAGATGGAAGCCACTGTGGTGACTGTTTTTACATGCTAGTATGCCACAACATAAAATAAACTGAGCAGGGAGACCCTTCCCCCTTTTACTTTTGTCATTTTATTGAAAAGAAATTCTATTGTTGTCCAATACATCTTGACTATAGTTTCCCCTCCTTCTGTTCCTCTAATTCCTCTGAGCTTCTTACCACCTCTCCTCCTTTCCAGATCTACTCCCTTTTTGTCCCCCACTAGAAACAGAGAAGGCTTCCAAGAGACAACAAGCCAACATGAGAAAGCAAAACATACTAAAATGAAACAAAATCCGTCATATTAATTGGACATGGCAACCCAACAAGAGAAAAGGGGTTCAAAGAGCAGACACAAGAGTTAGACACTCAGTCATTTTCAGAGTCAGGAGTCCAAAACAATACTGAGCTAATAGCTATAACATATACGCCAAGGACCTGGTGTAGATCCATGCAGGTCCTGTGCTTGCTGCTTCTGTCTCTGGGAACTCATAAACATCTTGCTTAGTTGATTCAGAGGGCATTGTTCTTCTGAAGTCTTCCATCTCCTATGGCTCTTACACACTTTCTGCCTTTCTGTGGGGTTCCTTGAATTCTGAGGAGAATTTGATGGAGACACTCACATTTAGACTCTTTCTCTGTATAATGTTTGGCTGTGGGTTTCTGTATCTGCTCTCATTTGTTGCTGGAGGAAGCCTCTCTGATGATGACTAGATAAGGGAGTGACCTATGAGGATAGATATGTGATCTATGAGTATCGTGCCTCATCAGAAGTCATTTTACTGCACATATATACACATACATACACACACGCACGCACGCACGCACACACACACACACACACACACACACACACACACACACACATATATATATATGTAGGGTATTTGATCACACTGTAAACCACTTTCTGCTTATTGTAAACAGGATTAAAGTCAACAGTAGGTTAAGAGGCAGAGCAAGCAACCAGTTGACAGGGAGTGAACATAGCAAAAACCAAACTAAATCAAAAGACAACCATAAAGAGTAAGAGGAATTCAGGAGGGTGGCTAGAGAGAAGCACAGGAAGTAGAAGGGAGTTTGGGGTTTTCTGAGATGATGTGAACAAAGAGAACTTCTTTTTGGGATACTGGCGGAAAAGGAAGGTCCACTGGATGCCTTTTCTGCATCTCTGAGCTAGCAGGCCTTCACTCCATTATCTGGTTCTCAAGTCTTTATTGGTAAAACTGCACACAATATAATATACTGAATACATATTATAAACATGTTAGTAATACATATATATACCTGATTATATATATGATACTATAATACTATATATAATATATATTATATATAATATATATAATACCTGATATATATATAATCCCTGATATATATATATATATATACATATATATATATATATATGATACCTGATATATATATAATACTGTATCCATATTATGTGTCAGATACGAGTTACTTCTTCTGGAGTGAGATTTATCTCAAATCAGTCATTGGTTGACCACTCCTACAACTTCTGTGCAACCACTGCTCTAGCATGAAACTTAAGGCTTCTTTGGAAAGTCAGATGTTTTGGATAGTCTAGGACATGAAGAGGTGATTCCCTGAGTCAGACACAGGTGAAAGGATGTTTCGCTAAAGCAAGCATGTGTAAGGACACGTAATGAAGGAATCTTTGCTAAAGACACACATATTTTGGTCCGCCTTTCATTGCGTAGTAGAACTTCATTTGTCGTGATGCCAGAGAAACACAGCAAAAACCGTCTGGTGGTGTGCTGGCAGCTTCTTACCATTTCCATAGACTCAGGACGATTGACAGAGTGATACCAGGTGATACAGACTCACATGGAGTTTTGCTAAGACTGACTCATGTGTTGAGGCAAGACACATCATGAGTCAATACCTGAGTAGGTCACACAGTGTGTGGAGGGAGTATAAATAGGACTCAATGGACTGCAAGAGGGATTTGGCTTGCTGGCATAGCTAGCTTTGCAGTGCTTCATGGTCTCACATCTTTACTGAGAGAGGCTCAGCAAAGAACTCCTGGTGTCCCTGATGGTCCTCATTTCTCCTGCTGACTCATGTTGATTTGGATGAGGCCAGGCTGTCTCTGCTAGGATGTGCCACCACTGCTTGTCATGTCTGCTATCCCGACACTACCGAACTGGACTGCTGGTGTATTTGTTAAGTTTCCAAGTGGCTGTGAACTATACTGCTGATTTCTTGACAATGCAGATAGGATTTGCTCCAAAGAACAATTTCTAAACAGGTCCACTGCTGTGTATCTAATAACCTTTCTTTTCCACTACCTCTGGTGAGTGGTAGGCTAGAAGGGAGGTTAAGGTCTTTAAGAACCATTATTAAAAGTAGGGTTGAGAAAAGTTAAAGCTACACTAGTATATCTTCCAGGCGGAAGAAATAGTTGGTCAAAAGTTTTGTGGCTGGGTTGGTGCTCACATTTCTCTTTCAGTGCCCTTCAGAGTACCTTCCTGCATCAAAGAGTTTAGAATATGGGTGTGAAGGCTATATGTAGACAGCAGCTCAGCTTATCCATGTTCAATGAGTTGTGGGGTTGTTGTCCTTGACAATGGGGCAACTGTTTGTGTTTGCAACAGCCTGGGTTGTTTTGGGAATTCCATGAGACTTCCTTGGCCAACAACTCAGTTGAATGCCACCTAGTCCTTTCACTGCAAGCTTTGCTTGGTGACAAGAGATGGCCAAATGGGACTCCATATTGTCAATTACTAGGAGTCCTCATTAGGCTCACCTTCTATACATTCCAGAATGTTTCCATTGTGCGAGGTTTCCACAATACCCACAAATACCCTTTAATTCCAGCCATCTTTCCTAGCATTCTCTCCTTCTACCCTATTGTTCCCAACCTGATTCCTCTTCTTCTGTCCCTACCCACCCCCATCTGCCCATAAAATATATTCTATTTCCCTCTCTCAGGGAGATTCCCTCAGATCTCTCTTCTTTACCTAACCTCTCTGGGTCTACAGATTATAGCTTGGTTATCATTTCCTTAACTGCTAATATCCACTTATAAATGAATACATACCATATTTATCTTTCTGGGTTCTGTGTTACCTCACTGAGGATGAATTTTTTCTAGTAAATTGATTTTTTTTTCATGTAAATTTCATTTTGTCATTTTTTTTGACAGTCAAGTAATACTTGATTGTATAAATGTACTACATCTTTAAAACTCCATTCTTCAGCTAAAGGATATCCAGATGGTTTCCAGTTTCTGGCTCTTATGAATAAAACCATAATGAACAGGGTAAAGCAAGTGTTCTTGTGGTACAATAGAGCACCCTTTGGGTATATGCCCCAGAGTGATATAGCTAGATCTTGAGGTAGATCAATTGCCAACTCTCTGAAGAACTGCTAAATTTATTTCCATAGTGGCTGTAAGAGTCTGCACGTCCATCAGCAATGGAGAATTGCTCCTCTTGATCCACACACATCCTTGTCAGCATGAAATGTCACTTGTGTTACTGAGCTTAGCTATTCTGTCATGTGTAAGAAACAATCCGAAAGACAAAAGATATGTGATCATCTCATTAGATGCAGAAAAGGCCTCTGACAAAATCCAACATCCCTATATGATAAAATCCTGGAGAGGTTACGGATTCAAGGGACATACATAAACATAATAAAGGCAATTTACAGCAAGCATATAGCCAACATCAAGATAAATTGAGAGAAACTCAATGCAATCTCACTGAATTCGAAAACAAGATGAGACTGTCCACTCTTTCCATACCTATTCAGTATTGTACTCAAAGTTTTAGCTAGAGCAATAAGTCAACTGAAGGAAATACAAATTGGAAAGGAAGAAGTAAAATTGTGTCTATTTGCAGATGATAATTAATACATATAAATGGTAACTAATATATATAGGTGATAATTTACACACACACACACACACACACACACACACACACACACAAGCTATATTAAAAATTCCACCAGGCAACTCCTACAGCTGATAAACACTTTTAGCAAAGTAGCTGGATAAAAAATTAACTAAAAAAATCAATAGTTTTCCTATATACAAATTAAAAATGGACTTAGAAAAAAATCAGGAAAACAACACCTTTTACAATAAAATATTTCATGGTAACTCCAAGCAAGTGAAAGACTTATGAGATTAAAACTTCAAATCTTTGAAGAAAGAAGAAAGACACTGGAGATGGTGTCAGAAGATAGAAATATCTCCCATGCTCTTGGATTGGTACAGTTACAACAGTAAAAATGGCCATTCTACCAAACTTGAGTTAGAGATTCAGGGCAATCACCATTAAAATACAAAAACAATTCTTTATAGACCTTGAAAGACAATTCTAATCTTCAAAGGGAAAAACCAGAGAAATCCAGGATAGCTAAAACTATCCTGAACAACAACAACAACAACAACACAAATAAAAATTGCCAGAGGTCTCAATGTTTTAGATTTTAAGTTGTACTACAAAGCTATGGTAATTACCCACATGACGCTAGCACAAAAACAGACAGGTTAGTCAATGGAGAAGGCCCAGCCATAAATCCACACACATATGGACACCTGCTTTTTGATAAAGTAGACAGAAATACACACTGGATAAAAGATGGCATCTTTGACAAATTGTGCTTGTCATACTAGATGTCTGCATATAGAAGAATACAAATAGACCCATTTCTATCACCCTGCACAAAACTCAAATCCAAGTGGATCAAGGGCCTCAACATAAAACTAGATACACAGAGCCTGATAGAGGGGAAAGTGGAAAATAGTCTTGAACTTATTGGCTATTTGGAGCTGACTCTCTGAACAGAACACTGTTAGCACAAGGCACTAAGATCAACAATTAATAAATGAGATCTCTTGAAACTGAAAAGCTTCTGTAAGGCAAAGTACACTGTCAACTAGGCAAAGTGGCAGCCTACTGACTAGGAAAACACTTTTACCAACTTCACATTCAATACAGGATTAACATCCAAAGTATAGAAAGAATTCAAGAAACTAGATATAAAAACAATTAATCTGATTAAAAAATGGTGTACAGATCTAAACAGAAAACTCTCAACAGAGGAAACTCAAATGACTAAGAAACACTTAAAGAATATTCAACATCCATAGCTATCAGGGAAATGCAAATCAAAAGTATTTGGACCAGAAAGCCTTAATTGTGAAACTGTATCAGGTTGACCTCTGGGGGCATCTGTGGGGAATTGTTTTGATTGCCTCAAGTTCTGTGAGAAGGCCCACTTTTTTTTTTTTGAAAAAGGACACAAAAGAAGGAATATTGTCCCCCTCACTTGCTTATCCTTCTCTTTCACAATGGAGGTATTTTATCCTGTTGCTGATGCCACCAATATCTTTGTTGGTACTGAAAGTGGCTGGAAGGGGATGCAACAGACTGAGGATCAGTGGCTCTCCAGGAACATGCCACATCTTTGGGACCGAGCCTTGTGGACTATGAAACCTCAGGGTTCTTGGTGTCTCCAGTGTACAATAGCCATTGCTCGACTTCTTCAACTGCTCAGACATTCAGTCTCAAGGATGAAGTGGCCATTAAAGGGTTCTCAGCCTATCAGGTGAGAGACAGCTGTTGTACTATTTTGATGGTATTGCATAAAGTGATTTAGTAAAACATTTCAAATAGACACATAGACACACACAGACACACCCTTATTATCAGTTCCTTTTCTTGAGAGAACCCTGATGAACACAGTCACCAATATGTCATAGAATTGCCTATACTTTATTGAACACCTTCCAAGATTTTTATAACTTCTACATCTTTCAATTACTATATTGAACTCCACACTTCACTATGCTTTTACTAGTAAAAATAAACAAACAAACAAACAAACAATAGAAGCAGAAGTAGAGGCAGAAGTCAGGACATTTAAAGTTTTAAAGCCAAGATAGTTTTAGGTTTGACATCAAGCAAGTAGGCAGTTCACTCCAGCTGTACCCAGGTAAGGCACAGGAATCCTAGGTCATGCCTGTGTGGGTTTCAGTTCATGCAGTGCTCATGTTAAAAAGACAAAAACATTGGGCTGAGATGGCACAGTGGGTAAGGGTCCTTGTTGCAGTACCTTGATGACTTGGGGTTCACATTCCAGAGGAGAGGACCAATTCTGGCCTGTTGCCTTCTGACCTCCAAGTAACATATACATGTGTCCCCACAAGCATCTACACACAAAGTGTAATTAACTTTTTTTTTTCCTAAAAAGGAAAAGCACAAAATTTCCCAGCACTTTCCAATAATGTGAAGGGCAACATGTCACTTTATTGATGAGAGCTATAAAATTTGTAACTCAGAAGTCTAGCATAGTGTTGTTTTTATTGTCAATTACTTTGTATCAACGTACTTTCAAATTACAGTTTCATTATTTATATTGAAGACTGCATGCCTTTCAAATAGACTGACAATGGTCTGTAACACTCTGAACTCATGAGAAAGAATTTAATAAGATATTTTTTTTTTCTTGAAGAGTCTTCTGTAAGACACTCTTCTAGTTCTTATATGGGATGGGATGGGATCCTACTAAACACATGCTCTTTCGCTGAGTTATAACCAAGCACCATTTGTCCTCTCTCAATGTGTGTTAGCTCTTTTCATGTTCTCAGTACTATTCTGGCTTTATCTTATTCACTCAGTACCTACAGGTGTCTCACAGAGGGAGGGAACCTGCTTATGCCCTAGTTTGTGTCCCAGCTGCTTTTGTTCACTCCTTACCCATGAGTGAGTTAAACAGACTGGCATAGTGCGGTCACCTCTCTTCCTGTCTTTGATTTCACAACCAGACAGACCATTTACTAATACAGTGTAGGAGTTTGAGTATTGATCCTCTATAATTGCAGGATACACAACAACGAAATAGATGGACTACCACAAAAGAACAGTCCTGGGGAACAGAAGGATGCTGTGACTCATTTTGTAATCAAAAGTAATTTATAATGACAGAAGCTGTAGTTATCTATTAGTTACTGGTGAAAGTTCTTAATCAGAACTTGCCATAAAAGCTCCCCCTGCCCCCGGGCCTGGTTTGTGACTAGAATTGTGGAAGAAGAAAACTTGAATTATTCACTAGCAGTTATTTGATTCAAATATAGGCTAACTTAGTAATATTACATCTAAATAGTATAAGAAAAATATAATTGTATTATCAGAAAGGCACCTTTTGTCACTGAAACCTTTGAAAAAATTATTTTTTAAAAAAATTTTAAGATTGTAATATAATTATATCATTTCCTCTTCTCCAATCCAAACCCTGTTATATGCTCCAAAATCCCTTTTGGCTTTCTTTCAAATCCACTGTCTCTTTATTCATTAACTGTTATTACACATGCATATGTGCATGATTTTATGTATACATAAATATGTACATATACATAAATATATGTACCACACACACACACACACACACACACACCACACACACTCCTAAATACATAAGTACAACCTGTTCATTTTGTATGATGTTACCTGCATGGCCATTTTCGGGGATGCCCATTTGGACTTGGATGGTGTGCCTTGGCACTTTCCCATTGGTCTGAGGCTTGGGTCCTTGACATGTCTGTGCCTGTGTCAAAGGCACACATTGACTCAGATCTTCCTCTGTTCCCCACAGATCACCTAGAATATGGAAATTTAGATGGCACCAGAGACAAATCTTCTCTTTTGGCACCAAAGGGCTGCATGGTTCTAGCCCGAATCTCCGAAGACTTCAGGAATTTCTTTCAATGGAACATATTCCTTCTGCTTTCCCCTTTACAGAATCACCATTTCATTTCCTTCCTTATTTGATCTGATCGGCTTCAGAAAAGAGTGATGACTAAGGATGCTGAGGACCTAAAAAACTATTTTGTAAACATTTGTATTTCTTCTCCTGAGACTTCTGTGTTCTTCTCTGACCCAATTTTTAATTGGGACGATTGTTTTCTTTCTGGCTAGGTTTTGAGTTCTAGGTTATTCTAGACACCATTTCTTTGTCAGATAATGCCTGGTGAAGACTTTCCTCCATTCTGTCTCGATCATGAGCTAATTTCACTCAACTCACTATTCTGCCAGGAAGAGATGCTTATTTCCACAAGTTCCTTTTTTTTTGCCACATGTCAGTATTATTTCCTGCATCACCATATTCCAATTCTGAAAGATCTTACCTCTGTCTATAAGTTGATGGATATTCTCCATTTTCTCCTCTATCAGACTCAGGGTATCAGGTCTTATTTGAGGTTCTTGATCCACTCAGAGTTGAGTTTTGTGCCACTGGGAGGCAGAGAGATCAAGTTTCTTTCTTCTATGTGAAATCATCCAATGTACTCAACATTTGTTGGCCATACTGTCCTTTTTTCAATGTGCATTTTTGGCCTCTGTGTCAAAAAGCACGTAGCCGTAGGGGCAAGGTTTACATTTGTGTTTTCAATTCTATTCCAGTGATCAGTATGTGTGTGTGTGTGTGTGTGTGTGTGTGTTTATTCCAGTTTCCTGCTGCTTTTATTACCGTGAATCTGTACTATAAGTTGAAATCAGGAATGGTAATATCTCCAGCAGTGTTTTTATTGTTCAGGCTGTGTCAGTTATCATGAACCTTTTGTGTTTCCATATGGATTTTAAGACGGTTTTCAACTTCTGTGAAGAATCGTGTTAGAATTTTGTTAGTGGCTGCATTAAATCTGTAGATTGCTTTTGGTAGGATGTCCATTTTTAACAATATTAACCCTACTAATATATGGATCTTTCAAACAATGTTATCCCCCCCTCGCTCCTTCTGTATTGACCTTCTTCTCCCCCTGGGACCAGTCTGTGTATGCTCTTTAGTTGGGTGCTCAGTCTCTGGGACCTACTGGGGTCCAGGTTAGTCAATACTTTTGGTCTTCCTATGATGTTGCTATCCCCTTCAGTTCCTTCAATACTTGCCCTAACACTTATAGGGGTCTCCACCTCCATCAGGTTGGCTGTGAGTATCTGTGTCTGTCTCAGTCAGCTGCTGGGTAAAGCCTCTCAGAGGACAGCCATGCTAGGCTCCTGTCTGCAAGTACAACATAGCATCAGTAATAGTGTCAAGGACTGGGTGCCCATACATGGGATGGACCCCAGGTTGGGCCAGTCACTGGTTGGCCATTTCTCAGTCTCTGCTCCATTTTTTCCCTACATTTCTTTTAGACAGGAGCAATTTGGGATTAAAAATTCTGTAAGAGGGTTGATGTCTCCATCCCTCCACTGAAGGTCCTGTCTGGCTTCTGGAGGTTGTGTCTTCAGTTTCCATATCCCCACTGTTGGGCATTCTTGCTAAGGTTACCCGAATTGACTCCTGGGAGCTTCTCCCATCCCAGGTCTCTGGAACTTCCTAAAGACTACCCCACCCTCACCTCCAGCAGCTACATATCAGTAGGGTACACAGTACCTTCCAGCAAATTATAGCTATTTAATATGGATGGAGTTTCCAGGTCAGCAGCATCTTCCATTTTCTGTGTTTACCAACTCCGCTATGTACCACCAACCTTTACAGAAAAAATCATTTTATGTCTGTTTGTCATCAGATTATCCACTTTACATTCTATATTCCATGGACATGGAGCCATGCTTTTTCTGCTAGGGACAATCCAGTATACAGGAGTTGTAAACAATATTGTATTTTACAACCTTTACAACTTACGCTATTGAAGGAATAAATGCATATAGGATTTTCCTTGGAAATATTACAGAGACACTTTCATGGTTTCTTTCATCTAACATACTGATTAGGGCTTTCATCCCTTCTAGATTCACACAAGCCTGTTTTGTACATGTATGTTTCTGATAATTATAATTGTTAATATCGTTTCCTCTCTACAAAGTTATCTCCTAAGAACTATACGTTTTTTGTTGTGGTCATTCTGTTTTGGAATATGCATTGAAGTCTATGGTGTGAAGATGTTGTAGTCTAGGAAAAAGGGAAGGTGTTTTAGGAATCTCACTAGTACAAGATTTGAATGTGAACCCACACTCGAAATGTTCTTAGTGTATGTTGTATGTTGATGCTCTTGTTTCTGTTTCTGCTGCATTTCCTTAGGCCCGTGTGGACCAGAAGCATGTGGATATATTGGAACTCTGCTAGGAATAGGAATGTTTACCCTCAACTTAAGACTGGCTATCTTCAAAACTCCAAGGTGGCCCGTATTTTAAGTAGCCCTCCAGGCATTCTGGTCCTTCCTAAGGCAGCTATACTTCATAGCTTTTGAAACAATGGTTGAGATTAACTGTGCTTTACAAGGCTTTGGGTATCAAGTCAAATCTTTATTGTTTCTTAGCTACATGACTTTATCCATCCTATATTGCACATTATTTTACTTCTGTGTGTCTCATTTTCTTTTTATTGAAACTGTAGATATTGTGGCACTAATTTTATAGAGATATAAAGATTACATAAATTAATAGAACTAAGAGAAACAAGACATTGCTTAGAATATAATAAAAACAACGCACAAGAGAGATATGATTCTGTTACTTGTCATACATTATATATGATTGTATTATATATAGTCAGATATTTCTACTATGTTTTCTTTAGTGTGTTGTAAAATCTTCGGGAGGAAGTAGGATTTGTATTTCAATATCCCCATATAACTGACCACAATGATAATATTAGTCATTGTCTTAGTTAGGGTTTTTATTACTGCACAAACAACATGACCAAGAAGCAGTTGGGGAGGGAAGGGTTTATTCAGTTTACATTCCCACATTGCTGTTCATCACTGAAGGAAGTCAGGGCTTGAACTAGAGGCCATGAAGGGATGTTTCTTACTGGCTTGCTTCCCTTGGCTTGCTTAGCCTGCTCTCTTATAGAACCCAAGACTACCAGCCCAGGGATAACCTACAAGGGTTCCTTCCCCCTTCATCACTAATTGAGAAAATGCCCCACAGCTGGATCTCATGGAGGCACTTCCCCAACTGAAGCTCCTTTCTCTGTGATAACTCCAGCTTGTGTCAGGTTGACACAAAAAACCAGCCAGTACAATCATCTAACTGAGTTCTTACTCCTCATGGATATACTAAGATCTATGTTATTTAATCCAAGGAGTATTATTAATTAGATTTCATTATTATTTCATAATAAATATCTCCTCATTTTAAATTATTCTAATGTTTTATCAAACTGACAGAAACTTACATTAGTTTGTATACTGTTACTGTTTTTACATCTCTTTTAGAATCTTTCTTAAATATCTTAATTGCTAATGAGTCTGAACCTTGAATTATATAAAGATAAATCACATAATGTACATCTTTTATAGCTTCATTATTTGAATTGTATAGATTTTTTGTGTATCCATGTATTTATATATCTCATTAGTTTGTTAGAAAGAACAAAATTTGTTAATGCTAAGTCAAATTGCCTGTAAATGACTTAAGGAATATGTTAATGATCTTGCTCCAAATGAATAATTATAAAGCAGGTGCAGTAGAGATATGATCATTTAACTGACAGCAAACAGCTTGTAATGGCTTCAATAACCAAGATAATGACAATATCAGAGGAGCCTGTTAAACACATTGTTTATACTGTCCATTTAATACAGAAGATTTCTAGAGCTTGGGGTATCCTTGCAGAGCTATCTTCTTGCTTATTTAAGCAACAGTTAATTTAAATCCACACAGATGACAAAATATATAAATGTTATTATTTTAACACATATCTTATTTTAAATCAATTTTATTCTTTCCTCATATGTTCTGTGTACAGTTTCCCCTCTCTCTCTTCCCCAATCCCTCCCCTATCTCCTCTCTTCCCTAGGTTCATTCCACCTTTGCCTCCCCTCAGAAAAGAACAGGCCTCCCAACAATGCATAACAAGCTACAATAAGATCAGGCACATAGCTTCACATCAAGGCTGGAGTAGGCAATCCAGTAGGAAGAAAAGGATCCCACAAGTAGGCAAAAGAATAAGGGACAGCCCCTGCTGTCACTGTTAGGATTCGTGGAGCTCCACACAAGGATTTCCACAGGAAGACCAAGTTACTGAGCCATAACATACATTCAGAGGACTTAAATCAGACCTCTATAAGTTCTCTGATCTTCACTGGCCTCCATGAGTCCTAGTCAGATGATTTTATGGTCCATTAGCTCATGTTTTGAATAAATTATTCTCCTGTAATTGAACCCTTAAATAAAAGCAACATTTTGTGTAGTTTTATATGTATTTTTACCACTGTGGAGACGTATTTGCCATAGTCTTAAATGTACAGTAAATGTACAAAATGGATAATACAAGTTTTAACCTGAGAGATGGCTGTGCATGTTCCTTAGATTTTAAAAAGGCAAAGAAGCTAGTAGATATTAGTGAAGTTGACAGATTTCACTTATTGTGCTTTGGACCCATAGTCAAACATAATTGATTCTTTTAAAGTCAACCTAACCTTAGTATCAATAATTATGAATACCAATCTATGGGTAAGTGGATGTTGGCTTATATCTCATTTCATTGAAACTTTGAACTTTCTTTTCTCAGTAAAATTCTGGCTATAAATGATAGAAATCAAACTATCTAACATAGCTGATCTACTGATTCTAGTGTTTTATAATCCAGGGTGTGATCTTATGTTAGCATGTTTGGACCCAGAGGCCCAACTTTGTCTTTTGCTTCTTGCTTATTCCCAAGACAGGTGACCTCTTAATGGATCATGACATCCATTGTGCACACCCTCCATCATGGCATGACACCTATTGTGCACACCCTCCATCACGCCAAAGACCAGCACCAGGCAAGCTCCAAAACCTCAGCTGAAAAGTGGCATCTTTACTATGTACATTGAATTTCTGCTGAAGAACCTGATAATATTTAACTAATTCACAGGACAATCCTTTTCAACATAAGCAGGGAATCAGTACCTTACTCAAAATATTAATTTGCCTTTTGAAATAATGGAAAATGACCCAAGGTATCTCAAAAAAAAATCCCTGCATGGTTCTTTGCAGTTTTCTGTCTGCATTCACTCCTTTTTCATACCCATATATTTAGAAATACAAAATACATAGAAACTTCTATATAGATTCCTAATTTTGTATGTTTCAGATCCTGCATTGTTAGAGATTGGTTCTAATGCTTTGATTCAATCAGGAATCTGCATGTCCAAATGCTAAAGGTCCTGTCCCCAATTGGTTCTTGATTGATTAATAAAGATGCCAACTGTCAATGGCTGGGTATGGGGCAGTAACCTTAG
Organism: Mus caroli; assembly: GCF_978045245.1. NCBI lineage: Eukaryota > Metazoa > Chordata > Mammalia > Rodentia > Muridae > Mus > Mus caroli. The sequence goes on from NW_028227266.1 coordinate 89,400,334, forward strand.
AGTAGTGTGGGCAAGGACACAGAGAGGAACAGGAGAGATTCGCCATAACTCAGGGAAGAAGGATGGGATGCAGAAGCAGCAGGAGATAAAGCCAACGAGCCATGTGAGATTTCAGGTAAGTGACCACTGGCCACATCCCCGATTGGGCCTCGGGTAGCAGGGAAAGGTTTAGGAGTGCCCAGCCTTTGAGACACTTAAAACAAAGGCATTTAAAAATAAGCTTGTGTGTGTGTGTGTGTCTTTCATTTGAGGATCCAAAGATAGTTCCTCTGTGTGCTTATATGTGTGAGCTTCTGGGAGCCAAAATGGTGAAGCCAAAACTCACTGCTACACTGTATCTATTCCAAAGTTCATAATTTCCCTATTTTATGTACATTCTCTCCTCTGGTTTCAATGTGGTTCGAAGAATGTGCGGTCTTTGTTAACCTTGTTTTGATGTTTTATCGTTTGGACATGTTCTTTTCATATGACAGACATGAGGCTATTGACAGTTCTTATAGTTTGAGTATGGAATGCCCCCAAAATTCAAGGGTTGAGTTCTTTATTCCCACCTGATCGCACTATTTTGGAAGGTTCTAGAAACCTTAGGATCTAGTAGTAAGAAGTCCCTGAGAACTGGATCTTGAGGGATGTATCTTATCCTTAGCTACTCCACCCCCCAGCATGTTTTCCTTCAGCGAGTAGCTCCCTTGACACACCTTTTGCTTTGATGTTTACCTTCATTGTGGATCAGAATTAGTGAAGTGGAGGACTCAGGTAGGCAACATTTGAGTCTGGGATGAAATGCATCTTTCCTTTTATTTAGGCTGCCTTTGGGGAAAGTGTATCTTGATCGACCAAGTCTCACAGCTTTAAATTCACACTGGGAAAGTAGTTGAGGACTAAATGAGGTTATGGAGTCAACTGGCTAATAACAGCCACATGAAGTAGTGAACTGTGATTTTTTATATCATAACACTTATTATTCTTTCACTATCCTCAATCACGGTCATTATCATTCTCCACTAGTTTTTGACAGTCAAATCTTACAACTGGCTTGGTTCAGGTCAATCATACCAGGAGAATGAGTTATTTCCAAGATACTTGTACTTTAGTTATAGAGTAAGAAAGAACAAATGTAATGTCACATAAGCAAAAGCTATATGTGCTCACTATAGCATCTTATCCACTACCTTGAATATTTGTATACTTGAAAAAAAGTTTTCTGTTGTCAAAATTTGAAGCTCCCAGTAAGTGGCTTAGTTTGGGTTAACTTGATGATTTAAGCATTGTTATTGTTTATTATATGTTTTCTGTGACTATTGGGTTAACTTGATGATTTAAGTATTGTTATTGTTTATTATATGTTTTCTGTGACTATTAGGAATATTGTCAATAGTTGCAATAAAATTTTGATATAATTGTATATGCTTTCAAGTTTGCAAGTTTTAGCTAAATTATGTATGAGTGTCTTACTATTTAGAAGCCATTTTAAGATAGGAGCTTGATTTAACTTATTTAAATGTAATTCTAATTTTACAGGTTAATTAATGTGACTAATATTATCTTGCTTGATATATATCCTATTATATTTTTAGCATTTTATATTACTGAAAACTATAATACTATACAGGATAAGGAGGAAAAAAAATCTCAGTAGAATGAAGCTATGGAGCACAATAAAACAGGTGTACCTAAATAGGTCTGCTAGGAACATTTTAGTGATTAGCATCTTTTAAATGCCTCTGTTGAGAAACCATGTTTTCATAACAAGGTCGGTGAGTATGAAACCTGTGATACTTCCTTCTGAGATTGCTACAATTTGCAAAGACAATAAAAACCTGCTAAAAAACATTTATATGTTTTTAAATGTTGCAATCTAGAAATCCCACTGATATTTGTGGTGCAAGAGTTGCCGAAGGCTACATAACCCTGCTTGTACATTGCCAGGACTGCAATCTGTTTTATGACAAAACAGATTCATTTATCTCCAAATAAATAAATTACTTTTGTGAACATTTAGAAACATTTGCATAATTAGGCTGTAAGATCTTAGCAGTCTTTTTCATAATAATTAAACTAATCTAATCTTGGACAGGATAAACAGACTTACTAGGATGAGCGCAGCCTTCAGGCAAGGAACTTACGGGATTCTACAGAAACTGTAAGGCTGCTGATGTCTGTTAATTACGCAAGGCTTTACTCCCCAGTAATAGCAGCGTTTGGATTGCCTGAAGCTCAGATAACTACTCCCAGGCACATAAAATTAGACTCTACTTTTTTTGACATTGTCTTAAAATAAAAACAAAGAGATACTTCAAAATGATTATATGCTTTCAAGAAGGAGGGCACCCGCTTCCTACAGATGGATCTGGAGCTGCATACAATTGGCCCATTATTTAGTCTTGTCATCCTGATTATCTTCAGAACTAGAGGTTTTCAGACAGTGTACAGATACACAGAGCTGAGGCTCAAAGGCAGAATGGAGAATGATTGATTACATTTCAAGCCACAGAACTTCCTGGAATCCAGAATTTGAAAAAAGAACATGATGTGACTTTACTAAATAAGTCACTTCAGAGATGGCTCATTTGATTGTCAAATATAAAATGAGTATATGGTAAAAATAAATAAATATATTTTCCTATTCGTGCAGACAGGAACTTAGCATAACTGTCTCCTGAAAGGCTTCCCTCCCAGCAGCTGATGGAAACAAAAGCAATGACCCACAGCCAAACGTGAGGCAGAGCTCCAGGAATCTTGTGGAAGGGGAAGGGAGGATTGAAGGAGCCAGAGAGGTCTAGGACAACATAAGAAAACCCACAGAATCAACTACCCTGCTCCCATAGAGATGCACAGAGACTGAACCGCCAACAAAAGAGCAAGCATGGGACAGACCTAGGCTTTCTACATATATGTAACAGTTGTGCTGCTTGGTCTTCATGTGGATCCCCTAACAACTCGAGCAGGGGCTGTGTCTGACTTTGTTACCTGCCTTTGGATCCCTTTCTTCCAACTGGGTTGCCTTGGCTAGACTCAGTAGGAGTCCTAAGGCAACTTGGTATGCTAAGACAGGTTGATATCCATGGAAGGTCTCCCCTTCTCTGAGGAGAAAGGGATGGAGTAAAGGAGGAGGGGAGGAGGGAAGGAGAGGAAGGAATTGGGAGGAGAGGAGGGAGGAATGAAATAAACATCCAATAATCTTTTTATTAGGCAGGTTGGTCCATGTAGTAGCTCTAACGTGGACCTAACTAAAGAGAACCACTTTCTACTTTCCTGTTAATAGATAGCACATTTTCTATAAAAAGAAAAAAAACTTAGAAATAATCCATCACATGTTAACAGATGAATTTCATGAATTAATTGACAAAATTGCATTTACTATCATGAGGATCGCATCTTGGACTTCCCTCAAGTGCCCCGTCCTCAGGACCCCTGTCAAAACAACTCAGATGAGAAACACAGATCACAGCGTGGAATAGAAGATTTTATTACAGAGTAAAGCGGAGTGCTCTCAAGGGGTGAGAGGATGCAATGGCCAAAAGCTTTATGCTGTTTCTAAAATCTCTAAAACAAGCCACTCTTCCTGAGGGACTCTGTACACTATGGGTTTTTACCAGAGGAGGAAGAGAAGGAGGGGAAGGGGAAGGGGAGGGAGAAGAAAAGAGAGAGAGGAAAGAGGAGGAGAACATAAATTTTGGGGGAGGCACTTGTAGAAGATATTTTCAGTTAATATGACCATACATGAAATACTGAAAGAATAATTTTAAAAGTATGATTGTCATATTTTACTTCAGCATTGGCTTTGGATAGATTAGAACAGCCTAAATTAGCTATTATGGGGCAGGAGAGATGACTAAGTAGTTAATCATGCATACTGCTTTTGCAGATGATCAGATTTCAGTTCCTAGGGTGCTAGTACCCACATCCAGGAGCTTCTATGATCTTTTTGTTCCTTACAGCCAAGGACCCATCTCCACTTGGAGAGGGTTTCTGAGAAAGGGATGTCAGGGAGCAGTGAAAAGACCATCAAATCATGGGTCCAAGCTGATGACCTGTGTTCGGCTTGATAAAGTTTTTTATTTTCAGTCTGCTTCTCTCTATGTTCTGCTTTCTCTCTGGAGATCTGTCTATATTCTTCTTGTTTGCTGTTCTGAGATCTCTCTGTCCACGACCTGCTTGCTCGTGTCAGTTCTCCAAGCAGTTCTCTCTTTTATCCTAAAAAAAATTCTCTGGATAGATCATCTCTTGCAGAACACAGGTCGAAACTTTTTATTTTACATATCAATCCAATTATTTACTCCAGGTTTCCTTTTGATAATCTCATGAGGCAGCATCCCTAGATCCCCAGCCCATTGATTCTTAGGAGACAGCAAGCATTCATTCATTTTTTTCTTTTTTCTTTTTTTAATGGAATATTTTCTTTATTTACATTTCAAATGTTTTCCCCTTTCCAGGTCTCCTCTTTGGAAACCCCCTATCCCCTCTTCCATCCTTCTGCCTCTATGAGGGTGCTCCCCTACCCAACAAACCACCTACTCCTGTCCTCCTGCACTGGCATTCCCTTACACTGGGGCATCGAACACCCTCAGACCCGAGGGCCTCTCTTCCCACTGATGTCCAACAAGGCCATCCTCTGCCACATATGCAGCCAGAGTCATGGGTCACTCCATGTGTATTCTTTGGTTGGTGGTCCAGTCTCCAGGAGCTTTGGGGAATCTGGCCTGTTGACAATGCTGCTCCTTCTATGGGGCTGCAACCCCCTCAGCTCTTTTAGTCCCTTCACAACTCCTCCATCGGGGACCCCCAAGCTCAGTCCAATGGTTGGCTGTAAGCATCTGTCTCTGTATTTATCAGGCTCTGGCAGAGCCTTTCATGAGACAGTCATATTAGGCTTCAGTCAGGAAGCACTTCCCAGCATCCACAATAGCATCTGGGTTTGTGGCTGTATATGAGATAGATCTCCAGGTGGGACAGTCTCTGTATGCCCTTTCCTTCAGTCTCTGCTCTACACATTTTCTCCATATTTCCTCCTGTGAATAATTTTGTTCACCCTTCTAAAAAGTACTGAAGCATCCACATTTTGGTCTTCTTTCTTCTTAAGCTTCATATGGTCTGTGAATTGAAACTTGGGTATTCAAAACATTTTGGGCTAATATCCACTTATCAGTGAGTACATACTGTGTGTGTTCTTTTGTGACTGAGTTACCTCACTCAGGATATTTTCAAGTTCCATCCATTTGCTTGCGAATTTTTTAAAGTCTTTGTTTTTATTAGCTTGTTATTCCATTGTGTAAATGTACCACACTTTCTGTATCCATTCCTCTGTTGAGAGACATCTGGGTTGTTTCCAGATGCTGGCTATTATAAATATGGCTGCTATGAGCATATTGGAGCACGTGTCCTTATTACATGTTGGAACATCTTCTGGGTATAATCCCAGGAGTGGTATAGCTAGATCCTTATGTAATACAATGTCCAGTTGTCTGAAGAGCCACCAGACTGATTTCTAGAGTGGTTGTCCCAGCTTGCAATCCCACCAGCAATGGAGGAGTGTTCCTCTTTCTCCATATACTCTGAAGCATCTGCTGTCACCTGAATTTTTCATCTTAGTCATTCTGAGTAGTGTGAGGTGGAATCTCAGGGTCATTTTGATTTGCATTTTCCTGATGACTAAGGATGTTGAACATTTCTTTAGGTGCTTCTCAGCCATTTGAGTTTCCTCAGTTGAGAATTCTCTGTTTAGCTCTGTTCCTCATGTTTTAGTAGGGTTATTTGGTTCTCTGGAGTTTAACTTCTTGAGTCCTTTGTATATATTGATTGAATATTAGCCCTCTATCAGAAATGAGATTGGCAAAGATATTTTCCCAATCTGTTGGTTGCAGAAGAATTCAGACATCTGTGTCTTTGTTAGGCACAGATGATAAATAAGCTAGTCTGGTGGGACCCTGTCCTGAAATGACCATTTCCACCATGCCCGAGTCTAACCACCCTCTGCTTTAGGCTGATCTTGAGTTCAGAAATCTATCTGCCTTTGTTAGCATAAACAAAAAATTTAGCTGGGTGGGATCTCCTGTAATCACCAGTCCCTAAATCTCTTTATCTCCTTCCTAGTAATTTTCTGCCAAGTTGGCTCACAGTGCAGCTACTTTTGTTTCTTTAGATTAGTGAAGCCACTCATATAATTCATATTGCATACTTATTTTTGTATAGTTGAGAAATTATAAATTTTCAAACTCATGCATTTAGAGTTCTTTCCCATAGCTTTAACAGCTGTCCTGAAAGTCCCAGTGTTTACCACTTTGTTGACACATAGTCACACTCTCAACTCCTGGACTCATGCCATTTTTAATTATGAAGTCATTAATGTTAGCAGGGAGGACATTCCTCGGAAGGAAAGAGTTCTCCACTGATAGTACTTGGTCCAGAAAATATGTACATTATTACATAAATGAGCTTTATGCCCACAGAAGCCATTGACACTCATGGAGGCTCACACAGGGGCCTTGTTCCAGGGGCAGGAACCATGTCACCCTGTCCCCACCAAGGCCACATTGGGCTCAGCACCTTACCACATTGAAATATATTTACAAGCTCTTTTATTCTTTCTTGAACTCTCAGACTTAGAGTCTTGTGGTGATTAGGAAGCTAACTCACTATGCTGCCTCTCTGTTACAGTTTGGATTTTTTGCATGTCTGCTAAAGGCCTGCATATTAAAGGCTCCATTTAACTTCCATGTACTTTGGGAGGTTGTAGAGTCTTAGAAAACCGGAAAAGTAGAAGTTAGATAACTGGGAGAGTTAGATCAATATCGCATTGAAGGAGACAATAAAGATCTGATCCCTTTCTATCTCTCCTGGCTTTCTGGATGCTATTAGGTAAGCAGGTTTTCCAAGGTGTACTTCTGCCACAACATACTGTATGGTTATAGATCCATAGGTAACAAGGTATCTTTAGAGTCCTAAGTCAAAAATGAGCCTTTAATCAATAAGTTGATTAACTTAGGTATTTTGTTACAGTGACAGAATGTTGGCTAGCCACCTTCTTTCTATTCCCTTGATGTACTTTAAATGGCTGTTCTTCTGTACTTCATGATATCTCTGTAGATACAGCTCCTGCCAAGTGACACCTTCCTACCTCCCACTCAGGTATCATCTTGTGTTTGCATTCTGGGAATACATCTCTTCCCACTATCTTCCATTTCAAGGAATTGTAAGGACATTTTTGTTCTTACCAATCTCTGGGTTGTTTTTCAGCCCAAGTTAAAACTTTCCCCTATTCAGATTGAAAATGACTTCTATTTTCCTAAAGAGTTACAAAACAGGGCATACTGACTAAAGATTATATTACATGGAATAGGACATTTTATCCAAAATCACAATTCCATGAAAAGAAAACATGAGTCTGATTTGAAAGCTCAAGGCCAACAAAGTGAGTGATGGAAACAGCCAGGTGTCCAAGTTGCTTAGTTTGGTATCTGGAATATAGAACCAGCATTTTCCATTAAGACAGCACTTTTGTGACACAAAGGCAGAAGCATTTAAAACCTTTTCACTACCACGTAGGAGTTCTAAGAGGTGGCTTTCATCCTACTCTCTACAACCTGAGAAGTTCTTTTATAGTAAAAGGTTGTTTTAGTTATCTTGGTTTTTGTTGTTTTTCTATATGAAGCTGAGGCCTGTCCTTTCAAGATCTGTGAGAAATTGTGTTGGGAATTTGTTGAGCATTGCACTGAATCTGTAGATTGGTTTTGGTTCGACCGCCATTTTTACATGTCAGTCCTACCAATCCACGAGCATGAAAGATCTTTCCATCTTCTGATATCCTTTTCAATTTATTCCTTCAATGATTTGAAGTTTTTATCATACATGTCTTTCACTTGATTGGTTAGAGCTACCCCAAGATATTTTATACTTTTGGGGGCTATTGTGAAAGTTTTTTTTTTCCTGATTTCTTTCTCAGTCCATTTGTCATTTGTATTTAGGGGGGCTACTGATTTTTATGGATTAATTTTGTTTACAGTTACTTTGCTGAAAGTGTTTTATTAGCTGTAGGAGTTCCCTGGTGGAACTTTTTGGGTCACTCATGTATACGATCTTATAATCTACAAATATTGATACTTTGACTTCTTTCTTTCCACCTTATCTTTTTGATCTCCTTCAGTTGTCTTATTGCTCTAAGACTTCCAGTACTATTTGAACAGGTATGAAAAGAGTTGATAACCTTGTCTTGTTCCTCATTTTAGTGGAATTCTTTGAGTTTCTCCCCATTAAGTTGATGTTGGCTATAGAGTTGCTGTAAACTGCTTTTATTGTAGTCTGGTATGTTCCAAATATATCTTACTTCAGCCAGACTTTTATCATGAAGGAGATTTGGATTTTCTCAGAGGGATTTTCTGTATCTAGTGAGATGAACATTTGTTTTTTTGTCTTTCTGTTTGTTTATAAGATGAATTATATTTATTGATGTTCTCATATTAAAACATCTCTGTATCTATAGGAAGAAGTGTACTTGATCATGTTAGATGATTTTTCTGATATGTTCTTGGATTCAGTTTATAAGTATTGTGTTGTGCATTTTTGCATATCTGAGGGAAACTGGTTTGTAATTTTCTTTCTTTGTTAGGTATTTATGTGGTTTGACTATCAGGGTAACTGGCTTCATAAACAAATTGGGCAATGTTTCTTCTATTTCTATTTTTATGGAATAATTTGTGGAGTATGTCATTAACTCTTCTTTAAAGTCTGTTAGACTTCTATGCTAAACTCATCTAGCCCTGGGCCTTTTTTTGGTTGGGAGATCTTTAAGTTCGGTAGGGTTTATAGGTCTGTTTAAATTGCTTATCTGATCTTTATTTAGCTTTGGTAAGTGGTACCTATTGAGAAAATTATCCATTTCTTTAGATTTTCCACTTTGGTAGAGTATAGGTTTTTAAAGTGTGACCTTATGATTCTCTGGGTTTCCTCGGTGTCTGTTCTCATGTCTCCCTTTTAATTTTTGATTTTGTTAATTTGGATATTCTTTCTCCGTCTTTTAGTGAATTTGGATAAAGGTTTGGTGGTCTTACTGATTTTCTTAAAAAACCAACTTGCTAGGGCTTTGCCACAGCATCTGGAGGAGCCATCTTGGTTCCCAGATTCCGCCGAGACTAGTCTGCGCAGGTGAGAGTGTGGACTACAGAAGCTAAACACTTCTGGGACAGGTGGAAGCCACAGAGCTTCTGAGGCAGACCGAATTTCAGGCTCCAGACATCCAGGCACCTTCCCTGCCAGAGAAGAGGTGTCTGCCTCACCCGGGAGGGCTTTGACAGAGCACCTGGGGGAGCCATCTTGGTTCCCGGATCCCACCAAGACTAGTCTGCGAGGGGAGAGTGTGGACTACAGAAGCTACACAGATTCTGGGACAAGCCCTGTTTCGGGCTTTAATCTTCTGCCAGTAGGCAGGTCTGAATGCCAGATATCTGTCCACCTTCCTGCAAGAGGAGAGCTTGCCTGCAGAGAGTGCTCTAACCACTGAAACTCAGGAGAGAGCTAGTGTCCCAGGTCTGCTGATAGAGGCTAACAGTATCATGAGAGGAACAAGCTCTAACCAGAGACGACTATAACAACTAACTCCAGATATTACCAGATGGTGAAAGACAAAAGTAAGAATCTTACTAACAGAAACCAAGACCACTCACCATCATCAGAACCCAGCACTCCCACCTCAGCCAGTCCTGGATACCCCAACACACCTGAAAAGCTAGACACAGATTTAAAAGCATATCTCATGATGATGGTAGAGGACATCAAGAAGGACTTTAATAACTCACTTAAAGAAATACAAGAGAACATTGCTAAAGAGTTACAAGTCCCTAAAGAAAAAGAGGAAAACACATCCAAACAGGTGATGGAAATGAACAAAACCATACTAGACTTAAAAAGGGTAGTAGACACAATAAAGAAAACCCATAGTGAGGCAACGCTGGAGATAGAAACCCTAGGAATGAAATCTGGAACCATAGATGTGAGCATCAGCAACAGAATACAAGAAATGGAAGAGAGAATCTCAGGTGCAGAAGATTCCATAGAGAACATCGGCACAACAATCAAAGAAAATGCAAAATGCAAAAAGATCCTAACTAAAAACATCCAGGATATGCTGGACACAATGAGAAGACCAAACCTACAGATAATAGGAGTAGATAAGAATGGAGATTTTTCAACTTAAAGGGCCAGCAAATATCTTCAACAAAATTATAGAAAAAAACATCCCAAACCTGAAGAAAGACATGCCCATGAGCATACAAGAAGCCCACAGAACTCCAAATAGACTGGACCAGAAAAGAAATTCATCCCAACACATAATAATCAGAAGAACAAATGCACTAAATAAAGATAGAATATTAAAAGCAGTAAGGGAAAAAGGTCAAATAACATATAAAGGCAGGCCTAACAGAATTATACCAGATTTTTCACCAGAGACTATGAAAGCCAGAAGATCCTGGACAGATGTTATACGGACACTAAGATAACACAAATGCCAGCCCAGGCTACTATACCCAGCCAAACTTTCAAATACCATAGAGGGAGAAACCAAAGTATTCCATGACAAAACAAAATTCACACATTATCTTTCCACGAATCCAGCCCTTCAAAGGATAATAACAGAAAAAAACCAATACAAGGACAGAAACCACGCCCTAGAAACTACAGGAAGGTAATCCCTCAACAAACCTAAAAGAAGACAGCCACAAGAACAGAATGCCAACTTTAACAACAAAAATAACAGGAAACAACAATTACTTTTCCTTAATATCTCTTAATATCAATGGACTCAACTCCCCGATAAAAAGACATAGACTAACAAACTGGCTACACAAACAAGACCCAACATTTTGCTGCTTACAGGAAACTCATCTCAGAGAAAAAGATAGACACTACCTCAGAATGAAAGGCTGGAAAACAATTTTCCAAGCAAATGGTATGAAGAAACAAGCTGGAGTAGCCATTCTAATATCTGATAAGATTGACTTCCAACCCAAAGTCATTAAAAAAGACAGGGAGGGACACTTCATACTCATCAAAGGTAAAATCCTCCAAGAGGAACTATCAATCCTGAATATCTATGCTCCAAATACAAAGGCAGCCACATTCATTAAAGAAACTTTAGTAAATCTCAAAGCACACATTGCACCTCATACAATAATAGTGGGAGACTTCAACACACCACTTTCACCAATGGACAGATCGTGGAAACAGAAACTAAACAGGGACACAGTGAAACTAACAGAAGTTATGAATCAAATGGATCTGGCAGATATATACAGAACATTCTATCCTAAAACAAAAGGATATACCTTCTTCTCAGCACCTCATGGTACCTTCTCCAAAATTGACCACATAATTGGTCACAAAACAGGCCTCAACAGATACAAAAATATTGAAATTGTCCCATGCATCCTATCAGATCACCATGGACTAAGGCTGATCTTCAATAACAAAATAAATAATAGAAAGCCAACCTTCACGTGGAAACTGAACAACACTCTTCTCAATGATACCTTGGTCAAGGAAGGAATAAAGAAAGAAATTAAGGACTTTTTAGAGTTCAATGAAAATGAAGCCACAACATACCCAAACTTATGGGACGCAATGAAAGCATTTCTAAGAGGAAAACTCATAGCTCTGAGTGCCTCCAAAAGGAAACTAGAGAGAGCACACATTAGCAGCTTGACAACATACCTAAAAGCACTAGAACAAAAGGAAGCAAATTCACCCAAGAGGAGTAGATGGCAGGAAATAATCAAACTCAGGGGTGAAATCAACCAAGTGGAAACAAGAAGAACTATTCAAAGAATCAACCAATCAAGGAGCTGGTTCTTTGAGAAAATCAACAAGATAGATAAACCCTTAGCCAGACTCACTAGAGGGCACAGGGAAAGCATCCTAATTAACAAAATCAGAAATGAAAAAGGAGACATAACAACAGATCCTGAAGACATCCAAAACACCATCAGATCCTTCTACCAAAGGCTATACTCAACAAAACTGGAGAACCTGGATGAAATGGAGAAGTTCCTTGACAGATACCAGTTACCAAAGTTGAATCAAGATCAGGTTAATGATCTAAACAGCCCTATATCCCCCAAAGAAATAGAAGCAGTCATTAATAGTCTCCCAACTAAAAAAAGCCCAGGACCAGATGGGTTTAGTGCAGAGTTCTATCAGACCTTCAAAGAAGATCTAATCCCAGTTCTTCACAAACTATTCCACAAAATAGAAACAGAAGGTACTCTACTCAACTCATTCTATGAAGCCACAATTACTCTGATACCTAAACCACAAAAAGACCCAACAAAGATAGAAAACTTCAGACCAATATCCCTTATGAATATTGATGCAAAAATCCTCAATAAAGTTCTTGCTAACTGAATCCAAGAACACATCAAAACAATCATCCATCCTGACCAAGTAGGTTTCATCCCAGGGATGCAGGGATGGTTCAATATACAGAAATCCATCAACGTAATCCAGTATATAAACAAACTCAAAGACAAAAACCACATGGTCATCTCGTTAGATGCGGAAAAAGCATTTGACAAGATCCAACACCCATTAATGATAAAAGTCTTGGAAAGATCAGGAATTCAAGGCCCATACCTAAACATGATAAAAGCAATCTACAGCAAACCAGTAGCCAACATCAAAGTAAATGGTGAGAAGCTTGAAGCAATCCCTCTAAAATCAGGGACTAGACAAGGCTGTCCACTTTCTCCATACCTATTCAACATTGTATTTGAAGTTCTAGCCAGAGCAATTTGACAACAAAAGGAGATCAAGGGGATAGAAATTGGAAAAGATGAAGTGAAAATACCATTTTTTGCAGATGATGTGATAGTATATATAAGTGACCCTAAGAAATCCACCAGAGAACTTCTAAGCCTGATAAACAGCTTCGGTGAAGTAGCTGGATATAAAATTAACGCAAACAAGTCAATGGCCTTTCTCTACACAAAGAATAAACAGGCTGAGAAAGAAATTAGGGAAACAACACCCTTCTCAATAGTCACAAATAATATAAAATACCTTGGTGTGACTCTAACTAAGGAAGTGAAAGATCTGTATGATAAGAACTTCAAGTCTCTGAAGAAAGAAACTCCACATAAAAACAGAGACAGTGAAACTTATAGAGGAGAAAGTGGGGAAAAGCCTCGGAGATTGGGGCACAGAGGAATAATTCCTGAATAGAACAGCTATGACTTGTGCTGTAAGATAGAGAATCTACAAATGGGACCTCATAAAATTGCAAAGCTTCTGCAAGGCAAAAAACACTGTCGATAAGATAAAAAGGCCACCAACAGATTGGGAATGGATCTTTACTTATCCTAAATCAGATAGGGGACTAATATCCAATACATATAAAGAACTCAAAAAGGTGGGCTCCAGAAAATCAAATAACCCCATTAAAAATGGGGCTCAGATATAAACAAAGAATTCTCACCTGAGGAAACCGAATGGCTGAGAAGCACCTGAAAAAATGTTCAGCATCCTTAATCATCAGGGAAATGCAAATCAAAACAACCCTGAGTTCCACCTCACACCAGTCCATGTCTAAGATCAAAAATCAGGTGACAGCAGATGCTACCGGGGATGTGGAGAAAGAGGAATACTCTTCCATGTTGGTGGAATTGCAAGCTTGTACAGCCACTCTGGAAATCAGTCTGGCGGTTCCTCAGAAAATTGGACATAGTACATCGGAGGATCCCGCAATACCTCTCCTGGGCATATATCCAGAAGATGTTCCAACTGGTAAGAAGGACACATGCTCCAGTATGTTCATAGCGGCCTTATGTATAATAGCCAGGAGCTGGAAAGGACCCAGATGCCCCTCAACAGAGGAATGGATACAGAAAATGTGGTACATTTACACAATGGAGTACTACTCAGCTTTTAAAAAGAATGAATTATGAAATTCCTAGCCAAATTGATGGACCTGGAGGGCATCATCCTGAGTGAGGTAACCCAATCACAAAAGAACTCACACAATATGTACTCACTGATAAGTGGGTATTAGCCCAGAAACTTAGAATACCCAAGATATAAGATACAATTTGTGAAACTCAAGATGAATGAAGTCCAAAGTGTGGACACTTTGCCACTTCTTAGAACTGGGAACAAAACACCCATGGAAGGAGTTATAGAGACAAAGTTTGGAGCTGAGATGAAAGGATGGACTATCTAGAGACTGCCATATTCAGGGATCCATTCCGTAATCATCCTCCAAATGCTGACACCATTGCACACACTAGCAAGATTTTGCTGAAAGGGCCCTGATATAGCTGTCTCTTGTGAGGCTATGCCGGGGCCTAGCAAACACAAAAGTGGATGCTTACAGTCAGCCAGTGAATGGATGACAGGGTCCTCAATGGAGGTCTAGAGAATGTACTCAAGGAGCTAATGGGGTCTGCAACCCTATATGTGGAACAACAATATGAACTAACTAGTACACCCCGGAGCTTGTGTCTCTAGCTGCATATGTATCAGATGATGGCCTAGTCAGCCATAAGTGGAAAGAGAGGCCTATTGGTCTTGCAAACTTTATATGCCTTGGTAGAGGGGAAAGCCAGGGCCAGGAAGTGGGATTGGGTGGGTAGGGGAGTGTGTGTGTGGGGGAGGGTATGGGGGACTTTTGGGCATAGAATTGGAAATGTAAATGAAGAAAATACCTGATTAAAATAAAATAAAATAAAAAAAGAAAAATTACCACAAAAAAGAAAAAACAAAACCCAACTTGTTTCATTGGTCTGTTTCTATTTCCTTGATTTCAACATGAGTTTGTGTGCTTCTTGCTATTCATTCCCTTTGTGTGATTTATTCTTGTTCTAGAGCTGTGCTGTTAAGTTTCTGATATGAGATCCCTCTAGTTTTCTTTCTTTCTTTTTTTTTTTAATGTAGGCACTCAGTGCTATGAATTTGTCTCTTAGAACCACTTTCATTGTGTCCCATAAATTGGGTATGCTGTATATTCATTTTCATTCAGTTATAGAAAGTCTAAAAATTCTTTTTTATTTCTGCCTTGATTCATTTTTTTTTGTTCATTTAGCTGAGATTCATTCAGTTTCCATGAGTTTGTGAGCTTTCTGTTGTTCCTCTTGCTGATATATATATCGCTTTAATCTGTGGTGGTCTGAGAAGATGCAGAGAGTTATTTCCGTTTTCTTGCATTTGTTGAGAATTGCCTTGTATCCAAGTATGTGGTCAACTATTGTTCCATTAGGTGCAGAAAAGATATATTCTTTTGTGTTTGGGTGAAATGTTCTATAAATATCTCTTAGGCCCATTTCATTTATAACATCCATTATTTCCAGCATTTCTCTGTTTATTTTTTTTTCTAGATGACCTGTCTTTTGGTGAATGTAGGTTATTACAATCTTCCATTATCAGTATATAAGGGTCAATATGTGATTGAAGCCATAGTACTTTTTTTTTTCTTTCTTTTTTTTTTTTTTTACAAACTTGGTTGTCCTTGTGTTTAGGATATAGAGTTAAGAATTAATATGTTTTCTTAGAGGATTTTTCCTTTGATGAGTATATAGTTTCCTTTCCTATCTGTTCTGATTAATTTTGGGTTGAAATCTATTTGTTAGATATTAAAATGGCCACACCATCTTCTGGTATTTTGAACTGGGTTTCTTCTCACGTGTCTATTTCAGTTATTCTTAGATTTGGACTTTTAATAATATCCCAGATTTCCTGGATGTTTTGTAGCAGAAGTTGTTTTTGTTTTAAATTTAACATTTTCTTTGACTAATTTATCCATTTCCTTTATTGTATCTTCAATGCCTGAGCTTCTTTCTTCCATCTCTTATATTCTGTTGTCTTCTGAGTCTTGCCTCTGTAGTTCTTGTTTGAATTCCTCTACCATCTTTATTCAGCCTGTTCTACGGTCTTTTTATTGGGCTTCAGCTAGGTTGCAATAGTCAGGGTCTGCTGTGGTAGGATTTTTGGGCTCCAGTGGAGACATACTGCCTTGTTATAGTGTTTTTATGCTAGTACCTATGTATCTGGGATTAGGATGGTTATAGATCTAAGTGCTGATATCTGGTTTTATCATTGTTGGATGGTACTTTTGTTTCTTGGTTTTTGTTTCCTCTTTGGATTTTAGGAGATTGTGATAGCTATGTATTGTGTGGTAGGAAGTTTTCTATGGACTTGTTTACCTCAACTACTCAGCTGGTGTGTTCCCAGGGAATGGCTGCTGGTATTGGAGGCTGGAATAATCGGATGAGTTGGGTTTGAGAAAGTTGGAGGAGAAGATCTTTATGATTTGTTGAGGATGGGGTTAGAGAGGAAAGGGAGACTTCAGCAGGTCTTTTACTAGAGACCTGGTGATGAGAAGTGGGGATTGGATCTGGAGGAGTAGAGTTGAGAATCTAGATCTGCAATCAGTGTATGTTTTCCCTGCCTGGAGCCAAGTATTTTCCTAACAGGATATCTCACCTGTATGTACCCTTCTAAGTTAATGGTTTTGAGTTTGTTTTAATAATTTTACAAAATTTCACTAAATACATTTACATGCTGAACATTGTCTTAGAAATTGAGACTATAACAAGTGAAATGGAAAACCAATCTTTTTTTCCTCATCAAGTTATAGCAAGACAGATTGTTTTTTGTAAACTCTTCTGTCCTACTGAGGAATACTGTCTAACAATTCAGTATGAATTAGCACCTTGAACTGTAGGAGAGTGGCAAGAAAATGTGAGACTGACAAGAGTGACAGAGGCTTCTTCTTGGAGTCAGGTTAACCTAACTTTTCTAGACAGTGTCTTCAAGAGCCAGGCTAGGGCTGTAGTGGGTTCTGTTGACCTACTTGATTACTGCCAGTGCTGAAGAGAAGGCAGAACTGGGAAAATTGTATAGATGGCCCTGTCTGGTGCTTTTCCTTCAAGTACTCTAAGACTTCCCTGAAGGCCAAAGACATTTGTGGGTCTTATGTAATTTGACCAAGAGAAGCAAGTCCTTGGAAATTACCAAAGCCATGGCTTAAAAGCTTTCTCCTATCCATTCCCCCTTCCAAGAGTTAAAATAAAATTCAATAATGTGGCTTAGACACTAGGTAGCTACCCAAATCCTTTCTGTTAAATCACCCCACATTATTCATAGGAAAGAATTATATAATAATTTACTTCTGGAATTATACATATTATAGTTGATAATCATCCAAACTATTGTTCACTGCACTGTCATTCAGAGTAAAAATACATAGAAAAATCTAAGTTTCTGATGAGGCCAGATTAATAAGTAATCTTGGTTAAAATAATATATAATAGAAGCATTAAATTGTGCTTAGCATTACTTATATTCAAATGCTGGCAGAAAAGATTATGGTTGGGTATTTTTCAATTTGAAGAGTTTTACTATCCAGAAAATTGTAGAAATAGCTAGAGAGCAAAAGTGAGGTAGGTTAGAAATTTTCATAGTGCCTAGAGATGCTGAGTATATAATAGAATGGACTATGGGTAGTAGGATTTCTAATGAGGGTCCCTGGCAGGCATGTTGTACATTTATAGAAGATTAACTGTGAGCCTATTTGAATGTCCTTCAAGGCTACAGATGAGTAAGATCTTAGCCAAATGAAGCAATAATTCAGAGCTGGAAGTGAAAAGTGAAATACCCATGGTACAAAGTTTTCTTAAAACAAAAAGATTTCCAAAGAGTCCTTGTTAAAAAAATAGACTAATGACTAGTAATGTTAATTAGGGAGTTATCAGGTAAGGTGTGTTAGTAGGTCAATTTCAACTATATTATGCAGTTATTCTTGTTCCATGGTTAAAGGACCTTGTGATTCTCAACTCCCTTAAAATTTATATCCCCTAAGGATTTTCTGACACCCTTTATGCCACTGAGCACTTCTCCCACTTTTTTGGTTTACAGATTCATTTGTTTGTTTATTATCTTGTTCCCATAAACTTGTGGCATAAGCAAGTGAAGATTAAAATTGGGATTGGTCCATCCCCTGACAGTCTAGGACTGATGTCTCTGCCATTATGAGGCTGAATCACTATATAGCATGGGTGGATGTTGCTCTGGTTCTGAATTTTAATGATGCAGCAAGTTACCTGTCCAAGGATTCTGTGGAACTCACTTAGGTTAGTAAGGGTCATTTTTCTCTCTGGTTTCCCCTGCCTTTCTTCATTAGAGAGTAAAATTTAAATGCTCTGTAGCATGCTAGTAAGTACTTTATACAAGAAATAAAACTGTATTCATTTTATGCATAATAATAATATAATAACAATGTAAAGACAACAATAGAATAAAACCAAGTTTCTTTTTTGATTGTATATTTTCTTTATTTACTTTCAAATGTTTTCCCTTTCCAGGTCTCCCATTTGGAAACCCTCTATCCCCTTCCGATCTCCCCCTACCTCTAAGAGGGTACTCGCCTACCCACCTAACCATCTACTCCTGTCCTCCCACCCTGGCATTCCCCTACACAAGGGTATCAATCACCCTCAAGCCCAAGGGCCTCTCCTCCCTCTGATCTCCAATAAGGCCACGTTCTGCCATATATATGGCCAGCACCCTGGGTCCCTCCATGTGTATTCTTTGATTGGTGGTCCAGTCCCTGGGAGCTCCGGGGAGTCTGGCCTGTTGATACTGTTGCTCCTTCTATGGGGCTGCAAACCCCCTCAGCTCCATCAGTCCCTTCTCCAACTCCTCCATCGGGGACCCCTGAGCGCAGTCCAATGGTTGGCTGCAAGCATCCATCTCTGTCTTTATCAGGCTCTGGCAGAGCCTCTTAGGAGACAATCGTATCAGGCTTCCATCAGCAAGCACTTCCCAGTATCCAAAATAATGTCCAAGTTTGGTGGCTGCATATGGGATGGATCCCCAGGTGGGGCAGTCTCTGTATGTCCTTTCCTTCAGTCTCTGCTCCATACTTTGCCTCCTGTAGCCTCCCCCAGCCTCAAGCAGGCTGGCTCAGACCTGTTTTGCCACTGTGAATGAGACCAACTAGGGTGGAGTCTTCTGACCTAGATAGGTCTATTGTTCTGCCTATCTGGAAGAACAGTGGTCTGGAAGACCACTGATGTTTGAGTTAATTTTATATCTGGCCACTTTGCTGAAGTTGTTTATCAGATTTAGGAGTTCTTTGGTGGAGTTTCTGGGGTCACTTAAGTATACTTCATATTATCTGCAAATAATGATATTTTGGCTTCTTCCTTTCCAATTTGTATCCCTTTGACCTCATTTTATTGTCTAATTGCTCTAGCTAGAATGTCAAGTTCTATATTGAATAGATAGGGAGAGAGAGGGCAGGCTTGTCTAGTCCCTGATTTTAGTGGAGTTGTTTCAAGTTTCTCTCCGTTTAGTTTGATGTTGGCTACTGGTTTGCTTTACATTGCTTTTAGTATGTTTAGATATGGGCCTTGAATTCCTGATCTTTCCAAGACTTTTATCATGAACGAGTGTTGGATATTTTCAAATGCTTTTTCAGGATCTAATGTGATCATGTGGGTTTTTTTTTTCTGTGTGTTTGTTTATGTAGTGAATTACATTGACAGATGTCTGCATATTGAACCATTCCTGTATCCCTGGGATGAAGCCTACTTGATTTGGTGAATGACCATTTTGATGTGTTTTTGGATTTGTTTTGTGAGCATTTTTATTATTTTTGCATTGATATTCATAAAGGAAATTTGTCTCAAGTTCTCTTTCTTTGTTGGGTCTTTGTGAGATTTTTTGGTATCAGTGTAACTGTGGCTCCATAGAACGAATTGGGTAGTGTTTCTTCTGTTTCTATTTTGTGGAATAGTTAGAAGAGTACTGGTAGTAGGTCTCCTTTGAAGGTCTGATAGAATTCTGCACTAAACCAATCTGGTCCTGGGCTTTTTTTTTGGTTGGGAACCTTTTAATGATTGCTTCTATTTCTTTAGGGGTTATGTGACTATTTAGATGGTTTATCTGATCCTTATTTAACCTGGTTACCTGTTATTTGTCTCAAAAATTGTCCATTTCATCCAGATTTTCCAGTTTTGTTTATTATAGGTTTTTGTAGTAGGATCTGATGATTTTTTGGATTTCCTCAGTTTCTGTTGTTATGTCTCCCTTTTCTCTTCAGATTTTGTTTATTTGGATACTGTCTCTATGCCCTCTGTTTTGTCTGGCTAAGGGTTTATCGATCTTGTTGATTTTCTCAAAGAGCCAGCTCCTGGTTTTGTTGATTCTTTGTATAGTTCTCTTTGTTTCTACTTGGTTAATTTCAGTCCTGAGTTTGATTATTTCCTGCTATCTACTCCTCTTGGGTATATTTGCATCTTTTTGTTCTAGAGCTTTCATGTGTTCTGTTAAGATGCTAGTGTATACTCTCTCTAGTTTCTTTTTGGAGGCACTCAGAACTATGACTTTTTCTCTTATTACTGCTTTTATTGTGTCCCATAAGTTTGGTATGTTTATCTTCATTTTCATTAAACTCTAAAACATCTTTAATTTCTTTGTTTATTTCTTCCTTGACAAAGTTATCATTGAGTAGAGTATTGTTTAGATTCCATGTGTATGTTGCCTTTCTGTTGTTTTCATTGGTATTGAAGACCAGTCTTAGTCCTTAGTGATCTGCTAGGAGGCATGGGATTATTTTAATATTTTTTTATCTGTTGAGGCCTGTTTGGTGACCGATTATATGGTCAAATTTGGAGAAGGTATCATGAGGTTCTGAGTAGAATGTATATTCTTTTGATTTAGGATGAAAAGTTCTATAGATATCTGTTGATTCCATTTGGTTAATAACTTCTGTTAGTTTCAATATGTCTCTGTCTAGTTTGTGTTTCCATTATCTCTTTATTGATGAGAGGGGTATGTTGAAATCTCCCACAATTATTGTGTGGGATGCAATGTATGCTTTGAGCTTTAGTAAAGTTTTTGTTTTTGTTTTGTTTTTTTACAAATGTGGGTGCCCTTGCATTTGAAGCATAGATGTTCAGAATTGAGAGTTCTTGGTAGATTTTTTTCCTTTGATGAGTATGAAGTATCCTTCCTTATCTTTTTAAATGACTTTTAGTTGAAAGTTGATTTTATCTGATATTAGAATGGTTACTCCAGCTTGTTTCTTGGGACTATTTGCTTGGAAAATTGTTTTTCAGCCCTTTATTCTGAGGTAGTGTTTGTCTTTAATACTCAGGTGCATTTACTGTATGCAGCAAAATGCTGGGTCCAGCTTACATATCCAGTCTGTTAATCTATGTCTTTTTATTGGGGGATGAGTCCATTGATGTTAAGAGACATTAAAGAATAGTGACTGTTGCGTCCTGTTATTTTTGATGTTATTTTTATGTTTGTGTGGCTATCTTCTTTTGCGTTTATTGAAAGAAGATTACTTTCTTGCTTTTCCAAGGGTGTAGTATCCCTACTTGTGTTGGCGTCTTATATGTATTATCCTTTGTAGGGCTGGATTTGTGAAAAGATATTGTGTAAATTTGATTTTGTCATGGAATATCTTGCTTTCTCCATCTATTGTAATTGAGAGTTTTATTGGGTATAGTAGTCTGGGCTGGCAATTGTGTTCTCTTAGGGTCTCTATGACATCTGCTGGAGATTTTCTAGCTTTCATAGTCTCTGGTGAGAAGTCTGGTATAATTTTGATAGGTCTGAGTTTGTATGTTACTGGAGCTTTTTAACTTACTGCTTTCAATATTCTTTCTTTGTATCGTGTATTTGGTGTTTTGACTATTATATGACCGGAGGAATCTCTTTTCTGGTCCAATCTATTTGGGGTTCTGTATGCTTCTTGTTGCTTATAGGCATCTCTTTAGGTTAGGGGCATTTTCTTCTATAATGTTGTTGAAGATATTTATTGGCCCTTTACGTTGGGAATCTTCACTCTCTTTTTTTTGTTTTTTTTTTGTTTTTTTTTTCGAGACAGGGTTTCTCTGTGTAGTCATGGCTGTCCTGGAACTCACTCTGTAGCCCAGGCTGGCCTCGAACTCAGAAATCCGCCTGCCTCTGCCTCCTGAGTGCTGGGATTAAAGGTGTGTGCCACCACGCCCGGCTCTTTCACTCTCTTCTATACTTACTATCCTTAGGTTTGGTCTTCTCATTGTGTCCTGGATTTCTTGGATGTTTTGGGTTAGGAAATTTTTTGCATTTTGCATTTTCTTTGATTGTTGTGTCAATGTTTTTTATGGTATCTTCTGCCCCTGAGATTCTCTCTTCTGTCCCTTGTATTCTGTTGGTGATGTTTGAATCTATAACTTCTGATTTCTTTCCTAGGTTTTCTATCTCCAGGATTGTCTCTCTTTGTTATTTTTTTTTTGTTTCTATTTCCATTTTTTGATCCTGGATGGTTTTGTTCAATTCCTTTACTTGTTTGGTTGTGTTTTCCTGTAATTCTTTAAGGGATTCTTGTGTTTCTTCTTTAAGGGCTTCTACCTGTTTACCTGTGTTCTCTTTAAGGGAGTTATTTATGTCCTTAAAGTCCTCTATCACCTTCAACATGAGATGTGATTTTAAATCAGAGCCTTACTTTTCTGGTGTGTTGAGATATCCAGGGTTCATTGTGGTATGACTGGGTTATGATGATGCCAAGTAGCCTTGGTTTCTGTTGCTTATATTCTTGCCCTTGCCTTTTGCTGTCTGATTATCTCTGGTGTTAGTTGGCCGTACTGTCTCTGACTGTGGGCTTGTCCTTCCTGTAAGCCTTTGTGTCACTACTCCTAGGAGATCAGTTCTCTCTGGGAAAAATTTTTATATGAAGAGCTGTGTTACAGGGTCAGCTCTGGAGTGCAGACAGAAACCAGAAGGATCCTGTCCCTAGCTGTTCCTTGGTCCTTGTCTCTGGGAGGGTCCCTCTGGGGCCAGGAATTTGAACAAAAGTGGTGGTCTTACCTGTGCTTGCAGGTGTGTCAGCACTTCTGGGAGGCTAGCTCTCTCCTGGTGCTATTTGGGTATGGAGCCCTGTGGCAGAGTATCAGCTCCTGGCCAGATGGAAACCTGAAGGCTCCTGTCCCAGACTGCTTCTCAGTTCCTGTGTCCTGAGGGTTCTGGTGGGTCCCTTTGAGCAGAAGTGGTGGTCTTACCTGCGCTCACAGATGTGTCCGCATTCCTGGGAGGCTAACTCTCTCCAGGTGTTATTTGGGTATGGAGCCCTATGGTCACAGGATCCAAAAATCAAGAGTTTTAAAAAAAGGTGTTTGTAATCTTACTGTCTAGTGATACTCTGTTAACATTTCTGATAGTATCTTTGCTTCATTAAAAACTTATTTATTTATGTGTATATTTATATGAATCTGTGTGAGTATATATACAAGTATGTACATGAACATGTGTGTGTGTGTGTGTGCGTGTGTGTGTGTGTGCTCACTTTTGTCCATGGACAGAGTCCATAACAGGGCATTGGAGCGCTCAGTCCTGGAGTTAACAATTGTGTATGGAATGCCTGTCTTTTTATATGGGTAATGGAATCCAAGCTCCAGTTCTCATGATAGAGTAGCAAGTCCCTTATCTGTTGAGAAATCTCTCTAGTACTTGCTTTATTCTTTTTAAAAAATTGTAACTTATGCTTAGATCTTTGTAAACATACAATTTCATAATCTGATTTTTTCATTTATTAAAGCAATATTTTCCTGTATCATCAGTGTTGCAATCCAACAGCTTAATGGTTATATTGTATCAGACATTACTTATTAATTTACTCACCAATGGAAACTTAAATGGTTTTTGTTTTTCTACTCTAAGTGATTTTGTAATGAGCAATTGTGTATTTCAGATGCTTATAAGCCACAGTACATATGTTTCCAAATATACATACCATAAGAACACATGAAATGCTTTCCCAAGAATAGTGCATGAAGAATTCACTGAAGCCTTTCAGACTTGAGACCCTATTACTATAGAATATATATATATATATACCAAATAAAATGAATAAAACTTTTATTGCATTTTAGCATGTATTATTTTGATCGTTATTGAGGATAAACTATAATAAATTTTGTTTGTTTGTTTATTCTTTTTAGACATATACATTGCCTTTTGTTTTATCAGGGCTGAAGTCCAAACCCCAGGCATTAAGGATGACATACGCATGCTATAATACTGCACTACAGCATCAGTTCATATTTTCTGTCTTGTTAGTTGTCAGATAAAGGAAGTAAGAGAATAGGCTTTGAGAAAAAAAAATGCTTGTACTGAGGTTCTTCCGTTCTGCTCCCTGTACTCATGATTGATTATTATTGTTGTTTCTTTGGTCTTACTGTTTTCCTGACTATTACCAGCCCAATTTTCTCCTACTATCCTCTTGGCTGGGTGGGTGGCTGATTGATTTGTCACATCTTTTCTCTTGCTGCTGCCGAAATAAAATTCTGTTTATGACCTTAACGTTCTCACGCTTTCAACCATGACCTAAAAGAAAACACTTTCTTCTTCAATTTAAAACTGTACCAGAAGACAAACACTGCATTTTCTCTCCTGTTTTTCCTTTTGTATTGTTAGCATGGGGTATAGATGGAAACTAGGAAGCTGGAAATGGGTCATTGGCAGGCAGATTCATTTAGGGAGGAGGGATGGTGAAATATAGGTAAAAACAAAACGTTGGGAAATATAGGATGCTGAAGGGCTTGAGTGGGTAGTGGGGTAATGAGGACGTGGAAATGAGGGGCTAGGGAAGTTGTAACCAAGAAGAATTGTGTTACTTTGAAACCTATGATATGCAATCAAAGTGAAAAAATCAATAAGGATATTATAAAACATGTAATATGAAGGAACGGAATGTGAATACAAGGAACTAAAGCTCTCATCCAGAACTCACACTATAGTGTGTTAGCCCAAACTAAGGGTGTATCATGAAACCTCACAGATTTGTAAGGTAATTAAAGTATAATTTATGTTTTTTAAAAATGAGTTTGACAGAAGTACCCCCGTATTAATCAGAGATGCTTCTATCAGAAAGAGATGGGTTATTAAATGAAAATTTCAGTGGCAGGCAAAGGTCACACCCACGCAAGTTATTTGTCTGAGTCCTCAGTGACACCCGATATAATACAGGATATTGCCATTGCTCTTGGTTGTCAGCCATAGTTAGATGGTAAGATTCTATAGCTGGAGAAACTACACATGTTGGTTGTAGGACATAGAGAACTATGTCTTGAACTGTTTGACAGCATTCATAGTATTGGAAGATAGTAAGTGGGCTGTTGGGCAAGAAGAGACATCAATATTGTTATCCAGCATTGGAGCCTGCATGCTGTAATACTGACTTGCTGGGTAAGATGTGAACACTGGTACAAACATGGCAAGGCTGTTGATAGAAGTATGTAATCACTCTATTGATTGAATTGCCTCATAGCAATATGTTCATTCCTGGTGCTGTAAACAGGGTTTAAAATCTATAGATAGGAAAGTTATAGTTATGTTATAGTTACTAGGAAGAAACTATCTATCTATCTATCTATCTATCTATCTATCTATCTATCTATCTATCTATCTATCTGAATAGTCATGTTACCTGGAATATCCCCATCAAGACAATCTCCTCAAGGCTCAGGGAATCCACAGAAGAGGAATCAGAAAGAGTGTAGAAACCAAAAGGAATAGAGGATACCAAGAAAACAAGGCCTTCTAAATCAACATGAGTAAAGCTCATATGAATGTGCAGAAACAGAGGCAACATGCATAGGACCTGCACAGGTCTGCACTAGGTCCTCTGAATATATATTATGACTTCTAGTTTAGTGTTTTTATGAGATTCTTAAGTATATGAAGGAGTGGGTCTTATTCTTATGCCTTCTTTTGGGTTCCTTTCCTTCTGTTTGTTTGTTTTCTCCAATTCTAATGTGTTAGCTTTTGTTTTATCTTATATTTTATTATTATCCTTTAGAAGCCTATTTGTTTTCTAATGACATAGAAATAGTAGATCTGGATTAGAGAAGAGATGATAAGGAACTGGGAGAAGTAGAGAGAGGGAAAGTCATAATTAGGATATATGTATGTGAGAAAAAATAAATGTATTCTCAATAAACAAACAAGAATGAACAAGCCACTATGAAACTTAGAAGAATCAGGAAAAATGACTAGTTTTGGATAAATTCAATTCTATCATAGATATAAAATTCTACCACGCCAAAAGAAAAATAAAATGAGTCCCAAGTATTACAGAAACAGAAAACATCAGTCAGCAGTGCACATTCTGGGTTGTTGGAAAGGAAAGCTAAAAAGACTTTTTCTTACTCAAACAATGTGTGCACCATGTATATACCGTTGTCCCCTGAGTACACATGGAAGACTCAGATGGTGAATCTATAGAACTTCTTTAAACTGTGGATCACAATGGGCTGATGGGGACTGGCAGACTCTGCTGAAGATTCCTGGCTAAGAGAAGAATCCACTGAAGAACAAAGGTCTGAAAGGAGGTTAATATGGGAGGTAGGAAATAGAAAGGGGAGGATGATGTAATTCTATTATAAACTCAAAAAGAAGGGAAATAATTAAAAATATTTTTTCTTAAATTTCTTACATGTCTTCATTCTTCTTGAGTTCCATGCGTTTAGCAAATTGTATCTTATATCTTGGGTATCCAAAGTTTTGGGCTAATATCCACTTATCAGTGAATACATATTGTGTGAGTTCCTTTGTGATTGTGTTACCTCACTCAAGATGATGCCCTCCAGGTCCATCCATTTGGCTAGGAATTTCATAAATTCATTCTTTTTAATAGCTGAGTAGTACTCCATTGTGTAAATGTACCATAATTTCTGTATCCATTCCTCTGTTGAGGGGCATCTGGGTTCTTTCCAGCTTCTGGCTATTATAAATAAGGCTGCTATGAACATAGTGGAGCATGTGTCCTTCTTACCGGTTGGGACATCTTCTGGATATATGCCCAGGAGTGGTATTGCTGGATCCTCCGGTAGTACTATGTCCAATTTTCTGAGGAACTGCCAGACTGATTTCCAGAGTGGTTGTACAAGCTTGCAATCCCACCAACAATGGAGGAGTGTTCCTCTTTCTCCTCATCCTCGCCAGCATCTGCTGTCACCTGAATTTTTGATCTTAGCCATTCTGACTGGTGTGAGGTGGAATCTCAGGGTTGTTTTGATTTGCATTTCCCTGATGATTAAGGATGTTGAACATTTTTTCAGGTGCTTCTCTGCCATTTGGTATTCCTCAGGTGAGAATTCTTTGTTCAGTTCTGAGCCCCATTTTTTAATGGGGTTATTTGATTTTCTGGAGTCTACCTTCTTGAGTTCTTTATATATATTGGATATTAGTCCCTTATCTGATTTAGGATAGGTAAAGATCCTTTCCCAATCTGTTGGTGGTTTTTTTGTCTTATTGATGGTGTCTTTTGCCTTGCAGAAGCTTTGCAGTTTCATGAGGTCCCACTTGTCAATTCTTGATCTTACAGCACAAGACATTGCTGCTCTATTCAAGAATTTTTCCCCTGTGCCCATATCATGAAACTCAAGAAGAATGAAGACCAAAGTGTGGACACTACGCCCCTTCTTAGAATTGGGAAAAAAACACCCATGGAAAGAGTTACATAGACAAAGTTTGGAGCTGTGATGAAAGGATGGACCATCTAGAGACTGCCATATCCAGGGATCCATCCCATAATCAGCTTCCAAACGCTGACACCATTGCATACACTAGCAAGATTTTGCTGAAAGGACCCAGATATAGCTGTCTCTTGTGAGACTATGCCGGGGCCTAGCAAACACAGAAGTGGATGCTCACAGTCAGCTATTGGATGGATCACAGGGCTCCCAATGGAGAAGCTAGAGAAAGTACCCAAGGAGTTAAAGGGATATGCAACCCTATAGGGGGAACAACATGATGAACTAACCAGTACCCCGGAGCTCTTGTCTCTAGTTGCATTTGTATCGAAAGATGGCCTAGTCGGCCATCAGTGGAAAGAGAGGCCCATTGGACTTGCAAACTTTATATGCCCCAATACAGGGGAATGCCAGGGCCAAAAGAATGGGAATGGGTGGGTAGGGAAGTGTGGGGTGGTATGGGGGACTTTTGGGGTAGCATTGGAAATGTAATTGAGGAAAATACGTAATAAAAATATTAAAAATTAAAAAAAATTCAAAAAAAAGAAAAAAAGAAAAAAATTCTTACATGTATAGATTTCTTTGGATATATGCTAAAGAGTGCTATACCTATATCCCAGATCAGCTTGGATGCTGACTTCTTTGGTTCAGATATGTTTGTTGTGTGTCCATGAATGTCAGAAGCTGTACTCATAAAGTCTCACTAGCATGGCTATCCAAAAATGAGCTGAATAAGAACACCAAAAGACATGCAAATGGAGGCAGAGGACATAGCAGGAGGCCTCAACCCTCCAAATGGGTGAATTTGATTCTACAAACTATAGGTTATTAAACAAAAGTCACATGTATGATACTTCCTTATGAGTCAGGCCTATGAATATTATTCTGAAGGCCCTAGAGATCCCCTAAATAATACAGGCTATTGTCATTGCTTTTGGTGGCCCAGCAGAACTAGAAGGTAAGAATATTGGTAAATGGGGCTCAATAAATGCCTCAATGGTTAAGAGCACTGACTGCCCTTCCAGAAGTACCAGGTTCAATTTCCAGCACTTACATGGTAGTTCACAGTTGTTTGTATCTCCACTTATAGGGTATCATACATTCTTTTCTAGATTCCATAGGCAGTGCGTATGGTACACAGACATACATGCAGCCAAAACATTTGTTTACACAGAATTTAAAAATAAAAACAACAAAAAGGGAATATTGTTGAAGGTACCACCCATTTTATTTGAAGCATGTAGAGAAATCAAACTGGAACTTAGCTAGAGCCTTCCTTTCTTCTTGATTGCTTTTATTGTGCCAGAAATTTCCATCTAGTCTTCTAGAGGAGAAAGTAATGAATAATCATACCCAGAAGTGGCCCCTGCACTTTGTAATACTGACCATCCAGGCAAGATATGCTTATCAATACAATCATGGCAGAACTGTTATGTCAGTAACCAACCACTTTTTAAGTTGGTTTGAGGCTACAGCACAGAGTGAGTTCATGCCTGGTACTCTAAACCAAATTAAAGAGAATTCCAAGTCTTGGAGGTCATAGGCCCTACAGGGGAACTTACTACTCTTATTTTTCTCAATGGCAATGTCAAACTGCCTTCTTAAAATGTTTATTTGTACCTAGTCTTGGTCAGCGGTACCTATTTTTGCAGTGGCAGGAGTTGATTCACAAACTCATAAGTGGCTAATGTGCTGAGATAAAGTGACCCTTGAGTGTTCAGTATTAAGCATAACATCTTTACCACTGGATCCAAGGCTCAGGAGAAACCAGTGGTTGAGGAGAAGCTCTCTGAAGTGATGTCTTTGGGATGTGACATGGGAGTCATTCATTGTCTTCTAGCAATTGTGGTATATGCACAAGATCTTCACAGGATGGAGTCTGTCAACAACAACATGCTATCAGAGATGAAAGAGAAGTCCATCTTTAAAATTGAGATGCCATAGACCACTAGTCACTGCTAGCGAAGGGGGAATCATTTTTCCTTAGTGGTGTAGCTTCTGTTAAATTGACCATGCTACACTAAATAGCGCCATCCTAAATAGCTCATTCAAGCCATCCTAATATAATTCAAACGATCAGAAACACACAAACTCAGAAAAGACAACAAAAAGATGAGGATAGAGCTTGTTGAGAAGAAGAAAGGGTTTAGGAAGAATGGGACAGGGATAAGAGTCTAATGAGGGATGTGCTGGATAGTTTTATGTCATCTTGACATAAGCTAAATTCTTCTGGATGGAGAAAACCTCAATTAAGAAAATATCTCCATAAGATTGGGCTGTAGGAATGTCTGTAGGGCATTGTCTTTTTTTTCTCCTTAATTTTCTTGTCCTTTACTTTCTTTTTAAAGAAATTTTTATTAGATATTTTCTTCACTTACATTTCAAATGCTATCCCAAGAGTCTCCTATACACTCCCCCTGCCCTGCTCCCCAACCCACCCACTCCCACTTCCTGGCCCTGGCATTCCCTTGTACTGGAGCATATGATCTTTACAAGACCAAGGGCCTCTCCTCCTATTGATGGCCTACTAGGCCATCCTCTGCTACATATGCAGCTAGAGACACAGCTCTGGAGGGTACTGGTTAGTTCATATTGTTGTTCCTCCTACAGGGTTGCAGACCCCTTTAGCTCCTTGGGTACTTTCTCTAGCTCCTCCATTGGGGGCCCTGTGTTCCAGCAATAGATAACTGTGAGCATCCACTCCTGTATTTGCCAGGCACTGGCATAGCCTCAAAAGAGACAGTTATATCAGGGTCCTGTCAGCAAAATCTTGCTGACATCTGCAATAGTGTCTGAGTTTGGAGGTTGTTTATGTGATGGATCCCCAGATGGGGCAGTCTCTGGATGGTCCATCCTTCTGTCTCAGCTCTGAACTTTGTCTCTGTAACTCCTTTCATGACTGGTGGTTAATGGGGTTAGTGTGGGGTGGGGATGTGGGGGTAGGGATTGGGTCGAGGAAGACTCAGCCCATTGTGAGTGATGTTATCCTTAGGCTGTGGTTCTGGGTGCTGTAAGAAAGGAGGCTATTGTTGTTCTTCATATGGGGTGCAAACCCCTTCAGCTCCTTCAGTCCTTTCTCTAACTCTTCCATTGGGGTCCTCATGTTCAGTTCAATAACTGGCTGGAGCATCCTGCTCTTTATTTTTTAGGCTCTGGCAGAGCCTCGCAGGAGACAGCTATAACATGCTCTTGTCAGCTCACACTTCTTGGCATCCACAATAGTGCCTGTGTTTGGTGTCAGTATATGGGATGAGTCCCCAGGTAGGGTAGTCTCTGGATGGCCTTTCCTTCAGTCTCTGCTCCACACTTTGTCCCCACATTTTCTTTAGACAGGAGCTATTTGGATCAAAAATTTGGAGATGAGTGGGTGGCCCTCAACTGGGGCCACCCAGAGCTCCCAGGGACTAAACTACCAATCAGAGTAGAATAGAAGTACCAATGGCTCCAGCCATATATGTAGCAGAGAATGGCCTTGTCTGGCATCAGTGGGAAGAGAGGCCCTTGGTCCTGTGAAGGCTAGATTCCCCAGTGTAGGGGAAGGCCAGGGTGGTGAGGTGGGAGTGGGTGAGTGGGTGAGGGGGCACCCTCATAGAAGTGGGGGGGGTGGGAGTTCTGGAGGGGAAAATGTGAAATGGGATAACATTTGAAATGTAAATACATAAAATATCCAATAAAAAAAAAAGGAGGCTATGCAAGCCATGGGAAGCAAGTCAGTAAGCAGCAACCCTTGGTGGTCTCTACATTAGCTCCTGCCTCCAGATTCATGCCCTGTTTGACTTCCTGTTCTAATTGCTTTCATGATGAACAATAATATGGAAGTGTAAGCCAAACACATTTGTTCCCTCTCTCCCCCAGTTTGCTTTTGGTCATGGTATTTGACTACAGCAATAGTAACCCTACCTAAGACAGGGATGAATCCATTGGAAATACATTAGAAATATATAACAGTGCCAAAGAACAAGTGTAGACAAAACAAAACAAAACAAAACAAAAATCACAATAAATCAAACAACAATTCACACTAATCTTTTGAAATGGTATGAAAAAATTCTAAAAGATATTTAGTAAATACTAAACATTCCTTTAAGCATCCTAATGACTGCATTTTAAAGCTATGTCTATTAGGTTGTGCAACATAACTAGGAATCTTAATAGTAAAACAATTTACACATTGTTGGGAGTTGATGGAGTTTTCTTTGGGTCTGGGCAGGTTGCAGTAGTATTAGATTAGACCTAGGTCTCAACTGGAATGAACCACCTTCATGATGGCTCCCCAACATGTTCCTTCATTATTCATTAGGTTACCCTAGGTTCCATGGAAGAGAAGAGAAAAGAAGGTTGACTAAGAGTGATGAGGAACAATCTCTAGTAAGCAGACATGATGCAGTTATCTCATAATGCTCATTGACCAGACTGTTATACAGCCAAACTGCAGACTGTATTAGACAGCCTTGCTCAGATATGGTGGCCTTGAACTGACTTATAAGTCTGGGCATGACTAGAAAGAAATTGTGAGCCTTATGTACACACACATGCACACATACATCTTCCATTTAAGTGAACTATGAATTAAATGATTCAAGTGGTCATATACAAACCTCTATCGGACAGTTCACTGGGGCAAGAAAAAAAAAGAGACACAGTTTTCTACCACCATCTAATTCACATGAGTGAGCACAATTTATTCTCGGTTAATGGGACTGGGATCCTTGTTTGTTCATCTAAGAGTTGAATTTGGCCCACTGCGCACACAACTCATTGCCTTTATTTACATTATAAATGACCACACTTTAGTTTGTCTACTCCGACATCATTCTCATTATGTCTATTATTTTAATATAATATATTAAGACTGAATTAGTAAATACACGATGGCAGCATTATTCATAAAACCCGAAGTGTTTGACCTCAATTTTCAGTAGCAGAGGGATTTTTAATTGAGTGATCTTCCATCTAGACACTATGATATATGCAGTCTTTTAATTGTGTATGAGATTCTGTTGTAATTGTTGTGGACAGAAATTTTGCTTTAATTCCTCTCATTCTTCATGGCAGAGACTGAGTTATACTTAGGACTTCTGGGACTTCTTTTAAAGGTCTTCTTAGAGTGACAGATTCCTGAAAGATTATTGTGGCACCTTTAAATGCAAGTATTAAAAAGCTTTCCTTAATTGGTTCCATTATATAACTATTTGTAGTTTATACCCCATGTTCACAAAACCAGTACAATTTATTGTGTTCCTGTTAGTTCTTACACGTATACATTGGAAGCTCCTCAGAGCAAGGACCACATTTTTTTTTTTTTTATGTCATCGAATTTCTTCTCACATCTACCAATCAAGTAGGTGCCTAGAAAGAAGATGGAAGGAAACAAGGAGTGTCATGTGACTAAGGCTACTGTAGTTGTCACAAACTGGGAGGATTTAAAAGCACCAGAAACATATTATATCGCAGTTCTGAAGATTCTAAGTCCAAAATTCAGCAGTGAGGTTCTGTGTTTCCTCTGAGACACGGTGGGAAATTCCAACCTTACTTCTATGGAATTTCTGCTGATTTTTCCATCTCTGCCTTTCTTGACTTCCAGCTGAACAACTCCAGTCTCTGCTTTCCCCAGCAGAAGACACAATCAGTGAATCTCTTTGACCTCACACAGTTAGCTGTCTTTTCTTCTCAGGATCTCCGTCATCTTGATCAGTGCCCATCTAGGGCACAGTGAGCTCATATTCACTATGTACAGAAGGGGTTTATTTCCAAGTGAAATCACATTCTGAGGTGAAGAGGTCAGCACTGCAGTTCGTCTTTTCAGGAAGCACACAAGGCAGTCCAAGTATTAGGTCCTCAACAAGTATTTGTGAAATAGTAATAAAGAGAGCATTCTATTAGACAGCATTTTAAGTGAATACATGAAGAAATGACATTATTTCCCTGATAATGTCCAAATAGTGACAACAATATGTAGATTAATGCTATCATAAAGGTCAGAGTTTCAAAGCACAGTGAGGAGGCCACAAAATCCCACAGACTCTCATTTCATGTTATTCTTAGCCCATTAGAATGGCAGAGAAGTTCTCACTTTTCTCAGAGTTACTGGTTCTTCTATTCTCCATAGATGTATTCCCTTCTCACCATACTTTCTATAGCAAAATGAACTTTTCTCTTGTAAAACCTTGAGACTGTTGTATTTTTAACATTTATTTGTTGGATATTTGATTATTGGCTTAAGCTCCAAGAAACTTTATCTATGTTTATTCTTAATATGCTACAGTATAACACAAAGCAGTAGTCTCACAATAGTTCTCTGTTGATGAATCTGATGACTGATTGAAACGAACCAGTGAAATGGGCTGAAGTTCACTTTGACCTCTTGCAGAAATTATTTGATTTTTACATTTGTTATAAGCGGACATATATTATTGTATTGTAGATGCACACTATCACATGCTTTTAAATGTCTGTATAAAGAAACATCCATGCTTATTCCTGAGTCACAGGCTCTTCTTTGCATTTATTTTTCTGTTTTATAACTCAAGCTGCTGCTTCCTGTATGACCTTGGTCCTTCACTCAATAAATATTTTTTTGAGAGTCAAAAGTGCTTATTATTTTTATTGAGATAATAGCAATGATATAAACATGAACGCAAGGACAATGTTTACTTATATAAACACTATTTCAAGTACTTTGTAAGTACTCAGCTGTATGTAATCATTTAGTATGCTAATTATAATTAGTAACTTATCTATTTACTATATGAATTCTTTCTTATGGAATCGTTTAAGTAATACTAGTTTTTAAGTTAGTATATTCACTGGAAAATGCTAAGATACACATATGTACTTATATTGGCTTTTAGTATGTTGTCTTGTCTTCTTCACATTCAGTCCATGTTTTGTATTTCCTGTATACCATGAAATATAATTGGATATATTTTGTGCACAAACACACACACACACACACCCCTGAGAAAAAGTAACACTAATTATTTCTTTTTCAATTCCTGTAAATTATATTCTCTTAAGAATTTATGAAATCACTTTCTTAATCCATGTGGCTAAAAATGAATTGATGTGTTCTGAAATTTTAGTGAATATCTAATTATTTAATTATCCCCGTTATGTGAATAAAGCTATAGTGAATTCCCTTCCTAGTATGCTCCTGTTCCTCCTTAGGGATAAGCCTCATTTGGATGTATAGGTAGTTTTTATATACACGTCTACATATCCATATCATCGTGATGTGTCACAAAACAATTTCAATTAAATTATTGAGGGTATGTGGCTGTTGTTGTTTTTAAAATTATCTTCCTCTGAGCATGATAAAAAATGTTCATGCACGTATTCTATTGGGAGGCGCAGTAAGTGTTAGCTTTCAGTCATTTTTCTGAGACCATGCAAGAGTTTACCGCCAGTGCCTAGCTAGGCTCTTGTGGGAATAGAAATACCATGCTCTTGGCTTGACATTAGTGCTATTTCCAAATGTTACCATGGTGATCACCTATGTAGCATCATTAACCCTTCTCACAACAGCTCAATCTGAGATTCAAGTTTCACATTTCCATGATTATGGGAGGGTAATTATTTCATTACTCCAGGGAAGAAGATTTAGGAGGTAAATAGCTCTTCATTAAATCTTAAACGATCCTACTCTTTTTAGGCTACAGAAGTGCCAAATTATTAAAGTGATGAAATTTAAAAGAGTAAAACATGACTGGAAGTTGAAAAATAAAATAAAATAAATTTTGTGCAGTGTAACTATAAATATTTTTCTCTAGAAAAAATATCCAACATAAAATGTAACTATTTGTTTCATTAATTTACAACTTAAAATTATTTTCATGTAAAATAAATCACAGGAAAGTTTGACTATACATTTGGTTAGAAGGACCTATAACATGCTTGTTGTTGTTATTGTTGTTTGTTTTTGTGTTTTTACCTGACTAGGCTTGGAAGGAGGTGGGGTCATATACTATAAGAAACATATTTTTCCCTATGCATCTAAATAAGACTATACTCTTTAAAGAAAGAATTTTCTTTGTTCACGTGATTGTTTTAGGAAGAATGATTTTCTTTGATGTTTGAAGTTGATGCAGCTGAAAGTAAATATTAATGTGTAACTTTCCCAAAGTATACCTGCTTTTATAAAAGTCCATAAGACATCTGCGAATTAATGACATGTGGGAAGCATTTTAAATATAGAAGCCAACTATTGCTTATGTTGCCTGAGTGAACTGTGGGCTCTCCCCTCAGCGCAGGAGGGCGTGGCAATTTAACTGCACTAAGTCCTGGCTCTCCTTGGAGTGACCTTGAAATGTTATAAAGATTTTAGGTGAAACATAGCTGGCTTATCTATACTGTATATTATGTAGGTTACACCCACTAGAAGACAAATTCTTCTTACCACATTTTAGGTCATTCTAACATTTTTCCTCTCTTACCTTCTTATGTGTTTCCTGTGACAAAAAGCCTACATGTTTCACATGAGAATTAAAGATCTATGAAGTAAAGATGACTATGCTTGTGACAGAAGAACAAATCTGAATATTACAGATGCAATTTTATCATTTCCTCGGTTTCAACCATTGCCCGTGTGTATGTACAGAAAATATGGAAAAGTTCAGTCATTATTATTTTTCCTGAAGAAAGGAGGCCCGTTTTAAACCCATTACCCATTTCCCATTCCTGGATGTTTAATACAGCATAGCTCTTCTCGATTGACAGGATCTTCATTCTTTTAGTTTAGTGGAAGCGAAATTAGTCAGAATTGATTGTTGGGAGGCTTACTGATTAAGTAATTAATTAATTAAAATTTATTCATTCATTCATAAACCTCTGGAGATATGAGATTGGAAGGTGAAGAGGCTCAGAGTGTCTGCGGTCTACAGTGCCTCTTAGCTTGTTATCTCTATCAGATGCATCACAGTCTTCCTAAGGTGTCCTCATTTGTACAGTTCTTAGAAAATAAAGACTGGGAGATACAAATGCACAGTCAAGAGCTGTTGGCTTTCAACAAATTGGCCTGATCATTTGAAACTGATAAGACATTACATTTTAAAAGTAGATCCCATATTTTAATATCAATAGATTCCATCTGGAAAATTTTTCTGAGTAAAGTGAGAGTACCTCTGTGTCAGGGTTTCTTCAAAATTGTTTCAAGGTACATTAGCGTGACAAGTTAAATTTTGCTGCATAGGAAGAAATCTTCACATCCTAACCGAGCAAGGTTTATTTCCCTTTGAGAGATCTGGGTGATAGTTTGGGACAATGTTCTGACTTAGGGTAGTTGTGTGGAATTGCAGCTAATTTATCTTCTTCCATGAGTGCTGTGAAGTTCTGAGAGAGAGACAGGGTTGGGGAATTAGGGTTTTGATTGGTTCAGAATTGAAGTGCATGGGTCATTTACACGCACATCTGCAGCAATAGCTTACACCCTGAGAAGGAAATCAGAGTTGTCATTCAGAAGTCTTGTGTGAGCATTAAAAACAAAAACAAAAACAAAAAAAACCCCAAAACCCAAACAGGTAATATTTAAGAAAAGTGAAAGGGTTTAAGCTTGAGTAAGACATGCTAAAAAAAAAAAAAAAAAACAACTTTATTAAGAACCAAAAAGTTGGCTTAGTGCCTAAGAGAACTTGTTCTTCTACAGGACCCAGGTTCAATTTCCAGCATCCACATGGTAGCTCACCACCATCTGTAATTCTAGATTGAGGAGATCTGAGACCCTCTTGTGATCTCTGTGGGCATCAGGTATACACATGGTACACAGATTCACACATTCATCCACAAAAACACTCCTAAAATAAATAAATAAAAAAATTTAATTAAAATTTTTATTAGCTATGACAGAATATCTTGCTGTGCCGTGCTTGTGAGGGATGTCACATACGGTGACAGAAAGAAAGGGATCTCTAGAAAACGCACCAAGGGCAAGCTCAATGCTTTGCAGCTTGAAAAGGAGAGGGATGCAAATACAGCAATGGTTTTAAACAGAGACAACACAATTGCCTACTTTGAAGTTTTAAAAATCTAGCAAAAACCTGAATGTCTACCGAGTAAAACGCCACAAGAAACATAACAGTTATACTTATCATTCACCCAGTGAGAGTGGATTAACGGCTTCATTTTGAGGCCATGAGTAGAAGGATGTACTTAAATATTTTCTTAGTTCTGCTTTGTGTTAACGACTGTACCAGCTATCTTAATTAATTGCTTAAAATCTGTTAATAACCATGTCATCATAGACCATCATGTAAATGAGCTTCAAAAAGTAAAATCTGAAGAGCAATCTTGCCATTCATTTATCTGAACTAATTATAATGTAGGAATCATTCTCTCAGCAGGTAAGAACTGAGAAAAAGCATGCTTTTGCATGAAAGCAAAACATTTTGGATTTTGACATAAAAAGTTTGAGAAGAAATTGAGAGCCTTTTTTTTTTGTTGTTCTGTAAAGCTGAGTATTTTAGGTTTGTTATTATGCGTAAGTCATATTTAAATAAAATATCTGTGAAAAGAACTAATGGATAATTGCTACCCCTTTTTTGATGAAGATAATTATCTTAGTTAGGGTTTTACTGCTGTGAACAGATCCCATGACCAAGGCAACTCTTATAAGGACATTTAATTGGGGTTGGCTTACATGTTCAGAGGTTTAGTCCATTATCATCAAGGTTGGAGCATGGCAGCATCCAGACAGGCATGGTTCAGGAGGAGCTGTGAGTTCTACCTCTTCATTTGAAGGCTTCTAGCAGAATACTGGCTTGTATCCCCTGAATTGCTCAGCTTGTTTTCTTATAGAACTCAGGACTACCAGCCCAGGAATGGCAACACCCACAATGGGCCCTCCCACCCTTGATTACTAATTGAGAAAATGCCTTACAGCTGGATCCTATGGAGGCATTTTCCCAAGGGAGACTCCTTTCTCTGTGATAATCCAGCTTGTGTCAAGTTGACACAAAACCAGCCAGTACAATAATAATGAAATATATCCTAGTATATTAATGAAAAATAAAGCTCTGAGTTATTGTATCAATAATTTACTATTTTTTTAGTAGTAGTGACAACAATGTTCCATTCAGGATCAGGTATCAATAAACAT
Source organism: Mus caroli (assembly GCF_978045245.1). Lineage (NCBI taxonomy): Eukaryota > Metazoa > Chordata > Mammalia > Rodentia > Muridae > Mus > Mus caroli. The sequence continues at coordinate 89,438,929 of NW_028227266.1, forward strand.
GTTGGTTAATTTTGAGGGCACTGATTTGATACAGCTATAATAAACAATATAATATATAATTTTATATACTATTTTTTGAGTAAAAGGAACTGCATCCAAACCCCACTTCTAGATTTAGCTAGAGTTTGAGTTTCCTCCTTTTGTAACCTGGAACAACAGAAAAAAGGTGGATGTGGAGAGAAGCTAGCATGGGGTGTAATGGGCCCATCATGAATGGTTCTCGTAGTAATCCTTTGTAATTGTGTAGCATTCTCTGTCTGTGTGTCTGTCTGTCTGTCTCTGTTTCTATTTCTGCCTTTCTCTCTATTTCTCTTAATATTCACATTTTCTTGTATCTTTGGTTGTGGGAGAAAACCCCTTTTGGGGAAATTGGTTCGCCCTACCATGTTTTAAAATGCTTCACATTGATAAAGGAGATGGGTAGTAGTTAGATATTTGAGGAGATGTAAGTGGGAAGGAGCCTTATAACTCTTCAGAACCAGGCGATAGTTTAAAGAGGCTGTACATAGCAAATTTACATCTTCTGTACTTTATTATTATTAATTATTATTATTATTATTATTATTATTATTATTATTTGAAAATTTCATACACGTATTCAATGTGTCCCAGTCATATCCAAATTCATGTCACCATCCAACTGTCCCCCGGGCACACATTCCATCTCCTTCCCATCTTGTGACCTCTTATTTGTTTGTTTATAAACCAATGAGTCCAATTATTGCTGTCCATATGCTTATGGGTATGAGGTCATCCACTGGGATGGGGAGACACATTCCCAAAGAGAAATGCCTCTCCTTCCTCATCATTGGGAACACTTCCTCAGTCCATGCTGGAGTGTTTAACTGGTTTGATTTTGTGCAGGTCTTATGTTGGTAACTATACCTGCCGTGAGGTCTTATATTCAACAGCTCTGCCATTTCCGGAGGACATAATTTCACAGAATTCCTCCCTACCCTTACATCCTTTCAGATTCTTCCTTAATGCCTCTTCAGTCTTAGGCTAGGTGGGCAGCACAAATCTATGCACATAACACAAATGTTTAATAGTCAGGTTGATAACATGGCCATTTAAAAAATAACATCATTGGTTGCTCCCTAAGGTCTATGATTCCCCTAATTGTGAGTTTTGAGCCTGATTACAGAACCAGTAATGAATTTTCTTCCATGGTATAAGCTTCATTTCTATTTAAGAGAGTGGTTGGCTCACTCCATAAACAGTCTTGCCACTATTGCACGAATGTGCATATCTTCCCTGGAAAGTCAGTACTTTAGCAAGCAGGGTTCAGTACTGTATAAGATGGTTAATGTCTTTTCTATTTTAGGACCCCATGTATTCTCATATATCACCTTGAAAACTGGCCAGCAGGAGACTTTCAATCATCATTTCAATACTGGTTTCTTTATGTCCTTCATCCAAAGTGTCTTGTGTCTTTTACAATAGGGTATATTCTAGCTCACTTTCTGTGGCTTTGACAAACAGGAGTAAAAGCAAGTTTGGAGGAAAAGGATTATTTCATCTTACAACACTCCATCAATGGAACAAGTCATGGCAGGTATTAAATCAAGAACTTGGAGGTAGGTACAAGAGCATGAAGACCATGAAGAAATGCACTGTACTGGTTTTTTTGTTTATGGCTTTCTTGGTTTAATTTTTTATATAACTCAGGACGATCTTCTTAAGGGTGGCAACTGCCCAGAGTGAACAGTTGCCATATCTGTCTTGCTTGCAGGCTAATTTGATGAAGACATTTTCTAAACTTAGTTTCTGCTTTTTAAATGATGCTGGCTTATATTCAGTTGATTAAAAACTAACAAGGGCAGGGTCTTATCATGTAGTTATAGTGAGCAACCAGGAGCAACCAAGAGCAATAGCAATAGCCTTTTGGGTAGCACTGGGGTTCATAACTTGTAGAGAGGCAAACTGGCCCTGAGATTTTAATTTAATAGTCCATACTTTTTCACAATAGTACTATTCACTAAAATGAAGTACCTCTTTTTCAACTCCTTTTGAACATATTTTTTAAATTAGTTTTTAAAGTAGTGGGGTTTCATAAAAACTTCTTCATAATCTGTATTTGGGTTACCAACCATGCACTCCTCCTTTCCCTGGCCATACACATCCCCATCCCTAGCTCAACCTTCAGCTTTCTGTTAGCCTATATCACACAAGTTCTACTACTCCTTCACATTACATTTTTAAAAATTTAGGTCCCAAACAACAGGTTCAAAATTAGCTTCTTTCTGCACAATATTGAGACTGTGAAAGACTGTGGGACTTCTAATGTTGGATAAAGTACATTTTTTTCCATTATGAATGGTTACAAGCCTATGGGAGGCCAGGGAGTAGAATGTAATTTGAATAAGGATGCTCCCCCCAACCCTTCTCATATATTTGAATGCTTGGTCCTTAATTGATAGAACTTTTTGGAATGGGTTAGGAATTATGGTCTTGTTGGAGGAAGTGCGTCACCTAGGGGGTGAGCTTTGAAGTTTCAAAAGCATACATTAGGCCCCAGCCTTTCTCTTCCAGCCAATGCCTTCTCTGCAACTTGAGGGTCAGATGTTAGCTCCTAACTACTGCTTAAGTGCTATGCCTGCCTACCTGTTGACATGCTTCCCATCATGATGGTCATGGAACTGTATGCAACCCTTCCATTAAATGCTTCCATTTTGGTCATGGTATCTTTTACAGCAGGATAGTAAGTATGACATTGTGTGAACAAAATTAGATGAACAAAGAGTTTGACAATTTCACTCTTTTTGGGAGTATGTTTAAAAGCAACGTGTTAAATTTGATCAAAGGAAAATGCACAAATGCCTACTCTGCCCATTCTGACTTTGGATGGGCAGGAAAGCAGCAGAGCATGAGGAATCACGAGGGACAGTCATTTCTCTATTTTTAATAAAGAAGAGATGTTACTGCAATGATGGGTAAACTAGATCTCATTTTATTTTGACTTCAGCAAATGAACATTTGAGGAAAGCCTAGGTTTATGAATAATTTTATCTGACTCAACACATGTTTTCTAAAACATTAATTTATTAAGAAAAAATATTCAAAATTTATAAATAAAGTGGAGGACATTGGGTGGCTTACTAATATTTTAATAGTATATACTCATTTAAAAATTACTTAATCTCACAGGTGTGTGGTCATGTATTCACTTAACAATTTGCCAGTCAGTTAGATCTAGTATTTCTCAATTACATGTTAACATGTGTGTTTGAGGCTGGTAGGAAAGACAAGCTCACATGTCAAAGTTTTAGGTTCCTATGTGTCACTAGTTGAGGTAGGACTCCAGCCAGTGACAGCAGCAAATCCATCTGAGTACTTTTCAGATATATTATAAACACTCAGCATCTACTTTCAACAAGCATCACTACCACCTGGGTTCCATCTTAGTTAATTAACATGTTCTATCTGGCACTGTTTATTATATATATGTGAATAATTTTTTTTTTAAATTTTAGAACGTGATGCTTTAATCTCTTTCACTTTTATGATCCTACATAGCTTTCTAAATGCGGCATGAAAAGTTGGGATGGAGATAAAATCCTTCCAGAGTGAATGGAGTCAATTATGTTATTAAGTTTCAAAAATGGCCATAGTTTTTTGCACTTATGTAGTAAAATACCAACATCCTTAGTAAGTAAGTCCTCAGTTTGCAAGTAATATATCAAAAAGTTTCTTCTACTTTAATTTTATGAGACAAGAACACATTTCATAACACAAGTTAAGATGTGACATGATACACGTGTTATTATGCAAGTACATTGTATACACACGTGTGATTGTGCAGGTTACATGGCATATTTTTATAAATCAACATTTCTGTAAAGAAAACAGTATACAGCACAGAAAGTGAAATTTCTGTGCTCAAAGCTTGAATGGTCTTTGTATCATTACTTTTCTTATTACTGTGAGAATATACCTGACAGGAACAGCTTGAGACAGGAATTTTTGCTCATGGTTTCAGAGGGATTCCAGTTAGTCACGGCATCTGTGGAAGCATGTGGTAGAAGTCGTTCACATGGTAGCAGACAGGAAGCAGAGAACACATGTTGGAACCAGGTGTCAGTATTCCACGGCTTTGTTAGTTACCTGCATCCCCTAACCAAACTCTACCTCCCAAAAGCTCCACAACCTTTCAAACACTGCTAAAGGCTTAGGATTAAGCTATATAACATGAGACACTGGGTGCTGTATTCTAGATTTACTATTTTATAGAAACCTATAAGTAGGGTTTTAAAAAAGAGATTTATTTATTTTATGTATATAAGTACACTGTAGCTGTCTTTTGATACACCAGAGGAGGGCATGGGATCCCATTACAGATGGTTGTGAGCCACCATGCGATTGCTGGGATTGAAAGAGCAGTCAGTGCTCTTAACTACTGAGCCATCTCTGCAGCCCCTATAACTAGGACTTTTAAATATTAAAAAGAAATAGTGATATGATAGTGATAGTCAAGGAAATGGTTGATAGTTTTTTTTCTTTTTCTTCTGAAGCTGACATTATTTCTCAAATGTATTATTGTGGTCCACACAAGAAATAATTGAGATGTGTAAGGTAAACCTGATTAAAAAGAGGCCATCTATAAAGTGCTGAACATAAAATAAGGAAATCTACAAACAATACTGTAGATAGTGATGCCAGATGTCTTCTACCTATGAGTAAAAGATGAGGTTTCTGGTAGATGCTGTGACCTTCAGGGAAAGGAGTTGACACTACAGAATGGGAACTTAAGAAATAATATCATGCTTCTCTTTCCTCCTGTCTTCTTCCTTTCATTTCTCCTGGATACTGTAAACTGGGGAGGGCCTCCCAGGAAACAGACAATCCATTTGGGTCAGCTTCCTCCTGTAAAGAATAGGGTGAAAAGATGGATAGAAAATTAGCCTTGAGCATATGTGGAGGATGTTGCGCACTCTTGTGAATGTTTAGTGAGTATGCTCATTGCTAGTATATAAGAGAGGAGAGGCCAGGACAAAAGTCTGGCATTGGGGTTTGTGTAATCCACACTGTTAGGTCAAGAAAAGTGAAATAATAAATGAGAAAGGGGTTTGTCCAGGTGGGATCACTGTGGAGGCTACCAGTCAATAATAATAATAATAAAAAGGCCACAAAGTTCATGACTATAGGGTTTGGACTAAATTAATGTTCTAAAAATAACGGATTTTGTGCCAGTATAATTATCTTTTTGTTTCTTATAGATATACAGCCTTTTCACCTGTCAACTAAGAACTGCAGCAGAATGAATATTTTATTTTCATATAATATTAAGTGGATGAGCAAAACTAGGAACACGCCTTTTCATTACTTTTTACATTTTCTTACTCCTTTGCAATGTTTTTCAGAAGAACAACTTAAAACAGCATCTTTTATGTCCTGTATTATTAGTTATCAATGAATTCTCCCTGGAGGAGGCAATCAACACCAGATGGTTAGGGTCACTTTAATCAGAGCTGTAATGGTTTATTATATGCTATGAAGTTGATATTTACTCCCTATATAATGAGGAAGCAGGACGTGATAAAATGGTCAGCTGAAAGAATTAGGTATTTATATCCCAAATGAGAGAGGATATGCTTACTTTAATTAGATATTCCTTTTAAGTATAAAGGAAAAGGTGAGTTAGTATCTCCATTAGAAAAGAAGCAACCCAAGGTTAAATGATTTGAAAGTGTGCTACTTGACCCAGAGAGGAATGAAGGAGTTGGTGTTTAACCTGAGGCTGGGAGCACTGCAGGTCTGGATGGCTTCAAGGCCCTTTCTGAGTTCTCCTGCTGAGGTTGGCTGTGTGGCTTGATGCTCATGATAGGTAGGTGCGTGGTGTGTCCCACATTTTACAAGCTTCTAGCAGCTTTAGATTGTCCTGTAAGAAAATGAATGCACCCGATTAATTTCCAGGCACAGTGTCAATAAACTATTGATTTATCATTAGCATATCTTGTTTTATTTCCTGGCAACAAGAGTGAGGTAGAGACAGATGCAACTTTAAAAACTGATGCAAGTCACTGATTCAAGTTAGATGGGTGTATAATGTATATTCCATTATGGGCTAAAATTCTGCCAAAAATACAATGCTGGAACTATTTCTTTTCCTTAAAGATGAACTGTTGAATTAATAGGCTCCATTTTAATGGTTAATAGATATTCTGACTTATACTAATATTTATGTTTTCACAAAAGAGTAGATAAACAAATTATAGTCTATTACATGTTAAGCACTTTATTTCCTAGCCTTTGTTTATATCTTTGCCTAATATAATTGTTTGCTTTTAGGGGGAGAGAGCAGAATCAAGAGAAGTGTGCTATTGTCTTATTGTTTAGGCAAGAGGCGTATGTACAGTAAAACAATGGGCACTAAAGCAAAGCTCCTGCCAGCTAGACAAAGCAGGGTGTCTTCTTTTAAGGTCCTTAGAAGGAGTGTAGGGAAATATTAACCCAAAAGGGAGTAGGTAAGGATCCCTTGACATTACCAAATTTAGTTAAAGGAGAAACTAAGAGCCATTTAAAGGGCCTTATGGAAATCATATATAGAAGAGATTTCCATATATATCAGATCATATATGTGTATAGTATATAGTATCGTATATATTACATACATTCTCTCTCCCTCTCTCTCTCTCCAAATAGAATCAGAAAATAATGGAGAAGTTAGAATCCCATTTGGATATACGTCATCAGCAAATGAAGCCTCCAGCTTTGGAGATGGGGTATATTTAATTGAGTTGTGGCTAAGTGGAACTCCCAAACAACCCAGGCTATGACTTCACAAATTAATGATAAGGCCTTATTGCTGATGATAATACTTCTACAATTCACTAAGTAAAGAGACGTGAACTGAGGCCTACTTAGAGCTTGGCTAGTGTTCAGGGTACTGGAGATGGTGCTCTGGATACTACTAAAGGAGAAAGCTAACCAACAAACCAGCTACAGATCCTTTGATCTACAATAGTGACCTGACTGCAAGGTGTGCTAAGGCAATAGTGGCACAAAGTTGTGGGAGTAACTAACCATTGTCTTATTGGATTTAAGGCTTTTTCCATAATATAGAACCCATACCTATTGTTCAGGTGACTAGATAGACCTGGTGCCTAGGGGAAAACCAAATACTACTAATCTGCTAAAAGAATGCAATAATGAAATGATTCCTAACAATATTCTGCTATACTCATAGATCAGTGTCTTTTTCAGCCACTATCAGAGAAGCTACTTTATTCAGCAGATGTGTAGAAAATACAGACATTTGGACTTTGTGAAGAGAGTGAGAGACCTTGAAACACTGAGTCCTAAATGAAATGTCTCTATCAAAGCCTCCCATGGTCAAATCTTTTGGGTCTGGGGGCTGGTTCCTGGAAAGCCCAGAGAACATTCTTAGGTCAATGATACTGTATTACATTGTCTAGGAAGACAAGAAAACATTGCTCACCCTAAGTAGGGAACTGGTGGCAGAAATGATGTGTCGAAGTCCAACTTGGCAAATCAATGAGTTTATTGGGATTGCTTTCAGGAGGGCAGGTGAGAGATTACAGCTGTTATGTTACTGAAAAGCACGTTCTTGACTTGGGGCAGATTCATGAAAGCTGCTATATTGAGAGATTTTATCCACTCCATAGTCTTTTGTTACTTTATAACTATGGGGAGGTTTATGTGAAATCCTGTCAGTTCCAGAAATTTCCTGAGATTTGTAAGTCTCCTTCCTGGAATGAATGTTTCATTTCCTGAAAAACAAAATTGCCATACACAAGCACTCAGATGGAGTCTTTCCCCCAAACAATGGACCTTGTTGATAAGTGACCTATAGGATGTGAATGTGAGATGTATGGGTATGGTTAGTATGTGGCCTGTGAGATGAGACAAGGGTTAGGCTGCCTTTGTGTCAGTCAGAGAGAAGGAAGATTGGGCATATTCTTGTCTTGCTTGCAGCTATCTCTGTTTAGGACCTGGAACCTGGAAAGCCTTTGTCTAAAAAGGACATGTTCCTGCCATGGAAAGTGACAGTAAGCTTTAAAGAGACACATTATTAATATAGCACAAAATTCATCTTTTGTTTAATAGCTCAACCACTGAAACCTACCCTATTTTATACCAAGCACTAGAATATAAAACGGAACAAGTCATGGCTTAGATAGGAACTTCTCAGAGTGGAGAAGTAGCTATAAACAGGAGACATTCTTAATGGTTTTATACTTGCCAGGTAATGAGGACATGTTTGCTTTATACTGTGTGATTTCAGAGAAAGTCGTGAATATGCCACAACTCAGGAGATGAATAGAGTTTGTGTAATACTAAAAATTTAAAAAGATAATTGAGGGCAAAGAAAACGGTTTTCTAAAGAAAACTTCATGATTTTTAAGGGTGCTCTAAACAGCTGATTATTTTTGAAATGTGCATTTTGAAAGAAGTGGTGAGATATTAGGCAGGAAAAGGAAGGGATGGGTAAATTTAAAATATTTTCTTCTATGTTTGCAGAATAAAATTACATCATTTCCCCTTCACCTTCCTCCCTCTAAACCCTACCACATTCTCTTCATTGCTTTTTCAAAGTAATTGCCTCTCTTTTTATTAGTTGTTATACACACACAGGCACACACACACACACATGCACTCATACACACATACATGCATACACACATACACTCACACACACATGCACTCACACAATACATGTATGCATGCATACACACACTCATACGTACATGCACTCTCTCTCTCACACATACACACACACACACATATGTGTGTGTGTATGTATGCATTTCTAAATGTATGTGTAACCTTTTCAGTCTATATGTTACTTGTATGTTTGTTTTCAAGGCTGAATATTTGGTATTGGATAACTAACTGCTATGCTCTTCCTTCAGGAAGATTCCCCCCATTCTCAGCATTCCTTAGATGCCTGTATTTTTTTTTTGTAGGATTGAGGCCTCCTGTACACCCCTTCCCCCATCCATAGAGCATGTCTATTGTCATTTTTCAGTTCCTGATTAAGCAGTCATGTTGGTGAGTTATTTTGTGTGTAGCTTCTGACATTCCTAGTTGACACAATCTCATGGCAAACTCTCTGATCTTTTGGCTCTTCCAATATACACTCCCTACCCCTACACACACAACGGTCTCTGAGCCCCAGCTGCTAGAGTTGCATTGTGGATTTATCTGCTGGGACTGGGCTCCACAGCTCTGCATTGTGATTGACTATGGTTTTCTGCAATGTTCTTTATCTGTTGTAAAGAAACCCTTGCTTCCTTGATCCAGGCCAAGGACTACACTTACCTGTGAGTAGAAGGACAAATATTTAGACTATAATTGGGGATTTTACTGGTTCAGTAAAGTGGTAGTTATAGTTTCTTCTCTAAGATCCATGCACTAACTAGCCCTGGGAAGTAGCCTAAGTTCCCAGTACCAGGTATGACTTCCCTCTTGTTGAGTGGATCTTAAGTCCAGTTAGAGAGCTGTTGGTTGTTGTCAAGTTATGCATACCACTTTTGCACACTCAGGGTTATTGTGCCATAATGATCTTTTCTGTGGCTCATAGGCGTCAAAGCTGGGGACTATTTTTGGTTGCTCCCTTCCTTTTGGAAGCTTGTGTGTTACCTTTTGGTATCATGAAACCTTGTCCTCAGAAACGAGCTTTTTTGGTCTGTTTTACCTCAGGACCTCTGGGCCATGTGTCTAAAGTGAATGGTGTCTTCAGCAATGGAGACTTACCTTCCATTTCTAGGGGTAAGCCAAAAGCAATAGTAGTAGCCTATGATATTTTCTCAGTCTATTGGGTAACCCTGGCTAACAACACAAAAGAAGGCTTCTCATGAATAGGGTTGGGGTTTTTGTTAAACTATTTTTAGCTCTTGAAGGGATCATTGTTGACTAGATAGGAAATTTTCATTTAAACTATATACACAAACTTGTATGTGGTTTGGTACTTTTAGTAGACCGATGGCATGAGTCATTATGACTTTTCCAGACATCCTTCTTGTTATTTATCCTCACCGCTCCTTCTTCTTCCTAATTAGAACCCATCTCCCTCTTTCCTGTTTCTATCAGATGACTTGTACTGTGCTATTCCCTTCTTATGCTCCCCTTCCTCTCATCCCAGCATTGGTCTCCTGGACTCTGTGGTTAGCTCAGAACAAGCAGATAAACCTGAAGATTTGTAGCTAGGAGCCTCAGATGAGCTGAAATAAAATGAGATGAGACATCTTTTTGGGTCTGTGTTACCTTAACATGATCTTTTATAGCCCCATCCACGTTTTGAAATTTTCATTTATTTTCTTTACAACTAAAACATATTCTGAATATATATTAGAATACTATGGATAATGAAAATGTTTTATATATTTAACATTTCATCATCATATATGATATATATGAAAATGTTAATATATTTAATGTATAAATATGAGGAAAATATAATAAATATTATAGTATTTAATATAACATATTAATAATATAATTATATAGTAGTATGCCTATATTATATAACAATTACACAATAATTATGTGATTGTTAATTATATAATTGTAATAAACAGTAATTATTATATAATTTAAAATGATTATCATATAATACAATTATAAATGTACATTATAATTATAATGTATTATATAAAATTATATAATTATAAAATATATAATTATAATACATATGTCCCAGACATATTTTTCAAATGGGTCATTTGTGGTTTTGACTCTACTTTTAGTTCTTTATATAGTCTAGGTATTAATCCTCTAGATGTCAGATATATAGCTGGCAAAGATTCTTTCCAGTTATATGGGCTTACCCTTTACCTGATTGTAGAGGAATTGTAATCCATTACCATAGCTGCTCTGACAAGGGATCACCATCAAAAGACCTAGGCCTGTGTGATCTGGCTGAAAAGCAGACACGCTAAATACCGTTAGTTCCTCTGGCTAGAATACAGATACACTCTTAGTACACACTTTTAAGGTAAAATTAATTTATAGAAGAAAGCAATCATGTTTGAAAGAGATGTCTATTTGAGGGGCATACAAAGTGGTAAATCAGAGAAAGATTTGGCAGAATGAGTCAGAAATAGGATACTCCCAACTCTCAGGAAACAGCACAGAAAAGAGAAACTGTAAGAACAGCTCAGGGAGAGATAGTCAGTTAGTTAGGAGTCAGTGCAGTCAGTACAGTACAGTGGAGTTGTGTTCATTCATGAGTTATGCAGTTCACTGCAGGTTAACAGAGACAGTTGAGGCAGGAATAGGAAGAGTCCAGAAGATTAGGATAGATTGCAAGAGTTAGTTTGAGGCTAAAAAGAAGAATTCAGTCAGAAGCTGAGGGAAGCCAGATTAAATCAGCTTGGAGAGGAGTTTGAGCCAGAACAGCTGAGAAAGATCTAGAAAGGGTGAGCTTATTCAGCAGTAAGCCTCTGAAACAACAATTACATCAGGAAAACAAAAGTTCCTTTTACACCTGTTTGATTGCTTCCTTACCTGTACGGAAGCTTTTTAGTTTTAGGAAGTCCCACTCTTCAATTGCTGGTGGGAATTCTGGGGCAATACCCAGAATAGGTAAGTCCTATTCATAAGGTCATTTCTCATACTTCTATTCTCTTGGGTACTGCCAGTATCTTCTTCTATTAGTTTCAGTGTTTAAGGTTTTACATTTAGGTCTTTGATCATTATTATTATTATTTTTGCATTCAGGGTGATAGATATGGGCCTCATTTCATTCTTCTGTACTTGAATATATAGTTTTCTCAGCACCATTTGTTGATGATGACTCTTTTTACCCCCAGTGTATGTTTCTGGTGTCATTGTCAAATATTAAATGGGTAGACATATGTATACTGATGTTTGGGTCTTTGTTTTTCTTCCATTGGTCTACACATCTGTTTTTGTGCCAGAAAACAGACTGTTTCTGTTATTATGTATACTACACACACACACACACACACACACACACACACACACACACACACACACACTTTTTGGTACCATGTAGATTAATATATATACATATATGTATATATATATAATTTCTGTGAGCAATGAGATGGGTATTTTGAGTGAAATTGCTTTGACTCTATAAATTGATTTTGGTAAAATGGCCACTTTCACAATATTAATTCTGCCAATCCGTGAGTTTTGGATATCTTTCTATTTCCTAGTTTTTTTAATCTCTTTCTTCAGAGGCTTAAGGTTTTCATTGTAGAGATCCTTCATTTCTTTGATTAATTTTATTCTTAGATACTTTATTTTTGAGGCTATTATGAATGTGAATGTATCCATAATCTTCTTCCCTCTATGCTTGTTGTTTCTGTATTGAATAGTCGTTGATTTGTGCAAGTCAAGTTTTTATTCTGACACATTACTTAATTAGTTTATTTTTTGAAACATTTTTTTCTCACCAAAGTTTTGGGTAATTTTATTTATAGTGTCATGTCATCTGCAAATAAGGACTATTTCTTCTGTAGCCAAAGCTTTGATCCTAGAATTGGAAAGGAGTGGAGATACTAGGATGGAAAGGACAGCACTGTCTTATTCCTGTGGGTTTCTCATATACAGCTTTTTATTATGTTGAAGTATGCTCCCTCTGATTCTACAATATCTAGGACTTTTATCATGAATCATGTTGGATTTTGTCAAAGGCTTTGGTGGCATCTGTTGAGATGATCACCTGTGTGTGTGTTTTAACCTTAAATCCATTACATGGTTATATTTTATTGAGAAGTATGTGGAACCATTCCTGAATTTTAACGGTAAAGTCAGTTTTGTCATGGTGGGTAAACTTTTGATTTACATTTGTATTCTGTTTCCAACTATTTTATTAGCACTTTGAATCTATGTTCAGCAGGGATATGGGGCTGTGCTTTTCTTCTGTTGTGTCCTTACCTAGTTTTGGTATTAGAGAAATGCACCTTGGTCCTACTTAACGTAGAGAACATCTCATTGTGGAAGCTATAGTATGTCAAGTGTGCCCCAGAGTATGACCCTCTGTCCATGCATCTTCACCTGCAAATGTTCATTGCAATGAGACAATGGTCTGATTCTGGGTGTGTAGCTTCTGCCACGCACTTTCAATAGTGGATGCTCCCCAGGACTCCTTTTGGTTATCCTGTTGTTGCCCTGTGTCATGGAGATCCTGTAGCTTTAGATCAGCAGAACCAGCCCCTTTACATGCTCTAACAGTTCACAGATGATGTAGATGTTGGAGTGGGCCAACTCAACGTCCTGGTTCTGGGCTTGAGTGGTAGATGAGCTGGTCAGTGCTCTGGTTCTTCTACATCCACACCATCAGGGCAAGCTCTCCAGCACTGCTCCAGCTAAGTCATCTAAAGTTGCCATCAGCAGGATGCAGGGCCAGTGTGGGATGGCAATACCATGCTAGGAAGCTTCGTAAGGTAGAGCAGGTTGAGCCCTAGAGACTTGGTGAGCACATACCTGAGACTTAGGTGACTCCTGTCTCCTACAGATTCCTGGAGTGGAATACATGCCACATAAGGAAATGTCACTTAGGTCCAGAGCAGAGTTCTCCAGGCTAACGAGGTACCTAGAGATCTTGAAGGCATAAGCAATAAGTTTCCCTTCCCAGACATTCCTCCCTACAAAAGGTATTTAATCTCAGGTCCACCCTGAGAAGTGGACAGGTTTTGTTGAATATCTAGATGTAGGAGGTAGGTGCATGAGTAGGGAGGGCCTTTTTGAATAAAGTTGTGTGCTAAGGAAAATGACCCAAACTATTACTATAAAATGAAATGGTTTTTGTTAAGGTTGCTGTTTTTTTCAGGCAACTTTGAGCTGTTATGAATAGTGAGATACTGAGGAATGAGCTGGAGAACTCAACAGGGGAAATGTTCTATAATCAAACATCCTCTAGGAGTGATTTCACAGGGCAGACATTTTCTTCTGCTTTAAATGGGAGTCCTTTTGGTGTAGTGTATTATACCCAGTAACTAAGTCTGTTCATTGATTAGCTTAGTGATCTAAAAAGAATCATCACTTAAAAATTACTTCTGAGGTCAGCTCAGCAATACTAAATGTATGTGCATTAGAAATCTCAGTGTTACCTTGTGTATCTGAAAGATACTTTTAGTCCTATTTGTGACTGTACTAATGTCCTCTATGTAGTAAGAATTAGGCAATGACAAGCAAAGTAATGAATTCTGTAAAGTATACATTCCCTGCACTCTCTACCCCATGTCTGAATGATGAGTTTATAATTATGAGTAATGGAAACATTTATGCCAATAGAGAAGGTCATTATTAAAATATAAATCAATACATCAAAGCCTATTGCCTATGGTTGGATATGGGAAATGTCTAATGCCTTCTGCAAACAGTTGTGTTTCTGATGCAGCAGCTTCTGTTGACTTTCTGAAAAGCTACCAGACTGTAAAATTTTTGGTACTATCAGCATATTCATAGATGGTTATAATAATAAAATGTTTTACACATTTTATAAAAACATTGCTATAGTAAAAATAAAATAGAAATTTCTGGCTAATAATTCCTCTTATCCCTTTAAAAATACAAAGATAACACTGTTAAGTTTTAGTTCAAAGGTTTAGACTAGGGTTAAGAAATTTTTTTATATCAATTGAAGGCCCAGGAAACTTAAGAAGTATTAAAAGTGCACATAAAAAAAAAAAACCCAAACCCAAAAAGCCAACCAGCCAACCAACAAACCAACCCACCAACCATACCACTAAAAACCCATGGTACCTTCGTGGGAAAGGCATTCAACCACCAGTTTGGTTGACGAATAAAAGGCAAAACACCCAAACTTTAGATAAGTTATCACCTATCAACAGTCATAATGATGTGTGGATAAAGCCCACGAAGAGAAGAAAATGGGGAAAGGAGGAGTGAATGATGTAGCAGATCCATACTTGCTCCATTTAAGGAATCATTGAAAGGTTTAGGAAGACCAATGAAAGTTTTCCCAGGACTTGAGGCTTTCAGTGCTTAAAACGCAGAAAAGCTCCATGCAAGATGGAAGAAAAATCAAGCCAAACCAAGCCAAACCAAACCAAACCAAAAAACAAATCAGAACCTCTAAACCAGCACCTTACCTTGGCCTGAAAATTTTCTTGTTCTTTTGCTTGTGCCTACCCAGTACACATACATTTCTTCATAATGCCACTGACATATTTATTTTTATCTATTGATACCATCATAACTAATTTAATATAGTCATGTCATGAGTTTTAGAATTCCTTCTTCTGCTTTTTTTCAGTTGTTAAAAAAACCCCAGAAGGACACACCCTTCAGTACTAACAATGCCATGTTGTGTGAATGGTTCAAGTCTGGATACCTAGGACCAGATAGATTTACTGCTGCCTTGGTGAGTTATTACAAGACAGTAGACAACTTGTGTGGTGGTTTGCATGATATATCTCTCATAACCTCAGGCATTTACATATTTGGTTGGTAGTCAGGTGGGAGTATTTTTTGGGGAGAATTAGGAGCTGTGGCCTTTCTGGAGGAAGTATGTCACTGGGGTGGGCTTTGAGGCCTCAAAACCTCAGGTCATTTGCAGATGGCTCTCTCTGCTCTCTGCTTGTGATTTAAGATGTGAGCCCTCAGCTTCTGCTCCAGCCCATATGCCTGCTACTTTCTGTCATAGTTCCCCACCATGACCGATTTATTCTGTTGTAACAGTAAATCAAATAAATTCTTCCTTCTATGTATTGTCTTGTTCATGGTATTGCATCACAGCCATAGAAAAGTAACTAAAACAGCTTTAAAAACCCAGTATGTGGCAGGACAGGTGGCGGTGAATATGTCACACTATGGATAATGAAAGTGAGTTTGTTAGGAACCTGTCTGAGAACAAATTGTCTAATTTAGACAAATTATTTATTTCAATCTGGGCCATCACTGTGACCAATCATTGCTGTCTTTCTCCATCACCACCTATTAGCTTTTTCTTTGATTAAAATATATTTATAAAATAAATACCATCGTAGGGATCACAGTGATCTGAAACTACTGATACTTCTTTTTTCTAATATTACTATCAGCACATTATTACCATTTGGCTAATAGGGAGTTAGACACTTAGATTGAACTGAATAATTGATATGCTTTTATCATATGGACAGCAAGTGTTAATCTTAACCCATGTCTTGAGCTTTCAGAGTCCTTTATTCAAAGGCAGAATAAGACTTAGTAACAGCTACACATACACGCTAAAAAATCCATGAGAAGATATTTGGCACCTAATGTTCATTCTTGGTAGAAGCAGATACATATGCACGGTTAAAAAAAAAGCTTTAACAAAATTTAAAACATCACAAATAAGAAATTGTGCAAGCTACTTTGTCCCTAGTTCAAAGCATTCCAGTAGTCCCCAAACCAGCTGCAGATGCTTCCTAATGGACCATGCACTTTGAGATGCTGTTAAATTAGATAAAAATCTTATCTTAATATTACACTAACTGTATGGATGGATAGTTTGTGACAGATCTACTTTCACTAGATCTGGATATTTGTTCAAGAAAAATCTTAGAAAACCTTATTTTTATCATGTGCTTCCACAGACCAGTATCTTCAATAGTATCATTCTGCTCACAGAATGAAATCCAGGTTCCTGGTTAGTTCCCAGCCAACATCATTCCAAACTGTTTTTACCATTTTGGTCTTTTAAATAATTTCCTTCATTGCAAAACCACCTACATTAAAAAGCTTATTTTTTCTTATTATTTTTTAAGACATGGTTTGTCAAAAGCAGTTGAGAATGTGGGACAATTGTGAGAACTTCAACTTTGTTCAAGATGTATTTGCATATATTCTCAGTGTATAAGCAATAACATGACCTAATTTGACCTGACATACATGCTATGATTGTAACTAGAGAAAAAAAAGATTTCATAGAACTATTTTACCCCTTTTTAATCATACATGATTAAAAAAAAAAACAAGAACAAATACAGTGTAAAAGAGTGGCTTCAAATAAAGTATAAATGGATATTTCATATGTACATTCAAAAGAAAAAAATAAAAAGTACACCTACATTTTTCAGAATTCCATGATAAATTTCACAAACAGAATGAAAATTATTAACCCTATTACAATGAAGGATATAAATTGGGTCCATCATATTGACATGATTCTAAGATTTATAAATAGTCGAATCAGGGATAAAACTAATTATATGTTAACACATTGAATAAATTAGTTATTTTCCATTTCTCAGAGTAGTGCAGTTAGGAAGGATCTGAAGAGAAATATTCACTGGTATAAAGTGTCTATCATGCATTAGTTTATTTAGCAGATAAATGGATCACTTAACATATGCCACATGGTGTGGTTGATACCAGAGATTTATCAGTGAACACAACACAGACCTTGACATCAAGTTCCCTGTATCCCAGAGGAATGTAAATGCTTCTCTGAGAATTAAACATTTGGTATGGGACTGTAAGTCTCTGGTGAGCCTTAGCTTACAAAATAACAGTATTCTAGCATTTTTAACACAGAATTACTTTGGGTTTCACTTCATCATATCCAGAAGTTTCTTTAAGATTATTGTCAGAAATCTTAAAAATAATGTACAAAAAATTCTGTTGTATACCGAGAGACTGAAAAGGGGGGACAAAATAGTAGTGATATTTCTGTGTAATATTAATGGCATCACTTGTTACATTTAAATTTCTGTTGTTTACACTTTAATAAGTAAATTACTAAGCATATTAAGAGTTAATTTTTAGCCATTCACGATAATATTTTCTTGGTACACTTTCAGGAACACAGTTGCAACATTTCCTGCTTTCCTCCTCTATTATGTAAGGAATGGAATTGGAAAGAATGTAGTGTCTTGGCTTCCCTTACAAATACTGATTACAGTTGAAAAAAGGAATGGGGAATCAATGCCAGGGTACTGACTTTTCTCCCCATTTCTTCTTTTTTTAAAATTAAGTTTAAAGAAAATAGATTATTCTCTCATATAATACATCCTGATCATAGTTTCTCTTCTTTCCACCTTTCCAGCTCCACCACTTTCACTTTTCCTCAGATTCACTCCCCCTAGGTTTCCTTTCAGAAAACAGTAGGTCTCCAAGAGAGGACAACCAAACAAGACAAAGCATGATACAAGAAGACAAGGCAAAAACTCTCATATTGAGGCTGGAAAGGCAACCCAATAGGAAGAAAAGATTACCAAAAGATGGCAAAGACTCAGAGACACCCTGGTTCCCACTGTTAGAAGTCCAACAACACCACTAAGCTAACAGCCATGATGTAGACAGAGCACCTGGTACAGATCCTACAGGACCCATGCTTGCTGCTTCAGTCTCTAGGAGCCCACGTAAACCTTGCTTAGTTGATTCATTAGGCAATGTTCTCCTGGTGTCTTCCATCAAACTTAGTAATTACTTGGGTTTTATCATTTTCATATTAAAATGGCCTTTGTGGTTTACAGAGTCAATTTTGTTCATTTTAATACTGTTCATCTACTTTTGTATATAAAGTGATGGATCCGTTTGTTCCCTTCAGTTTGAACACTCTTCCACTTTCCATTTTGAAATTGTTTTGTCAAGAGAGTTCTTTTTTTTTATTTCTTTATTTTTAAAAAAAATTTATTAGATATTTTCTTCATTTACATTTCAAATGCTATCCCAAAAGTCCCCTATCCTCTTCCCCCACCCTGCTCTCATACCCACCCACTCCCACTTCTTGGCCCTGGCATTCCCCTGTATTGGGACATATAAAGTTTGCAAGACCAAAGGGCCTCTCTTCACAATGATGGACGGCTAGGCCATCTTCTGATACATATGTAGTTAGAGATATGAGCTCTGGGGGTACTAATTTGTTCATATTGTTGTTCCACCTATAGGGTTGCAGACCCCTTCAGCTCCTTGGGTACTTTCTCTAGCGCCTCCATTGGGGGTCCTGTGTTCCATCCTATAGATGACTGTGAGCATCTACTTCTGTATTTGCCAGGCACTGGCATAGCCTCACAAGAGACAGCTATATCAGGGTCCTTTCAGCAAAATCTTGCTGGCATATGCAATAGCGTCTGTGTTTGGTGCCTGATTATGGGATGGATACCCGGGTGGGGCAGTCTCTGGATGGTCCATCCTTTCTTCTTAGCTCCAAATTTTGTCTCTGTAACTCCTTCCATGGGTATTTTGTTCCCTATCCTAGGGAGGAATGAAGTATCCATGCGTTGTTTTTCCTTCTTCTTGATCTTCTTGTGTTTTGCAATCTCCCATGCTCATGGATTGTCAGGATTAATATAGTAAAAAAGGCTATTCTGCTGAAAACAATCTACAAATTCAATGCAATCCCCATCAAAATTCCAACTCAATTCTTCACTGAGTTAGAAAGGGCAATTTGCAAATTCATCTGGAATAACAAAAAACCTAGGATAGCAAAAACTATTCTCAACAATAAAAGAACCTCTGATGGAATCACCATGCCTGACCTCAAGCTGTACTACAGAGCAATTGTGATAAAAACTGCATGGTACTGGTACAGTGACAGATAGGTAGATCAATGGAATAGAACTGAAGACCCAGAAATGAACCCACACACCCTTGGTTACTTGATCTTTGACAAAGGAGCTAAAACCATCCAGTGGAAAAAGGACAGCATTTTCAACAAATGGTGCTGGCACAACAGGTGGTTATCATGTGGAAGAATGCAAATTGATCCATTCTCATCTCCTTGTACAAAGCTCAAGTCTACGTGGATCAAAGAACTCCACATAAAATCAGAGACACTGAAATTTATAGAGGAGAAAGTGGGGGAAAGCCTCGAAGATATGGGCACAGAGGAAAAATTCCTAAACAGAACAGCAATGGCTTGTGCTGTAAGATCAAGAATCGACAAATGGGACCTCATAAAATTGCAAAGCTTCTCTAAGGCAAAAGATAATGTCAATAAGACAAAAAGACCACCAAAAGATTGGGAAAAGATCTTTACCAACTGTAGATCTGATAGAGGGCTAATATCTAATATATACAAAGAACTCAAGAAGTGAGACTCCAGAGAACCAAATAACCCTATTAAAAAATGGGATACAGAGCTAAACAAAGAATTCTCAACTGAGGAATATGGAATGGCTGAGAAGCACCGAAAGAAATGCTCAACATCCTTAGTCATTAGGGAAATGTAAATCAAAGCAACCCTGAGATTCCACCTCATACCAGCCAGAATGGCTAAGATCAAAAACTCAGGTGACAGCAGATGCAGGCGAGGATGTGGATAAAGAGGAACACTCCTCCATTGCTGGTGGGATTGCAAGCTGGTACAACCACTCAGGAAATCAGTATGGTGGTTCCTCAGAAAATTGAAGATAGTACTATCTGAGGACCCAGCTATACCACTCCTGGGCATATACCCAGAAGATGCTCCAAAATGTAATAAGGACACATTTTCCACTATGTTCATAGCAGCCTTATTTATAATAGCCAGAAGCTGGAAAGGACCCAGATGTCCCTCAACAGAGGAATGGATACAGAAAATGTGGTACATTTACACAATGGAGTACTACTCAGCTATTAAAAACAATGAATTTATGAAATTTAGGCAAATGGATGTATTGCCTAAATTTATGAAATTTAGGCAAATGGATGTATCTGGAGGATACCATCCTGAGTGAGGTAACCCAATCACAAAAGAAGTCACTTGATATGCACTCACTGATAAGTGGATATTAGCCCAGAAACCTAGAATACCTAAGAGTTCTTAGACTTATAACTGGCAATGTGCTCAGGAAGGCTTGTCTTCTCGTTGGGAACTTTTATTTGAATTTGAATGCCTCGCTTTAGGAGTTGGTTTTGATGTATGAAAAAATAGAGGGGCACCTGGTGTAAAATTGTTCAATTGTTAGCTGCTTGGAGAAGAGTCAGTTTTCTTTAAAAGCCCCTGGTCAGTTGGCCATGCTCCTATGGAAGGCATACACAAATTGGTCTCAATGAGTCTGAAGAAAAAGGGAATTCAGAGTTGGGTGAATGGAGGAGAGGAGACTAGATCTGGGAAGAACTGAGGAGGGAGGGGAATATCACCAAAACACATCCTACAAAAATCCACAAAGAATTAAGAAATAAAAATTAATAGATCTCAATGATAAAATTTATTAGAGTATATAAAATTGATTTTATAAAAAAGAACACAACAACACAAATATTTTGCTTCAATTTTCTGTTTCATCCTCAATAAATCTAACCTGTGGAAATAGCAAAAAAATCAATACATCTTTCTATACACGCCCTCTTTTTTTTTTTTTTTTAAACAAAGACACACATCTGCTGTCTTGATGATAATGTTAGAGGAATTTGATCTCTATAGAATATGACCTATAAAACAAATTATTAAGTACTAAGTGTCTTAATATGTTGGTTAGATACAGTCTATTCTCATTTTAGAATTAAGAAGTCTGAGTCTTTTAAAAACAGATTTCTAGTAATCAGAGCTCTAGTTAATGATAAGTTCAACCTGCAATAAGGTCTGTCTCATTCTAATATGCTAATTTTTTCTCAAGATGAAATAGTTGCAAACAGGTGGTGTATACTTAGTTATGTACACGAAATATTTATCACTCCTCTATTTTGCCCAGCAAATGTGAGAGCACTTGTGAAAATCTGGAAGTGTCAACATCTATAGTAACATCAACACGTACAAAAGCCCAGCACCAAGTAGACTTGGCCCAGCCCGCTATCACTGTTATATTTATTAGATATGAGAAACACGTTCTGTTTAGCTTTAAAGAAGTTATTACAATTCTAGACCAGAATAAAATACTGTAAAACATTTCATCTATGCAAATATTTTTTTAAATTCAGAAGTTCTGCTTTTTAGCTATTATTGAATTCAGCATCATACTTAACGAGAAAGAGGATTTTTTGTTTTGTTTTGTTTTCTGTTTTTCTGAGACAGGGTTTCTCTGTAGCCTTGGCTGTCCTGGAACTCACTTTGTAGAACAGGCTGGCCTCGAACTCAGAAATCCGCCTGCCTCTGCCTCCCAAGTGCTGGGATTAAAGTCGTGCGCCACCACTGCCTGGCCAAGAAAGGGGATTCTTGATACATTTTAAGAATGTCTTTATTTGTTAACTCCACTCTTTCAAACATGTACATTTTTTGAAAGACTTGCTACAATAGTACCTATCTCAGATTTTGGAACCAATCCTTTGTAGATGGAATCTGTGTACAAAGGTTTTTGGGCTGTCTAAATGGTATCTTTTCCTTATTCTATATTTGGCTGTTAAAGCTCGACTGCTTTCTGATTGGCTAGGTACTTACACTTATCCTTTTGATGCTGGCTTATTGCTTGGTTGATTATTTCCCCCTGACTAGCTAGTTTTCCTGGTGGCTAAAGTCGGTTCTTCCAACCTCAAGCCCCATGGTTGGTATAGGGGTACTTGTGGCATACTTTTGCAATGCTAGCATCCTGCTTCTTGACACCAGCATACATTTTCTGATCTCAGCTCCCATTTGAAGATTTTCTAGCTTTGTCTGGAGAGCATGTTCGTCTCTAGGAGACTTTTCTTCATTTTGTGTTTTAACCTAAATCAAATTGAATTTTTTATGTGTCTTGTAGTTGAATAATAGGTCCTCATTTTAGAGAAGTTTCATTTCAATATTGAATTAATTATTTTTCTTTGAAGAGTTTATGGTATCCAATTGTCTAATGCTCAGTACTCAAGTAGAAGTGAGGGAGAAGTTAATATTTTCTTTTTTCCATTATGGTTATCAAACCCAATGTTTAATATATTCTAGACAAGTACTCCATCCTTGAACTACATATCAATTATTAACTTTTTTTTAAGGAAAGGAAATGAAATAAAGACAACCATGTCTGTTATGTATTTCTTATATCTCCACAATAGATGCAGTCAATATAATATTCTCAATTAATAGGCTCACGGCATACTTCTAAGAGGTTGGCATAAAATAATTTAGCAAGTCCATTAAAATTATACACTTTGAAAATGCAATGGCATTTCCTAATAGTCTACTTAAAACCTATAGAAAATCTATTCCATAACAAGATGAAAGAAAATTTGTAAAAGTCTCCTATTAAATGTATGTTGTCCCATATTAAGTGCGAGGCTTTTGTACG
Organism: Mus caroli; assembly: GCF_978045245.1. Taxonomy (NCBI): domain Eukaryota; kingdom Metazoa; phylum Chordata; class Mammalia; order Rodentia; family Muridae; genus Mus; species Mus caroli. The sequence goes on from NW_028227266.1 coordinate 89,461,974, forward strand.
TATTGATGTTACTGTTGCTGTCAATACTTTCAGAGTTTTACAAGTAGTCTCACACTCATTGGGCAAGAAAGAGGAATCTTCACTCATTTATTTATTATTCTCTATCACCTTTTCTTCTAGAAAAAGAAAACTTGCATAGCTCACAAGAAAATAGTTTTACTTATAAAAACTGAAAATAGTTATACTATACCTCAAGCTTATTTTGGGGAACTTAAAAGGTGAAAATCCTGTAATCAATTTCATTTAATGCTTGGAATATGCTCAATATGGGGTAAATAAGACGTCTCAAAAAATCAAAGCCAAGCAAAAAACTAAAAATAAAATAAAAGCTAATTAAAAATTTTGCTGTTGAAAATTAGTAGTATAAGCAAAATTATTAGTTATTAGACTAAAACATTACCTTAATTACATTGTTTACATATATGTAGATATATAATATATATTAATTATGATCATATACATCTATTACATTGTTTTAGAAACAGATACATCTGCATTATAACTGAAGGGTATGTTTCAATTCCGTTTATGGAGGAATTTTAATCCAGCAACACAGCTGTTTTGGCATGGGATCTCATCCTAGGTCTGTGTGTTCCTGCTGGAGTACACCCTTAGTACACAACCTTTGATCCCTCTGGCTGGAATTTTTTAGTACACACCTTTAATTCTAATCAATGATATCTAGTTGAAGGGCAGACAATATGATAAATCAGAGAAAGATTTGACAGAATTGGTCAGAAATAGAATATTCTCAATTCTCATAAGAACAGCTATTTAAGAGCAGGGTAGGGAGAATCAATTAGTTGGCAGTCAATTGAGAGGCAGTGATGTGGAGTTGAGTTCATGTCAGTTCAGTTTGTGGAGTTAAAAGGCAGTATTTACCTGGGCAGTTTTACAGAGACAGGTTGCAAAGAGAACAAGTTAGACACAGATGAAGACAGAATGAGCCAGAAAATTAGAAGGAACCAGATGATTAAAACAGGTTGTTAGAGTTAATTTGAGGTCAAGTAGAGCAATTCAGTCAGAGGGCAAGAAAAGTCAGATTGAATCAGTGAGCTTGGAGAGGAGTTTGAGCCATAACAGTTGAGTTGAACCAATCATCCAGAGTTCAGAAAGTGCTAGAAAGGGTGAGCTTATTAAGCAGTAAGCCTCCAAGATGATAATTACAGCCAGTGAATAAAAGTTACCTTTGCATGTATACATTTTTAAAAATGGCTTGCTCATTTAAGTTATAATCCCTTATCAAAATGTATTATTATTTTTATTAGATTACATCTACTCTTGTGCTTATTGCAAGATTCGCTTAATTAATTTCTCTTGAGATCAAACAGAGGATCATTGTGAAAATTTATGTACGTGGTTAGTAGCAGGGGGCAAACAAAGGTAATAGAAAATATTGACACCAGTTTTGAAGTCTTATCTCTCTTTTTCTTTAGCTATAGCCACAATGTTCCAGTAAAGGCATTTGGCAGTTAATGAAAAGCTGACTGAGATAGGGATATGATGACTTGAGTCCTAGCAGGACAGGAAGTGGCATGTACAGCTGAGGGAACATCATGTAATAAACTTGGGCACTGTGGCTCTTAACATGGACTGAATGCAGTGCATTGCCAAGTTCAGTGATAGTTAAAACAGCTAAGAGAACTTTCGGTAAAAGATACAAATATCCAGTTCTGAGCAGAAATGTGAAGTGGATTGCACTGAGTAGAGGCATGGTTTATAGATGCTTGTGGGCACTTAACATCGGGATGCAAATGTACTCCCTTTATATATGCATGTGAAATCCTTCCTACAATTATTTGTAAAGAAAGCAGCAGGGAGCTCACTGGCAAAGACATGCGTTCATGGCAGAGAATGGGGGCAGAGGGACAAAGCTCACAGAGTATGAATCTCTGTAAGAGCACCGTCAAAGCAAAGTCCCACAACAGATCACTGAGCATGAGGCTAGAACTGTAATTATAAATAAGCCAAGTCCCTCACTGTAAAAGAACACAGACAGATGTGAATGTAGAGAAATACATTGAGTCAGCAGAGCCACATCCTTTTTTACCGTTCTTTGAACCTGTTTTGTTTTTATCCACGATACTTTTAGAGTTGAGGAAAAATATCTGTGTGAGGACTCTTTGGAAGTTTTCCTATGCATGCTGTTGTTTTCTTAACTCTATAGTCTCCTAGAACTCCATGCGGCTCCATTTGAATCTCTTATCAAAGATATTTCTTCTATATATTTTCTTTCTAAAATGTATTTTTTTTCTCACTCAATAGTACTAACGGCAAATTATATTAAATGCTGGTAAAGAAACCTGCATTCTGCTGCTGTTGGTATCCACAGGCACTGCCTTTCAACTGTAAATCTTTCTTGTGTACTGCCTGTTGCAGAGCTCATGAACAGGGAAGCCAAGTGCAGAGAGCTCTAATGGGGACAGACTGATTGTAAATGTTCTGCCAACCATGACAGCCTTGAGGAGTCAGAATGTGGCTGAACTGCCAGGTGGACACTGAGCATACTAACAAATGGAAAGTTTCAGGGATGTAGCTCATATTTCCAGGAAGCAGAGGGATGCAGTCTCTCATTCTAAGTCTTTGAAGGGGACCCTTCTATTTCTAAATGCAAGTGGGAGAAATCCCAGCACTCACAAATAGAATACCATCATTCACTCACAAATTTTAAATTTATTTCCTTCAACCCAAGAATAATATTCTTTGGATATTCTATATAGAAATACAGCAAAATGCATGCATAGATTAGTTATATCAGCTGAAAAAGCATCTTTAATCGATGTCTTAGTCAGGGTTTCTATTCCTGCACAAACATCATGACCAAGAAGCAAGTTGGGGAAGAAAGGGTTTATTCGGTTTACACTTCCATGCTGCTGTTCATCACCAAATGAAGTCAGGACTGGAACTCAAACAGGTCAGAAAGCAGGAGCTGATGCAGAGGCCATGGAGGGATGTTCTTTACTGGCTTGCCTCCCCTGGCTTTCTCAGCCTACTCTCTTATAGAACCCAAGACTACCAGCCCAGGGATGGTCCCACCCACAAGGGGCCTTTCCCCCTTGATCACTAATTGAGAAAATGCCTTACAGTTGGATCTCATGGAGGCATTTCCTCAACTGAGGCTCCTTTCTCTGTGATAACTCCAGCTGTGTCAAGTTGACACAAAAATAGCCAGTACAATTGACCCCTTGTCAACTTGACACACAAACACATCACTAGTAAGCCTCAACCCTTACAGTCTTTTTCATCCCCAAGATCTAAATAACTTTAAAAGTTCCACAGTCTTTACATATTCTTAAAATTTCAGTCTCTTTAAAATATCCATCTCTTTTAAAATCCAAAGTCTTTTTACAATTAAAAGTCTCTTAGCTGTGGGCTCCACTAAAACAGTTTTTTCCTTCAAGAGGGAAAATATCAGGGCACAGTCACAATCAAAGCAAAAATCAATCTCCAACTGTCCAACATCTGGGATCCAACTCACGATCTTCTGGGCTACCTCCAAGGGCTTGGGTCACTTCTCCAGCCATGCCCTTTGTAGCACACACGTCGTCCTCTGGGCTCCAGATGCCTGTACTCCACTGCTACTGCTGCTCTTGGTGGTCATCTCATGGTACTGGCATCTCCAAAACACTGCATGACACCTTCAGTCCTGGGCCTTCAATTACAAATGAGGCTGCACCTTCACCAATGGCCTTCCATGGCCTCTCACAGTGCCAAGCCTCAGCTGCTCTGCATGACCCCTTCAAGCCTTCAAAACCAGTACCACCTGGGTGACCCTTACACATTACCAAGTCCCGCTGCAGAAGGAGTACAACCTTGCCTATCTCTGGAACACAGCCTCTTTGTGCTTTCAGAAAACACTTCCCAGAAGATGTCACCTCAACGATGCTGGTCTCTTCTTAATCACCGCTAATTTCTTAGCTCCAGCTAACCAGCATCAATAGTCCCAGTAATGCAAAGTTTTTGCTTTAGTAGTTCTGGTATCTTGTTAATCACAGCTGATTCTTCAGCCCCAGCTAACCAGAACTACAGAATCTTCACAATCAAAACAGCAATGGCCCTAAAAAGAGTCTTTAATTTTCCCTCTGAAATTTCACAAACCAGACCTCCATCTTCAGCACTGTTCTCAACATTATCTTCCAAGCTCCTACACAACATCTGACAGAGCTCTTAACAACGAATAGATCTTCAAGCCCAAAGTTCCAAAGTCCTTCCACAGTCCTCCCCAAAACATGGTCAGGTTGTCACAGGAATACCCCACTCTGCTGGTACCAATTTGTCTTAGTCAGGGTTTCTATTCCTGCACAAACATCATGACCAAGAAGCAAGTTGGGGAAGAAAGGGTTTATTCGGTTTACACTTCCATGCTGCTGTTCATCACCAAATGAAGTCAGGACTGGAACTCAAACAGGTCAGAAAGCAGGAGCTGATGCAGAGGCCATGGAGGGATGTTCTTTACTGGCTTGCCTCCCCTGGCTTTCTCAGCCTACTCTCTTATAGAACCCAAGACTACCAGCCCAGGGATGGTCCCACCCACAAGGGGCCTTTCCCCCTTGATCACTAATTGAGAAAATGCCTTACAGTTGGATCTCATGGAGGCATTTCCTCAACTGAGGCTCCTTTCTCTGTGATAACTCCAGCTGTGTCAAGTTGACACAAAAATAGCCAGTACAATCGATAAAACCAAACTAAAATAAGAACACCGGACTCCACTCTTACCCTTTAACATCATAAAGGGAAAAGCAACAGCTGGGTGGAAATGGCAGTATTCAAACATTATTCACACCTTTTCCATGAGACAATCCACACGTGATAATTCCAACATCTTTTAAGTACTTAGTTAAGGTGCAGAGTTAGTTATGTTAGAGGACAAAAAATCTCTGAAAGCTATGTGTTCTATAAAGGTGTGAATAAGCTGTCTAGAAGATTGGTTTGTGTAAATTTTACAAATGATTGAATTGCTAATGGACTTTTTGTTTGATGTTATTATACTACTAATAGATTCTGTATTACTTCTAGAAAAAATATTGTTCTATGAAAAGAAAAGGCAACTGTCTCTTGTTAAACAAGCCAGCCATCAATAACAATTTTCTTTAATGTTAACAGATCCTCCTCTATTTCTATAACTATTAAGCTATAAATATGTTTTGTAACATCCCCACTCCTAATTTTACTTTCTCTGAAACCAATTGTTGAATTTATTTATGTCCATGTATTTAGACCTTCAATAAAAGCACATCTTTCTGTGATTTCCTTTAGGAGAATAACCTTAATCTCCACGTTTCAGTACTCTTTGTGGTTTATGGTGATGATAAATTCAGGGAAATCCATTCATTAAAGTCAGTCTTGGGAAAACCCGCTGGTCTATAATTTAAGATTATTTGACTGTTCACTGACAAACAATTACATAGCACAGCCATAGAGTGATTTTGATCTGACTCTTCTGAAAACCATTCACATGCTGGATGGTGGCTGGCAGCAGAGACTGGAGTGAAAAGCTAGCCTCAGGTTGCTCCTGGGAGGCTCAAGGAGGGCTGATAACTAGAATGATCTAAGACACTTCACACTTGTAGATGAGTCACGGACACATGTATGTGCGCATTCATACACAAACACACATGTGCATGCATGCAAACATGTACTTCTTATGATTAACTCACCAGGAAGCTTCTCCTTAATTAGACTCAAGTTTGTAAAGAAGAATTCAGCTACTTAACCCAACCCCCAACACTATTTCACTAAAACACTATCTAGACAGTATTTATTATCTTGTAAGTCCAGAGATAATCATCCCATTCAATCAGAACACATGAATAATTCAGTAACCCCAACTTCACATAATTTCTGGTTTGACTTTTTTTTTTTTTTTTACAACCAGTGAAAGAATCATTTGTATCATTTATTTATTTTTGGTGACAACGAGTAAAAGATAAAGGAGGTTTTATTTTGTGAATTTCTTTTCAAAGAAAATGAGCTTCTTGGCTCTTTCATTTCAAATTGGCCAAAAGCAGTGCCGTACCAACTAAACAACAATGGAAACACACAGCAGTTACCTCTGCCAATTGTTTCTATATATATTTGTTGAAGGAATTTTAATCATTGTAAATAGTTTAATATTATTTTATACACGACTGCCAGGAAACAATTATAGTTTCTGCCAGACTATTTTAGATATAATTTCAGGGGTCATTTCAGCAAAGTGCAATTTGAAAACTACATTTGAAAAAGTATGAACTGCTTTAAGCACCCAGGAGAAGTTGATATCATTTAATCTTAGGACACAAAATGTTGCAGTTTCTTATTTTATGACATAAACTCTGAGAGAAAATAAAAGACAGCATCTTTGTCCTTCACAGTGGTTTTTGTCCTGTGGGACTTTCTGCAACATTTGAGTTTATGCATTCAAGTTTGGAAGCCACTACCCTCCAGCTCTACTGGATATTCATGGTAGCTCTTACAAACAGAAGGCTAAGTTTTTAATCCTATCTTTAAAAACTTTATTTAAATGTATATAGCTGTATGTGACTAGCGGCTCCATGTTTGCCCTCAAATCCTGCATGTTCACAAGGAGGACGCTAGTCAGTTGTGCATATCAACAGGTAGATATTGTTCAAATCCTCTTTTTAAATGTGACATTCCTATGAAAACTCTGAATTTCTTATTATGAATTAGCCAATCATTTCTAATTAAATCATCTCATGCTCTCTTCTGGCAGTTGTTTGGCAAAGATCATAATAAAGTAATTTACAGGAGCTGTAGAGATGGCTCAGTGGTTAAGAGCACCCTCTGCTCTTCCAGAGGTCCTGAGTTCAATTCCCAGCAATCACATGGTGTCTCACAACCATCTGTAATGAGATCTGATGCCATCTTCTGGTATGTCTAAAGACAGCTACAGTGTATTCATATGCATAAAATAAATAAATCTTTTAAAAAGTAGTTTACAATTGTGTTTTTGATAAGGTACACTGTAATGAATTATCCAAGACACTGTTATCATGGATCAAAGGTGAAGTAGCAGATAGGTTGGTTGAGGCACAACTTTTACTAATGTTCTAGCTAGAAATAAAATGACACCATAGATATAAGAGCCATTAAATATAAACACCATTTTGGAAATATTTATTTTAAATGTGAGTCTTTGGGAAGTTTGCTTTCTGATATGTAGCTTCAATAGTGCCATAAGGTATATCCAGGATGCTGGCAAAACAAAGCAATGCAAAGCAAAGCAAAGCAAAGCAAAACAGCACAAAAACCAGAACCAAGACCAAGGAGATTAATGTATCAATGGTCTTACCCATCACTGACCCCTGTATGCTACAATGCTGGCCTGCCAGCAAGGTCTGCCCACTGATAAAATACTGGTATAGATATTATGGGTTAACTAACTACTGTCTAACTGGTTTTGAGGCCTGCTCCACAGGAGAGAATTTCATGCCTAGTCAAAAGCCAATGCGTAGCAAGTTCGTGGGCCTTGGAATAGAACTTTCTATTATTTTTCTGCTAAATGGCCATGCTGTCAAATTGTCCTCTAAATATTTGTGTTTGCATCTATTGACCCAGTTAGTCAGAGACAATTCTGTTCTGCAGAGGAGAACCGTCAACGCCGAGATGAATAACTAGTCAAAGACCTGCGAACAGTGACCATGAATGCTCAGACCTAAATCAACCTCTCTGTCCCACAAGGCTTAGGGACTTAGTTGTAAGAGGAGACTGAAAGAATGCAAAAACCAGAAGATATGTAAAATGGAAAATGCCATCCTCCAGACTTGACATGGCTATTGTACTTGTGAAGTCATAAGTGATGCCATTACTTTCAGAAAACGTGCACAAGATACATTTAGCCAAAATTCTGACCTCGGTGGGGGAGGTGCTCTTCAATAGTTCCTCCTTACTGAGGAAATATTGGCCAGTGATAACTGAAAGGGGAAGGAAAATCATTCTTCTAGAAGAGTTTGGCCACTAATTTCCCATGCTTTGCTGGGTGAGCCCATGTCCACACACATATTAGAAATATTAGTTAGACTTAGTGCGTCATCAGAAAAAGAATAATAAAAGAAACAAGAAAAATAATATGGTGGGGGCATGTTCATATTCAGGGAGAAATTAGGAAAACTGGAGGGAAGAGAAAACAGGTAGATATGATCATATTTTATTATTATTTATATATATGTATATATATATGAAATGTGCATGTTGTGTGGAAATTCTGAAAAAGAACTAATAATTAAAAAAGGAGAATGAAAAATTAAAACTGTTTTGTTTTTCAGTAAGATAATTTAATTCCTTAAAAATATAAACTAGTTGTACTTTAGATATTGTATTAGTGTTAACAGGCATTTTTCTTCTCATCTTACTTTTGTGGTGAGTTTTTCTCATCTCCGTGAAGAATATTCTGAAGACAAAGAGTCAATAATGAAGGACAAGCTCAAATACTGTAGTTAGTGAAGGTAGTTGATTACCTTTCAGCTTTATTTAACATTTCAAACAAGTGGCATGTGTTTTGTTTGAATCATTTGTCCCAGGAAACACCAGTGTTTAGGTACAAGAAACATGTACACTTGATAACTTTCAAAATTTAACCCAACTATCTGTTTATGAAGTCATACTGATGATAAATTAAGGGTCATTTGGAGAGACCTAAAGATGTTGTACAGCAGGGTCCTCTGAATTACAACATCCCTTCCACATGAAAACAGTTGCTCCAGGAAGGACTAGGGAAAACAGGAATTGCTAAAGGTTTCTACCAAGCCATTAAAAAGAAGTAAATAATCATTGGGGTAGGGTGAGATTCTGACCGCCCAGACTCAAGAAAGAAGGAGACATTTAGAATGTGGAAAGCTGCACAGAGACCTTCAGTATTGTAGATTTCTAGTGTGGTAATGGAGGCTGAGATGGATTTCTGGTGATACAATTTCTCTTGAGATACCTCTGCTCTTTGGAAGGAACCCCACACCCTCACTCCCATTAGTAAACTGATATCATTTAAAAACACTTTTTGGTACACTAAGTTGGACACTGGGTATTTATTACTTTGGCCTATGGTAGAATTATTTCTGAGGTTAGTGGACAGATGTGTGTAGCATCTGCCCAGGAAAATTTGTTACACAATGGAAAGTCTTAACTTTTTTAGTGAAAAAAAAATCCAAAGGACAAATTTAATATTTTACAAAATAGACTTTGGAAGGAAATTTCTCAATCATACCTCATTGATTTTATTTTACTCAGTCTTAAAATTAAAGTCATCACTAAGAATATTAAAGATGAATAACCAATGAATATTAACATTATCAGCATATACACTGAAATAGAATTTGTTGCATTAAGAGTTAGTGGTAAAATTTCAAAAGCAAAATGAAGACTTTGATGAGTTTGAAGTTAAATTTGATAGGAGTGGTTATTTCTGAACATAATAGTGAATCCATTATAATGAATCCCATTGTTTATCTCAAATGGCATTAATAAATATTTGCTAGATCTACATTAGTTGATTTGTGTTGGATAATTTAACTGTCACATGATTCAAGATCCCCTGAGCTATATACTCTGTCCTTTCACACATTATTTCCAATCTTCCAAGCCTTGTAGAATGCGTGTTGCTATTTTGTAAATGGTAGAAAAAAGTTTAAAGAAATTATGATTTCATGGAGAGACATTGATAAAAGACAAACACAAATAGATTTGTTTATGGTTATTTGGCAACAAGGGTGGGTGGGAATCTAGAGATAAAAGTAACTTTCATGTTCACCAGATCCCAAGCTCTCATATTCAGCATGGACTATCCTCCTGATATATTTTATACTAAAGAATATAAAGTACAAAATATTTGATTCTGTCAACAAAGTACTATTGATTTATGAAAATAAATCTAGCCCCATGGGGTTTGGAACCTGAATGAGGATGTGTGGGATAGACAAAAGAAGACATTGACTAAGAGCTGCAGGTCACACACTCTGGCATTGAGACAACTCAGGCCACCTTTATTTATACATCTATCTTTTCATAGCTGAAAATGTTTTACATTCATTTTCTCACGAACAAATTCTTATAAGAACCTCCTGTCTTTAACAATAATGTGTATACGGTACTTACCCCTTTCCTTCTCTTCCTCAATCTCCATGGTTTCCTGCTAACCCATGAACTGTATCAAATAAGAGGAAACAGCTTCAGGAAGGAGGTAATATCTCACAGAGCACACTGGTATGTAACCAAGTAAATGTGGTTGGTAGTTACAGTAAAGAGAGTTGATATACAACATACCCAGGAAATTCTGATTTAATATTTGGCACCTAGCATCCTAACTAGGAGATTATTTCTGTATCTTTTCTGTATATTTTCTTTTAATGCCCAAGGCTCTCTTCAAATTAGTAACCTGGGTCAGTTCCTGTCCTTACTTGGCTCTCCTCTGAATGTTCATATTTGGTCTTAGAACCAATAATCCAGCAAGACCATTCTAATTTTTGATAACCAACTAACTATTGTTTGGAACAGGTTGCTGAGCAAAGTTTTGTTTGAACAAAGTTTCCTTAAGAAGAGAACATCTGGACATTAGCTAATGTAGCCAGACCAGGACCTTGGGTTGACTCAACTGCGTCACCATGACTAACAAACAGAAGAGTTGTGATCTGTTCCATTCCCATAATACTCAGAGACAAACAAGAACAGATCATAGTCTGGGTTTACTTTTCTCATTCTGGGGAAATGTCTGTCAAAGACAAGTGAAAGTAAAGACTTCCAATAGCAAAGCCAGAAATGCAAGTGCAAGGCAAAAGTGAACCAAGCATTCCCCCAGGAAAGGCCAGGAGATGCTGCAAGAATATCCCTACAGGCCCTTATGATATGGGGACCGAACTCCTCAGGGATTGCCACAAGGAGAGCAGTCTACATTACATTGGTGAACCTTTCTCAGCAGAGTCTTGGTCACCTCCAAAATCTTATGAACATACTCATTTCTATGGGAAAGAAATTTTGTTTAAGGCTAGGATTATTTTCTAGTTTGTATGGCATGGTTTAAATGGAAATGACCATTATATTCTGCTGGCACTACTTTAGAAAGTTTTTCACAATTTTTAGTAATGGAAGTACATCACCAGGGGAAGGCCTTGAGGTTTTGTAGCTGGATTCAGTTCCTCATGTGCTCTCTGTTTCCTGACCTGGGATGCTATGTGACCAATGGTTTCTGTTGCTATACATCATTTCCTTGACACAATGGAATGTACTTCCAGGAACTATATGGCAAAATAAACCACTATACACTTAATTTGTTTCATGGCAGGTGTTTGGTTTTTAAAACAAGAGAAGTGACTGACACACTGTGAAATAAGCAATTGAGCATTTGTTTCTGAAAATTATTCTGTTTCTATTTGTTTCTGAAAATTATAATTTTCAAAAGCTAATAACAAAAGATATTTCTGGCTATATTTATTTTCTGGCCATTCTGTATCATCCATTTTCTGTTTGACTATCAATGACTGATTTAATTCAGATATTCCATCAAGAATCAGATGTTTATGAGTTTTTCTCAGGAACAGAATCTCTTTCCTCTTTTCTGTTTGTTTTACAAGGTTCAGTAACAACCTTATTTTCTGTTTGCAAAAGATTAATGCTGTATTTGAATTACTTATGAGAGCGCAGAATATATTAGTTTCCAATGGTTTCCATAGAACTTACCTGAAATCTGGTAAGTTAAGCAACAAAAATATATTTTCTTACTTGTGTGGAGACCCTCTTATCTCCACCTCTGTCCTCAGATGACTTTTTATTTTATGCCTGTGTGTTCTTTCTTTTTTTCTTTTGTTGGTACACTGGTAATTAGATTTATGGTTCACCTAACATAGTCCAAGCAGACCTCACCTTAAGTTCATTGACATAGCATTTGCAAAGAGACTATTTTAATTTCAAATAAGGTTATATTCAATTTCTAGGGATTAAACATGAAAATAACTTGGAAGATCATGATATAATTCACTACTCAGTGAAACCTAATTTCTATTGAAACTTCATTGCTCCACAAATCTAATCCATAAAATTCCTCAAAACTGTCTTAATTAGAATGTAACCAGATCAAAATAGTTCATAGAAACAAAAACAATTCATATTTACACATACAGGTGCATGAACATAGCATACACACACACACACACATGGGGTTAAGAGAGAGAGAGAAAGAAAGAGAGAGAGAGAGAGAGAGAGAGAGAGAGAGAGAGAGAGAGAGAGAGAGAGAGGAGAGAGAGTTAAGTTTTTTATAAAAAATTCTACAGGTTACTATAGTAAATCATTTCATCAACAAAGGAAACTGGGTGGGAGACCGGATGGGGAGGGAATGGGGGCAGGATCAGGTGTTGGGAGAAACAGGAGAGAGGCCTAGAGGGCCAGGAAAATGAGTGGAAATTTGTGGCTGCTGGGGGTGTGGGTGGTTGGTGTAATCTCTAGGAAGCTCCAGAGATCTGGGATATGGAAGGTTCTCAGTAGCCAATGCCAGTGACATCAGCCTAGATGTCTAATAGTGGGAACATAAAACCAGATGAGGCTACCTTCTGTAATGAGTCAGGACTCCCCAGTGGCAAGATAAGAACACCAACCCATCCACCAAACTTTCAACCTAAGATTTGTCCTGTATAAAAACAATGCAAGTCCACAGAGTTGCCTTGTCTGGCTGTAATGGGAGAGGATGTGCCTAACCCTGAAGAGACTTGATGTACCAGAGTAGGGCGATACCTGGGGGGACACCATCTTAGAGGATAAGGGGATGGGGGAGAGACTCTTTGAGGGGAAACTGGGAGGAGAGGGCAGTGGTTGGGATGTAAATAAATAAATAAATAAATAAAAGAAAACCATTTTGTCAAAGAAAACAATAATTGCTGGCATGTATCAGTTGATTACTCTTCTAAAGCATCTTAAAAGTCTCATAAGCATAACAACAATTACTTATCTATAAATCTCTCTCTCTCTCTCACACACACACACACATCTATCATCAATAGATCCTCTAATTTCTTTTTTATAGTAGAGTCTTTTCTTTCTTTTTAAAGATTTTTTATTAGATATTTTCTTCGTTTATATTTCAAATGTTATCCCCTTTCCTGGTTTCCCCTCCAAACACCCTCCCCCACTTCCTCCCTCTCCCCCTGCTCACCAACCCACCTACTCCTGCTTCATGGCCCTGGCATTCCACTGCACTGGGGCATAGAACCTTCAGAGGACCAAGGGCCTCTCCTCCTATTGATGACCGACTAGGACATCCTATGTAGCTGGAGCCGTTAGTCCCACCATGTGTACTCTTTGGTTGGTGGTTTAGTCCCTGGGAGCCTAACATTGACCTGAGCACAAGGTCCCCAATGAAGGAGTGAGAGAAAGGACCCATGGAGCTGAAGGGGTTTGCAGCCCCATAGGAGGATCTTCTAATTTCTATCTTCATCTATTTATTATTTTTTGTTATTTTCCTAAAATGATCATGAGTAAGAATAAATCTTGAGCAGAGATAGTAGCTCAGTGATATAGTACTTGCCCAGCATGTATAAAGCCCCACTTTCTTTTCCCAATGTCAAAAAGATCACACCTACAGAAACACAGAGTTCTTTCTCAGAAGACACATAAATCGTCTTTACTCATTGTCTCTGCCTACAGCGTCTCTAAACATCCCTTCACTATTTATTAAGCACTTTCATTTCAAGGTATATTACTAGGCATATAAAGTGCCAAAAATAATTCAAAGAATTTTAACTAGCAATCACTTTACATTTGTTTTGTGTATGAGTGTGTGTGTAGTTACAAAGCAATTATATAGAGCACACTTGATACTTCAAAAAATGTACCACAAGAACAATCATAAACTGGTGGGAAGAAGAGGAGAGGTGAAGACCATATAAATTCAAAATGTCAAAGAAGATTCTGAAGAATATTTCCCAACTGAGGGTGTGTTATGGTGGGAACATAGAGAGAAGTTGGAGGAATACTTTATTGCCAATGACTGTTATTTAAACTCTCAACTTTTCATTTGTGAGGTGAATGTAATAACCACTACACTATGGAAACAAAACTCAATGTCTTCATTTTTAAAGCGAAGTTACATTTATATTGTTGGATTGTTGAAAGGATTAAGAAAATAACAAATGGAGAAAAAGCCCTGCTTTCTGTTACAAATGACTATTAGTGCTGATAGCAATACATTTCCTAATTGTTTCTTTAGTCTTTCAGAATGGTGAGTCCCATTTCACAACCACTTTGTCAAGAAAAGCATGCATATCTCTCTTGTCTTTCCCAGCTCTATATTGTGTTAGTCTAAAATAGAAGTGAATATTTGTTGAAGTAATCTGTTTTTGTATTTCTCTCCTTCACTATATTATAATCTCTTTGAAAACAGGAGATAGTTTCTCCAACAGATAATAAAATGTCTGTACTTTGTTGGTAATTTTTCTTCCCCTATTAATATTTCAAGTATATATTTCACTGCATTCTCTTTAAGTCTAAATAAGCTATAATGTCAAATTCATGGAGAAGATAAATTCTAGCTTTAGATCATGGATTTAGAAAGAATTTGCTGTATTTTTCAGGATTTTCTAAAGGAAAGAACTGGTAGAATGAATATGCATATATTAGAGTCTTATTAGACTGGATTATAGAATATGGCCTAGGTGGCCTAAAAATAGCTGTCTCACTTTGGAAAGACCAAGAATACCATAATTGTTTAGTTCACTAGCATGATGCCTAAACAGTTGCAATTTAATGCTAAAGGCCTAGAAGATTCTTAGAGAGCTATTGGCCTTCATTCTATGTTGGAAGAGTGAGAAAGTTGGCTCTAATTCCAAAAAGGGAATATAGCAACAACAGGACAGATGACCTTCCCAGCAAGAATGAAGATAAACATGAAAAAAAAAAAACAACAAAATTTTCTCCTTCTATGTTATTTTATCTTATCATCTGGTCTGCCTTCAGAAGGTAGTATCCACATTTAGGGTGGATTTTCCCACTTTAGATAATCTGATCAAGAAAGTTCTTCATAGTAGTGCTTCAGCAGTTTGCATTTTAATTGATTTCTGGTCCAGTAAAGTTGACAGACAAGATTAGCTATCACACCTCCTTTGGTCTAATCATATTATTTTCTATTGTAGCATAGTGGATCACCACAAACAGGATCTTGAAGCAATGCATTTCCTATCTAACATTCAGAGAAATATCTTCACTAGATTATCCTATTGTGGTCTCACAAAGCTATATTTTGGTGGCTATAGTCTGTGATTACCTAGAAATAGTAGTTAAATTTCTTTACATGTTACACAAAAGAAGATATTACAGAGATAACACCAGAAATAGGGGCCATTGTGACCAACTTAAATTTTGTAATCCAAACCAATGTTAAGGGGTACAAGACTTTAGTATTTCATACTTGCAAAGAATTGTACTTTTACTCATTTGTGGTTTTGTTGACAACGGAATTGGATAATATAAATATATAAGAATAGTTTATGTACATTAAGAACTAACAATTGAAAGTAAAAATAAAATTGAAAACACTTCTGATACAAATTTCTATACTAAAAATCCAATACCCGAATTGTATTCCTCTTGCATGTCTATTAGTTGATCTATTATAGTAGCACCATCATTAGGAAGCTAATTTATCACACTAGAAGAGTTGTTTGTGTTATGTGTTATAAATTACTATAATAATATCCTGCACCTGATAGCTATTCATTTTAGGGCTGTCTGATTTATCATAAAATCAAACTGTACTGTATTTGAAGACAAACAAATTGAAGTTCATTTTCTTGGTCTTGGGGGATATGTTGAAACCAGGATGCTTGAGAACATAATTATTAATTGGGAGTTAACTGCATTTCTGGTCCAGATTTTGATTACTTAGGTATGGTAGTTAAATTCTTCACATTTGTTTTTAGGTCGTTTTATGTTTTGTTATATGATAGTCATTAAGAAGCTAAACTGGCTCATGTTATCTGTTCTACTGCCTTTCTATCTTAACAGTGAGTTATTTGGCACAAAACTTGTAAAGTCTAAAAAACACTTTTAAAAAGTAGAAGCATAAATACAGGAAATTGGGATGAAACTCCTGAAATTGAGGGACTCTTAAGTCAATAATCCAGAATTCACATTTGTGGAAGCAAAAGAAAATGTCAGGAAATTTAACTTTTTCTTTATTAGTTATTTAAGAATTTCATATAATATGTGGGTTTCTGTATTAGTCACCATCTACTATACGCAAAAACTTCTTTTGTAAATTAATTATTGTATTTATTTACATTTCAAATGTTGTCCCCATTCCTGGTCTCCCCTCTGCAAACTCCATCCCATTTCCTTTCTTCTTTGCCTCTGAGAGGGTGCTCTCCCACCCACCTACCCACTCCTGCCTCACCTCTCTAGCAGCTGCCTACACTGGGTCCAAAAGCTTCCATAGGACCAATGGCATTCCCTCCCATTGATTCCAGAAAAGCCATTCCTCTGCTACATATGTAGCTGGAGCCATGAATCCATCCATGTATGCTCTTTGGTTGATGGTTTAGTTCCTAGGAACCCTGGGGTTTGGACCCAGAAGCTTCTTTGATGAGGGGTAGAGAGACACATAAATCTATGTGTATAACTAAGTCACTGGGGGTCAGTTTAATACTACATCATGTCCAGCAGAATAATAGCAGTATATTTTCTCTTAAGGTTTATGACCTGTCTTAGTCACAGGTTCTTGGCCTGATAATGTTGACACATATGGATTTTGACTTACAAAGGGGCAATTTATAAAGGAGAGCAATTAATTGGGTTTATGATTCCAGATGGTTAGAGTGCTTGATGATGGAGGGAAGGAGGCACAATGGTAGGAGCAGCTGAGAGGTCACACTTGGAACAGAAAGCTGTGGGCAAAAAGCACACCTGGAAAGGTATGGATCTTTTTAAAGCTCAGAGCCCACCTCCAAGTGACACACTTTATCCAACAAGGCCACACCCCTGAATCTTCCCTCAACAATCTCCAACCGGAGATTTATTATTTAATTGCCCTAGATTTATAGGGGGCATCTCCTTCAAGCCAGCACGTGAGATCTGGCTAGTGATTGTGTTAATTTTCTTTTTGTTGCTGATGTTTTCATGCTTCCCTGATATTACAACCCAGCTTGGTTAGCCTTCCATCATGCACCAAAGACCAGGACCTTTCCAGGATTCCTCTAAACCTTTAGCAACAGGCTGAGGAATCTAGCGGTTTGAAAGGAGCTTTTACTAGCTGTTAGCCTCTTCAGTATGCAGCTAACAATGGTTGGGCTACACTATCCATATTATGTGAGCCAATCTAACAAATCCACTTTTATAATATATTAATTATATCATGTCTGCTTTTCTAGAGAACCCTGACTAATATAGATTTAGGTATCTGGAATTATTTTAGAGAAATAGGTTTATAAGGATAGATTTGTCTAGAGACTTTGGTCATATCTGGAGTGGAAGATTTCTCTGGTAGTAGAGAAAACACTAAAATTTCATGGTAAGAGCTATGTAAGATAAATATATTTTATACTTATGGCTTATACTTTATGAGAAGTTAAGTATTTGTTGATATCATCTATAAACTTTTTTTAAACACATCTGGAAATGCAATATAAAGATGCTGGTTGGTTGGTTTCTTCTAGTGTTTCTAGAAAAAGTAACTAATGAGTTCAGAGATGCACACTGTCTTAATTAGGGTTACTATTGTGATAAAACATCATGGTCAAAAGCAACTGGAGGAGGGAAAGGTTTATTTGGCTTATACTTTCACATTGCTATTCATGGTCAAAAGATATCAGGACAGGAACTATAACAGGGCAGGAACCAATGCAGAGATCATGGAGGGGTGCTGCTTAGTGCTTGGTTCCCATGACCTGCTCACCCTGCTTTTTTTTTTTTTTTTAGAGAGCCCAGGACGATCAGCCCAGGAATGGCATCACCCACAGTGAGCTAGGCACCCACCCATCAATCTCCAATTAATAAAATGCCCTATAGCCAGATCTTATAAAGGCATTTTATCAGATAACTCTAGCATGCCTTAGGTTGACAAAATCTAACAAACATGTACACAATCTAAAGGCTTGTACATATGCACTGAGAAATAATATTCCAACAGCCAAAAGAATGAAGTTGATTAAAAACAACAACAACAACAATCACTCAAGCTGACTTACAGTGCAATTAAATGCCAAAGGATATTGGCAGGCCAGTGATTGTAATAGAATGCGATTCTAAAACTTGGGATGGAGACTTGCAGGATACTGATGGAACTAAGCAACTGAACTCTCAGATAATTGTGGGTTTATCTTGTCTTGAGAAGCAATAGGCCTAATCCCAGTGGCAGATGAATTTCTACCATCACCTCATGCAAAATAGACCTCTCTACTCTTGCATAGGGAAATTAACCCTAAATTGTTTATAGAATTAGGAGTGACTAACACTGTCCAACAAAACAATACTGATAACCCTCAGTGCCCATTCATCTTTGCCTCTAGATGTGTTACATCATCCCTGAGGAGGTGAGTTACATTCTTTAAGAACTTCTTAAGGTTTCTAATATATAGAAGCACATGTTTAGGGAATGTGTACATTATATATATATATGTGTGTGTGTGTGTGTACATTATATATATATGTGTGTGTGTGTGTGTACATTATATATATATATACACACACACACAAACACACACACACATACATGCACACATACACACACATATGTAATGTATATATATATATCTCATATATTACTTTATTCATACATACACATATATAGTATAATAGTAAAAAGAACATAAATTATATCAGTATGAATTTGTTTATATAACTACATTGATCAGGGTTTCTTGCTTTTATATTGCAACTTTTACAGTAAACATAGTGGCCAACTGTTTGATTGCTAGACTGAAGTATATAGGTCAAAAGAAGACAGACTGTGAATGAGTTGATGTTTACTGATTGTTACTCCCTTGTATTACTGTTGGAAGGGAGATTCAAAATGAAGGGAAATTGGAATGCGATGGTGGATCATTGCTGTTATATTTAATCCTTCACAATGAGAGAGTTTATAAAATGTAGCCTCTGCTATCACTTAAGAAACAGGTTTTTGAAGGGAGCACCAGAATATTTGGGGAAAAAAGGTTGTTATTATTTTTATTTGTATACAAGACCTTAAACTAGGAGTCTTGGCTCCTCAATTGAATACTTTGAATGCAATGTGTATAACTGGGTCCAAGAAGAGAATGGACTGAGTGGTAGCAGAGAATCTCAAAGGCAAAGTTAACATATTTAGTATAATAGCAAAAGCAAAGAAATTCTCACTATGATCTGAATCACGTAGCCCTTGGGATTGCCTAATTAATCAAGATATTCCCATAAGCAAAATAAGTTCTTGCTCAACTAAGTTCCTGCTTCATTTATATAAGCAAAAGAATTCCAGATCAAATATAAGAACAACTACCTTAAGTTACAGCAGCAGAGAATTGTAGTCCCAACCAATTTCCAGAATTGATTCAGTTGACAGACCCAGAATCCCATGAATAAAAAGGATGCCACGTTTCCTGGAAAGACCTTGCTACAATACTTTAAAATCTTACTATTAAGGGCCAGAAAGATGGGTTAGAGGTTAGTACCATGGACTGCTCTTGAAGAGAATTCCATTTCAAATACCAGCACCCGCACTGCATAATCATTCAACTATGAGGCTGTAGGTCATTTTGGGTAAGGAAGGGATGTTTATATTAAAACTTAAAGACTTTTATTTTCCTTTAAAATTATGTGTATATTTGTGTCTCTTTGTGTGCATATGTATTCATTAGTGTAGTTGCCAGCGAGGGTCCAATTATGCACATTGCATTTACATTATCCATGTCAGGTGGCTGATAACCAGTTATTAGCCCAGCTGTAGGGTGCTCTGATATCTCTGGCCTCAGTACTGTGAACTATATTACATTCTTTTGCATGTGCTTAAGTCGCTAGAGATCCTATTCCACAGATACTTGCTTATCTATGTTCATTCCTACTCTGTTCACAATAGTTTGAAAATGGAAACAACCAGATGCACTTCAACTAATGAACTGATGAAATTGGAAGTTCAATGAATGGACCTGGAAAATACACTAATTGAGATAACTAAAAGCCAAATTTTATTTTATTTGTTGATTCTAGCTCTGAAGTTGTAGATGTGATATAAAACCTGAGGATAGAAGGAAAGTAAGAAGAGACCATGTTGGGAGAGAAAGGAACTCAAGAGAGGGGGCTACCAGAATGCAGGTGCTGTGAAGGAGTAATCGGTAGTCTTTAACTGGAAGTGGATAGGGAGGGCAATGCAGAGAAGGGGAGTTTACTGGTTGGTTTTGTGTGTCAACTTGGTACAAGCTGGAGTTATCAAAGAGAAAGGAGCCTCCCTTGAGGAAATGCCTCCGTGAAATCCAGCTTTAAGGCATTTTCTCAGTTAGTGATCAAGAGTGGGAGGGCCCATTGTGGGTGGTGCCATCCCTGGGCTGGTAGTCTTGGTTTCTATAAGAAAGCAAGCTGAGCAAGCCAGGGGAAGCAAGTCAGTAAGTAACATCACTCCATGGCCTCTGCATCAGTTTCTGCTTCCTGGACTGCTTGAGTTCTGGTCCTGACTTCCTTTGAACAGCAATATGGAAGTGTAAGCTGAATACACCCTTTCATTCCTAACTTGCTTCTTGGTCATGATGTTTTGTAGAGGAATAGAAATTGTGACTAAGACAGGGAGGAATAAATGACACTAAGAATGTTAAAAATATAATTATATTTATTTTATTTTGTATTTATTTTAAATTACATACTATAAATATAAATGTGTTTGTACATACATTATGTTTATTATATATCCTTTAATATATAGTCACAAACACTCTATAGAAAGGATTAGGAGGTGTCACCTTCTTGGATTAGGTATGGCCTTTTTTAGGAAGGTGTGTCCTTGGGGTTTGACTCTGAAGTTTCAAAAGCCTTACTAAGCCCAGTGTCTCTTTGTACCTGGGAATCAGGCTGTAAAGCTCTTAGCTACTGCTCTAGTGCTATTCCTGTTTGTTTGTGACCATGAGCTAACCCTCTAAAATTTTAAGGAAGCCACTAATTAAATGCTTTTATTTATGAGAATTTCCTTGGTCATGGTGTCTTCACAGAAAGGCAAAAGGCAACAATAACAAAGAGAATTTGTAAACTCAACAAAGAGTTGTTTCTCCAGTCTCAGAATGCAGAAATGGGATAGGAACACACACACACACACACACACACACACACACACACACACACACACACACACACGTGTGTATCTACACGTACATATACAGTAAGTTATACATATATACATACATTTTGTGTATATATATATATGTATGTACATTACATGTATATGTGTATGTATGTGTGTATATATGTTTGCATAAAATTTTACAGTTTGGTAATACTATTCTGCCCAAGAACCACAGACTAACAGAAATCCATATAAGAGGCACGGGAAAAATACTTTTGAGTTGCTTTTTAGGAGAGCCCAAGAGACCACCAAACATTAAAAGTTAGTATCTATTTCTGAAGACACTACACACTTTAGGTACAGGTGGTGGAGAAAGCAATCTGGTTCTGACCTAGAAGCTTCATCCTTTAGGACCAGATCTCATAAAACCTGGAGGTGATACAGAAACTGCTAAGGAAGGAAAACTATAGTCCTACCCAGATGGGAAACCTCCAAACAGCAACAATGACCAGCACAGCAATATGTCCCCCAATGTGTAATAGTAACACTTATTACTTGAGGATAACCAACAACTTTCTAACTGAACTGAATGTCACACAGTAGTGGGGAACTCATGTCTGGTGCTGTCAACCTTGCCCACTACTCATGGCTGATGAGGCCATGGAACCTAGAGAAGAAAATACTGTTACTTTTCTAAACCAGTAATAAGTTTGAACTTCATTCTAAATACTTATCCTTGTGCCCCCATGTTGGTATAGCTCTTACCTGGTACTAAAGAAGCTTCCTTTTGGAGCGTATGGGCACCTTTATAGATAGCCAAACTGGCCATAATGCAGAGAACTATGGTTCGTGAGGACAATACTCCAAGTGATATAGATATATCACAAAGAAGCTCCTACATAAAGCTTAGGGAACACCACCGAAGACAGATTGGAAGATTTCAGAGAGCCAGGGTGTCCACTGTGAGAATGTGTCACCAATAAATAGAAAAGCTATGCCCATGAAAGCTCTACCATATAGTTGCTCAAAATAAGAGCTGAAAAAAAAATGAGATTGACATCCTAATGTGTTTGGGGAAAATCTCACAAGTCTCCACCCCTAAATGAAGAACTACAGGCAATTAACCTGAACTAACAGATCATTCTTCAGTGACAAGGTCCTAAGGAGGAGAACTAGGAAACCAGAAGATAAAGAAAATAGGAAAGTTGGCTCAGGACATTTTGCACTAGCTTTGTCTTATGACAAGAAAGTTTATTAAGTACAGCTCCTTATATATGCAGTTTTCAAGAGGAAAATGGGACAAAGTCAGTAGTAGAAAGGCATCATACAATGTAATAAAGTCATCAGTAATCTAACCAAGCAATGTTTTACAAGGAGAATACAGGATATGTCAATAGTGTCACAGACTGAGCATATAGTGGCCTTGGGGCTGATAACTTCAATCCACTTCAGGGGGACAAGCCAAGTTCGCAGGATCCAAAGTCCTGGACCAAACCACAGACCAATTCTTGCTAAATCTGCCTCTGGTAAGATCATACAACTAGGTTCTCTTTCTTTTTTCCCTCTCTTTCTTCCTTTCATTTTTGTTCTTTTGTTCATTTGTCCTTTCATTCTTTTATTCTTCATTCTTCCCCACACAATTTCCTCTCTCTCTCTCTCTCTCTCTCTCTCTCTCTCTCTCTCTCTCTCTCTCTCTCTCTCTCTCTCTCTGTCTCTCTCTCTCTGTCTCTATCTCTTTTTCTTTTACTTACTTTTCATCCTGCTCACTGCCTCACCTCCAGGTCACCCCCTCCCACAATGCTCTCTCCTCCCTCCTTCTTTTCTACTCTGAGCAGGTGGAGGCCCTGTGGGTATCCACCCACCAAGGCACATTAAGTCTCTGGGAGGTAGGCTAGACACATCCTCTCTTACTGAGGCCAGATGAGGCAGCCCAGCTAGAAGAACATATCCCATGGACTGGCAATAGCTTTTGGGATAGCCCTAACTCCAGTTGCTCTTGATCCACATGAAGACCAAGATGCACATCTGCTACATTTGTGCAGGGAAGTCTAGGTCCAGCCCATGGATGCTCTTTATTTGTGGTTCAGTCTCTGAGAGCCCAGGGGTCCAGGTTAGTTGATCCTGTTGGTCTTCCTGTAAAGTTCCTATCCCCTTCGAGGCCTGCAATCCTTCTCCCCTACTCTTCCATAAGAGTCTCCAAGCTTCATCCACAGTATTGCTGTGGATATCTACATCTGTCTAAGTCAGCTGTGGGTGGAGCCTCTCAGAGGACAGCCATGCTAGACTCCTGCCTGCCTTTATTTTTTTTTTATTATTTTCTTCATTTACATTTCAAATGCTATACCAAAAGTCCCTTATACCCTCCCTCCCCACGCTCCCCTACCCACTCACTCCCACTTCTTGGCCCTTGAGTTCCCCTGTACTGGGGAATATAAAGTTTGCTAGTCCAAGGGACCTCTCTTCCCAATGATGGCCGACTAGGTCATCTTCTTTTTTTAAAATTTTTATATTTTTTATTACATATTTTCCTCAATTAAATTTCCAATGCTATCCCAAAAGTCCCCCATACCGCCCCCCACTTCCCTACCCACCCATTCCCATTTTTTTGGCCTTGGCATTCCCCTATATTGGGGCATATAAAGTTTGCAAGTCCAATGGGCCTCTCTTTCCATTGATGGCCGACTAGGCCATCTTTCGATACATATGCAGCTAGAGACAAGAGCTCCGGGGTACTGGTTAGTTCATCATGTTGTTCCAACTATAGGGTTGCAGATCCCTTTAGCTCCTTGGGTACTTTCTCTAGCTTCTCCATTGGGAGCCCTGTGATACATCCAATAGCTGACTGTGAACATCCACTCCTGTGTTTGCTAGGCCCCGGCATCATCTCACAAGAGACAGCTATATTTGGGTCCTTTCAGCAAAATCTTGCTAGTGTATGCAATGGTGTCCGCGTTTAGAAGCTGATTATGGGATGAACCCCTGGATATGGCAATCACTAGATGGTCCATCCTTTCGTCACAGCTAAATTTTGTCTCTGTAACTCCTTCCATGGGTGTTTTGTTCCCAATTCTAAGAAGGGGCACAGTGTCCACATTTTGGTCTTCATTCTTCTTGAGTTTCATGCGTTTAGCAAATTGTATCTTATCATTCTTTTTAATAGCTGAGTAGTACTCCATTGTGTAAATGTACCATAATTTCTGTATCCATTCCTCTGTTGAGGGACATCTGGGTTCTTTCCAGCTTCTGGCTATTATAAATAGGGCTGCTATGAACATAGTGGAGCATGTGTCCTTCTTACCGGTTGGGACATCTTCTGGATATATGCCCAGGAGAGGTATTGCTGGATCCTCCGGTATTACTATGTCCAATTTTCTGAGGAACCGCCAGACTGATTTCCAGAGTGGTTGTACAAGCTTGCAATCCCACCAACAATGGAGGAGTGTTCCTCTTTCTCCACATCCTCACCAGCATCAGCTGTCACCTGAATTTTTGATCTTAGCCATTCTGACTGGTGTGAGGTGGAATCTCAGGGTTGTTTTGATTTGCATTTCCCTGATGATTAAGGATGTTGAACATTTTTTCAGGTGCTTCTCTGCCATTCGGTATTCTTCAGGTGAGAATTCTTTGTTCAGTTCTGAGTCCCATTTTTTAATGGGGTTATTTGACTTTCTGGAGTCCACCTTCTTGAGTTCTTTATATATATTGGATATTAGTCCCTTATCTGCTTTAGGATAGGTGAAGATCCTTTCCCAATCTGTTGGTGGTTTTTTTGTCTTATGGATGGTGTCTTTAGCCTTGCAGAAGCTTTGTAGTTTCATGAGGTCCCACTTGTCAATTCTCGATCTTACAGCACAAGCCATTACTGTTCTATTCAGGAATTTTACCCCTGTGCCCATATCTTCAAGGCTTTTCCCCACTTTCTCCTCTATAAGTTTCAGTGTCTCTGGTTTTATGTGAAGATCCTTGATCCACTTAGACTTGACCTTAGTACAAGGAGATAGGAATGGATCGATTCGCATTCTTCTACATGTTAACAACCAGTTGTGCCAGCACCATTTGTTGAAAATGCTGTCTTTCTTCCACTGGATGTTTTTAGCTCCCTTGTCGAAGATCAAGTGACCGTAGGTGTGTGGGTTCATTTCTGGGTCTTCAATTCTATTCCATTGGTCTACTTGTCTGTCACTATACCAGTACCATGCAGTTTTTATCACAATTGCTCTGTAGTAAAGCTTTAGGTCCGGCATGGTGATTCCACCAGAGGTTCTTTTATCCTTGAGAAGAGTTTTTGCTATCCTAGGTTTTTTGTTATTCCAGTTGAATTTGCAGATTGCACTTTCTAATTCGTTGAAGAATTGATTTGGAATTTTGATGGGGATTGCATTGAATCTGTAGATTGCTTTTGGCAAGATAGCCATTTTTACAATGTTGATCCTGCCAATCCATGAGCATGGGAGATCTTTCCATCTTCTGAGATCTTCTAGAATTTCTTTCTTCAGAGACTTGAAGTTTTTATTATACAGATCTTTCACTTCCTTAGTTAGAGTCACGCCAAGATATTTTATATTATTTGTGACTATTGAGAAGGGTGTTGTTTCCCTAATTTCTTTCTCGGCCTGTTTATTCTTTGTGTAGAGAAAGGCCATTGATTTGTTTGAGTTAATTTTATATCCAGCTACTTTACCGAAGCTGTTTATCAGGTTTAGGAGTTCTCTGGTGGAATTTTTGGGGTCACTTATATATACTATCATATCATCTGCAAAAAGTGATATTTTGACTTCATCTTTTCCAATTTGTATCCCTTTGATCTCCTTTTGTTGTCGAATTGCTCTGTCTAGGACTTCAAGTACAATGTTGAATAGGTATGGAGAAAGTGGACAGCCTTGTCTAGTCCCTGATTTTAGAGGGATTGCTTCAAGCTTCTGACCATTTACTTTGATGTTGGCTACTGGTTTGCTGTAGATTGCTTTTAT
Source organism: Mus caroli (assembly GCF_978045245.1). Classification (NCBI taxonomy): domain Eukaryota; kingdom Metazoa; phylum Chordata; class Mammalia; order Rodentia; family Muridae; genus Mus; species Mus caroli. The sequence goes on from NW_028227266.1 coordinate 89,488,149, forward strand.
CATGTTTAGCTATGGGCCTTGAATTCCTGATCTTTCCAAGACTTTTATCATGAATGGGTGTTGGATCTTGTCAAATGCTTTTTCCGCATCTAGCGAGATGACCATGTGGTTTTCGTCTTTGAGTTTGTTTATATACTGGATTACGTTGATGGATTTCCGTATATTGAACCATCCCTGCATCCCTGGGATGAAACCTACTTGGTCAGGATGGATGATTGTTTTGATGTGTTCTTGGATTCGGTTAGCATGAACTTTATTGAGGATTTTTGCATCAATATTCATAAGGGATATTGGCCTGAAGTTTTCTATCTTTGTTGGGTCTTTTTGTGGTTTAGGTATCAGAGTAATTGTGGCTTCATAGAATGAGTTGGGTAGAGTACCTTCTGTTTCTATTTTGTGGAATAGTTTGTGAAGAACTGGGATTAGATCTTCTTTGAAGGTCTGATAGAACTCTGCACTACACCCATCTGGTCCTGGGCTTTTTTTGGTTGGGAAACTATTAATGACTGCTTCTATTTCTTTGGGGGATATAGGGCTGTTTAGACCATTAAACTGATCTCGATTCAACTTTGGTACCTGGTATCTGTCTAGAAACTTCTCCTTTTCATCTAGGTTCTCCAGTTTTTTTGAGTATAGCCTTTTGTAGAAGGATCTCATGGTGTTTTTGATGTCTTCAGGATCTGTTGTTATGTCTCCTTTTTCATTTCTGATTTTGTTAATTAGAATTCTTTCCCTGTGCCCTCTAGTGAGTCTGGCTAAGGGTTTATCTATCTTGTTGATTTTCTCAAAGAACCAGCTCCTTGATTGGTTGATACTTTGAATAGTTCTTCTTGTTTCCACTTGGTTGATTTCACCCCTGAGTTTGATTATTTCCTTCCATCTACTCCTCTTGGGTGACTTTGCTTCCTTTTGTTCTAGTGCTTTTAGGTGTGTTGTCAAGCTGCTAATGTGTGCTCTCTCTAGTTTCTTTTTGGAGGCACTCAGAGCTATGAGTTTTCCTCTTAGAAATGCTTTCATTGCATCCCATAAGTTTGGGTATGTTGTGGCTTCATTTTCATTGAACTCTAAAAAGTCCTCAATTTCTTTCTTTATTCCTTCCTTGACCAAGGTATCATTGAGAAGAGTGTTGTTCAGTTTCCACGTGAATGTTGGCTTTCTATTATTTATTTTGTTATTGAAGATCAGCCTTAGTCCATGGTGATCTGATAGGATGCATGGGACAATTTCAATATTTTTGTATCTGTTGAGGCCTGTTTTGTGACCAATTATGTGGTCAATTTTGGAGAAGGTACCATGAGGTGCTGAGAAGAAGGTATATCCTTTTGTTTTAGGATATAATGTTCTGTAGATATCTGCCAGATCCATTTGATTCATAACTTCTGTTAGTTTCACTGTGTCCCTGTTTAGTTTCTGTTTCCATGATATGTCCATTGGTGAAAGTGTTGTGTTGAAGTCTCCCACTATTATTGTGTGAGGTGCAATGTGTGCTTTGAGCTTTACTAAAGTTTCATTAATGAATGTGGCTGCCTTTGTATTTGGAGTATAGATATTCAGAATTGATAGTTCCTCTTCGAGGATTTTACCTTTGATGAGTATGAAGTGCCCCTCCCTGCCTTTTTTGATGACTTTGGGTTGGAAGTCAATCTTATTAGATATTAGAATGGCTACTCCAGCTTGTTTCTTCATATCATTTGCTTCTAAAATTGTTTTCCAGCCTTTCATTCTGAGGTAGTGTCTATCTTTTTCTCTGAGATGAGTTTCCTGTAAGCAACAAAATGTTGGGTCTTGTTTGTGTAGCCAGTTTGTTAGTCTATATCTTTTTATTGGGGAGTTGACTCCATTGATATTAAGAGATATTAAGGAAAAGTAATTGTTCCTTCCTTTTATTTTTGTTGTTAAAGTTGGCATTCTGTTCTTGTGGCTGTCTTCTTTTAGTTTTGTTGAGGGATTACCTTCTTGTTGTTTCTAGGGCGTGGTTCCTGTCCTTGTATTGGTTTTTTTTCTGTTATTATCCTTTGAAGGGCTGGATTCGTGGAGAGATAATGTGTGAATTTGGTTTTGTCGTGGAATACTTTGGTTTCTCCATCTATGTTAATTGAGAGTTTGGCCGGGTATAGTAGCCTGGGCTGGAGTTTGTGTTCTTTTAGTGTCTGTATAACATCCGTCCAGGATCTTCTGGCTTTCATAGTCTCTGGTGAAAAATCTGGTGTAATTCTGATAGGCTTGCCTTTATATGTTACTTGGCCTTTTTCTCTTGCTGCTTTTAGTATTCTATCTTTATTTAGTGCATTTGTTGTTCTGATTATTATGTGTCGGGAGGTATTTCTTTTCTGGTCCAGTCTATTTGGAGTTCTGTAGGATTCTTGTATGTTCATGGGCATCTCTTTCTTTAGATTTGGGAAGTTTTCTTGTATAATTTTGTTGAAGATGTTTGCTGGTCCTTTGAGTTGAAAATCTTCATTCTCTTCCACTCCTATTATCCGTAGGTTTGATCTCATTGTGTCCTGGATATCCTGGATGTTTTGAGTTAGGATCTTTTTGCATTTTCCATTTTCTTTGATTGATGTGCCGATGTTCTCTATGGAATCTTCTGCACCTGAGATTCCCTCTTCCATCTCTTGTATTCTGTTGCTGATGCTCGCATCTATGGTTCCAAATTTCTTTCCTAGGGTTTCTATCTCCAGTGTTGCCTCATTTTGGGTTTTCTTTATTGTGTCTACTTCCCTTTTTAGGTCTAGTATGGTTTTGTTCATTTCCATCACCTGTTTGGATGTGTTTTCCTGTTTTTCTTTAAGAACTTCTATCTGTTTGGTTGTCTTTTCCTGTTTTTCTTTAAGGACTTCTACCTGTTTGATTTTGTTATCCTATTTTTCTTTAAGGACTTGTAACTCTTTAGCAATGTTCTCCTGTAATTCTTTAAGTGAGTTATTAAAGTACTTCTTGATGTCCTCTACCATCATCATGATATATGCTTTTAAATCCAGGTCTAGCTTTTCAGGTGTGTTGGGGTGCCCTGGACTAGGTCAAGTGGGATTGCTGGGTTCTGATGATGGTGAGTGGTCTTGGTTTCTGTTAGTAAGATTCTTACATTTACCTTTCACCATCTGGTAATCTCTGGAGTTAGTTTTTATAGTTGTCTCTGTTTAGAGATTGTTCTTCTGGTGATTCTGATTACCGTCTATCAGCAGACCTGGGAGACAGGCTCTCTCCTCTGAGTTTCAGTGGTTAGAGCACTCTCTGCTGGCAAGCTCTCCTCTTACAGGGAAGGTGCACAGATATCTGGTGTTTGGACCTCCTCCTGGCCGAAGAAGAAGGCCCAAAACAGGACCTTTCCCAGATCCTGTGTTGCTTTGGCAGGTCACAGAAGCTGTCAGCTTCTGTGGTGCACATTCTCACCTGCGCAGACTAAGTTCCTAAGTTCGGTGGAGTCCCGGAACCAAGATGGCGCTCCCTGCTCCTGAGGCAGAGGGCTCCCGTGCTGGGCGGACTACTGTCTTAAGGTAATTCTTTTTTTTTTTTTTTTTTTTTTTGGTTTTTCGAGACAGGGTTTCTCTGTGTAGCCCTGGCTGTCCTGGCACTCACTTTGTAGACCAGGCTGGCCTCGAACTCAGAAATCCGCCTGCCTCTGCCTCCCGAGTGCTGGGATTAAAGGCGTGTGCCACCACGCCCGGCTTTAAGGTAATTCTTAATGAAAGTATTTAAAATGTTTCATCATATGTTATATTTTTAATCTTCTAACCTGTCTCATTTTGCAAGAGAGTTGTTACATATGCTGCTCTCACTTTTATGTTTTATTTGCTCTGACTTCCAGTAATAAATATGCATAGAATGCTCATAAAAATATGGTGTTAAGAAGGTCAGCGATCAATACAAGGTCTGATTTGTGGTGAATGTAATGAGTTCCTATGTTGTTTCAATGAGAATGGACTCATAGATTTATATATTTGAATTCTGGTTCCACAATTAATGAAACTTTTTGGGAAGGACTAGGAGGCATGGTCTTCTTGGAGTAGTTGTGGCTTCCTTAGAGAAAGTGTGTTACAGGGCATGGGGTTTGAAGTTTCAAAATCCCTAATAGGCCCAGTCTCTCTTTCTTTGTGTCTGACTCTCTGTCTCTGTCCTTATGTCCTTGTCTCTGTATCTCACTCTGTGTGTCTCTGTGTCTCTGTCTCTCTGTTTCTGTATTTCTGTCTCTGTCTCTCTCTCTCTACTCCCCACCCTACCGCTTGTGCATCAGGATGTAAAATGCTTTCAGCTATTGCTCCAACACCATGCCTGCCTGCTTTCTATCAAGATGATTACAGACTAGCCCTCTAAAACTGTAAGCAAGCCCATAATTAATTGCCTAATTAATTTATAAGAATTTCCTTGGTCATGGTGTTTTTTCACAGTAATATAGCAGTAACTAAGATAGCTCCCAAACTCAACCTGTGGCCCTTTTCTCTCATCTCAGAATGCATAAGTTGTCTAGGTATACCTTGGTTCTCTGAACTCCTTAATGCGGTGTATTATTATGTTTGGATTGATCAAATGGAAGCCATTGGAGCTTCCTCTATGTGGAAAAATAGTGAACTAAAATGTATCACATCTTTGGGTTGATTAGAGGGATTAATGCCAGCATCAAGAACTTAAAACTACCCCACAATGCCACATCTCTCTTTAGCTTTCTTGTTGATCTCGTACAGAAGATGGATGGATCATGAGAATTACTAGTGATTGACGTACATTTAAGTGTTGACTACAGTTACAGCTGTTGTACAAAATGTGCGTTTCCTTTATTCAGCAGATATTATCTCTTGTGATATCTAGTATATAGTTTTTGACTTGTGGAATCCTTTTCATGTTCATTCATGCATGGTCATGAGGAACACTACAAACAATCTTCTATTAGCTTCCAATAAGACATTAATAAGCCTTTACTGTTTTACCTTGAAGATATTTTAGTGTTCCAGCCCTATCTTGATCTCCTGTCTCTTCTGCAAAGTATTACACAGTTACTTTAGTGACATTGTGCTGGTTTGGCCTAGGGGATAGACACTCTAAAATTGTTGATTAAGTATACATGTACTACAGAATGAGAAATAAATCCAATCAAAATTCAAGGATCTTTTGCTAGTATAAAATTTCTATAAGTTCAGTTTGCAAATGGGATATAAATACCAAATCCTAATCTTTTTAGTTTTCAGTGTGAACTTCGTACAACTTAGAATCACTTGGGAAGAAGGAATCTCAATTAAGGAATCTTCAGATTAGATAAACCTGTATCTATGCCTGTGAGAAATTGTCTTGACTGATGATTGATATGAGTTGGCCCAACATACTGGGCCAGCATTTTTCTCTGAGCTGTATAATAAGGCTAGCTAAACATGAGCCAATGAACAAGCCAGTAAGCAACATTCTTCCATGCTTTAGCTCCTTCCCTGACATCTGTCAATGATGGATTGTTCCCTGAGAGTGTAAGCGGATATAAAGCTATCATCCCGAAGTTGCTGTGATAGTTTGGATGAGAACAGCCCCTTCAGGCTCATAGATTTGAATTCTTGGTTATCAGAGAGTGACACTATTTGAAAGTACTACAAATATGGTCTTATTGGAGGAAGCCTGCCACTGGTGATAGGCTTTCAGGTTTCAAAAGACCAGTCTAAGCCCAGAGTCTCTGTTCTTTCTGATATTTTTGGAGATGGATGTAGAACTCTCAGCTACTTCTCCAGCACCATGTCTACCTGCATATCACTATTCTCTCTGTCATGATGCCAAAGCATTAAACCTTCGAAACCATAATCAAGCCACAATTAAATGTTTCTCTTTATAAGAGTTGTCATGGTTATGGTGTCTTTTCACAGCAATAGAACACCGATGAAGACAGTTTTTGGTCATGGTATTTATTATAACCACAGAAAGCAAGCTAGAACACACCTATTTGACACAAAACTCAGGGAATGTTGTAGAACAGGGATCTAAAAAGTTTTAAAGGCCGAAGATAAAGTTAAACCATAGCAAAGCAGTGTCTCCTGGGCATGATAGGATCATTTCACTCAGAACCTCATAGCAGCTCTAGACACCTGCACATGATCAAGCCAGTAAGTATTCCAGAATAGGGGTGGGAGGGGGCTCATTAGCCCTATTCATTGTCGAGAAACGATCAATAGTTAATGACTTAAGAAAGTTGGTGTTCTATTAAATATGGCTGCCCTTCACAGATCATCTATACTCCAGTGAATGACCCCACATCCATGAGTATATGGGAAACACAAATAGAACTCAGTGGGTTATCTTTTAAAAGGAAGATACAGAGTTTGGGGTGATAGGGAAGTTATGGGTAGATCAGGAAAAAATCAGGGGGTAGAGTGGGGATGAAACGATAAAAACACATTGTATACATGCATGACATATTGTTTACATGCATGGCATTCTCAAAGAATTAATGAAATATCATATTTTAAAGTTAATAATAAGGGTTCCAAAGTGTCAAACTCATGAATTATAATTTCTTCCTGATTTGTATGAGAAAATACAGACTTGCCTTACATAAAAATCTAGTAGTTTTATAATCGGATTCTAGGTTTATTTTATACGGTGAATATGCAATAAAAAGCACATATATCACATACACACAATTTGGATAGGCAGCCACGTAAAAATGGTGTTTGATGAACTAGTTCTGGGTGGTATGACCTGTGTATGGTTATTATGCAGTTTGAAGGTCATGCTTCACAAGCTATGCCTTATTCTATTTTCATAGAACATTTCACACAATATTTTCATCAAAATAACTATCTAAATCAATATAAAATTTGAACCAGTTTATCTAAATCCTTTTAGGAAATCATGATCACTAGCATTAGGTTCCCTTGAAGTTTTTTTTTTTTTTCCCAGAACAAATACCTGTGTTGAGCACCAAGCACTAGCTAGGAAAACTGGTCTCTAGTAGTAATGCTGAGGCAGCCAAGGCTAATAACTGTAAAGTTCATATGTAGCTGTGTCTATCTCTGGCTGCACTAAGAAATAAAGTATACTTTATGTCTACATAATCATTTTCTTTATGTTTTTATTCTGTCTGGGTCACTGTCAGTGTTCTATGGATAGAGTTACAAAGGACAGAGTCATTAACATATTGCCAACTTTTAGACACTTAAAACACTGTTTTTTATTTTTAATGTGTCACAGTTGGGCACACAAACACAAAGACAGGATTCCCATATACAAAATGAGTTCATTCAACGATAATATAGGGCCTCTAACAGAAACAGAGAGAGCTTGGATTTGGGTAATTGAGCTTATCTGTATCACTGAAATCTGCTCGGCTGCTCTGCATTTTCCCTTGCCTAACAGCCAGTCTCTCTTGCTTAGGCTTCCTTCCTTGATGCTAAAACGTGGAATCATTAGGCCCTCACTATATTCTTTAATAGACTCCAAGTTTGCAATTGCAACATTCTCTCCCTTTGGGATACAATCTTGTGTTTGTTTTCTGAATTTCCTGTAGAATTTTTAAATCCCTAAAGGCAGAGACTAAATCTTCTAAAGGCAGAGACTACATAATACAATTAAAAATGGACTTCAATGAGGCATATCTGGAACTCAAATTTAACTAAACTGACATTGTTTGATACTTGTGGAAAAACTGGCAGAAATGTCACTGTTTTTATCATTCACAAATAAAATAAACACATGTAGTAATGATCAAAAGATCACTAACGGTGTGTTATTTATTGTATTTGACCATATTCTACTTAGTCTTATTTCTCACCTTCTTTTACCTCCTCATATCTGCCTATCTACCCTTCTCACTGCACGGGCTTTTCCTATACTCATGTCTTTTGGTTCTGTTCATCAAGCCACTAAATTTAACTCGGTCAATGCTTGTGGGTAGAATTTTACAGGTATCCAATGGAGCTTGGTGATCTCAACATTGGGTACATTGGGATACTGTTTTTTCCTCCCTAATAACATTCCAGTCCAATAGTTCAGAAAGGAGAAATAGGTCCTTATGAGACTCTCTAATATACATGACTATTGATAGATTGAGTCTTGTAAAGGCACAGTGTAGAAAACCACAGCTGGTGTAAACTCATGATTGCAAGGGCTATGCCATACCCAAAGGATAGCATGTCACTCTCTTCATATATTATGGCTATTCTATTCCTTCTGCTCTTCTTCCATTGTATTTCTTGAACCTTATAGGGAATCAAATTAAATGTGCTGTTTGGGAATGAGCACTCAACTCTCCCTGCCTTTTTTCCTTAGTAATTTGAGAAGCCAAGAGTATGTGATAAAACAAGAGTATCTCTAAAGAGAGGCTTCTCTCATTAAGGCTGGAAGCAGATTTTTCCCCCCTGTGGGAAGAAACACAGGTGCTTAGAATGCAGCACAATACACACCACTTAGCTAAATGACATTGATGAGTTCTCCTGCGAGGCCTATAATATGTCTAGAACTGAGTTTTTGACCAGTTTTACAGTACCAGGTTCCAAATCGTGGTGTGCCTGGAATCCAAGCAGAGGATTTCATTGTCCCTATATCACATGGTCACTATTGAACCAGTGGACACATCTTGCTGTGTGGTTCGGTATATTAGTTTATAGGGTTCACAACTGGGTAAGACCCCTAATGGGGTTTCTTCTCTAGCTACCTGAGTAGCATTTTCTGGTATCATGCAAGCTGGCAAGAAGAGAGGAAGCATCCAGCATGGTTCCTGCTTGGTTTCTATGTATGTTACAACCAAGGTATATGGTATCTTAAGCAACAGGCTCTTATCACTTAGTTCTGTGGGGCAACAAAGAAATACAGTTAGGGTTGTATTGTTTTAGTAACCTCTAGAGTCTCCCTGACTAACAGCGCATAAGAAAGTATCCCACACTTGGCACTAAGACCCTTGTTTTAACAACCTGTGGCTTTGAGAAATAACTTTATTCAGCCAAACAGAATATTTCCCTTCTGAATCTTATATTTTTAACTTTTTTGCATCATATGCTTCAGTATGGCTTTTTTTTCTGTATCCTTTGCTTTGTTTACCTTCACATCCTCCTCTCCCCTCCATTCCCATCCCTGTTAAACATCTCCACACACAATGTTTCTCTCTCTACTTCCATATCTCTTAGGTTATTCTAGCTTCACTGTCTTGTGTACTCTCTGGCTTCCTGGCTTTTATAGGTAAGGTCAAAACTCACTCATATGTGATTAAGAATATCCCCCATTTGGCTTTCTGGATCTGGGTTACCTCAGTATAGCATTTTCAAATCTGAAAATTTCATCTTTACATGCATTCTTGATGTTAATGTATCAGATTTACAGCTGTCAAAGATGTTTCTTTCATTCTGCCAGATGCCTTTTTTCTCAGCTGACTGTTTCCTTTTCTGTGCACCTTTGTAGTTTCATGAGGTCCTATTTGCCTTCCTTTCTGAGAGAGTGGAGTCTTATGTAGGAAGTCCCTCTTCATGGCTATATTTTGTAGCACACTCACAATGTTCTTTTCTAAGAGTTTCAGAGTTTTAGTTTTCACACTGAGGTGCTTGATTCACTGAGATTTGAGTTTTATACAGAGTGAGAAAGAAGGATCTGTCTTCATTCTTCTCCATGTAGATGGCCAGTTTTCCAGGGTTACTCATTTACCTTTGGTATCTTTGTAAAAAGTCAGATGGCTGTAATTGTGTGAATTTGTATTTGAACCCTCTATTTTATTCCATTTATCTACATGCCTGTTTTGTGATAGTACCATGCCTTTAAAAAATTTCTCTTGCTTTATAGAATGCATTGAAATCAGGTATGGAGTTTGTGAAATCTTTAATTGCCAACATGACGTAGCTTATAACAACCTGGGAAGTGTCATTGAAAAAATTTCTACATTTTGTTGACCAATGGGCATGTATGTTGGGGGGAGGTGTCTTAAGTTAATTGACATGAATGCCCACTATGGGCAGCACTACTCCCTAGGGAAGGATGAAACAAGTTGAACTATAGGAAATTAGATCAGTGGATCTGAATATGCACAAACAATCAAGCAATAAGTACATATGCATCTATTTTTCTCTAGTCTTACTTTTGGATATGTCTATCTAATGCTCTTGACACTGTGACTTCTATGTATGATAGACTATAACCTGGAACTGTGAATTGAAGTAAATTTCTTCCCCCATAAGTTGTCTTTTTCAGTGTACTTAATCATAGCAACAAAAATAAAACTAGAATAATACTAGTAGAAAAATGCTTCCATACAATCTTTAAGAATTTTTTCTCTTTCAGTGAAGAATATCATGATTTTGATTTGAATTGCACTGAATTTTTAAGTCCACACAAAAGTTGTATGTTGAATATCCTCTATACTACAGAACACAGTTATATCCCTGTGCCTTTTTACTCCTGCACTAAATACAGAGAATATGCTATCAAATATTTGAAACTGAGAGACTAAGAGACAGCTCTAAATTTAGAAGTTATGATCTAACTCTGTTTTAGGTTGACAAATTGATTGTTACTTGTTCCTACCAGTGTTCACTGCAGAAGAACTATAAACTATAAACATTTTAATAAGACTCTTTACTATACTCATAAGTATTATATCAATTTCCTCTTATCTGTTTATACTCTTTCACAAAACACAATCATCAATGCTGCAAATGTCACTTCTATTTCCTCTCATGAAGTGATGAAATGAGAGTCCTACCCATGCTTTGCATATACATAGCTTGAGCGGAGCTCAGAGTATTTTCTTTTTTGTTCTAACTATTCTTAGGCCGAAGTCTGGAAGCATCTACAATCTGATCTTTCAAGCTGACTGATTCAATCCAGTTTCTCTTGGCTCCTGCCTGAACTGTTCTGTTTGGATTCATACTAACTTTGGCAGTATGTTCTAATCTTCTGGGTCCTTCTCTGGCTCCTTCTGTCTTTACCTGTATCTAGCTTGTACTTTCTGGAACTTGTCTCTGTAAAACTGTCCCAGTAAAATGTTATACATCATCACTACTTCTCTCTCTCTCTCTCTCTCTCTCTCTCTCTCTCTCTCTCTCTCTCTCTCTCTCTCTCTCTCTCTCTCTCTCCTCTATCTTTCCTGTGCTGTTCTCTTGTGAGTTGGATGTATCCTATCATTTTGTCTAATCTTTCTCTGATTCACCACTTTGTCTGCCCTTCAATTAGACACCACTTTCAAACATGGCTGCTTTCTTAACCTTACCTTGTTACTGATTAAAGGTGTGTACTATGGGTGTGTCTGTATCCAAGCCAGATCATACTGTAACCCAAGGCATGCCTGCATTCCTGCTTCTACTGGGAAAGTACCATGAAAATATTTGTTGACATTGGGAAAAAAAAGTTTTGGTTTTGGCCATGTACATGAAGAAGTTGCTGTCTGCAAAGGGTCTACTTCTTTATGTCCAAGATAATAATGAGTTAATTAGGCTGACAGTAAAGTGTCGAAGAACTTTTAAAGGGGATTTTCAGGAGGTAGTTGAGGTGCTCACAATACTTGAAAGAAGGATGCTATTCAGTGGGTTATATTCTCTCTCTGATACATGTTCCATTAGTGAGAACTGCAAGTACATTTTCAGAAATCATTATGCTGTGTGGAGTGCACAGGGAAAGAAAACACAGGCATGAGACTTTTAAAAGACTTTTATTTTCTTTTAAGAAAAAAAGTGGGAAGCAAGATAGGATAGAAATCCCAAACCATTTTGCATCTATACTCCTAGGGTGATAATTATAACTGTGGATGCTGAAATGAAAGCATGTACTTTTAAAAGTAGCTAAATGTAGTTATGTGCCCTCCCACTCATGGGTAAGCCCAGATTAAATAGCATATTTGAGATCTGGTATTTCAGCTATTCATTTTATGGAACAGTAGGTATATGGCATAGAGGTATTGACTTTATTTTGCTCTTTTTAGTTATTTACTTCCAGCGATTTAAAAGTATTATAATCATAAATTATAGAATTATTGCTATTCTATAGGTATGTCTTTTATACTGAATATGCAATGTGATTATTATATACTAAATATCCTTTAAATAAAGGTAACAATCCTATACATTATTAAATATATTTAAGATTACAATTTTAAGCAATAATTGACATAGAGATTATTTAGTCCCTGTTAAAGCAGTTAACTCAAAAATTTAAATAAAGAGGTACTTTTTTGAAGTGCATAAGATATTGGTAATGTAAATATTTTGAATTCCTACCCTATGGCTAAGTATGACTTTCTAGTATGTGTGAAATACTTGCCAAATAAATACTGAGTTGGTTCCGGAAAGGCAAAAGAGTGCAAATAGAAGATGTTTTATTCAAAGTCAATTCATTTTGGCAAGCTACATGGTAAGCTTTTTCTATACTGATGAAAAAATTTGTCTCACTGTAAGCCATGAATAGACCAGTTTCTAATGGTTAACATTTACTACATGATAGTTCATAGACATAATAGCAATAGATGGATTTCTGCAATATAATTTAATCAAATGTCTTACATTTTCTAGTTAGAAAAAATACTGACCAGTCTCCAATTATCACTGCATGTGGTTTGTGTGCCCAAAGAAAAAAGGATCATTTTAACATTAGCACTGTGATCTCTGGAGCTACAAGAATTACTAAGATCCTGACTACTACTTGGATTTGCATGGGCAATTTATAATTCTGGAACTTATCTTTTTCCCACTGGATGGATTTCCTAACATTTTAAAAATAAAGTAGACAAGTCTAGTTATACTTAAGGTTCTTATTCTATCTTCTTCTGATATTATTGTCTCTTCTCATAATAATTTTGGTATGATACACAGAATATGCACATTAAAGGAGGAAACTGGACTTGGGAAGTTAACATGCTTTTTTGAAATCCTATAGGTACCAAATCTGAATCACTAGGAACAACTTGTTTTGCAACATAACTTCCTAATTTTAATATAATGTAAATAAATAATTTACACAATAATATTCAATATAGCCTAAATAAAATAAGAGGCGCTATGTTATTTTAAAAGTTAAGATAAAGTTTTTTTTTTTTTGCAAATGAAAACACCTTTAAAATGCACACTGTATTTTACAAGTATATGATTATATAGAGTGCTTCAATCTTTTTAAATTTAGGAATTGGAGGATGTGTACTAAATTAGAATAAGGGCTAGCATCAAAGTAATGGATTGGATTTTCTTATTTAAACAATTGTCTGGATTCATAATCACAAATAACATGCCAGCACTTCCGACTTTTGAGGGTTCTATTTCCCGACCAAATGTTCTGCACTTAGTGCTGCATACAAGTGATAAATATTTGAGCTTTGCTAGCATAATGAATCTAGGTACTTAAAAGCTTTCTCCTGTCTCAAAGTTTTTGAAATAGAAAAGAAAACTTCCTGCTGTTGATTCCAATTGGATTTCCAGATGTCTGGGGTCGAAGGTCGAAAATAAAAGTATCCAGTTTTGCTCTGCTCTACCCAGGAGGCATGCCTCCACATGCGAATGCTTTCCCAGAGGGTGTCTTCCTTTAGTCCTGCCCCCTGCTGTAAGAGTTTTGTATCCTCTTTGTTGACTTACATCATTTTAATTCCACCTTGTAAGTGGCCTAAATCTGTTAAATTTACTATTTTGAAATGCCTGAACTAAGCACCTTAAAATCTCATTATATATGCATACATATTGCAAGATGATAATTCTCTTCTTTCTCAGTTTGATGTGGTACTAGGTGGCTAAATACTAGAGTTGTGGAGGACATTGGGGCTTGGACTCCTCCTTTACGGCATATAAAAACAATCACTGCATATGTTGGACTCTAATTACTACTCAAAATATGAGACCTAAGTCATATCTCTTGTTTTGGAAGAGATTCAACAACCTGAACTGCTCCAAAGGTCCTTAATGAATACCTGTGTAAGCATGGTTCAAGCCCTAAGCATTATGAGATGATTGACCAATTGAAGATGTTCTGATAAGGGACAGGAACACATCATATCATTGCCCCTTCCTTTAAGAGTTAATCCAATTTTTAAAATAGGGTTATTTGTTTCTCTGGAGTTTAACTTCTTGAGTTCTTTGTATATATTGAATATATACAGCATAAGCCATTGGTGTTTTGTTCAGAAAACATTTCCCCTGTGCCCATATCCTCAAGGTTCTTACCCACTTTCCCCTCTATAAGTTTCAAGTGTATCTGGTTTTATGTGGAGGCCCTTCATCTACTTGGACTTGAGCTTTGTACAAGGAGATAAGAATGGATCAATTTGCATTCTTCTGCATGCTAACCACCAGTTGAGCCAGCACCATTTGCTAAAAATGCTGTCTTTTTTCCCACTGGATGGCTTTAGCTCCTTTGTCAAAGATCAAAGTGTGGATACTTCAGTCCTTCTTAGAAGGGGAAACAAAATACCCGTGGAAGGAGCTACAGAGACAAAATTCAGAGGAGAGACTGAAGGAAAGGTTATCCAGTGACTGCCCCAGCTGGAGATCCATCCCATATACAACCACCAAACCAAGACACTATTGTGGAGGCTAACAAGAGCTTGATGACAGGAGCCAGATATAACTGTCCCTTGAGAGGCTTTGCCAGTGTCTGACAAATACAGAAGTAGATGCTCATAGCCATCCATGGGACTGAGCACAGGGTCCCCAGTGAAGGAGCAAGAGAAGGATCCAAGGAGTTGAAGGGGTTTACATCTCCACAGCAGGAACAACAATATGAACTAGCCAGTAAACCCAGAGCTCCCAGGGACTAAACCACCAACCAAAGAGTACAAATGGTGGGACTCATGACTCCAGCTACATATGCAGCAGAGGATGGCCTTGTTGGTCGCCAATGGGAGGAGAGGCCTTTGGTCCTGTGAAGGTTCTATGCCCTAGTATAGAGGAGTACCAGGGCCAGAAAGCTGGAGTGGGTAGGTTAGTGAGCAGTGGGAGGGAATAAGAGGAGGGGGATTTTGGAGGGAGACCAGGAAGAGAGATAATATTTAAATGTAAATAAAGAAAAATATCTAATAAAGAAGAAGAAGAAGAAGAAGAAGAAGAAGAAGAAGAAGAAGAAGAAGAAGAAGAAGAAGAAGAAGAAGAAGAAGAAGAAAAGAAAAGTGTTAATCCAAGCAGGCCTATCAAAAGACTTGATTTAAAAAAAATAAACATAGCTTAGGAAAAACTACCTCTTTATAGAGTCTTGTTGGTAACAGGACCCCCATTCTGTAGTAGTGAACTCAAGAGACTTAATGGAGGGAAGGCAAGGCTTTATTTTATTTTCTACCAAACCCAGCACCAGCTTAATACAATTACAGATGTACTGTCCAAACACCAAGAACAATTTTAATAGCTCTGAACACATGTGCCTACCCTTGCTCTACATTGGCTGTGCACTTGTGTAGGTGAAACCTTTTTTGGATCTCTGTTCCAATTCTCCCCATGGGTTTTCTTCATTTTCTAATGTGGTAATTTCTTGTCGGTGGTCAGCTGTATTTGCTTCCCATTTTGGAAGGTGAGTCAGCTTATACAAGTCAGGTATTAAGGAAGTCCCTACAAAACAGGGATTCTGGATATCTGATAGCAACTGTTGACTGGGAAGAGACGAGTGGGCAGGGACTAATTTCTCCTGGTACCTGTATTTCTTGCCTGAACTGAAATGGAGAACACATGTCCAGAGCCCATTGTGATGGAGTTAGACTGCAGACTGGAATCTTGGTGACATCACTAGGTATCCTTAGGTGATATTCTCATCATCAATTACTTGTCTAAACTGAGAAGTACAAGATAAAACAGCAGCAGCAACAACCCAATGGATATAGTGAATTTGATCTTATTTTTTGTTGTTGTTGAAAGACTGTTGATATTTCTTTATAGTTTGATGGATTTGTTGTTCTTGCTTTTTCTTGCCACATTGCATTAGTTACTTTTCTTGTCGGTGTAAGGCAATATCTGGTGAAGGTTTCTTAAGGGAGAAATTGTTTATTCTGACTCATTGTTTAAGGACACATCAAAAAGGAACCTGGGAAATGAGGCAGATCATCACATTTTGTCTACAGGAAGAAGCAGAGAGAGTGAGGAGTTGTGAACTTCACTTTTCTTTCTCCCTTTCTTTTAAGTGTAGAACCCAAATCCATGAGATGGCATTTCCCACATATGTTGTAGATCTTCACCCCTTTGTTAATACTCCCTGAATACACTCAAGGTGTGTCTCATTAATACAACATGGCTTCTTTAAACAATCAACTTGACAATCAAAATTAGCCATAATACAAATATTTTGAGTAAATATTCCAGAAATCAAAAATTTACTAGCATATGTAAAGGGATTTCCTTTCAAAGTCTTGAATTTTGTTGTCAACTTGATATACCATGTTATCAAAAACAAGCTTATTCTAACATATAAGACTTATTTCTTGGTGTTATTCACTTATGATATTTATTACTTGAGGCCATGTTGTGGTTAATAATTCCATAGGAGTACAGTGGAAACTTATTAATGCAGTGTTTAGATGAGGGTAAGAACAAAAATAGTATTGCCTTTCATTCTCTTAAAATTAAGTTGAATTATTTCATAAGCTTCCCTTTTTGTACCTTAGTGTTGAGGGTTGTTTTATAGCTACAAAATATGTCTTGAAGTAGCTGCTAGGCTAGAGGTTCTCAACCTATGGGTCACAACCTCTTTGGCAGTCACATATCAGATTTTTATATTGTGATTCATAACAGTAGCAACATTACAGTTATGAAGTAGCAATGGCAACAATTTTATGATTGAGGGAAATCACCACAACATGGATGATTCTGGTGATTCATGGTGAACTGGATGAAAGGGTCTCCACCTTAGGGAGGCTGGGAACCACTGCTCTAAGCCTTCATGTGTTCCCACCGAATTTTGGTCCACTGTAAGAAAGACACAGAAATTGTTGTGCTCAAATTAATCTGTAATCAACACAGAATATAAGATAGGAAGTGATACATCGTAAGGCTGAAGGGTTCTCTTGTCCAAGTCTCCTATTCCAACTGGTACCACTATGCTTGAATTCAAAAGGATCATATCCTGGGTGTGTCCTTCGTTAGGAAGGAAGCTATTGCACAGAGTCCTAACAAAACCTACTCCTATCTTTCAATATCTGCATTTAAACAAGGACTACCATTCACTTTTCTATGAATTCATTGAACCCATTAAGTATTTTATCAGTAACACATGAGGCTGTCAAGTTGCCCTTCTCATAAAATATATAGATAAATACTAACATGTACACTACTTTATTAATACTGTTCAAGTTCTATGGTCCTAATATAGGTTCTAATTTTCTTTACTATTTGTAGAACTATTTAACCTTAAGTGTTATTGAACACAAAGATTAAATGAAGAATATTATAAATCAAAACCCATGCCTGTTAGAATACTCACTATCTCAACTTGGAATGTTACTGTTTTTCCTCCCTGTAAGTCTGTTATAGGGTTTTTGGGGGAGCAGAGATGAGATGTATAGAATACACGTCATTGCCAGACATGTAGCATTTACTATTCATTTAGAATGCAAGTTTCATTTTTTTTATTACGTATTTTCCTCAATTACATTTCCAATGCTATCCCAAAAGTCCCCCATACCCTCCCCCCCCACTCCCCTACCCACCCATTCCCACTTTTTGGCCCTGGTGTTCCCCTGTACTGGGGCATATAAAGGAGTAGGAATTTATTGTTTTATTTATTCCACATACCTAGGAGAATGACTACATATAATAGCAACTCAAAAATATTTTTAAATAAATGGATTGGCCTATTTAAAGAGTCAGTTCATGTTAGTTGAAGCTAGTTAATAAAATATAAGCATTAATCTATATTAAGCAATATAAGCAGAAACAAAAGACAATGTACTCCAATCACACTCAATTCTTATTTCCCAGGTCCACCCTCCCACTCTTGAGTCCCCAGCCAAACCCACAAACCACAAAGTCCAATTTGCGCTGCACATATAGTTATTGCAGCATGGTCAAACTCCCAAGTAGTGAGTTCCTTAAAGAAAACCAAGTGCTCCGGACCCTCACCAGAAGCAAAGCAAAACATTCTAATTCAATTAATTTAATTTAATGCAAAGAAAGTATATAAAGAAAACTAGAATTTGATTTACTTATTTAAGTGATTCATAGATTTTAATTTTAAAATCTCTGATGTATTATGTTTGCAAGAGACACATTTGCGAGAAAAAACAGAGTCACACAGGAAAAAACATGGTGAATGATGTCCAATTATAATGAAAATAAAAGTAACAGCAACACTACAAGATAGAATGGAATTTAAGAGAAGAGTCAGAATGCAATAAAGTATATGGCACATGATAACAGATAAAAAAGACGCAGTAGTTCCACGTATAAATGCGCACATGTATTATAAAAATGTAATAATAACCACTCCATTATGCAGTCAAATAAACAGATAGATAGTTCAATAAATATCCCAAAGGGAAATAGATAGCATGATAGAACTCTGTGACCTCTCACCTTTTAGCACCAAACAGTACACAAGAAATTGTCAAAACCCATTCTATGCCTGATCTCCACAATAGCTGCATAAGGTTCAGATTCACTGCATTGTAAAAAAACTCATTGTTTTTTTTCCCTTGCTTTCATTTCTGAGAGCTTCTTCATCTTTCTTCATAGATCCAAACTAGACAAAAAGATAAAATACTACTGCCAGTTTACTATTGATGTGTAATACATCGTCATAAACTCAGCAACTAAAAAACAAAACAACAAAAACACAACCCCACAAATCCACTATTTTAGGCAATCAGGAGATTCATGTGTCATGGTTCTTTGCTTAGCATCTAACATGGCTGAAGTCAACTTGTTGGTCAGGCTTCAGTCTCTGAGACTCAGGTTCCTCTTCCAAGCTTCAGTTTATTAACAACATCTAGTTCTTTATGATTGATTGTAGGACTCAGGGTCCTATTTTCTTGCGGACAGGATGAAGGTACTGTTGTTATATTCTTTCTCCAGTTTCATTTCCTTGCCATGTATCTTCCTTAAAAAAATTCACAACATGAATGTTGTCTAAGTTTCTGTGTTATTGCTGGGAGGAAACACTGAAACTGAGGAAATTCTTATAAAAGAAAGTATTGATTTGGAGGCTTGCTCACAACAGTTTTAGAGGGTTGGTCTATGACACTATGGTGGGATGCAACAGGCATGGTGCTGGAGTAATACTCGAATGTTTTATATCCTAACCCATAGGAATCAGGCAGAGAGGTTGGGGGTAAAACAGTAAGTAGGTCTTCATTGCATCTCCCCACTCCCATCTCTTAGAGTTTTTCCTAAAGAAGAAGGAAAAGCTTTTCCATGGAAGAAGGAAAGGAAAGACAGTAGGCGTCAGGGAGCTAGAGGACACCAGGAGAACATCTTGGCCTACTGAATCAACTAAGCAAGGCTCCGAGGACTCACAGAGACTGAAAGCTGGAAGCAGGGGGCTTGCATGGGTCTATATCCGGGCCTTTTTCTATACGTTATGGCTGTTAGTTTTGTGGTTTTGATTAGATTCTAAACAGTGGAAGTGGGTATATCTCTGAATCTTTTGCCTGACCTTGGGATGTGTTTTCTTTTATTGGAAACATCCAGCCTTGATGTGAGAGATTTCTGTTTGTCTTACTGTATCTTGTTTTGTCCTGTTTGATCCTGTTTTAACATTGTCTTTTTTTTTTTTTTTTTCAGAAGAACACACTATAACTTTATTTTCTCTTTTATCTAGTACAAACAATAAATGCTAAAACAGTTAATGTTTGGAGTTGTGTATTCAATAAATTCAATAAACAGATAAGCAGCAGTAAAGCAAATACAAGCATTATAATGATCATTGTCTTTTGGAGGCCTGCTCTTTTCTGAAGAGGAAATAGAGAGGGTGTAGGTCCTGGGGAGGTGAGGGGAGCAGCTGGGAGAGTGAATGGAAGAAAAATTGTGATCAAGATGTATTGTATGAGAGAAGAATCTATTTTCAATAAAAAAAACAACTAAAGTAATTACACTGTAAAAATTTACAAGAGCAGAAAAAAAATTATATTGAGTAAAGTAGTCCAGATTCAGAAAGAAAAATACCTCATATACACTCTCATTGAATGCTCCTAGCTCCAAATTTTCTGATGTGATTTATTAACTTGGAGTAACTGAGCAAGTAAAAAAGAACTATGAGGACACTAGAGAAGGGCTGCAAGACACAGTTAATATGAAAGGGAAAATGGGAAAAACAAGGAATTGGACTTTAATTGGAGAAGTGGGTAGGAAGTTAATACAGAAGGAGAAAATGGGGGAAGAGACAAGTAACATTAAGCATGTTTGATGCCTCAAGAAGTCATGTTGTCTATCCCAAACATGTAGTATGTATTTATGCATATATATTTATGCTTACATAATGATCCTCCTGAGAGTTATACACTATGTAGCAAAAACTCAAGTGCCTGGCATAAACAACCTCGATTCCAGTTGTTGGTCAGGGAAATACAAACTACGTAGGTTTTTGCTGTTGTTCTTGATTGACTCTCTTGGGTTGAAGGTAAGTACCTATTACTGAAAATGCAATGCTCTTCAGACAAGACTTGGAAGACTGGAGTTATATCCAACCTGAAAGCAGCTTTCCTGCAATCTGGCTTTCTTTTATAGTACTAGAAGGTGCTGTGCAAGCTTCCAGGAGAGGAAAGAAAACAATAGTCTTATTCATCTGTGTTGCCTATGAACCATGATTGCAAGATATCGCTAATGGTATCATAGTAGCACTCATATTGGGGTGGTAACCAACATCTGTAGAAATGGCCTTTAGGATCATTCAACAAGAGAGAAATCTTTCCTTGAACAGGAAATAGTCAAGTACCTAGGGTCAGTGAAGGCATAGATCTTAGAGAAGAATCTACTACTACTTCCAGTTTTCTACACAAGCACAATTCCTTGCTTTGTTCTACAGATAAGTTTAGTTCTCATACCACATAGCAGATGCATCTCTTTGCAGCAAATGGAAACTTTTACTGAAACCTACCTCTGTTCATAATGCAAAGAGATTCTAGGGAGCCTAGGACAAATAGGACCCCTGCACCCAAGGTTCAAGAAAACCATGAGTCAGAAAATTTGCAAAAGCCAGAAGACCACGAAATCTGTGAGATCGTTATCTCCTGGAAATGAGTGGGAAGGTGCACCCATGGTATCTCAACAGAATGGCTGCCTAAACAAGACCTGATCAATGACAACACCAACAGACATGCTAATGCAGAAAGTAGAAATCTCTTGGGGTTCTGCTCCAAGACAAAGGGCTACAGGGACCTTAATACAGAAAGTGGAAGAAGTATTTTCTCCTAAGGATGTGCCCTCTAATTGGTTATCCAATACAAATGATCAGCATCAGAATCGTATTTATATATTTCTTTGTAGATGTAACAATAGTAATCAAAGAAAAAGAGACCATCAATTTGAGATGGAGTTGAGGGAGAAAATGGGAGGTTTTGGAGGGAAAAACAAGAAGGAGGGCAGTGATATAATTAGATTTTAATTGAAAATTTAAAATGTAAATGAAAAGGTTACTAAAGCATCTTCTTTAGTCATCAATATATCTGCAGTGACACATGATATGTAAAAGAATTATCTGTTATATAAGGGATAAATGCTATGCTTTTGCTGAAAATTAATGCCAGTTTAAAATATCTGAAACAATTTTCTAAATTGTGCTTTTAACAGGAACAAAATTCTGCAGATATTTAAGAAACCATAGTTTTTTAAATATTAAGAAATGTATTCTTACTAAATATGGTTCTATGGCTTACATTAATTTCTTTCATTATTAGACAGAAATTGTAATTTCCCTTTCCACTGTCATTAATACTATAAGTCTTTTCTTGCATAAGGCACTTACAAAAAATAAATAAGTATAGAAAGATAATTTTTAAACAAGTACAATTAGTGTGATTCAGCACACATTTCCTGGACTGATATATCTATATTTTGGTTAATTTTCTATTGCTGTAATAAGACACCATGACCCAAGCAACTTATAAGTATTTAGTTAGGAGCTTGCTTACACTTTCAGGTAGCCCATTTTCATCATGATGGGGAGCATTGCATCAGATAAGAAGACATGGTGCTGGAACATTTGCTTATAGTTTAAATATGGCCTACCAGAGGAAGTCAAGAGAGAGAGAGATAGAGAGAGACAGACAGAGAGAGACATAGGCACAGAGAGAGACAGAGACAAGGAGTGGTAGTCAGGGATATTGAAACTGTGAGTGCACTCCTCTTCCAGCAAGGTCATACCTTCTAGTTCTCCCCAAATGGTTCCACCAAATGGATACCAAACATTCGAACATGTGAGCCTATGGGACCCATTCTCATTTAAGCCACCGCACTTTACTAAGAATCATTGTGCATAGCCCATGTGCCAGACATTGTCCTTTATATTCAATTATTTGTTGTCATAAAATGTTATAAATAAAATCCCATTTTTAGATGAGGAAAATAAAGCACCAAGAGGAAACGAACTGCCTAAATTTGCATAAGTATAAAATAAAATATTTAGGACTTAAATTTAAAACTCATGATCATAAGTTATGCTTTGATGACTTAAAAAAATTTTTTATATATTTTTAAGTACTAGCTTTAAAGAGATCACCCAACACTAGTCTATGTGGAAAAATGGCAAAAACGAATAGCAAAGAAACTAGAAAAGACAGGCCATATAATTTTTATTAGTAGAAGGTATGTGAAAAATATCTTTATTAGTATTTTAGAGTCAAGATCTTCTAAGTTCATATTAGTAAATGCAATTAATTTAACTTTATAGTAAATTTTTCTCAGATTCCTATTTTAAATATTCCTTTTGTATTTATATTTTTCCAAATATTATATACATTTTCCTCAGAGCAGAAAAGCTTCTGATCCTTCTAAGATGAGCCATTATCTCATTTCCTTAATTTATGTTATTTTTCTATTATCCTGTGAACAATAACAACCTTAAACTCTTACAGAACCTTAATGGAAAAAATATTAAATTGAGCTGCTAGACAGACAAAAGACTGTTATAAATTAGTCGCTTGTCATGCAAAGAAGATCAGAAATACTTTTATTCAAGAACAAAATTTCTGCCTTTTCAAAATGTGATTTATTTTCTGATCTATAAATAAGCAGCAATAGAGAAAATGAGAAGAAAAATGAGTGATTATTGCTGATGGCTGAGAATATTAAACCAGCTGCTTGCTCTGTCACTCACAGAGTTAAAAAAAATAAAGCAAAACAGAAATCCCTTAAAAGCTGTAAGTTTCAGATCTGAATTCATCAGCCCACTGGTGAAGCATGGTAGTATATTTCTTTTTTTTTTTTAATTTTTTTATTAGGTATTTTCCTCATTTACATTTCCAACGCTATCCCAAAAGTTCCCCATACCCTCACCCCCACCTCCCCTACCCACCCACTCCTACTTCTTGGCCCTGTGTTCCCCTGTACTGAGGCATATAAAGTTTGCATGGACAATGGGCCTCTTTCCACTGATGGCCGGCTAGGCCTCTTCTGATATATATGCAGCTAGAGACACAAGCTCCAGGGGGGTACTGGTCAGTTCATATTGTTGTTCTACCTATAGGGTTGCAGATCCCCCCAGCTCCTTGGATACTTTCTCTAGCTCCTTCATTGGGGGCCCTGTGATCCATCCAATATCTGACTGTGAGCATCCACTTCTGTGTTTGCTAGGCCCCGGCCTAGTCTCATAAGAGACAGCTATATCAGGGTCCTTTCAGCAAAAACTTGCTAGTGTATGCAATGGTATCTGCGTTTGGTTGCTGATTATGGGATGGATTCCTCGATATGGTAGTCTCTAGGTGGTCCATCCTTGTGTGTCAGCTCTAAACTTTGTCTCTGTAACTCCTTCCATGGGTGTTTTGTTCCCAATTCTAAGAAGGGGCAAAGTGTCCACACTTTGGTCTTCGTTCTTCTTGAGTTTCATGTGCTTTGTATTTTGTATCTTGGGTATTCTAAATTTCTGGGCCAATATCCACTTATCAGTGAGTACAAATCATGTGAGTTCTTTTGTGATTGGGTTACCTCACTCAGGATGATGTCCTCCAGGTCAATCCATTTGCCTAGGAATTTCATAAATTCATTCTTTTTAATAGCTGAGTAGTACTCCACTATGTAAATGTACCACATTTTCTGTATCCATTCCTCTGTTGAGGGGCATCTGGCTATTATAAATAAGGCTGCTATGAACATAGTGGAGCATGTGTCTTTCTTATCAGTTGGAACATCTTCTGGATATATGCCCAGAAGAGGTATTGCACAGGGGAAAAATTCCTGAATAGAACAGCAAGGGCTTGTGCTGTAAGATCGAGAATTGACAAATGGGACCTCATAAAATTGCAAAGCTTCTGTAAGGCAAAAGACACCGTCAATAAGACAAAAAGGCCACCAACAGACTGGGAAAGGATCTTTACCTATCCTAAATCAGATAGGGGGCTAATATCTAATATATATAAAGAACTGAAGAAGGTGGACTCCAGAAAATCAAATAACCCCATTAAAAATGGGGCTCAGAGCTAAACAAAGAATTCTCACCTGAGGAATACCGAATGGCTGAGAAGCACCTGAAAAAATGTTCAGCACCCTCAATCATCAGGGAAATGCAAATCAAAACAGCCCCGAGATTCCATCTCACACCAGTAAGAATAGCTAAGATCAAAAATTCAGGTGACAGAAGATGCTGGAGAGGATGTGGAGAAAGAGGAACACTCCTCCATTGTTGGTGGGATTGCAAGCTTGTACAATCACTCTGGAAATCAGTCTGGTGGTTCCACAGAAAATTGGACATGGTAGTATATTTCTGGGTGAGGGTATACATCATTGAAGTCAACCACATTATGGCCCCAGGATGCCTTTGTATAACCGAGGCTGACTGTAGTGCTGTTGGAAGACTGGAGGCACAGAAAACCAATGAGCAGATATAGCCGAACTAGCATACTTCTTGATTGTAAAGAATTATTCTTCTTGGCTGGTAACCTATAACAAAAATACGTTATTATTTCTCTTTCTGATGTTATGGCCTTTATTGCTCTTCTAATTTCAAATATCCTTATTTTATACCCTTCCAGGACTGACAAAGCAGACTTGTCAATTATAGATTTCTATTTTGGAATCAGTAATAGTAAAATATAAATGAATTTTATATTTTCATTTTTATAGCTAATTCTCCAATATTTTTCACAAAGATGTGTATTTGGACATAAGTTAGAGCTAATGAACAATGAAAAAAATTTAAAAACATAACTTTTATATATAATAATAGATTTTAAAACTACAATAGTCAGAACAACTAGAATATGGAAACTTGCAGGTGAACTGTCTCAGAAACTTCATATTTGTAGTCATCTGGCTCATGTTTTAATCTACGACATTCCTAAATAATTGTGAAACATTTGGATTATAACTAGAATTACTAGGAGGTAATCATATATCCAACTTTTTGTTTTTGTTTTTGTTTTTTGAGACAGTGTTTCTCTGTATACCCCTGGCTGTCTTGGAACTCACTTTGTAGACCAGGCTGGCCTCAAACTCAGAAATCCACCTGCCTCTGCCTCCAGAGTGCTGGCATTAAAGCATTAAAGTCGTGTGCCACCATACCCAGCTACCAAATATTTTAAGGTATATAAGATTGACATGAGATAGTTTCCTTGTTTTTATAAACATCTATGCACTTTATTCTACACACTCTCCAGTGAGCCCGCATTAGTTATTGACCAACTAATGTGGGAAATAAAGTAAATCCAGGAGCAGAGAATGATACATGTCTGTGGCAAGCTCGTTTTCTCCTTATTATTTGGTTCAGGACTCCAGCCCTGGAATGATGCCACCAACATTATGGGTCCTCAAACCTCAATTAGTCCAACCGAGAACTTTCTTCACAGACATACCCCAAGGATTTTTGCCCAGTGATTCTAAACCCTATGAACTTTGCAGTCAAGATGAATCATAGAGTGTATGTTAATTATATGTGGTCCTTTATTACATATGGATAATCTTCACACAAGTGTATAATGTGCCCTTAACATATTTCCCCCATAGCCTCCCCTTTGTTACTTATCTCCATTTCATTAGTTGTTTTTATTTCTCAAAACAGTCCAACATCTGCAGCTTAGCACAGTGGGCCTCAGAAAAATATCCCAGCGTCATCTCTGGAGCACATGTTAGATGGTTAGATGTATGCATCCTAGACCTCCTGAACCAGATACACTGGGATGGAGCCAAAATAAAGTATAGATAAACACTAAACAAATAGCCTACATGTCTGATTTCTATCTCATCCTCTGACTCTAATAAGGGCTAAGGTTTAATTTTGGAATTGGAAAGACTTACTTAAAATCCATAGGCTATAGACTCCCAGTAAAAGTCCAAGAACAATTTCCTTTATGATCTGATTTTAAAATTAATGACATCAATAAATTCTGAGTAAAAGCTGAAAAATACATAAGGAAACAAAAATGAATGAACTACAATACAAAAAGCAGACTCTTTCAAATAATAGTAATTTAACTAGTTAAAGAGGAGACAGTAGATCAGAAGACCAGGATGAAACAACTTCCATACATGCCTATCTAATCTAGGGCAAATTTGACAAAAGTATTGCGGCAAAACCGTGTTTTTTCAATAAATTTTACTGAACAAAAATGAGTCTTAAGTTATTCAGAATCCGAATCAATTCAAGATGTAGTAAATTAAACTTATAAGCTGAAGTAATAAGATTTATGATAAAAATAGAAAATATTCATGAATTTGGTGTAGGTGAAGCTTTTTAAAAAGACACAAAAATACTGATACTATGAGAAAAATACATGAATATGTTAAAACCAAAAACTCCTATTAACCAAAATATCCTATTAAGAGAAAGGAGGCTAGCTACAGAATAATAGAAGAAATTTATAATACACACATCAGAAAAAACGGCTTGTATCAGACACACTTGCTGATGCATGCTTGCAATCCAGCAGCCAGGAAGCTGAGGTAGGTACATGGCAAGTTTGAGGTATATAACCTTGTACAATGAGTACAATGAGATCATGCCCATGAACAATCACATGAATACATTAATACATACATATTATATCTAGCTACATTCAATGATTTACAAACTTCCTCAATCTAGAGAAAATAACCAACCATCATAAAAGCAGTTCATAGAAGTCAGGGTTCACTTGTATATTCAAGCTATGAAAGAAAAGCCAATCAAAAAAAATTTTTTTTTTGTTTTTTTTGAGACAGGGTTTCTTTGTATAGCTCTGGCTGTCCTGGAACTCACTTTGTAGACCAGGCTGGCCTCGAACTCAGAAATCCACCTGCCTCTGCCTCTCAAGTGCTGGGATTAAAGGCATGCACCATCATGTCTAGCTCCCAATCAAAATTTTTACACATCAGTGGAATATATATTAAAACCAGTATGTGCCCTTTCTTCATGTGCCATCTTGTGAGGAGCCCTGCTCTCACAGTTGTAAGTGTATTTGAGAGGCAGGAACAGAACCACTATCTCCAGTGAACCAGACATGGTATAGTATGCCTGTAATTGTGGGAAACTATATGGCCCTGCCATCCCTTGCTGTGTGTGTATATGTATATGAATATGTATATGAGTATGTATATGTATATATGTATATATATGTGTATATATGTGTGTGTGTGTTGTGTGTGTGTGTGTGTATTTGTCCTTCATATGTGAAAGATCCAGTGTTGGAATTTTTGGTGTAAAAAAAAACAGTATGTGATACCATGAAATACCTGTTAGCATAGAGTTAAAACTAGAAAATCTAAAGGGTTTGTGGCACCAGGTTTGGTGGTGTACACCTTTAATTCCAACACTTGTTAAGGCAGAGTCAGGCAAATCTCTTTGAGTTGGAGGCCAACTTGGTCTACACTGACAGTTCCAGGATAGCCAGACCTACATAGTGAAATCCTGACTTAAAACAAAGTGAATAAACAACAATAACAAAAATCTACAAGAAAAGAGTTTGTTGGGATGCAGAACAATGAGAATTTTTAAATTCTACTCCTAAGAATCATCTCAAAACATTCGTGATCATTAGACCAAAGAGTTTGGAAATTTCACAACATCAGTATTTGTACTATGTCCAAGTGAATCATAATCAGTAAAATAGATATAAATAAATTACAGTGTAGCTATTAATTGTATGCATATTTCAATAAGAATGAATAATAATTAAACAGCAGAGGCAAGAATTAATTACAGAAACAAATGAGGCATTTTACAAAGTGCAATATGTGATTTCATTCATCTCAGTTTAAAGTAGAAAAACAAATCTGTGGGGATAGAAATTGTAGTGAAGTGTGTGATGATGGGGGGTGGTGCAGACATGGATCTGAGAAGTGTATTGACATTTCTGCTTTCGTCTGGGTACTTGTTACAGGGACATGAAGAGTGAAAAAACGTAATCAGATGTAATGCTAACACACACACACACACAGAGGTTTGTGTGTGTGTGTGTGTGTGTGTGTGTGTGTGGTTCTATTTATAGACTTCATTAACTACTTGTCTATGTCTATGTACCTGGCTGAAGCAACTTAAGAAAGTAGGGGGTTTATTTTACACAACAGTTAAGGGGCCAGTCCATCACACTGAGGAGGTCATGGCAGCAAGAGCTGAAGGGATTTAGTCTCATTGCATCTAGTCAGGAATCAGAGGGAGGTGAATGCTTATAATTTAGTTCATTTTTTTAAAAATTGCATTTTAAATTAAGTCTGGGGCTGCAGCTATCAAGATGATACTTTATATATTTTGGCTATGTCTTTTTCACCTTGGTATCTATACTTCACCATAGTGCTTCACAGATATCGCTAGAGGCTCATCTAATCTGTAGAATCTCCCGAATGGCATGCACAGAGGTTTGCTGTTTCATAGGTGAGCCTAGATCCTAACGAGGCAACAGTTAAGATTATTCATTATCCTTCAAAATTTTTCAAAAATAATTTACAGATCATCATAAAAGTGCAAGTCAACACACAGTATAATGAGAGGTAAAACTTACGAAGCCATGAGATGAGTTTATGGGACCATTGCTTTATTCTAATGTAGACACTCTCAACCTTTCTAATGCTGTGACCTTTTAATACAGTTCCTCATGTTGTGATGAGCCCCAGCCATAAAGTCACTTTGTTATTATTTTGTAACTGTAATTTTGCTCCTGTTCTGAGTCACAATGTAAATCTCTGATACAGAGGATATCTCATATGCAATCCTCCAAAGGGGTTGCGACCCACAGGTTGAAAATCACTGTCTTAGGTAGAAGAGGTAATTTAGTTTAGTTTAAGCCAGACAAAGGGACAGATCAATCAGAGTTTAAAATCATGTTCTGTGATTCACATAAAAGATGGTAAAAGCAAAGTGCTCCTGCAGGCAGTGCGTTGTCACCCCCAGGAAGCCATGCTATAAACACAACATACCAGGCCATCATCAGTCTGTGGGAGATAAGCTGCAGAATTTTGTTGAGACAGGAGCTGTTCAGGCAGAGTACTTGCTAGGCTTATAATTTCTGCTTCTGCATTTGAATTCCCTGGCTACTTCCAGCTTCATGGGCTCTTCTGGTTTTACTCCTTCATCTTTGTCTCATTTACTTGGTCTCATTAGTTTTTGCCTAAGGATATCCAGGACTCCGTGCACAGTCCTCTTGGCTAACTGTTTATATGCGCACACAGGTTCACCTTCCAAATAATATCCACACATCTATCTCTCATGTCAAACGTTACAGTTTCAGACTTACATATGTGGTCATATGGTTGATATCTCCATTGACATTTTAAATAATCATTTTAAATTCAGTACATTTAAATCACAAACACCGAGTCTTTCTTCCTTAAGCATCTTCCTAGAGCACTTCCTATCGGGTAGTGTATTCCACTAGCCTTCCTCTCTTTATATTGTACCTCACTTCCAATATTCCAGCTTTGCCTTTAAAATAAATTCTATAAGCCTACTGCTTCTCATTACGTTCATTGTTGTGTCTTCATGTGAGTTCTCTTAGTCTCTTACCTGTGTGTCACAGGAGTCTTCTTAACAGTCTTTTCACCACTTCTGCCCATGACTTTGCCCCCTGTAATGCATGCTTCTCTCCTCATATTCTATTTTCAACACAGCAACAAGAATTGTACTTTTAAAATGAGTCAGGTCAATTTTTTTTGATCAAAATACTACAGTTCTTCCCTACACACACAGAAAAGATCTGAAGTCTTTACAGTGATCCACAAACATCCACATGACCCTTCTCTACCCTCGCTAACCTTCTGTCTCACTGTTCTACACTTTCATCACTCAATTCTGCTCACACCAGGTGATTTTATGTTCCTTGAACACATCAAGCATACTCCTCCATGGGAGTCTGGCACAGCCTGGGTAGTCTGTTCTTTCCTCAGAGGCCCTGGCCACTTCTCTGTCCTTCAAGTCTTTGTTAAAATGTCACCTCAATCGACATTATATATGAAATTTCAGCCCACAATCCATTGCTTACTTTGCTTGAATTTTCCTGAATCATGCCCCCCCCCACATCTTCTAATACATAGTATGATTACTTCCTGTTTGCTCAGTGTCTGTTTCTCTTTACTGACTGCTATCTTTGATGGAGACATTTGCTTCTCTGGTTATTTCACTGCTATATTCCAGATCCAGATACTCAGGTCCCTAGTAAGTGTTCAGTACAAATCTAGAATTTTTTTTCAAGTAGATTAAAGATGTTTCTGGCTCCCTCATCATCCCAATTAGTTCACTCAAATATTTCATGCTCTTTGCTTTGCTCATTAATAAATCCTAAATTCCTAGAAAAATGCCTACCACATCATTGTCCCTCATTAAGAATTTATTACATTAATAATTAAGAGCTGGTACAAGCATTTTAAGTTGTCTATTTTAACCTTATTGGAAAAATTAATCACATAAGTAAAATTCCATAAGAAACAAAATACATTTATGCACATCTATGGAATAATGCAATACTGTTACCTTTTCCCAGTCCAAAAGATCTTAAACATAGATGAAAACAGTATATTTTATCATTTGTCAAACACAGTATTCATTTTAAAAATATGTAACACATGTTAAAGAAAAACTGTAAAGCCTTTAATATAGAATTTCTTAAAAATCTCTTGTGAGTCCCTTTCTCTCCTCATCATTTCTTACACATTGTATATACCTTTAATAATCATCACAATTGAATAATGAAATGTATTTGCTTGCAGTCAAGATTTACACACACACATACACACACACACACACACTCATGTTCTTATGTGAAACCTGTATGAAATGGATCACATTACATTAACTCCCTCACATACAAAGATGTAACTATGTACTTACAAGGGAGTTTGACATCAATATGCTACCGGCTTTGCGGATGTTTTCTTTTCTGATGGATGTCATGGTTCTTCACACCTGCACTTCCATGACTTTAAGGGATCCATGCTTCAAATGCAGCATAACAAAAATTGAGCTCCTTCTCTATCTATCCAAACCTGATTGATCCCTTCCCTAATTTTCTCAGTGAATGATCGTAGGTTATGCAGGTAGATGCACATCATTGTCAACTTCTTTTGCACTCTTATGTATTCTTTCCAACTACATTAACTAGTCACATACTTTAAATCCCTCACACTTGCCTTACTGAATTTATTATTAAGATCAAAGTTCATAGATTAGCATTTTATCTCTCTATAACTTACTGTTCTCTACTGAAGTGAATTCATGTTGCCTGTCCATGACATAGTTTTGTGGGATTTTTTTTCCCTCTTTCTACTTTTGGTATGTTTCTTGCTTCTCCTTCGAACTGGTTTATGTAACCATCTAAACCCAGGCTCTCCTAATTAATAACTCCTTATCTTTCTGATTTCAACCCAACTGAAAGTTACTTAGGGGAATCTTACATGAGTCTCCAGAGTACATGCCAATTCTTTATGGTCCTTTCTTGAAAGGTCCTGCCACACAGTGTAATTTACATTTTTGTGTGACTGTTGATCTGACACTAAACTAAAATCTCTAGATGCACAGGTAGAATTAGTGACCAGTGTGACCAAGAGTGCCTGGAATAGAGATTGGTGCCTTTTTATGCCCCATAAGTGTTTGATGAATAAAAGAATAATTGGGAGAAAGCATATTCCATAATGAATTTTGCTAAGAACCAAAAGGATGCCACTATCTTTAAAGCCCAGTAGCATTAAGGGTAAAAAGAAATTTCTAGTTTAGGAAATAAACATTACAATTAATCTCTTTTGACTTGGTTCTAGATGCATTCATGACTCAATTTTGTGCTAGTCCACCTATTATGGGAGCTTAGAAGGTCTTCAGTTGAGTTACATAAATAAACTAAATCTTTGATTAAGAATAATTTTAATGTACATGAAATTAATAGTTACTTGTGTATTAAGGTTATTTTCATGCCTTACAATACCATATGACTTTTGTCACAAGAACATTAGACAGATTTCAATCCATGAATCTGGAAATCAAGAGACGGAGAGAGGCTGAGTTGAGATTTTTCCTCACACTCCCTGAGCAGAACACTTGTTTGCAGAGAGCTGACTGTTGATAACAACTTCATATATCATACAGCTACCAAAACCCATGCACAGGCGGTATGTATTAAGAAGCGCTTTAGGGGTGCTGAGAGATTTTTTTTCTCTTTTGAAACATGAGCTCTAAAATAATGTGGTTTCTAGCCTCTCACCACCGTTCTCACTCTCCACTTGCCGCTTTGTATGTGGTCATTGAGTTAACCCGAAAGGCTTTTACAACAGGAGGCTGGGAGGTCAGTGTCCCTGCCACCTCCCAATCTCTGCCTGTACCTACCTCAGACATGTCTTTGTACTATCCCTGCTGGACACTGCACCTTTCCATAATTATAAATGTCTGTTTCCAGTCACTTCAAAGGTATCCCAGCACTGGGAGTCCTCCTTCAAAGCTTCCACATTGCTGAGGAACTCCTGTCATTGACAGCGGGTCCTGCTTTGAAGTTTTCATGCCATTTATTGATTTCCACCCTTTAAAGATGTTCAGATTAGAAAACACTTCATCCCTTTGAAAATGTGCATATTTTCATGATGTTGAAGGGTTAATCCTTTGAAGATATTTACATCTCATAGCAGTGTCCTTATATGAGGAAATTTGACAAGGAATATGCCACATGCTTTATGGGTTTTTCATTTTCTCTGCTGGATCCTTCAGGATCAAGATCCTTTCAATTTATGTGTTGTTTTCTTTTTGTGGCAAGCTTTTGTTCTGTTTTAATGCAATGCCAAAAGACTTTAATAATTATCGTAAAGGGACATTTACCCAAGTTGGAAATATCATTCATTTCCCCTTATTTACATAGGCATGCTTAAAATTCTGACCTGGTTGGTGTTGGGGAATGTTTCCTCCTGTACTTCATGATCAACTCTGGTATCTTCATCTTACACAAAACTACCAACAAAGGGTAGCTTTGAAAAGCAGCTCTATTTGTTGTCAGACTCGTGCTTCATTTGATTCATCCTTTGGGCAAACATGCTTTAATTTCTTCACTCGGGCTTCAGGAAGCTATGTGGCTTAGAAGAAATGATCATCATCTAAGAAATGGAGTACAGTAACTCATGCACAATAAGTCAGTCAGCTTTGTAGAGATGGAAAGATCAAGCCCAAGGAATTCAATATCGTCTAAGACATATGCGATGCTCTTCATATTAGCTTAAGGGTTGTCACCTCCTGAGAGTCATTATACCATCTTCCCACTTGTTAAATAATTTCAACAGTTTTAATCATTTGGAATTTCTGTCATTTAGTATTACTGTGGCAATTGTTCATACTTTTAGGAGAAGTCACACTTTAAATTTTAGTAAAAATTAATAAGACAGTAAAAAGCATTTAATGGTGAAAAAAAGGTAGGGGAAAAGTTGAGAAAAGTGACCCGCTGGTGTGATTACTATAGAAATCTTGCTGTTTTCTTCAGAATCTAAAATTAGAACTCTCCATCAAACCAGCTAGACAATTTCTATGCGTTTCTAGTTTGCTTTCTATTGCTCTGATGGAATACCTGACCAAAAGCAATTTGAAGAAGAAAGGGTTCATGTGGCTTACAGGTTACAGTCCATTATTGGGGGAATTCAAAGCATAAACTTAAGACAGGAGCCTGAACCTAGGAAGGGAAGTACATGTCAGACTCATGGCTTCCTTCCCCTCTGGCTTGCTCAACTATCTTTCCTATACAGGCCACGCCCACCTGCCTAGGGACAGAACCTCCCACAGTTCTCATTTCTCAGGAGACTCTATGTTCTGTCAAGTTGACTGCTGAGGCCATGACATGGGTATATGCCCACAGGACTATAAATCATGGCACAGTGATGCATGCACAGTCATGTTTATGGCTGCGCTATTCACAACAGCAAGGGAGTAAAATCTGTCTAGATGTCCATCCTCAGATGAGTGGACAATGGAAAGGTGATTAAAGGCATAATGGAATTTTATTAAGCTGTACACATACAAAAAAATTAAAAGCATGGAAGTTTCAGGAAAATAGATGGACATGGAAATTATTAAAGGATGTAAAGTGACTCAAATTCAGAAAAACAAATACTGCAGATTTACATGCAGATTCTCACATTTAATTTTTATATATGTGTATGGGTATGAATATGGATGTAGTTACAGGTCATAAAACTAGAAATGAAAACAGGAGAGGGAAAATGACATTTTTAGGAGCGTGTGTGTGTGTGTGTGTGTGTGTGTGTGTGTATAATGCAATATACATGACATAAAAGTGGAATGGGAAGGGTATAAACTGTGAGTAGGCTGGGAACAGGAGTTGGAGAGTAGTTGTCAAAAAAAAATATACATTTGAAATTTCCATAATGAAATCAATTATTTCTCATGCTTTATTTAAAAATAAACAAATAGAAGAAGAAATGTTTTTATTAGATATTTTCTTC
Source organism: Mus caroli (assembly GCF_978045245.1). NCBI lineage: Eukaryota > Metazoa > Chordata > Mammalia > Rodentia > Muridae > Mus > Mus caroli. The sequence goes on from NW_028227266.1 coordinate 89,523,032, forward strand.
ATTTACATTTCAAATGCTATCCCAAAAGTCCCCTATACCTTCCCACTGCCCTGCTCCCCAACCCATCCACTCCTGCTTCCTGGCCCTGGCATTCAAAATGTTTTTTTTTTTTATCTTTTTTATTTAAATGTATAAAAGAGTTAGAATTATTAAAAGCTGATGAGTGTAAAGAAAAGTGAGCTAAATTTGTATGTTACAAGGCACACCCACACCCACAGCCTCAAGACATAGCAACCCAAAGAATCTGAACTTCATTGACAAAGTAAACAGTAATGCTACAGCACACTAACTAACAGATGCTAACTCTACAGTGCCACATACGGAAAAAAAGTTTGGATGCTTGCTGGGCTTCGAAACTCATAATGAATTTGGTATAGATGTCAGCTGGGAATCATATATAACCTGTTTTTTAAAAGATGTATTTATCCTTATTTTATGTATATGAGTGTTCCTGAGTGTATTTATGGGTACTACATGTATGTGATGGTCTTGAGCTAAGAAGAGGGCATCAGATGTAACTGGAGTTACAGATGATTTTGAACCACCCTGTGAGTGCTATGAGCAATCAGAGATTTTCTTTTATAATGAAATATGATACCGTTTTTCTTGGAACCAAATACTCCTGTGAATCCATGACTGCCATAAATTGGCTAAAAATTTAGAATGGTTCCATGACTTGGAGAAAGATTCTCTACTGATGGTCTTACTTAATAATGTTCACTAAGAAGAAATCAATAAAGTAAATTTTTCATAAATCACAGCATAAGACATGTTAGAAGGGATATATAATTAACCTATAAAAATAAGTTTCACAACTGCAGCTATTTGGAACTCATATGTCTACCCTGCTTCAAGAGCAGCATGAATTCTCAACTGCTGGACTATCATTGTTCCAGCTTAGCGCGAGGAGCTATGTGTCTATGGCACTGTTTTCGCGTGGTATTTGGTCCTGCTCAAGACCACTAAGGACTGTTTGGAGGAAAGTTGAGAGTTCCATAGAATTTCATACTGTTGTCTATCATCAGGGAGAGTTGTATTTCCTCTCTAAATTGTATATACTTAACTTTGTTTTATTTCCTATTTGTTTTATAGGATTTGGCCAGGACTGCCAGATTCGGGTTAACAGTGGGCACAAAGGTATAGGCTGGGTTTTTTGTTTGTTTGTTTGTTTTTTCAAAGAGGAATTTGCAACTTACTAAACTTTTAATTATCAGTAGGAATTAGACATTTAAAGAAACACAGAAGTTCTAAAAATAAAACAAGACAAAAACAAGAAACAAAAACCAAATAGTCCTCTATGTATGGTAAGACTTGATGTAATAGTGGGATCAAAAATTTCAGCATGAATCACAGAAAAATAACCTTTAAGGATATGACAAGACTGTGCTAGACTTAGAGAGGTAGACAAATGCCAATGTGGATTCATGAAGGGTAGATATGTTCTTGGATGACAGAGTCAAGAAGCTAAAATATACTCAGTGGTAAGAATAAATTATGGAAATCTTAGCTGAGATATAACCATATTCATAGTTCAGAAAGAACTATGTCATTGGAGGAAAGTTGTTGTTGTTGTTGTTTTAATTGTTGAGAAAAACAACCTATATGAAGTCCTGTTTTTCTCCAAGATTTCTGTCTCAGTCAAGTAAATCTTTTAAGTCTTACAAGCTTGAAACCTGGCCAGTTTTTTCTGGGTACACAACTTCTACAGTGTACCAACTCACTATAATTCAATCTAAAGATTATTGCAATTTTGTCCTAGCTGATATTCTAACTCGGTCCTTCATTTTATGTAGTCTAATTTCTACAGGAACCAGAATTATGCTTTTAATAAACATAAATCAGGGTGCAGCATGGCTGAAAACAGAATATTTTATACCTCATAGATTAAACCCCAAATTCCATAAATTCTTACTATTACCTCTTAAAATATATAAGCCCACACAGGTTTCCCAAAACCAAAGAAAACACATGTCAAAGGTCTGGGAGGCATAAGAGTTTATTGAAACTTGTCAACAGGAAAGGTAAAAGGGCTGATAAACTGATGAAGTTGTCTAGTTGTAACTAGATGAAGTAGTTGTGTCTGTTAGTTCAAACAGAAAACCCCACTAAGGTTTAGTACTGTTCAACTTCATTATGAAGGCCCCCATGGTAGCCAGCTGAGCTTCTTAGTCACATTTGACTATGTAGCAAAGGGTTTCTAAAAATTAAATGAGATAATCAATAGCATCATTAGCTTAGCCTGCTGTGTTGTATCACCAGTGTTCTAAGGAATAGCTGGCTTGTATACATGCAGGGAGAAGGCTCTCTTTCAGGTTACATAGGCTTGCCAAGCACCTTATGGGCATGGGAGGAGTTAGTGTCTCTTCAGAGAACTTCTATCCAAATGTGATCTTAGCTTCTTTATTATCCCTATGACTTGGTAAGGGTCTTAAAAATGAAAAAATGTTTCAGTGATATGACACTTGTTCACATTCTTTATTTTTTCAAGAGATCACATGCCTCTAAAGAACCTGTATTCCTCTTCCCATTGTCTTTTACAATCTAATGATTCACTTACTCACTCTGCTCTGACTATACTGGCCATTGCTCTTCATTGTCGCTGTATATTTTATTGCTTATTTACTGCATGTTAATCATCAGATGATTTCATCTTCATTATATTTAAAATATGGGTTGTTTATGAAAACAACCCATTTTTCTAGTGTTATTCCTAATAACATTATTTAAAACTAGCAAATTGGGCTTTTTGGACAGGGATAATGTAAGGACCAGATGTAGCTGCTAGCGTCTTCCAGTTTCAATGGTGGATCTGCCAGGATTTGCTATTGGAGGATTTAGATTTTATATGGCTTACAAGATTAGGAGTCTAGTTGTTACACCCAGAGATTGAGTTACCGTTGTTTCTGAACTAAGTCTGTGTGGCATTTTCCTTCACTCAGTGGTTTGACTTGGTTCAAGAGAGAAAGATTTGTATATTACAGAATATACAGCTTTGGTGAGTCTCATCGTGAGACATGCTGAACTGACCTGCTTGAACTCCTAGTGTCTTGGACTTTCAGCCAGATTCATTCAGGACACAGACATCAGAGACTATATCAGTCATTGGTGTGGTCTTCTTAAGGCCAACCAACTCCCCCATTTTCCCTCCCCTCCTCCCGACCCCCTTCAAAAATATCTCAATGCCCATATTCAGTTTGAAGAAGTTATGAAGAGTCGTTGTCCCAATTCCCTGAGATTTGGGGATGGAAGTGGTTATTCTAAGGTTGTCTTTCTAGGGAATTTAGAAATGGTCATAGTTGGAACAGGGAGGGAATAGCTAGAATTAATTGTATAGCCATAATCTCATTTGGTAGAAATCTTTGTAATTGTTACTTACTTATTTACATGTTTATTTACATAGTTATTTTGATTATACATTATCAAAGTTTCATTAGTATAAATTTATTCTATTTTCTATTACAAAAATTTTGTATCAATACAAAATGGACTGGCTTAGACCCAGTCCTTCTATAACTGTTATTATAAACTGATCTGAGATGACTAAGCCTGTGAGTTAAGAGCCAGATTATAAAACTCATTGCTCTGAGTTTATTGTAGGGTGTTTTCAAGATATTTAATTATGAATAGCTAAGAATAGTTAACTGACAACAGTCCAGATTACTTTACATAGATAGTTGGTTTTCAAAAAGTCAGAAAGCCACAGAATGTGATATTTAATGTTATTTATTCACTTCTTGAGGCAAATCTGCTCCTAACAGCTTCCCATTTGTGGAGTCAAAGAAGCAGGTAAGCATCTTACCTCCAGGTGAGGTTGTACATTGTGACTAGGTGGCCATTGGGCATATGTTGCCTTTCTCTCCTGCAGACCCATACTGTTCTCGAAAGAACGCAATTTACTGGTTAGGACAGCTTAGTTCTGCTGAGACAGTCCTTAATATTCCTGTTTCTTAAAGGTCTGTCAGATGATCCTGGGCCAGAAGGCTGAAGACAGGTGCTCCAACTTCCTGACTTATTGGTGTAGGTAGGCAAGCTGTCTCTACAATTTGTCTCAGTTCTGGAAGCTGTGTTAGGTTTCCTACAGTTTCAAATAATGTTGGTCATTCTCGGATTTCTGCTGGGTGGAAAGACTACTTACAGTCTCAGAGCCAACCCAGGCTATTTGCATTGAAAGAACAGATTTGAGAGGATGGTTTTCAGATGGCAAACAATATAAAGCCAGGACACAAGTCAGGTGTAGAATTATAAGTCCTTTAAGTTAGAATAGATGACAGTGTTAGTGTTCTATTTTATTGACAAAAATGATGGACTGGGTTTTAGGTTTATCTTGTACTTTATAAATTAAAAAGGGACTGTTTTCCTCAATTTATATCTGAGAAGAAAGATACATTAAGTGGACAGAAAAGGGATAGATCTGTGGTTGCTTATATTTTGATGCTAATTCCTCTCTCCTGGGAGGGGTTATGAATGAGGAATGAGTCAAGCACTCAGGTGACTTCTTGTGAACCATCCCCTAATGAATAAAGGAGCCAATCACTGAGTGAGTAAGTGGGACTTCTGGGTTGGATAGGGGACAAGAGGAAGCAGGAGAGAGTTAGAGGCTTTTGGGAAAGGGATAGTGTAAGGACAAGATGTAGCTGCAAGTGCCTCCAGGTTTCAATGGCGGATCCACCAGGATTCACCACTGGAGGATTTATATGGCTTACAAGAGTAGGATTTTACTTATTGTGCCCAGAGTTTCCATTGTTTCTGAAAAAAATCAAGTTAATGAAGATGAAAAAGTAGGTATATATTTCTCATTTTATGCTAAAAAATAAACTTTGGAATTTTGGTGGTTTATATGAGAATAGTCTTCATATAATCACATATTTGAAAAGTTGGTCATTAGTAGATGGAATGTTTTGGGAAGGATTAGAAAGTATGTCCTTGTTGGAGGATGTGTGTCAATGGCGATGAGACTTCGGGGTTTTAAGCACCCATAAAAATTTTCTATTTCTACCTCCTTCTTGTGGACCAAGATGTGAGTTTTCAGGTGCTCCAAGTGTTATGCATTACTCTACCATATGGACCCTAACCCTCTGAAATTGTAAGCTTCATTAGAAGTTGACTTGTCCATGGTGTCTTGTCACAGTAATAGAAAAAGTAATGAAGTCATCATGCTCCAGCTTTTTTTTTATAAAACTTAATTTTATTTTTAATTTACTTTTTACACACCATATTCCATTCCCTGCCCCATCCACTCTCCGTCTTCTCCACATCCCACACCTCCTCCCCACCCCATCCCATCTCTACTTGGACACCCCAACTCCCCATCACACCTGACCGCTAAACTCCCTAGGGCCTCCAGTCTCTTGAGGGTTAGGTGCATCATCTCTGAATGAACAGAGACCCGGAAGTCCTCTACTGTATGTGTGTTGGGGGCCTCATATCACCTGGTGTATGCTGTCTGTTTGGTGGTCCTGTGTTTAAGAGATCTTGGGGGTCTGGATTAATTGAGACTGCTGGTCCTCTTACAGGATCACCCTTCTCCTCAGCAAGGCTGAAAGAAACATGCTCCAATTTCCATCGCAAGAGAGAGTTGAATGAATTGAAGTTCAATGACTTGATAAAAAGAGAATTATTATTGAATGGAAAACTATCATTCCAAATTTGGGAGAAACATTCATTCAGAAATCCATCTGGAGTCCACTTATTTGAAGAACAAGAAGAAGGATGATGATGAGGAGGAGGAGGACGAGGAGGAGGAAGAGGAGAACGAAGAGGAGGAGAAAGGAAGAGGAGGAAGAGGAGGAGGAGCAGTAGCAAAAGCAGCAGCAGCAGCTACCATGAACCAATACACATGAATATGTTGCAATTACTGAAAATACTGAAGGCCAGATGTTAATATGAGGATGAGAATACTTTATGGTCATAGTGTTGGAGGAACACCAAAAATTTTCTGCATTTCTATCTCTAGAAACTTTATAATTCTTATAATATGAGGGCCTGAGAAAATTTTCCTTAATAACATGACAGAAAGAATGGAGCAACACTATTCTATTGTGGAAAATGTACCTAAAGGTCTATTATCTATGGAGAAAAGACTTGTCAAGACCTTGGTTCAAAAAGGAGGTAAATTTATATCACTCTATCATGTCTAGAGTTTTGTCTTAACTAAGCGGGAAAACAGTACAAAGTTGAGAACCAGTTCAATTTTTCCATGTTTCATGATATAAGTAAGTTGTGTTTTCAGTCATGAGGTCTGACCTCCAGACTGCGGAGAGTAACCAATAGCATCAGCAGTAATCTGTGGTGTCTGGTGAAGGCTGTGAAATGGCTTTGGACAATGACTCAACAAAATGTAACCCATTTCTGGCACTGGAGGTTTTATGTGGTAGTGTAAGATGTCTAGTTGGGCCATTGTCTCTTGTATTATATGGTGATTCTATTGTAATCTCTTTAATATATGTATATATTTTAGGAAGCCTCTAAAGTATTAGGTTTCTATATGGCTTTTAAAATGGTCTTTAGTTTTTCCTTCCCATATTTCCTCCTTTACCCTGATCTCCCATAGCTCTCCTAATTTAATACCCCTATTTTTCATTTGTTTTTATCTCTTTATAACACTATCCTGTATTTCCTGGTCTTGTATTATTAAAATTCTATGTCACTTCCTATTCTTCACCGTTTTGCATCTTTCTTTTCTATAAAGCTTAAGGTGTCCAAAAGGCAGGTAAACATACATATTTGGTTTAATCCTCCAGAATGCTTAAAATATCTAGACAGTGCTCAAGAGTATATGATTTAGTTGATTTTTTTTTTAGTTGAAATTAGTTTATTTTTACAGCTTGAGTCATTAATAGAAGTAAAAATTACAAAACCACAAAGAATATTGATAGTGTCAAAATAATGAATATGTTTACACATAAAATACACAAGAATTCATACAAGGAAAATGAATAGTTAAAAAATTTTGAGATGAAATATATAAATAAAGATTTTACTAACTTGTCTAGGTGATGTTCAAAATCTTTTTTTTTTTGATTTTTAATATTTTTATTACATATTTTCCTCAATTACATTTCCAATGCTATCCTAAAAGTCCCCCATAGCGCCCCCCAATTCCCTACCCACCCATTCCCATTCTTTTGGCCATGGCATTCCCCTATATTGGGGCATATAAAGTTTGCAAGTCCAATGGGCCTCTCTTTCCATTGATGGCCGACTAGGCCATCTTTCGATACATATGCAGCTAGAGACAAGAGCTCCGGGGTTCTGGTTAGTACATCATGTTGTTCCAACAATAGGGTTGCAGATCCCTTTAGCTCCTTGGGTACTTTCTCTAGCTTCTCCATTGGGAGCCCTGTGATACATCCAATAGCTGACTGTGAACATCCACTCCTGTGTTTGCTAGGCCCCAGCATCGTCTCACAAGAGACAGCTATATTTGGGTCCTTTCAGCAAAATCATGCTAGTGTATGCAATGGTGTCAGCGTTTAGAAGCTGATTATGGGATGGATCCCTGGATACGGCAGTCTCTAAATGGTCCATCCTTTCATCACAGCTACGAACTTTGTGTCTGTAACTCCTTCCCTGGGTGTTTTGTTCCCAATTCTAAGAAGGGGCACAGTGTCCACACATTGGTCTTCATTCTTCTTGAGTTTCATGCGTTTAGCAAATTGTATCTCATATCTTGGGTATCCTAAGTTTTGGGCTAATATCCACTTATCAGTGAATACATATTGTGTGAGTTCTTTTGTGATTGTGTTACTTCACTCAAGATGATGCCCTCCAGGTCCATCCATTTGGCTAGGAATTTCATAAATTCATTCTTTTTAATAGCTGAGTAGTACTCCATTGTGTAAATGTACCATAATTTCTGTATCCATTCCTCTGTTGAGGGACATCTGGGTTCTTTCCAGCTTCTGGCTATTATAAATAGGGCTGCTATGAACATAGTGGAGCATGTGTCCTTTTTACTGGTTGGGACATCTTCTGGATATATTCCCAGGAGAGGTATTGCTGGATCCTCCGGTAGTACTATGTCCAATTTTCTGAGGAACCGCCAAACTGATTTCCAGAGTGGTTGTACAAGCTTGCAATCCCACCAACAATGGAGGAGTGTTCCTCTTTCTCCACATCCTCGCCAGCATCTGCTGTCACCTGAATTTTTGATCTTAGCCATTCTGACTGGTATGAGGTGGAATCTCAGGGTTGTTTTGATTTGCATTTCCCTGATGATTAAGGATGTTGAACATTTTTTCAGGTGTTTCTCTGCCATTCGGTATTCCTCAGGTGAGAATTCTTTGTTCAGTTCTGAGCCCCATTTTTTAATGGGGTTATTTGACTTTCTGGAGTCCATCTTCTTGAGTTCTTTATATATATTGGATATTAGTCCCTTATCTGATTTAGGATAGGTGAAGATCCTTTCCCAATCTGTTGGTGGTTTTTTGTCTTATTGATGGTGTCTTTAGCCTTGCAGAAGCTTTGTAGTTTCATGAGGTCCCACTTGTCAATTCTCGATCTTACAGCACAAGCCATTACTGTTCTATTCAGGAATTTTTCCCCTGTGCCCATATCTTCAAGGCTTTTCCCCACTTTCTCCTCTATAAGTTTCAGTGTCTCTGGTTTTATGTGAAGTTCCTTGATCCACTTAGACTTGACCTTAGTACAAGGAGATAGGAATGGATCGATTCGCATTCTTCTACATGTTAACAACCAGTTGTGCCAGCACCATTTGTTGAAAATGCTGTCTTTCTTCCACTGGATGTTTTTAGCTCCCTTGTCAAAGATCAAGTGACCATAGGTGTGTGGGTTCATTTCTGGGTCTTCAATTCTATTCCATTGGTCTATTTGTCTGTCACTATACCAGTACCATGCAGTTTTTATCACAATTGCTCTGTAGTAGAGCTTTAGGTCAGGCATGGTGATTCCACCAGAGGTTCTTTTATCCTTGAGAAGAGTTTTTGCTATCCTAGGTTTTTTGTTATTCCAGATGAATTTGCAGATTGCACTTTCTAATTCGTTGAAGAATTGAGTTGGAATTTTGATGGGGATTGCATTGAATCTGTAGATTGCTTTTGGCAAGATAGCCATTTTTACAATGTTGATCCTGCCAATCCATGAGCATGGGAGATCTTTCCATCTTCTGAGATCTTCTATAATTTCTTTCTTCAGAGACTTGAAGTTTTTATTATACAGATCTTTCACTTCCTTATTTAGAGTCACGCCAAGATAATTTATATTATTTGTGACTATTGAGAAGGGTGTTGTTTCCCTAATTTCTTTCTCAGCCTGTTTATTCTTTGTGTAGAGAAAGGCCATTGATTTGTTTGAGTTAATTTTATATCCAGCTACTTCACCGAAGCTGTTTATCAGGCTTAGGAGTTCTCTGGTGGAATTTTTAGGGTCACTTATATATACTATCATATCATCTGCAAAAAGTGATATTTTGACTTCATCTTTTCCAACTTGTATACCTTTGATCTTCTTTTGTTGTGGAATTGCTCTGGCTAGGACTTCAAGTACAATGTTGAATAGGTATGGAGAAAGTGGACAGCCTTGTCTAGTCCCTGATTTTAGAGGGAATGCTTCAAGCTTCTCACCATTTACTTTGATGTTGGCTACTGGTTTGCTGTAGATTGTTTTTATCATGTTTAGGTATGGGCCTTGAATTCCTGATCTTTCCAAGACTTTTATCATGAATGGGTGTTGGATCTTGTCAAATGCTTTTTCCGCATCTAACGAGATGACCATGTGGTTTTTGTCTTTGAGTTTGTTTATATACTGGATTACCTTGATGGATTTCCGTATATTGAACCATCCCTGCATCCCTGGGATGAAACCTACTTGGTCAGGATGGATGATTGTTTTGATGTGTTCTTGGATTCGGTTAGCAAGAACTTTATTGAGGATTTTTGCATCAATATTCATAAGGGATATTGGTCTGAAGTTTTCTATCTTTGTTGGGTCTTTTTGTGGTTTAGGTATCAGAGTAATTGTGGCTTCATAGAATGAGTTGGGTAGAGTACCTTCTGTTTCTATTTTGTGGAATAGTTTGTGAAGAACTGGGATTAGATCTTCTTTGAAGGTCTGATAGACCTCTGCACTAAACCCATCTGGTCCTGGGCTTTTTTTAGTTGGGAGACTATTAATGACTGCTTTTATTTCTTTGGGGGATATAGGGCTGTTTAGATCATTGACCTGATCTTGATTCAACTTTGGTACCTGGTATCTGTCTAGGAACTTCTCCATTTCATCCAGGTTCTCCAGTTTTGTTGAGTATAGCCTTTGGTAGAAGGATCTGATGGTGTTTTGGATGTCTTCAGGATCTGTTGTTATGTCTCCTTTTTCATTTCTGATTTTGTTAATTAGGATGCTTTCCCTGTGCCCTCTAGTGAGTCTGGCTAAGGGTTTATCTATCTTGTTGATTTTCTCAAAGAACCAGCTCCTTGATTGGTTGATTCTTTGAATAGTTCTTCTTGTTTCCACTTGGTTGATTTCGCCCCTGAGTTTGATTATTTCCTGCCGTCTACTCCTCTTGGGTGAATTTGCTTCCTTTTGTTCTAGTGCTTTTAGGTGTGTTGTCAAGCTGCTAATGTGTGCTCTCTCTAGTTTCCTTTTGGAGGCACTGAGAGCTATGAGTTTTCCTCTTAGAAATGCTTTCATTGCATCCCATAAGTTTGGGTATGTTGTGGCTTCATTTTCTTTGAACTCTAAAAAGTCCTTAATTTCTTTCTTTATTCTTTCCTTGACCAAGGTATCATTCAGAAGAGTGTTGTTCAGTTTCCACTTGAAGGTTGGCTTTCTATTATTTATTTTGTTATTGAAGATCAGCCTTAGTCCATGGTGATCTGATAGGATGCATGGGACAATTCAATATTTTTGTATCTGTTGAGGCCTGTTTTGTGACCAATTATGTGGTCAATTTTGGAGAAGGTACCATGAGGTGCTGAGAAGAAGGTATATCCTTTTGTTTTAGGATAGAATGTTCTGTAGATATCTGCCAGATCCATTTGATTCATAATTTCTGTTAGTTTCACTGTGTCCCTGTTTAGTTTCTGTTTCCATGATCTGTCCATTGGTGAAAGTGGTGTGTTGAAGTCTCCCACTATTATTCTATGAGGTGCAATGTGTGCTTTGAGATTTACTAAAGTTTCTTTAATGAATGTGGCTGCCTTTGTATTTGGAGCATAGATATTCAGGATTGATAGTTCCTCTTGGAGGATTTTACCTTTAATGAGTATGAAGTGTCCCTCCCTGTCTTTTTTAATGACTTTGGGTTGGAAGTCAATCTTATCAGATATTAGAATGGCTACTCCAGCTTGTTTCTTCATGCCATTTGCTTGGAAAATTGTTTTCCAGCCTTTCATTCTGAGGTAGTGTCTATCCTTTTCTCTGAGATGAGTTTCCTGTAAGCAGCAAAATGTTGGGTCTTGTTTGTGTAGCCAGTTTGTTAGTCTATGTCTTTTTATCGGGGAGTTGAGTCCATTGATATTAAGAGATATTAAGGAAAAGTAATTGTTGTTTCCTGTTATTTTTGTTGTTAAAGTTGGCATTTTGTTCTTGTGGCTGTCTTCTTTTAGGTTTGTTGAGGGATTACCTTCTTGTTGTTTCTAGGGCGTTGTTCCTGTCCTTGTATTGGTTTTTTTCTGTTATTATCCTTTGAAGGGCTGGATTCGTGGAGAGATAATGTGTGAATTTGGTTTTGTCGTGGAATACTTTGGTTTCTCCATCTATGTTAATTGAGAGTTTGGCTGGGTATAGTATCCTGTGCTGGAATTTGTGTTCTTTTAGTGTCTGTATAACATCCGTCCAGGATCTTCTGGCTTTCATAGTCTCTGGTGAAAAATCTGGTGTAATTCTGATAGGCTTGCCTTTATATGTTACTTGGCCTTTTTCTCTTGCTGCTTTTAGTATTCTATCTTTATTTAGAGCATTTGTTGTTCTGATTATTATGTGTCGGGAGGTATTTCTTTTCTGGTCCAGTCTATTTGGAGTTCTGTAGGCTTCTTGTATGTTCATGGGCATCTCTTTCTTTAGATTTGGGAAGTTTTCTTCTATAATTTTGTTGAAGATGTTTGCTGGTCCTTTGAGTTGAAAATCTTCATTCTCATCCACTCCTATTATCCGTAGGTTTGGTCTTCTCATTGTGTCCTGTATTTCTTGGATGTTTTGAGTTAGGATCTTTTTGCATTTTACATTTTCCTTGATTGTTGTGCCGATGTTCTCTATGGAATCTTCTGCACCTGAGATTCTCTCTTACATCTCTTGTATTCTGTTTCTGATGCTCGTATCTATGGTTCCAGATTTCTTTCCTAGGGTTTCTATCTCCAGTGTTGTCTCATTTTGGGTTTTCTTTATTGTGTCTACTTCCCTTTTTAGGTCTAGTATGGTTTTGTTCATTTCCATCATCTGTTTGGATGTGTTTTCCTGTTTTTCTGTAAGGATTTGTAACTCTTTAGCAGTGTTCTCCTGCGATTCTTTAAGGGATTTTTGTGCTTCCTCTTTAATGTCTTCTACCTGTTTAGCAGTGTTCTCCTGTATTTCTTTAAGTGTGTTATTAAAGTCCTTCTTGAAGTCCTCTACCATCATCAGGAGATATGCTTTTAGATCCGTGTCTAGCTTTTCCGGTGTGTTGGGGTGCCCTGGACTGGGCGAAGTGGGGGTGCTGGGTTCTGATGATGGTGAGTGGTCTTGGTTTCTGTTAGTAAGATTATTACGTTTACCTTTCACCATCTGGTAATCTCTGGGGTTAGTTGTTATCGTTGTCACTGTTTAAAGATTGGAGCAGAAGCTGTGTTCCACTCACCAGCAGTCTCAAACTCCTATGGCGGGGGTCGTGGGTAGCTGATGGTACCCCGGTGCTGGTCCAGCCGGAAGAGGCCTGTGGTCCTACTCAGGCCGGTTTTCTGCTTCCCTAACTAATGCAATCTCTGGTCCCGCGTGCAATTGGATTGGAGCAGAAGCTGTGCTCCACTCACCAGAAGTCTTAAGATCCTGTGGCGGGTGTTGTGGGTAGCTGGTGAGTGTCAGCCGACCCTGCGCCCCAGCTGCCCCGGTGCTTTTCTGACCGGAAGAGGCTTGTGGCCCTATGTAGGCCGGATTTCTCTCTCCCCAACCAGAGCAGTCTCAGGTCTCGCGTGATTGGACTGGAGCAGAAGCTGTGTTCCACTCACCAGCAGTCCCAAAATCCTGCGGCGGGGGTCGTGGGTAGCTGGCGGGTGTCAGGCAACCCTGCGCTCCAGCTACCCTGGCGCTGATCCGGCCGGATGAGGCCTGTGGCCCTACTCAGGCCGGTTTCTGCTTCCCTAACTAATGCAGTCTCTGGTCCCGTGTGCAATTGGATTGGAGCAGAAGCTGTGCTCCACTCACCAGAAGTCTTAAGATCCTGTGGCGGGTGTTGTGGGTAGCTGGCGAGTGTCAGCCGACCCTGCGCCCCAGCTGCCCCGGTGCTTTTCTGACCGGAAGAGCGATTTAGTTGATTTTAATTAAATTAATGTTAATTATAAAATGCATATTGTTTAGGTTGTATACTTTTTTAATAACTCAGACTTTGGTCTTTGAAAATATATCAAATATTCTAGTTCCATTATCTATACCCATAATACTGGTCACTAGATTTAGTTAGGGATAGTATTGTCCATTATAGAGCTTAATAGAGTTTAGCAATTGAAATTAATGATATCATGTTGTATTCTTTTTGTTTCTTTATTCGTTTCTTATTGCTAGAACAAATCACTACTTACTTAGTAGCTTAAAATAGCAATTATTGTATAGAGATGAGACACCCTGTTTGTGTCATTCGGGGTTGTCTTTCTTCTGAAGGTGTTAGGGTCTTGACTTCCACATCTGAGGTGCTGCTCCCCTGCTTTGGCTCCTTTTCCTAGCATCACATCACCTTTATTCCCCTTCTTCCATCTTCATGGGATTTTGTCTCTGGCTTTGACTAATTGACTCTTCTAAGGTATCCTGACATCACACTAGGCCCACTTGTATTTTTGGGACAACCTCTTCATTTTAAAGTCCTTAATGCATCACACAGAGTTCAGGATGAAAGCAAACATCTTGGAAAAATAGGGAGTTTCAGCTTCCTGAAATCTCCAAAATTATTACACTTTCTTGCATTGTTCTGTTTTGTTTGCATCTCTCTACTAAGAATTATACATATAAATCATGAAATCATCAATTTACTGAAACCTGTATCATCAAATAAGAAAACACTAACTTCACCATCAATGGAATAAAGTCATTCAATATGGCATAAATATATTATGTCATTAATTACAAAGACAGGAAACAAACACGTTTGTGTGATATGAAATTTAGGCATTAAGGATTCTTAGCATTACTTAACAAAGAGTCTTTTGCTAACACATGTTTGCTTGCCTACCTAACATTTCCTGCTGTATGGATTCTTAAGCATGCTTGTTTGTGCTCTATAATGACTTAGCTTTCAGAAATCTTAAACTGTTCAACTGAAAGAGAACACAGGCTTTGTCCTATGACCTTTTGTAATTTATAAGTCTAAATGGATTGAACAGCACTAAATAATTAATTTATGCTGTGTTTAAGCCCCTTGCTTTTATACTTTACACCCTAATTATTATGAATTCCTTCCTTGTGCAAATCCTTGACTCCCTAACCTAAATCAGGCTAATACAGACTCATGCTCCAATTATGGTGATATCTTTCCCTTAACCTTGGCAGAAGTAACATTATGGTAGGTCAAAAAGTATCTTTAGTTTCATTGAGAAATCAAGTCATCAGGGAATTGTGCTCATGGCTGGAGTGTTAATTAGTTTCTCCATGAACGTATTGTGTGTGTTAGTTAAGATTCAGACAGTCTCTGCACTTAAATAAAAATATATGCCCTAATATGCTAATACCAGTCAAATGTGATTTTAATTTAATGATTTTTTTCCTTATGAATCAAGTAATTGGTACTGTTCATATTTTAACTAATTAAGACAAAACAACCATGAGCACATCTCAGTGAGCCATGTTGATCTGCTCTGTTATAAAGGGAAAGAAAGTAGGAACTGGCCACGCTTTCCCCTAGATCCTCAATACAGGAGAAAAGACAGGTAGCTTCTAGATAACTAACCCATGAGAACATTACACCCCAAATTCATGAACTAAATAAAAAAAGGAAGAGTGAAAGTTTGAATTAAGACAGACCAAAGGAAAGGGCTGGTGAGCTGGCTCAGCAATGTTGGGAGAACTTGCTGCTTTTCCAAACGACCTGAGACCTGTTTCTATCACTCAGGTGACTTAAAACTGGCTTACTTCCAGCTCTCTGGATTCTGATGCTTCTGGTCTCTCAAGTACCTGCACTCACATACACATCCCCACACTCAGACACAATTAAAAATAATAAAAATGAAAAATCAAAGCAAGTGGTTTTGTAAATATAGTCTCTATAAAAGTTCCCATTGCATAACCATGTACAGATACTGTCTTAAGTATTTATGGGATCCTGTAGTGGGGATGTCTCTCAGAAAAGGAAGACATAGTGTCTATACTTCCTACATATAGCAACTGATCTTAGAGCAGAGGTCCTCAACCTTCCTAATGCTGTGACCCTTTAACAGAGTTCCTCCTGTTGTGGTGACCCCAATATAACGTTTCCATTGTTACTTCAGAACAGTAATTTTGCTATTGTTATCAGTAGTAATGTAAATGTCTGTGTTTTCCAATGGTCTTAGGTGACCTCTGGGAAAAGTTCTTTCTACCCCAAAGGGGTTGGGACTCACAGGTTGAGAATCACTGTGCTAGTGGTTAAGAAAATACTTATAGCCTTATAATTCAAGTCCTGTATATGTTGAAATAAGAGTTACTTTCTATATCCCCTGAAATGAAAAATGTTCGCTTGAATCATAAAACTGGATTAGTGAAAATAATTTGATAGTATTCTGCAATGTATAAAAATATTTGTTTTATTCATGTTTCATCTTCATGTGTCTCTCTATACCATATACAAGCCTAGAGTGCTAAACCCTTTTAAAGTGAAGTTACAGATGGTTTTGAGCTACAACAAAAGTGTTGGGAATAGAACTGAAGTCTTCTGGAAGAGCATCTAGTACTCCTAACAACAGAATACTATGCAGTATATGTTACACTGGCTATATAGATATTCACAAGCAATTCAGTTCGTGTGTGTGTGTGAATATATATTTTAATTTCTAGATTGTATAGAGCCTAGTATCTAAAAGCATTTTTATCAGTGAGGTTACTAGAGGCAGACAATCTATGTTTATTTAGTATATAATGATTAATTGTTGTAGAAGTTTGTTCATTCTCTCACTGTTAAGAATTCAACTCTCGAAACTCTTTTCTGGTAGAACTTAGTTAATTCCTTTTTAGTCTAAGAGACAGACATTTACTTCCAAGTGTGTAAATACAATGGACTATAATTCTTCTATCCTTAGGGTAGAACAACTAATGGAAGTAGAAAAATAATCCTTTGATTTTGGCAGTATCAACAAGAGGTTCTCAGTTCACAAGTCTTTGGACTGAAATCAACTGTAGAAACCCCAGGGAAGATGGCTGAAACACTACCATGCATCTTCTTGATGTATTTTGACCACAAATTTGAATTTTCCACTCTCCTCTCTGTGTCTTACAACTGTCTGTAGTCTTTGGTTGCTGGCCTGTCCATGGTCTGTGATGTGTGTCTGATTTTCCTGTCCCTGTTTCTTCTGTGTTGTGCTTGTGTCAGTTCTGTGTCTGTAACTGCCTTAAACAAATGATTTTGCTTTGTGTTTATTGAATGTCATTGAGAACATGGTATCTGAGATGAGTGAGGGATCCTTTTTCAGAGATCTTTAACAGAGTTTTACCAGGGAAGATGTTATTTTTAATGACCCCAACTGATGCAGAATAACACTCAAAACTGCAAACAAGAGTTGCCAGTGTACATTCACATCTTGTTTTTCACAACTATGGTGAATATTTGTTTTTAACCTGTTGGCTGTTTTCAGCAAATGAGTGCCAACACACCACCACCATCACACTACACCACACATTATTTTTGCTTAGGAACATAACTTAAGACTAGAGCTATGAATTTTGCTGAGGTTGTAACAGCTGACTACATGGGAAATCTAAGGCAAAGTAAGGTTGGTTTTATTGTTTTCTTAATGATGACTTAAACTCAAACAATGTGAGTACACAGTAGGATAGCAGGCTAAATACAGAGCCTTAATTGATCTCTAAGTATATTATTAACTAAGCAGCCAGGTCCAGCAAAAGCTCAGTCTCTTTCAAGGGAAGAAATATTTTCAGAAGACCTATCACAAGTTCCCATTTCTGTAAATAGGTTACCTGTAAGTGAGGTTACACAGTACTTGTGCCATTTCATTTATTATGATGAATTCCAGGATAATCTATGTCTTCTCAAATGACAGGATTTCCTTCTTTTTTTTTTTAAGTTGGAGAATGGTTCCTTGAGGCATTGGTTTGGCTGGTGCATGAGCAGATCTTGTGCATTCCGTAACAAGCGCTAAATTCACATGCGTAGCTCTATGGCCAGGAGATACTGTTTCCTTCTATTTATCTACCACCTGTGCCTCTAAAATTCTTTGTAATCCCTCTTCCTCAAAGATCTCTGCACATTAGGAGGAAGGTGGGTGCTGTATATGTTTATTTAGAACAGATCACATCATCCTCTTATTTTCTCCACCTTGGCTAGGGTCTTTATGTTGATTTAATCTACTACAAACACGCTTCTCTGATGACGGCTGAAGATACATTGATATATGGATATAACAATAAGTGGTTAGGAGTCAGATTAATTTTATGTCCATGTAGCATAATGATAGTAGTAAGATCTCCCATAGGGGCTATGACTTGTCTAGCCACAAGTTCTTGATCAGATAGCAGTGCCAGGTATGTTCCACCTTGTGGAGGAGAACTTAAGTCCAATCATAAAGTGACACTATTGTGCCAATGGGCACCCATTTCCATGCCATTAATTATTATACTTCATGGAGTTCACAGCTGAGTGAGATTGATGACTATTTATCTCCTCTGGTTGCACGCATAGCACATTACAACATGAAGGTTAGCCACAGGACTGAAGCTTACAGGTCACTGCCAGCTTGGTAGCTCTATGTTCTAAGACTCACATACATGCTGTCTTTAGCACTAGGGTCTTGCTGACAAATTCTAGAGGGTAACCAAGAGAATTTTTAAATTGGGTTGCTTCTTTTCTTTTTTTTTTTATTAGATGTTTTCTTCATTTACATTTCAAATGCTATCTTCTTTCTTAAATTCTTAGGGGAAATTGTAAATCATACTGTCTTATGGATTTATTTCATGGTGTGTTGGTCATTTGTATATAGGAAGGCTATGGATTTAGGTGTGCTACTTTTGAACCCTGCTACTTTGTAGAGTGCATTTATCAGTGGTAGGTATTTTCTTATGGACTATGTAAAAGTCTTTATGTATAAATTCATGTCGTCTGTGTGAAGATGCTATGGATTCTTCCTTTACCATTTGTATTAATTCTACCTTCTGAATCTGTATCATAGATTTATGCCTTCATGCCTTGAGTTGAATAGGAGTGGAGAGAATGGATATCTTTGTCTTGTTCCTGGTTAGTGGAAATGTTTGAAGATATTCTCCATTTAGGATGATATTGGTGGAGGTCTTCCTGTATATTGCCTTATTTATGCTGAGTTCTGTATGTATTATTGCTTTACTTGAGACTTCATGCCCAGTGGTGAATAGAAGTGGAGAGAGTGGACATCTTTGTCAGGTACCTGATTGTAATGGAAATGTTTGTAGATAGTCTTCATTTAGGATGATATTGGTTGAGGTTTTCCTTCATATTGCCTTATTTATGTTGAATTACGTTCCTAGCATCCACGACTTTTATTATGAATAGGTGTTGGATTTTTCAAATACCCTTTCTGCATTTACCCCAATAAACCCAATTAAAAAACAGGGCACACAACTTAACAAAGACTACTATACCACAAGGAAACATAATCCACTATGTTCATAGCAGCCTTATTCATAATAGCCAGAAACTGAAAGCAAACAAGATGTTCCTCAATCAAAGAATGGATACAGAAAATGTGGTTCATTTACACAATGGAATATTATTCAGCTATTAAAAATGATGAAAGCATGAATTTTGAAGGCAAATGGATGGAACTAGAAAACATCATCCTGAGTGAGGTAACTCAGACCCCCAAAGACATGCATAGGATGAATTCACTGATAAGTGACTATTAGCCAAAAGTACAGAATATCCATGATACAAACTATAGACCATAAGAAGTTAAACTAGAAGGGAGGTCCAAGTAAGGATGTTTCAATCCCACTTAGAAGGGGAAACAAAATAGTCACAGGAGGCAGAGAGAGGGAGGGGCCTGTGTGGGAAGGGAGGGGAGGGAGGAGAAAAATCCCAGAGGGCTAGGAGAATGAATGAAAATATGCAGCTGCAGGCAGTGGGGAAAAACCTCAAAAAAGTCCTAAAGACTTGGGATGTGAGAGGCTCCCAGAACTCAATGTGGGTGACCTTAGCTGAAATAGCCAGCAGTGGGGGTATGAAACCAGAGGAGACCATCTCCAGTAGTCAGACAGAGCCCCCAGTATAGGGATGGGGACACCAAGTCACCTTCAAAATTTCTGACCCAGAATTGGTTATGTCTAAAAGAAATATAGGGACAAAAATGGAGCAGAGACTGAACGAATGCTGAACAGTGATCAGACCAACTTACCAACTTGGGATAAATCCCATGAGAGGGTACCAAACCCTGTACTATCTAGAATTCATTGTTTTTGGTTTTAGGTTTTCCCACTCTGGTGGAGTGACTTCTTTTTTTATTATTATTATTAGATATTTTCTTAATTTACATTTTAAATGCTATCCTGAAAATCCCCTATACCCTTCTCCCACCCTCCTCCCCAACCTACCCACTCCCACTTCTTAGCCCTGGCATTCTCCTGTACTGGGGCATATAATCTTCTCAAGACCAAGGGCCTCTCCTCATTGATGGCCTACTAGGTGGAGTGACTTCTAAAGTAAGTATGTGTTTATGGTTTTCTGAATTTCCTTGACATCTTTTGTACTAACTCCCTTTCATCTATATTTTTATTTATTTTAAATAGTCTGTATCTTTATTTTGGATAATTTGAGTCTTCTCAAAGATGCAACTCTTAATTTTATTAATTTTGAGTACTTTTTCATTTCCATTTCATGAGTGTCAGCCTTGAGTTGGATGAACTCTTCTTGTTTACCTTTAAAAAGATGTTGATTGTTGTTATTGTTCAGTTGAGGCCTTTGGGAGCATTGCTAACTTATTACCTTAAAATCTCTTAAATATGCTTTTCTGTTGGCACATGGTATTATAATGTTCCTCATAGTACTACTTTAATTTGATGTCATAGATTTTGGTGTATTACATTTTCATTTTAATTCAATTCTAGAAAAATTTTAAATTTCCTTCTTAATTTTGTTTTTCATCCAGGTTTGATTCAGTAGTTTGGCACTTTGCTTCCAAGAGCTTGTGTCACTTCTATTGTTCATTTATGGCTTTATTCTTAATGTGGTCAGATAATATTCAGTCTATTATTTAAGTTTTTCTAAATACACTGAAACTTAGTTCATTTCCTAATATGTGGTCTATCTTGGAGAATGTCTGATGGGATACTGAGAAGAAAATGTCTGACTTTCATTGTCTTCATTGATATATCTGCTGTATTTTTGATGGGTCTGCCTTTGAGTATGACTTAATTTTTCTCTCTTACAGCTTTTAATATCCATAATTTGCTTTGTGCACTTAATGGGTTAACTATTATTTGATTCTCGGAGTTCCTTTTCTGATCTATTTACTGTTCTGTGTGCCACTTGGACCCTGATAGGCGTCCCTTTCTTTACCATAGTGATTTTCCTCTCTCCTATGATTTTGTTGAAAATATTTTCTGTGACTTTAATTTGGGTCTTTTCTCTTTCTTCTATAATTATCTGTGGGGTAGTCTTTCATATGTCCTAGATTTCCTGCATGCTACATTCTTGTTTTTAATTTGGGTATGAAATTTTCTTTGACTGAGTGATCCAGTTTCTCTACCTTGTCTTGAAGACTTGATATTTTCTCTTTCACGAATTGAATACACTGGAGATTTTTCCTCTCAATTTAATTTCTGTTTTTCTGAATTTTTGATTCCAGGTTTTTATTTTTTATCATAGATTTTATAACTCAGTTATAAATTCAGTTTTTATATCTGCATAATATTGTTCCCCAAGATATTGAGGGATGCCTACATAGTGCAGATTGTTCTCAACACTATTGTTTTCAAATTTCCTAATAGGATGGCCCATTGAGATCTCTTTCCAGTTCAACCACTTTCCCAGTCCAAAGTCCCCAAGTCTTCTTCATTCCTCCAAAGAACAGTATAGTCAGGCATGCTACAGAAATAGCGTACTTCCTAGTACCAATTTCTGCCTTAACTACCTTTCTATTACTGTACTAAGACATCATGACCAAGACAACTTATAAAACAAAGCACTTACATTGGGGCTCATGGTTCCATAGGATTACAGTCCAAACTAGGATAGCATGGAGTATAGCAGTAGACAAGTAGAAATGGCACTGGAGCAGAAGCTAAGAACTTACATTTTGATCTACAAATAGGAGAGAGATTGGCATGGCTTTTTGAAACCCCAAAGCCCACCCCCAGTGACATCTCCCCTAACAAAGCCACAGCTCCTAATTTTTCCCAAACACTTCCAAAAACTGGGAGCCAGTATTCAAATAGAGAGCCTATGGAATGCATTCTTATCCAAACTACCACAGGTATGTAATCACATAATTGCTCATTTCTCCTTTCTGCTACAGCATGAAATTCTGCTCACTATGAAGATTGACCTTCAATTGTGCCCTTTGGGGTTGTTTCAGAAAAGAGCTGTAATATTGCAGTTGTTCACTTATTGGTGGTGCCTGCTTAGCATGCAGAACTATCAGTAAATGAGTGTTCTCTTCCTCAGCCAATTGACCATTGGGCTATGACCATTGGGCTTATAGCCCATGAGGCTGTAAGTGTATTTGGGGGAACAGAAGCCATTGTAATAGGAGTAGAAGCAATAAGCATTTGGGAAACTTCTTGTAAGTTGCTCATGCCCTAAAGGACCTTTCCAGGCCCAACCATGGATAAAACATTTCCATTTGATAATAGAATGCTGTTGTGTACAGAGAACTTTATGCTTTTGATGGGTCAGATAACACCCAGCTCATGATGGGCAGTTCACCTGATAATTTGGTTACATGTTGTCAAATGTTCAGTTTCCACTAATGCTCGATAGCAGACCAAGAGCTATCTCTCAAAGGGAGATAGTTATTTGAAGATAATGGTACAGCCTTACTCCAAAGTCCTAAGTGTCTCTACTGTGATTCATCTATAGGGACCTTCCAGAGAATTCAAATTGCACCTCTACCTGCTATTGATCCCCCAAACACTGTCACATCTGTTGAATCATATGGTCCAAGTATAGAGCAGCCTACAGAGAAGCCTGGACCTGTTTAAAAGAACCTTGTTCTCTTCTAGGACCTACTAAAAGCTAGGAAGCTTTCCAAATCACTTGATCCAAGTAAGGAATGTGCTGCCTCCAGAGTCCAAATGGCCCCACTAAGCACTGTGCTTATTTCTTTGTGATTGGAGGGGTCAGGTGCAGTGACTTGACTTTTCCCTTGGTAAGAATATCTCTGAATGCCCCCAAACCACTGAGATCATAGGAATTTCACTGATGACCAAAGCCCTTGAATTTTGGTTGGATTCATTTCATATTCTTCTTTGTGAAGTGCAATTGAAATATATAAATAAATTTTCTTTTCCACCAATGGGTTAAGTGAGACAAAGGATGTTCCATCTTTGAAGAAATTTGTAAAGACACCATCTGGCCAAAGGAAAAAAAAATCCTTCTACCATCAGCGTTTTTCAAAGATCAAAGTATGTGCTTAAGGCTGCATCCTGTTCTCCAAAGTTGCACTTTCCTTATCTGCAGAGCTGTTTTGAATTATCCAACACCATAAGAATGTAAAACCGAGATCCAACCACTCAGAGTAAGTCACAGGAGGACCTCTTTGCATTAGGAATAAAACTCAAAGAAACCCCTACTGGGCATCCTTGACTGTTTGATTGGCATGACTATGTGCACTTCTGCAAAACTAAAACTTTTTGCTGTACTTAGATACTTTGGTTGTACAGTTATTCTCTTGAGACCCAGTTTCATTTTTTCTTTTAACACTATGATATAAATCCAGAGTACAGAGTGGTTGCCAACTCTTTTTCAGTGGCTTCAGTTAGCATAATGTCATCAATGCAATGGACCAGGGTGATATTTTGTGGAAGAGATAGGCAATCACAACCTCTTTGAAATAAGTTATGATACAGGACTAGATGATGAATATATGTTTGAGGTGGAATGGTAAACATACTGATAGCCTTGCCAGATAAAAACAAATGGCTTCTCTTGCTCCTTATGGACAACTACTGAGATAAAAAGCATTTGTTAGGTCAATAGCTGCATGCTAGATACCAGGAGATATGTTAATCTGCTCACAAAGGATCACAAAGGATACCACAGCTGCCCCAGAAGCTGCAACTGAAGTCACTATTCAATTAAGTTGCATAGACAACTATCATCTACATTATCTATTTGTCCAAACAAGCTAAACAGGAGAATTATAAGTAGAAATACTCTACATCTTTCAAGTTCTCAATGGTGACAGTAATTTGAATAATCCCTCCAGGCATGTGGAGTGAGTTTTTGTTCACTATTTTCCCTGGCAGAGGCAATCAGGCAGAGATAGATCACTGGGATCAGGCTTTTAAAGGGTGAGGTCGGCTCCACATCTTGTCTGATTGATTTCTGCTTCTGGATTCATCGAGAGACAGACAAGTCATGTTGCATGTTCCTGCACCATGCTTCACGCTCCTGCCCCATGGACTGTACCACAGCAGCTTTCATGCCATCCCCACTATGATGGATTGAGCTCTCTGAATCTGTGAGACAAAATAAAACGCTCCTTCAAAACTGCTTCTGTCAGGTATTTGTCACAGTACTGAGAAAATGACCAGTGGAGTACATAACTAAGTGTACATTCAGTATTTTGAATTTTGTGACATCTCTGAACCTCTGACATTTAGCACTTAGGGGTTAAAATACAGATTAAACCAGAAAATGAATAGATTCATTCTATAGTTGTCCTTTTTTCCCCAGTTTTTAAATTTACCAACACTTAGCCTGTACCAAAAGGATATAGTAATAATAGTCAAAAATTAATTAAATGACTGTATTTCAGTCACTAATTCTTTTTTTAGGCATTGTAAAGTAAAAGAATGCAGATTGAGCACTTTGTAACTGACAGAAGTGCCATAAAATTGCAGTGCAAGCTTGATAATTATGTTCTTCATTATTTTTAACATATATCAAGATAAATATAGCATTTCTTTCCACTTTTAATAGCGTGCATTAGTACAAGAAGATGAGGGGAAGGGAGTTCATCTCACAGTGTTATAGTTAAAGGCAATGACAAAGAAGGGGTGTGACATTAACGATGTGCAAGCATCGGGGCTGTTAATTGACATTGATTACATAATCATTCTATAAACTATGCACAGAGTTAAAAGAAATAACATGTGCCTTCTTTGCATGGCTATAATTGCTGACAACAACCATCATTAAGAACAAGAATATAATGAAATTAGGGATGGATAAAATGATTTGTTTCTTGTCTCAACTGAATCAATATTTGACTATGGCAAACCAGTTGATGTATAAAAAAAATCAAATACAATTAATTTTTTTTGTCACTTGAAAATTTCACCTCGAGTTCCTTACCTATAATGCCAATTATATGTAAAAACTGAACTTCTTTTCACTCGAATGTCTTTCACCTTTCTCTTACATTTAAAATGTAAGTGGTGAAATTTTGAAGAAAAATTCTAAATATATTTATTTAGAATGTATTTCTGGAAATTGTATGTTTTTTTAAGTGCTGAAATTTGAGCCAGATCCTTGCACTTGCTAAGCAAATGTTTTACACTGAACTGCTTCCCCAGTGCTTAATCTAACTCCTGCTTGATTTAGATTTGAAATATTCATGGTGAATATAGCCATAGAATAGTTCAGGTGATACCATGTCTTTTGATCCTAGATTGTAATTTGTTATCCAAAGGCTGATGGAATCAAATGCAAATTTAGGGCTATATATAATTTATCAAAGGCATTATAGATTATTGTCATCACAATGCAATTTTGTTTTCAGAAATTTACAAGATATTTGAGTCAGATTAAATGAAAAATATTAAATAGTTTTCTGAATATTATCCAATTAGTGAGGAAAGTATAAAAGTTCAAGGAAGAAGATATTATAATGCACTCATACAATGTTAAACAATCTTCAGGTTAGTCAAAGGAAAAAAACAGGTAAATAGTGACCTCCTTTTCTTTGTATGTACATGGAACAAAGTCTCTTTCTTTTCTTTTTTCTTTTTTTTAATATTTTTATTACATATTTTCCTCAATTACATTTCCAATGCTATCCCAAAAGTCTCCCATACCCTCCCCCCCACTTCCCTACCCACCCATTCCCATTTTTTTGGCCCTGGCGTTCCCCTGCATATAAAGTTTGCATGTCCAATAGGCCTCTCTTTCCAGTGATGGCCAACTAGGCCATCTTTTGATACATATGCAGCTAGAGTCAAGAGCTCCGGGGTACTGGTTAGTTCGTAGTGTTGTTCCACCTATAGGGTTGCAGATCCTTTAGCTCCTTGGGTACTTTCTCTAATTCCTCCATTGGGGGCCCTGTGATCCATCCACTAGCAGACTGTGAGCATCCACTTCTGTGTTTGCAAGGCCCCGGCATAGTCTCACAAGAGACAGCAATATCTGGATCCTTTCAGCAAAATCTTGCTAGTGTGTGCAATGGTGTCAGCGTTTGGAAGCTGATTATGGGGTGGATCCCTTGATATGGCAGTCTCTAGATGGTACATCCTTTCATCACAGCTCCAAATTTTGTCTCTGCAACTCCTTGCATGGGTGTTTTGTTCCCAATTCTAAGAAGGGGCACAGTATCCAAACTTTGTTCTTCATTCTTCTTGAGTTTCATGCGTTAGGAAATTATATCTTATATCTTGGGTATCCTAAGTTTTGGGCTACTATCCACTTATCAGTGAATACATATTGTGTGAGTTCCTTTGTGATTGTGTTACCTCACTCAAGATGATGCCCTCCAGGTCCATCCATTTGCCTAGGAATTTCATAAATTCATTCTTTTTAATAGCTGAGTAGTATTCCATTGTGTAAATGTACCACATTTTCTGTATCAATTCCTCTGTTTAGGGGCATCTGGGTTCTTTCCAGCTTCTGGCTATTATAAATAAGGCTGCTATGAACATAGTGGAGCATGTGTCCTTCTTACTGGTTGGAACATCTTCTGGATATATGCCCAGGAGAGGTATTGCTGGATCCTCCGGTAGTACTATGCCCAATTTTCTAAGGAACCGCCAGACTGATATCCAGAGTGGTTGTACAAGCTTGCAATCCCACCAACAATGGAGGAGTGTTCCTCTTTCTCCACATCCTCACCATCATTTGCTGTCACCTGAATTTTTAATCTTAGCCATTCTGACTGGCGTGAGGTGGAATCTCAGGGTTGTTTTGATTTGCATTTCCCTGATGATTAAGGATGTTGAACATTTTTTGTAGGTGCTTCTCTGCCATTCAGTATTCCTCAGGTGAGAATTCTTTGTTCAGTTCTGAGCCCCATTTTTTAATGGGGTTATTTGATTTCTGGAGTCCACCTTCTTGAGTTCTTTATATATATTGGATATTAGTCCCCTATCTGATTTAGGATATGTAAAGATCCTTTCCCAATCTGTTGGTGGTCTTTTTGTCTTATTGATATTGTCTTTTGACTTGCAGAAGATTTGCAGTTTCATGAGGTCCCATTTGTCAATTCTTGATCTTACAGCACAAGCCATTGCTGTTCTACTCAGAAATTTTTCTCCTGTGCCCATATCTTCAAGGCTTTTCCCCACTTTCTCCTCTATAAGTTTCAGTGTCTCTGGTTTTATGTGAAGTTCCTTGATCCACTTAGACTTGACCTTAGTACAAGGAGATAGGAATGGATAGATCCACATTCTTCTACATGATAACAACCAGTTGTGCCAGCACCATTTGTTGAAAATGCTGTCTTTCTTCCACTGGATGGTTTTAGCTCCCTTGTCGAAGATCAAGTGACCATAGGTGTGTGGGTTCATTTCTGGGTCTTAAATTCTATTCCATTGGTCTACTTGTCTGTCATTATACCAGTACCATGCAGTTTTTCTCACAATTGCTCTGTAGTAAAGCTTTAGGTCCGGCATGGTGATTCCACCAGAGGTCCTTTTATCCTTGAGAAGAGTTTTTGCTATCCTAGGTTTTTTGTTATTCCAGATGAATTTGCAGATTGCACTTTCTAATTCGTTGAAGAATTGAGATGGAATTTTGATGGGGATTGCATTGAATCTGTAGATTGCTTTTGGCAAGATAGCCATTTTTACAATGTTGATTCTGCCAATCCATGGGCATGGGAGATCTTTCCATCTTCTGAGATCTTCTTTAATTTCTTTCTTCAGAGACTTGAAGTTTTTATCATATAGATCTTTCACTTCCTTAATTAGAGTCACGCCAAGATATTTTATATTATTTGTGACTATTAAGAAGGGTGTTGTTTCCCTAATTTCTTTCTCAGCCTGTTTATTCTTTGTGTAGAGAAAGGCCATTGACTTGTTTGAGTTAATTTTATATCCAGCTACTTCACCGAAGCTGTTTATCAGGTTTAGGAGTTCTCTGGTGGAATTTCTAGGGTCACTTATATATACTATCATATCATCTGCAAGAACTGATATTTTGACTTCATCTTTTCCAATTTGTGTCTTCTTGATCTCCTTTTGTTGTCGAATTGCTCTGCCTAGGACTTCAAGTACAATGTTGAATAGGTATGGGGAGAGTGGACAGCCTTGTCTAGTCCCTGATTTTAGAGGGATTGTTTCAAGCTTCTCACCATTTACTTTGATGTTGGCTACTGGTTTGCTGTAGATTGCTTTTATCATGTTTAGGTATGGGCCTTGAATTCCTGATCTTTCCAAGACTTTTATCATGAATGGGTGTTGGATCTTTTCGAATGCTTTTTCCGCCTCTAATGAGATGATCATGTGGTTTTTGTCTTTGAGTTTGTTTATATAATGGATTACGTTGATGGATTTCCATATATTAAACCATCCCTGCATCTCTGGAATAAAACCTACTTGGTCAGGATGGATAATTGCTTTAATGTGTTCTTGGATTTGGTTAGCGAGAATTTTATTGAAGATTTTTGCATCTATATTCATAAGGGAAATTGGTCTGAAGTTCTCTATGAATGAGTTGGTTAGAGTTCCCTCTACTTCTATTTTGTGTAATAGCTTGTGCATAACTGGAATTAGATCTTCTTTGAAGGTCTAGTAGAACTCTGCACTAAACCCATCTGGTCCTGGGCTTTTTTTGGTTGGGAGACTATTAATGACTGCTTCTATTTCTTTAGGGGATATAGGACTGTTTAGATTGTTAACTTGATCCTGATTTAACTTTGGTACCTGGTATCTGTCTAGAAATTTGTCCATTACATCCAGGTTTTCCAGTTTTGTTGAGTATAGCCTTTTGTAGAAGGATCTGATGGTGTTTTGGATTTCTTCAGGATCTGTTGTTATGTCTCCCTTTTCATTTCCGATTTTGTTAATTAGGATGTTGTCCCTGTGCCCTCTAGTGAGTCTAGCTAAGGGTTTATCTATCTTGTTGATTTTCTCAAAGAACCAAGTCCGAGTTTGGTTAATTCTTTGAATAGTTCTTCTTGTTTCCACTTGGTTGATTTCACCCCTGAGTTTGATTATTTCCTGCCATCTACTCCTCTTGGGTGAATTTTCTTCACTTTTTTTCTAGAGCTTTTAGGTGTGTTGTCAAGCTGCTAGTGTGTGCTCTCTCCAGTTTCTTTTTTTAAATTTTTAAAATTTTATTATTTTTTAATTTATTTTTTTATTAAGTATTTTCCTCGTTTACATTTTCAATGCTATCCCAAAAGTCCCCCATACCCACCCCCCCAATCCCCTACCCACCCACTCCCCCTTTTTGGCCCTGGGGTTCCCCTGTACTGGGGCATATAAAGTTTCCAAGTGTTTCTTGAGGCACTCAGAGCTATGAGTTTCCCTCTTAGAAATGCTTTCATTGTGTCCCAAAGGTTCGGGTATGTTGTGGCTTCATTTTCATTAAACTCTAAAAAGTCTTTAATTTCTTTCTTTATTCCTTCCTTGACCAAGGTATCATTGAGAAGAGTGTTATTCAGTTTCCACGTGAATGTTGGCTTTCCATTATTTATGTTGTTATTGAAGATCAACCTTAGTCCATGATGGTCTGATAGGATGCATGGGACAATTTCAATATTTATGTATATATCTATGTATCTGTTGAGGCCTGTTTTGTGACCAATTGTGTGGTCAATTTTGGAGAAGGTCCCATGAGGTGCTGAGAAGAAGGTATATCCTTTTGTTTTAGGATAAAATGTTCTGTAGATATCTATTAAGTCCATTTGTTTCATAACTTCTGTTAGTTTCACTGTGTCCCTGTTTAGTTTCTGCTTCCACCATCTGTCCATTGATGAAAGTGGTGTGTTAAAGTCTCCCACTATTATTGTGTGAGGTGCAATGTGTGCTTTGAGCTTTACTAAAGTGTCTTTAATGAATGTGGCTGCCCTTGTATTTGGAGCATAGATATTCAGAATTGAGAGTTCCTCTTGGAGGATTTTACCTTTGATGAGTATGAAGTGTCCCTCCTTGTCTTTTTTGATAACTTTGGGTTGGAAGTCGATTTTATTCGATATCAGAATGGCTACTCCAGCTTGTTTCTTCTGACCATTTGCTTGGAAAATTGTTTTCCAGCCTTTCACTCTGAGGTAGTGTCTGTCTTTTTCCCTGAGATGGGTTTCCTGTAAGCAGCAGAATTTTGGGTCCTGTTTGTGTAGTCAGTCTGTTAGTCTATGTCTTTTTATTGGGGAATTGAGTCCATTGATATTAAGAGATATTAAGGAAAAGTAATTGTTGCTTCCTTTTATTTTTGTTGTTAAAGTTGGCATTCTGTTCTTGTGGCAGTCTTCTTTTTGGTTTGTTGAGGGATTACTTTCTTGCTTTATCTAGGGCATGATTTCCGTCCTTGTATTGTTTTTTTTTTTTTTTTTTTTCTGTTATTATCCTTTAAAGGGCTGGATTCGTGGAAAAATAATGTGTGAATTTGGTTTTGTGGTGGAATACTTTGATTCCTCCATCTATGGTAATTGAGAGTTTGGCTGGGTATAGTAGCCTGGGCTGGCATTTGTGTTCTCTTAGTGTCTGTATAACATCTGTCCAGGCTCTTCTGGCTTTCATAGTCTCTGGTGAAAAGTCTGGTGTAATTCTGATTGGCCTGCCATTATATGTTACTTGACCTTTCTCCCTTACTGCTTTTAATATTCTATCTTTATTTAGTGCATTGTTGTTCTGATTATTATGTGTCGGGAGGAATTTCTTTTCTGGTCCAGTCTATTTGGAGTTCTGTAGGCTTCTTTTATGTTCCTGGGCATGTCATCCTTTAGGTTAGGGAACATTTCTTCTATATTTTTGTTAAATATATTTACTGGCCCTTTAAGTTGAAAATCTTCATTCTCATCTATACCTATTATCCTTAGGTTTGGTCTTCTCATTGTGTCCTGGATTTCCTGGATGTTTTGGTTTAGGTTCATTTTGCATTTGCATTATCTTTGATTGTTGTACCCATATCCTCTATGGAATCTTCTGCACCTGAGATCCTCTCTTCCATCTCCTGTATTCTGTTGCTGATTCTCGCATGTATGGTTCCAGATTTCTTTCCTAGGGTTTCTATCTCCAACATTGCCTTACTTTGGGTTTCCTTTATTGTGTCTACTTCCCTTTTTAGGTCTAGTATGGTTTTGTTCATTTCCATCACCTGTTTGGATGTGTTTTCCTGTTTTTCTTTAAGGACTTGTAATCTTTAGCAGTGCTCTCCTGTATTTCTTTAAATGAGTTATTAAAGTCCTTCTTGATGTCCTCTACCATCATCATGAGATATGCTTTTTAATCTGGGTCTAGATTTTCGGTTGTGTTGGGGTGCCCAGGACTAGGTTTGGTGGGAGTGCTGCGTTCTGATGATGATGAGTGGTCTTGATTTCTGTTAGTAGGATTCTTATATTTGCCTTTCGCCGTCTGGTAATCTCTGAAGCTAGCTGTTATAGTTGTCTCTGGTTAGAGCTTGTTCCTCAGGTGACTCTGTTAGCCTCTTTCAGCAGACTTGGGAGGCTAGCTCTCTCCTTAGTTTCAGTGGTCAGAGTATTCTCTGCAGGCAGGCTCTCTTCTTGCAGGGAAGGTGCCCAGATATCTGGTGTTCGAACTTGCCTCCTGGCAGAAGTTGTGTTTTATTCACCAGAGGTCTTAGGATCCCTTGGGGAAATCTGTGTGGGTCCTTTGGGTGTGCGGAGACTCTGCTGGCAAGGCACCCCAGTACTCGAGTGGACCAGATGGGACTTGTGCCCCAGATCAGTCTGGGTTATCTGCTTCCCTAGTTAATGCAGTCTCAGGTCCCACACGATTGGATTGGAGCAGGTGCTGTGTTCCACTCACCAGAGGTCTTAGGATTCCGTGGGGAATCCTGTGTGGGTCCTTGTGGGTGTCTGGAGACTTTCTTTTCTCTTTCTTGTCTAGCTTTATTCAATTATTACAGAAAATACATTGTATGAGATGAGAGAAATAGACAATTTTAAGATTGACAGAAACAACTTCTTGTACAAAATCTTCATGATGTCTCCAAATATTAAAAAATTTCCCACAGGTTTGCCTATAGTCTAAGCTAAAGGACTTTTTAAAAAACTTTACTGATTCTTTGTGAATTTCACATCATGCACCCCAATCCCATCTATCTCCCCGTTCCTCCATATACATCCTTTGACCTTGCAACTTCCCCCTGTAAAACACAAACAAACAACAAAAAAAACAAGCAAAAAACTCAATAGATACATAAACAAAACAAAACAAAAAAGAACCAAACAAATGACAAAAGCCCCTGAACCACAAAAGAAACACTTCCCTTCATGGAAGCTGTGGAGTGTCACTGGTGTCTCCCACAATATACCCTTTCATTCAGGTTTACTTGCAAATGTTCATTGCAGTGACTCACTGATCTGGATCAATGCTGTTGGCTTCTGTTACACTGTCAATACTAGATCCTCACTGGAACTCCTGTTAAATATCCTGGTGTTGTCCTATGTCATGGAGATTATGTAGCATTGGTTCTGCCAGATTGTCCCCTTCATGCATTCCAGTAGTTCATAGATGGGGTAGATTTTTTTAGGGGGTGCACTAGGGGTGGGGAGCAATTCAAAGCTCTGGCTCTGGGCCTGGATGGTAGCTGAGTTGGTCAGCCCATCAGCTTTCCTGCACCTCTGCTATCAGGACAAACTCTCTTACATCTATTCAACCAGGGCCAGCTCTCCCGCACTGCCCTGAGAGGGACAGGTCCTGATTGTCCAGTCTCATGCTCTTGGGGCTGGTTCTTTCCTGCCCACCTCACCAAGGACAGCTCTACTACACGGCCCAGGCAAGGACTGGGGCCAGATCTCCCAAATGCTACAATTGGTGAGAGACTGGGACAGCTCTATGCAGCCCTTGGACATCAATATGTCCCCATCCATATGTCTCAGACCAGAGGCATCCTCATGGGATTTGGTGGTAACATGGGCTACAGACATCAATACAGAGCCCTCTGCAACATGGACCAGAACCTCACCCTGACCTCAGGTGGCAGTGCAGGCTGCTCAGAGCAGGCTGTTCCTCACTAGCCTGACTCTCCAGTTCCTCCTTGCTTCAGTGTGCACATACTTCTCTGTTCTGCTTCTCCATCTCTCCCATGTTTCCATCACTTACTTGCTCATCTTAATGATGCCCAGGCCTCTGGTTGTCTTCCACCTTGCCCTAGCTTTGTGGCCAGGAGGCATTGTTTTTTGTTATTTTTCTTTTTTTGTTTTTGATTGAAGTTACTTCTTGTCAGATGATCCTGGCATTTGTCTAGCTGACAAAATATTAACTAGCACAGTTTGTGAAACTGGAGTTAAGGAGGAAGAAAGAAAATTGGCACTGCAGGAAATAAAGTCAAGTATGAGATATAACTTCAAGAATTTTTTTGGAGCACAAAAGCAGGCTAGATGACTGCTCACTCCAAAGGTAAGTCATTCTCAGATGCTAACCCTGCTGTCTGAGGGCAACACCTATCCCTGGCTCATTCCACAGTTCCTCCTCTCTCTGGGATTCTAACCCTGACCTTTAAGAACCAAGTGACTCTTCCCTACACAGGTTTTCAAATGCCTTCCTTCAATCTTCATTTGAGACTTCAGATCTACTGTCTGAGGATGTGTGGCAAACCACATGCTCATCTGGATTTTCCTTTCCTTTTTCTGAGACTTTAATCTGGTACTCTGAGGACTTGCTTTCAGTGTTTGCTTGCCCCACAGGGAACACTCCACCCTCTTTCCTTCTTGGATCTTAACCTTGCCATTGATGACCTGTTCCTAGACACTTCATCATTCCACATGTCCTTCCTTTCTGAGAACCCAGGCCATGTGCTTGCTCACCCCAAAGTCATCACGACTTCCTTCACTCCACATTTGGAGCTTTACTTCCAGCAGCTGAGGACCTACACTAAGCCAACTTGTTGAACACACAGATAGTCATCCTTCTTGCTTCCCTCTAAGACTTTAAGCAGCTACCTGACACCCTGCTCTGGATCATCTGTTTATCCACATATGCCATATTCCCCATATTCTCCTCTAACTTTGGCTATCTAAAGACCCGTGCCCAGTCTTTGCTCATCTTACAGGCAGTCCACACTTCCTCTTCTTTCTGAAATTCAAAGTATGCTGTCCAAGGATCACTTCCAGGTACCCATTTGTCCTACAGTCATCTCTGACTATTTACATCCCCATCTGGGATCCTATCCCAACAACTGAAGATGTGTACCAAGATACTTGCTTATCCAACAGCTAATAGTACTCCTTCATCCTTTTTGACACTCCCAACCCTACAATCTAAGGATGAATAGTAAATGTCTGCTCACCTCACACGTATCCATCTCTGTACCATGTCTCTGGAAATTTAATCCTGCAAACTGAGGATTTGTACCATCTGATAATCCATGCCAACTCACTTCCTTGTCCTGTAGGCAGTGCTTTGTTTCACCCTCTCTCTGGGACTCTAATCCCGTTGTGTGAGAACATGTGCTGAGCCAAAATGCTCATCCTACAGTTATCCCTTCCTCCATCTCCATCTCCATCTCCATCTCCATCTCCATCTCCATCTCCATCTCCATCTCGGGCTATAATTCTGCCATCTGAGAACTCACACTGGATATTTATTTGCCCCCCATTTGGAACTCTAACTCTTCTATTTAGGAAAGCACTTGCACAACTTACATATAAAATTTTAACCTTATCATCTGAGGGCTTGCTCAGAGCAGTTGCTGTGTGTGTGTGTGTGTGTGTGTGTGTGTGTGTGTGTGTGTGTGTATGTATGTATGTACTGAAGTAATATGAACAAGTTTAGGAGTCAATTATATACTTATCACTTGAATGTTAAAGACACAAAATGTGATAAAGGCTAAACATGGGTTAAATGTCACATATTACTATCCATTTAGCATCTCAAGGGTAGGCTCAGAGTCAACCCCATATGGTGGCACACTGAAACTGCCTCCCAAACTGACTACCTGTCAAACCTGGTAGAGACTTGGGCAGAGACAGATGGAAAGTGGGCAATAACATCCTTAGGAAAAGTAATGGTATTCACCAGCTCCAAATCAGTGATGAGATAGGATGTTCGTATTGTACAGGTACCTACTGCCTACTACCATGGATAGAAAATTATCTAGACCAGAGAGGACTCAAAGATGAGAAGCATTTGTAGGGGCTGGGGAGAGGCTTTCTGTTGTTGTCCATCAGGAATCTTAAATGTGAGACTAGGAGTAAACATGATTAAAAATTGTTGTAAATCTGGAGTATAAAAAAATCAAATCAAATAAAAATAAAATAAAAAGAAAAATAAAAAAAAGCTGTTGTAAAGCAGAGGACCCAGTATGTACTAACTGATAGAGACTGCAGCATTCATTGGCAGCCAGTGTACAAAGAATGCAACAATGTACTTATGGAAATGAGGATTTCCTCTTATTGCCCAGGGATGCTAATCACAACATAATCATTTCAGAAGAAATAATTATGCCTGTCTGTTATACAAGAACATGAAGATGGTGGCAGATCAAAGGCTGGGAGGCATGAGAACAGCCTGGGGAAGGAAGGGAGGGAGGCAAGAGAAGGAGGAAGTGAAGAGTATCTATGTACTTTGGTGTGTGGTTGCTCTCCAAGAGGAGGGAGGCTTGAAGGCAAAGGTTCAAGGCAAGGAAGTGTGGGGAAGTGAGAAAGGGGGAGAAGAGGGTTTGTCATATGGGCAGGGCCATCATTTGCACAAGTTTAGCCTGGTACTAAGGGGAGAAAGAAGAAAAGAAGGAGGGGGAGAAAGGAGTGACTGTGGGTATATTTGGTGTGGAGAAAGGTGAAAAGACAGGCAAAAATCAAGTAGCAGGAGCAGCACCCTGGTCTGCACAGTAAGTGGAGGAAAGAGACGCTGGAATAGCCAAAGTGCAAGAGGGAAGAATAAAGAGTCTATGTCCCTGCATCAGGGCAGAGGGAAGGCCAAGTTGGCTGATGTCACAGTTTATGTCCTAAGCTCCAAAGCATCCATGTTATCATCCCAGATCTTGCTGCCTTGACTCTCCATAGTTTCGTAGGAATGTAGGGATTTCTTAATATCAGTATAAGGAACTTTAGGAAATTGATATCCCTCCTCCACCATGTATGCAAGGGGAGAAGAGTAATGAGGCTGCAAAACTGGCTCCATCACTAGGGAATTATTAATTGTAGATTGGAGAGAAAAGAACAGCCAGAGGCATCTGGAAAAGTTCAGAGCAGAGAGAAAAAGAAACAGACTAGACATGGCCAGGGATAGGAAAACAAAAATAACAGAGATAGTAAGAGAACAGAGAATAGCAAAGAAGAGAGGAAGAGGGAGAGGAAGAGGGAGGTGGGGGACAGGAGGAGAAAGAGAAAGAGAGAGAGAGAGAGAGAGAGAGAGAGAGAGAGAGAGAGAGAGAGAGAGAGAAGGAGAAGGAGAAGGAGAAGGAGAAGGAGAAGGAGAAGGAGAAGGAGAAGGAGAGAGAGAGAGAGAGAGAGAGAGAGAGAGAGAGAGAGAGAGAGAGAGAGAGAGAAACAGAAACAGAAACAGAAACAGAAACAGAAACAGAAACAGAAACAAAGACAGACACAGACACAGAGAGACAGAGAATAGCAGATTATAAGGAGGATCAGTTGCTGTTGGGAGGTGTTAAAAGCCAGGATGTTATCCTATGGGCTTTGAAATGTATAATAGGTATTTGTGTATGAGGCACCATATGAGTCTGGAGGCCAGCATGGGCCTTGACATGACAACCACAGGTGTATGCCAATAGATATCTATATGTCTTTTCTGCTAGAGGCATGGGGAATGACTCCGTTTGGGGGACAAAAAGCTTATTTCACTAGCTCCTGAGGAATCTGTTTTTTTTTTTTTTTTTTTATCTAACCATCAGAAGCCCTACAGTTCAGCTTTAATTGATCCAAGGCTGCTATTTTTGGGCATATAGAGTTCCTGAGACCTAATATGCTCCCCTATAGATCCAGTGTCAGCACTGAGGTGGATTCTTGTTGGAATGTGATTTGCAGCTATATGAAGCACAAGTCCCTTGCCCATTAGTAAGAGACTTTTAACCACCCCGTTAACCCTGTTTTATCCAAGCCATCTTTTTTTTCTGACTCTTAAGAGTCCTCAGATCTTGGCAAGTAGTTTTGATCCAGTTCTTTTTCAGGCTACATTTGTAGTGTGGAGCTGATCAGGGTGTACCCATGTAATAAGCTTGGCAGAAAGGAAGATATTCTAAAGAGTCAGTCTGACTTACAGACTATTCTACAATGGACCCCAAAGAAATGAGCATATCCCCAGAAATGTCATTTTGTGGAAAGGAAAATGCTGCAGCCAGAGGGAAACTTATCTTCCTGACAGAGTTTTCACACTGTTCCAGTAACTTATAGTATGAGATTGAATCTCAGACAATGATGGACTGATGCTGGACAGGACCATACTTTGATAGAGACTGGTTAGATGTGCATAACCTTGGCCCTCTGCTTAAATTTTAATCTCATTCCATGACCTCAAAGATCGAATTGAGGGGTGCACTGATCTTTTTCTCTTCCCAGTATGACTATATTGAACACATCTTCATTTTCTGCTTTCATTTTTAGTTTCGCTCTTTTAATGGACTTCTTGAGGATGGGTCACTGGAACTGACTTGGGGCACAGGCTGTGACTTTCAAGTTCAGTAACAAGATGACAACAATGAAGACGTATTTGGAGGGGGTGTTTATCACTGACAGTGAGCTGACTGCAGGTAGAGAGGGAAGGTAGAAATTCTAAATAGATGTTGGACTCATTTTTCTTCAGAACATCTTCCTATTTTTCTACTTCAGTTGGCATCAGATGTTTTAGATCTCCATTTGGTGAAGCATAAAAACAAGTTGGGTTGGAGAGGAAGAAGACAAAGTATAACTAGTCACAAATGATAGGATAGTATATGTAATTCTATCAGTGAATTCCTAGAGATAAAAAATGCCTTCACTAAAGTGGCTGCATATAAAATCAAATCATCCCCTCCAAAAAAAATCCAAACAACAACAGCAACAACAACAAAAATAAAAACAAAAACAAAAAACAAAAACAACCACTCCCCCCAAAAGAAACAAACAAACCAAAAACCCAATAGCTCCATTGTATATAAACAATAAAAAGAAATCATGGAAACAACACCCTTCACAATAGCCACAAATAATATAAAATATCTTGGTATAACTCTAAACAAAAAAGTGAAAGACTTGTAGGGCAAGAACTTCAAGTATTTGAAGAAACTGAAGATATCAGAAGTTAGGAATTTCTCTCATGCTCATGGATTAATAGAATTAATATAGTCAAAAACAGCCATCAAAAGCAATCTACAGATACAATATAATTCCCATCAAAATTCCAACACAATTCTTTACAGACCTTGAATGAACAATATTCAGTTCCATATGAAAAAACAAACAAAACAAAACAAACTAATAAACAAACAAAAGCCAGGATTGCTAAACAATCTAATACAATAAAATAACGTCTGCAGGTATCACCATCCCTGATTTCAAGCTATACTACCAAGCCCTACTAATAAAAACTTCATAGTATTGGCATAAAAACAGACTGGCTTACCAATGTAATCAAACTGAAGACCCAGAAATAAACCCACACAACTATGGAAACTTTATTTTTGGTAAAGAAGCCAAAACTATACAAAGGAAAAAAAAATGTTGTTCGAGGAAATGGCTGTCCACATATAGAATGAAAATAGGTTCATATTTATTCTCCTACACAAAATTCAAGTCCAAGTGGATCATAGACTTCAACATAAAACCCTATATGTTAAATCTAATAGAAGGGAAAGAGGGTAGTAATCTTAAATGCATTGGTACAGGAGACAAGTTCCTGAACAGAACACCAACACCTCAGGCACTAAGATCAACAATTGATAAATGGGACATCATGAAACTGAGAGGCTTTTTAAGGCAAAGATCACTATCCAAAGGACAAAATAGGCAGCTTACAGAATGGGAAAAGGTCCTCACCAGCCTTGTATCTGACAGAGGCTTAATACCCCAAAATACATAATGAACTCAAGAATCTAGGCATCAACAAGTCCAATAACGCAATTAAAAATGGGAACAGATCTAAACAGAATTCTCAACACAAGAATCTCTAGCGACTGATAAGCACTTAAGGAAATGGTCAACATCCTTAGCTTTCTGGGAAATACAAATCAAAACAATTCTGAGATTCTATCTTCTACCCATCAGATTGGCTAAGATAAAAAGCTCAGGCAACAGCACATGTTATCAATGATGTGAACAAAGGGAACACTCATCCATTGATGGTAGGGGTGCAAATTTGTACACCCACTCTGGAAATCAATTTGGAGGTTTCTCAGAAAACTTGGACTAGTTCTACTTCAAGACCTACCTATACAACTCCTGGACATACAGCCCAAAATACTCTACTATACCATGTGGACACTCGCTCAACTATGTTCATAGCAGATTTATTCATAATAGCCAGAAACTAGAAACAATTTAGATATCCCTCAACCAAAGGATGGATAAAGAAAAAGCTTTCTTTGTCCATATATGTACCACACACATTTACACAATGTAATATTATTCAGCTATCAATGTATTATGAAATCTCCAGGCAAATGGATGGACCTAGAAAATTTCATCCTGATAAGGTAAACCACACTCAGAAAGACAAATGTGGTATGTACTCACTTATAAGTGAATAGTTGCCATAAAGCACAGAATAACCATGCTTCAATCCACAGACCCAAAGAAACTAAATAACAAGGAGGGCCCAAAGGGGGGATGCTTGAATGTCACTGAGAAGGGGAAAATAGAATAGACATTGGATGAAGGGAGGGAGGAGGCGGGGTTCAGGGAAGGAGCGGGAAGGGGGAGGATGGATGGAATGAGAACTGGAATCATCATTGGAAGCACATCTAGGATGATCTAGAAACCTAGGACAATGGAAACTCTCAGGAATCTCTCAGGGCGATCCTAGCTAAGATTCCTAGTAGTTGGGGATATGGACCCTGAAATGGCCAGCTCCTGGAAAGACTTCCAATGAAGGACCGGTACACCAACCCAGCCACAAAACCTTCAACCAACCAGTTCTCCTGCTAACAAGATATGCAGGGGTCATGAGCAGAAACAGAAAGAATGGCCAACCAATTACTGGCCCAACTTGCGACAGATACCATGAGAGAGAGCCCTCCAACCCCCCCTGCAACACTCTTAATGATATTCTGCTATACTTCCAGAAAGGCACCTGTCATAACTGTTATCTGAGAGGCTTCACCCAGCAACTGATGGAAACAGATGCAGAGCCCCATAGCCAAATGTTAGGCAGAGATTGGAGAATTCTATGGAAGAGAGGGAGGAATGATTGAAGGAGCCCGAGAGGCCAAGGAAACAACCAGAAATCCTATAGAATCAACTAACCTGGTCACATTGGGGCCCACAGAGACTGAACCACTAGAGAGCATAGATGGGAAAAACATAGGCCCTTGGCACATATGTAACAATTGTACAGCTGGGTCTTCAGTGAGGCTCCTAATTCCAGGAACAGGGGCTGCTTCCTGCCATTGGATCCCTTTCCCCTACCAGACTGTCTTGCCAGCCACAGCAGGAGATAATGTGCCTGCTGCAACTCCAGATGTCAAGGAGAGCTGACATGCATGGAGGCCATCCTTTTTCAGTCTTTTCTGAAGGGAAAGGGAAAGTGAGATGAGAGGGAAGGACTGGGAGAGGAGCCTATGACCAGGATGTAAAATAAATAAATATTAATGAAAATAAAATCAAACAAACCAAAACCAAAAACACCAACCCACCCAACAAACCAACCAACCAAACAACCAACCAACCAACCAAACAAACAAACAAAATACGTTAGAACTTTTGGGGTGGGATTCCTGGAACAATCTGAATGTTAATAATTTCCTTTCTGATTGCTGTACCTCCTAGTTTTTGCTTTCCTGTTTGTCTCTGGATTCCTATGAACAACTTAGGATTGTTCTGAGTAATTTGAATTATTAAAGTATTAAAGTGATTGTCTTTTGTGGCTCATTTTGCCTGTCATGATTCTTCTGTCGAATAATTTTGGAGTATCATTGTGTCAGTAAGAGTTCCAGAAGAGGAACTGTGTCTGCAAAGAGAAGTTGATTAGACCTCAATGATGTGGAGAGTTTGGGATGTTGCAGGTCCAGAGACCAAATACCTTCTCTCAAGCTACCTTTAGCTCCTTGAAGGCATTCCTATCTACCTCCTTGCCCAAACTCACTTCCTGTGATTGATAGATAAATCCTATTTTACTCTATTAACTTAACTATCCTCTAGCTTCTACCAAACCTAAAGCTAAGAATGTCATCAGATACCATCAGAGGCCTATAGAAAAGCTTTCCCCATCTTACTGCAATCTCCTTTCTGATGTATTTCCTAGTGTATTAAACTTGCCTTGATTTACAATTTCCTTTGTTCTATAAAATAAAAAACTTCATGGAACTACTTCAATATTCCAACATGGACTTTGGGGCAACCTAAATCTGTATTCTGTGGCCATGATCACTCAAATATGAGTCCAGAAAAAATGTATTTATTAACCATAAGGTGAGAGCTGTTTTTATTGTTGTTCTTGTTGTGATACTGTCTAATAGAGAAATATCCTGACCATGGTGATGAAGAGAAGAGAAGAGAAGAGAAGAGAAGAGAAGAGAAGAGAAGAGAAGAGAAGAGAAGAGAAGAGAAGAGAAGAGAAGAGAAGAGAAGAGAAGAGGAGGGGAGGGGAGGGGAGGGGAGGGGAGGGGAGGGGAGGGGAGGGGAGGGGAGGGGAGGGGAGGGGAGGGGAGGGGAGGGGAGGGGAGGGGAGGGGAGGAGAGGGGAGGGGAGGAGAGGAGAGAAGAGAGAATGGGAATTAGCTTCTAAAAGTGTTGGGAAAATGAGCATAACTCAAAGTCAGGGGCTGCTGAGATAGTTAGACATTGCTCTTCCAATCAAGGAGTTGGGGGCTCCAGGGAGACATGTCTATATCTTTTTCTGCTGTGGCCAGTGTGTTTTAATCATTAAAAAAGAAGCCTGCCAACTCTAGGAAGGAATATGGATTGATTTCTCCAAGCTAAGATGTCCAACTTTTCAGGTGGAGAATGTTTTGAAAGGGACAAGCCCACCATCTGACAATGATGCCATTTGTAGACAGACCTCATCTATTTGGAAACTCTTCTGAGCAAATTTGAAGTTCAATTGAGCTATTTGAAACAGAGAGACATAGATGTTGAGGAGAGCTGCTATGATTTATGTGACCACGAAAATGTTGTCTTTATTACTTTGGTAACTGCTAAAGAGAATAGTGGCTGACTAGTTGACACAATTTAGGAAAAGGCAGCAATAGAAGAAATTTTTATGTCTCTGAATCTTCTGGAGAGAAAGTTCTGACCATGTCAGATTTATATTTCTTTTAAAAAATAAATTGCACGCTAATGATTCTCATTGGCATGACTTTAAACAGATGTTTGTGTGCATAAATGTGGTTAAGGTCATTTGGACTAAATAAGAGCAATTGCTTGCTTGTCTCCTGTGTCTTATTTGTTGTTGTTGTTCTCCCTGTTTAGCCCTAGCTGACCTGGAACTAGCTCTGTAGGCCATGGTAGTCTCAAACTCACAAATGTCCATCTGCCTCTCACTACCCAGAGTGCTTAGGTTAAAGGCACATAGCACTATTCCCATCCTTGTGTTCTTTTTTTAAAGATAAAATCCAAGGACTCAGGAAACTTAAGAAAAAAAATGGTTTCTTGGCTTTATCTGTGTGCATTTATCTAAAATACTAGTTGAAAATTAATTGTACGCTTACTTCTGAAGATGATTTTGGCATGGTGCTTTCAAATAAGAAAACAAACTTCAGATACCTATAAGTATTTTTTTGTTGTTTTATGCCCCCCCCAAAACGTCTAACCCACTTCTTCAAGACAAATTTAAAATGTAAAATTAAAAGGTTAGTTTTAGTACTGACTTACATACAGAAACTGTTACCAGACATTTGGTCAGTTTAAAATGTCCATGTGCTGATAATGTTGAGATAGGATGAAAGGACTGAGTTAGCCAGAGCTGGGCTGACTCCATGACAGGCTGCAAACTGGCAGTGTAGGAGATTAGACCTAAGTTTCTGTTTTTCAGAAATGGAAAAGTCCAAAACAAGTCTATTCCAAGAAAACCCACCTCTCATCAACAGTCAATCAGGAGCTGTCAGCAGCTGCCCCACCACCTGGCCTGAGCCAAGAATAGTTAATCAGCAATGGTTCTGGACTGTACCCCAAATTTCCCAGAGCCTTAACCAATCCCAAGTGTACCCAAACTCCAGGAGATATAGACAACCAATCAAGGGAAAGAAAGTTAAAAATTCTTAGCCTAACAGAGTTTAATTTAGATTGATCCTGCAAAGTCCATACATCTGTCTTCCAAACCTGATGTATGGCAGACCCCTGCATGAAGGTTCTCTGCTATCACACCTTTCTCCCACTATGTGGGATCAAATAAGACCAGTCAGGAAGAGTTTTTCCTGGCATCGTGGGACAATGGAGAAACAATGGGTTTATGTAAAGGCTTATCACTACATTGTTAATATGAAATGTCTTCAAATTATATTGTTCAGAAACATGGGGGGTGGGGGATTGTCAACTTAAATGAAGTGACATATGTATGCTTGCTTGTAATCCCAGCACTTGGGAAGTTGAAATAGGGAGGTCTAAAATTTCATGCAAGCCAAGATTCATGATGTAATACTGTCCCAAGCTGAGGAGGTAGCATTATTTGAGGCAGTCCTTCCAAAAGCAACTCAAAGCCTTGAGGTTATAAAAAATTGTTCTGAAGCATGGCTACAGGGGTACTAATGTTCTACCCTTAGTCTCTCAGATTATTGAAAACAATGAACTCCACAGCATGGAAATATCTGGAAACCTTATATTGGGAGAAAGAAAAGACAATAATCAGAAGGGGAATTTGTCTTCCAGAAAAAAAACTTCACACAATCTTCATAACTTGCCAGCCTATCTTACAGTATGAGGCTAATGCTCAGACAACGATGCGTTAGTGGTAGGCTAGAATACACTTTGGTAGAGACTGTTTACATAGGTTTATCCTTGGCCCTCTATTTAAAATTAAGACCCTGAAGACAGATTTTGGGTAGTCACTGGATATCTGTTTTTATTTTCCCCTCACAGTGTGGTCACTTTGGCTAAATTTCTGTTTTCTGCTTTTCACTTTTAATCTGGTTCTTTTAGTGACCTTCTTGAGTATGGGTGGCTAGACCTGGCTCGAGTCTTAGGTTGTGATGACCAAATTCTATGACACCAGCACATCTGCATCAGACTGCCCAGGAGTCAGAGCCTGTGGAAAAGCCATGTGACTTAGAGGTATAGAGGAACATGAACATTGGACAACTTTCAGGGAAACACCTAGTCAATTTTGTGTGGCAGGGTCCTAGATGTTTCCTCATGGCTAGGGAGAGTGCTTCCTTTACTGTCTTGGCCTTCCTTTCCCCCAACAGCATCAAGACTCCTCTTTCTCTCTCCCTTCCACTCTTTCCCTTCCTCTTTCTCCCTTCCTCTTTCTCCCTTCCTCTTTCTCCCTTCCTCTTTGCTCCTCTTCCTCCCTCCATTTTTAAACCTTTTCTTTGGTCCTTATCTCTCTGTCTTTTAGGCATCAAAAAGGGACATGGCCTTCTTGAATGAGCTTACAGCCTTGATGGGCAGGCAGGGTATCCTAATTGTTCCAGAGGGCTGCAGTATCCCCGAATGTGAGTGATCATCATGGGCTCCGATGGGATGTTTCTCCATTCCAATATACCAGCTGGAGTATCCCAATATAGGGTCCATGGCTTGATGGAGAAGGAACTGCCTCTTACCGGTGATATACAGACTGGCCACCAAAAACTGCTGGTTCACAGGCTGAATGGCTCTGGCAGCTGTGTGGTCTCCAGCCATGCAAGGGTGGCTTAAAGCCAAGTGACATGACTGCTCATGTCTCAGAAGAGCTTGCATAGTACTTGGCTATGCAATGTCAAGATTTTCTCATTTAGAGAAGTTCCTGCTTGAATTAGTAATTTGGATAAAAGCTAGATAAGGAAAGAG
This sequence comes from Mus caroli, assembly GCF_978045245.1. Taxonomy (NCBI): domain Eukaryota; kingdom Metazoa; phylum Chordata; class Mammalia; order Rodentia; family Muridae; genus Mus; species Mus caroli. Next base: position 89,567,967 of record NW_028227266.1, read on the forward strand.
TACTCCTTTGTACCCACCAACTCTGGATCCAGGAAAGCACTGGCTGGCCCTTGTGAATTCCTGCTGGAACATGTAACAGGAAGTAGATCTGGGGGAGGAGTGGCAGAGAAGGCAAAGGGTGAAGCCTGGTGAGCTCCCTGTCTATTGGACTTCCCTTGCTACTTCCACTGTTCAGGGAACTTTGGTCCAACCTTGCACAGCACTGGGGCCCAAGCGTAGTATGAACTTGCTGAAACCCCTATATACATTCATTTCAGAGCTGGTAAACTTCTTGTTCCTCTCCAACATCCTCTGTGTGAAACCTTGAACCAGAATCACCTCCAGTGTCATTTACTGGCTCCCCTGCAGTTTCTAGGATACAGGAGTAGTCACAGGGCCCTGAACTGGATACTGCTGTCTGAGATCCTTTTCTGGAAGGCAGGATTTATTCAGTTTCAGTAAAGCCCAACACCATGCCTCAGGCACACAGCTAATTAGGCCCACACAGATGTTGAACCCAGACTGAGTGACTCCTGCTTTGTACCCTGGCTCCTGCTGTCTTACCAGCGTCACATGTTAACACACTCTTTTCTGTTACTGCCCTGAGCCCAAAGTCTCTGTGAGTGAGCACTTACATTGCCTAGGGGGAGGTCAACCCCTGAGTTGACAAAAGGCCCACACTAGAGTCCCTGTGATGTGATATACCAATTGTGAACAGAGCTTCAACTCCTGTGTCTCTTGGAATAGAGCCTTGCAGCTTGGATGAATTCTATTTCATTTGAGTAGTCCAAATCAGTGATTTTTAAAAATTTATAATTTTATGCACTACATTTTAATCATACTCTTTCCTTTCCACCAGCTCCATGACTCTACTCACCCAAATTCTTGTTTTCTCTTTCCCTCTCAAATAAAAATCAAAAAAATCAAAATAAAAAACTAATAAGCAAAATACCCAAATAAAACAAAACAACAACACACACAAAATCATTTGGTTTGTTTTGAGTTTGGCTACTTACCTACTGGGAATGGAGGCCACTCTAATGTGGTTGATAAAGTTACTGTCACTCCATTGGGGATAACTGATTTTTTTTTTCTTTTACTGTAGGCATCAAGTACAAATGACTTCTTGGTAAAGGGTGGGACTTTGTGTCAACTTCTCTTTCTCAGTGCTGGGATTTTTTTTTTAATATTTTTATTACATATTTTCCTCATTACATTTCCAATGCTATCCCAAAACTCCCCCATAGCGCCCCCCACTTCCCTACCCACCCATTCCCATTCTTTTGGCCCTGGCATTCCCCTATATTGGGGCATATAAAGTTTGCAAGTCCAATGGGCCTCTTTTTCCAATGATGGCCAACTAGGCCATCTTTCAATACATATGCAGCTAGAGACAAGAGCTCCGGGGTTCTGGTTAGTACATCATGTTGTTCCAACAATAGGGTTGCAGATCCCTTTAGCTCCTTGGGTACTTTCTCTAGCTTCTCCATTGGGAGCCCTGTGATACATCCAATAGCTGACTGTGAACATCCACTCCTGTGTTTGCTAGGCCCCAGCATCGTCTCACAAGAGACAGCTATATTTGGGTCCTTTCAGCAAAATCTTGCTAGTGTATGCAATGGTGTCAGCGTTTAGAAGCTGCTTATGGGAAGGATCCCTGGATACGGCAGTCTCTAAATGGTCCATCCTTTCATCACAGCTACGAACTTTGTCTCTGTAACTCCTTCCCTGGGTGTTTTGTTCCCAATTCTAAGAAGGGGCACAGTGTCCACACTTTGGTCTTCATTCTTCTTGAGTTTCATGCGTTTAGTAAATTGTATCTTATATCTTGGGTATCCTAAGTTTTGGGCTAATATCCACTTATCAGTGAATACATATTGTGTGAGTTCTTTTGTGATTGTGTTACTTCACTCAAGATGATTCCCTCCAGGTCCATCCATTTGGCTAGGAATTTCATAAATTCATTCTTTTTAATAGCTGAGTAGTACTCCATTGTGTAAATGTACCATAATTTCTGTATCCATTCCTCTGTTGAGGAACATCTGAGTTCTTTCCAGCTTCTGGGTATTATAAATAGGGCTGCTATGAACATAGTGGAGCATGTGTCCTTCTTACCGGTTGGGACATCTTCTGGATATATGCCCAGGAGAGGTATTGCTGGATCCTCCGGTATTACTATGTCCAATTTTCTGAGGAACCGCCAGACTGATTTCCAGAGTGGTTGTACAAGCTTGCAATCCCACCAACAATGGAGGAGTGTTCCTCTTTCTTCACATCCTCGCCAGCATCTGCTGTCACCTGAATTTTTGATCTTAGCCATTCTGACTGGTGTGAGGTGGAATCTCAGGGTTGTTTTGATTTGCATTTCCCTGATGATTAAGGATGTTGAACATTTTTTTCAGGTGCTTCTCTGCCATTCAGTATTCCTTAGGTGAGAATTCTTTGTTCAGTTCTGAGCCCCATTTTTTAATGGGGTTATTTGACTTTCTGGAGTCCACCTTCTTGAGTTCTTTATATATATTGGATATTAGTCCCTTACCTGATTTAGGATAGGTGAAGATCCTTTACAAATCTGTTGGTGGTTTTTTTGTCTTATTGATGGTGTCTTTAGCCTTGCAGAAGCTTTGCAGTTTCATGAGGTCCCACTTGTCAATTCTCGATCTTACAGCACAAGCCATTACTGTTCTATTCAAGAATTTTTCCCCTGTGCCCATATCTTCAAGGCTTTTCAGCTTGGATTCAACTTTGGTACCTGGTATCTGTCTAGGAACTTCTCCATTTCATCCAGGTTCTCCAGTTTTGTTGAGTATAGCCTTTGGTAGAAGGATCTGATGGTGTTTTGGATGTCTTCAGGATCTGTTGTTATGTCTCCTTTTTCATTTCTGATTTTGTTAATTAGGATGCTTTCCCTGTGCCCTCTAGTGAGTCTGGCTAAGGGTTTATCTATCTTGTTGATTTTCTCAAAGAACCAGCTCCTTGATTGGTTGATTCTTTGAATAGTTCTTCTTGTTTTCACTTGGTTGATTTCGCCCCTGAGTTTGATTATTTCCTGCCGTCTACTCCTCTTGGGTGAATTTGCTTCTTTTTGTTCTAGTGCTTTTAGGTTTGTTGTCAAGCTGCTAATGTGTGCTCTCTCTAGTTTCCTTTTGGAGGCACTCAGAGCTATGAGTTTTCCTCTTAGAAATGCTTTCATTGCGTCCCATAAGTTTGGGTATGTTGTGGCTTCATTTTCATTGAATTCTAAAAAGTCCTTAATTTCTTTCTTTATTCCTTCCTTGACCAAGGTATCATTGAGAAGAGTGTTGTTCAGTTTCCACGTGAATGGTGGCTTTCTATTATTTTTTTTTGTTATTGAAGATCAGCCTTAGTCCATGGTGATCTGATAGGATGCATGGGACAATTTCAATATTTTTGTATCTGTTGAGGCCTGCTTTGTGACCAATTATGTGGTCAATTTTGGAGAAGGTACCATGAGGTGCTGAAAAGAAGGTATATCCTTTTGTTTTAGGATAGAATGTTCTGTAGATATCTGCCAGATCCATTTGATTCATAATTTCTGTTAGTTTCACTGTGTCCCTGTTTAGTTTTTCTTTCCATGATCTGTCCATTGGTGAAAGTGGTGTGTTGAAGTCTCCCACTATTATTGTATGAGGTGCAATGTGTGCTTTGATATTTACTAAAGTTTCTTTAATGAATGTGGCTGCCTTTGTATTTGGAGCATAGATATTCAGGATTTATAGTTCCTCTTGGAGAATTTTACCTTTGATGAGTATGAAATGTCCCTCCCTGTCTTTTTTAATGACTTTGGGTTGGAAGTCAATCTTATCAGATATTAGAATGGCTACTCCAGCTTGTTTCTCCATACCATTTGCTTGGAAATTTGTTTTCCAGCCTTTCATTCTGAGGTAGTGTCTATCTTTTTCTCTAGGATGAGTTTCCTGTAAGCAGCAAAATGTTGGGTCTTGTTTGTGTAGCCAGTTTGTTAGTCTATGTCTTTTTATCGGGGAGTTGAGTCCATTGATATTAAGAGATATTAAGGAAAAGTAATTGTTGTTTCCTGTTATTTTTGTTGTTAAAGTTGGCATTCTGTTCTTGTGGCTGTCTTCTTTTAGGTTTGTTGAGGGATTACCTTCTTGTTGTTTCTAGGGCGTGGTTCCTGTCCTTGTATTGTTTTTTTTTTTCTGTTATTATCCTTTGAAGGGCTGGATTCGTGGAGAGATAATGTGTGAATTTGGTTTTGTCGTGGAATACTTTGGTTTCTCCATCTATGTTAATTGAGAGTTTGGCTGGGTATAGTAGCCTGGGCTGGAGTTTGTGTTCTTTTAGTGTCTGTATAACATCAGTCCAGGATCTTCTGGCTTTCATAGTCTCTGGTGAGAAATCTGGTGTAATTCTGATAGGCTTGCCTTTATATGTTACTTGGCCTTTTTCTCTTACTGCTTTTAGTATTCTGTCTTTATTTAGAGCATTTGTTGTTCTGATTATTATGTGTCAGGAGGTATTTCTTTTCTGGTCCAGTCTATTTGGAGTTCTGTAGGCTTCTTGTATGTTCATGGACATCTCTTTCTTTAGATTTGGGAAGTTTTCTTCTATAATTTTGTTGAAGATGTTTGCTGGTCCTTTGAGTTGAAAATCTTCATTCTCATCCACTCCTATTATCCGTAGGTTTGGTCTTCTCATTGTGTCCTGTATTTCCTGGATGTTTTGAGTTAGGATCTTTTTGCATTTTACATTTTCCTTGATTGTTGTGCCGATGTTCTCTATGGAATCTCCTGCACCTGAGATTCTCTCTTCCATCTCTTGTATTCTGTTGCTGATGCTCGTATCTATGGTTCCAGATTTCTTTCCTAGGGTTTCTTTCTCCAGTGTTGTCTCATTTGGGTTTTCTTTATTGTGTCTACTTCCCTTTTTAGGTCTAGTATGGTTTTGTTCAATTCCATCATCTGTTTGGATGTGTTTTCCTGTTTTTCTGTAAGGACTTCTACCGGTTTGATTATGTTATCCTGTTTTTCTTTAAGGATTTGTAACTCTTTAGCAGTGTTTTCCTGCAATTCTTTAAGGGATTTTTGTGCTTCCTCTTTACTGTCTTCTACCTGTTTACCAGTGTTCCTTTGTATTTCTTTAAGTGTGTTATTAAAGTCCTTCTTGAAGTCCTCTACCATCATCATGAGATATGCTTTTAGATCCGTGTCTAGCTTTTCCGGTGTGTTGGGGTGCCCTGGACTGGGTGAAGTGGGAGTGCTGGGTTCTGATGATGGTGAGTGGTCTTGGTTTCTGTTAGTAATATTATTACGTTTACCTTTAGCCATCTGGTAATCTCTGGGGTTAGTTGTTGTCGTTGTCACTGTTTAAAGATTGGAGCAGAAGCTGTGTTCCACTCACCAGCAGTCTCAAAATCCTGTGGCGGGGGTCGTGGGTAGCTGGCGGGTGTCAGCCGACCCTGCGCCCTAGCTACCCCGATGCGCTTTTCTGACCGGAGAGGCTTGTGGCCCTACTGAGGCCGGATTTCTGCCTCCCCAACCAAAGCAGTCTCAGGTCCCACGTGATTGGACTGGAGCAGAAGCTGTGTTCCACTTACCAGCAGTCTCAAAATCCTGTGGCTAGTGCTGGGATTTTTGAGTTGTTTGAACATATACAGGTCTTGAATTCATATGCGTACCAGTCTTATTGTGTCTAGAAGACCTTAGAATTGTCTATCACCACGGGCTCTTAAAATCTTTCTGTCTCTTCTTCCATCTAGTTCCCTGGGCCTTGAAAGGACAGGCTTGACAAAGACATCAATTTAGGTCAGAGTACTCTGAAGTTTCACTCTCTGCCCATTGTCCTGTTGTGGGTGTCTGTGTTAATTCCTGTCTACTGCAAGAATTTTTCTGACAAGGGTTAAGCAATGCACTGATCTATGTGTATAGCAGTATGTCAAGAGGATTCATGTTATCACGATGGTTTTTTTGTTTTTGTTTTTTGTTTTTTGTTTTTTGTTTTTTGTTTTTTGTTTTTTAGCAGTGTAATAATATTAGTAGATGTCTTAGTTAGAGTTTTGCTGCTGTGAGGAGACACCATGACCAAGACAACTCATATAAGGACATTTAATTGGGGCTGGCTTACAGGTTCAGAGGTTCAGTCAACCAACTATCATACAGGCAGGCATGGTGCAGGCAGAGCTGAGAGTTCTACATCTTCATCTGAAGGCTGCTAGTGGAAGACTGGCTTCCAGGCAGCTAGGATGAGGATTTTATTTGTGCAATATTGATAATTATTCCACTTAAGATGATGTTGATGTGAATTTCTTGTTTATAGTTTTGACTGTGCTGAGGTATACTTCCTGTTGCCACACATTATCTAGTACTTCTAACATGAAGGTGCGCTGATTTTTTCCAAAGAATTTTTCAGCAGCTTTTGAGATGATCATGTTATTTTGTCTTTAAGTCCACTTACATGGTTAATTATAATTATAGATATGTGTATGTTGAACCAGTCAACATTTCACAAATAAAGTCAACTTGGCTACAGTGTGTTATCTTTTTCTTATATGCTTGTGTTTAGTTTGCAAGCATTTTATTGAGCATTATTGAGTTTATTTTTATCAGGAATATTGGCCCTTAGCTTTGCGTGTCTTTACTTGGTTTTAGTATTATAGTAATAATGGATACATACAAAGAGTTTGGGAGTGCTCTTTCTATTTCCAACATGTTAATTGCTTAAGAAGTTTAAATGTAGATCTTTAAATGTGTGGTAGAATCCTATTTTGAATCTATCTGGTCTTGAGCCTTTTTAGTTGGAGGGATTTCTATCATTATTTTAAATTCTTCGCTTGTCGTGTGCTTGTTTAGGTAATTGTCTTCTTTTTGAGGTTTTTCAGGTTTTTCAGATATTCCCTTATAGTATTCCAAATTGCTTTCAGTGTTTATTGTAATGTTTCCCTGGTCATTTCTGATTCTGGTCATTTTGGTCCTTTCTCTTTTTTTGGTTATGTGCCAAGAGTCTGTCTGTATTTTCATTGTCCCAGATAACTAACTCTTGGACACATCAAGTCTTTGCATTGTTTTTTATTTCTATTTCATTAATTTCTGCTCTTTTTTAAAATTCTTTACCATCAACTTGGTTTTGATTTTATTTGTTCTTGATTTGTTTAAATTTTTGAGCTACATCAGTGTAACAGATTTCCAGATCTTTGTATGCTTGGGATCATATCACAGACACCATTCTGACTGTAAAACCCAGCAACACTGACCCCAACACCTGCCAAAATGGGAACAAAGATCTAGTCCATAGTTCCAGAAAAGACCCAGAGTCAAAAGTCCCTAAATATAAACCTTGCTTTTTGGCTTCTCTGGTTCAATTTTTGTTAACTAAAGTGTGCCAACCAGGATACGATTTTTGGGCATAAAAGATAAGGAGCTGTAAGGTTCAGAACGGCATGATTTGGGCCAAGTTCTATATGGAGCCACTGGTCTGCAATGAAGACCTTTTTTCCTTCCTAGCTTTAAAAGTATCTGTGTGGTGGTCTCTGATGGACTTACCTTGAAATATCATTAAACCATTGATTTTTGACCCTTCTTAACTTTTGTTTTTAAACTAAAAAATTTTATTTTAAAATGTACAACTCAGTATTGACGTATTTCAAGTCATCAAAATAATTTATAAAAGTGAAATGCCTCTTAAATATACATGATATCTTCTGAAGCTAAAAGTCATATGCACTCAACCAGTTTTTAAGTCTATGTGGAACATAAACATGATAAAAGTAGAAAAATATCTCTTATGAAGTCCTCTATGAAATGAAATTGTGACAAATTCCCGATTAGACAGAAACTGTTCCATCTCCAAGGGAGAATGCATAGCATAAGTGTGGCTTCATAGAATGAATTGGGTAATGTTTCTTCTGTTTCTATTTTGTGGAATAGTTTCAAGGGTATTAGTATTAGGTCTTTTTTGAACATCTGATAGAATTCTGCACTAAACTCATCTGGCCTTGTTTTTTTTTTTTTTTGGTTGGGAGACTTTTAATGACTGCTTCTATTTCTTTAGGGATTATAGGACTGATTAGATGGTTTATCTGAGCTTGATTTAACTCTGGTATTTGGTAACTGTCTACAAAATTGTCCATTTCATCCAGATTTTCCAGTTTTGTTCAACATAGGATTTTGTAGTAGGATCTGATGATTTTTTTTAATTTCCTCAGTTTCTGATGTTATATCTCCCCTTTCATGTCTGATTTTGTTAATTTTGATACTGTCTCTGCCCTCTGGATAGTCTGCCTAAGGGTTTATCTATCTTGTTGATTTTCTTAAAGAATCAACTCCTATTTTGTTAATTCTTTGTATAGTTCTCTTTATTTATACTTGGTTGATTTCAGCCCTGAGTGTGATTATTTCCTTATGTCTACAACTCTTGGTTGTATTTGCTTCTTTTTGTTCTAGATCTTTCAGGTTTGCTATCAAGCTGCTAGTGTATGCTCTCTCCGGGTTCTTTTTGGAGGCACTCAGAACTATACCTTTTCCTCTTAGCACTGCTTTCATTGTGTCCCATAAGTTTGGGTATTTGTATCTTAATTTTCATATAAATTTTAACGTCTTTAATTTATTTCTGTATTTCTTCCTTGATCAAGTTAATATTGAGTCGGGCATTGTTCAGCTTCCATGTATATGTGGGCTTTCTGTTGTTTTTGTTGTTATTAAAGACCAGCCTTAATCCATGGTGATATGATAGGATGCATGGGATTATTTCAATCTTCTTGTATTTGTTACAGCCTGTTTTGTGACAGACTATATGGTCAGTTTTGGAGAAGGTACCATGAGGTGCTGAGTAGAAGTTATATATATATATATATATATATATATATATATATATATATATATATATATATATTTGTTTTAGGCTGAAATGTTCTATAGATATCTGTTAAATCCATTCGGTCCATAACTCCTGTTAGTTTTTTTTTTATTACATATTTTCCTCAATTACATTTCCAATGCTATCCCAAAAGTCCCCCATATTGCCCCCCACTTCCCTACACTCCCATTCCCATTCTTTTGGCCCTGACATTCCCTTATATTGGGGCATATAAAGTTTGCAAGTCCAATGGGCCTCTCTTTCCAGTGATGGCCGACTAGGCCATCTTTCGATACATATGCAGCTAGAGACAAGAGCTCCGGGGTACTGGTTAGTTCATCATGTTGTTCCAACTATAGGGTTGCAGATCCCTTTAGCTCCTTGGGTACTTTCTCTAGCTTCTCCATTGGGAGCCCTGTGATACATCCAATAGCTGACTGTGAACATCCACTCCTGTGTTTGCTAGGCCCCAGCATCGTCTCACAAGAGACAGCTATATTTGGGTCCTTTCAGCAAAATCTTGCTAGTGTATGCAATGGTGTCAGCGTTTAGAAGCTGATTATGGGATGGATCCCTGGATACGGCAGTCTCTAGATGGTCCATCCTTTCATCACAGCTCCAAACTTTGTCTCTGTAACTCCTTCCATGGTTGTTTTGTTCCCAATTCTAAGAAGGGGCACAGTGTCCACATTTTGGTCTTCATTCTTCTTGAGTTTCATGCGTTTAGCAAATTGTATCTTATATCTAGGGTATCCCAAGTTTTGGGCTAATATCCACTTATCAGTGAATACATATTGTGTGAGTTCCTTTGTGATTGTGTTACCTCACTCAAGATGATGCCCTCCAGGTCCATCCATTTGGCTAGGAATTTCATAAATTCATTCTTTTTAATAGCTGAGTAGTACTCCATTGTGTAAATGTACCATAATTTCTGTATCCATTCCTCTGTTGAGGGGCATCTGGGTTCTTTCCAGCTTCTGGCTATTATAAATAGGGCTGCTATGAACATAGTGGAGCATGTGTCCTTCTTACCGGTTGGGACATCTTCTGGATGTATGCCCAGAAGAGGTATTGCTGGATCCTCCGGTAGTACTATGTGCAATTTTCTGAGGAACCGCCAGACTGATTTCCAGAGTGGTTGTACAAGCTTGCAATCCCACCAACAATGGAGGAGTGTTCCCCTTTCTCCACATCCCCGCCAGCATCTGCTGTCACCTGAATATTTGATCTTAGCCATTCTGACTGGTGTGAGGTGGAATCTCTGGGTTGTTTTGATTTGCATTTCCCTGATGATTAAGGATGTTGAACATTTTTTCAGGTGCTTCTCTGCCATTTGGTATTCTTCAGGTGAGAATTCTTTGTTCAATTCTGAGCCCCATTTTTTAATGGGGTTATTTGACTTTCTGGAGTCCACCTTCATGAGTTCCTTATGTATATTATATATTAGACCCTTATCTGATTTAGGATAGGTAAAGATCCTTTCCCAATCTGTTGGTGTTTTTTTTTGTCTTATTGATGGTGTCTTTTGCCTTGCAGAAGCTTTGCAGTTTCATGAGGTCCCACTTGTCAATTCTCGATCTTACAGCACAAGCCATTGCTGTTCTATTCAAGAATTTTTCCCCTGTGCCCATATCTTCAAGGCTTTTCCCCACTTTCTCCTCTATAAGTTTCAGTGTCTCTGGTTTTATGTGAAGTTCCTTGATCCACTTAGACTTGACCTTAGTACAAGGAGATAGGAATGGATCTATTCGCATTCTTCTACATGAAAACAACCAGTTGTGCCAGCACCATTTGTTGAAAATGCTGTCTTTCTTCCACTGGATGGTTTTAGCTCCCTTGTCGAAGATCAAGTGACTGTAGGTGTGTGGGTTCATTTCTGGGTCTTCAATTCTATTCCATTGGTCTATTTGTCTGTAACTATACCAGTACCACGCCGTTTTTATCACAATTGCTCTGTAGTAAAGCTTTAGGTCTGGCATGGTGATTCCACCAGAGGTCCTTTTATCCTTGAGAAGAATTTTTGCTATCCTAGGTTTTTTGTTATTCCAGATGAATTTGCAGAGTGCACTTTCTAATTCGTTGAAGAATTGAGTTGGAATTTTGATGGGGATTGCATTGAATCTGTAGATTGCTTTTGGCAAGATAGCCATTTTTAAAATGTTGATCCTGCCAATCCATGAGCATGGAAGATCTTTCCATCTTCTGAGATCTTCTAGAATTTCTTTCTTCAGAGACTTGAAGTTCTTATTATACAGATCTTTCACTTCCTTAGTTAGAGTCACGCCAAGATATTTTATATTATTTGTGACTATTGAGAAGGGTGTTGTTACTCTAATTTCTTTTTCAGCCTGTTTATTCTTTGTGTAGAGAAAGGCCATTGATTTGTTTGAGTTAATTTTATATCCAGCTACTTCACCGAAGCTGTTTATCAGGTTTAGGAGTTCTCTGGTGGAATTTTTAGGGTCACTTATATATACTATCATATCATCTGCAAAAAGTGATATTTTGACTTAATCTTTTCCAATTTGTATCCCTTTGATCTCCTTTTGTTGTCGAATTGCTCTGGCTAGGACTTCAAGTACTATGTTGAATAGATATGGAGAAAGTGGACAGCCTTGTCTAGTCCCTGATTTTAGAGGGATTGCTTCAAGCTTCTCACCATTTACTTTGATGTTGGCTACTGGTTTGCTGTATATTGCTTTTATTATGTTTAGGTATGGGCCTTGAATTCCTAATCTTTCCAAGACTTTTATCATGAATGGGTGTTGGATTTTGTCAAATGCTTTTTCTGCATCTAACGAGATGACCATGTAGTTTTTGTCTTTGAGTTTGTTTATATACTGGATTACGTTGATGGATTTCCGTATATTGAACCATCCCTGCATCCCTGGGATGAAACCTACTTGGTCAGGATGGATGATTGTTTTGATGGGTTCTTGGATTCGGTTAGCAAGAACTTTATTGAGGATTTTTGCATCCATATTCATAAGGGATATTGGTCTGAAGTTTTCTATCTTTGTTGGGTCTTTTTGTGGTTTAGGTATCAGAGTAATTGTGGCTTCATAGAATGAGTTGGGTAGAGTACCTTCTGTTTCTATTTTGTGGAATAGTTTGTGAAGAACTGGGATTAGATCTTCTTTGAAGGTCTGTTAGAACTCTGCACTAAACCCATCTGGTCCTGGGCTTTTTGGTTGGGAGACTATTAATGACTGCTTCTATTTCCTTGGGGGATATAGGGCTGTTTAGATCATTAACCTGATCTTGGTTCAACTTTGGTACCTGGTATCTGTCTAGGAACTTCTCCATTTTATCCAGGTTCTCCAGTTTTGTTGAGTATAGCCTTTGGTAGAAGGATCTGATGGTGTTTTGGATGTCTTCAGGATCTGTTGTTATGTCTCCTTTTTCATTTCTGATTTTGTTAATTAGAATGCTTTCCCTGTGCCCTCTAGTGAGTCTGGCTAAGGGTTTATCTATCTTGTTGATTTTCTCAAAGAACCAGCTCCTTGATTGGTTGATTCTTTGAATAGTTCTTTTTGTTTCCACTTGATTGATTTCGCCCCTGAGTTTGATTATTTCCTGCCGTCTACTCCTCTTGGGTGAATTTGCTTCCTTTAGTTCTAGTGCTTTTTGGTGTGTTGTCAAGCTGCTAATGTGTGCTCTTTCTAGTTTCTTTTTGGAGGCACTCAGAGCTATGAGTTTTCCTCTTAGAAATGCTTTCATTGCGTCCCATAAGTTTGGGTATGTTGTGGCTTCATTTTCATTGAACTCTAAAAATCCTTGATTTCTTTCTTTATTCCTTCCTTGACCAAGGTATCATTGAGAAGAGTGTTGTTCAGTTTCCACGTGAATGTTGGCTTTCTATTATTTATTTTGTTATTGAAGATCAGCCTTAGTCCATGGTGATCTGATAGGATGCATGGGACAATTTCAATATTTTTGTATCTGTTGAGTCCTGTTTTATGCCCAATTACGTGGTCAATTTTGGAGAAGGTACCATGAGGTGCTGAGAAGAAGGTGTATCCTTTTGTTTTAGGGTAAAATGTTCTGTAGATATCTGCCAGTTCCATTTGATCCATAACTTCTGTTAGTTTCACTGTGTCCCTGCTTAGTTTCTGTTTCCATGATCTGTCCATTGGTGAAATTGGTGTGTTGAAGTCTCCCACTATTATTGTATGAGGTGCAATGTGTGCTTTGATATTTACTAAAGTTTCTTTAATGAATGAGGCTGCCTTTCTATTTGGAGCATAGATATTCAGGATTGATAGTTCCTCTTGGAGGATTTTACCTTTGATGAGTATGAAGTGCCCCTCCCTGTCTTTTTTGATGACTTTGGGTTGGAAGTCAATCTTATCAGATATTAGAATGGCTACTCCAGCTTGTTTCTTCATACCATTTGCTTGGAAAATTGTTTTCCAGCCTTTCATTCTAAGGTAGTGTCTATCTTTTTCTCTGAGATGAGTTTCCTCTATGCAGCAAAATGTTGGGTCTTGTTTGTGTAGCCAGTTTGTTAGTCTATGTCTTTTTATCGGGGAGTTGAGTCCATTGATATTAAGAGATATTAAGGAAAAGTAATTGTTGTTTCCTGTTATTTTTGTTGTTAAAGTTGGCATTCTGTTCTTGTGGCTGTCTTCTTTTAGGTTTGTTGAGGGATTACCTTCTTGTTGTTTCTAGGGTGTGGTTCCCGTCCTTGTATTGTTTTTTTTTCTGTTATTATCCTTTGAAGGGCTGGATTCATGGAGAGATAATGTGTGAATTTGGTTTTGTCGTGGAATACTTTGGTTTCTCCATCTATGTTAATTGAGAGTTTGGCTGTGTATAGTAGCCTGGGCTGGAATTTGTGATCTTTTAGTGTCTGTGTAACATCTGTCCAGGATCTTCTGGCTTTCATAGTCTCTGGTGAAAAATCTGGTGTAATTCTGATAGGCTTGCCTTTATATGTTACTTGGCCTTTTTCTCTTACTGCTTTTAGTATTCTATCTTTATTTAGTGCATTTGTTGTTCTGATTATTATGTGTCGGGAGGTATTTCTTTTCTGGTCCAGCCTATTTGGAGTTCTGTAGGCTTCTTGTATGTTCATGGGCATCTCTTTCTTTAGATTTGGGAAGTTTTCTTCTATAATTTTGTTGAAGATGTTTGCTGGTCCTTTGAGTTGAAAATCTTCATTCTCATCCACTCCTATTATCCGTAGGTTTGGTCTTCTCATTGTGTCCTGTATTTCCTGGATGTTTTGAGTTAGGATCTTTTTGCATTTTCCATTTTCCTTGATTGTTGTGCCGATGTTCTCTATGGAATCTTCTGCACCTGAGATTCTCTCTTCCATCTCTTGTATTCTGTTGCTGATGCTTGCATCTATGGTTCCAGATTTCTTTCCTAGGGTTTCTATCTCCAGTGTTGCCTCATTTTGGGTTTTCTTTATTGTGTCTACTTCCCTTTTTAGGTCTAGTATGGTTTTGTTCATTTCCATCATCTGATTGGATGTGTTTTCCTGTTTCTCTTTAAGGACTTCTACCAGTTTGGTTGTGTTTTCCTGTTTTTCTTTAAGGACTTGTAACTCTTTAACCATGTTCTCCTGTAGTTCTTTAAAGTCCTTCTTGATGTCCTCTACCATCATCATGAGATATGCTTTTAAATCCAGGTCTAGCTTTTCAGGTCTGTTGGGGTGCCCTGGACTGGGGGAAGTGGGAGTGCTGGGTCCTGATGATGGTGAGTGGTCTTGGTTTCTGTTAGTAGGATTCTTACGTTTACCTCGCGCCATCTGGTAATCTCAGGAGTTGTTATAGTTGTCTCTGTTAAGAGGTTGTTCTTCTGGTGATTCTGAGTATCATCTGTCAGCAGACCTGGGAGACAGGCTCTATCCTCTGAGTTTCAGTGGTTAGAGCACTCCCTGCTGACAAGCTTTCCTCTTAAAGGGAAGGTGTACAGATATCTGGCGTTTGGACCTCCTCCTGGCCGAAGAAGAAGGCGGAAAACAGGACCTTTCCCAGATGCTGTGTTGCTTTGGCAGGTCACAGAAGCTTTAGGCTTCTGTGGTGCTTACTCTCAGCTGTGCAGACTAACTTCCTAAGTTCAGTGGAGTCCTGGATCCAAGATGTGCTCCCTGCTCCTGACGCAGAGGGCTCCTGTGCAGGGCAGACCACTGTCTTCCAGCTGGGAGGGTGCCGGATGTCTGCGTCCCCAAAAGGGTGCTGCCTCAGCGGCTCTGTGGCTCCCGCCTATGCCAGAAGCTGTCTGCCTCTGTGGTCCTCACTCTAACCTGTACAGACTAAGTTCGGTGGAGTCCCGGAGCCAAGATGGCGCTCCCTGCAGGGCAGATCACTGTCCTCCAGCTGGGAGGGTGCCGGATGTCTGTGGCCCCAAAAGGGTGCTGCCTCAGCGGCTCTGTGGCTCCCTCCTGTCCCAGAAGCTGTCTGCCTCTGTGGTCCTCAGTCTCACCTGTACAGACTAAGTTCGGCGGAGTTCCGGAGCCAAGATGGCGCTCCCTGCAGGGCAGATCACTGTCCTCCGGCTGGGAGGGTGTCGGATGTCTCTCCTGTTAGTTTGAATGTGTCTCTGTTTAGTTTGTCTTTCTATGATCTGTCTATTGATGGGAGTGGGGTGTTGAAATCTCCCACTACTATTGTGTGAGGTATAATATGTGCTTTGGGCTTTAGTAAAGTTTCTTTTATGAATGTGGGTGCCCTTGTATTTGGAGCATAGATGTTCAGAATTGAGAGTTCTTCTTGGTACATTTTTCCTTTGATGAGTATGAGGTGTCCTTACTTATCCTTTTTTATCATTTTGGTTGAAATTTGCTTTTATTTGATATTAGAATAGCTACTCCAGCTTGTTTCTTGGGACCATTTGCTTGGAAATTGTTTTCTAGCCCTTTACTCTGAGGTAGTCATTTTCTTTGACACTGAGATGAGTATCCTGTATGCAGAAAATTGCTGGATCCTGTTTACATATCCAGTCTGTTAGTCTGTGTCTTTTTATTGGGAAATTGAATCCATGGATGTTAAGAGATATTAAGGAATAGTGATTGTTGCTTTCTTGTGAGGCAATGGGTTATGCACAGACAGACTGGTCTCCAGTTGAGCTGAGGTCTTGAACTCCAGTGTTACCCAATGGGTGGTAATTTCTACCTACAAGGGACAATAGGCATTTGATCATGTCTCCTGGGCCCCCTGCTCCTGTCGAAGCTACTGCCCCCACAGACCCGACAAGAGAGGCATGTGGCTAGCAGTATATAGACAATGTCCTAAGCTTCTGGCCTTCTGGCTAGACTCCTCCCCATAGTTACCTAGCAACAGCAAGATAACAAGCACACTATAAGAAGGGCTCTTTGGCCCCTCCTTGCTCTCTAAGCTCTCTTACTCTCTAAGCTTTTACCTCTCTCTCTAACCCTTCACCTTTCTTACTATCTAGCTCTCTTTCTCTTTCCCTTCCCCCTTTTCTCTATGTGGCTATGGCCAGTCTCTCTCTCTCTCTCTCTCTCTCTCTCTCTCTCTCTCTCTCTCTCTCTCTGTCTCTCTCTCTCTCTCTCTGTCTCTCTCTCTGTCTGTCTCTCTCTCTGTCTGTCTCTCTCTGTCTCTCTCTGTCTCTGTCTCTGTCTCTGTCTCTGTCTCTCTCTCTCTCTCTCTCTCTCTTTCTCTTTCCTTTCATTCCCGCTGCCTTTCAACAATAAAGCTCTAAAACCATAGACTGTCTCTGTTCATAATTTCTGGATTAAAGACACTTGCATGCATGGGAACCACCTAGCACACCCCTTTCTTCCTCTGCCCTGTTCCCTATCTCTAGGGCCTAGTGCCACCCCAGGGCCCCTATTCTGTTCTCAGCTCCTCAGATGCTGGAGACTGAGAATCTGGTACCTGGGGCTCCCCCTTGTCCACCCCCTGCCGTGTGGGGTCAGGGGCTTCACACAGCTACCCCGGGTGGAAAGCATCTGGCAATCCTCCCTGGTCTGCCCTCCCAGAGCACCTCCCCACCTTTCCCCTATACCCATGGCCCCGCACTTCCTGTTATTTTTTATGTTATTTTTATGATTGTGTGGCTATCTTCTTTGGGTTTGTTGAAAGAAGTTTACTTTCTGGCTTTTTCTAGGGTGTAGTTTTCTTCCTTGTGTTGACATTTTCCATTTATTATCCTTTGTAGGGCTGGGTTTGTGGAAAAATACTGTGTGAATTTGGTTTTGTCATGGAATACTTTGGTTTCTCCATCTATGGTAATTGAGAGTTTTGCTGGGCTGGCATTTGTGTTGTCTTAGGGTCTGTATAACATCTGTCCAGGATCTTCTGGCTTTCATAATGTTTGGTGAGAAGTCTGGTGTAATTCTAATAGGCCTGCCTTTATATGTTACTTGAACTTTTTCTCTTACTGCTTTTAATATTCTATCTTTATTTAGTGCATTTATTGTTCTGATTATTATGTGTCCGGAGGAATTTCTTTTCTAGTCCAGTCTATTTGGAGTTCTGTAGGCTTCTTGTATGTTCATGGGCATGTTGCTCTTTAGGTTAGGGAAGTTTTCTTCTATATTTTTGTTAAATATATTTACTGGCCCTTTAAGTTGAAAATCTTCATTCTCATCTATACCTATTATCCTTAGGTTTGGTTTTCTCATGGTGTCCTGGATTTCCTGGATGTTTTGGTTTAGGAGCTATTTGCATTTGCATTATCTTTGATTCTTGTATCCATGTCCTCTATGGAATCTTCTGCACCTGAGATCCTCTCTTCCATCTCCTCTATTCTGTTGCTGATGCTCGAATCTATGGTTCCTGATTTCTTTCCTTTGACTCTGTTGCTGCTAGCACAAGACCCTCTGGGTTTTTTGGAACAGATGTTGCGTTCCACTCACCAGTGATCTCAAGATCCTGGGTGTGCTAGGGTGCCTGCAGCGTGGAGAGTTCTCTGGGGACCTTGGGACCCTCTGCTGAGATCGCACCCAGGATGCATGGCGGTCCTAAATATTCTTTTCTTATTCGACTCAATTCATTCTATTTGTAAGGCCATGTTTTGAATTTTCAAGTTTGGTTATTGTATTTTTCTATCCACTTCTCATTCCACTTTGAGTCCTCTTCAATGTTTCCACCATTTTATTGAATTCCATTTTCAAATCTTATGCTGACTTTGACATTTCTTCCAGCTTTAATGTTCTTTGTCAACACTTAGATTCTCATTGGCAAATGCTTCTATAGAACTGGTAGGTTTTGAATGGGAGCTACTGTCTGATTTTTTATATATTTGTTTATATTTTTGCATTGTGATCTGAGTATGTGGACTTCTTTTGGTCTGCTTCTGATATGCGGAGACAAATTTGGTCAGAGAAAAGGAAGAATGTAAGAAAGGATTGGACTTAGAGGTCGGTGTTGACGAGTGAAGTGCAATGGAGTCAGCTGCATACAGTAGACACAAGTGGTATGTGGGATGTGCATCCTTTTTCAAGCCTGGAGTATGGGAGTAGATATGGGTGTTTGGGTGAATGAGTAGATGAGAAGGAAGATCAGGCATCCTCATTGTGCTATACTCTGGATAAGAATTGCAGCCAACCATTGGACTGAGCACAGGTACCCCATTGGAAGAGTTAGGGAAGGACTGAAGGAGCTAAACCAGTTTGCATCCCCATAGGAAGAAGAACAATATCAACCAGCCAGAGCTTCCAGGAACTAAACCACCCACCAAAGAGTACACATGGAGGAGCCCATGGCTCCAGCTACATATGTAGCAGAGAATTGCCTTATCGGCATCAATGGGAGGGGAGGCCATTTGTCCTGTGAAGGCTTGATGCCCCAGCATAGGGGAATGCTATGGTGCTGAGGCTGGAATAAGTGGTTGAGTAGAGGAGTACCCTCATAGAAGCAGGAAGAAGGGGGATGGTATACAGAGTTTGTGGAGGGGAAACCAGGAAGGTAAACAAATAAAATAACCACATACCTCAGAGCTCCCAGAGTCTAAACCACCAATCAAAGAGTACAACATGGAGCGACCCAGGGCTCCAGCCACATATGTAGCAGAGGATGGCTTTATCTGACTTCAGTGGGAGGGGGGCCTCTTGGTCCTGTGAAGGATCAATGCCCAAGTATAGGGGAATGCTAGGACAGCGAGGTGGGAGTAGGTGGGTAGGTGGGGGAGTACTCTAATAGAAGCAGGGGAAGCGGGTGACATTGGGGATTTGTGGAGGGGAAAACAGGAAGGGGGATGACATTTGAAATGTAAATAAATAAAATAACCAATAAAAATTTAAAAAAGAATATACAGGTTCTGGCTGGATGGAGAGGTTGGATATGATGTAGGAAGATATGAGTGGGTTGGGGCAGGCAAGGCAGGTCCTGGCAGCAAAAGAGGTTGGTTGTGGCATAGGCCAAGTGTCCAGAAACAGATTAGAGCACTAGATATGGGAACCAGACTTGGTCTGAGGAGTTAGGGAAGGTTCATAGAGATGAAGAACAGGTCTATTCACTGGAATAGACCCTGAAGAAGGATATTTAAGATCTGGCTGAGTAGATAGGTTGCTCTGTAATTCATTATCATAATTTTGTGTGTTCATTTGTTGTCAGTGATATACATAAACTGTTAAGACATTGGATTCTGTCATTTTGTGATATGTTTCTTTTGTGAGAAGCCATTTCCATTTGTTCCACTTCAGAACAAAGTCTCTAAGATTTGTTTGCAATTTTGAATTTGTATTTTAGCTCTTTGCATGAATGAGTTCAAATGTTTTGTCATGTGCTCTAGATCATATATTAGATAGAAAGTAAAGATAAAAAAATGAGAAGAAAGAGGAAAGGAGAGGAGAGGGACACTGGAGAAAGGGAGGGACGAGAAGGCATGTCTTTTAACAGGGACATTTAAAAATGAAAGTATGCTAGTTTATTAATTTGCACAATAGTACTCTTCACAATCAAGGTAACAGCATCACCATTAATAATCTTCATTGTTCTCTTGCATTAATGAATGCTCACTGTTCACTTGAGTAAGCAACCCCTTCATTCTCCACTGGTTCACCTTTGCTTCAATGATCTTTACAGCAGTATTGTTCTTTGAGCTTAAAAACCCAGTGGCTTAGCAGACTCCTAGTTTACTGTTACCTGCTACAGAGGAAGCTTTAAAAAACAATTGAATTGTGGTCTCTTCGGTGGGTCATTTTTACTTCATGAAATTTTAATAAAGCACAAATTTAATCATATATATATACATATACATATATATGTATGTATGTATGTATGTATTTGTTGTTATTATCCCTTCCCTAATGGTTGAATTGATATTACCACAGACTTGTTTTCAGTCACTCCTTCTGCCCCTGCTCTTTATATTTACTACTGTAATTTGTGTCAGAAGGCTTGGTTGGTCCTAATCCATTTCTCCAAGAACATCATAAGATGAGATGAAAAGACGCACAAGCAGTCAGAAAATTGAAGATTATCCATTAAATGACAGTCCAACCATCATTTTCCATGTTTCACTCCAAATTTTATGTTAAAATTTTACCTCAAAACCCAAAGTACTATTTTTTTTCCTCCTACACTAACTTCAGCTTGGCTCATGACGATTAGACGGTTTACCCCCCATATTTTCCCCTCTCACTTGTTACATGATTCTTTGGGCTTCTAGTTAGGTGGATTTTTTTCTAACTATAGATTTAGTTTTTAACATTGAGTCAGGACAGATTAATAATCACATATATCATTTATATAACTTCATTAATAAATAGACAATTCTGGCATGTTTTATTTGAATATTTTCTGCCATTAAATTTACAAACTCAGACCCATGGGGCTGAAGAAACATAAATATTTTGCCCATGTGATATGAGAAGAGGACAAGAGATCCAGCCAGACTAATCTGGTACCCTTCATATATCTGTGGTTTTGCATTGTTTCAGAATACTAACACAACTGTCCCTGTGTTCATATTTGCTTTATGTGACTAGCCTATGATCATGGTACCACAAGATCATGTTTTGTTTTTTTTTTCACATAGTTTCTTGGTCTGTCCTTCCTTGTCTGTTCATACTGGTCTTACTTTCATCATGTCCACCATTGCTTGCTTTTTTTCCCTGCAGATCAGTCAATATGCATGAAAGAAAGCCTTTGCAGACGTACATCACCCTGTTCTTACAGCTTCATCTCACCATGCTTTTATATTAACGTTTCTCACAAAAAGATTTGATGTCTCTACTTCTTCATTATACTACGGTCTCTCTGCTCATTTGAATTAGGCCTTCGAGATATCAATCCACTTGTTCTTTTTCTTATCATTCATACCTTCTCAGTGGTCTTCAATGCAGTTGCTCTTGCTCTTTTTATATGATTGGGCATAAGGGGCATTGTTTCTAGCTCTTTATTCTATTTAAAATATCCTAGTTATTCTTGTCCTTGTTTGCTAGAAACCAAAGCCAACTGTTACTAATCTCCAGAGAAATTGCCTTTCTGCTGATTTTACTTTCAATTGATATAATCGTATTTTAACACTGTGTGTAATAACTTTGGTTTTTATTCAGTTATTTATGTGTTATATTCCTTAATTGGGATATAAAGACACAATAATAAGAAACTAGACTCTTAAAATTACTACTATTTCCTTAAGCTCCTGAACAGCATCAGGTTTAGAATGAGTGCTTATCAAAGATTTATTGAATGAATGTACGGATGGAAGGAAAAAGATTTCTTTACACTTGGAAAAAATAAAAGCTACATACTGATATTTTGTATTACTTTTGTGCTTCATAATTCATTACATATGCAAACCCAGAAAACATTTAGCTAAAGATTTTGTAAGAAGAGTCTGTTTATTGTTAGGTACAATAAATTATTTGTATAGAGTTTTTATACTGTATCCCCTTTTCTGAAGATGAACTCCTAAATCAGCATTTTACTTAAATGCACTTAATATTTTAAGTCTATTTATATCTGTAGAATTCACTATTGACTCTAAAACAAATTATGTCATTGCTAACTATGAAAGACAACTTACCAGAACAGGTCAGAATGAGCTAAAAACCAATGAATAAGCAGGGCCTCACTGATTCCTGGAAGACATAGAGACATAGACATTTTTGTGTTGGCCTCCAGGTTTTAGAAGCAACTCATATTTTATAGCCTTCATGTATAAAGAGAGTGACATTTGCCCAAATCTTCCATATTATAAATTCTCTTCAGTGTCCCTTCCTTTTCCACCGATAAAGACAATTATATTTACGTGGGGTTTTTCTTTCAAGGTCTGCTAATTATTTTTATCTTTTTAATTTTTAAAAACATTTTTTATATAATTACATAATTTCTCCATCTCCTTTCTTCATACTAAATCTTCCCATATACCTGTCCTTACTCACATCCAAATTCATGACCTCTTTCATCATTAATCATGCTATGTGTACACTGTGTGTGTTCCTCAATATAGAAATATGACATGCTAAGTCTGTAAAGGATTACTTTTATGTAGATTTTCAGGGATGACCATGTGGTATTGGATAGCCAACTGGTATGCTCTATCCTATAGAAAATGATTTTTCTTACTCTCTTCATTTTTTAGTTGCCTGCTGTCCTTTCATTGCCTTCTGAGCATACCCCGTCCAAGTTAGCATCTGTTGCTGTCTCATTCAGTTCACGTTAAGACAGTCATATTGGTGTAGTTTTTGGGTGTGGCTTCTTACTTTACTAGAAGGCATAATCTCATAGCAACCATTATATTTTTCTGGATCTTATGATCTTTCTGCTCTCTTTTCTTCAATGATCCCCGAGTCATAGGTGAAGAAGTTATGTTGAAGGTTTAGACAGTGGAACTGGGCTCCAAAAGTCTATAGTTTGACTGGTTATGAAATTTATAGCATGTATGAAATTTATAAATGTATGGCACTAGAATAGATCAACTAGAAAAGAACATATTGAATAAGGTAGTTATTTTAATCTTTAATTACATTTACAAACTATTCTAATTTTCCTAATATAGTTACAAATTCTAGGGGTATAGAATGGGGCATCTTTTGGGAACTATTTTTCTACCAGAAATATTCCATCCTCTTACTTTCTAAGATTATATCTATTCTATATTCAAGGTACAGTAACTTTTTCTCAAGTCCAAAAAGTTCTCAGAGTCTTATAAAATCCAAAATTTCCACCAAAATTTTATAACTCAGAAGTATAAAATCTCATATGAAATTAATAAAATTAGCATGGATGAGGTGTTTAATATAATTCATGTTTGGGAACTTTCTCTTTTAAACCTTTGATCTGCATATAAGTAATTAACAGCACCCCAAAATACAAGCTAGGGCAGGTATAGGATATCAAAGAAACATAAGCATACTGGCTCAGTAATGGAGACAATGAATGGGAGTCTTTCCCTGGGTGCTCCAGACAGTTTCAAAATGCCATGATATAAAATTCATTTCTGCAAGATGTAAATGATACATTGCTATATATAATTCTGTATATTATATATAGATAAGTAAAGAAAAAAAGAAGCTCACCTTAATTAATAGCTTTGTCTTTCTAAAGTCTGTTTAAAAGACAGTTGTAGCTGGACATGATGGATTATACCTATAAATCCCAGTGCTTCAGAGGCTGAGACAAAGGACCTACTATGCGTTTGAGGCTTGCTTGCTTGAGCTGCATAATGAGAACTCACTAAGTTAGACTCCAACAAACCAAATAACCCAATTACAATTGAGGTACAGAGCTAAACAAAGAATTCTCAAAAGAGGAATCTCGAATGGCCGAGAAGCATTTAAGGAAATGTTCAACATACTTAGTCATCAGGGAAATGCAAATCAAGTGACTCTGAGATTCTATCTTTTACTAATCAGAGTGGCTAAGATTTAAAAAGAAAAAAAGAAAAAGAAAAGAAAAAGAAAAAGAAAAAAGAAAAAAAAACAAACAAACTCAAGGTACAGCTCATGCTGGCAAGGATGTGGAGCAAGGGGAACACTCCTCCATTGCTGGTAGGATTGCAAACTTGCGTAACCATTCTGAAAACCAATCTGGTGGTTCCTCAGAGTTTCAAATTAGAATGTCTAAAGATCTTTCTGTTGCGCCCACCTCGTCTGGCAAATCAGATACTTCTCAACAGCTTTATTGCAGGAATGCCTCAATGCTACGGGAATCCCGGGAACCCAGGGAGGACTCCTTATATACACCCCAGCACAGGGAAAAGCTTTGTGTCCTCCTGGGATTGGTCAGTCTGTGGGCACCTTAATTTGCATGCACCTGCTCTGGAGGGGTTGGCGCCAGATTCAGGCTATCACCTGCGCAATGATGTTGTTTATGGCGACGGTGTGAGACCGGCGCCATCTTTTAGGCATCGGCTGCCTACATCTTTCCAAAAGAATAAAGCAATAACAGAGCAAAACAATAAAACAAAACAACAGAGTCAGAAAGAAACACTTAGCAGGGAGGTTGTTTATAGTTTATCCTGGAATGCAATTTCACTTACAATATAGCTGCATGAAAGAAATTTGCATTCTAGTATGGAAGAATCACCACGCAAAAGAAATGCTAAAAGGATATTGGTCATTGAAAATAAGTATATTATCATTATAATTGTTTTAGTGGTTACCATGAGATTCTTCCTTGTGTTCTGCAGAAACCACACATTAAGAACTATTCTGGCTGGAAACTTTTGCCCAGTTTGTGAATAATTAGTCCATTTTCTTGCTTTTTTCTTGGGTCATCTATCCAGTATCCTTTCCTTGAATTTTCTCCCTTGAATGTTTTGAATCACGCATAATGAGAAAAGTTCTAGAGTAAAGCCTTAATTAGGTGGTATCAGAGTAGGGTAAAGGATGGGTGACATCTACTATTGCTTATTTTTAATGTTCTAATATGGTAGCATGCTTAGATACCCTCCATAAAGTTTTAACTTATATATTATAATGTCTTTTTAAGTGCAACCTTAACTCTAAATTTTAATCCAATGGGAGCTAATATTGTCATATACTATAAGAAGCTATGCTAATACCATTTATTCAGCATCTCCTTTCTTTTCTTAATACTTTGAAATAGTTTCTGTGCCATTTACATAATTTACATCATTAGGTACCTGTCCTAGCTTCATTTCTGTTCTGTCATAAAATACCCTGTTAAAAAGTAACTTAATGAATAAACAGGCTGGTTCGCTTCAGTTCTCAGTTTCAGATTACCTGTAGAAGGAAGGAGACAATGTCAGGGCCCTGAAGCAGATAGTCACAGCATATCTAGAGTTAGGAACAGAGAAATGAATGTTTGCATGTTCACTTACCTGCTTGCTTATACTCAGATCAATTTCTTCATTCTTACACAGCTCTGGACCTCTGCCTGCAGAATGATGCCACCCACAATAGACTGAGTTTTCCCATACAAAATACCTTAATTAAAGTGATACCCACAGAGATACTTCCATCATTCCTCATGTAGGCATTCTCACTCTGTGATTCTTGGTTTTGTCAGTAAAACTATCAAGTATGTCTGAATTTTATATCCTGTATATCGTGCTTATGTAAATATCAAGCTGTCTCACTATATCTTTACAATAATGCTGTATTCTATGCTAAACTCCCTCTGTCTCTGTCTCTGTCTCTGTCTCTGTCTCTGTCTCTGTCTCTGTCTCTTTCTCTCTCTCTCTCTCTCTCTCTCTCTCTCTGAGTGTTTGGTATCGTCTAAAAAAACTTATGAATCATTTTGGAAAGCCCTGAAATAAATCCATTTGGTGTGGCAAGTAGTATTGCATTACATTTATAAATTGACTTTAATTAATTGTTTATATTTATGTTACTAAATTCTCTAATTAGTTCCATAATAAAATTTTGCATATACTTGGGCCTCCACTTACTGCCTTAATAAATATTTCATTTCCTTTTTTTAGGTTAATAGTAACTACATGTAAATATTTTTGTCAAAGAATTTTTCTTTTCTTTGTTACTTTGAGTATAATTTTTCTCTATAATAGACTTTAAATAAAATTTGTCATAAAACTATTAATTGCCTTTTTGACTCATTCATATGGCAATATTTCAATTAACTCGTGATTACTCTGGGCTTTCCCAATATACAACATATGATCTATAGGTGCTAACTTTTCTCATCTTTTAAAGTACTTTTACCTATAATAAATATCAGAGCTATTAAATAGATTATTCCAAAAATGTTGAAAAAATCAAAATAACTTCAGGTCACCATTAAAAATTACATTGTTTTGAAAAAAATAGTTTTTAATATAGAAAGAGTACATTTCAGATCTAATACATTTCCTGGTCCCACAACTCAGTGATCTTTTTGTCCACATCAAGAGTAATTTATAGTCTGCAGAGGTGAGAGTGAGGACCACAGAGGCAGACAGCTTCTGGGACAGGCGGGAGCCACAGAGTCGCTGAGGCAGCACCCTTCTGGGGCTGCAGACATCCAGCACCCTCCCAGCCGGAGGACAGTGATCCACCCTGCAGGGAGCGCCATCTTGGCTCCGGGGCTCCGCCGAACTTAGTCTGCAGAGGTGAGAGTGAGGACCACAGAGGTAGACAGCTTCTGGGACAGGCGGGAGCCACAGAGCCACTGAGGCAGCACCCTTTTGGGGCTGCAGACAACCGGCACCCTCCCAGCTGGACGACTGTATTCTGCCCTGCAAGGAGCCCTCTGCCTCAGGAGCAGGGAGCACATCTTGGATCCAGGACTCCTCTGAACTTAGGAACGTAGTCTGCACAGCTGAGAGTGTGCACCACAGAAGCTGACAGCTTCTGTGACCTGCCAAAGCAACACAGCATCTGGGAAAGGTCCTGTTTTTGGCCTTCTTCTTCGGCCAGGAGAAGGTCCAAACGCCAGATATCTGTACACCTTCCCTTTAAGAGGAAAGCTTGTCAGCAGGGAGTGCTCTAACCACTGAAACTCAGAGGATAGAGCCTGTCTCCGAGGTCTGCTGACAGATGATACTCAGAATCACCAGAAGAACAACCTCTGAACAGAGACAACTATAACAACTCCAGAGATTACCAGATGGCGAGAGGTAAACGTAAGAATCTTACTAACAGAAACCAAGACCACTCACCATCATCAGGACCCAGCACTCCCACTTCGCCCAGTCCAGGGCACCCCAACACACCTGAAAAGCTAGACCTGGATTTAAAAGCATATCTCATGATGATGATAGAGGACATCAAGAAGGACTTTAAAGAATTACAGGAGAACATGGCTAAAGAGTTACAAGTCCTTAAAGAAAAACAGGAAAACACAACCAAACTGGTAGAAGTCCTTAAAGAGAAACAGGAAAACACATCCAATCAGATGATGGAAATGAACAAAACCATACTAGACCTAAAAAGGGAAGTAGACACAATAAAGAAAACCCAAAATGAGGCAACACTGGAGATAGAAACCCTAGGAAAGAAATCTGGGACCATAGATGCGAGCATCAGCAACAGAATACAAGAGATGGAAGAGAGAATCTCAGGTGCAGAAGATTCCATAGAGAACATCGGCACAACAATCAAGGAAAATGGAAAATGCAAAAAGATCCTAACTCAAAACATCCAGGAAATACAGGACACAATGAGAAGACCAAACCTACAGATAATAGGAGTGGATGAGAATGAAGATTTTCAACTCAAAGGACCAGCAAACATCTTCAACAAAATTATAGAAGAAAATTTCCCAAATCTAAAGAAAGAGATGCCCATGAACATACAAGAAGCCTACAGAACTCCAAATAGGCTGGACCAGAAAAGAAATACCTCCCGACACATAATAATCAGAACAACAAATGCACTAAATAAAGATAGAATACTAAAAGCAGTAAGAGAAAAAGGCCAAGTAACATATAAAGGCAAGCCTATCAGAATTACACCAGATTTTTCACCAGAGACTATGAAAGCCAGAAGATCCTGGACAGATGTTATACAGACACTAAAAGAACACAAATTCCAGCCCAGGCTACTATACCCAGCCAAACTCTCAATTAACATAGATGGAGAAACCAAAGTATTCCACGACAAAACCAAATTCACACATTATCTCTCCACGAATCCAGCCCTTCAAAGGATAATAACAGGAAAAAACCAATACAAGGACGGGAACCACG
This sequence comes from Mus caroli, assembly GCF_978045245.1. Lineage (NCBI taxonomy): Eukaryota > Metazoa > Chordata > Mammalia > Rodentia > Muridae > Mus > Mus caroli. The sequence continues at coordinate 89,595,792 of NW_028227266.1, forward strand.
CCCTAGAAACAACAAGAAGGTAATCCCTCAACAAACCTAAAAGAAGACAGCCACAAGAACAGAATGCCAACTTTAACAACAAAAATAACAGGAAACAACAATTACTTTTCCTTAATATCTCTTAATATCAATGGACTCAACTCCCCGATAAAAAGACATAGACTAACAAACTGGCTACACAAACAAGACCCAACATTTTGCTGCTTACAGGAAACTCATCTCAGAGAAAAAGATAGACACTACCTCAGAATGAAAGGCTGGAAAACAATTTTCCAAGCAAATGGTATGGAGAAACAAGCTGGAGTAGCCATTCTAATATCTGATAAGATTGACTTCCAACCCAAAGTCATCAAAAAAGACAGGGAGGGGCACTTCATACTCATCAAAGGTAAAATCCTCCAAGAGGAACTATCAATCCTGAATATCTATGCTCCAAATACAAAGGCAGCCTCATTCATTAAAGAAACTTTAGTAAATCTCAAAGCACACATTGCACCTCATACAATAATAGTGGGAGACTTCAACACACCACTTTCACCAATGGACAGATCATGGAAACAGTAACTAAGCAGGGACACAGTGAAACTAACAGAAGTTATGGATCAAATGGATTTGGCAGATATCTACAGAACATTTTACCCTAAAACAAAAGGATATACCTTCTTCTCAGCACCTCATGGTACCTTCTCCAAAATTGACCACGTAATTGGGCACAAAACAGGACTCAACAGATACAAAAATATTGAAATTGTCCCATGCATCCTATCAGATCACCATGGACTAAGGCTGATCTTCAATAACAAAATAAATAATAGAAAGCCAACCTTCACGTGGAAACTGAACAACACTCTTCTCAATGATACCTTGGTCAAGGAAGGAATAAAGAAAGAAATTAAGGACTTTTTAGAGTTCAATGAAAATGAAGCCACAACATACCCAAACTTATGGGACGCAATGAAAGCATTTCTAAGAGGAAAACTCATAGCTCTGAGTGCCTCCAAAAAGAAACTAGAAAGAGCACACATTAGCAGCTTGACAACACACCTAAAAGCACTAGAACAAAAGGAAGCAAATTCACCCAAAAGGAGTAGACAGCAGGAAATAATCAAACTCAGGGGCGAAATCAATCAAGTGGAAACAAGAAGAACTATTCAAAGAATCAACCAATCAAGGAGCTGGTTCTTTGAGAAAATCAACAAGATAGATAAACCCTTAGCCAGACTCACTAGAGGGCACAGGGAAAGCATTCTAATTAACAAAATCAGAAATGAAAAAGGAGACATAACAACAGATCCTGAAGACATCCAAAACACCATCAGATCCTTCTACCAAAGGCTATACTCAACAAAACTGGAGAACCTGGATGAAATGGAGAAGTTCCTAGACAGGTACCAGGTACCAAAGTTGAACCAAGATCAGGTTAATGATCTAAACGGCCCTATATCCCCCAAAGAAATAGAAGCAGTCATTAATAGTCTCCCAACCAAAAAAAGCCCAGGACCAGATGGGTTTAGTGCAGAGTTCTATCAGACCTTCAAAGAAGATCTAATCCCAGTTCTTCACAAACTATTCCACAAAATAGAAACAGAAGGTACTCTACCCAACTCATTCTATGAAGCCACAATTACTCTGATACCTAAACCACAAAAAGACCCAACAAAGATAGAAAACTTCAGACCAATATCCCTTATGAATATGGATGCAAAAATCCTCAATAAAGTTCTTGCTAACCGAATCCAAGAACCCATCAAAACAATCATCCATCCTGACCAAGTAGGTTTCATCCCAGGGATGCAGGGATGGTTCAATATACGGAAATCCATCAACGTAATCCAGTATATAAACAAACTCAAAGACAAAAACCACATGGTCATCTCGTTAGATGCGGAAAAAGCATTTGACAAGATCCAACACCCATTCATGATAAAAGTCTTGGAAAGATCAGGAATTCAAGGCCCATACCTAAACATGATAAAAGCAATCTACAGCAAACCAGTAGCCAACATCAAAGTAAATGGTCAGAAGCTTGAAGCAATCCCTCTAAAATCAGGGACTAGACAAGGCTGTCCACTTTCTCCATACCTATTCAACATTGTACTTGAAGTCCTAGCCAGAGCAATTCGACAACAAAAGGAGATCAAAGGGATACAAATTGGAAAAGATGAAGTCAAAATATCACTTTTTGCAGATGATATGATAGTATATATAAGTGACCCTAAAAATTCCACCAGAGAACTCCTAACCCTGATAAACAGCTTCGGTGAAGTAGCTGGATATAAAATTAACTCAAACAAATCAATGGCCTTTCTCTACACAAAGAATAAACAGGCTGAGAAAGAAATTAGGGAAACAACACCCTTCTAAATAGTCACAAATAATATAAAATATCTTGGCGTGACTCTAACTAAGGAAGTGAAAGATCTGTATAATAAAAACTTCAAGTCTCTGAAGAAAGAAATTCTAGAAGATCTCAGAAGATGGAAAGATCTCCCATGCTCATGGATTGGCAGGATCAACATTGTAAAAATGGCTATCTTGCCAAAAGCAATCTACAGATTCAATGCAATCCCCATCAAAATTCCAACTCAATTCTTCAACGAATTAGAAAGTGCAATCTGCAAATTGATCTGGAATAACAAAAAACCTAGGATAGCAAGAACTCTTCTCAAGGATAAAAGAACCTCTGGTGGAATCACCATGCCGGACCTAAAGCTCCACTACAGAGCAATTGTGATAAAAACGGCGTGGTACTGGTATAGTGACAGACAAATAGACCAATGGAATAGAATTGAAGACCCAGATATGAACCCACACACCTATGGTCACTTGATCTTCGACAATGGAGCTAAAACCATCCAGTGGAAGAAAGACAGCATTTTCAACAAATGGTGCTGGCACAACTGGTTGTTAACATGTAGAAGAATGCGAATCGATCCATTCCTATCTCCTTGTACTAAAGTCAAGTCTAAGTGGATCAAGGAACTTCACATAAAACCAGAGACACTGAAACTTATAGAGGAGAATGTGGGGAAAAGCCTTGAAGATATGGGCACAGGGGAAAAATTCTTGAATAGAACAGTAATGGCTTGTGCTGTAAGATTGAGAATTGACAAGTGGGACCTCATGAAACTGCAAAGCTTCTGCAAGGCAAAAGACACCATCAATAAGACAAAAAAACCACCAACAGATTGGGAAAGGATCTTTACCTATCCTAAATCAGATAGGGGACTAATATCCAATATATATAAGGAACTCAAGAAGGTGGACTCCAGAAAGTCAAATAACCCCATTAAAAAATGGGGCTCAGAACTACACAAAGAATTCTCACCTGAAGAATACCAAATGGCAGAGAAGCACCTGAAAAAATGTTCAACATCCTTAATCATCAGGGAAATGCAAATCAAAAGAACCCTGAGATTCCACCTCACACCAGTCAGAATGGCTAAGATCAAAAATTCAGGTGACAGCAGATGCTGGTGAGGATGTGGAGAAAGAGCAACACTCCTCCATTGTTGGTGGGATTGCAAGCTTGTACAACCACTCTGGAATTCAGTTTGGCGGTTCCTCAGAAAATTGGACATAGTACTACCGGAGGATCCAGCAATACCTCTCCTGGGCATATATCCAGAAGATGTCCCAACCGGTAAGAAGGACACATGCTCCACTATGTTCATAGCAGCCCTATTTATAATAGCCAGAAGCTGGAAAGAACCCAGATGTCCCTCAACAGAGGAATGGATACAGAAATAATGGTACATCTACACAATGGAGTACTACTCAGCTATTAAAAAGAATGAATTTATGAAATTCCTAGCCAAATGGATGGACCTGGAGGGCATCATCTTGAGTGAGGTAACACAATCACAAAGGAACTCACACAATATGTATTCACTGATAAGTGGATATTAGCCCAAAACTTAGGATATCCAAGATATAAGATACAATTTGCTAAACGCATGAAACTCAAGAAGAATGAAGACCAAAATGTGGACACTGTGCCCCTTCTTAGAATTGGGAACAAAACACCCATGGAAGGAGTTACAGAGACAAAGCTTGGAGCTGTGATGAAAGGATGGACCATCTAGAGACTGCTGTATCCAGGGATCCATCCCATAATCAGCTTCTAAATGTGGACACCATTGCATACACTAGCAAGATTTTGCTGAAAGGACCCAAAGATAGCTGTCTCTTGTGAGACTATGCAGGGGCTTAGCAAACACAGGAGTGGATGCTCACAGTCAGCTATTGGATGTATCACAGGGCTCCCAATGGAGAAGCTAGAGCATGTACCCAAGGAGCTAAAGGGATCTGCAACCCTATAGTTGGAAGAACATTATGAACTAACCAGTACCCCGGAGCTCTTTTCTCTAGCTGCATATGTATCGAAAGATGGCCTATTTGGCCATCACTGGAAAGAGAGGCCCATTGGACTTGCAAACTTTATATGCCCCAATATAGGGGTATGCCAGGGCCAAAAGAATGGGAATGGGTTGGTAGGGAAGTGGGGGGTGCTATGGGGGACTTTTGGGATAACATTGGAAATGTAATTGAGGAAAATATGTAATAAAAAATATTAAAAATTAAAAAAAAAAGAAAATGTAAATGAGGAAAATACCTAATAAAAAGTATTAAAAAAAAAAGAGTAATTTATGCTGGAGTAGTAGAGTGAAGATGATAAAAATATGTATGAAATTCTCGAAGAACTAATAACAATACAAGAAAAGAGAGTTTGCTTTTGTATTTCTTGTTGTAAATAATTTTTAAATTCTAGTATTAAATTATAACAATTCCATTTATAAGACCACATTAAATACTGATCTTTAGATTACTGCTTTAAACATCTTCAGATATGGGATACTGACAAATTCGGTTTTACGATTTGGTTCTGTATTCGTATCCTCACATGTGAGCCACCTAGATTCTTTGTGGGTTTTTTTAGTGTTTAGATTCTTTGGAAGAAGTTGGTGACTTGTTTTCCCTGATTTAGAATGAAAAAAACAACACAGTTAATTACCAGAATATTGTATTTGATGTGACCCTGGCCACATGATACTTATGGCCTAATTAGTATTCAAGTTATCCCGTCATAGTGAAAGTTCATAGAAGTTGCAGCTATTTCCAAGATAAGTCATTAGAGGCATTACGAGGACTCTGTTAAAGCCAGGACTCCAAGGTTCTTTTGTAAGTTAGGCTACTATTCAAGCTCTTTTGCCAATCTGGATGGGGATATTTGTATTAAAAATTTTGACAATTTTTTTTTTTTAGATTTTTAAGACTATAATAAACATTTTGGATGTTTATGCCACTGTACTTTGTTCTAATTCCTGACTATCCCACACTGTAAAAGTAGAAACCATGTGTGTGATTCTATAGAACACACAAATTATTTCATCTTCTAATATATTGTGCCTAAGGTACATTTACAATCTTACTATTGTGAAAATTTTGATGTACATTCTAGGCTACTAAAGAATAAATGCATTGTGGGTCAAGACACATGTGAAATAGCAGAGGCTGTAGAAACTTCTAGTAGTGATGGTCTTTAAAAATGTATGGTGATCACTGAAGGAAAGAATTAATTTCTTGGATTAATTTTGCAAAAAGAAGACACTAAGCAACTTTGTGTCCCTTAAACTTGACCCTTGACCCTGTCATGTTCTTTTATGGATGCATCTTAGTCACTAAAGAGTTGATGATGAAGTAAAAAAGATGTTTATGGGCCTCATTTTCTTCTTATACATTTCCAACGACATCCACAGAATGTAAGCTCTTTATGCACATTTTATCTGCCACTTATTTTTTCCCAACAGATGTACATGCAATTGTTCTTTTAGGATTCACTTCAGCCCACAGATGTCTGCACAGCTGCTTTCTGATCCGAAGGGGATGTTCTTCTGTGGAAGCAGTCATGTAAGCAGATTTTTGTGTTTTGTTTTTGGTTTTATTTAAAGCACTGTACGGTTCTCCTTTCGCTGTACAGGAGGTATAGGTAATAGTATTAGCTGTACAATGACCTTGAGATTTTCATTGAGAAAAAAATAAGTTGTCTGTCTGTCCACTGTCTAAATGATAAAAAATGTTTTTGCATTCTGGATCCTCAACAAGTATATCACCTCATAGTTTCATGTTTTCATGACTGAATTGATAGGTTGAGGAAGGCCCAAACAATCATAATCCATTCAGAGTGGGAAACAAATAAACAAACAAATAACTAGTTTAGGTAAAAGTTCCAGGTAGAGAATAGCTTAAGGCATAGAAGAGCAAATGATTCAAATTACTGCTTTGATTATGTGCACCAACTAGACTGATGAACATCCTAATATTTTGAATAGTACTTATGACCATATATCCCAGAATGGAGTCCTTATAAATTTTGCTTTTTTTGTGTGTGTAACTGCAGAAATTTATGAATATTTATATTTATGTAAGGAACATCTTTTCTTTAACATGTAATTTATTTTCAATAATTAACACTGTTGAAATTAAAACTACTAATCTAAGTGTTCATATATAAGATTATGACCTGACAATAGTTCTGTATCATGATCTATCAGAAGCCGTAGATCTTATCTGATGCTTTGGAAAAATGGGTACATGCTATTCTGATGAGTAGGTCACCAGGACCACATTCCTTATCCATCAAAAACTTAAGCTTGCCAGATATTACCATGCCCTGTAGTGTTATGTTTTTCAGAAACCACTTTTATTTATCATAATTAGACACAATCAGCATTTTGTGTGTTTTTTTCTTTTATGATATGGTTATGTGTTTTATTTGTTGGTTTTATTTTAGTGGAATATATAGTTAAAAAACATTTGTATAGAATAAGTACTTTTACAACCAAGAGACTGAAATACTTCTTGGAATTATTGATAGAGCATAGATCTTTCCAGCTTAAAACTATAGACAAAAGTAGTTTTTAAACTCTGAAACGTGTATCCTGCTTTTCCCCTCTCTTTGAAGGAAGATATGGCAAAAATGAGGTGGGGGGGGCTTTAGTTGGGAAAGGAGGGAAAGGAAGATGTTGGAGGATGAGGGCAAAAGAGAAGATGGAAGGAGGAAAAAGAAGGGGAATGTTTATATTTTAACTAAAATAATGCAAGTGAAAATGAAATGATAACTAAGCATTAAAAATTCTAAAGCCTAAGGTCTCATCTATATTGAGTTGACTTTTGTTGAGGGTGGAAGACACTGTCTTGAGTTTCTGTCTTCTGCTAACACATGTCCAGTTTCCCCATGACCATGTGTTGACCTTTGTACCATTAGTTCTGCTGATTCCTGAGCACAAGAGATCATTCCAACTTTAGTATCTTTTTCTGTTTGTTGTTCTTGTTTAATATATTTTAGAGCTCATTGTAGAGGTCTTTCACTTCCTTAGGTTTATTGCTAGGAACTTTTTAATTTATGGGGAATGAAAACTGTTTACTGATTTCTTTCTCAGCAAATTAATTATTTGTATGGTAAAAGAGACTCATCCAGGAAGTGGGTGAGGGGAAAGAGGAGGATAGCAGGATAAAAAGAATGGTACTTTTTTTTCCCCCGATACTTTTGGCTTTAAAAGTTTCTGTCAAAAAATTGAGTATTTTTCTAATAGGCCTACTTTTATAGGGATCATTCCTGTTCTCTCTGCCCGCTGTCTTTATTCTGTGTTTTTAATGCTTTAACTAAAATATGATGTGGGAAGTTTCTTTCTGGCTCTGTCTATTTCAGAGGCCTTTTGTATCCGGTGGCTATCTCTAGGTTTTGGGGACATTTATTTGAAAATGCTATATATGCCGTCATTATGGTATTCTTTTTCTTCTAAGTGAATAATCCCAGCAGTAGAACTTTTCAGATTCCTAAGTTTCTCCCATGTTCTGCTCTATTTGTTCAAATCTGCCTTGACCTGCATCAGGCAATCCGATTCCTCCTCTTTGTTTTGCGGTCTCGAGTTTCTGTTTTCTGGATGATCCATTCTGTTGCTGAGGGACTTTCCTCTGAGTTTTAAGTTGAGTTACTGACCTGTTCATTTCTAGCATCGAATTACTTTGGCTTTTCTTCAGTAACCCTGTTTACTGGGTTCAGCTTTTATATTTTGGTTTTGTATACTTATATTTTGGACATTCTTTTCTTTCTTTGTGTGTGTGTGTGTTGTTTGATCATAGTCTTGATTATTCTTTTTAATTGCCTGAATTATCTTACACAGTTTTCTCATTTGGGCTCATTACAGTGAGATTAGTATTTTGTGTAGAGAATGTTGTCTTCATTTTTCCTGTCACTTTTGTTTTTGTGCTTAGACTTGTGCATGTGGGAAAGTCTGCCAGTTACATCTTTCTTTAGTATGGCTCAAATCATCTTTCTTCTTTTTAGTGTGTGGAAGCACAATGGTTTGAGAACATTAACTTTTAAAAGGACTGGACTTTGTTTTCTTTCATAGAATTTGTATTTAGGACTACAGGTCTTTCAAAGCACACCACTACTTATCTGAACAAAAGCATCCGAGGCCCATACATCACTCTCTGGCCTGTGGCCCTCTGGTGTTGCTCTCACGCTCTAGTTTTTCTACCTTGAGTAAGTTTTGGTCAATTGAACAATGGTGGTAGAACATCTCAGTTAACTGGATTGTTTTGACAGATGCCTTAGAGGATATATGACTCTGTGTTGTCCTCAGATTATAGAGCTCATGTCTACAGGGTAGAGTAAGCTACCAGTGGGAAATATGCAACTTTGTACAGTCCTTGGATGTTGGGATCTGGGTTAGCAGGCAGGCAGTGCTTCATGTATGATTTGTGTGGCTCCTAGTGGTGTTGAGAAGGTGACAGGGCTAGGAGCACTTTTGGGGTGGGGTGGCTAATTATATGAGGTGTGACGCTCTACATGGTTCTCAGATGACATGCCATGGGGAACAGAAAACAGTCTCCTCAGAAATTTTATTGAATGCAAATATTTTTATATATTTTTTATAATTTCAGAAATGAAAAAATTTGACTTTTTGCCCTTTCTTTCCCTTGCCTTTACTTTAACCCTTCCCTAAAACTCCTCCATGCCCCCAACTCCTTTCAAGTTCATAACCTCTTATTTAATTATTGTTATAGATGAGAGAGAGAGAGAGAGAGAGAAAGAGAGAGAGAGAGAGAGAGAGAGAGAGAGAGAGAGAGAGAGAGAGAGAGAGAGAGAGAGAGAGAGAGAGAATACTACTGGATCCAGTTCTCCAGTTCATGTCATCCATATGCCATATGAACGTGGGTTTTGGCTGATCAGTTTGTAGTAGGAAATCCAACTGGTTGTGATGGCAAACACCTGAATGATTTGCTCAAGGAGGCAGAAGGATCACAAGATTGAGGCCTGCCTGGGCTAAAAAATTTTTGACTGAAGAGATGGCTCAGTGACTAAGAACGCTGGGTGCTCATCCAGAGGTCCTGAGTTCAATTCCCAGCAACCACATGTTGGCCCCCCAACAATTTGTAATGGGATCTGATGCCCTCCTCTGGTGCATCTGAGGACAGTGATGATGTACCCACATACATAAAATAAATAAATATTTAAAAGAAAGAAAATGAATGAAATAAAACATCATCAAGGAACCTGTAATGGAGAAGACAGATTCTCCCTCTCTCAGCAGCCATTGATTACTGTAGTTCTTCATACAGAGGTGGGGCCTTGTGAAATTTCTCTTATCTATTTTTTAGTCTAATAGCACTGTAATTATACCAGTCTTGTTTAGACAACTGTGTTTTTGTGATTTCATAAGTGCAGCTTCCCTTACATGTCTAGAAAATTTCATCTAGTAAATGGGTCCTAGTGTGTGGCTCTTACAATCCTCTTGCCATCATTGTTATGATCTTTAGGTGTAGTGGTTACTCTGTAGGTATATCAAGTGTTTCTGTGAAATGCACAGCCACTTGTTCTCTGTATTTTTATGAGTTGTGGATCTCTGTAATAGTCTCCACCTGTTGCAAAAGAAATGTCCTTTGTTGAAGGATGAGAGCTAAAATTATCGACTGAAACTAATCTAAAAACTACAAACAATGTAAGGAGATGTGTAGCAAATATGAGATTGAAATAGAAATAAATGGTGTTCCGCCTAAAAAATTAAAAATCTAAAAGGTATATTCTCTGCTGAATTCTAACATTTTAAAAGAACAAACAAGAATGTTTCTCAAAGCCTACCATAAAACAGTACTGGAAAGAATTATACCAAGATTACTTTTCATAGTCTGTATTGCCCAGATCCCAAAATTAGATAAGGACACACAGACACACACACACACACACACATGGAGTGGGGAGAGAGAGAGAGAGAGAGAGAGAGAGAGAGAGAGAGAGAGAGAGAGAGAGAGAGAGAGAGAGAGAGAGAGAGAGAAAGAAGAGAGAAGAGAGAAAGAAGAGAGAAGAGAGAAAGAAGAGAGAAGAGAGAAGAGAACCTTAAGGTCATCCAATACATATAGATGCAAAGTTTCTCAGTTAAATAATTGTAAAATGAGCTCAATGACACATAAAAACCATAATTTTCCATGAATAAGTCTTCATTCTAGAGTTGACATATGCAAACCAACACATAATATACCACATAGAATCAAGGACATAAATGACATTATCATGTCTATGTCAGATAATTTTTTTTCAGAGTCCAACATCCCTTGGTGATCGTAGCTTTCAAGAAACTAGTGCTAGAAAGACACAATAAGTATATAATATAATAAATGTGTTTATGGCTTGCACATAATCAACACTAAACAGGGAATGTTGCAAAGCATTTCTATTAAGATCAGGAATCAAACAAGGATATCTACTTACTTTGCTTTTATTCAACGAATCCTAGAAGTTTTAACTAGCACAATTAGATGATATAATAAAATAGTGATGCAAATGAAAGGAAGAAGTTTAAGTTTCCATATTTTCATATGTTGTATAATCCTGTATGTAGGAGTCCCTAAAGATTCTACTACACAATTTATAGAATATAACAAATATTTTCCACACAATAGTAGGCTACAAAAGTCAATGTGTAAAACCCAATAGCTGATCTATATATCAATAATGAATATACAGAAGAAAGAAACTAAAACAATAATCTCAACTACTAACATTAAACAACAAAACTAACATCAGAAATGAAAGATGTCTCCAAGAAAAAAGTATAACCCTGAAGAAAGAATCAAAGAAAACACTAAAGCATAGAAACGTGCCTACTGACAAAATTAATATCATTAAAATGAACATATTTTAAAAATCTAAGATTTCAATGTAATCTTCATCCAAACTCCAATGACATTTTTCTTAAAATCAGAAAAAAAAATCTTAAATTTTATATAGAAGTTCAGAAGACCCTGGATAGGTAAGCTAACCAAGAGCAATCTTCAAATGTACTATAGTTTCATAGGAACAAGAGTATAGTACTGACATAAAATAGAGTCAGAGATCAATGAATGTTATAAAGGCCTCAGACATAAATTGGGGTGAGTATAGCCACCACCTCATATTTCATATAGGCACTGAAAGTGCACACTGGAGAAAAGAGATGCTCTGAGATATGGTACTGGAGAAAGTAGGTAAAAACATGCACAAGAATGTAGAAAGATTCCTGTATTTCATGTCTGCATAAAAATCAGATCAACCAGGACAGCCAGGGCTATACCAGAGAAACCCTGACTCGAAAAAAAAACAAAAAACAAACATATAAAAACATATAAAAACAAGTTGACATATCACAGAAACACTGGCATATCCATTTCCTATTAGTACTATTCACAATAGCTAAGTCATAGACTCTGTTTTGAATCTGTCAGCAGATGAATGGATAAATAAAATGTGGCATATATACACAATGAAGTTCCACTTACTTATAAAGAATAAAATTAAGACATCTGCAGGGTAACAGACCACTGGATATCAACATAGTAAGCAAAGCAGTCAGATTCAGGAAGAAAAATTTTACATATATATATATATATATATATATATATATATATATATATATATATATGTGTGTGTGTGTGTATGTGTATATATATATATATATATACATATACATACATATATATTATCTTTTGGATTCTAGATTTTGTACAGTTAAATAAAATCATTTATAAACATGACATTGAGACAGATGGAGACAGAGCAAGACTATGCTGGGAAAAATAAAGAGACTGTTGGGGAGGATGGAGGCAGCCCTGTGGATGAATATGATCAAATTGAATGAGACGCTTGAATAATTAAAAAAAATCTGTCTTTATGAAATATATCACTATGTACAATGTATGTACACCAGAAAAGTCTGTAATTAAAAATTTAAGGATATATTGCAACTAGAATTTTATATCATAAATAGAATATGAGTGCATATGTCCACAATTGCAGAAACCCTTGGCTTAAATCACTGAGATTTTGATCAGATGGAAGTATACATTCATACTGCAAGCAGTATGCTTAACATCTGCCAAGTCATTCAGAAAAATTATGTCTAATATTTAAAATATAAATTAATGTTTTTGTTGTTCACAACATCCCTTTTCTCATTACATTTGGTTGTTCACATCCGAAATTATTTTTAATTATTTTTAATATTATTTGGTTGATTATTGTTTTTAGTAGCAATATTATATACCTGATTTTAACGAAGTTCTGTAGATGAGGTAAAAAAAAAAACTCATAGAAATTGATCTTTTCTTAATTTGGCTTTTTGTAGTAAAAATAAAATGAGCAAATGTATTTTTTATACGCCCAATTAAACACCAGAATTATAAAGCTTTTAAAAAAAGTGGTACATTGAAATAATTTCTACAGCTATTTCCCGGCTTGCTGTTTCATCAAGATTATTATTGTAGTAGTTTTGTAAGGAAACATCAGTGTTATCTACCATACATGGAAAACTATTTGTTGATTTAAAGTGCAAGAGGAGATTTTGGCATGCCCGAAATTTCACATGCAATTTAGTTTTCCCCATAATTACCTAGTCATGCTCCATGCCCTTTACCACAAGAGTCAGCTATTTCTTTGTTACATATTTTGTCTTGAGAGATTTGTTTCAAATGCAAATATTTAGTTCATTGACATTTTTTATTCCATTCCCTCCTTGCCAGCAAAAAGAAAGTTCATGACTTTGTTTCTTTGCATAATGCTTTATAAAACACTGGTCCTATAGGATCCAACATCTTCATTTTCTCCTTGAGATCCCTGCTTACAGCAACTCTTCTTCTTTTTAATTAAAAAAAAAAAAACCCACAAAATCCTTTGATCAAGGATTTCAAACAAAACATCAATTGTTTTTTAACACATGTCATATATATTTATATGACTGATTTATAAATTTATAAGTATAAATATATTAAACTACTAATCACCAAAATCTAAGACAGCAGCAATTATTTTCATTTGTGCTTTATAATATCCAAACATGAAGACACTTTAATAACTCACATATTCATTCTAGAGATCTATCACTATCCTCCAGTTATGCTCACTTACTGGTTCATTAAAAGTTCCACATGTTTGAGCATTTCCTTTTTATTCTTTCATTATTTTTAAAAAACATGACAAACCCTTTATCCATCAGTACCATCAACAACAATGTGTATCGTGGATGCCATGTCCTTTTAAAGCAGCTTTGGAGTCTTTCAGAATATAATTAATCTGATTAGCGATTCAGCTTCCGTTTATGCTAACATTATCTAACACAAAGAGCCCCCTACAGGTTAAAGTTTAAATGTGGATTACCAGATAAAGCCAGTCCTGAGGAGCTTTCTATGATGCAAAGAAAAAGTGGATTTGCTTTTCACCTCATCTCAGGCTCTGTCATCCTGGTTTTTGCCCTGTTCCCCTGTACACAGCAAGGATATTAATTTTGCAGTAAAATCTTTAAGCAATTATGCAGATAGCTCTGAAAAAGCAACATACACACAATAAGAGAAGCTTAACTGGGAAATGGACCCCAGATATTCATTAAAAACAGATGGCTACATTGCCAATAGCATAAGTTCGGATGTTTCAGCTAAGCTGATAATAATCTCACACAACATGAGTGGAAGATAAAGGTGCTAGCATGCAAACTGTGTTGTTTATGCTTTTTGGTTACAAATAATACAATAATGATTTATAGCTGTTGTTTTAATAAATGGCTCCCAAGTCATTCTTTACTCAAAAATGAAGTAATATTTTAATAGTCCATTCTACACTAAAAATACTTCTTTCAAAACTGACAAAATAGGAGCAACTGTATTATTTCTATAATTTCAAAAATCGTTATGAATAGGGAATCTCATCTAAAATTCTTTTCAAAATTTTACCTTTGTCTATTGAAAATGGGAAATATTTAATCAATGTTCTTTAAAGTCTTTATAAAATATAATGTTATATTTGTTTAATGAGCAAATTTCTGTTAATTTGTTGTTTGAACTATCTGGTAAGTGGAAACTAAGGAATTTTGAACCTAAACTAAGTTCAGATAAAGTACAACAGAAAAAGCTGAGACAAGATTTTCAGTAAAAATATTTATTACAGAAAGAAACCTTATGCAATCAAGATTATAAAAAATCATAAAATGTATTTATTCATTTATTTAAATAATAAAGAGAACTACTGAATTAACTATGGCTAAGACTATGTATGTCTATGCAATTAGTGGTATAAATTGATAAGTGGTATAAATAATAAATGGTAGAAGATTTATAGAGAATTTTAACCAAATGTTTTAATAACCAAAATTTAATAAAAACTGACTTTTAGGACAGAATTTACCTTAGGATTTTATATACAGTTGATCATGTGTCCCAGTTAGGTTATGGTTACTGTAAGGATACATGGTGACCAATAAGCAATTTGGGGAGGAAAGTGATTATTTTACCTATACTTCTAGGTAACTGCATCATTGAGGGAAGACAGGCACAAACTCAAACTGGGCAGGAGCTAATGCAGAGGCCATGGAAGGTGCAGCTTACTGCTTGCCCATCATAGCTTGCTCAGCCTCAGTTCACCCAGCATCTCTAACTCAGGGATGGCACCACCCACAGTGGGTTGGGCTTTCCCCTATCAATCACTAATGAAAACACCCTGCAGCTCGATTTTATGGTGATAGTTTCTCAATTTTGATTTCCTCCTTTGAGATGACTCGATTTTGGGTCAAGTTGGCATAAAAGTAGCCAACACATCACATGACCAGAGAAATAGAAACACTGAGTCCAAATGTTAGAGAAATCACCTTCACAATATTCACTGCTTTATATAGAGAGACTGAATTGGACGACTTGATTTCTGTGTTGTCACTTTCTGCAAGTAGAAGCTTCTCTGTTGTGGACTTGGTAACTCACTTATCGGAGGATATAGTAATATGTCATTTGGAGTCATTTTATTACTATGATCCTTTAGTAGATTAACATTTTCCACTAGGAAGCCCCATGTTCTTGACTCCCATTTCAGTGTCAGATATGGGTTTCATTTTTGGGGTCCAGCTTTAAAACTACCCAAAAATCCATTGGCTATTCCCACAGCATCTGTGGAGCATGTATTGGCAGGCCAGATGTTATTGTACTTTTATGGTTCAGAACTGCATGAGACTGATGCATGGCGCTCTCTTGTACTGTTAACTCCAGCTGATATAGATGAAGCTTCCAGATGAGTATCAGCTAGATTCCTTTATGTTCTATAACATAAGTGATAGTATCTTCAACAATAGGGTATTACTGTCAAGTTCTAATGGATAGCCAATACCTTGTAATGTTTGTGGGTGCCTATGAAACCTCATTGGCCAACAAAGAGGCAACTTGCCCCTGCTATGTTGCTCTGCTCATTAAGACCAGTCTACCATTGTCCAGATAGCCTTCCAGGATGGGCACAAGATGGAAGCCTCCCTTCACTAGCAAGGCTTCTCCTTCTCTGTCCTTTTTGGGGGAGTTCAAAACTCTCTACCTGCAGAATGTCATGTAGAAGATTACAGGTTCAACTTCCTTTCTTTTGATTCAGTTCAGCTAGCTCTTGTGATTCCTGAAATGCCTTTCTATGCTAATGAGGCATTTTGGTACCTTAAGCCTTTAGCTTTGTCCATTGTGGATATTCTAACTGCTATCCCCTGAACTGTACAAGCCTTAAAACACCCCAAGTAAAGTTGATGTGCCTCACTGCAGCTGGTCATCATTTCCACATGTACTCACAGGGCTACCAAATCCCCCTGCCCCTCCTTCTTCTTATCTGCTATTGATTCACAATCCCTGAGGGCAGGGAGAGTCACACTGGTAGTAGGATTTTATTTGGTAGTGTGTACCTAGTTGGGATATGTTTAAATTATATGTAGTTTTGAAACTAGATTTTGCTACATAAATAAGGCTAATATGGATTTCTTTGTGTAGCAATAACTGGCTTCTAATTTGCCATCCTTCTGCCCTAGTTGTCTGAGTGCTAAGACTACTTGTGTAGGTTGTCACATTTTTCTGGTATTTAGAAATGGCTTTTTATCCTTTTTAGCAATCTGTGTTATGAATATCAATGTCATATAATCCAGTATTGGTATTTGACTTATTTTTACTGGATATATAGTATTTCATTTTTCAAAATTTCTTTTTATTAATCCTCCATTTAAAATTAATAGGGAGGGCTAAAGATAAGTCTCAGCAGTTAAGAGCAATGACTATTGCTCCAGGTAACTCAGGTTTGGTTCCCAGCACCCCCGCAGCAGCTTATAACCATCACCAACTCCAATTCCAAAGCAGATGTTCTTCTAGCCTCTGTGGGCACTAGGCATCCACACAGCACACTGACATACACGCAGGCAAAACACCCCCACACATAATATGTAGCTTAAACATTGTTATCTTTTAAAAACTTGCAAAGTTCATCTGGGCGTTTTTTTTACACAGTAAAATCAATGTAAACATAAAATCTGCATGAAACAGAAACATTACTAATGAATTAACTTTCTAGAACATTTATAAGAATAAATACAAAATTATTTGGACAAACTGCTTGGTGATACAATCCAACAGTCCCTTTGATTAACTTAACATAGAGTTTAAAAATGCACTAAGAATCGGAGTAGAACTACCTTGTTGCCAACGAAAACAGTGGAGTTGTTCTAAATTGTCTTTCTGGTGCAGTCTAAATTTCATCATCTCTGCTCTGTTTTCAAACCTGCTCTGTCCTCCTGGCCAGGCAGATCCCATGCTGTCCCTCTAATATGTCCTTTGCCTTTCTGTGCTTGTAGGGATGTGTGAGTGCTTGTTCTGCAGTGGTGAGCTGAACTCAGGTTGTTCTGCCGAATGCCTTAGCTCCTCTGGGAACCTTTCTTTTAACTCCATATGTGGTCATAATTTGTTGTTGCTTTGTTTATAGTTCACTGTGTAGATCTCTGGGTTTCTATTTCCTATAATCTTTTATATGTTCTTTCTCAATAAGTTATGAGCAACTCTAAGGTCAGAATTGCTTTTTATCCAACATGCATTTCTACAAGAAGTTCTGGAAATGTTCATTAAAATACATAATGACTTGAGAACATCTTGACAAGATAACAACAACAACAACAACAACAACAACAACAACAAAAAACCAGTAAAATAAAGCTGTTGGACATGGAAGGGGGTGGATTTTGAAGCAAAATGAAGATTAAAATTACATTATGACAAGTAAGGTGTAAGTATAAGAGAATACTTTTTATTTATTAATGATCAGTTACAACCATTGAATTTTGTATTGTAAGAAGAAGACAAGGCAATGGCTCTGCAAACCTCTTTGTTCTATCTTTCTTGTACATAGTTGTTTGGAGATATAGGAAGCAAGAAACAGGAGAACCTGGAATAAGACATATAGGAACAGTCAAATGAATAATGTATCCTTAAAAAGAAAGAATGGCAGAAGTAAAGAAGAGAGGGAAGAGGGAAGGATGGCAGGGAGGGGAGGGAAAAGGGCAAAGGGGGACTGGAGAAGGAGGACAGGAAAGGGGAAGGGAGGAGGGGGTAGAAGGAGAAGGAGGGAGGGAAGAAGGGAGAAAGGAATGGAGGGAGAAGAAGGGAAGGAGGGAGAGAGAGAGAGAGAGAGAAAGAGAGAGAGAGAGAGAGAGAGAGAGAGAGAGAGAGAGAGAGAGAGAGAGAGAGAGAGAGATGGGGAGACAGTTTCCTGTTTTCTGTTTACTTTAAGGATCTAGAGAGCAACCCATAGTGTGCGGGGTGTGGTTAAGAGGGTTGTGTTCCTTCTTGAAGCTATATAAACATGGCCTCCAACTCATTCTGAATTTAGAGACTACAGAAAATGTCCTCATTCAAACTCAACATCCCATTTACAAATAATTTATAAGTGTTTTGTTGCTTTTATGTTCAGTTTAGAAATTAACACATTATTATTTGGCACTTGAAAAGATAATGTAAACTTAAGAGCCAGAATTACATATGTGGATCTAGATAGAGCTTAACTAGACAATGGATTGACTGAACATTGAAATATTTTTTAGAATTCTTTTGTGCTATCAATATCCTTATCTCTGTTAATAGGTTCTGGCAAGTGTAAGCAAACAATGATAATAGAAGTCAAAAGACATTAATTTTAAGATAATGCCTGTGACTTGAAAATGACTAACCATCTTTTATTTCAGCGATACCAAGTAGTTCTTAGGTACTAAAGAAATTAACTCTAAGAAATTAGCAGCTGAACATTAAATGAAAATCTGGTGTAGCTTCATATGCTGAAATGTTCTTAAGCAAACACATTTTAAACTTGTTGTTAAGTTAAAAGCATTCCACTCATTTAAAGAATACTTATAAATTAAGAATATTAAGCAAAAGATGACAAAAATAGATTATTTTTGAGATTCCGATGTAATTTTGAACTCTGATAATTGTTATTCAAATATGATGAAATACCTATATTCAAAGAACTAACAATCTATTTAGTGCATTGAACAACCTGAGTGAGACTAGTCACTTCCACAATTCGACCTTGTGCAAATAAGGCAGAGATCATGAGTCTAGGAGGAAGTAGAAGAAACCTACTCTGAAGTCATGAACATCATTGCACATTCCATTCGACTCTACTGAACAAAGCCACCGTTTGGATTGGATGGGGAGGGGTTTGAGACAGGGCTTCACTTTATAGCTCGTCTTGGCCTGCAACTTGCTGTGTATTTCAGACTGGCCCAGGAGTCACAGCATGCTTCAGTCCATTTGCTTCAAAACGACATCTTTGTACAGATCATAGTAAGAGGTTCAAACACAGAGGTCTTCTTCTCTGTTATTCCTTTATCAATGTATAATAATATGTTTACCATTTAGCAAGTAGAAAAGTTTAACCGGCCTAGCTGCATGCTGGCTGTGATGATACCCACTTGAAGAATAACTGAAATATTAATGAAGTTACTCTCCACTATCCTATCTTATTTTTAATTTTTAGAAATATGGGACAAATAATATTTCCAAATGAGTATAAATTTCATTTTGTGGAAAGATCCAGTTTAAAACCATGATGTAAATATTAATAGAGTCTTTCTTTTCCTCACTATAACTCAACTAAAATCTATATAAATTAAAACTATAAACAATAGGATAGATACAAAATAAAATACCCATTACTCTTTGAGTTCTTATGGCCAAGAAGCAAGGCATCTTCATGAGCATCTTCAATGAAGCACAATGCACAGGTGACCTCTGGGCAGTGTGGACAGGAAGGACCTTCAGAGTTCAGATCTCATCAGAAGGGGCTGCAGCCACTCAGCCACTACGGCATCCATTATAAGAACCTTGCTCCTGTAATCCTCATTTTTTTAAAACAGAAGGCAGAAATATGAATTTTGGTAAAACCTTTAAGTCTGTATGTTTTTTAGCCAGTTTAATTCAATGGTGAAATGAAATTTATCTATAGAACATGAAGAAAACATGTCCATAGGTTGCTTTTGGCTCAACAAAAATATGTCACTCTGCTAGAGATTTTGATTTAAAAACAAAAGAAGATTGGGTTTCAAATTACCAGTTTTATGCGTACTATTATCTCCTGATGATGCTGATGACACATGATCACTGGCTATATAAAATAATTAGACACAGTTGGTGGAGCGTTTTAGATGTGGATCTGGAGGACCACTAGGTTTGCCAATACACTAAGAAAGAAATGCCTTTTATTTCAAGGCAGTATTTAATATGTGTGGACAGAACAGTCAATTTATAGAAGATCACATTCATTCTTCTTGGTATAGGATATACCTATTTCATAAAATTACTATAGTTTACAAGAATATATACCCGAAGAAAGTGAATATTAATGTAGACATGCTAATATGTTAGCATGAACAATTAATGTATCAATTAAGCAGTTAACATGATCAGAGATATTTATATCTGATTGTATGCTTTATATGCAGTATCTTACTTGATGTGCACAACAATCTTAAGATTTAGGTAATTCTATAACGCATGTTCCTTTGATGAAGTCAGAAAATACAAGCCATTTGCTCAATATCACTGCTATTTCAGGACCCCCAATCGCAGAATCTGGCCTTTAAAGGGAAGTGTTTTGTGATTGTCATTATTCATGTTTAATGCCGAGTCCTGCTCAGAGCCAGCTGGCCTCATTGCCCGAGTGCCCATGAAGAGTATGTTATCATTCAAAACTGATGGCTAGCGAAACTGCGGCTCCAGGAAGGTGACTGACTTTCTCTGTGTTTGGAGCACCGAGAGGACGGTTCTGGTCCAAAGGCCTCAAACCAGGTGTTTTTGAGCACCTTGTCTTGCAACTGCAATAACATCGTTCAAACATATTCTTAAGTGAAGCTGTTCTCCCTTTTCAACTAAGACTAATACTCTTTGACTCTTATTGAATGTTAATACAGGCCAATTGAATAAAATGTCGCTTAGGAATGAAGTCGTTTAAGTTTCATAAAAGCATAAGCTCCTTTTCATTTTGATTATCAGACTATTTACCTTTAATTTCAGTTATTACTCATCATTATGGGGTATGTGTATTCAGCCCAATACAGTGATGTCTAAAGCATCTTAAATTAGATATTTGTTTTTCCTACTTAATTACTAGATCTTAGAATACAAACATGATTTTATGAAAAACAGTCACTTCTTATGAATTTCTTTTCAGAATTCAGAAGAAAGCCAATTTTACTCTTTCCAGGTTAATTTTTGTGCATTGTTTTCCTTTAAGCTACAGAGCATTTTATGAACATTTTATTTTACTGCTTAGAATATTACATCATGTGTAGGTGCGGGAGCACCCTCATAGAGGCAGGGATAGGGGGGATGGGATAGGAGGTTTCCAGAGGGGAGAACTGGAGAGGGGATAACATTTGAAATGTAAATAAAGGAAATATCCAGTAAAAGAAAAAAAAAGAGAAAAACCCATTTACAAGAAATAGGCCATTTGATGCATCAAAAAAATGTATCATAAGAAGATAACAATTAAAGCTTGCAGTTATTTTTTATTTTATATCCGGGTCATACTTTGTTTTGATGAACACTATTCTTTTCCAAATTATGTCTAGCCAAATTGTGCAGATTGTTACATCTTAATGTATCTAGGAATAGATTACACATATGTTTACAGAGAATTACCAGGATAGTAATTGGGGGGGGGGCTTTAAATTAATGGTACAATACCTGTCTACTACATTAATTGGCTCCAATTCTATCAAAGTAAGTTACTTTTAAACAGTTTAGTTCTTCACTTTGAATAACCATGTTGTATGCATATGGGGGACTTAAATATGCTAGACACCACAATATATATGATTTATAATTAAAATTACAAGAATAGCAACCTACAGCTTTTCAAAACCATGGCCATAGAACTGTGGGGAATTTTTATAAATGAATCTGGAGACTTATGATTGAAAAGCTTAAATTTTCTCCTCTCTGTCCCATAATGTTGATCTTGGTCTGGTCTGTTCCTCTGTAATTGTTTGGATTGAATTATCCTTTATGAATGATAGTTTCTTATTAAATTACTTATTGATGTGGCTGACACTAGTTGAATAGATTCATTAAACTTCACAAGTTGTTGAAGCCTAGTGCTCTGGAAAGGAAAAAAAAATGCCCTCCTTTTTAGACTTCTTAATGGACAAAAAGCGTCATGTTTTTTGAGGCCTTTTAAAGCATTCAATAAAGCATGAAAAGATATGACATCAATCCTACTAAAACACAAGAGAAAATGAATGATGTTACTGTAAATCTTTACATCAATCACATCCAATACTTTGGAAAACAATATAGTTTTGTTTGCATTTCAGAAGTGACAAACAACGTTTGTGACTGGCTTAACATAGTCACTTTCTATTAGTCAAGACCAGAAGCAAGTCAGAATTAAAATGTGGCCCTGCGTTGCTAGGCAGCTGAGTTGTCTTGACATGGTGGTTAGTTTCCTTTTCACTGAATGACAACAGTGAAATGAAAGAAGTTTTGAAAAACTTGATAATGGTTTTCAAAGGAAACGAATAATTGGTGGTGCTCGCTTGTGCAGCACTGTGTGCAAAATTTCAGGCAGCCATGAGAGAGGACTGTCACTAAAAATTTAAAGTCTTGGACGAAAACTTGACCTAGAGTCTTCTCCAGGTTTTGGCGGTTCATTTTCCAAACACCCCTCTGAGACCAAGAGGTGCAGGATAAAAGCATTAAAACAGATGGGTAAAAGCTCCCAAAGAAGAAAAGAACCAATGGTTGTGATTTAATCCACTAATGAAAGGGCGGAATTAAGTAAAATCTTAAATATGAGCAACGTGTAAAAGACTGTTGGATCGTACCTATAACAAAAATGTTTTAACCGCATGGTAGGTTACAGTCAAGCAGACACTTGAATTAAACACATCAAACATAAAAGGACCCAAATTCACTGACTTACCCTGCATAGGATAAAACAATTGTGCTAGCATCAGTTTTGAAGATATTCCTATCTAAAGGCTTATGGAAGTTATCACAACTTGAACATCTATTGTCTGATGTTAAAGTTGAATACAGCATATGTTTAATAAAAGCAAGCAGATTAACAAAAACATGAAGACCAAAACAAAACAGATAAAAAACAAAACAAAACAAACACACACACACACACACACACACACACACACACACACACACACACACACACAGAGAGAGAGAGAGAGAGAGAGAGAGAGAGAGAGAGAGAGAGAGAGAGAAATACATGTATACGTGTTGCTCACTATTTCAGCCAAGTGCAAGAACTTTTTGTTTCACTCTCTTTGCCATTAATGTACCCAGAATTTTAAAAACTGAGCAAAATGGACTCATATTGAAAGAAAGGACCAATTAGTGTTGGATTAACATTCATGGTTATTTACAGTTGTTTTTGTACTTGTCCCTGTGCTCTGACTTCCTAAAATTTCACAACCCAAAGATTTAGAAAAATGGGGTTGTTTAGACGCAAAGTGCAATGAAGTGGCCGTGACTATTGTGTAGACACCACCTCTCTCATTATACCCTCTCAATCAACACTCAGTACACAGGAAACCGCAATAAAGCCCATCTGCCACGGTTAATCTGCAGGCAAACCCACACCCATGTCTATGCCCGTTACTCTCCAGCCTTATTATTCTCAGATCCAAAGCTTCATAAGGGATCAGCCAAAGTCCATTAAAGTAAATAATAGCCAGAAATGACAGGCTTAGCAAGGATTGGGAGGAAGTTGAACACCAATCTGAGCTCTGAGCTCTGATTAATAGAGAAAAGCATTAGGAGAAAAGGGGAGAAAAATGACCTCAGTCTGCTCCAAAGAATTCCTGAACCTTCGTTGTTAGGGCAAGTGCTACCATCTGAGACGTTAGTGATCCTTGAATTTCCTTCACTTTGATGCAGCTCAAATGGGAAAATTCTGAAGGTTCAGCAAGGTCCCAGACCTCAGCTGGAGAGCTGTCTGGAGTCAACCCTGTCAAAATTCTCTTGTGCAAGAGAAAGCCTTTATTAGCTAGATTGCAACAACAACAATAACAACACCCACAAATGCGCTACACGGTCTCATAAGGAGGCCTGCCTGTGCTCTAAATTGCCTATGCATTTATTGTTTCCTTGTTCATAGTCAGTTTTTAAAAGTCTCCAAACAAATGCACTAAAATAAAACAATAGGGATTCTTAAAATGAATGTTTTGCAGGAGGAACTAGCTGAATTTAGTGTGCTGATAGGCAAGTAGGTCTGTATTCGTGTGTGTGTGGGGTGGAGTATTCAAGCATTTATTCAATTTAATTTTAAAATGTGGTATTTCTTTTCATCATACAACGAAGGGGAAACAAACCTTCGCAAGCAGTTTAAAATCTGTTCAGTAGAGTAAGAATCTTAAAATATAGCAGATATTATAACTGTAGGTTTTTATATAAATTGACTGGTGGGGGGAGTACAAGAAACAACATAATCCTCAAATTAACTGAAATTTTCTTTCCCTGCCACTTAAATGTAAATACCTTTTGAGCTTCTGTTTGGTTAGTTTCTTAATGTAAGTGGTCTGGGAGGGTCACACCCCACCCCACCTTTCTCCCCACATAGGCATATTTGCTCTTGAAATGGGACAGGTTTAGTTTGGAATTTTGCTACAGCTCTTCACAAAGCTCTGAAGAAATTTGTGTCTGCTAGATACCATCTGTGGGCAGGAAGAATTCACTTCGATCTGCTCCATGATTTTTTTTTTTTGTACAAAACTGTATTTGTTTTACAAGACGCAGACTGAGATGAGAGTCCTGGCAAGAACTCTCAGAAACTGGGAGGCTTTTTAAAGTAAGAGAAACTAACGGCACAGCTCTGCCTGCCTCTGCGAGACCCCAGTCTGAAGGGCAGACTGCATTTGGCACAGACAACCAAATGCAGGGAAGACCCCAGTGGTTTCTCAGGAAGATGGTAATGATCCTGACGAGGACTGGATATCGGGGAGGCTCACCTTCAAATGCATTTTCCATTCAAGTTTATATTGTAGCATGCAAATTTCATAAATAAAGTGAAGAGGTAAGGGCAAGAACTGCGGCTAAATGATGGTATATCACAGACACTGCTGGCGACTTGGTTAATGCACTCTTGATGCACACGTGGTACAATTTTCATATTTTAATCTTAAGCAGAGGACAAGAAATGAAAATTATGAAAAGACAAAAGAGATGCCACCAGGAGCTGTAATTGCTAACCAAGCTGTCCAAAGATGGCAAAAGACATAGGAAATCAATATTAAGTTTTCCACAAATGCAGGTATCACAACAAGGAAATCATAGAACATCATTATAAGCAAATTCTAATACAATTTGGACAGTTTTAAAGAACACAGTATGAGCACAGAAGTTAAGGCTAACCTGTCCTCTGCCACTTTAGCTGAATTCTTGCAGAGGAAAAAAGAATCCTGTGAATCATGGTTATGTATTTAGTAAGGATGTAAGCAGTGGGGGCTTTAATATATAAGTACCACCTCTCCCTCAAAATTTAAAGTATTAAAATCAGAAGGAAATTAAGTAGTTCTACTATGCAGTTATAAAAAGTTGAAATTCAGTTGGTTTAATATATAAAGAAATAAAATGCTTTGCAAGTAAAACAACATCCTAACCATAAAAAGGACTCATAATTAAACACCCAAAAGAAGTTAACGATGAAGTTAACGTCATTAAAAACATTAATAGTAAGACTATTGAATGTACACCTTAGGGGTGAGCATTGAAGTAGAAAGAAAATGAATCCGAAAATAAAAAAGAACTTCAAAGACAAGGTGTATTCAAAGTAAATATACAAATGTACTTTGCTTTTGAAGTTAGTGTTTGCATCTCAGGCTCCAGCTTTAGATTACAATACAGGCATTTTTGAGATAGTTAAGTCTGATTCTGTTCACAGATCTCTCGGCTTTCTGGTTACCTTTGTGGGAAAGGAGCACACAGCAAAAAGGGTTGCGGTAGTGGTGGTGGTTGTGGCTGTTTTTAAGGAAATCTTTTTTGACCCTTTTCATTCCTTCAGAAATGGTTTTGCATCTTTATAGAAATGACAGGGAAGTATTGCTAACCCAGCTGAACATGTGAAACCTTTAATGAAATAAAATGTTTAGGATTTTCTCTCCTATCTTCTCATGATTCCTGTAATCAAGCTTCATTTTCAATTCAGACTTCTCCACCACTACACAGAATGCATAGGAAACAATAACTTTCAATGTTGTGTGAAAATGCTATATTTGGAGTTCAGATTCAATGATTCTGAGAATGATTTGGTTCTGGAAACGCGTCATCGCGCTCAAAGGCTCTTTCTGTGAGTGTGGTGATAGTGAGCATCAAACCCAAAACAGGTGGATTGTTTGCTGTGTGCCTTTACACCTCCGAAGAACTTCGCCCCCTTGCACGTCACCTTCATGCCAGCAGACTGCTGTACACTCCCAAGTTACCTTGGACTTTACATAAATAAAAAGAAAATATAATGTAATCCAGCTTATGCATGTAAAATATGCTTAAGGTCAATTAAAAGCGTGACATCATATTTACATATCACAAAATACATCCTATATATGCATGTATATTATATCATATAATAACAAATGTGCGATGTCACACAGCATGAGTAAGATAATAACTGGACTTGTGGTCTTGACATTTCTATTTTTTTGGCTAGTACAAAGTAACTGAAATTTTAACGCTACTTATATAAAATAAGAAGGGTCATAATAATAAATTCACTTTGTATGTATATATTAAATTATTTTTCTAAAATGTCTGCATTAATATGTACAGTGGAATTGATTTGCTATAAATTTTAATATGACAAATTATCTTTGGACACAGCGTATTATCAACACATTGAACTGCATTCTTTTATATGTAGAAGAATAGTGGTTAAGAGAAAAGATATTGCCTTTTTCTTTTATGGAATACTAAGAAACTGGGGGCTGTTGATTATTTTAAAAATAATAAGGACCTTCAAATTCTCTATATGAGACTGTGTTATGGACTTTACATTAACCACAAGGTTGTTTCTAATCTTTTAATTCTCTACATTTTCCCTGGTTTCATCCCTATATTTCAATTAATAATGACTATGAACGTAGTACCATATTTGGAGACTTTCAAAACACTGATTAGTATCTTAGTGGAAATTATACTTAGAAGAACCTTTTGAAACTTTAAAATATATGTAATATATATGATTGTGTCAATGTTACATATGTGGAACTATATATTACATATGTATATACCATAGCACATATTGAATAAGAGTTAACCATTATATTATGAATATATATTTGACACTTCATCTCGTAAAAGTAAACAGTGATAAAATACCAAAACTCCCCAGTTCAATACTAAAGAGTATTTCAATTTGCTTGTCTATAATCAATCTTTAAGTTTTAAATAATCCTGTCAGTGGGTTACAAGCAGACACTCCTAAGAAATACAGAATCATATGGAATGTGCACATTTACAAATACCCACAAATATCATTAAAATCCTGCTTTTTTTAATCAAAGATTTTAGTGACTGTAATTATTGAAGCTCATCTCATTTAAAAGAGTTTCAATATAAAAAAAACTCTCTCTAACTTTAGGCCACACATAGCTTATTTTTTCCCTATGTACACAGAAAGAACGTCAAGTGTGTGTGTGTGTGTGTGTGTGTGTGTGTGTGTGTGTGTGTGTGTGTGTTTAATAGGATGCTGTTTATCCCACTATCTCTTACCACTCTGTCTTTTTGGATAACAATCACAGGACCCAGATGCTAAGGGTAAGGGATATTCTCCCACAAGCAGCTTCTGGCTCCTTGGCAGACGTGGTAGGCAGTTGTGTTGGCAGCCACAGACCTGCCTCTGGCTGTCTTCTGAGCTTTTGCTGCTGAGGGGGTGGTTGGCTTGCCCTGTCCTCCTGGATACTATTTCCCCTGACAGCCTTGGGTTTTGTGAAGCTTTATTCTATACAAATCCCTCCTGCAATCTCTGGATGAACTCTCTAAGGGCCGAAATGGAGCTGTTCTTTACAGTCGTGTTTAATGATCAGTTGAATTGCCAGGTCAGGTTCTCAGGAAAACCACACCAAACCAAAACTTTTCTATTCCCTAGAACTACCGTATTTCTTTGTTTTACCCTCTACACAGTGTGTATCCACTCGGTTTCTAGGATGTCGGCCAAGTGATTTTGTATACCGGTGTGAGTTTTAAAGCGTTCTTTGCTTCCTTGTACTCTTTTTCACGATCAATTTTCTACAAAATTTTCTCTGATTAAAACTATAAGGAAGGAAACTTGTGATTTTGATAATTGACTGAGAAGCAGTGTGATGAAATAAAAGTTGTGTGCTTGTGAAACGGAAGCGGAAGTGCACCCGTACTCCCCGCATGTTTGTAATCGGAATGACATTTTAAAGCATATGCCTACATTGTACAAACAAAAGCACACAGCAGAAACAAAGCAGGTTTCAAAGGCACCAATATAACTGCCTACCCAATAATTTATAAGACATTTTCACACTTCCTCACAATAATTCACAAATACCATCATCAATGTGTATCGGAGATTCAGTGATTCACTGGCTCACTTATAGCTGAACATACCCACCAAGTCAGAACAGCACTGTACTGTAGTGTATTTTCTTTATACATATTTTTTTTAAGTTTTCTAAAAGAAATATCAGGCCTATTTTGCACTAAAAATGTCTAATTTAATAAATGAAGTCTCCGTTGAAATCAATTGTTTTTTATTATTCATTTTCCCCCATGGGATTAAAGTCTCCAAGTTATCAATGTTTTCGATTAACAATTGAACTGCTAGACAAAAGAAGAAAATCCCAATTGAATGTGGGATTTCAGACATCTGAGGTTTATAATAGTCCTTGTATGCTTCATGAGAAATCCAGAGTTTTCTGATATGTACAACAATCTTATATATTTAAAACAAATATCGGAAGTAACTTCACTCGAGCTTCAAGGAGAAGTAAGAGCTCTACCATGCTTACTTAGCTATATTCATCTTTCAATAACGTTTTAAATATTGACTCCTTTGTGACTTCAAGTATGTCCTTATCACACACACACTGTTCTATCATCCCTGTATTCAGTGCAGAAATGAGCACATTTCAGTGTGCTTCCGAGTTTGCTGATTTGTGAAACTATCCACATGCTGGAAGCACATTTTTAGTTTTATCAGCATAAAATTTCAAAGACTGTTGATACTTGGGCTACTACAAAAATAAATATATATTCTTATTTTTGTTTCTCTATCAATCTTGCTATTTCTTCAACATATAACCCTTAACAAACACTTATAGAAATCAAAAATGTTAAATATTTAATGAAATATTTTGACTCCTCACCTTGTTCTAACTTGCTTCTCATTTTCTGTATTGGGTAAGAGCTCCAAAGACTTTAAGTATATATGTCGGTGTGAGTTTAGAACATACTTCATATGGGGCTTCTTTTCCTTCTCTGAATTAAATAGTTACACTATTGCCCCAAAACTGAGCTTAAGAAATAGTTATACAGAAATTTTATTTACATCAGCAGAATTGCAAGTAACACTCTCCAAAATAATAAAGCAAATTGCAAACAAAAACTATTTTTGATTCCCCCTTCTACCAGTAGGTGTCACAATTGGGACTAGAAGGTGGTGAGCTCAGTACAGAATTCACTGCAAAGATCATGCCTTGCCTTTGTAATGCAGAAGGTAGTTTACTAAGAAGGCTGTTCCAGTCTGTGAATATACCCAAATAAATGTGAAGCCATTTGAAATGTAAAAACTCTTCCAAAAATATGGTGGTCAATTCAACGAGAGCAACAAAACTAATTCACGGAAGTCTTGAAGAACATTGCAGAAGTAAATAAGCAGTGTCCTGGTATGATCAGATTTTAAATAATATTTAAGATGAGATGTAAATATCAAAAATCAAGAGGAGAGCTGCAGCTTTGAATTTTGAAAAAAAAAAAAAACTCAAGGGTAAGCACTAGCCTTTACCCCACAGTCGACATTTCAATAACACTTGGAAAGCCAAGTCTTATTTTTAAAATAAAACTGAAAAAGCTAGCATATTTCCCATGTAGAAACAGAATAAATATTCTTATTCTGGGAAATGCTGAATAATTTAAAAAGTCTGGTTTAAAAGTCTGACTTTCTGCCTCCAAGGGTTACTTTAAAATTTGCGAAGCCAATTTTCACTTAATGTGCTTCAGTGATATGTGAATGTTAAATCACAGTTATTACATATTATTATAGTATGGCTATAAACTTTTAAGTTTTTCCAGAAATAATTTCAAATATGTTTACCTCATCTGAAGACTTTTCAGTCCCTTTGTTAATGTAAAGAATATGTAGGTAGTTGTGAAAAAAGTATATTTTTCCACCACTTAAATATAAGAAAAAAATGCTTCCTATTAAAATTGTTTTAAAATCGACATTTGTGTGGGAGACTTACCTAAGGAACAGTAACTACAATAACCTGTTATCTCATTGTTGAGTAGCTTCGTGATATCTCAAGCTATCCAAGCAGCTCATCTGTCCAACCAGAGCTTTCTAGAGTTTTTATTACATGAGAGAAAGCATTCAGACACTGCAAACATGAGAATGCTATAATTTGCTATGTTGTACACTGTGTTTAATGGTGATCCGGCTTATGTGAAACTTCCCAATAAAAGCCGAAAGTCACACACTCCTCTTGCCTTTACCCGGGGAAGCTCCACTAGGTCAGCTGCACAGAGAGGAACTCACCAGTAGAGGCCTCTCTAGATTTAACTTCCAATTGAGAACTCAGATTGTTCCTTCAATTCACTGTCGTTAACACAACTACTTGAAAAGGCTCTTGTTGCATAGGAAAAAAGATCACTCTTTAATGCCCTTTTAAGTTCCATGATGTTGATTAATGTTGCCCTTTACATTAATGATGTTTCAAGGAAAAGAAAACAAATTTAAAATGGATAAATTCTATTGAGGATGCATTAATTAGACAGAGAGTTTGCCATATGCTATGGCTGGAGGGCTTGCTGGCCTTTCTCTTGTAGTTACCTGTGTAAAACCCACCCTGTCCTCTACATGAATGCCCAAGCTGAATAGCCATTTGAATGAAGGCTTTAGTTTGATTCGCCATACAAGGGGTACTGTGTCACTGTGTTTTCTTTCTAGGAGTCACTAAGTGATTTCTATATCTGTTGTCATGGTGATATGGCAAAGCAGGGGAAAATGGGGGCAACTTCAGGCTTTCTCCTCACCCTCGCCACTGAGATGTTGTTAGCAAGCCTATAAAACATTGGGCTTTATCTGGGGCTTCTTTTTGTTCTCTGATTGTCAATAAAACTCATTTTAAGGGTAACAAGGACATCTAAATGTCATCTGTCACAGTGTTAGAGAGATTAAGTTTGTTTAGGGACTTGTGTGGGACAAAGGCCGCTATTTGTTCCATGGATACAAAGCAGTGTTGGCTATCACCACTCTTGATTTAGAAGGCGGCCCAGAGACTATCGAGGAAATATCATCTCCGTTCCAGGTGACAGGGAGACCCTTTTGACTTGATAGCATCACAATGCAAGAACAACAACCACACAAACATAGATTACCATTTTGAATGAAAATCAGTAATTCCAATACTCTGCTCCAGAGGCCCAACCACAAGCCTCCCTCCCCCCCCCCCCAGAGAAGGGGAAAGAAAGCAGTGAGGACCACAGACCTGTCTTAAAGCATGACGTACGCATGATGGCCCTGAATGAATGATAAAAGAGTGGAGAGAGAGGATTTGCAAGTACAGTCCAACAATAATGTGCATTCATTAATTCAGCATTTGCTCAGTAATGAGGCTAAATGGAACATACAGATTAATGAAGACATTGGTATTATTAAAATCAAATCCTGTGGTTCATATGCTTTTCTTAATAATGAACACTGTGGCTATTGGAGAGGAAGAACAGGATTTTTTCTATTAATTTGGCACACATCCCAGATCTCATTCAACCAGAACCTATCCCTGCAAAACGCAGCCCATGGCCGTATAGATCTCAGTCTTTCTATTCAATGTGTGCTAATCTGAGAGAAAAAATATTTTTTTTCCTTCTTAAAATGTCTTCAAAAAAACCATGAACCTGAGGCCTATGTGATAACTGATTAATATTAGAACTAAGAAAATTCTTCTAACATACAGAGAGATGGGCAAGTATATAAAATGACAAGAATATAATGGAAGGCTCACATCACAACAGCCTGCACTATGTAAATTGATGCAGCTCTCTTGGGGTTTTAGAGTCTTGTTACATCAGCACATCCCCAACACATTTTATAGGAAATATTTATGCCAGGGAAGATAACTATCCTAAAACTTAGATGAAATGTAAATGGTTATACGGTATCTCATCCTGATCAGAATACTATTCATTGAATATGAACAGAAGCAGAATACCAGGTTGTGCTTTTCTCTTGCTTCTCTCTGAACCCAACCCCACATACTACACATACTATGTACTCAAATACATCACATGGACCACAGTCCACATTTGCAAAGATAATGATAAACTCCCTGATGACTATGGTTCTACGGAGAAAGAGTAATAGACAGAGAGGTAGAAATAGAGATAGACTTATGTGGAAATACAGCAGTCCAGTTTAAGGACAGAGTATACAATAAAAATATACTTAAGAAAGGCAATGTTTGTTTACTTGTGTATGTGCAAGTGTGTATATGTGCGTGTACTTGAGTGCCCTTAATTCATGCTTTTCAAGTATTATTTGAAAATATCGTATTAATTATCATGAAAAATTTCTCATTATACAACAATCAATTCTAGCAACTCTCATTTTATATATCATTTTATTAGGTAACTAAACTAAAAGTTAAAGACGAACATCTACATCTGGGGCTTGTAAAGCAAAAATTCTGCAAGTTTTACTACCCACAGCTATAGATGCCTGTGATACCAAACATGTAAGAACTAGGAAGAACTACAGCTGGATTCCTTTTCAGAAAGACTCCTGGAGCAAATTATCTTGAACTCAGTGCAATTCCTTTTAAATTAAAAGACTTATTCTGCACAAACTAATAAAAACAAATACAGTATTGAGATACGGTTACAGTCATATTATGGGCCTAGATGACTTTTGTTTAGCATCTTAATAGCTCACTCAATTGTTATTCATTCAGCCACACACAGGACACCAGGGTGTTACGGAGGACAATACTCTTGGGGCATTTTGAGTTCAATTTGTGTTTCCCTACTTATGCAGAACATGTGTTGGCATCAGCTATGGTTAACACAGGGGAATTGCAATATACGATGAAGTTTTATCACATTGTTTCGAGATAATATTTTCTTTTCAAAACACAGTCTTGACAACAGCTGAAGAAGAGGTTTGCTGTACTGCTCTCAAGCATAAAAGATACATGTTTTCCTCTTAGTTTTAAACATATTTATTGTAGTTTTCCAGATAAGGAGGTACATGGAAGGGCTAAAATGCAAATTTTTAACAAAAGTACATTAACTTTTGAAAAGTAACACTGTCATTCATGATTGTAGCTGTAAATGAAGTGACAAAATAGATCAGTTAGTATACTGAAAGTGACACACAAAGTGTGGACATGTACACACGTGGAATTTTCTGGGTGGAGAGTACTTTCCTTTCAAAGGATATCTTGTTATGCTAGATTTTTCTAGCCTCAGAGTCAGGGTGTTTGTAATGAGAAAAGCAGAAGGAAATGGAAACTCAGGATGTATTCCTTTTACTGTGTTTTTCCTGAGATAAAAGTCTTCGCAATGTCTCTGAACAGTTTTGCAGATCAGATAATGATTTAATTTTTCTGGACTTGGGTCATTGAGTCCCCATGCCATCTAAAGTGCAGCTGGCAAATTCATAGTAAGGTTTTAATTTTAAAATATCCATTGCCTTGAAAAAATATATATCCAAATAGAATAGACAATATTTAAAAGATACAGTGTCAAAGAGAAAAAGAAACAGCTGAAATAAAATGCATTCCCAAATATCCATCAAACTTGCTCTTTTTAGGATGAATGAGGTATTCAATTTTACAAAAACCAAATATTTTGAAGTTGTACATTCAAAAGAACATAAAATATCTCTTGAGAAGATTATGGGCTTTAAGAGTGGCTTAATCACGAAGTTGATGATTTTAAAATGTTATTTAGAGTAATGTTTTAAAACAAAATTACAGCTTTGAAAATGTCAATAAATCAAGTTCCAGGTAAAGCAGGTGATTTTGTTTCTGTTGTGCTCAATGCCTTTTTTAAAAATTACAAAATGCATTAGCGCTGTAACTCTTAGGTCAACGATGTTCTAAACTAAAATTCTCACTGCAAGACAAAAGTTATGGTTAATTACGAGTTGTTAAAACAATCAGAATTTGAGAGCTGAGCAAAAGCCACTCTCCTAAGTCCTTTTGAGTTGAATTGTGTGAGTCCTTATCACTCGGCCAAGGCTTATTCTCTCTGTAAAGGCCACAGTCTAATGTTCATAATGTCATGCACTTTTCCCACTGTATTTGGAGAATCTGAATGAAACATTTTTTTTTAACCAGTGAAAAGAGAAGATTTTATTAGCTGTCTTTTCTCAAATTACAGTTGTCAGGATTCCTCTAGTTCTTAAAAAATCAAAATACATTTTATAAAACTACAGATAAACTTTCTTTCAACAATAATATCTGTACTTCTAAATGTTTGGTTTTTATATGTTATTTCAGATAAAATTTTTAATGAAATTTGATTACATAGAATACTTATAGTCATCTATCAGTTTAAGGCTTTCTTTAAGTTCTAGAGAAAAAAATTTAAAAACTTTCATCATAATAAAATGATTCCTTTAAGAATAAAAAAAATGTTAAAAGAAATGAGGGTAATGTAATTTGAATTTTAACTATGAAAAACATATGTACTTGACAGTATAAATAATATCGAGTAAGCAAAATATGTCTGTCATAAAATTGATTTTGCTCTTAATTATTGGCTATCCCAGGGTGACAAGTTATAACATTTTCCTTTAATATAAAACTTTCTGGTAGTACAGTTAACCTAAGAATACAATCAAGGCTGGGTGTGGTGATACACATCTTTCATCCCAGCATTGGGGAAGTAGAGGTAGGCAAATTACTGTGAGTTTGAGGTCAGCTTGGTACATAGTTAGACAATAAACAAACAAACAAATCTGACTGATACGGTAATCACATTTCTACTTTCAGAAAATGTTTATCACTCACCTGCATACAAGTTTGTATCTTCAAGAAATACTTAGTCTGAAGTAGTGACATTTTCACTGGAAAGCAGCCATTTTGAGTCCTCTGAAGGTATCAGCTCCACTTCCTTGCAACAGGATGACCCAGTGTTTCTTTTAATCTTCTTTTTCTCCATTCTTCTCATGGAGCCATTTTTCTCAGGGTCTTAATGCTCCTGTTGTCCTTGCATTTTATCCTTATTTATCACTCACATGAAATTTCAGGACTTGTTAGACTACTTTTTATTCACATTTAAAAATAATATTTCACATTCTAGTTCTCATTACTTAAGGTCAATATTTGGTGGAGTTATTTTAAGTGAGTAAAAATTTCAAATGAGTAAAAAACGGTATTTCGAATTTAAGTAATATTCTGCCTTTATTTTTGACTTTTTTTTTTTTTTTTTTTTTTTTTGGTTTTTCGAGACAGGGTTTCTCTGTGTAGCCCTGGCTGTCCTGGCACTCACTTTGTAGACCAGGCTGGCCTCGAACTCAGAAATCCGCCTGCCTCTGCCTCCCGAGTGCTGGGATTAAAGGCCTGCGCCACCACGCCCGGCTTATTTTTGACTTTTTAATGCCAAAATTTATACCATATTTTGGCTACCTTTTCATCAAAAGATATTTTTAAATTATAAAATCCTAAAGGAAGGTCTTAGCCTTTTCAGATTTTAGCATGAAGGTAATTATCCATCATCTATGTATCTATGTATCTATGTATTTATCTATGTATCTGTCTATGTATCTATCTACACACATACATATTAATGGAAATAAAAACAAGGGCATAAATTCATAATTTTATATTACTTGAAATCTTGAAATAGTAAGAATTCAAGTCAAAATTAAAAAATTATTCCATATTTTATCCCAGTGATACTTTAAAAATTCTTCCTGATATTGCTTGATCCCCTTTTTTGCTTCAGTCTTGAAAGTTATTGTAATGATTATTAAGTCGAGTTCTAACCTCAGAGTCAGAGAGTTCTGAACTCGTATCTTAAATCCAGAATGAAAACTAAACTTACAAAGGTACAGGCATATTTCATCTTTATAGAGCTGAGGATTATAACTGATTATAACTGTTCTGTGACAATTAAGTAGTATACAGCGTACTTCTCACAACCAGAGTCTTAAGAAAGGACTGTGGCACTGACAGTTGTGATGTTGTTACTGTTTGCTTATGACCAAAGCATCACTAAAATCATATTGGCTTAGGGTTAAGTAGACTGTGTTGCTACTAACATTTGCGAGGTGATTGGCCCATCGCAATTCAATTAATGTTGCTGAATTTAAATTTCTACTTCCAGGAAACACTGTATTCCTTTGCGTGATTAATGAGATCGGTGTTATATCAGTGGGTGCTATTAATCTCATTTGTTGGGTTTCCCATCTTCCAGGCTACAAGTGCTTCCTCTATGGCTGTTTCTAGCTAATAGTGCACAGTTAAGAAGAGATGGATTAGTTACAAAATGATTGTGGTACACGGTATAACATTTCACATTATACTGTATGACTTCACATATGATGTCTAACATATATTCAGTAACTGTAAAAGAAATCCTCAAAAGCATACCTGTTAATGAAATATAGTTTAATAATTATGAATTGGTTAGCATTCATTAACTATTTAAGTATAATTTATGCTTGTATAATTCTGTTTTTAAAAAACAACACTGTCTTAAAAAATAATGCTGTACCAAGAGCTGGTGCAGAGCCTTCAGGGAAAAGGATACCCCCAACTCCTTATGTTAATTATTTCGAAAGAAAACATTTTGTATGCAGTAAGCTACTTTGAAAATTCTTTATCACTTGTATACATATATACCCAAGTGTCTCTTATCAAATTGCTTCTAGCCTTCTAACATCAGGAACATGGATTAGATCCCCTGTACAGACAAACAATAAAGCCACCTTAAGGCACACCTAGGCCTAGAAACACTTCTGTCAGTCAGTCAAAGCATGTCTTAGTGTCAATTACTATATTCAGTATTGCCTTAATAACTGTAGCTCTCTGTGATAATTGTATAAGCTATAAATGCTGTAAACAGGTATGTTAAATATGCCTCGTAATGACCTACTTTCTGATCAGCTAATAAACTTAAAGATTTTAGATATACTTCTAATGGAAATATTTGGGTATTTTCTTCTAAGATGCATGTCCTTGTGTAAGCTAGCAGACATTTCCTTTTGTTTGTTTGTTATTGTTTTTTTAAATTAAACCATGATGAGAAATTGGCACACCAGGGAATCACTGCCATAATAAGAATTCCCTGAAAAATCAATTAAAACAAAATTAATTAAATTAAATAGACAAAATTTCTGAAAATTCAGTTGCATTAAAGCTAAATCACACTGCTCTACACTAAAAGTACTTGTTAATATTTATCCTTAGTTGCAACTATGTTATCTTTCTATAGACATCAATTTTTATTCCCAAATATTTGGATTAAAGGAATATACCACTATACCAGCTTAAATCATTTACGAATTTATTCAGTTGAAATTATGATTATATTAGTTAACACAGAAAGAATAACATAAACTGATGGCACTAAAGTTTGATTTACAATGTTCAGGTTTAAGGACTTGGTGAGATAGTTAACTTGTCTAAATGCTTGTTTCATGAGCACAAAGCTGTAAATGTAATCCCTGGGACTATCCTAAAAATATGCAAAGCAGATGGGACTGTTGTCTAGTCCCATTGCAGAAGAAGCAGAGACAGGAAGATCTTTAGGTCTTGATGGCCAGCCATTCTTGTTAAATCCATGAGCTCTAGGTTCAGAGACAGAGACAGAGACAGAGAGAGATACAACCCAGAGACAGACAGCGATGGAGAGACAAAGAGACACGGAGAGAGACAAAGACAGAGAGGGACAGAGGTATTAAATCAAGTAGCTATTGAGGAAGACACCGAACTTTAACTTCTGGCCTCCATGAACACACATGTACATGCACACATACATATTGTCTTAGTTAGGGTTGCCATTTCTGTAACGATACAGCATGACCAAGTCAGCTCTTTTAAAGGATGTTTGATTGGGTCTGGTTTACTGATTCTGAGGTTCAGTCCATTATCTTCATGGCTCAGAAGCATGGTAGCATCCAGGCTGACATGGCACTGGAGGAGTTCTATATCTTGTTCCGAAGACAAACAGAAGACTGACTTGCTGGAAGCTAGGAGGAGGGTCTCAAAGCCCACTTCTAGAGTGACACAATTCCTTCAACAAGGCCATACCTCGTAATGGTGAGACTCCCTGGGCCAAGCATATTCAAACCACTGCATATATTGTCTTAGTTAGTCTTTTTATTCATACGATAAAACACCATGACCCAAAGCATCTTGGAGTAGAAAGAGTTGATTTCATCCTTCTGCTCTCAGGAACATCATCACAACACCATTCACAGCATCACTGAGGGAAGCCAAAGAGGATGGGGAAGGAACCTGGAGTTCAGCAGGAACTGAAACAGAGACCTTGTCGTGACCCTGCTTAATGACTTGCTCCCTGTGGCCTGCTCAGTTTGTTTTCCAATACCACCCAAGACCACCTGTCCAAGGGAGACAACACCCACAGTGTTAATCAACAGAATGCTCCACAGATCTGTATACAGGCAATCTAGTGGAGGCATTTTCACAACTGAGAGTCCCTCTTTGTGGATAACTAGCTTGTATCAAGTGAACAAGTAAATAACCAGGGAACTTATGTACACATGTGAAAAACCACACACACACATACTTGCATGCATGCACACATTCATGAACACAGTTACCTAGTTAAAAAGTAGGAATTAAGGGACCGAATAGATGAGAGCAGGACTTGGAAGGGAGAGAGGAGGGAGAGGGGAAAATGGGGGCAGGATCAGGTGTGGGAGGAGAAATTGAACAGAGGTGTAGAGCAGTGGGTGATGGGGAACTGGGGGGTAGCTATTAGAAAGCCTCAGCTGCCAGGAAAGCAAGAGGCTCCAGAGATCCAATGGGGGTGACATTAGCTGAAATACTCAACATAGGGGAGAGAGAACCTGTAAATACCACATCCAGATGTTAGATATGGCCCCTGGTTGAGGGATGGGGCCACCCACCCATGTCAAAAATTTTAACCCAGAATTGTCTCCTGTCTAAGGGAAATACAGGGACAAAGAGTGGAACAGAGACTTAAGAAAAGGCCACCCAGAGACTGCCACACCTAGAGATACATCCCATATGCAGCCACCAAACCCAGACACTATTGCCGATGCCAAGAAGTGCTTGCTGACAGGAGCCTGATATAGCTGTCTCCTGAGAGGCTCTGCCAGAGCCTGACCAATACAGATGCAGGTGTTTGCAGTCAACCATCGAACTGAGCATGGGGACCCAAAGGAGGAGTTAGGGGAAAGACTGAAGGAGCTGAAGGGATTTGCAACCCCATAAAAAAAAAAAAAACCAACAATATCAACCAACCAGCCCCACCCTCACCCAGAGCTCCCAAGGACTAAACCACCAACCAAAGAGTACATATAAAGGGGCCCATTGCTCTAGCTGCATATGCAGCAGAGAATTGCCTTATCTGCATCAATGGGAGGGGAGGCCCTTGGTCCTGTAAAGGCTTGATGCCCCGGCATAGGGGAATGTTAATGGCTCTGAGGCTGCAGTAGGTGGTTGAGTAGGGGGCACACCCTCATAGAAGCAGGAGAAAGGGGGATGGGATACAGAGTTTGTGGAGGGTAAACCAGGAAGGTAAGTAAATAAAATAACAACAACAACAACAACAACAAAGAATATAGAGACTGTTCTTGCAAAGGACCTGAGTTCAGATTTCAGTACCACTATTGGGTTACAACTCTAAGTCTAGGAGGCTTTAATACCTCTGACCTCCACAACCACCTCAGGTCCCTATACCACTACATAGACACATATTCATACACTTAAGTTTTAAGAGGAAAAATATGAAATAAAATTTTGTTATAATTAAAACAATTTATTACATTATTTATATCTTATAGTTGAACGTATATTTCTATGTAAATCTGATTTATATTTGAAAAATAAGTTGGGTCAGTGATTTTTTTTTCCCCTCCAAATTCAGAATTCAAGCTTCTAGACCAGTGGTTCTCAACCTTACTAATCTTACAATTCTTTAAAACAGTTCCTCTTGTCATGATGAACCACAATCATGAAATTATTTTATTGCTACTTTATAGCTATGATTTTACTACTGCTATGAGTTTTAATGTAAGTATCATATATGCAGGATAATTCATATAGGACCCCAAAAGGGTCATGACCCACAAGTTGAGAACCACTGATCTAGATAAATGATAATATTTTACATGTTTGAAGAAACCAAGTCATTATTACACACAATAACAATAACTAGAGTTTTATTAATCTTGTGAATGCTATACTGCTTAATCACATGGGAAAGAAAATGCCTGTTACTGTAATTTCACATTCAAAGTTTCAATTGCATAATAGCAAATACAGCTATATTGTATTTTTTACTTAGATGAAAGAAACTTTGGAAATTCTCATTTTAAACAAATACCCTGCTTATACTCTTAGCATTAAATCCTCACTGTTCCATAGAGACAACTCTATTTGCAAGTTTTATTATAATAGAATACAATGTCTGAAGTGAGGGAATGTGTAAATAAATCAGGCTTCTTAAAAAAAATAGTCACCTTTATGAAAGTCCCACTAACAATGAAACTTGTTTTGAATTGCATTTTTGTTTAAAAATATATGCAGCACACTGATAGTCACATCCTTTAAAGTGTTTTGGAAACAAGAAAACAAAAGGAAGTGGTGTGAAGTCATAAACTGTAGAAGACTGAAAATGTCGACTTTTTACATTTCTATTTGACTCTCAGTGGCAAAAGGGAAGCTCACATCTCCACTCACTTGCAGAGTTCTCTGAATATTTGGTTACTGTTTGTCATCAAGGAAGGAGTATCGCTGTGAAATGACATGGCCCACATGGTGAATCATCCAGAATCCCTGACAGAAAACATCTGAGTGACCTACTTTTATTAGAAGAATCATTGTGGCAAAATGTAAAACAAAGTTATTCCTGGCAATATCACTTCACGTTAATATTTGTCTACAGTTTCAGGCTATTAAAAAAATGAGAAACCGTTTCAAACTTAGGTTTTGTTGAGTTTCAGGAAAGGTTAGCTTGGTGTTTTCTGGGACTCAACAGTGGGAGTTGGGGTGAGGGTGTCACTGACTCTTTTGCTTGTGCTTGGGACCCCTTTTCTCCTACTGGGTTACCTTGCTAGCCTTGATATGAGTGTTTGTGTCTAGTCCTATTGTAAGTTGTTATGCTGTGTTCAGTTGATATTTCTGGGGAGGCCTGCTATTTTCTGTAGAGAAATGGAGGAGTGGTAGGGGCAGGAGGAGGATTAGGAGGAGTGGAGGAAGTGGAAGCTACAGTTGGGATGTGTTGTATCAGAGAAGAATAAAAAGAAATAGATGAAGAAGGAAACATCCCATAAGAATGATCAGAGTTTTGAAGCAATGGCAGGTCATAACATCAAAATAACCCCAGGACAGGGGAGATAGCTCAGTTGGTAAAGTATTTGCGGCAGAACCCACATGTGGTGAGTATTGGTAGAGCTAGCAATGGGGAGGGAGAGAGTCAAATCCCAGAGCTTACTAGCAACCCAGCTTGAATATCTGGTGAGTTTTAGGCCAGTGGGAGATGCTATCTCAGGACAAAAGCAGGCGGAGAAAGGGGTGGGTATCTCTCGAGAAACAATAACCGAAGCTGTCCTCTGAAGTCTATACATGCACATACATGCACAGCTTTCAAACACGTGTGCAAACAAAGAGACACAAACACAAGAAAAATGCTAATTTTATCTTTTACTTTTTCTGTAAATGTGAAATTTTATTTGCCTCTTCAGATTTTTTCCTCTTTTGTTTTAATTGTTAACATGATATTGGCATTTACAACCACAGCTATAAACTTTAGTGTAGAGATTTAAAGAATATGAATTCAATACGGTTGTCTCCGTATATACAAAATAATTATTCCTATTTACACATTTTATACTCTTCTCCTTTACTGAAGGGACAAGGTAGGTTTGTCATGCTTTTGTGGATGCCTGACTTTCAGACATAGTCATTCACACAGTAATGATTCTTCTTTGTCTAGAACCTTGATACAATAAACATATTCTGAAATAAGGAAATGATGGTGTATACTTACTTTTGTATGTTTATATTTGTACTTTGTATATTTGAAGATTATATTAGTAGCCACCATAAACATGCAGCTGCTTTAGAGATACAGTTGTTTGGCTTGCCCTTAGAGTTTACCATTAATTGAATTGAAGATTGAAAACTGATATTTAGAAATTGGTTGGTAGAGATTATTTATGGAATAATTTGCAATGTGACCTTAGAGACGGAGTGCAAGTTAATTTTATTTTTACATTTAATGTGTGTGTGTGTGTGTGTGAGAGAGAGAGAGAGAGAGAGAGAGAGAGAGAGAGAGAGAGAGAGAGAGACAGAGAGACAGAGAGACAGAGAGAGAGACAGAGAGACAGAGAGAGACAGAAACAGAGACAGACAGAGAGAGACAGAGACAAACACAGAAAGGGAGAGAATTTGTCTGTGAGTATGTGTGTGTGTGCGTGTGTGTGTACGCATACATACCATTGCACACATGTAGAAATCAGAGAACAACTTCCTGGAATTGGATCTCTCTTATGATATTGGTCCTGGGGATTTAGTTTAGGTTGCTCAGCTTGGTGCTAGCTGCCATTTTTCATCTCACTAGCTCGACTTCATTGTGTTTTAAACTTCATGGACACCAAGGTTAGCTGTGTCCTTATGAAAAGGCTGTATTTTTATTTTAGTGTATAAAAAGATACCAGAAAGTTACCAAATCACAATTACATTATTTTTAATTATACTTCATGGAAATTCTTTAATAATTTAATGCTAGAATAAAGTGCAAATATTCAAGTGTGGATATATATATATATATATATATATATATATATGTGTGTGTGTGTGTGTGTGTGTGTGTGTGTGTGTATCCTTTAGTGTGCAACTTTGAAATTTTCTTCTGAATATAAGACTGAGAACACATAATTAGAAGTGTTAATAACCTAAATTTGAATCTTCTTTCTATAATTTATTAGCTTTATATCCTTGTAAAAGTGATTAAGCAGTTTCAATTTCCCGAACTTAAACAAAGGAAGTTTAATACAATTTACTGAAAAGAGGATTTTGCAGATTAAGTGAGAATCCAATAGATGGAATAGTATAAGCTCTACTAAGTTTGAGTCAGGGAGGCACATTTTACAAACCTACTTCCTTAAAGCAAAAAAAAAAAAAAATACACTCACTTTCAGCCTTAGTGCTGCTGTCAAATGATTCCGTCTTTGCAGAAGGAATTTGTCAGTAGCTCTGCCTCACAAACTAATGTAGTCTACAGTAATAGAAAGCATGGGCTTTTCCTTGGCTTGACTTACATATATACTTTTAAAACTCTTTTATTTTAACTCTTATCTCTTGCGAGATTATTACCCCAAGTAGTCAGTTCAGTATACAATTACTGTAGGCTAGATTTTAGGTCCTCTTTTTGCACAACTGTTTACAGTTGCTCCTCATGTGACTTTACCCAGGTCTGTGACTACCAGTGACTAGAACCAAGCTGGTTTCTATTTTAGGCTCTGCCTTTGATTTTCAAGTCCAAGGTATCCACCAACAGTCACATCTCTTGGGAATAGCTAGAGTTCAGTCACTTGAATGTGTACATTAGAGGTTTTTAACTCAGAGCTGTGTGGTTTCAGGAATTTGGTGAATTCTTTAAAAGCCAACTTCTAAATTCTCTCTCTCTCTCTCTCTCTCTGTCTCTCTCTGTCTCTCTCTGTCTCTCTCTGTCTCTGTCTCTCTCTCTCTCTCTCTCTCACACACACACACACACATATATATAATATAATTTATAT
Organism: Mus caroli; assembly: GCF_978045245.1. Classification (NCBI taxonomy): domain Eukaryota; kingdom Metazoa; phylum Chordata; class Mammalia; order Rodentia; family Muridae; genus Mus; species Mus caroli. The sequence continues at coordinate 89,639,809 of NW_028227266.1, forward strand.
AATACAATTTTGTAAATGTATTTATTGTAAATTTATTTTTATCATATTCTTACCCTCTCTCAAGTATTTTCAGATTCTCCCCCCTCCCTACCCAATCAACTGTAAGTTATATCTCAAAAACCCAATACAACAATCTCCCAACCAAGAAAACAAAATAAAACCACAAAAAGAAACAAAACAAAACAAAACATCACAGCAAACTTTAACCAAATAAAAGCATACAAAATCTGTGGGGTCAATGACATATTAATCAACTTCTCCTGAACATGAGACCTGCCCTGGAGTGTCCCTCTCATGGAGAAAACTGATTTTCCCTTACCAAGAAGGTGTTAAGAAAGACAGTAAGAGTCAAATCTCCAACATATAAGGACACATACTTCACAATGGTAATAGCAGCCTTATTTATAATAGCCAGAAGCTGGAAACAACCCAGATGTCCCCCAATAGGGGAATGGATACAGAAAATGTGCTAGTTTACACAATGGAGTACTACTCAGCTGTTCAAAACAATGAATTCATGAAATTCTTAGGCATATGGATGGAACTAGAAAATATCATCCTGAATGAGGTAACCCAATCACCAAAGAACACACATGGTATTCACTAACTGATAAGTGGATATTAGTGCAAAAGCTTGGAATACCCAAGATAGAATTCACAGACTACATGAAGCTCAAGAAGAAGGAAGACCAAAGTTTGGGTGCTTTGCTCCTTCTTAGAATGGGGAACAAAATACTTATGGGAGGAAATATGGAGACAAAGTGTGGAGCAGAGACTGAAGGAAAGGCCATCCAGAGACTTTCTCACCTGGGAATCCATACCATATACAGTCACCAAATCCAGACACTATTATGGATGCCAAGAAGTGCTTGCTGACAGGAGCCTGATATAGCTGTCTCCTGAGAGGTAGCCAACCATTGAACTGATTACAGGGTCCCCAGTGGAGAAGTCAGAGAAAGGACTGAGGGAGCTGAAGGGGTTTGTAACCCCATAGGAAGAACAAAAATATCAACTAACCAGAGCTCTCAGGGTCTAAACCACCAACCAAGGAGTACACATGGAAGGACCCATGGCTCCAGCTGCATATGTAACAGAGGATGGCCTTGTGGGAGAAGAGGGCCTTGGTCCCGTGAAGGCTCAATGCCCCAGTGTAGGGGAATGCAGGGGCAGAGAGGCAGGAGTGGGTGGGTGTGGTCACACCCTCCTAGAAGCAGGAGGGGAATGGATAGGGGGTTTATTGTGGGGGGGAATCGGGAAAGGGGGGAAACATTTGGATTGTAAATAAAGAAAATATCTAATAAAAATAGAAAGGTTAAAAAAAAGAATCAAGATTTCAGCTGTAGGAGTCGATAGGTATAACATGATTTTATGTGAGAAAAAAAACTTATAAGGAAACATTTAAAAATTAAAAAGTTAACCTTAATGAGTATATGTTTTCATTTATAGTATTGCCTGTGATACAGTTATTTAGTTAAATTTCATTACTAGACAAGATGCAGGTAAACCTTTCTGGTCATTTTATCTTGAAAACTGGACAATAATTGAAAATGTATATTAAGTACTTAATTATTCACTGGATGTTTGTTTGTTTTCCATTGTTGTGGGATTTTTTTCCCCCACTGGTAGGCCTCAAGCCCAGCACTTGAGTGTTTTATATGGGAACTGTCTGAGCCATAGCCCCCAGCCCTATAAAAAATAGGTGAAAACAAGACTCCTCCACTTTTTAATTTTTAAATAAGCATTGATGGTTTCTTAGTTCATATTTTCAATGATGACATTATGTTACCACATGTTGTCTGCTCTGATCCACTTATTTTTAGGTTAGTAGCAAGTTGTTGGGAGTATGAAAAACCACTGGACAATTCTTACCTGAGTCCCCTAATAGCTGGTCAACCCTGAGAAGATGAAGAGCCAAGACTATCAATGACGTTATAAAGAAGTCCCTGCTGTCTCCAGGGTAATTTCAGTTTTTGGCAGATGTGTTCTCTTTAGGTCCATGAGGGCCTCTTCAAATCACTCATAAAGTGTCACTGGGTAAGCCACTTTTGGGAGGAAGCCAAGCTCTTTTGGCAGCTGAATAACTCTTTCAGGCAAGTATCAATCTATTCAGTGCACTGAAATGGGGGATTGTGCACGCACTGGAAGAATTTAATTCAACAAGCACGAATTAAATGTATTCTGTTTACTACTCTTTGGTTTTTAAAATATTGATGTCACTATCTTCAATCTATGGGTCCCCTGACTCAGTCTCCCGGTGCTGACATTCCAGGTGTGTTCCACCACACCCATCTCTCATGTAATTTTATATGAGATTTGGTTTTATTTTATACCTGCTACTTTTTTCTTCAAAAAAATAATCTTGAAATAGTGGATATTTGACACCATTACAAAAAATGCTTTAAAAATAGAGTATTTTGGAATAAATTTCAAAATAAAGTACAAGAAATTCTTAAAACATTTTGTCATTAAACTTTATTTAGAGTGATTTTCTGGGTCCATGATTAACTTGGGGGGTATTTTCTTAATAGGTCTGTAAAATTCTTAATTGTCCAGGACAAAAAAAAAAAACAGTTGCAGGAAGTAACTATTTAATGTTATCTGAAATAAAGTTAAAGAAATGTTTGAGGTTTCGAACACTCATTTGAATAAATTTATGGTGTGTATGAAGCTTGTGGACACGGGCCATTTCCTGGTTACTATAATTGACAGATTCTAAAGATGAGATAAGGTCAATACAAATCCAGGAGACTGGAGAAGTTAGGATAAAACTGTGGGTTCTGTGTTAATAAGATTACCAAGTTGTTTGTAGAAGTCAATAAAGAAGACCTAAAAAATAAGGAAAATCCCACACATCACCACTAGAGATACTGCGCTAAGCCTCAGTAAGTTCTGGGTTAGACTGAGAAATATTGCTTGAATGCAAAAGGTGGAAGATATTCCTGACACTGGCCTCTGGCTTCCACATACATTCACACACACACATGTACATGTACACTCATTCATACACACCTGTGACTATCCATGTGAAAAAAACCTCATACATATACTCATCCCCTCATACACATGAAAAAATGGAAACAATCTAGTATAGGTTATGACACATGCAATGCAAGAGAGGCAATAAGATAATATATTTTAACAAGAAGGTTCTACAAAACAAGGCTTTTATAATAAATGAATACATCATATGTTTCTTATATATTTATATAGTAATGATTATGATACAAATATTCTGTTTTCATGGTAAAAAAGTTATACAGAGCAAATTGCCCAGAATGAAAACTTATCAGTGTTTTCACCTTGAGTTCTCCATTTTGATTTGAGGGCCTTTCCATATCATACCATAAACCAATCTTTGAATTTTTTTATTAATAATGCATTCAGTCAATGAGCGGTAATAGTAGTATATCACATTCTTTCTGGAATATATATGTATACATATATAGAGATGTTATTGAAAGGATATATTAAATTTTCTCTCAATAAATTGTCTGTTTATTATTTATCTTTAGGTTTACCATTAACACTGTATTGAATATTGTTATTTTAAAATTTAAGATATGTATATCTGCAAGGTAAATAGAAGTACAATTTGGATTGTACTTTGAGTGCATTTTAATTTATTATATCATTATATAATAAGAAGTTTCTATTTATGTCCAGAAAAGCAGATTAGAATTGTTTCTATTTGTTTATTATCATACTACTTTCCACTATTTAAAAGTATGTTTCTGTATATACTTATCAGTATGGTAGCTGAAGATATTCTTAATTGTTTGAAATGAATTTTAAAATATGATTAAAGTTGAGAGTCCTTAATACGATTCCCTTGCCTTTCTGTAAAACTGACCTGTTGACAACTTTACTGATTTGTTTTTTATTTTTAGGTTTTATTTATTCAAAAGAACTTTTCTGCCAAGTGAAACATGTGTACTATAACCATATGTGATGATCTTCATCATCTCGTCATTTCTCTCTCTCTGTTCGCCATTCCTAGTTGTTACATTTATTGCATTAATTCATCTAAGATGTTTTTATTGGCCTATGTTCCGTGTAAATAGTGATGGATTTTATGAAGGTGGCTTCTTCCACATGCATATGTACTTTCATTGGAGCACATCTCATGACTTCCTCTCTGTCTCTCTGCCCTGTCTGTATAGTCTCCTTTCTCATTCCAGTGTCCCGTCTCATTTCATATAAGGCAAATTTCATTTTTATCTTTTATATAGTTAACTAATTCAAAAGTCATATAGTTTTCATACCGTTCAATAATTTTACCTTTAACCCAAATTTCCATGTATAATATCTTTCATTGAAAACAATGAGCAACATTCCTTTCTATCAATGAATCATTATTGTTTAACACATCCCTTGCCAATAGTTAGTTTAGCTGACCTAGATGATATTCTGTGGTATTGAACATCCATGCATTTCACATTTTCTTTGTACTCATGTCCATTTCTTCTGATACATAATTTTATACAGTTTTTATTATCAAGAACATTCTTGGCTCTAGTCTCCTAGAAACATATTTACCCTTTTCCTGTCACCAAAAGTAGATGAGTAATCTCAGTTCTTGTAATTTTTAAGGTTTATTTTTATAACTTGTGTGTGTGTATATTTGTGTGTGAGTATATGAATGTGACTGTGATGCCCATGAGGACCAGAAGAGGAAACTGATACTCACTGGAGTTCCAGTTACAAGCAGTTACAAACTGCTAGATGGAAGTACTTGGAATCGAACTCAGGCCCTCTTCAAGAGTAGTATGTACTCTTTTTGCAAGTATATATTTTCTATTTGAAATTAAAACATAATTATATCATTTCCCCTCCCTTTTCTCCCTCTACCCTTCTCATGTACTCTTTGTTGTTGTCTTTCAAATTCATATGATTTTTAATTATTCATATATATATTCATATATATATATGTATATATATATACACATGTGTGTGTGTCCTAAATATATAAGTACCACATGTTCAGTCCATACAGAGTCACTTGTATCACTTGTATATATACATTGGCAACTGCTCAGTCTTCAGGATGCCCGTTCTTGGCTACTGTGTTAGGCTACCTTGTCAGTTGTAAGCTGTAATTCTGATCATAAAGGCTTATAGTCACATACACCTGTCATATTAATGGCATTATTTATTCTCAGTCTGCTTTGTCTTTTTTTGTTAAACTTTTTTTTGGCACTTTCTCTAAACTTCCTTTGTCTTCTGTTTTTGTAGCAACTGAAGGCTAGAGAGAAAGTCATTCCAGAGAGGGTAGACAAAGGCTGAAACAAGAAATTCAGTTCCTGCCACTGTGAGTAGACCTGCTTTTCCCAAAAGCTGCTGTTTTTCCAACTAACATCCAGATAAAAACATCATCTAAATTACCTTGTGCCTGCTCCCACAGCCCATTTAAACTTCTATTGTCTTTGGTTTGCATTAGTCTGGGGGAAAATGGGCTATGTCTGTGAGACTGAATGAGGCTCTGACTTCCTATCATTTTTTATGACTTTATCATCAGAGGGTGCCCGCAAGAGAGGACATTTCCACCTTTCTTCAATGATGTCTTTCATCACTTTTCAGTGCGAAGCTTCAGGCAGACAGACTGTATACTCGTCTGTCCTCCAAAGACTACAGTGGTAAAGCCACTCCTGAAAGATCAGACCCTTGCTAATTACAGCACTAACATCTATTAACTTTTTCATTCATTGCCAATTTTTATTCATTTCTTAAGGCTAATACTAATTGCAACTTTAAAACAATAATAATGCTAAATAGGGCAAGCAATCTGGGAACCAAAACAGTGTATTACCCTCTTCAGACATAGGTTCATTATGCATACACAGGAGGGCAAAACAGGGCCTTAAGAGCTGGCACTGCAAAAGTATTTTTTTAATTTATATTTGTTTGAGGGTTATTGAACATACCTTTTAAAACCTATAAAGTGAGAGTTTGAAGATAATCAACTTGGCAAGCAGTCTCAATGGGAATTTTAAGATGAAGGAAAAACAATAAAGAGGAAATACTAGGAGAAACAAAACATGAGTTCTTGTGAAGTAATTTGGAATGAACCAAAGGACTTTCAATAAACAGCGACTTTGTAAAACTTTGTTTTTGATTAAGTTAGCATAAATCACAGGGATGTTTTGCTAGTTTAAAAATGACTTTCCCGAAATGATCTCACAGCTTCATTTTCTAATTTACTTTGTAGGTGCAATTATCAGACTAAAATGACAGTCAAAATAATTGATCCTAATTGGGAGAAGAGATGGGTGTATTTTTATTTCCTGGTTTACTAATTTGCTAGGAGTTTTCTGACATGTCCGTTCTTATAATCATACATGTCTTAGATAGTAAAATCAAAATTATTGTCTGAATGAACTCCTAGAATCTCTGGCTGCAGGGTTTATTTTCAGTATTATTTAAATCTTCATCTTTAAATTCTGCTTCCAGAACCATGCTTTTCCATTATTACAAGGAACTAAATTAGCCATCTGTTTTATCATAGGATACACTAAACATATAGAAGTCAAAGGATATCAGAGTTAACAAACTCTGGTTTGTAATCAAGTATTAAATCCATCATGATCAAAAGCATGTTTGACTGTTCCTAATGCATGGCCAAGGGAAACGAGTAGTGGGTAGCTGGCACCTCTCTATTGATTTTTGTCTCTTCTGTTTAGGTAGCTGCATTCCAGAGTTGATGATAGGATCTGTGAGCTGAGATAACCTGTAAATGCAAGGACCTCCACAAAAACACCACTCTAACAGCCATAACACATACAGAGGACCTGGAGTAGACCCATGCAGGCCCTGTGCTTGCTGCTTCAGTCTCTGTCAGCCCATGTGTGTTCTGATTAGTTAACTCAGTGGGCTATGTTCCCTTGGTGTCCTCCATCCCCTCTGAATCCTATGGTCTTCTCTCTCCATGCCAGCAGGGTTCCCAGAGCACAGAGGGGAGAGACCTGATGGAGATTTCCAATTTAAATTCTCTCTCTTCATAATGTCTGGCTTGGGTCACATTCTAATCTAATCTATTTATGAATGGCCCACTCTATCACTATTCTTTATTTTCATTGTAGGAACCTCTAGTTGAGGTCATAACTTTCTTTCACACATTTTGCAATCCCACTGCCTTTGTTTCTCACTGCATCTAGCTACCAAATGAAAATGTACTGTAGATTATAGTGATGGCATATGCGTGTACCCAGTCATGAGGGTATCTATGGAGGAAGGTCATAAGATAAAGGCCAGGTTAGACCCCATTTTAAAGCCATATACATATGTGAAAAGACAGTGTTAGGTGCAATAGCAGTAAATACCCTTCTGAAGTCGAAAGCAGCAAGTTGAATATTTTCACTTTGATTCAGGAAGGTGGCACTACTCAGAGAGCTAGCATCTTTCTGAAGGAATACCTCAACACATACTAAGTGGATATGAGAACCATATAAAAGGGAGCCATATTTGTAGCAAAATGTAGGTGCCCCTAAACTTCAATATGATATTTAAAGAAAATTTTTATGGAAAGAAATCAATCCTGCCATAATTTCCTTTTATAAGTCATTATACTGAGTTTCACAAGTGAGCATTTATATTCCTATCAGCAAGTAACTTCATATTAAATTCTTTGGAAGATTATTTTATGACTTATAAGATTCTTAGTTTTTTCCAGACTTGAACATTAAAATCATAAGGAGTTCAAAAGTAGTATGCATACTATATATGAGCAAACATAAAAATCAATGGAATTTTAATCTCATTTAAGCTGTTTTCACCAAAAGAAGCAAAAACCAAGTACTGTTGATTTTAAACTATTGAGTTATTATTAAAACTATTGCTCTGTAATCATGAGAATGGAATTGTCCATGAAAATATAGAATATATATGAAGGTTGATAATGTATAATTCAATTAGGTATATAGAAATCTACTTAATTTTCTGGAAAAAAAGAACAACAGCCACCCAGTAAAATGTCATTTCAGACAGTTCCTTTCTTCTCGTGGTCACTGACAAACATTATCATCCATTAGGCTCCACTCTTCATGTTATGTAATATTCATATTTAGACAAATTGATAATGTCATCCATCCATGTTTTCATTTTTTCTCCTATTTCATTATTTAAACCAATTTTAGATTTAAATATATTTTCATCATATTCTTCCTCTCCCTCAAGTCCATCTATATCCTCTTCTCATCCCTTCCCACCTAACTTTAAGTTCTTTCACAAAAACAAGCAAAAACTCAATATAACAATAAAATGCCCAGAAATAAGCAAAGCAAAGCAAAACAAAAAACAACACCCAAAAGCAGAAACCCTATCATACTAAAATCAGATGGAAGCATTATTTTTATGTACACAAAGTAGTTTTCTTCAACGTTCTATATCCTTGCCTGTTTATCAATTACTGCTTCTTAATCCCAGAAACAAATTAATCTTTTCATATATATATATATATATATATATATATATATATATATATATATATGTTGTTCTTTCCTGAATATATACAATTAGAATCAATCTGTAATTCATCTTTTCTGTAGAGGAATTTTAATCCAGCAACATGGCTGCTCTGGATCACATACAAAGACATAGGCTTGTGATGTCTGGATGGAGTAGAGACATGTCTTTAATCTCAGGAGATATAGGCAAGCAGATCTCTGAGTTCAAGGCCAGCCTGGCATAGAGTAAGTTTTGAGTAAAGAAAAGCTTAGGTCTAGGGGTGGTGACACAAAACTTTAATCCCAGCACTCAGGAGACAGAGGCATGTAGGTCTCTGGGTTATAGTCAGTGAGTTTAGTTGAGTCTGAGTGGAGAGGCAGTGCAATGGAGATGAGTGTGGTAGTTCAGTTCGTAGAATTCAGAGGCAGTTTGAGATAGAATAAGCCAAAGAACAAGGAGCCAGGAGATTAGAACAGGTTGCTAGATGTAGTTTGAGGCCAAGCAGAGCAATTCAGTCAGAAGCTGAGAGGAGCCAAAAAGAATCAGTCAGTTTGGAGAAGAGGTTGAGCCAGAACAGCTGAGTTGAGCGAGTCAGCCAGAGTTTAGAAAGAGCTAGAAAGGCAGTAAGCCTCTGGGATTACATTTAATCAGGTGAATAAAAGTTACATGTACATTTTTCAATTGGCTCACACCCCAATTTGGAATTATACATTTAGGTTCCTCTATGATCTTTATAATCTATTTCTTTCTGGCATTGAGAAATGTAACTGCTAACTTGGAGGTTTCCCACCTGTGCATAAATAAGTTTCCTGAAATAATGACTCTGAGACTTACTTAAATATGAATAAATGCTTAGGTCTGGTCCCTGTCCAGTTAATATCTTAATTACCCATTTATATTAGTCTAAGTCAAGGCACATGGCTAGTTACTAGATTCTTAGTTTCATATGATCATCTTCTTCTGTGTCTGGGGTGAATCTCCCACATCTGATGATTTTCCCAGAATCCTTCGCTGTGTACTTCCACCTCCCTATTTCCTCTCTAAGATCATAATCCAACAACATTTTTTATTGGCATGTGACACTTCTATACTGTACAGAAAAACATTCTTCCAGAAATATCACTATTTTTCTTCTATTTATGTATAAAAGAACAAATTGGATGCTTCCATCTTTGAGTATTATGAACAGAGCTGCTGTGAGCAGCTGTCTACATTTATGTTATTCTTCATTTCTGCTATTCTTTTTAGATGATAAAATATTGTCTTGATTGCAGTAGTATAGAGGAATTTTAATCCAGCAACATGGCTGCTCTGGCAAGGGATCACATCTAAGGTCTGATCTGATTTGAATACATAATTTTAATACCTTTGACTGGAATATGGACACATCCTTAGTACACACCTTTAATACCAAACAGTGTAGGAAAAGTTAGTCTGCAGAAGGAATCAGCCATGATGGAAAGTGATGTCTAATTGAGGGGCAGACAAAGATTTTACAGAATGAGTCAGAGATAAGGTATGCCCAACTCTCATGAGAACAGAAGAAAGAGATGCTACTTAAAGATCAGTGAGGAAGAGAGAGTTCAGTTGTGCTCAGTTCAGTTCAGTTCAGTTCAGTTCAGTTCAGTTCAGTTCAGTTCAGTTCAGTTCAATGCAGTTCAGAGCAATTCAGTTCAGTGCAATTTGGTTTGGGGAGGACAGAGGCAGTCACTCAAGCAAAGCTGATAGGATTCAATTTGAATCAGTCAGTTTGGAGAGAAGTTTAAGCCAGAACAGGTGAGATTACTAGCAAGCTTCAAAGTTCAGAAAGAACAGCAACCAACAGATTGGGAAAAGATCTTTACCAATCCTATATCTGACAGAGGGCTAATATCCAATATATAGAAAGAACTCAAGAAGTTAGACTCCAGAGAATCAAACAACCCTATTAAAAATGGGGTACAGAGCTAAACAAAGAATTCTCAACTGAGGAATATCGAATGGCCGTGAGGCACCTATAGTAATGTTTAACATCCTTAGTCATCAAGGAAATGCAAATCAAAACAACTCTGAGAGTCTGCCTCACAACAGTCATAATGGCTAAGATCAAATACCCAGGTGACAGCAGATGCTGGAGAGGATGTGGAGAAAGAGGAACACTCCTTCATTGTTGGTGGGATTGTAGCTGGTACAACCACTCTGGAAATCAATCTGAAAATTCCTCAGGAAATTGGACATAGTATTACCCAGAGGACCCAGATATACCACTCCTGGGAATATACCCAAAAGATACTCCAACATATAACAAGAACACATGCTCCATGGTGTTCTTAGCAGCCTTATTTATAATAGCCAGAAGCTTGAAAGAACCCAGATGTCCCCAGAGGGAATGAATGAATCTCTTAAAATAACCAGGGAAATATAAACAAACATTGGAAGAAAATGGATAAAACTGTTTAAGACTGTAAGATGGAAGTAGAATCCATGAAGAAAATCCAAACTGAGGGAATTCTGGAAATGAAAATATGGGAATCTGTATAGGAACTACAGAGGCAAGTGTCACCAACAGAATATAAGAGATAGAAGAATCTTAGGTGTTGAAGATATGATTAAAAAATAGATTCATTGGTCAAAGAAATACTAAATCTACAAATAAATCCCTGACATATAGATACAATATAGGAGGAAATTAACTTTGCAGTGAGGTCTGAACATGGGCAGGGTTAAAGGGAAGGCAAAGAGGGAGGAGGAAAGTGATGTAATTCTATACCTTTAAAAAAATTATTTTATTTCTTTACATTCCAAATGTTGCCTCCTTCTCTGTTCCCCTCCCAAGCATCTTTACCTCATCCCCATTTCCCTTTGCCTCTGAAAGGTTGTTTGGTTGTTTCTCGCCATCTCCAGCCCCCAAAATCCTTACCCACCCCCCTACCCCTTCCCTACCCTGCATCCCCCTTTCCTGGGGCACTAAGTCTCTACAGGATTAGACACACCCTTTCCCACTGAGGCCAGACAAGGCAGTGCTCTGCTACATATGTGCCAGCAGCCATGGACCATCCCATGTATGCTCTTTAGTTACTGGCTTAGGTTCTGGGAGTTCCCAAAGGTCCAGATTAATTGACACTGTTGGTCTTCCTATGGCTTCCTTCAGCTCCTAAGTCCTTCCTCTAACTCTTCCATACGGGTCCCCAGCCTCAGTCCAACAGTTGACTGTAAGTATTTGCTGAGGTCTACCAGCATTCAACTGCTGGTAGACCAAAGCAGGACAGCCATGCTAGGCACAATGTGTCATCAGTAACAATGATTTGGTGTCTGTGCACAGGATAGATCCCAAGTTGGGCCAGTCACTGACTGGCCTTTCCTTCAGTCTCTGCTTCATTTTTGTCCCTGCAATTCTTTTAGACAGAAAGAATTTTGGGTCAAAACTTTTAAAGGTAGGTTGGTGACCTGATCCTTCCACTGGGGGCTCAGTCAATCTACTGGAGGTTGTCTCTTCAGGTTTCATCTCCCCACTGTTGGGCATTTTGGCTAAGGTCATGCACATTATGACCTGGAAGCTTCTCACATCACAGGTCTCTGGGACTCTCTAGAGGTTTCCCCTCCACCCACCCTCCTCAGCTGTATATTTCCATTCATTCTCTTGGCCCTCTGAGCTTCTTTCCTGTCTTCCCAACCATACCAGATTCTGTTCGCCTTTTCTTGTTCCTCTTTTCCCTTCTCTGTCCCTCTTCCTTCCAGGTTCCTCCATCCTTTTGCCTCCTATGATTATTTTGTTCCCCCTTCTAAGTGGGACTGAAGCATCCTCTCTTGAACCTTCCTTCTTGTTAAACTTCTTATGGTCTGTAGGTTGTATCATGGGCATTTTGTACTATTTACTTATCAGTGAGTGCATACCATGAATGTCCTTTTGGATCTGAATTATCTCACTCTGGGTAATATTTTCTAGTTCTATTCATTTGCCTGGAAAACACATGATGTCCTTGTTCTTAATAGCTGAATAATATTCTATTGTGTAAATAAACCACATTTTCTGTATCGAGTCTTTGGTTGAGGGACATCTAGGCTGTTTCCAGCTTCTGGCTATTATGGATAAGGCTGCTATAAAAATGGTAGAGCATGTGTCACAGTCGTATGGTGGGACCTCTTTTGGGTATATTCCAAGGCTTGGTATAGCTGAGTCTTCAGGTGGAGCTATTTCCCATTTTCTAAGGAACTGCCAGATTGATTTCCAGAGTGGTTGTACTAGTTTGCAATCCTACCAACAAAGGAGGAGTGTTCCTCTTTCTCCATATTCTCACCAGCATCTGCTGTCACTTGACTTTTTTGATCTTAACCATTCTGATTGGTATAAGGTAGAATCTCAAGATCCTTTTGATTTGCATTTTGCTGGATGTTGAACATTTCTAGAAGAATGCAAATTGATCAATATTTATCACCTTGTACAAAGCTCAAGTTCAACTGGATCGAGGACCTCAACATGAAATCAGATACACATGGGAAATACCCTAGAACGCATTGGCACAGGGGACAATTTCCTGAACAGAACACCGATGGCTTAGGCTCTAAAATCAACAATTGACAAATGGGACCTCATGTAACTAAAAAGCTTCTGTAAGGCAAAGGACACTTTCAATAGAACAAAATCACAACCTACAAATTTGGAAAAGAGCTTCGCTAACCCTACATCCAAAAGAGGGCTAATATCCAAAATATAAAAGAACTAAAAAAGATAGTCTCCAAAAAACCAAACAACCCAATTAAAATGGCCTACAGAGCTAAATAGAAAATTCTTAAAAGAGGAATCTCAAAATGACCAAGAAGCATTTAAAGAAATGTAACTCTATATCTTTTGAAAGCATATAGAATTAAATATTATATATTAAATGAAATATTATTTACAAAATAAGATGATTAAATCAATATATCAAAACACAAAACCTTGAAAACATTTTACTTATCTTTGGTTTTCCCTATCTGGACAGGGTCATTTATTTGTTGTTTGCTTGTTTTAGTAGCAGGCAATTTTATTCTGAGGGAAAGAAAAGTAAAGGTTAGATACCCTTCAAAAGATGTCAGGTATTGAGCTGAAGTGCCTAAACAAGGATGCTATTTTAGTGGAAGAAGTAGTGTAATATTGAAGTTTAGTAGATTAAGTGAGAATTTTAATGTGTTTCTACTTTTGTAACAATAATTGTGGCTTATAGAGTTGATATGATACAGTGAAGACAAAAGGATGATATATTCATGATTTCTATGATCAAGGGGACATTTAGGATTTTTTTTTATAATTTATATCTTTATAAACCAATAAAAATACAAGTTAAAAATGTTTAATACAGAAAATGAAGGTAGAAATATGTGATAAATCTAGACATGATGAAACTAAAACACATTCTCCAGATATAAAAATAGTTTAAAAAATGAGTGTTAATAATTTAAATAAAGTGACTTCCCAACAATATTAGAACATAATAAATATGTTCAAATCATAGTGTAATGGAACGTAATTTAGAAAATGTGAGGGAAAGAAGATGCCCATAAAATGTTTGCTATTGAGTCTCTCCTAAGACCCAAAGCTTGGAATCCATATTAAGGATCAGTGATGAGGACAAGAGAAAAGGGGAAGTGATAGGAGGGATGTGTTTGGATCTGACTTTAATACAGCTGAAGGGAAAAAGCAATGGTAAAGTAGTTGGATAGAGCCTTAATAATGACATGGAATAGAAAATGTGATAACATCGGAGAATACTTTACTTTACTTTGAAATTGCTTGTATTGCTAAAGATATTTCAGCAATGAGAGAGAGAGAGAGAGAGAGAGAGAGAGAGAGAGAGAGAGAGAGAGAGAGAGAGAGAGAGAGAGGCTCACTGTCTGACTCCCAAGGCTGTGGAACAAGAAGAAGATGGAATTTTGTGTGTGTGTGTGTGTGTGTGTGTGTGTGTGTGTGTGTGTGTGTGTGTGTGCATGCTATGGAACCAGAAACTATATGAAATAACTCCCCAATTATTCCTTAAAACACAGGCTGTAGAATCTGAAGCACTATGGGGGAAATTAGTTCCTGATGAGCTGACTCATGTAAGACATTAGGGACACATGGTTATCCTCAGCTGAGGACTGAAGGGTATTAGAGAAAGTATATGATGGTTAAAAAATATGGAAAAATCAAGTTGGAACTTAGTGGGAAGCTTCCCCTCTTTGGCTAGACTATAAGACATGTCACATGATGCTGGGATAGAATTGTCACAACAGTCCTACTAGATGCAGACTCTGAATGCTACATAACAGTCCAAACAAGGTAGACTGAGAAAATCGTGTGGAGTATTGTGGGCTCCACCAGTAGCTTTCTGATTTGAGTAAAAGGCCACCACATGAGGACATTTATATCTGGTAGTGTAAGCTAGGACAAAAAAAAATGGGCTACAGAACTCACAGGCTTCATTGGGGAAGCAGTGGGTGCTGTTTTGTTGTGGGCACAATATGTTTCTCAAATTCTCTTCTAACTATTCATATCTATGGCCATATATTATGGCTACTGTCTTCTTTCATCTCAGAAAGAAGTAGGGAGCCATAGTAGGGAGCACCAGCTTCTAAAAAGACTCATAAGTGATCAAAGAGTGGATATGTGACTGCTGAACTCTCAGCTGAAAATAGGATATCTCCTCAAGACTCAGGGAAAATTGTGAAAGAGAGAGCAGAAAAGAATATAAAGCCAGAAGAAAGGGTAAAGTATTGTGGCACACTGTACTCCTGACATCATATACCCACTGCAAACAGTAAGGAAAACACTCCATGAGTTTTCTCACCATTTTTCTTAGGATTTCTATTGCTGTGAGGAGACTCTACAATCATGGCAGCTCTTATAAATGAATGAATTTAATTGGGGCTGGCTTACAATTTCAGAAGTTTAGTCCTTTGTGTCATGGCAGGAAGCATGGCAGCATGCAGGCAGACATGGTGCTGGAGAAGGAGCTGAGAGTTCTACATCTTTATCTACAGGTAGCAGGAAGACATGGTGATACATTTTCTCCAACAAGGCTACCCATACTCCAACAAAGCCATACTTCTTTTTAGTGCCACTTCCTATGGACCAAACATTTAAACACATGAGTCTATGGAGGGTGTTCCTATTCAAACTATCACACCATTGTTACTTGGATCTGAATGTATCACATTATTATCCAATTTGAAAATATGCCAAGTGAACTAGGACCATGTTTAATTCTATAATTGGTGGGTTATACATAGCATTATTGCTGCCTACCAAGTGTGATTTAATAGCTGTAATAAGAAGGGCACTACTTGCACATCTCTTAAATGATACCTGGAAATTGAGATACATGTTCTTGATATATTTAAGGTTTGACTTACAGTGGGATTAATGGTCTGCTACTCTGGAAGTTCAAAATCTGTTAGGTTTTCTATGCGAATCTAGTAAGAAGCAGTATTTGCACTGACCAGTACCTATTTATTATAAAAGTGAGAAATGTCCAGGGTGGAAAATTATGAGATGAATATCACGAATATTGATATGAAACCAAAATAAATATGGATATTGTATTCACCATTGAAAACTTTTCATTGTCTTTTTAAAGTGAGCCCTTATCTTCTTGAATGTTGACTGCAAAATAATAGGTTCAGATTATGACTTGGACGATCAAGTAAAAGGTCTGTCACTGTAAAAGATACGTTGAGCTCCTCATCTTTAATATCTGCAAATATAAACTAAGAGAAACCAAGGTTTCCCTAGATATTATAGAACAGCAGAGACACTGTTAGACTCAATACCTTTGGAAACCTCTATCTCCAAAAGTATTAACCTTACTGTTGTGGTTTGAATAGGAATGTCCCCCATAGACTCATGTGCTTGAATGCTTGACCCATAGGGAGTAGTGGCACTATTAAGTGATGGGGCCTCATTGGCGAACATGTGGCTTTGTTGCAGGGAATGTGTCACTGTGGAGGCAGGCTTTGAGGTCTCATATGCTTAAGTTAGGCCTAGTGGGTCAGTCTCCTTCTGTTGCTTGTAGATGTAAAACTTTCAGCTCATTCTCCAGCACTGTGTCTGCCTGCGTGCCACCGTGTTTCTCACCATGACAGTAATGGACTAAACTTCTGAACTATAAGCCAGCCCCAGTCAAATATTTTTCCTTTATAAGAGTTTCATGGTCATGGTATCTTTTCACAGCAATAAAACCCTAACTAAGACAGTTATTATTCATAACAGTAGGAAAATTATATTCATGTAGTAGCATGAAAATAATTTTATGGTTGGGTGATCGCCACAACACACAAAACTGTCTTTAATGGTTGCAGCTTTAGAGAAGGTTGAGAACCACTATAAGAGAGTTAAGACAAAATTTTATTAGAGTTAAATCTTCATCCAATATGATGATGTCTTTATTAAAGAAGTAGACAGAGACAACAGGAAATGTCATGCAACAAAAAGAAATTAATTGAAGAGAGACTGCTTGATGTCAAATGATAAGTGTTAAAATAGGCCAGAGACAATTTGTCTCACAGGCTCAACAGGAAACCAGTCTTCCTGACTCCAAGATTTCAGTCATGCAGTCCTCAACACTGTGAGAGAGTTCTATTGTTTACTATGGCGGTTCTATGAAACCAATTCAGTGACCAATAAGTAGTTGTTTGAAAAATATCAGACAAACTTTATTTTCATCTTAAACCTTAATTTAAAATGTAAAAGAATAATCAAAATATATCACAAATGTTTGAGGAAATAAAAGACAGTAAGAAAATAGCTTACTTCCTTCATTTCTTGGAAAAAATTCACTTTCCTATGACATTTCCATAACTAATATAAAATTACTTGTATATTGCTTCAAAGATGAAATAAGCATGCAGAAGACATTCTGTGTGATGCACATTAAAAAAATACTACAGTAAAATAAATCTGATTTTGTATGTGTGCCCACATAAGGCAGCATCATTAAAACTGTGTGTTATTGGCTTACCAGACATGATGAGTAAGACATTTCACATAAGGTGTCTCATTTAAATTTCAATTGTTTCTTTTTCAATTCTCACAAACAACAAAATCTCTACAGTTTGCTCTGCCTCAGCTTGGAAAACACTGCTATGTCAGTCAATGTAGTCAGTTAACTATTTCAGTGTCAGTAATTGTCAATTCTTGCCTTAACAGTTAAATTAATATTTTTGCCCTTCTTACAAACTATTAAAAGGAGCAACTTCTGGTGAATCCGATGGCATAGATATTAATAATATTTTCCATTTTTCAGAAAAGGCTACCAAATCTCAGAAGTGCAGTCGTTTGCTAAGTAAAATATTTTAGTAAAAACGAAGCTAAGATTTGAACTCAGTTTGCCTTATATGAACATTTATGTTTGAACCACAACTTTCTCTGCTTTCTCTGGTCTTAGGATTTAAAATCATACACATGAGCATTTTAATATAAAGATACAGATTGAAAATTTTAAAATAAATAACACTCACAGGGACCATTTATTGTTGTGATTCTATACATAGAGTCAGTACAGTGAGATTTTTCTCAAATTTTGAATCTTATCAAGTCTGGAGAGTTGCTTCATCCTTTCAAGGAGAAATACTTATTTAAGTTCTCCATGGTGTATTCTTGTTTGTTGCTGTCCCTAACATTTTCTGTAGGACTATGCGACTCTTAACGTTTACAAATACTCAAAACTATTTATTGAAAATAAGATATTCTTGGGGTTTTCATTATCTGAGTTCCCCAAAACAGAACTGGCTCCAAGCAAAGCAAACCCTTAGGGAAAATGCCTGGTAAGAATACTGGAAATCATACAAGTTTCCCATAAGTTTTTCTTCCATCATTCAAAATTCTAGTTACGATTTTTCTCCTGTTCCTAAACCTGCCACCACCACGTTCCAGAAGCATTTGTCATTTAAGCTAACAGGTCACTCTAGAATGGAGAAGACAACATATTTGTGGAAATAGTTTGACCGAGTGGTTGGCCTTAGTCAAGTGGCTACTAGCCCAGCTGATCTTTTCTTCTAAGACTAAGTGTTTATTCCCAATTTGTTGAAACAGGCTTGTAATTGTGTCAGGAGATAATATCCATTGAAATATCCTTACTTCTTCCCACTTCTAGATTATATCCAGTTTTGACACAAGTGACTAAAGGAAGCCATTTATTTCATATTGTTGCTAGAAGATAAAGAAATGAACCACATGACATTTTCCTTTAAAACAGGTCGCAAGTGGAAAAGCCTGGAGAAAGGAAATTTCAAGAAGACTTTTATTTATTTTTCTTCAGTACAGAGATGCCCGTAAAGGATGCACTTTCATTTATTCAAGAAGATAGAAAGTATTTAACAATAATCATATAATCCAAGTATTAAAGTGATTATGTTAATTTTAATATCCATAATGTCAAAGGGTTGCATATATGTAATTTAAGTAAAAATTTCCTAGTAATATTATTTATAAAAGCTTAATAAATCTCCAAAGAAGCAATAAGTAATAAGAAATTATGATGGATTCCAGGAACTGCTTTATACTAAAAGCATTTATTAGATGACCAAAATCTACATATGACATTTTTCTATAAAGTTTTATTTTTTATTTTTTTTTTGTTTTCTTTTTTATTGAATATTTTCTTATTTACATTTCAAATGTTATCCCCTTTCCCAGTCCCCCCACTCCCAGAAACACTCTATCCCTTTCCCCCCTCCTCCTGAATCTATGAGGGTGTTCCCCACAGTCGAAATTCCCTACACTGGGTCATCGAGCCTTCACAGGGCTTAGGGCCTCTCCTCACATTGATGCTGGACAAGACCATCCTCTGCTACATATGCAGCTGGAGTCATGAGTTGCTCCATGTGTACTTCTTAGTTGGTGGTTTAGTCCCTGGGAGCTTGGGCTGGGGGGTCTAGTTGGTTGATATTATTGTTCTTCCTATGGGGTTGCAAACCCCTTCAGCTCCTTCAGTCCTTTCTCTAACTCCTCTATTGAGGACCCCATTAAGGATCCTGAGCTCAGACCAATATTTGGCTGCGAGATCAGCCTCCCAGGAGACGGCTATATCAGGCTCCTGTCAGCAAGCACTTCTTGGCATCCACAATAGTGTCTGGGTTTGGTGAATGTTTATTTTAATATACATTAAAATCCTTAAAATTACTTGAAATGTCTAGTATTTATGATATCATCAGTATTACTGATATCACAAAAAACTTTAAAGAAGAAATTTCTCTCCACTATAAAAACCCACATTAATTATAATATGAGTATAGATAGATCAAAACTTTAAAGAAGAAATTTCTCTCCACTATAAAAACCCACATTAATTATAATATGAGTATAGATAGATAGCCTCTGGGCTTCTTTTGATGCTTTAGACTGTTAAATATTGGGAAATCGTAGACATATAACTCTGTAAAATTAAGATATCCTGTGTAAATAAAAACTAAAGTATATGGGGTAAATTATTTAATTCTTTATATCTCAGATCATATGTGAAAATGACTGTTTGAGAATGGATTATATTGTATTGGAATGCAATAAAACTTAACAAAGCTTCCAAAAAATCTAGGAGTTCTGTTTTTTTTTTTCCAAAAGTTAGTTTACATCTGAACTTGCAGAATTTTTCTTGTCTATATGCTGTTCATTCTGAGAAAACTAGTTGAACAGTATTCCTATATATTTCCTATATACTGTAGTAGTTCAGTATCCCTATCTATTTCCATGGCTCTATAATATGTTGAAGTTACATAAGACTGATTAGACTACCCCACCAGGGGATCCATCCCATAAATAACCACCAAACCCTGACACTATTGTGGATGCCAACAAGAGCCTGCTGACAGGAGCGTGATATAGCTGCCTCCTGAGAGGCTCTGCCAGTACCTGACAAATACAGAAATGGATGCTCACAGCCATCCACTGGACAGAGCACTGGTTCCCCAATGAAGGAGCTAGAGAAAGGACTCAAGGAGCTGAAGGGGTTTGCAGCCCCATAGGAGGAACAATAATATGAACTAACCAGTATCTCCAGAGCTCTCAGGGACTAAACCACCAGCCAAAGAAAACACATGGTGAGACTCATGGCTGTAGCTGCATATGTAGCAGAGGATGGTCTAGTCGGTCATCAATGGGAGGAGAGGTCCTTGGTCCTGTGAAGGTTCTATGCCCCAGTACAGGGTAATGCCAGGACCAGGAAGCAGGAGTGGGTGGGTTGGTAAGCAGGGGGAGGAGGTTAGGGGGTTTTTGGAGGGGAAACTAGGAAAGGGGATAATATTTGAAATGTAAATAAAGAAAATATCTAATAAAAATCAAAAAAGAGAAAATATCTAATAAAAAATAAAAACAAACAAACAAAAATCAGGATGTTTTTCAAGGCTTGGTGTAATTACTCTTAAAGCAATCTAATTTTTTCATCATTTCTTTAAATTACAATATAATTACATCATTTTCTAATTTCCTTTCTCCCTGTCTTAGATACGTATCTATAGGTGTGATTTTAAAAAACCATGACCAAGGCAACTTATACAAGAAAGCAATTAATTGGGATTTATAGTTTCTGAGGGTTAGAGTCCATGACTATCGTGGTGAGAAGCTTGAAAGTAGACCGGCTTGGATGGTATCATAACAGTAGCTGAGGGCTGCTTACATCTTGATGCATAGGCATGAAGCAGTTAACTGGGAATGGTTTGGGCTTTTGAAACCTCAAATACCTACTCTCTAGTGACTCACTTCTTTCAAGCAGATCACATCTCCTAATCCTTCCCAAACAGTTCTACCAACTTGGGACCACTTATTCAACCATAGGAGCTTTCAGGGCCATTCTCATTCAAACCATTGTACTACCTCTAAACCCTCCCATTTACCCTTCCGTGTACTCTTTCAAACTAATGACCTCTTTTTTTGCTGATTGTTGTTGCATACATACATACATACATACATACATACATACATACATTTATCTAAAAAAGAGAGTTTTTTAACAACTTAAAATATTTTATTAAATGTAAGACTCCATATGAAGAGCCAAGTAATAGAAGAATCCAGAGATTTGGTCTCTCAATTTAATTTAGAACCAAGCATTGTAGTCACAGGGCATAGCCACTACTTTCTTCTGCAGTAAACAAACTCTTAAATGTAATTTCTAGCTTGGTGGTATGTAGCCTGAAAGATTACATCAACAAACTGCTGTGAAACAAACTCCTTTATATCAAAATGTAATGTTATTCTTGTCTTTGTTTGAGGGATTTTGCTTTTTGTTGTTGTTTCTATTGTTGATGGGGTTCTTTCCCCCCCCCCCCAAAGAGGATATACAGAGAAAGAACTATATAAATCAAGCTGTTCTTTATGAATCCAATTCAAGAAATCCTTAGGTGAGGTGTGATAGCAATGGTATTTATGATGAAGAAGCCATAAGTAGTAACTGTATAAAATGTACAGTGAGGTCTACATAAGAAAAAAGTACTAAAACATTGCCTTTTCAGATTTACAATGAAAAGAATCCACTCCAAACTAAAATAAATAGACAAAGAACCTCTGGCAGATATACTATAAACATGTTAAAGTATTTCTACTTTTAAAAATTGAAATTGTGTTTGTTCATAAGACCGTGGAGATAAATTCACCATGTATCGTTACAGAAGTTGGAAAAGGTTCACATTATTTGGAGATTCTTCAATGCAGAAAATGTAAACTTTTCTCCATCTCCTTCAAGCTCACAGTTCTTATCAGGCTTAAAGAGAATTGAACTTGAGTAATAACTCTGTAAGAGATGTTTTCCAGGAGCTGGTTTCCAGGTCTCCTTAGTCCAGCTGCTACTGACTCACACAGGAAGTGGTATTAGGAGGAGGGAATCAGAGTAGCAGAGAGACAAAGCGAATCAACCAAGCATTACCTTTTGTGCCAAGCAGAACAATGGCGTAACTACTGTGGTTCAAAACAGTCCCTCAATTCCACTCATTTATGCTGCTCCGGTTGGTAAGACCACCGGGAAACCTGTGAACCACTTTGGAACACACACTGAATCCATAGCACATCTCAGTTAATACTCCCTTCTGCTCAGCTAGAACAATGAAGAACACCAAGCAGTTTAATCTCCGGCAATAATTCCCTTTGTTAGGTTGAGAGGTTTTCCCCTGAATTAGGTTTTAAGATTGGATTTTCAAAATTAGTTGGCTCTTCTATGTATTGTAAAGCAGATGTAGGTGTGTTTTTAATGAAGCCTGTGTGCTCGTTACAGTTTTGCTGTTATTCGCAATTTTTTACTTCATCTGAAGTAAAATCAGTCTTTTGCTAGCGCACAATTGTAACTGAACTGCACAGTTGCTAACACTCTTGTCCCAATTTTCTTTACAGTTGTTAGGAATGTAAATAGGTTCTTTATATCATTCTGTAGAACTAAATTTGATGAGAAAGGTTTTAAAAAGCTATATTGCATATTATTTTCTTATTTATGTAAATATTGAACATGTCAGTCATTTAAATACACTCTGCTCTCAAATTCTTATAATAACAAACATAAGTGTATATTTGCATAATATTTAAAACATTTATGAGGTGCATCTACCTATATGTCTATGCAGAGAAGAATACTTGACGGTGGGAATTAACTTCTCATTTGTTTATGTTTGAACACAATGAACTACTAAGGCTGACCTCTGAAGAGTGTGATAGTGGCTTAGGACTGCATAAACCCAGAAAAAGAACATAAGATCAGTACATAACACAAAAATTAATTACTTATAATCTCAAAAATATTTAGAATACAAATTAAGATTGGTATTGTTTTCTTGTTCCAATACAAAAAGGGTATTATTTGAGAAATAATTTTTAGGTTACACAAATACTGTAAAATTTTACTTTAGTTCTTGATGGTTGTTACATTTCTGTTTTAAAACTAATTGTGATGATTGTACAATTCTATAGTCATACTTGAGTGCTAGTTGACTATATATTTCTCATGGTAAAATTATATAATATTATGATCTAGTCAAAGTTGCTTTTTTAGTAAGAACAATTCTTACATTACTAGATGACCCAACATAATATTGTAAGCTATTTCTTTTCTTTTCTTTTCTTTTCTTTTCTTTTCTTTTCTTTTCTTTTCTTTTCTTTTCTTTTCTTTCCCTTTCCCTTTCCCTTTCCCTTTCCCTTTCCCTTTCCCTTTCCCTTTCCCTTTCCCTTTCCCTTTCCCTTTCCCTTTCCCTTTCCCTTTCCCTTTCCCTTTCCCTTTCCCTTTCCCTCCCCTCCCCTCCCCTCCCCTCCCCTCCCCTCCCTTTCTTTTCTTTTTTTCTTTTCTTTTCTTTTCTTTTCTTTTCTTTTCTTTTCTTTTCTTTTCTTTTCTTTTCTTTTCTTTTCTTTTTTCTTATTCAATATATAAGTCTTTTATTATCCCCCATAGAGCCCAAATTGTACTTGTAATCAAAATCTTGTTTCTGGAGCTGGAAACCTTAGGTCTTACCCATCAGCATGCTACAGTGTTCCCTTTTCAGCCACACAGATGCCATCCAAAGACTTTCTGATGTCCTTGTTTTTAACTGTTGTGACTTGCTATATCAGAGCCGCTGAGTTTGAAACAAGTTCAATATCATTTCATTCAATGATTAATTAATCCTTCTGGGCTTGAGAGACAGAACAAGCAACACCTATTCTCATCAGGATCCTGCAGATGTAGTTTTCACCCAGAAATTTTAGATTTCAACCAGAGACCCATTCTGAATAACAACGTTGATGGGGAAGGGAGGATTCACAGACCTCATCTTGTAGTGGAAGCCCAGCGTAACACCCTTGATCATGTTCTGAACATGACTGCAGGTGGTTCTGACGGTGGCCAGTTCCTTTCTGTTACTCCACATTTTATCAACCTAGAATCTCTTCTTTTTCTTGCCAAGGAGGCTTAGTTCTACATTGGTGTGATTGAAAACCCTCTGCAGAGTTCCCCTGGGGCTCTTCACCATGGCTGTGCACCCCTTCTGAATGATGCTGACACCTTCTGGAATGTCTTACAGTCTGGTGGCTAAGAATGGTCTCCATTCCTGCAGTAGATGGGGCAAAGAGCTGTAAGATATCTTTTAAAAATTGGTTTCAAAACATTCTTTTCTCTTTCATAATTGCATAATAGGAAGAGAATTTCATATTGAAACACCTGTGTAAAAGTACAACTGTTCTAAAATGATTTATGAAACTCCCTAGAGGGTGGGTGTCTGACTCCAGTGCCTTCTCTTGGGTTCTCTTCCCTTTGTTGGTCTGTCTTGTTCAACTTTGATATCATCATTTTTGTTTTATTTTGTTATTTCTTTTAGAACAAAGATTTACTTTTTACTCACTTTTTTAATACAAAAGTCACGTTTTTAGTAATCTAAAAGCAGTATATTTTCCAATGCTAAAAATCATTTATATTAAATATTGAAAGCAATAATTTAATGAACCTGTTGAATATTCAAGAGAATGACAAAAATCAAACTTATAAAAATTTTAATATCAAAACTTTTAAATGGTTGCTATATTAAATGATCCTTATCCATAAAAATAATGTTTGGGCATTATGATTCAAATGAACTAATACCCCTTACAATTTTTCCTGCTTTGTGTTTTGGTTTTTGGTTTTTATGAAGCCAGAACTCTTTTTTTTTTTTTTTTTTTTTTTACTGATTGAAATCCGAAAGATGAACTGCATGCTGTAACAGATGCCCTGTTGGGTTTAGGTGTTGTTCCTTCACAGAATTCACATCCATGTTGAAATCTTTGCTAAACAATTTTAGGTGCCTCAGTCACCCAGTCCCGGTAGTGTTTCATCTTTTAGCTTTGGCACTCCGGTGATATTTCCTCTTGAGCTTGGCAGGGAGGCACATTTGCCACAGGCCAACTTCTGAGAGCGGTAGGCCTCAGAGCCACAGAGGCAGCAAAACATGTGCAGCCTATCATGATGCTTTCTGAAGAATGATGTCCCTTTTGTCATCTTGCATCTAATTCAAGCTTTCTTAAACTACCTAAGCTTTATAAAATAATGAAATAAAACCCTAAGATCTTAGATTTTTTTAACAAAACCCTAGAATCATAGATGAGCCAAAATGTTTAGCCACATTCTTTTAGACAGTAAAAAGTATTTGAGGAAATCTGAATTCCAGCAATAACAAGTCTTTGGTCAATGTCTACTTTGATGGGCCAAGACGAAACTTTTAAAGATCAAGTAAGTTGCCGGGCTTGGTGGCTCACACCTTTAATCCCAACACTCGCAGGGCAGAGGCAGGGGGATTTTTGAGTTCCAGGCCAGCCTGGTCTACAGAGTAAGTTCTAGGACAGCCAGAGCTACACGGAGAAACCCTGTCTTGAAAAACAAAACAAAAAAACAAAAACAAAAACAAAAACAAACAAACAAAAAATAATAAAGCAGGTGGAGCCTACTCTTCCTCTGGAATTGAGGTGTAAAGCAGTGGCTAAATGTCTGTGAGAACCGACTTCTAAAACGCCTTGTTAGAATCCCCACAGTGACCAAAAATCCTCAGTCAGTCCATATCCTCTATTTACTTCCTGTACTTCACAGCCTGGACCTAGTGAAGAACTCAGGGTTCTTCCCCATGTCTTCTCAAATCTCCCAGTTTCAGAAACCAGAAAGATTAGGGACAGTGGATCACCCAAACATCAGCTGTGGGTTACAAGATGAAAGTTCTCTCAGGACTAGGTTGAAAGTGAGAAAGAAGTGGACATGACTAGGCAGTAATGAGACAGGAGAAAGCTGTACTGATGATGTTAACTCAAGAATCTGTAACTGGGTGTGGTGGTGCATGTCTTTAATCCCAGCTCTGGAGAGGTAGAGGCAGGCAGATCTCTGAGAGTTCAAGGCCAGCCTGGTTTACATAGTGTGTTCCAGGACAGTCAGAAGTAAATGGTGAGACTCTTTCAGAATAAAATAAAATGAAAAAGATCTGATAAAACAACAGCAAAAGAATATGCACTGGAGGGACCAGAGACAAGGCATTGTTCTAAGCATGTGTATACTGGAAAAATGGCAAAAGGTCCATAAAATTAACATGAACTTTTCCATGAAGTTCAGGTGATATAAAAGCATAAACACTCAGCAGTTTTTAACTTGCAAAGGTGCCACTTATGTAGAGTTCAACCAACTATGAGTCCTTGTATAAGTGACAGTATTTATGATGACAATACTATTATTAGATAACATATTTATAAAAGTGTTTATGGAACAAT
Source organism: Mus caroli (assembly GCF_978045245.1). NCBI lineage: Eukaryota > Metazoa > Chordata > Mammalia > Rodentia > Muridae > Mus > Mus caroli. Next base: position 89,666,408 of record NW_028227266.1, read on the forward strand.
TTTCAGATTTGTTTTCTCACCTGTAATTTGCATTACTTATTCTGTTGGCCTTCTATGTTTCTTTCAAATAATTTTGGACAGATATATGGGAATTGTGTACTGTGAGCCTTTGAACACAAAACTCCTTATCTACTTTCTGTTCTAGTCTAGAACCCAGTATTGTTCTGAATGGTTATAGTTAGGAAGTGATCAAAATATTGTTTCAACAACTACATAATGTACTGTAACCTTTGTTAGATTCATAGTTTAAAACAGGGAAAACAAAGAAAAAAAAACCAAAGGAAATACACATACTATATGAAATACATCAGTTAAGAAAATAGTGAGTTCCAAAATTATTAAATTATAGCTGCTCAACTAAGATAAATTGGACCTTGTGAAAAAAACTTAGCTTTTTCTTCTTCCTCCATTCTTCCTCCCTCCCTCCCTTCCTCCCTTCTTTCCTTCCTCCCTCTTTCCTCCCTTCTTCCCTCTCTCCTCCCTTTTTCCTTCCTTCCTTCCTTCCTTCCTTCCTTCCTTCCTTCCTTCCTTCCTTCCTTCCTTCCTTCCCTTTCCCTTCCCTTCCCTTTCCCTTCCCCTTTTCCTTCCTTCCTTCCGTCCTTCCTTCCTTTCTTTCTTCCTTCCATCCTTCCTTCCCTTTCCCTTCCTTTCCCTTTTCCTTTCCTTGCCCTTGCCCTTTCTGTTTTCCTCCCTCCCTCCCTTCCTCCCTCCCTCCCTCCCTTCCTTTTCTTCTTCCTTCTTTTCTCCCTCCCTTCTTTCCTTTCATTTTCTTTGAATTTTTTAAACCAGGGTTTTACTTTGTAGCTCTAGTGGCCAGAAATTTACCTTGTAGTGCAAGTGGGCATCAAACTCACAAAAGTCCTCCTGCTTCATCCTCTTGACTCTGGGGATTTCAGGCATAACTAGAACTAATTTATTGTACCTGGCTTTAATATTGTATCTTCATATGAGTTGATCTTGTGAGAAACTGACTTAACTAGCACAGTGGAGGGTCATATCAATAGAGCAGGTACCTTCATTACTGTCTGTGTCTGTGGGAACTGACTTCTAAAACCACGTGTTAGGATGCTCACAGTAACCAAGAGAATGCTCAGTCAGCCCAGTTCTTGGATTTACCTTGCACTTCACAGCCTTGGCCTAGTGAGGACAGCAGGGTTCTTCTCCATGCCCTCTCAAATGTCTTGTCATTTAAGACAATAAGGAAGTATTATCATTCGAGGTCAAGGATATCAAGAATGACTGAAAGGCTAATAGTGCATCTTGCCACAGACTCACCTGCCAAAGGTGTCTGTTAAAATCAAGTCTGCATGTATTTTTAAGTTCAGTAATCGAGGCCAATAGCTCATAGATGGAATATGATCAAGTGTGATGTGACATTCCTGAGAGAATTGTGGTTTGCTTGAAGTTCTCACATTTGTAGGACTGAAAAAAAAATGTCATACTATTGGTGGGAGTGGAGAATACACTCCAAATTTTTATCATCACAAAATGTGTGCCATTTATTTAGTAAAATATATTATATATATATATATATATATTCTTAATACATAAGTATGTATTATGCATATATATTCTAAATTTCTAAATACATTATACAACTTGCCCAGTCTATTAATGTTACTTGTATGTGTGTTTTCAAGGCTGACATTTAGTATTGGACAGCCTGATGCTTACTATTCCCTGGGGAGAGCTGTTTCTCCCTACTCTCAGCATTCATTGTAATTCTTTGTGTATTGGAGATGGCCTCCTGAGCTTTCCCAGGTTCACTTTACCATGCCAATCATTGCTGTCCTTGTTCAGCTCACACTTGTGCAGTCTGGTTGGTGAGGTTTTATAATCTACTTCTGAGATAGGAGATAAGCTGTTACAGAAATACCCCTGAGAGTCTGGAGTAGGCATTGTTTGTAAATGTGTTCATTGTGACTGGGCTTCATAACTCTGCATTTTGACTAGTTACAGTTTCTCCTTAATATTCTATTTCTGGAGGCTGACACTCGCCAGCTACCCACAATACCCACCACAGGATCTTAAGACTTCTGGTGAGTGGAACACAGCTTCTGCTCCAATCCAATTGCGTGTGGGACCTGAGACTGCATTAGTTAGGGAAGCAGAAAACCGGCCTGAGTAGGGCCACAAGCCTCTTCCAGTCAGACCAGCACCGGGGTAGCTAAAGCGCAGGGTCGGCTGACACCCGCCAGCTACCCACGACACCCGCCACAGGATTTTGAGACTTCTGGTGAGTGGAACACAGAGTCTGCTCAAATCTTTAAACAGTGACAACAATAACAACTAACCCCAGAGATTACCAGATGGCGAAAGGTAAACATAATAATCTTACTAACAGAAACCAAGACCACTCACCATCATCAGAACCCAGCACTCCCACTTCGCCCAATCCAGGGCACCCCAACACACCGGAAAACCTAGACCCGGTTCTAAAAGCATATCTCATGATGATGGTAGAGGACATCAAGAAGGACTTTAATAACACACTTAAAGAAATACAAAAGAACACTGCTAAACAGGTAGAAGCCATTAAAGAGGAAGCACAAAAATCCCTTAAAGAATTGCAGGAGAACACTGCTAAACAGGTAGAAGACATTAAAGAGGAAGCACAAAAATCCCTTAAAGAACTGCAGGAAAACCAGACCAAACAGGTGATGGAATTGAATAAAACCATCTGAGACCTAAAAAGGGAAGTAGAGACAATGAAGAAAACCCAAATTGAGGCAACACTGGAGATAGAAACACTAGGAAAGAAATCTGGAACCATAGATAGGAGCATCAGCAAAAGAATACAAGAGATGGAAGAGAGAATCTCAGGTGCAGAAGACTCCATAGAGAACATCGGCACGACAATCAAAGAAAATACAAAATCCAAAAAGATCCTAACTCAAAATATTCAGGAAATCCAGGACAAAATGAGAAGACCAAACCTACGGATAATAGGAGTAGATGAGAATGAAGATTTTCAACTCAAAGGACCAGCAAATATATTCAACAAAATTATAGAAGAAAACTTCCCAAACCTAAAGAAAGAGATGCCCATGAACATACAAGAAGCTTACAGAACTCCAAATAGACTGGACCAGAAAAGAAATTCCTTCTGAAACATAATAATCAGAACAACAAATGCACTAAATAAAGATAGAATACTAAAAGCAGTAAGGGAAAAAGGTCAAGTAACATATAAAGGCAAGCCTATCAGAATTACACTGGATTTTTCACCAGAGACTGTGAAAGCCAGAAGGGCCTGGACAGATGTTATACAGAAACTAAGAGAACACAATTTCCAGCCCAGGCTACTATACCCAGCTAAACTCTCAATTACCATAGATGGAGAAACCAAAGTATTCCATGATAAAACCAAATTCACACATTATCTTTCCACGAATCCAGCACTTCAAAGGATAATAACAGAAAAAAACCAATACAAGGACGGAAACCAAGTCCTAGAAAAAGCAAGAAGGTAATCCCTCAACAAACCTAAAAGAAGACAGCCACAAAAACAGAACACCAACTCTAACAACAAAAATAAAAGGAAGCAACAATTACTTCTCCCTAATATCTCTTAATATCAATGGACTCAACTCCCCAATAAAAAGACATAGACTAACAGGCTGGCTACAGAAACAGGACCCAACATTTTTCTGCTTACAGGAAACTCATCTCAGAGAAAAAGATAGACACTACCTCAGAATGAAAGGCTGGCAAACAATTTTCCAAGCAAATGGTAGGAAGAAACAAGCTGGAGTAGCCATTATAATATCTGATAAGATGGACTTCCAACCCAAAGTCATCAAAAAAGACAAGGAAGGACACTTCATTCTCATCAAAGGTAAAATCCTCCAAGAGGAACTATCAATTCTGAATATCTATGCTCCAAATACAAGGGCAGCCTCATTCATTAAAGATACTTTAGTAAAGCTCAAAGCACACATTGCACCTCACACAATAATAGTGGGAGACTTCAACACACCACTTTCACCAATAGACAGATCATGGAAACAGAAACTAAACAGGGACACAGTGAAACTAACAGAGGTTATGAAACAAATGGATCTGACAGATATCTAAGAACATTTTATCCTAAAACGAAAGGATATACCTTCTTCTCAGCACCTCACGGGACCTTCTCCAAAATTGACCACATAATTGGTCACAAAACAAGCCTCAATATATACAAAAATATTGAAATTGTCCCATGCACCCTATCAGATCACCATGGACTAAGGCTGATCTTCAATAACAAAATAAATAATAGAAAGCCAACACACACGTGGAAACTAAACAACACTCTTCTCAATGATACCTTGGTCAAGGAAGGAATAAAGAAAGAAATTAAGGACTTTCTGGAGTTTAATGAAAATGAAGCCACAACATACCCAAACTTATGGGACACATTGAAAGCATTTCTAAGAGGAAAACTCATAGCTCTGAGTGCCTCCAAAAAGAAACTAGAGAGAGCACACATTAGCAGCTTGACAACACACCTAAAAGCACTAGAACAAAAGGAAGCAAATTCACCCAAGAGGAGTAGATGGCAAGAAATAATCAAACTCAGGGGTGAAATCAACCAAGTGGAAACAAGAAGAACAATTCAAAGAATCAACCAATCGAGGAGCTGGTTCTTTGAGAAAATCAACAAGATAGATAAACCCTTAGCCAGACTCACTAGAGGGCATAGGGAAAGTACTCTAATTAACAAAATCAGAAATGAAAAGGGAGACATAACAACAGACCCTGAAGAAATCCAAAACACCATCAGATCCTTCTACAAAAGGCTATACTCAACAAAACTGGAGATCCTGGATGAAATGGACAAGTTTCTAGACAGATACCAGGTACCAAAGTTAAATCAAGATCAGGTTAATGATCTAAATAGTCCCATATCCCCTAAAGAAATAGAAGCAGTCATTAATAGTCTCCCAACCAAGAAAAGCCCAGGACCAGATGGGTTTAGTGCAGAATTCTATCAAACCTTCAAAGAAGAACTAATCCCAATTCTTCACAAACTATTCCACAAAATAGAATCAGAAGGTAATCTACCCAACTCATTCTATGAAGCCACAATTACTCTGATACCTAAACCACATAAAGACTCAACAAAAATAGAGTACTTCAGACCAATTTCCCTTATGAATATTGATGCAAAAATCCTCAATAAAGTTCTCGCTAACCGAATTCAAGAACACATCAAAACAATCATCCATCCTGACCAAGTAGGATTAATCCCAGGGATGCAAGAATGGTTCAATATACGAAAATCCATCAATGTAATCCATTATATAAACAAACTCAAAAACAAAAACCACATGATCATTTCGTTAGATGCTGAAAAAGCATTTGACAAAATCCAACACCCATTCATGATAAAAGTCTTGGAAAGATCAGGAATTCAAGGCCCATACCTAAACATGATAAAAGCAATCTACAGCAAACCAGTAGCCAACATCAAAGTAAATGGTGAGAAGCTGGAAGCAATCCCACTAAAATCAGGGACTAGACAAGGCTACCCACTCTCTCCCTACCTATTCAGCATTGTACTTGAAGTCCTAGCCAGAGCAATTAGACAAAAAAGGAGATCAAGGGGATACAAATCAGAAAAAAAGAAGTCAAAATATCGCTTTTTGCAGATGATATGATAGTATACATAAGTGACCCTAAAAATTCCACCAGAGAACTCCTAAGCCTGATAAATAGCTTCGGTGAAGTAGCTGGATATACAATTAACTCAAGCAAGTCAATGGCCTTTCTGTACACAAAGGATAAACAAGCAGAGAAGGAAATTAGGGAAACAACACCCTTCTCAATAGTCACAAACAATATAAAATACCTTGGCGTGACTCTAACTAAGGAAGTGAAAGATCTGTATGACAAGAACTTCAAGTCCCTGAAGAAAGAAATTAAAGAAGATCTCAGAAGATGGAAAAACCTCCCATGCTCATGGATTGGCAGGATCAACATTGTAAAAATGGCTATCTTACCAAAAGCAATCTACAGATTCAATGCAATCCCCATCAAAATTCCAACTCAATTCTTCAACGAATTAGAAAGGGCAATCTGCAAATTCATCTGGAACGACAAAAAACCTAGGATAGCAGAAACTCTTCTCAAGGATAAAAGAACCTCTGCTGGAATCACCATGCCTGACCTAAAGCTGTACTACAGAGCAATTGTGATAAAAACTGCATGGTACTGGTATAACGACAGACAAGTAGACCAATGGAACAGAATTGAAGACCCTGAGATCAACCCACATACCTATGGTCACTTGATCTTTGACAAGGGAGCAAAAACCATCCAGTGGAAAAAAGACAGCATTTTCAACAAATGGTGCTGGCACAACTGGCGGTTATCATGTAGAAGAATGCGAATTGATCCATTCCTATCTCCTTGTACCAAGGTCAAATCTAAGTGGATTAAGGAACTCCACATAAAACCAGAGACACTGAAACTTATAGAGGAGAAAGTAGGGAAAAGCCTCGAAGATATGGGTACAGGGGAAAAATTCCTGAATAGAACAGCAAAGGCTTGCGCTGTAAGATCGAGAATCGATTAATGGGACCTCATAAAGTTGCAAAGCTTCTGCAAGGCAAAAGACACCGTCAATAAGACAAAAAGACCACCAACAGATTGGGAAAGGATCTTTACCTATCCTACATCAGATAGGGGACTAATATCCAATATATATAAGGAACTCAAGAAGGTGGACTCCAGAAAAACAAATAACACTGTTAAAAAATGGGACTCAGAACTGAACAAAGAATTCTCACCTGAGGAATACCGAATGGCAGAGAAGCACCTGAAAACATGTTCAACATCCTTAATCATCATGGAAATGCAAATCAAAACAACCCTGAGATTCCACCTCACACCAGTCAGAATGGCTAAGATCAAAAATTCAGGTGACAGCAGATGCTGGCGAGGATGTGGAGAAAGAGGAACACTCCTTCATTGTTGGTGGGATTGCAAGCTGGTACAACCACTCTGGAAATCAGTCTGGCGGTTCCTCAGAAAATTGGACATAATACTACCAGAGGATCCAGCAATACCTCTCCTGGGCATATATCTAGAAGATATTCCAACCGGTAAGAAGGACACATGCTCCACTATGTTCATAGCAGTCTTATTTATAATAGCCAGAAGCTGGAAAGAACCCAGATGCCCCTCAACAGAGGAATGGATACAGAAAATGTGGTACATTTACACAATGGAGAACTACTCAGCTATTAAAAGGAATGAATTTATGAAATTCCTAGGCAAATGGATGGATCTGGAGGGCATCATCCTGAGTGAGGTAACATATTCACAAAGGAACTCACACAATATGTACTCACTGATAAGTGGATATTAGCCCAAAAACTTAGGATACCCAAGATATAAGATACAATTTGTTAAACGCATGAAACTCAAGAAGAACGAAGACCAAAGTGTGGACACTGTGCCCCTTCTTGGAACTGGGAACAAAACACCCATGGAAAGAGTTACAGAGATAAAGTTTGGAGCTGTGAAGAAAGGATGGACCATCTAAAGACTGCCATATCCAGGGATCCATCCCATAATCAGCTTCCAAACACTGACACCATTGCATACACTAGCAAGATTTTACTGAAAGGACCCAGATATAGCTGTCTCTTGTGAGACAATGCCAGGGCCTAGCAAACACAGAAGTGGATGCTCACAGTCAGCTATTAGATGGATCACAGGGCCCCCAATGGAGGAGCTAGAGAAAGTACCCAAGGAGCTAAAGGGAACTGCAACCCCATAGGTGGATCATTATTATGAACTAACCAGTACCCCTGAGCTCTTGACTCAAGCTGCATTTGTATCAAAAGATGGCCTAGTCGGCCATCACTGGAAAGAGAGGCCCATTGGACTTGGCAACTTTATATGCCCCAGTACAGGGGAATGCCAGGGCCAAGGGGTGGGGGTGGGTGGGTGGGGGACTGGGGGGGGGGGAGTGTATTGGGTTCTTTTTGGATAGCATTGGAAATGTAATTGAGGAAAATAGCTAATAAAAAAAGAAAAAAATATTCTATTTCTGTTGCAAAGGAAAAGTTTCCCTGATGCACGATAAAGGCTATACTTATTTGTGGCTATAAGGAGAAATATTTAGCATGTCAACTCACACCTGCCTTTGAGCACAAACCAGAATATTGATGGGGCAAATGACTCATTGTCTACATCAGTGTTCTCTAAGTTCTTTTTGATAAAGCATTAGCTTGACTAGCCAAATGCTTACAAGAAATAACTACATTTATGTCTAATATATACGTTCTTTACCTGAAATAATATGTTGTAATGTTTACTTTTATTTCAAATTAGCAGCAATATATTATAAGCATTTTTGTACATGAGATGCATAAAAGTTTTTGCCTTGTCTCAAACAGTATAACTTCAGTATTTTCATAATACTTTATTATGAAAAAGGCAACATAGAAAGTATAGAGGAGAATATGAACAAATTCGGTGAAAATATTACATTCTTTAACACAAGGAACTTGAATGGTAGTGGAGTTAGGAGCCACAGTAGATCTTGGACACATAAATATAGGTATAGACTCTCATACACATGTCAAGGGAGGACTTTATATTCTTTTCTTATACATAAATGTTTATCCACTCAGTATTAACATAATCTATGCATTTGATATTAATAAATACTTGAATGGTTTGGCTTAATAATTTGAGATAGTTATTGGTATTTTTGCTTTAAATTGTTTTTTATTTCTATTGTAATGACTATCACTTCTGAATTAAATAATTCTCAGAGACAAACAGCTCCAAACAGAAGCATGCCATTGCACACTCATCAAATCACAAGGCCAGGTTTTTCGAGCTCACCTCAAATTATGAAAAGAATTTTTAAATTCATTTGTACTAGCCTGATGAGTACTTCTTTAGCTGCATTTTATTCATAGAAAATGTATAGTGACTTGTCAATTTTGTAACTGTTAATTGAAACTAAATAAAATACCAGACACAGGTAGTTACCCATTTACTGCATGGAAACGTGTTAAGAGCACCAAATGTCTGAGGACTTCTGCATTGCTGCTAGTCCTCACCAACCCATGGATACCCTCTACACATGTGGTCCACAGCCTCAAAGTGAACTTCTGATACAGGAGAGAGTGAAGACAGAGATGCCAATTACATGTGAAAATATTAGTAAAGTATAATAGACTTTGTATAAATGTAAACACAGCTTGAAATTTGAAATTTCATCTTATTCCTAGAGGGACCACCTAGTTTATTCTGGTGCATGCAGCTCATAGGGCTACAGTCACTGACAAGACAATCTAGTAAATGAAAGCCATTTTTTTCTTTATAAAATAATGCCTTTCCTCCCTTAAGTGTTGATTTCCTCCATTTTCATGAACTTGGCTTTTTTTTTTAGGTTTTCGTTTCTAACATTGGTGTGTGTGTGTGTGTGTGTGTGTGTGTGTGTGTGTGTGTGTGTGAGTGTATGTACCTGTGTGTACACACAGGTGTACATATGCACGTGCATATGGATGCAGTGTCTGCTGATTTCAGAAGAGGACATCTAGTCCCCTGAGTTGGAGTTACAAATTATTGTGAACCATTTGGTGTGGGTGTTGGGAAATGAACTTCATTCCTCTAGAAAAGTAACAAGCACTCTCAATTGCTGAGTCATCTCTCCAGCCCCAATTGAATATTGTGGATATGTTTATACTTCCCCCTACATACACACAGACACAAATACATACATATACTCATATACATAGATATGTAAATATATACACACATTTATAAACACATATACTCACACACATATTTGCTCACATACACATGTATACACATGTACATATTTATGCACATGCACACATATACACACATACATACATATACAAACACATTCACATATACACACATACAGTCACATACACACATAAATACATAAACACACATCACATATATACACATGTACAAACATACATATACATACAAACATACACCCAAATATATATATGTATATGTATATACATATATATATACACACACATACAAGCAAATATACATATACATACATACACAAAATATACACACATAGACACATACACTCCAAAAATCCAAAACAAATCAAATGTAAAATGGATTTTTATTTGCCACATTCACAAATATATTAAATGTATCATTTCAGAAAGTATGCTTATTCCCTATGTGCTATTTTTTCAAAATCCACTTGTTTTTTCATATAAAATCAGAATTTTAGTTCCACGATTATTAAGGGAGTATTATTTCATAAAATAGTAAATTTCAATCCTATGGCATTTTTTGCGTTTCATTGAGAAATACATTTGTTTATAATTTTGCTACCATATTAAATGTCATATAGTATATATCACTGCTACAATCATCCCTAACATTATTCTTAATTTGCAAATGGTAATGAGATAAAATAATATCTCCAGTTATTAAAGGTTAAATATTTTACTCCTGACTTGTTCATCTACACATTTTTCTACAAAAGCAATTTAACAATCATCCTCATTAAATATTTAATTCCTGTAAGTTATCTTCAATTGCTTCCATGTTCACTCATGACATTTTCTAATTAATTTTAAATGCCATTTAATAGCCATTGTCTAAAAAATATAGATGAATTCATGACATGGTTTTATTGTATAAAGAGTAGTCTATGTAAACTCTCAAATTAAATTTACACTGCAGTCAAAACTCATTTGATGTTTGCATTTTCTATTTTGTAGACAAGATAGTCTCAAAAGGCAATGGAGGCTAAAGATGTGTTGGATAACTCTATAAGAACAGTCTCAAGGCTCCTGTCATCTTAGCTATCTAAATTACTTCAACGAGACTCAAGAGAATTTAAAGGGGAGAAATTACATGACAAACAATTATATTCTAACACTCTATTTATAACAATGCCCTTTCAGATTATTGTTCCTGTAGACTGACACATCACTGTAATCCCAGGGATGAATCAGGGGACCTAGAGTTAGATCATGCACAGCTTGTAGGCAAAGAAAAAAAAAAAAAAACGAACTAAGAGCTGACATTCAGGAAATATAGAGGGACTGAAGTATAAATTCAGCTGGGATGAGCTTAATATATCAATGTCAATAACAACGGTGAACACATCACAAGAATACATGCATATTAATTGAAAATAATTCAGATTAAATCACTGCTGTTTGACATTTTGAGATAGGCACTTTATCTTTTCAAGAAAAAGAACACTATAAAATCTTTAATCTGAAAACACATCTTAATTGCATGTTAGCACCTCCTAATTGCTTCCATATTATATTAAACATTTTGCTAATTACTAGCCTGATCATGGTGTAAATAGCTTGAGGCAAGAGCTCACATTTAGCGGAAGAGTACCAGGCACAGGAGGGCCAGAAGCAAGTTCAGCACTCAGTGGATTCATGTACTTGTGTCTTCTTCTGGGGCCACCAACCTTTAATTCAGATCTCTGGTGAATAGAGAGACAAAGAGGCTGTGCAGAGTTGAGATCTGTTTCATTCTGCTGCTAAGTTCTATCTAATCCTGTACTCAAGAAAGGCAGTCTTAATATTAAGGATAAATTCAAACATGCATGTAAGTCTCACTTTAAGATTTGAAAAGGCTCACCAAAGCGTGACAATCACATGTAATATTCTTATTTATTTTCATGATCATTGTTATTGTGATGCTGATAGTTAACACCATGAATTTGCTTATGGTTGGGAAATTATCTACAATGAACTATGTCTGCAGCCCTGCATGAGATTTTAGCCTACATCTGGAGATTTTGTTAGGCCTAAGATACATACTCTTTTCTATATGGGGTCTTTGACATATAGATGTATAAAAAGTTTTGTATCCATTAGTCATCTACCTATTTGTCTTTTCATCATTAATTTATATCTATGTATTTCCTGGAGGAATTGAATAATATAGAATACCTAAAATGCCTGTGGCCATAGGATTAATTCTCCTTAGAGAACAAATAATTAGCCAAAATAGAGACCAAAAATTTATAGTCAAAATATACGCAAAAAGGCTTTGGTGGTAATAATGAAGTGGCATTTAATTTTTATCATAGTTTATCGATTTATTCAGTATAAGTGTGTGATGTGGTTCTGCATGCATCGTGGTGTATGTGTGGAGGACAGAAGACAGATTGCCAGAGTTTGATCTCTCCTCTCATTATGTGGGATTTGCAGCTTGAACTAGGGTCTGCCATGTTTGGTCACAAGCACAGTTTACTTGGTGAGCCATCTTGCCAGACCTGAAGTGGTGTTTTCCCGTAGTATACTTAATACTGAATGTTTTGCAAGGATTTAGGAAATTAAGTTAAAGTTTCCATGGTGTTTTTCAGGAAAGAAATTTAAACAGTAAAATGTTCCAAGCTTTTTAGAATACTCTCTTCTCAGACTATTTATTTAAAAATTCATAATAAAAATGACTGTGTTTTAGGAAATTGTACATGACTGTCTTTATGATATATTATTGTTTGGATTTGTTACAAAAATTATACAATAGAACAGTATGTCCCTGATGATAAATCTTTGAGATATTTACCAACATTCCACCTACTCTTTCCCCATCTGGAGCTGATTTTGGTGAGATTTCTAATGTGCTGCTATCATATGTTGAAGCTCTAACTTTTGAGATTTAGCCTTCAGAGAAAAAATTAAAATTAAAGGAGGTCTTCAGAGTGGGACTTTAATATGACAAGGCACATGAATTTGCAATAGAGGGAAACTGATAAAGCTAGAGTAGGAGGAGCAACAAGTGAGACCTCAGTGGTAGACATTGTGTTCAGTATGGAAAGGGCTCTGACTTTCATCCCCAGAACCCCAGAATACAAGGAAGAGATATCAGAAACCAAAGATGTCTCCACCTTGCTTGCTTCTTGCCTTCGTGCATTCACAGAAGAAAGTGTGTGTATGCAAGAATAGAACATGACATCAAATATAAATATAAGAAAAAAGGCCTCATCAGAAGAAGCAAAGACCTGGGGATCCATCCCCAAAACAGCCACCAAACCCAGACACTATTGCATATGCCAGAAAGATTTTGTTGACAGGACCCTGATATAGCTGTCTCTTGTGAGGCTATGCCAGTGCCTGGCAAATACAGATGTGGATGCTCACTGTCATTTATTGGATGGAATTCAGGGCCTCCAATGGAGGAGCTAGAGAAAGCACCCAAGGAGCTGAAGGGGTCTGCAGCCCTATAAGAGGAACAACAATATGAACTAACCAGCATGCCCAGAGCTGTGTCTCTAGCTGCATATGTAGCAAAAGATGGTCTACTCAGTCATCATTGGGAGGAGAGGTCCTTGGTCTTGTGAATATTATATGCCCCAGTACAGGTGAATGCCAGGACCAGGAAGAGAGAGTGGGTGGTTTGGGGAGCAGCGTGGGGGTAATGTATAGAGGACTTTCAGGATAGGATTTGAAATGTAAATGAAGAAAATATCAAAAGAAGAGGAAGAAGAAGAAGAAGGAGGAGGAGGAGGAGGAGAAGAAGAGGAAGAGGAAGAAGAAGAAGAGGAAGAGGAGGAGGAGGAGGAAGAGGAAGAGGAAGAGGAAGAGGAAGAGGAAGAGGAAGAGGAAGAGGAAGGGGAGGAGGAGGAGGAAGAAGAGGAAGAGGAAGAAGAAGAAGAAGAAGAAGAAGAAGAAGAAGAAGAAGAAGAAGAAGAAGAACAACAACAACAACAACAACAACAACAACAACAACAACAACAACGTTTAGAGGAAATACTGCACTCATGAAATAAGCCATTTGTTTCAAAGCCAAGCAAAGGATTTTTGTTACCTTGGCAGAGCCTATCCTATTTTTGCTGACATGGAGCTGTTTTTTCTGTATCTACATGTCCATTTCAAAAAAGGGTTGTTGTATAATAAAGAAATATATTTTTAATATGAAAAGAAATGATTTTATCACCAGTAAAGAATTATGGGGAATAAAGTAGTTTGCTTTCTAATGTATACTACTGAAATAAATAACATAATCATCAAAATTCCTTAATTTATTTATCCCCAAGTTTTTGCTTCTAAAGTAGTCTTTCTCTTTCTTCCTTGTCTGTCTCTTTTTTAGTAAAAAGTGTATAATCCATAACTTTGCTATGAATTCAATTTTTTATTTTAATCATGATTATTTACATAATTGGCTAGAACTTTATGAAGATGTTTTAAATGCTTTTTGAATTATTTTTATATTGATTTTGTGCTACTCTGTGTAGATTGTTTTTAAGCATCCAGAAGGCACATCATCTTCAATTTCAGAAAAAGAAATATGAAAAATTATGCAAAACTCTTGAATAAAATTTAGGACCCCCATCCAACTAATATTTGTATGTCCTTTTTTATGTATTATACAATCTTATCTCTTCAGTTATAGTTGTACATTATTTTATTTTTAAAACATTTTATTAAACAGGTGGCATCTTTATTTATTTTTATCTGTAAAACTGATATTATAGAAGACTATGTGACATTTTTTACAATTTTGCCAGTTTGTGCATACTTCACTGTTTTTTTCCATGTCACTAAATATTATGTATCCCTATGATCTTAAGATGAGATTTCTGTATTTATTCAGTGCTTCTTTTACACTACCACTCTGATATGCTCTGTGTCCATCTCTTCTTTAAGTTTTCCTTTTGTTTCTTTTTTTCATTTTCATGAAATAATGTTCATTAAGATACTATGCAATCCTCTGATACTTAATGTTTGATAGTAAGTACTTGGTGAAGCAAACAATGATTCATAAATATTTTGAATTCCTGTTCACATGCTGTGGTGGCTTTTATGTGCTTGGCTCAGGGAGTAGCATCATTAGGAAGTGTGGCCTTGTTGGAATAGGTATTGACTTGTTGGAGGAAGTGTGTCAATGAGGGGTCTAGCTTTGAGATCCTTCTCTAGCTGTCTGAGAATGTCAGTCTTCTCCTGTTTGCCTTCTGAACAAGATGTAGAAATCTTGGCTCCTCCAGCCACTACATCTACTTGGATGCTACCATGCCTCCTGTAATGATGATAATGAACTGAACCTCTGAATCTGTAAGCCAGTCTCAATTAAATGTTCTCCTTTATAAAAGTTGCCTTGTTCATGGTGTCTCCTCACCAATGAAAACCCTAAGACAGATACACTAATTTTTCCTTTAGTATATTTGAAATAATTATGCGAGCCTTTCTCATATATTAAAAGGTATAGGTAATTTCTACTGAGTAAGAGTTAAATTTGCCTTTTCACTACTGGAATTTACTGAATGTTGGATAGAGTTTCATTTAATGTATTTAATGGACTGCTTCTTTGTATCATAGGATATATAACAATTATTTGTGTATGTTGTCCCCACTGCATTCAAATTTAATATGAATAGATAGTAATCCATGATAAACATGATCTTAAGGAGTAAAATATAAAGTATTAATCATGTTTCCACTATACAAATACAAGTATACATATTTATATTATATTTTAACAGAATGGATATTGCTATGTATATATACTGCAGAGACTGTGTCCCTCTTAGCAGATGAATTCTCCTTGTACAATATTGATTAGTTTATTATTCCTGTGTAGATGTTATTTGTCATTTCTCCTGCTCCATTTTCTAAAACCTAATGCTGTTGTTTTTATTCACCCCTAAATCCCCCTACTGACTTCCAGATCTATACACACCTACCCTTTTCCTCCAAGTTCAGTGAGCTACCAACTACACTTTGTGTTGGCCATACATTCTTGTGTATTCTGGGTACACAGGAGTACTCTCACTCACCCAGAAGTTATTGACCATCTGTAGCTCCTCAGTAAGACACAGTGATCCACAAACATCTTTCTACTCCATGATAGAATAGCTGACTTTCTTAGTCTTATGTGCACCACCTAGAGCTTCTGTCAATCCATTAGTTCAACTACTTTGCCACATTCCAATGACACTGTTTCACTTTGTCTCCCTTGACATCTAGCTCTTACAATTTTTCTACCAACTCCTCCATGATGGTTTCTGAGCCTTGGGGAAGGATATGATATAAATGTGCTACTTGTGACTGAGCACTTATCAATACTCATTCTCTGAACTTTGACAAGGTGTGGATTTCTGCATTAACCACCTTCCTTTGCACACATACACACACAAAAACTTCTCTAATGAAGTCTGAGACCTACACTAATCTATGGGTAGAGGGATATACATTAAAATGGCATTTGATACTATGAGCATTTAGTAGGATAATAGTAGTAAGTTAGCCCCATAGAGACTGTGCGATTTGAAACTATAGGATTTTGGCCTAACAATACAAGGCATGTATTTCCTCTTGGGATATGTCTCTTAAATCCAATCAGAGTATAGTTTGCCCCCTGCATAACATTCACGCCAGCCACTATTGGTCTATAAGCATATCTTGACATGAGAGTCATTATTGCAATTTACAAGGTTCCTTTATTCCATTTAATTTCACACACAGTGAAGATGAGACAATGAAAATGTAAGTACTTCAAAATCATTCAAAATTATATAACATATTTATTAATATATATTTAAAAGAAAAAGTTTAAATGTAAAAAGGTATAAAAAGGAGGAATTCAGGCCCATTGAAGAATTTAGTCACACATTCTTTTATTTGGTTTATAGTTTCCATATACAGATATCTGAGCCAATGTTTTCTATTTATACAATTTATAAAGAAGTCGTTTAACTTGTCTAGGAGCAGTAATATTCAGATACAGACTTGAAGACAAATATGACAATATGTATAAAAAGACTTTAGCAATGACCAAAACAGAAGTGATAGCTCCATCTCTCTCTCTCTCTCTCTCTCTCTCTCTCTCTCTCTCTCTCTCTCTCTCTCTCTCTCTCTCACACACACACACACACACACACACCACACATCATACACCACACACCACACCACACCACACCACACCACACCACACCACACCACACCACACCACACCACACCACACCACACCACACCACATGATGTGTGTTTTATTTCAAGATTTAATTGTGGGCCTTTATTAGTGGTAGTTTTGTTGACCTCTGTGAGTTACTCCACATCTTGGCTACCACATTTTGTTTTCCTAAAGATTTGTACTTAAGTTAGCATGTCAAACAGCCTGGCTTTGCTTTAAACCTCCAGTGAAATTTTATCACATTTTAAAGCAATGTAATGGCTGTATTTTTCTTTAACTAATAATTTCTCTTTCCTCATAAATTAGAATTTAATGGTTCTAAAATACTGTTTTCAGTATGTGACTCCTCTTCTTTTAAAAGTTAGAGGTTCCTCATTATACTCCAGGGAAACACAATTTTCCCAGGCCACCCAAGCTTGTAGGAAAATAAAAGGCATATCACTAGCATTTATATAATCACTCTACCTTCTTGCCTCAGTTGCATTGTACAAGAATCTGGCATCTTGGAAAGTACACATTTATTCAATATCTCTAAGTGTTATCAGGGAGCATTTTACTTTGGCATATAAGAAGTTCACCCCCATGGTGTGTGTGGGCTCCCTGCTCTGATCAGTGGGTCTTTATCTACAGTTGTTTTTCTAAGGCTATGAATTCATATATCCCATGAGCATTACATGACATCAGACGTTGTGATTATAAACCACAGTCTCATTCTCAGTTTGACCCTGATCATCATTCAGTTATTTCCCAGTTCCATGTGCTTCCCCTTCTGTTTACCTGAAGGTAGTATCTTTCTTTGATGCTGGTATGTGTTTCTTGAAGACATCAAAAAGATGGATCCTGCTTTTTTGTTGTTATTGTTTTGTTTTGTTTTTGTTTTTGTTTTCTTGCCTCAAGTTTATTTGTAAAAGCAGCATAGGACACTGGCCATCTACAAACAGTGTGTACGTAGGTGTGTCACAGCAGTCTGTCTGCCTTCACATTGGCAGGAACATTTTCCATGAGGTCTGAGTACCTTTGGGAGCCTGAGCTGGAGCTGAAGCCTGAGCCTTAGCTGGAGCTTTGGCTTCTGCCTTTGTTTGAACCTTGGGCTTGGGTAGGCAGAGCCTGGGACCCTTGACCATGTAGCTTTGAATTTACTTCCCAAGCTTGAGGTGAGTGATGAAAGTCAGATGGCTGAGTTTGCAGCTGTCATAGCCACAATAGGTTCATATGTACAACTTTCTTACTATTTCTGGAAAACAGTTTTCTTGTAGTCACTCACCCACTGACTCTTGAAACTTGCAGTTTTTCCTTTCTGTCAATGATCTCCAAATCTTGAGGAAATGGGTATGATAAAGATGCCCCCTTTAGAGCTGAGAATTGCCCAGTCTTTTATTCTCACATCTTGATCAGTTGCCTGTCTCTGAGTTAACCACCATCATCTACAAAAATAAGCTGTTCCAATTAGATTTGAGTGATGTCCTTATCTATAGGTATAAAGGTAAGTCAGTAAGAGTTTGCTTTTTTGATTATTAAATACTATCTTGATTTAGCAGAATTATCATGGTGTATTTTCACCAGGAGTCACATGCTACATTTTCCCCTGTCTTGCCACAGATCCTTGGTCTAATAATGCTGCAAGGTATTGTTTTTATTTTGTGGGGTAGAATTTAAACCCAGTCAGAAAATGGTTGGTTGTTCCAATGACGATTGTGCCAGTGTTCCACAGTGAGCATGTCTTGCCAAGACACTCATTCTGTAGCTCTCATGTTTTACTGCTGTGCAAGACTGATGATAACTCATTTCCTAGGGTAACATCCATAGCACCTTTCAGCACTATGAATGCTAGACAAAAGGTACAAAACTTCTAGGTGAATACTGACTGGATTTCTCCACAATCAATGACTGAAGTCTGTGGTTTCTTCAGCAGTAAAATTTCAATATCCAGTTCTGGAAAGTAACAAAGACCCTTGGCAATAGTCTGGATTTGTTTGGGCATCATTGACCAACAACTTAAAGACCTCATATGCTCACATATTGCTAAAATCAATATTGTTAAAAATTGCCATTTTACCAAAAGCAATCTACAGATTCAACATGGTCATCAAAATTCCAATGCAATTTTTCATATAAATTAAAAATTATTACAATATATACAGAAATACAAATGATCTAAGATAGCCAAAATAATTCTGATATGTAGACAAAAATCTGCTTGAAGCATTATTATCTCCCATTGAAAAATATACTACAGAGTTATAATAATAACAACAGCATGGTTCTGGCATATAAACAGACATTTTATCAATGGAACAAAATTGAGGGCCCACATGCAGGACCACATTCTTTCAGTCTCCTGATTTTGACAGAGTCCACCAATAAACACTAGGAAAAGATAGCAACTTCAACAATGATGCTGCCCAGATTGAAAGAGTGCATCCAGAGTAATGAAACTAGATTCTTGTATTCCACCTTGCCTAAAACTCAACTTCAAATTGATCATAGACCTCAGTATAAGACCAGATACCTTGACTCTCATAGATAAGAAACTCGTGAACACTCTTGAGTTATTGGCTTAGAAAAGAGCTTTTTGTATGAGGCACCTACAGTTCATGCATTAAGACCAACAACTGACAAATGGGAAATTAGATCTACACTTTCAGGCAAGTTTTGTTGGGTGTCAGGTTTGTCTGGGACTTTCCCTGAAGTTCTGATATATTGAAGAGAAAGCTTCATTTCTTATCTAAAACCAGAAACATGCTTGTCAAGGCCAGTCATGGCCTGGGGCCAGGTCCTTGGGGAAACTGCAATTTGGGATCCTGGGAACCTGAACCCCACTGCCACCAAAGGCAGTAGTTATCTGGTCCCAGGAAACTAAGCAATTATGTTTGTGACATACTTGAGCTATCCTGTGCTTTCTGCATGCAGCCTTGCTTTGATTAGCTTCCTGTCGACATCATCTCTTGTATGATAGCTTTCATCTGACTTGTTCCCATCCCTCAACCCCCTTAGACTGTATCTAAAATGCTGTTCTTAATGTATTTGCTTGGCATAAGTTATAAACTTATGTGAGATCTCCTGGTCCCAACTTTTCTGTCTTCTTTGTTTTCCTCATCCCCAGTACTCCCTTTGTTATTGATGAATGACCTGATGTTCCAGGTCCAAGTTTATTGTCTTTTAGATTTGCATTTCAATCACTTCTCAGCCTTTTGGCTAAGATCAAGTGTAGATTCCCATTTCTTTGTGTTAACTGCTGATACCTAGCGATACTCTACCTGGGAACCCAGTGTTCATACCAGCTTGGGGAGCAGATTAGCATTTTGCTCAGCTCTCATCAGAGATGCTTCTTCCTGCAGTAGAAGAGAGCAAACACAGAGGCCACCCTGATTGGATAATGCACAGAGAATGAGGGAGCTTGAGATACCTCATTCTAAATGGGATGATGTCTCCATTAAATTTCTCCTCTTGGGGCTCAGGGGACTTTGAGGAAGAGGAGGCAGAAAGAGTGTAAGAACCAGTGGTAGTAGAAGACACCAAGGAAACAAAGCCTTCTAGACACATCAGGACTAACCCATATATGAACTCACAGAGACTGTGGTAGCACACACAGGGCCAGCACGGGGCCAAGTCAGATGGAGTCTCCTTACTGAGATGGGGAATTGGACATGATCTCCCTATGCTAACCCAAAACTATCTCTGTAGAATAGCCACTTGCAAAGGAAAAAAATTAGTTTTTCCCAATGGTGTCTCACTGGGCAGACCAATCACACTTAAGGGAGACCCTGTGCCTACCTGCAGACTCCCAACTCAAAACTAACACTCCCAACTCAAAACATGACATTTCTGAAATTTTTCCCATAAAGCTTTGTCTAGACTTTTTATTACCTTTTTGGTGTTTTGCTTATATATTATGGGTTCTGATTTTCTCTTTATATGATCTCTCTCTCTCTCTCTCTCTCTCTCTCTCTCTCTCTCTCTCTCTCTCTCTCTCTCTCTGTGTATGTGTGTGTGTGTGTGTGTGTCTAGCATGTGTGTGTCTGTGTATACATGTGTATTCATATGTGTATCTGCATGTGCAATCTGTGTGTATGTGTGCGTGTATTTATGTGTCTCTGAGTGTGTGTGCATGTATGTGTTCATCTGTGTGTTTCTCTGAGTGTATGTGATCCTTGTGGTCTTTGTTTTGTTTTCTCTGCTTGTATGTTTGTTTTATTCTATTCTGTTATTTTCAACTTTTATTTGCCTTTTTGTTTGCTAAAAAGAGAGAGAGAGAGAGAAAGAAGGCATGGGGTGGGATGGGTATGGAGAAGGGGGGAATCTGAGAGGATACAAGGGAGGGAAAACCATCTTCAGAATGTATCATATGATTAAAAAATAGACCTTCAGTAAAAAGATAGATAAATAAACATGACATTTAAAGGACAAGAAATTCACTTTTGTAAAGATTAAAGGAAAAGTTGTTCATAGAAAAATGTAAAGGTGTGAAGGCTTCAAAAGGTGAGTGTGCTTGGATATCAGAGAGGCAGTTAGCCTGTGGTATGGGAAGTTCTGGATTCGGGCACACACATCACATCCACTCGTTCCTAATTGGGTGGTAACCAGGTGGGATTAATGATCACTTATTAGATTATACAACATCCATGACCCATGAGCCTAAAACAGGACAGAATGACAATATGTGTTTGAATTGAGCTGCTCTTATTCACTAAAATAATTTCCTGAAAAGGTTTATTTTCTTTAAAATTTATATCACCAGTTTTCCTAAAAAGTATTGACCTGTTGGTTTCTATTGTGATTTTAAAATGGCATGATGCATCACTTTTCAACAAAATTGTTCTCATTTCCAAAGACAATATAAGAAAATTGATGACACTGAATATACATACAGAATAACAAGTCAACAAATTTGAAGAAACAATGGAAAATCTAAATAGCATAGAAAAAAGGCAGAAGCCATTATGCTTCATGGAAACTAAGACTGAATTAAGTATTTGGACAAGTAGAAGTTGAGTTCCTGACTCAAGAGTGAAGAATGAAGATGGGTTATGAGACACTCATTTGATCAAGAGAGTATCTCTTTTTATTTAGATGTAAAACCCCAAATCTAAAAGTCATGTGCTTTGAAACTGTTTTAATGGTTTTACTTATTTCATTATTTTAGGATAAATTTCACAAGAGGGATTAATCATATGAGTCATAATTAAAAGATAATGAATAATATGTAGCATGCTGCCCCTTTTCTTCTTGTCTTTGTTTTCATTTTAATAGGTAATGTAAATTTTTTTTTCATATTTCCAACAGAGATCCTAGATGCAAGTTGTAGCATAATTTTAAAATCAAATTATTATATGCAATCCTATGAAGGTAATTTTGTGGAAAGCCATGATAATAAGATATGGATTTTTAGCTTTTTGATGTTGTATTATAATGACTAGGGTGTAGATAGCAAATAATTATATCTCATAAAATTGGATACAAAGACATAAGTGAAATACATTTAATTTCTTTTCCTGTGAACAAAAGACTTTTTGTGAGCATATTATAAAACTTTTGCTAGATCTTTAAAAGTATGATAAAACTTACTCATTACAAGCTTAATATTTGTACTTTCTCTGAGTTAACACCTTCATACCAATTGCTATAAAGAGGATAAAATAGCTTTTATAATCTTTGTACAACACCAAGATTTTTTAAAAATATGCGCTTTAAATGTTTAAAAGCAACTGCTATCTTCAAAGAGAATAAATCAGTTTTGTAAATGTTTAGGTTTTTGCATTACAAGTCAAGGACTTTTGTTGTGTTTGTGACTAGCTGGGGATTCTTGGATATGGAAAGATAAATGAAGTAATGAATTACATATTTCATTAGGAGTCTTTTATTAATCATTTGTTCATTTACATTTCAAATGATATCCCTTTCCTTGCTACCCCTCCACAAACCTCCAATCCCCTCTCTCTTCTTCCCCCTCCTCTTTGTCTCTTTGAGGGTGCTCCTATACCTAATCACCCACTTCTGTCTCACCACTCTAGCATCCCCCTACACTGGGGCATCAAGCCTCTGCAGGATCAAGGGCCTCCCCTTCTATTGATGTCAGATAAGGCCATTCTCTGATACATATGATCCCTCCATGTACAATCTTTTGTTGCTAGTTTATTCTTTAGGAGCTCTGGGTGATCTGCTTAGTTAATTGATATTGTTCTTCCTATGGGATTGCATTCCCCTCCAACTCCTCCAGTCCTTCCCCTAACTCTTCTGTTGGGGTCCCCGGGCTCAGTCCAATGGTTGGCCATGAGCCTTCACAACTGTATTGGTCAGGCGCTGGCAGAGCCTCTCAGGGAACAGCCATTCCAGGTTCCTGTTGGCAAGTACTTCTTGGCATCAGCAATAGTGTCTGGGTTTTGGTGTTTGCAGATGGGATGAATCCCTAGGTATAGTGGTCTCTGGATGGCCTTTCCTTCAGTCTGTTTCATTTTTTGTCCCTGTCTTTCCTTTGGACAGAAACATTTCTGGGTTAACGATTTTGAGATGGGTGGGTGGCCCCATACCCCAACTGGGGGCTGTGACTATCTAATAGAAGTATTCTCTACAGGTTTTTTAACCCCTTTGTTGAGTATTTAGGCTAAAGACATCCCCATTGGGTCCTGGGAGCCTTTTGCTACCCCCTTTCTAGTAGCTACCCCAGGTTCCTCATCCCCCACTGCTACACATTTCTATTTGATTTCCTGACCCTCTGTACTTCTCTTCTGTCCTTCCCAACACCTGATCCTGCCCATCCTTTTACCTTTCCCCTCCTTTCTCTCTCCCAAGTCCCTTCTTGTTTCTACCACCTGCGATTATTTTATTCTTCCTTCTATGTAGGATTGAAACATCCACACTTTGGTCTTCCTTCTTCTTAAGCTCCATATGGTTTGTGGGTTGTATCAGAGTTTTATGTTTTCGGAGAGAGGTCATTCAAAGGATGTAGTTGCTCTGTGATGGTTTGTGAACTTCAACTTCATCTCTATAGACACCCTCTGAATCAGCATGGTAGTCATGCTGACTAACCTTTCTGAACTTCACTTTTCCTGTGTGAAAATGGACAAAAACTGACGTTAATGGCACAAGCATTCATGGAACCGAAGAAAATCTAAGTAATTTGGTCAAGGTTAGTACTGAATAAACAAGAATCTCTAGATATAAGGAAAACAACAATGGTTTTATATTTGTTTGTTTATTGCTTGCTGTTTTATTAAGGCAGGAACTGAATATGTAGCTCATATTGCCTTCCAATTAATGATCCTTCATTATCTTCTTTCCAAGTGCTGAAATTACTGCCCTTCATGGCAACAAATGATTTTATAGATAGTATAATCAACTGTTAAACCCCAAGGAGTCATGGTTATCAATATCTCCATGGTTTAAATGCGCCCTTAAAAGAGGGAATATTATCTGTCTACTGACACTCCTTTCACTCTTTTTCCAATTTGGGCAGAGACTCTTTAGTGAAGATCTGGAAATCTGTTCTAGATGTTTCTTCTAAACACTCCCTATTATCCCTTTGTTTATTTCCCCAGTCCTGGGCTATAGGCACTTTGCCCTGACTATTCCTCCTAGACTTCTATTCCATGGGTCACAGGAGCCTTCTTGCACAAGGGTTCTTCCTAAGTTCTAACCTTGTACTTACTTGACCGTTAATGTTCTGAGTCTTAAATCAACCTTCCTGGCACTTGTTTTCTCCTTCTCAATTGATCTTCTCCTGACTTTCTTTTTCCTGCTGTTTTTATTTTAAACAAAGAAAGCTAATTTCTCTGTCCGATATACGTGTAATTTTATTTATTTTTATCTTTTATTTGTTCATGTGTGTGCACATTGACACTAGGCATCTACCTCAATTGTACTTACTCTACCTTAATTTCTGAGACTAGGTCTTTCTCTGCACCTGGAGTTCTCAGATTCAGGGAGAACGGTTGGTCCGGAAGAGCCAGGGAATCTCAGGTCTGTACTTACCACTGGGATTACAGGCTTGCCGCCACCTTTTCCTTAGTGCTGATGATTGAACTGAGGTTGTAGCACATACTTGTGAGTCAAAACTACCAACTGAGCACATATTCCCATACTTACCATTTCAGGTAGGAATTATATTGTTTATGTCTTTTATTATTTTCCTGTTTATTTACTAGGGTAGATATGTCTTAATTTAAGTTGATGTGGATAAATACTGACCAAAAGCATCTTGGGAATGAGAGGGCTGACTTGGTTTACAGGTTATAGTTTCTCATTTAAAGATGCCAAGTTGAATCGGGCAGGTAGGACTTCAGTAGAGACAATGCTCCTTATTTGTTTGATCCCCACACTTTCTCAGTGTCTTTTTTATAACCCAGGACCACTTCCTACAGTCCAGGTCTAGCACTACCCACAGCGATCTGGTCCCTCCCACATCAGTCATGAGCCATGAAAATGCCCCACAGACTTTCTTACAGATCACTCTGATAGAAGTTGCTTCTCAGTTGAAGTTCCCTTTTGCCAGATTATGCTGGTTTGTGTGATATTGACAAAGTAACCTAGGACAGAAAGGGGTCTGGAAGTGAGAATGGTGACAAGTGATAATATCCATATTCTTTCTTCTGAACCATACTGATTATATTCAAAGCTGTATTCAAACCTCACTAGTCCATGTGAATTTCCCCAACTGTTGCTAAATATGAATTCAATGGGTGTATAAACTTAAAGCAAAATTAAATCTAAAATCAAAATCCATTACTCTTTTACTTTGTCACTCCAGGAGACTTCACTTCCCCAGTGTTTATTTATTCCTAACCAATGTGTGAAAACTTAAAAAGGTTACATGGAAAACATGAGGTTCCAATATAATAAAATGCATGGAGCATAATGCTAGTCAGTGCCTTTCCTAAAACACAGTATCTTTCATAAACATTCATCTCAATCTCATATCAGAAAGTTTCACCATGCATTTTCTACATTATACGATATGCAAATACAAATCATTTATTTTTAAAAACTAAAATTCAAGTCTTAAAAATAAATTCCATGAGAATTAATTCATGAGACCATCTGTGATTTTCTGAAAAAATGAGCTATATTTCAATTTCATTTAACATTCATTAAGGTTATGTGAAATAATTTTGTTGCTCTTATTCTTCAAGGGTCTTTTCTGGAATCAGATTATATTAATCTGAAAATGATAAGGACTGGTGTGTAGGTGTACCAAATACACATTTTAAAATCTTTAATTTCCTTTATTTTTGAAAAGTTGCTGTAAGATGATAAAAATGATTTAATTATATCTGAGTATTTTGGGTGAAAGGGTTATGAAGAGATGGAAGGAAAATTAAAGTTCTGACATTTTAAGTAGAAAGTTATTATCATTTAAATTTTATAAAATAAATACACAAATGAGTTTTTGTTTTTATTCAAATGTACATAGGATAAATAAAATTTAGTGATGACCCCTAGTTTTACTGTTCATTGTCAAAACTCACCATATAACAAATCTAGCTTCATACATTTTCTCATTGCTGAAAAAGTAAAAAACAAGAAAGACATGAAAGGAGAAGGAAAAAGTAAAAAGATAAAAGTGTAAAACTGAGCCAATGAGATGGCTCAGCGAGTAAAAGGCTCTTGCAGCCACATCTTGCTATGTGAGTTCAACCCCTGGAACCCACAGGTGTAATGAACAGAATGCCTCAATTGTTGCCAACGTACACACTCTGTGACACATACACATATCAGTCACTCAGTAAATAAACAAATAAATATAAAAAATAAAGTAATGCCAAACATAAAACAGTGCTGCCATAAACATACATTCTCTTAGCCTGCGAGCTGGAAACACTAGCTGGATATTTCTGGGTAGGCACATCACGTAAAGCTGCAGATAAGAATTTGCTCAGTCTGAAGGTCTCTGAAGTGTGGTCAGGGCTAGAGGATATCTTCCCAAGTGTTTCTCTCATCTTCCTGGGCATTGTGCTGTCTGTGACATACTTTGGAATGGGTATGCTAACTTTTTTTTTTAAAAAATTATTGGATATTTTATTTATTTGCTTCAAATGTTATTCCCCTTCCTGTTTTCCTATTTGCATACTCCCTATACCATCGCTCCTCCCCTTGCTTCTATGAGACTGCTCCCACACATACACACCCACTTCCACCTTCCCACCCTAACATTCTCCTACACTGGGGCATCAAGGCTTCATAGGATCAAGGGACTTCCCTCCCATTGATGCCAAATAAGTCCATCTTCTGCTACATACACAGCTGAAGCCATGTGTCCTCTTTGGTTGGTGGTTTAGTCCCTGGGAGCTCTGTAAGTACCTATGTGATGTATGTTAACTTTTGCCACATGCTGTTGCTGAGCAGTGCATACATATGAAGGTCAAAGGAATCCGTCTTCCCCTTCCTGGTCTGACACTGGGAGCAGGGTCAAAGAATTCTTGAAAATAGTTTTAAAGCACCACAGTATATCCACCCACTTTTAACTCACAATTGCAATTATTTTGACAAAAATTCCAGACTTAAACACCACTTTAATTCATAAACACTTAAATATGCATCCCTTCAAGATAAGGATTTTAGAGAGTCCCATTGGTCTTGCAAACTTTATATGCCTCTCAGTACAGGGGAATGCCAGGGCCAAGAAGTGGGAGTGAATGGGTAGGGTAGTCAAGGGGGGGAGGGTATGGGGGACTTTTGGGGTAGCATTGGAAATGTAAATGAAGAAAATACTTAATAAATAAATAAATAAATAAATAAGCAAAATGACAGAGTAATCTTTATATCAAAACAAAACAAACAAAAAACTTGTTCGTTATAATCAAATAGCCAGTCATCAACTTTTTATCTTAATGTTGTATAATGGTAGGTTCAGTCTGAATTTGAATGTAAATGACGGCACCTCTTACATCAGACACTCTCAAGGTATTTAAGATCTTACTTTGATCTTTCAATTTAAAATATCTGTCCAACCAGACAAAGCTATGAGATGGATCACTTTATAAGTGGTCCTTGAATCATAGTCAGCCATAGCTTTTTCTGCATCTCTTACTATTCCTTTCACAAGAATAGATAGAAAAGTAAGAACACAGATTTTCCTAGGTTACCTTTGAACCCCAGGTTTGTGTTACTGCTTTGGCTGTGTTCCCAATAAGTCACAGATGCCTACTATAAAGCATGTGGAAACACAGTAGGGATATGCTGACCATTAGCTGTTCAGAATCTATTTGTCCCAAAGATCAGTTGTCCATCTGGTACATAGCAATGCAATTGTGCCTTACATTTTGTATATGTGTGTTGTTTTAACAGAGAAACTATTTGTAAAGCACCATAAAAGAAAAAAGACCATCAAGGGGCTATAACATAGCAAGACTAAGAAAGTACATACAGCCCTTTTTCTGTTTCAGAAATGATTGGTTTTATTCATTTATATATTGATTTTTATTGGATATTTTACTTATTTACATTTCAAATAAATAATTTCCCTTTCCTGATTTGCCTCCCTTGAAATTCCCTATCCCTTCCCCATTTCTCCTGCTTCTATAAGGGTGTGCCCCCACTCACCCACCTGCTACCACCTCCCTGCCCTCACATTCCCCTACACTGGGGCATCGAGCCTTCATGAGACCAAGGGCCTTATGCACCTTATTAGGTTTTGGTATAGAACAGCTGACTCCAGATTCAGAATAAATGACTTTGTTAAACGTAGATAATTCAAATATATGAGGTCTTTTACAATTGATTTAGTAATTATTTATTTTCATATTTCTTACATTAGATATTTGTATTACTTCACTAGTATGTGTATAAAACCTGGTGTAAATAATATCCTAAATGATCAAAATTAAAATGTAAGAAACTCATGAGCGATGTACCGTAACTGCCTATGGAAGATGCAGATTCATCCAGATGCTAAAGATCTCTCTATAAACATAAGTTTACCTAATAATGTCTTCTGAAATATCTCATATTCTTTGTAAGCATTTGCTTATTTTCCCAACTACTTTCTAAGCAGCTGATCATTCCAATATCAAATATTTTCCTGATATTGTATATCACAACGTATGTTATATAAATATATATTGACACGTGAACATATTGTTTCACTATTCGTCACTGTGTGAATTTGCAAATATTATGAGAAACTTTTCACTTTCATCCTGTGAATATCAAGACTATCATCTCTAGCCCTTGCAAGCTCCTGTTAAACTTCGTTTTGTAAGACACGCCCACCATAGTAAGCAACGCATGCACACAGGGCTTCTGTTTGTAGCTAGCATTAAATGTTAACTGCCCTGGACTCTGCTTTCACACACAGTTTTTAATGCTTAATATAATTTTTCTTTACTATTTTTTTCTTACTTTTTTTTTTAAAGAAAACCACCCTTCCAAAGTACCAGAGGGCAATTTCCTTAAGAATGTTGTTTCAGGTATGGTTGGAATATTAATTAAGCCCATCTATTCCTGTCGAGTAGTAACAATGTCATGAACTGAATGGAGTCTGTGACCTGAGAAGGATCTATTCACGTGCTTCAGTCAGCTCAAACACTTCTCTGACAAGTGAACATAAACCTTTTCCACAGTCATCTGAAATGTTTCCACTGTGTGCTTCGTGTTTAGTTCTCGCATCCTTAACCAATACTGTTTTTTCTTCCTCCGTGGGGGGAAGACTTGCTTGCATGACACATTTAAGTGCCTCTGCCTTTATAACTATTTCTCTGTGGTTCCTATGGGATTTCTTACTGTATTTGCCTGTAAGTGGAGGATTTTATAAAAGAATTAAGTTTACTCAGATAAAATCTTCTGGGGGTATATACAAAGTGATTTTAAACAATTAGCAATAATTTAAAAGCATTGGCTCAGACTGGATTAAAGGTATATGATCCTCATTTAAATACAGTCTTTAATTGGCATAGTTTTCCCAGTTGAATATGTTTTTTTAAAAAATCTACTTTGAATTAAAAAGCATTAAACATTGAGTTTGTCAGTTCACTTAATGTATTACTCAACTGCATGTAACACACTGCTGCGCTAAAACTTATTTCAATTTAGATTGTAAAACTAACACAAGTTATAGTAGTACGAAAATGAGGTCTGAGTAAAATATGAGTGGTAATTCCTTTTTAAAAATCCTGTTGTGGAATTGGCTAAGGGGACCATGATTATTCAGCTTCTGATACTTTAATTTAAAATTTATCCTGATATTTGCTTGACTCAATTAATTATTACTTTGTATAATGGAATGACAGAGGTCTTAACTAGCCTCAAAATCATCCTTACATTGGTTAAAATTACGACTTGCCTTTGAATATTTGGAGAAGAGGGATGTAACAGCTCTTAGTATATATATAGACATACAAATGAAGAAAGGCACTTTTCTGTATATGAATTTTCAACCTCAGACACAGAGCAAAGAAATTTAAATTATTTTTCAGCCAATTTATGATTTCATAGATTTTTGTAATGTCATATATATATGATACTATTCAAATGGAATACAAATGATGGTATTGAAATATCTGTCAGTAAATGTTTTACTATGATGACTCCATTCTCTAGAATGTTAAATAAAACAATATCTTATTTTCAATATGGTCTGTTTATTTTTTTAAATATCCCCAATTTGTTGAAATATGTCATCAAATGAAATAGATCAGGGAAGGTAAAAGGAAACATGAAGGAATGTAGAAAATATTGAAAAATATAGTTCAAAGACAGTGTTTCAATGGTTGTTCAAACTCAAATAATTTTTGATCATCAAAAATATAATGATTTTGGCCTCACACTACTATAAACAAAACATTGTGTTACTAGAGTTGGGTATAAATATTTAGTCTACTAGAAGATACAATTTCATTGACATATAACCTTCTAAGGAAGAGGGAATCCCTAGCCATTGTTGAAGCAAAAAACAAGACTGAAGATGAACACAATATATACTAATGGTGGCTTGGTTACATAATCTTTTATGTACAGAGGGAATACATTATTTTAAAATGTGTTTTTCAGCCTAGATCAAAGTATATTTGCATTTTTTCTAAACTTCAGAAAGTTTTGATGTTAAAGTGATTGTGTTACTACTTATTCTAAAGACACCTTATTTCACCATACATGAGGTTGTAGAGAGAGAATGAAAATATATGCCACAGGAGATAGCAGTGAGGAAAAGGATATACTAACTTAAAAGTAATGCCATAGTAAAATAGGAGACTCAGGGAAGTTAAATACTGAATTTCCCATGCCATTAGCTTTATATAATATAGATACATTGTAAGATCACTATTTTCTAACTATAAATATGTATATTTATATTTTTAGTGACACAGAACTGCCTCGTGAACCATTTTACAGATGCATCATAAGAAACAAGAAGTTAGCTGAGTCAGTAACCATCATTGTAGGAAGAGAGAAACTTGAAGATAAAGGTGTATTTCATTTAACAGGTATAATAAAGATATACTAGAAACTTTCAGCGACCATAAAAATGTTTCAGCGACCATATCAAAATATTGTATGTTTAGAACGTGACTTACAAGGCTATCTTAGTGTGTGAAGTTCTTGTTTGTCATTCTCACACGGAAGCCACACTCTCTCTACAGCCAGAGCAAATATTTCTGTACTTAGTCCATCTCTAGAATTCACCAGCCACACTGACTTTCATGCCTTATCTGACCAGGACTAGGTGCACTGCACAGTTGCACCAGGCTGACCAGTATCCCTCCTTGTGCTCTTTCAAATCCATATCGTCTTTATTCATCCATTGTTGTTAAGCACATATGTATGTGTATGTAGAATATGTATATGTTTACAGCTTACTTGGTATACATGATGTTACTTGTATGTATGTTTTCAGGGATTACCATCTGGTGCAGCATAACCAATAGCTATGCTTTCCCCTGGGAAAGACTTTCTCCCACTCTCAGAATTCTTTAGTTGCCTGTAATTCTCTGTGTAGGGCTGAGGCACCCCAGGGTTTTCTCTGTCCACTTTGATATGTCTATTGTTATTCTTGTTCAGCTCCTTTTTAGACTGTTTTGTTGGTGGGATTTTATGCATGTAGCATCTGACTTTACTGGGAAACAGTCGCACAACAAACACCCTGATCATCTAGTTTTTACAATCATTATAGATACCAATCATTCCAAATTGAATGCTTTAGCATGCCTTATAGCTTCTTTACAATCTTTTGTTAGTGATATATTAAAGGTATCTCTCAAAATCGAGATATTATAAACATATAGGAAATGGTATCTCGTTTTTTTTGTTTTTGTTTTTGTTTTTGCTCATGGGTACAGTATTAATCTGAGGAATTCTTGACAGAAATCTGGCATGCAGGCAGTCAATGTAAATTCTCTCTCTCTGTGTCTGTCTCTCTCAGTCTCTCTGTCTCTGTTTCCCTGTCTGTGTCTCTGTCTGTCTGTCTGTCTGTCTGTCTGTCTGTCTGTCTGTCTGTCTCTCTCTCATACTGTTTAATAGGCAGGCAAATGACACCCTAAAATAGCTGTTGTGTTTTGTGTGCTCAGTGATATGGCACTACCTACATTCTAGCCAACACTTGATACTATGAAATATTAAAAATGTCTCTAATAAGATGATAGGTAAGAACAGTATTTTATTTTGATGTGTATGTCATTAATGAAATGACATTTTTTTAATTAGATATTTTCTTCATTTACATTTCAAATGCTATCCCCAAACTCCCCTATATCCTCCTCTTGCCCTGCTCCCCAACCCACCCACTCCTGCTTCCTGGTCCTGGCATTACCCTGTACTGGGGCATATAATCTTCACAAGACCAAGGGCCTCTCCTCCCAATGATGGCCGACTAGGCCATCCTCTGCTACATATGTAACTAGAAACACAAGCTCTAGGAGGTACTGGTTAGTTCATATTGTTGTTCCTCCTACTGTATAGGAGATGACACTTTTTAAAATATATATATATATTACAAATGCTTCTTCTCACATGACGCTACCTGATAAAATATTTTTCCAATTTTTCTATTAGGATAACTCATCCTTATTTGTAAGAGTTCTTTGGATACTATAGTATTTTCTCCATGACTCAGAAAATGAATACAGAGCTGTTTCTCTTTGTCCACTTTTTTTTAAATTTTTAATATTTTTTTATTATGTGTTTTCCTCAATTGTCCACTTTTATCTAACTCAGTGTTTTGTTTTGAATCTTTAAAGATAAAACATCTTTGTTATGACAAAACTGTACAAATTTTATATTTATTTTGTGAGATTTTCTTACAACATGTTGGTATCCTATTTTCCTCCCCCTCCAAAACCCTGAATCTTTTCCCCTTTCTCTAACAATGAAAGTTTTTGTTCATGAAACACACACACACACAGACACACACACACAGTGAGACCAAATTGTACTGTCCAAATATTCTTGTATGCATTGTCTACCACTGGAACATGGTTCATTTACCAAGGGCCACTTCTTTGCTGAACAGTTAATTGACAATATCTCTGTGGCCTGGGGTAGAATTGGATGCCCAACTTCTATTTTCATGCAGAGAAATGATCTGGATTGGGCATGTCAGATGGACCATGCTGGGGCTCTCTCAGACAGTTCTTGCTGCAAGTTTGTAAGGTGTTTCATGTTGGGTTTTGCCATGTGTTTCTTGCTATAGATCTGCCATGTGGCTGTAGTTGTGGGCTTGACAGTAGTTCTTGTTGAGGATAAGCCATGTTCTTCTTTCTACATTCTGTTGGTGGTTTTAGATGGAGGTCTTCTGGATAGTCCTTGATAGCATTCTGACAGGCTGTTTTGCTTTGCTTCGAATCTGTCATTGCTTCTTGCTGGCAGTCTATTAGATGTTTATTTCTATTGAACTAACATGTGGTTCTTTTTGTGGGTTCCTCCAGTGCTTCTTTCTTCCATGTTACTTTATCTGGGTAGCTGTTGCATGGTAACATGTCTTCTTCTCTCAGGTTTTTGATGATACAGCTTAGAATGCTAGAATACTATAGGTCAACATGGCCATCTCTACCTCTCCATGCAGTTATACTTCAGGTGGCTATCTTGAACCTTTAGTATGACAGTCCCAGGATGTTCAGTATTCTTGTATAATGACTAACCTCCCAAAAGATTTCTTCTTTTACTATAGTAAAGGGGATGCTACAAGGCTTCTTCTGACTTGTCCCCGAAAGTCAATCAAGATCACTTCTACTTTATTCATGTGATTGTATCTCCCTGCCTAGATTCAACAAGGCAAGAAGATATACAAAGCTATAACAACTGAACAGCAATGGCTTGCTGTGACTGTCTGTACCTCTGAAATGTAGAAAAACATATCAACTTTCAGTAAAACAATACAGAGATTTTAATCTCTTAATATTTCCTTAATAATTTAAATTTGGAAACCTGTTTTCACCAACATGCTTTAATGCGTACCACAAAGGTTACTTTTATCATGGGTATGGATGTGGACAGTGCATGGCATATATATGCTCTATTTGATTTCATCTTCAATTTGCATGTCTGCCCTTCAGGTTTCACATGTTTTGTTTCTGGGTGGATTCATGGTATTTTAATTCAAATGTCATTATTCATGTCAGGTATTTGGTGGTACCCTTACTAACTGCCTGCATATAACAGCATCTAAGTGCTAAGGACACACCAATTGATAAGATATGGCTCCATCTTCAGAGTGCCCAGAATGACCATAGAGAGAGGGAGTAACTTCATATTTCAGGTTTTCCTGGCTTATAGCTTTATAGAGTTATCTAAACATCTTTTTCTTAGACCTCCAAATTTTGCCTCAAATCTCTGTCATGGTGAAATGAAACTATTTTTCAGGTTCCAAGAATAGTTTAGCAAACAAAACAGTACAAATGATAAATGTGAACTCTTATATGATTTCATCTGGGATTTATTAACAGAAGATGTATTTCTTCTTCTGGGTCATGAGGAACATTTTTTTTTCATTATCTGTATCCTCCAAGGAAGGTTATAGTGAAATAGACAAAATGTCAGAAATAATTAAGAAATATGTGGGGGATCTACCAACCAAAAATTACATCCTTTGGTGATGTCTGGTTTCGTTTTCTTGGTCCCTTGACATATATAAATATCAACGTATCATATCTTTCAGATGATTCTGTGTAAGGTCAGAGCTGATGAGCACATGGTGTAGTCAAAACAAAGTACAAGAAAGACTCTGAGAAACCAGAGGTTGTGGGTTCTAGCCAGCTAATTTACATCACATACTCGACATAGTCTCTAGAATCCTTTAGTTTGTGGCACAAACGGTTTCCTAAATATGTAGTCATTTTTTTTATCAGTTTTAAGCATACTTCTATGTTATCTTCTTAAAATCCATTACTTCAACTAAAAAATGCTTTTAAAGACATTTCTAGTTTCTCTCCTACCTATTAAACTAAGAAGGTAGTAAAATCAACACAGGCAAAATACAGCTCCCTGACTCCCCATATCACAGCTCAGACTTCTTGTGAGAGCTTGGCATAGATTTTTACTTGAGCTCATTTGTTTTTATTCTGCTTTTGAATAAGTAGATAAGAAATCCAACATAGCAAATTTCCTATTTGTCATTTTAAATTACTCATTAGTCATGGAAGTTATTTTTAAAAATCGATATAATTTTTTAAACGTACCCATATTAAGCTATTTTAAATATTTTATTCAAGTAATTATTAATTGTTCTGAAGATAATTGGGATTCTCATTATTTCTATAATACAAATGTGAAAAAATGAGGTTCGGAGGGAAACAAAAGATTCTTACTAGGTTTATTCCATCAGGATGGGAGAATACCGAGTTTACAGTTTGTACTGGCTAGTTTTGTGTCAACTTGACACAGCTGGAGTTATCACAGAGAAAGGAGCGTCAGTTGAGGAAATGCCTCCATGAGATCCAACTGTAAGGCATTTTCTTGATTAGTGATCAAGGGGGAAAGGTCCCTTGTGGGTGGTGCCATTTCTGGGCTGGTAGTCTTGGATTCTATAAGAGAGCAGGCTGAGCAAGCCAATAAAGAACATCCCTCCATGGCCTCTGCATCAGCTCCTGCTTTCTGACCTGCTTAAGTTCCAGTCCTGACTTCTTTGGTGATGAACAGCAGCATGGAAGTGTAAGCCAAATAAACCCTTTCCTCCCCAAGTTGCTTCTTGGTCATGATGTTTGTGCAGGAATAGAAACCCTGACTATGACACAGTTCTAATAAGATATCTTCTTGAGAGGCCAGGAAGGGCTAGCACTTCTTTATCTTTTGATGTTCTCTTACTTCATTAAACATTTTCTTTTTGATGAACTTGAATAGGACAGAAGCAACTAAATCTCAGGCTCATAAATAGCCAACCACGTTAAACTCTGACCTGAACCAATAACTATTTACATAGAATTTAAAATATAATGAAAATACCCACTTGATTGTATCTCACACCAAAGTTTTGGTATTCAATAACAAATATATTTATTTCATATATTCTATATCTTGGTTCTTTATATGTGAAAATGTATTCACAGAATAAAAAGGTAAAAGAAAAAATACATGCTTATGCCTAAAAATATATCTTAGAAACACAACTAAGAACACATGTGACTGTCAAATGCTTTTTGATGTAACCCACAATACATGAAAGGCTTCGTGTGTTCAGCTTCAAAATTCTGAAAAGTTTATTTATTTATGTATTTATTTATTTATGTATTTACTTATTTATGTATTTATGTATGACTGAGTCATCCTCACTTGGGCCCTTCAGCTTTTTGAGTTCTGAGGGCTGTATCTTGGAAATTTAGCACTATATTTTTCTTTCTTTTTTTGCCTAATATCCACTTATTAGTGAGTACATACCATGCACGTCCTTTTGGGTCTGAGTTACCCCACTCAGGATGATGTCCCCTAGTTCTGTCCATTTGCCTGCAAAACTCAGGATGTCCTCATTCTTAGCTGAGTAGTATTGCATTGTGTAAATGAACCATATTTTCTGTATCCATTCTTCTGTTGTGGGACATCTGGGTTGTTTCCAGCTCCTGACTATCACAAACAAGGCCACTGTGAACATAGTAGAACACGTGCCACTGTGGCATGGTGGGGCATTTTGGGGGTATATTCCCAAGAGTGGTATAGCTGGGTCTTTCTGTAGATCTTTTTCCAATTTTCTGAGGAACATCCAGATTGATTTCCATAGTGGTTGTACCAGTTTGCATCCCACCATCAGTGGAGGAGTGTTCCTCTTTCTCCACATCCTTGCCAACATGTGCTGTCACCTGAGGATTTGATCTTAGCTATTCTGATTGGTGTAAAGTGGAATCTCAGTATCTTTTTTATTTGCGTTTCTCTGATCACTAAGGACTTTGAACATTTCTTTAGATGTTTCTCAGCCATCTGAGATTCCTCTGTTGTGAATTCTCTGTTTAGTTCTAAACCCTATTTTTTTTGATTGGGTTGTTTGGTTTTTGGTGGTTAGCTTCTTGACTTTATATTTTGATTATTAGCTCTTTATCGGATGTGGGGTTAGTGAAGAATTTTTTTTCCCAATCTATAGGTTGCCGATTTGTCTTATTGGCTATCTGTTGCCTTACAAAAGCTTTCCAGTTTCATGAGGTCTTATTTATCAATTCTTGATCTTAGAGCACGAGCCATTGGAGTTCTGTTTAGGAAAATTTCCCCTGTGCCAATGAGTTCAAGGCTCTTTCCCACTTTCTCTTCTATTAGATTTCAGTGTATCAGGTTTTATGACTTGGACTTGAGCTTTGTGCAAGGTGACAAATATGGGTCTCTTTTCTTTTTCTTTCTTTCTTTCTTTTTTTTTTTTTACATATTTTCAGCCAGATAGGCCAGCACCATTTGTTGAACATGCTTTCCTTTTTCCATTGTATATGTTTGGCTTCTTTGTCAAAGATCAAGTGCCTGAAAGTGAGACAAGGTTTAGGAGTTGCTTGTGGACATATCTGTTGTGTCTTGCCATCCAATAATCAATTGTATTGTGACCAATTGTGGGTTTTTTGAAATTTCTCTGTCTATTGGGAAAAAATTATTTGATCATAGGTGAGACCTATACTTATCTGGGGCTGTAAGGATAAGAGTTAGCATGCAGTTAGACATCATGCTGGTTTAGGAAAGTGGCAGTAGTAGATTCTCCTCTAAGACCCATGACCTCACTAGTTACAGTAGTTACAGCTTTTGATTGGGAAAGTCGACTGAATGTCTCTGTCCAACAACTTAAAAGGAGATTTCTCATCCCTGTTATTGGGTTTTTTGTTAGATTGCCTATGGCTCATGGGGCTTATAGTTAGCTCAAGTATGTATAATTTTAGATAAATATGATGTTCCAAGTCTTTTCTTTAAAAAAGAAAGAGAGGGATATTTATTTTTAAGACTTATTTGTTTTTACTGTTTTAGTTTATAGTGTCTCTATGAGTATATGCCACGTGTCTGTAGTGTGTGTGGAAGCCAGAGGATGGTGAACGATTCTCTGAAGCTACAGATACAGGATGTGTGCTGCAAACCAAACACAGGTCCTCTAAAAGAGCAGCAAGTACCCTTAGCCACCGAGCCATCTCTCTAGCCTCAAATATCGAGAATGTTTAAAATTGAGATTTCTATTTGGTAATTATGCACTACAAAAAATATTTGGGACATTTTCAATTATTATTCTCTTAAGAAAAAGATTTTGGAAACCTTAAAAGCTCACTAAATTAAGAAAATACGTGTGGTGACATTTTCTTTTATTCCCAGATAAGAAGAGGCAAACAGCTAACCCTGTCTCATATGTGAGCCGCAAACCCCTTGTCTCTGTGAAAACCCTTATCTGAGAAAAGAAAGAAAGGAAGAGAGAAGAGAGAAAGAAAGAAAAAGAGCAGAGTGGTTCTTAGGAGACAAGATCTGATACTGACCTTGTGCTTTGCAGATGTATGCACACATACCTCATGTGTGTACCTGCACTCAACTACATACATATATACACAAATAAGTCAGCAAATAAATATGGGAAATTGCAGGGCAGTGGAACATGAGAGGAAGCCTGGTAAGGTCGACCTAGGGCTTGAAGCCCCAGAGACCCAGAAGAGATGGTAGGAGCCTTGACTGCTCCTGACTCCAGACCCTTGTCACATAGCCACAGCCCCCGTTGGGAGAATAGTAGCCATCAATCATATAAGGCCACAAGTAAATGAGGCATCTCAGGACAAGCCAATAGGAAGCATCTGCTCTCAGACCCAACCTACCCCAAAACTGTATATAAGATCCTATCCAGAAGGAATAAATGTGTGTGAGAATGACTCTGTCTCCTGAGAGCATCTGTCACAAGAGCTGTAACACTGCCTGGGAAGAGAACTGCTCTTCCAGAAACATTAGCCACCAAGAGCTCCTTTGCACTTTGCTCACGCCTTAGCCAGCCCTCTGCAGACGCAGCAGCAGCAGCAGCAGCAGCAGCAGCAGTGGGAGATGCGCTTCGCCCTCCCTGCTCCTGGCCTTTCCCCTTCGCTTGAACCTTCCCACTGGGCTGGGCCAGAGATCTCCAGGGATAGCCTCTGGTACACAGACCAACAGGAAATGAAAGCACCAAACAAAGAAATGATGAGGTTTAATTTTATAATTTGTTTAAAAATCAATTTGTATGTTCAGTGAATTATAAAAAATATTTTAAAGCTCACTATCAAACAAATGAATATAAGATGGTTCCATGAGACTAGTGTGCATCACACATTGGTAAATCCCAGTTCTAGATAGAGCCTGAAGACATTGGAGCATTGTTAACTAGTAAAAAGAAACATAACTGGCTGAAAATTTCCCAGAAACTATGAATTTTCCAGAAGCTAAAGAAAAAGTTGTTATTCTTTGCAAATATTCTCAGATATGGCCCCCAAAATATATAATTCTAAGAGTAAGACAAACCAGAAACTGTCACATTGATTGATATAAAACTCTATTCAAGAGACTATGTTCTAAGGGAATAAATGGAGGCACAGGAAAAAGATTTTCATGCAAGGGTTTTACAATAACAAAATTAAAATTTATAAAACCATAGAAATTAATAAAACTATTATCATTCACATATAATTCTGATACAATATCAGGCGGCTGTGAAAAATTGCACTGTTGATAGGATATGCCATTAAGCAATAGATTTCTGTTGGTCAAGAAGTAAAATAGATGAATAGCACTTCTAAACATACAAAATGAACTAAAATAGTTATTGTTATATTTTAGACCATTTTTATTGTCTTCTTTAACTTTGTTAAATTCTATTAATTCTTACAAGGTATTTATAAATTAGAAAAAAATGTAGTGGGATAAAACACCGAAGATAATTTTTTTACATTTCTATTGAATACGTTGATTTACAGATTAATTTGTTATTTAAGTGCAGTGAAAGTTACTCAGCTGTGATAATTGAGTCTTGCATAGGGCCCCAAAGCCTCAGTAAAATTACAGTCTGAGGGACTCAACTTTTAAATAAGAATAAAAGGGGCATTTAGCTGATGAATATCCACTGGTAATAAGAAACCTGACTTTTAGTATCAAAATATATCTGAAAACTATGGAACTAAAAGGTTACCTGAGTAGAAGCTAGAATTTGAAAGCATTAATTTTGTTCTTGTTGCCAAGGCAACCATTTCTTTTTGTGATAGGCCCAGACAGTGGTTAAAGGTGAAACTGTTCTTTGGGTATCTGGACTCTCTTTTTACCTTCATCCACCTCCAGACTCCTGTGGTCAGAGAAGAAGACAGAGGAAAACTAAAATACTGATTAGTCCTGTGTGTATTTAACTGTAATCTAGCAAATTATAATCTTGCCAAATATTTCCATCTGATAACAGCCTAATATTAATAAGAATTACTGAATTATATAATATAATTTAAAGTGTCCAATACAGTTATGCATATGCTGTATAAATTTCCCCATACATTTTAAATTAAATTATTACCTTAAGGTCTTTTGTCTCTAATGAACCTTCTGAGACAGTTAGCTGCTTCACTAGATACTACTTGTCACTGGAGATAATTGTCATCTCACCTTAGGCTTGAAATTGTTATCTCTTATCTATTTCTCTTCAGCCCAGAACTTGTATTTCTCCTTAAGTTCACAAAGGCTCAGAAGGACAAAGATCAAAAGAAAACCTTTCATTAAGATCAACTTAGAGGTCTGGTCATAATGAAGAAGTTCAACACAGAACATGGGAATGAACTAACAATTGTGCATAGGTTCAAAAGTCCAAGGACTTTCACTGACGTGGTCCCTCATTCCAAGGAGCCAGAGGCAGCAGATACCAACTCCCAAAAGAAAGAGTCAACTTTGCCAGTTGAAAGGTCAGCTGGCCTTCAAGATTTCTAATACCACTAGGGCCCCAGGCTCCATTGTGTATCCGTCTGGGTCTAATAATTCCTGCTCCTAAAAGGAAGATGAATTCCCTTACTGTTCACTTTCTGTCTGTTGACCTTAGTGTTGATTTGCACCTCGACCGTCTGGCCTGTTAACACTTCCAGAATGAAAGCCGTAAGTTTCCCAGTCTGCCTTCTCTCCAGCTCAGCATTTCTACGGCTTTCCAGTTTATACTTTGTCTCTCTTCACTCAGCTTAAAATAGCTTCCACATTAGAGTCTTGTAATTCTGTGCTGATTGTCTATGTACATCATTGGGGTTTTGGCCCAATGAACAAAAGTCTCATCCACATCTTTCCTTGCTGGAGGCCCTTCCAGAGACTGCATCCTTATAAAGCTGGTAGGCACCCAGCCAACAGAATTCTAACAGATGAGTTGTTTATCAAGAAATAACCATGAAGCATACTCAGGAATATTATTCTTCAGTCACATTCTTATAACATTTTCTGTGACATTAGTTATGGACTTCGTAGTGGACTTTATCTTCGCATTTATTTATTTATTTATTGAAAATAGAGTTTTCAAATAGTATTTCCTAGTTATGGTTTCCTGTCCCCCAACTCCTCCAAGATCCTGCCCTCCACCCATCCCATCTGAATTCATACCCTTTGTGTCTCTCATTAGAAAATGAAACCATTTAAAAAGTAATAGTAATATAAAACAAAAATAAACAAGATAGGACAAAGCAAACAGAAAATAATTGGGCAAAGAAAAAGCAGAATAAATGTGTATAAAAATAGAAACACACACACATTCATACTTTAAGGAATCCTATAACAACACAAAACTGGAAGCCTATATATATATGTCAGGGACCTGTAAGGGGAGGCTTTCAGGTCAGTTCCAGTTTAGGGAATTCTGGACCCTGTATCCAAGGTACATGATGTCTTTATCAAAAGGGACTTACCTTCTGTCTCTGGGGGCAATAAACAAAGGCACTAGCAATAGTCTGTAATATTTTGGAAGCCTTTGGACAACTGTGATTAACACCTCTAACTAGGGCTTCTCATGCCTGGTGATGGGGTTTTTGTTACATGTTCTGTGATTCTTGATGGGAAAGGCACTGTTAGCCTAGACAGGAAAATTTCATTTCAGTTATGTATATCTATTTACACACTGACTTATATATTGTATAGGTATTTTTAGGAAGAGAGTTAATAGCATGATTCCTTTAGGCGTCCTTAATGTTATTTTTACCTTCTTCTTCGTGGAAGGAAAATTTTTTCAAAATACCATCATAATTTAGCCATTAAGTATAATTTTAAACCTGCTTATTCTTCTCAGTCTATGTATTTAAACTACTAGAAAGTAAGAGATAAACTTATGACAAGAATCCATGTATTTTCTTCTCTCCATGTACTGTCACGGGGCCTACTAAAGCATTAGAAAATTAGTGACGTCAGAATATTTTGTGGAACATCATGCACAGTACTCACATCTTTGAAGACTGTGAAGTGGCTTGTGCATGACGTCATTCACAGAAGAGTTCTCTATGGCATTCTGTAACAGTTTGCACTGAATTATATTAAACAAAAATCCTTTTGAAATATGAAGTCTTCTGACTGTCCAAATGCAGCATAGCTCACTTAGTGTTGTGTGAGAGTCTGCTCAGTTTAGCATCTCAAAACACAAATTTTAACTTTGTCTTCTATTTATGTCTGTGAAGCAAGTGATTCACATTCTTACCGAATAGTCAGTCCCCTGATCTGAAGACCAGAGGGCAAACTTAAGTAGAGAGTTGAAAACTTATAATTTATGTAAAACTGCATGACAATTCTAATTCAATATCTTGAAAATGGAAAAAATAAGCCTACAAAAATAAAATGTGAAGAAGAGTTTATTTTATCCCTTCCAGGAATCTGTTAATGGGAGGATGCTGAATGTGCTGTGGTTTTTGAAATGTCAAATATTATCAGTTTTTATTAATACTTACAACTTGGGGCAGGCAGCTTCTGTGGGAATTTGGTCATTCTAAATTTGACTTAGAGGCTGACTAACTACACTTAGGGCTTTGTGTATTACATAAACTAAATCATTTACAAAAGTAAATAAATTGTCTTTGAGATGTGGCTCCTGAGGCATTTGGAGAAACAGAAGTCAGTTTAAACTCTGCCTAATTGGCTTTCTTTATTAGAGTT
The DNA here is from genome assembly GCF_978045245.1 of Mus caroli. Taxonomy (NCBI): domain Eukaryota; kingdom Metazoa; phylum Chordata; class Mammalia; order Rodentia; family Muridae; genus Mus; species Mus caroli. The sequence goes on from NW_028227266.1 coordinate 89,709,767, forward strand.
TTATTTTTGTGCTCACAGTACTATTTTGAAGTGATCCCACCACTAATTCATAATATATGATTACTTTTTTTGATAAAATATTTATGGCAGGGTTCTTAAAGCATTTTTACAGGGTGAGAATAGCAATGGTATAAAAATAAACCAGTATCCAGATCTTGAAATTCAGTCCCAAGTGTTTTCTTCTGGCAGAAAAAAAAATCTAAGACTGCATTTTGTTCTGACGGTTACTAAATTCTCTGCTGACAGCTTACCATCTTAGTCACACACTGGACAGCAGTGGCTTCCATCTTCCTGGAAAGATGCATTACCTACACTTTGGTGCCCATTGAGCATCTTTGAGAATGGCTTCATTGGACACCAAAGGAGAAAAACAGCCAACCTGCCTGATCCTGGTAAACCTTAAAAAATAACAATAGGAAAGACAGTAATTTGTGTACTGAATGCCCCTCTTTTCTATTCACCACATTTTGTAGAGTATCTCATTTTCTAAAGCACTTTGAGAGGTCATCTTTAATGAAATCAAAGCTTTTAAGGGGGAAAGGACTGATGATATTGGAGCCTGATATTCTCTCTCCACCAGACGGGGTATGGCATTTGCTGCTTAACTTAGCACAGCGTTAGCTGCAAGATGCATGAGCTCCAAAATGATTCTAAGTGTTCATTTAACATGAGGCTTCCTTTGAGAAAAAGCTGCCAGTGGCGCATAATTGTGCCAAATGTGCAGTAGTTTCATAATGTGGGTCTGTAATCCACTAGGAACTAAGTTCTGCTATTACTCTCTTCAGGGAGACTTCTAACATTCCACTCTTCTCATTGTGAATTGTAACCTGGAGTAGTTACAGCTTATTGGCAAGATCCTTAACAATTTGTGCATGTGTTGATGCCTTCATAATGCAAGTCGGAATAATGCATTTATCAATTGGACAAGAGCCACAAAGTGGAGCATCTAGAGCATAATGTCCTTACTTCTAATAAATTATTCTTCCCTTTTACCTATTACGGCTGTGGCTAGAATAGAACTTAATCTTTAAAATGATATAATTACCAACTGGAATATTTCTTGCAATGACAAAATAGAACCTATTTCCATTTGGGAAGTGGGATATAGCTTTATGAAAATGTAAAGATATGTAGTTACATGCTTGCATATGGAGATTTCAGTTCACTGTGCATATGTTTGGGTGTGTGTGCATGTATGTTCCAGTGTTGACAAGAACTTGTCTAAAAAAATAAGCCCAGTCCCATTTTCCAAAGCACAATCAGATTCTGTAACTGCCCAGGCAGGAAGTTAAGAAAATCTTACCCAACTGAACCAGAAGGAGAAAGCAGAATTCAATTTTCCAGATTGAAATCTGGCCAGTATGCTGGGCATGTGGTGAGGGAGGGGTGGCTAGAGCCTCCATTCTTCCCGACAGTACTAGAATTCTGGTTTTATTTCTTAACTGAAAATTGATGTCTATAATAAAAAGAATACTTTGCATTCATATGTTATTAGCAAATAGAGCTCAGCTGGCTGTTTTAGGGAGAAGAAAATAATAGTCTCTACATAGAGTGGTTGAGTGCAATCAACACTCATTGGTACAAAGTTAAAGAACTTTGTTTTTTTAAAGAAAAAATAACAAGCATGCATATCTAGGATTATATAACATTTCACTATTACTTTTATATTATTGTTTGTCTGTCTGTCTGTGTGTGTGTGTGTGTGTGTGTGTCTGTGTGTCTGTGTGTATACACTCATGCAGAAGCCACAGCACATGTGTAGAAATCAGAGGACAACTTGTAGAAGTCAGTTGTCACCTTCTATCATGTGAGTTCCAGGGACCAAATTCAGGTTCCTAGGTTTGGTTCCAAGCACCTTAGTCCCCTGAGCCATCTTGCAGGTCTATACAGTCCCTTCTGTCAATGACCAACAAACAGATTGCATTTCAAGGCTGATTATGTAATAAAAATTAACTTTGTCCTTTACTGAAGAGAAAAAATAATTATGTCCTTTACTGAAGAAAAAAATAACAATCCTTCCATCCTATATATCTTTTCATAATTTATATCTCTTGATAACACATTTTTAAGCTCTGCTATCAGTACAATTCCATATATATATATATCAGAATTGAAATATTAATGAGTAATACAACCAATGAAGTAATTTCAACTTAATATGATGGTTCAGAATTATCAGTATTAATAAAATAAGTTACATATTAGGTGTCTAATTACAGATGGAATATTTTTTTTCACAGCATCCACTGGACAAGAATTCTCTGAAACGACTCAGTTATCAGTTAAATATGACAAAATAGTATTTTAAAATGCCTAACTGTACTACAGTTCCTCCACATAGTTCCAAAAAAACTCAATAAATAAATACATCATTTAAAAATAATGAGTATTAAACATTTTATAGCTTTAATTAATATAATCAAAGGTGGTTTTTATTAATTAAAAGAAAGGTAATTTTTATGTTAGAATTAATGGTAGCATAGTTTAGGAGTATAACAGTTTTCACTTTAAGATTTTATATTCATCTTCCAACTTGTGCATTGAGTCTATTTTTTCACTTACCTTTCTAGTCATAGAATTAACCCCAAAGTTCCTGTCACATGGGCTGCTCCAGCTTCTCTCTCTCTTTTTGGTTGGGTCAGCAGGTCAGAATGCCATTCTCCTAAGGTCAGGGTTCTCCTCATTAGTGTCCCTCTGCTGAGGCCATTGATCATGCTTTCTTCTGACTCCATGGGGCCCAAGAGGAGGGGCAGGTGGATTTAGAAACACTTATCTAAACAGCACGTGCAGGGAGCTAGAGAGATGGCTTAGCTCTTAATAGTGTCTTCTGCTATTGCAGGGATTTGGTACACACCTGGCAGCTCACAACTCTCCTTAACTCCACTTCCAGTGACTTTGACCATCTCTTCTGGTTATAAGGGTAGTAAGCATACATACAATGTACATAAAGACATGAAGGAAAAACACACAATCCCATAAATAAGAACAAATATTAAAAAGTGTTTTAAAAACAACCATACATTTCCTCAGGATTACAGATCAAGTCTATCATTTTCCTATACAATGAACTGCCATTCTCTTCCGTTCCAGTAGTCTTCACTGGAAAAAAAAAATCCAATACCAAAATGTAAAAAGGAAGCCAGTATATTTTAATTTTAAAAGTAATCTGTCAAAAATTAAGGAAGAATTTTGTAAAAACATTTATTTCATGAGCTAATTTATTGAGCAGACCAAGTCAGTTTTTAAAAAATGAATATTAATTAGCATGACTAAATCCATACTATACAATTTTTATTAAGTTTATTTTTAGTACAGTTTCCTAGAAATTTATCCGTATTATCATTCTGAGAATTCTTCATAGCATTATATACCTGAAAGAAACAATCTTCCAGGGTAAGGACAATGTAGCAGAGGCAGGGGCACAGGGGATGGAGCAGAGGCAAAATGGGAGAGCGTGAAGGTAGAGGGATGAGGGGTGCTTCTGAAGGTCTTGGCGTGATTACCTAGCTCTGGATGTGAATAAGATCAGCCAAATGAGGTTCTACAACTCTAATCACCACACATTTTTAAAACATCATGTTTCTTTTCCTCTAAGGAATCTTTACTACTACATCCAATATTGTCTCAATGCACCAGTAAATGTGTAAAGAAGTCTACTATATAAGATTTTTGTCATTTGAAGCATGTGTGCATTTACAACTGCCTAATGATGGCTTGAAGCCATGCTAAATGCTTTCTTTTATCAATCTCCTTGGTCATGGGGTTCTCATCACATAAATAGAAAAGTAACGAAGACTGAAGTTTATACCAAGAAGTGGGCTATTGCTGTAACAGGCCTGACAATCCTGGTTTTGAGAAATGAAGAAGACTTTGGGACTTTGGATGGGAAAAACAGTTGCATGCTGTAAACAAAACTTAATGAGTTACCCTAGTGAGCCCTGAAAATGCTGAGGGATAGGGGACTGTAGAGGCCCAGCTCAGAAGGAGTCAAAGGGGAGCAACATATCTGTACTAGAGAATATTCTTGTGATAATGGAAAATACCGTAGCTGCTTTCTGCCCTTGTCCTAAGACTTTGCCTAAACCTAAATTTAAAAGTAACAGTGTAATTTTTTTTTGCAAAAATTTCAGAACAGCTAAATATTTAATCTGTTGTATTGTTATTATTAATCACTCATATGAAGGTTTGCAAAGAAAAAAGAAAAGCAAGTAGGGCAAAGGGGAATGCAACTTGTATATTTGAAAGATAGAGTCAGAGAGAGAGAAAGACAAATACACACACACACACACACACACACACAGAGAGAGAGAGAGAGAGAGAGAGAGAGAGAGAGAGAATAAACAAATCAAAAGCAGCTCCAGAAAATGTAATGTTAAAGCCAAGGCTTGTGCAGAGAGATAAAGAGATGAAGTAAAGACCAACTGGGCATTGGAATACAGAGAAAGAAACACCAAGGGCAAGACCCTACCCATCTAAGCTTTCAACTCTAAAAGAAAACAACATAAGGTATTTTCTGCTCTCAAGAAACAGTAACAACAACAACAAAAAAAGATGCTGTGAATAGGTTTCTAGCAAGATTTTGCTGAAAGGACCCAGATATAGCTGTCTCTTGTGAGACTATGCCAGGGCCTTGCAAACACAGAAGTGGATGCTCACAGTCAGCTATTGAATGGATCACAGGGCCCCCGATGGAGGAGCTAGAGAAAGTACCCAAGGAGCTAAAGGGATCTGCAACCCTATAGGTGGAACAACATGATGAACTAACCAGTACCCCGGAGCTCTTGACTCTAGCTGCATATGTATCAAAAGATGGCCTAGTCGGCCATCACTGGAAAGAGAGGCCCATTGGACATGCAAACTTTATATGCCCCAGTACAGGGGAACGCCAGGGCCAAAAAAAATGGGAAAGGGTGGGTAGGGAAGTAGGGGGGAGGGTATGGGGGACTTTTGGGATAGCATTGGAAATGTAATTGAGGAAAAGATGTAATAAAAAAAATAGAAAAAAAAAAAAAAAAGATGGCCTAGTAGGCCATCACTGGAAAGAGAGGCCCATTGGACTTGCAAACTTTATATGCCCCAGTACAGGGGAAAACCAGGGCCAAAAAGTGGGAGGGGGTGGGTAGGGGAGGGAGGGGAGAGTATAGGGGACTTTTGGGATAGCATTGGAAATGTAAATGAGGAAAATACCTAAAAAAAAAAAAAAGATGCTGTGAATAGGTTTCTAGGCCCTGTACTAAATAGCCAGACAAACTTGGTGCTGCTATTCACCTGGTTTTGGTTTTAGAGTTGTAAAGGTTACATGAGTAAGGGATTTACATGGTAAGATCTGCTAAGGAAAGCTGGATGTAGGGAATGAAACCTGCCAAAGAGATCAGTGTGTTATACTGAGCGAAGCTGCAAGGTCGGAGTTATTTAAACCTTTTGATACTAGACATGGGGCTACAGGATTGAGAGTTTACTGGGTTTTGGACTTTGGTTCAGTGATTTCTCCTTATGCTAATTTCTTTGTTTTGGATGGCAATGTGCACTCTGGGCCATTATATGCTGGAATTTGAAATATGTTTTAGATTTTGCAGGGTGTTACAATTCAAAGATTACCTTGTGTCTCCGAAAAAATGTTCATCTTTGGGTTTTTAAGTAATGTTGAGGCCGAAAGACTAGGGAATTTTGAAATTGCATTATGGTATGGTCGTGAGCCTATGAGGACCAGGGAGTGATATGTGGTGGTTTGAATGAGAATAGCTCTCACAGGTTCACAGGTTTGAATCATTGGCCTCCTGTCAGTCAGTGGTAAGGTCTGGGAATGGTTAGGAGGAGTTATGTCACTGGAGGTTGGCTTTCAAGTTTCAAAAAATTCAAGCCCCTCCCAGTTTGCAATTTGAGACGTGAGATATGAGCTTTTCCTGCTGCCATGCCTTTGCTCAAACATCATGGACTCTAACTTAGAACTGTAAGCCTATTAAATACTTTCTTTTATAAGTCACCTTGTTCATGGTGTTTTGTCATAGCAAGTAAGTAAGACTGATGTAAAAATTCCAAATAAAAAATTTGTAAACCTAATTCACTGCAGCAATGAGAGATTGGTGCAACAAATATAAATGAAAAACTCAATTGATCACATGAACAGATTCAAACAAAGAAGTCACATAATTGTCTTAGTATAGGCAGCAAAAGCCTTTGGCACAATCTAGTATCCCATTCTGATAAAAGCCATGGCTAGAGAGGGACATGGAACGTCTACAAATGATAAAAGCTATACACAAGACACTAACATTATGCTTAAACAGAGCAAGATTCAAAGCATTCCCATTAGGTCCAGGAACAGGACACAGTTTCTATTCTTTAAAATCTGATGCATAAACATAGTAGTGTTTAGAATATGCAAGAAAGCCATAAAACAAAGCACAAACAAACAAACAACTCAATTTTAAAAAAATGGGCTATGGCACTAAACAGAAAGTTCTCAAAGAAGAAATAAAATAAGTAATAAACATCTAAAGGATTCATCAGCATCCTTCAGCCATTATAAAAATGCATATTGAAACTACTTTCAAGTTCCTTCTTGCTATAGTCTGAATGATCATTATCAGGAATATAAAGACATTGACTGCTGGCATATATGTGAGGAAAGGAGTACCCTTCTACACTGCTGCTGGGAGTTTAAACTGGGGAAACTGCTTTGGACATCAGTCAGGAGGCTACTCAAGATACTAAAATAAAAATGCGGTATGTGCCAGTCATACCATTCCTGAGTGTATAGCCAAAAGAATAGACAGGTACTTCCACATCCATGTCCACAAGAACTAGGAAGTATAATTAATCCAGACATCTACACTAGCTAGTTTTATGTCAACTTGATACAAGCTAGATAAATATATGGGCAGAAGGAACCTTAACTGTGAAAATAGTTCCTAATTGATAGGCCTATGTGAAAGCCTGCTGTGCATTTCCTTGATTGATCATTGATGTGCAGAGTCCAGCTCACAGCGGACAGGCTGAGCAAGCCATGAGGAACAAGCCAGGAAGCAGCACTCCTCCATGGAGTCTGCATCAGCAAAAGAAAATTAACAAAGACACGTGTGTCTCCTCTCAGTTTTCTCTGTGGAAGGAAATACAACAAAACTCATGAATTTTGACCACCTATGTTTTTCTTCAAATTAAAAAAGTCATTTGGGGAAGAGAAACTTACATAATGAATAAAACATATAATTCGTTAAAAATAAATGGGTCTGGCTCAAATATCACAAAAAAAAAAAAAAACCAATACCCAATGCTCTGGCCCCCAGACTGCCAGCAATCATGTCTGCCTTTGCCGAAAACAAATAGTTATATATAAATCTATACATATATATATATAATTCAATGCTATGGAATGAATATTCAGAATGTAAGAAATGCAATGCTTTTCTTTAAATATAGTCTATGCCTTCCTCTGACTCTGTGAAGGGAATAAAGGAAAATGTCCACCCTGCTTGATTTGTGCTCTCTCTTCAAGGCTTTCTTTGCTTCCTCGGTCCCCCGCTCACCTCCCTATCACTTTCGAACTTATACACAAGTTTTATTTTATTCTTGGTACATCATCACCTGCAAAATTACCTTGTTGTATTTATTTTTCATCCTCGGTACAGTGAAAAATATACATTATTTTCAAACTTGCTTTAATGTTAATGCCTAAAATTGCATATGAATATTGTTGGTATATGTAAAATGTTTGTTGAATGAATAATAGATAAGCCTATACCTTTTCAATAATTTCACAGCATTTCTCAGCATGAAAGGATCTTAGTCTATTAAACTTGTCTCCTATTAATTGACATTAGGGTTTGCTGATTTATTTTTGACATTTATATAATTATAATAAATGTCCTTATACATATTTATTGGTATAGTTATAATTTTATTTCTGCTTGATGGATTTCCTAAACACTGAAATTACTTGATTAAATAAGGTTTGTGTGTGTATATGCCCTATACATTTATGAATGCTTATATAAGCATCGCTCTGTATATTTCATTTTAATAGATACTAGCGAGTCTATACCACGGGGGTCATAGCATTTCAGGCTTCAGCTTGCACATATTCACTCTCATTTTCTACAACTTCCTCACTGGCACCTGGAATTATTAAACACAGACATGCATATTTTCGACAACGTGGTGATTCACAATAACTAAGTCTTCTTTATTATTTATATTTCTATTCTCCTGACTACTAGTGAAGTTAAATGTATTTTCAGGAACTTTTCTACCAATTAGTTAATATTTCTTCTGCTGTGACTTGCTGGTTCATATCACTGCCAAATTTTACTTCAGAGCTTCTATATTTTTAATCGATAAAATTATTGATTTAACACAAATCACAAATATTTTTGTCTCAATATTAGATTTTGTTTATGGTACCTTTTTCTATTCAGAGAGTTTAAATTTATTTGGCATAATTTTCTTCAGTTGCTCATTATTATTTCTGAAAGCTTCATCTGTTACATAGCTATTCAATATTTTCTTATTTTGATAATATTGTGTATATTTATATTGATTGATCTAATTCATACAATTTATTTCCCAGATGATATAACTACAAAATCCTATTACTTTTATATGGTCAGGTAGCTAATTATGTTAAAAGTATTCAGCAACAACAACAAAAAAATCCTCCCCGTGGAATGAAATACTATCATTACTATATTTTAAGTTCTCACTTATACAGTTTGGATTTATTGTCACTATCCTTAAGCATATGTATAATTTTATGTGAATGATTCATTTATGTATACGTTTGTGTTCTAAGTGTAGCTTAAAAAAATAAAGTTCAGGTACAACATTTTGAGGTAGAAAGTTTGAGAACTACCTGAGCGTGAGAATAGAATCCCCCAAACAGAATTAGTACCCTCAGAAGAAGAGCAAGGAGAGTTGCGGTCCCTTTTGCTATTTGGAGAAACAGATATGAGGTATCATCAGCAAATCCAGATGACTTCGTTTGTGAAGACCCAAGCTTGCCATCACCAAGCAGGTGATCTAATCAGAGCAGACACACACACACACACACACATATATATATATATATATATATATATATATATATATATATATATATATATAGTGCTTTAATATAGTCCTTTAAACTAACAAGGATAGTATGAATGTGATTTTGATCAGTGCAGCTTCAAAATAAACAGCAACTTTTAAATGTCAGTTAAGTCATCTCTCCTAAATCATAGATGTAAAAGCCTTTCATAATTTGTTATTATTTTATTTATTTAAATTCCAGTCATTGCCCTCCTCTCTGTAGCCCCTCCCACAGTTCCTCATCCCATTCCTCCTCCCCCTTGACTCTGAGAGGGAATCTCTAATTTATTAATTTTACTGGAGATTATGACAGGCTTTTAAAACTGATGTTTCATAAGCTTTTGAGAAGAGTGACAACTTAACAAAATTGATACCATTTCCCCTTATAATTTATTATTTCATCTACTATGAACTTTGATTTTAACACCAGCATTAGTATGTAGGCCATCTATCACGTTACGTTGGAAAAACTGATAAATCCTCTTGTGCTTTTAGGACAGTGGTACAGGACACATAACCAGAATGTTCAATCTCCTGGCCAAGGTTTATCATATTCAGGTGTCTCACCTTGTGCAGAAAGACACAAGAAGTATATCTTTAAGGTATTAAAGAAGAAATGCCCTTGCTTTCACAATGCAGCTACTGTGGATAACTGATTCCCCTTTGTTCAACCCAGTGAAGTCTAGAGATGGAATGTTGTCTGTGCTTCTAGAACCTAAAAAGAAAAAGAAAGGGAAAAAAAAGAACAGAAAAATACTGACTAGGTAGAATACCAACACATATGCAAAATAAACTAAATTCTGGAATTTAGGATTCTGGAAATGAAAAATTTTAAAAATTCAAACTGGAACCTTAGAGGCAGGCCTCTCCAATAGAATACAATAGATGAAAAAGAACTCCTCAGTCATTGAAGACTATTTTTGAAAAATGTGATTTTTTTTTCAATTTAGGCACAAAATCCTAGAAATCTGAGAAAACATGAAATGGTGAAACCTAAGAATAATGGAACTACAGGAAGGAGAGTAAAACCCAGGTCAAAGGCAGAGAAGATATCTTCAACAAAAATTCATACAAGAAAACATTCCTAACCTAAAGAAAGGCGTGCTTTAATGTGGATACGTCCATCCTTCTTAGAAGGGAGAACAAAATACCCATGGAAGGAGTTACAGAAACAAAGTTCAGAGCAGAGATGGAAGGAATGACCATCCAGAGACTGCCCCATCTGGGGATCCATCCCATTAACAACCACCAAAACCAGACACTATTGTGGATGCCAACAAGAGCTTACTGACAGCAGCCTGATATAGCTGTCTCCTGAGAGGCTTTGCCAGTGCCTGACAAATACAGAAGTGGATGCTCATAGACATCCATTGGACTGAGCACCGGGTCCCCAAGGAAGGAGCTAGAGAAAGTACACAAGGAGCTGAAGGGGTTTGCAGACCCATAGGAGGAACAACAATATGAACTAACCAGTCTCTTTAGAGCTCCCTGGGACTAAACCATGAGTCTAAGAAAAGACATGGAGGGACTCATGGCTCTAGCTGTATATGTAGCAGAGGATGGCCCAGTCAGTAATCAATGGGAGGAGAGGCCCTTGGTCCTGTGAAGGTTCTGTGCCCCAGTATAGGGGAATGCCAGGACCAGGAAGCAGGAGTGGGTGGGTTGGGGAGCAGGGGAAGGGAAGAGAGGAGATTTTCAGAGGGGAAACTAGGAAAGGGGATAGCATTTGAAATATAAATAAAGAAAATATCTAATACAAAAAGAATGAATTTATGAAATTCCTAGGCAGATGTTTGGACCTGGAGGGCATCATCCTGAGTGAGGTAACACAATCACAAAAGAACTCACAGAATATGTACTCACTGATAAGTGGATATTAGCCCAGAAACTTAGTATACCGAGATATAAAATACAATTTGCAAAACACATGAAACTGATAAAGAACGAAGACCAAAGTGTGGACACTTTGCCCCTTCTTAGAATTGGAAACAATCACCCATGGAAGGAGTTACAGAAACAAAGTTTGGAGCTGAGACAAAAGGATAGACCATCTAGAGACTGCCATATCCAGGGATCCATCCCATAATTAGCCTCCAAATGATGACACCATTGCATACACTAGCAAGCATTTGCTGAAAGGACCCTGATATAGCTGTCGCTTGTGAGACTATGCCGGGGCCTAGCAAACACAGAAGTGGATGCTCACAGTCAGCTATTGGATGGATCACAGGGCCCCCAATGGAGGAGCTAGAGAAACTATCCAAGGAGCTAAAGGGATCTGCAACCCTGTAGGTGCAACAACATTATGAACTAACCAGTACCCTGGAGCTCTTGACTCTAGCTGCATATGTATCAAAAGATGGCCTAGTCGGCCATCACTGGAAAGAGAGGCCCACTGTACTTGCAAACTTTATATGCCCCAGTACAGGGGAATGCCAGGGCCAAAAAAATGGGAATGGGTGGGTAGGGAAGTGGAGGGGAGGGTATGGGAGACTTTTGGGATAGCATTGGAAATGTAATTGAGGAAAATACGTAATAAAAATATTAAAAAAAGAATAGCAATTATAAAATTTTAATAAAGAAGGGTGTGCTTTCAAAGGTACAAGAGGCACAGAGTGCTAAATAATAGGCTGGAGCACAAAAGTCCCCTTTGTCACATAATAATCAAAACATTAAATGTATAGAACAAAGAAAGAATATTAAAATCTGTAAGGGAAAAGTACTAAGTAACATAAATGGCAGACTAATTATAATAACAACAGACTTTTCAGTGGAAACTTTAAAAGCCAGACGTGGGTCTGAGTTACATTACTCAGGATATTTTTCTAGTTCCACCCATTTGCCTGCAAAACTCAGGATGTCCTCATTCTTAATAGCTAAGTAGTATTCCATTGTGTACATGAATCACATTTTCTGTATTCATTCTTCTGTCATGGGACATCTGAGTTACTTCCAGCTTCTGACTATCACAAAAAAAGGCTACTATGAACATAGTGGAACAAGTGCCACAGTGGCATGGTGAGATATCTTTTGGGTATATTCCCAAGAGTAGTATTGCTGGGTCTTCAGGTAGATCTATTTCAAATTTCCTGTGGAACCTCCAGACTGATTTCCAGAGTAATTGTACAAGTTTGCAATCCCATCAGCAATGGGGGCGTGTTTCTCTTTCTCCTCATCCTCACCAACATGTGTTGTCACCTGAGCTTTTGATCTTAGCCATTCTGATTGGTGTAAGGTGGAATCTCAGGGTCGTTTTGATTTGCATTTCTCTGATCTCTAAGAACTTTGAACATTTCTTTAGGTGTTTCTCAGCCATTCGAGATTCTTCAATTGTGAATTCTCAGTTTAGTTCTATACTCGATTTTTAAATTGGATTGTTTGGTTTTTTGGTGGCTAGCTTCTTGAGTTCTTAATGTATTTTGGATATTAGCCCTCTATCGGATATGAGGTTAGTGAAGCCCCAGGGAGTTTAGAGGTCTGGTAGGTGGGGAGTTGAGGGTAGGGACAGCCTCATGGAGACATCCTCATGGAGGGAGGGGAAGAGGTATGGGATATGGAATAGTCGGAGTGTGGACCGGGAGGGGAATAAAATCTGGAGTGTCAATAAATAAATAAATAAATGATTTTTTTAAAAGCAGAAGTGCCTGGACAGATGTTTTACAAATGTTAAGTGACCACAGATGCCAGGTCAGACTATTAAACCTAGCAAAACTTTCAGTCACAGTAGATTTTTAAAAAGACATTCCATGATAAAAACAAATTTAAGCACTATCTATTCAGAAATCCAGCCCTACAAAGAGTTCTAGAAGGAAAATTTGAATATAAAGACATTAACCACAAAAAACAGAAGGAATAAATAATCCCAAACCAGCAAATGAAATGATGAGAAACACACACACACACACACACCAGCACCAGAACCACTACCACAACAATAATAACAAAATAGCAGGAATCAACAAATAATACTCATTGATACATCTCAATATTAATGGTCTCTTTTCATCAATGAAAAATCACCGACTAACAGAATGGATGCAAAAACAGCATTCATTCTTTGGCTGTATCTGTGAAGTGCTCCTTAACATCAGGGATAGATATGACCTCAGAGTAAAGGATGAAAAATATTCTAAGGAAATCAACATCAGGGTAAAAATGGTGTAACTATTCTAATATCCGACAAAAGATTTCGAATAACAACTAATAAATGAGAGATAGAAAAGGACATTTTGAGCTTATCAAAGGAAAAGGAAAATCCAGAAAAGGACATTGCAATTCTTAACATTCATAGACCAAACACTAGGGCACCCAAGTCTGTAAAAGAACACTACCACTTAAATCACATATTGATCCTCACACACTGGTAGGGGGAGGCTTCAATACTCAATTCTCACCAACAGATAGGTCACCAAAAAGAGAATTAAACAGAGAAATACTGGGGCTAACAGGTATTATAAACCAAATGGACCTAACAGATATTTGTAGGACACTCACCTGAATACAAAAGAATATATCCTATTCTTAACAGCTCATGACATTTTCTTCAAAACTGATCACACACTTAGGCACAAACTAATTGTCAACACATACAATAAAATAATACCCTATATCCCCTCTGATTACTATGGATTTAAACAGGATATCAATATTAACATAAACAATAGAGAGATTACAAACTAATGGAAACTGAGCAACATTTTACTGAAAAATTGGTCAAGACAGGAATTAAGAAAGAAATGAGAGACTTTCTAGAAATGAATAATAATGAATACACAGCACACTCAACCTTATGAGGCACCATGGAGGCACCTCTAAGAGGCAAGTTCATAGGACTACATGATTACATAAAAAATCGGAAAGATTTTTTATGTAAACAATATGACACTATGACAATATGAACTAACCAGTACCCCCCACCCCGGAGCTCGTGTCTCTAGCTGCATATGTATCAGAAGATGGCCTAGTCGGCCATCAGTGGAAAGAGAGGCCTATTGGTTGTGCAAAATATATGCCTCAGTACAGGGGAACGCCAGGGCCAAGAAGTGGGAGTGGGTGGGGGAGCTTGTGGGGGACTTTTGGGATAGCATTGGAAATGTAAATGAAATAAATGCCTAATAAAAAAAAGAATATCATCCATAAATCAGAAAGATTTCATTTTAGAAGTTTAAGAGCACATCAGAAAGATATAGAACAAAAAAAAGAAAACACATTCAAAACAAGAAGATACCAAAAATAATCAAACTCAGAACTGAAGTCATTAAAATAGAAGCAAACAAGCAAACAAAAACCAAAACAATAATACAAAAAAAGTCAATGAAACCAAGAGTTGGTTCTTTGAGAAAAATCAATAAAATTGGCAAACCCTTAGCCAAATTAACTAAAAATTAGATGAAAGAATGATAAACAGCAGACATTGAGGAAGTCTAGAAAATCATAAAGTCATTCTTTAAAAATATTTCCTTCATCAAATTCAAAAATCTAAAAGAAATGAATAATTTTCTCAATATATACCACCTACCAAATTTAAATCAAAGTTAGATCAACAATTTAAACAGACCTATAAACACTAGCAAAATAGAAGTCATCATTAAAAGTCTCCCAACCAAAAGGAAGTTCAGGCAGGGTTGGATGTTTTAGGGACGTACCTCAACATAAATGGGACATAGAGTAAACCTATAGCCAACATCAACTTAAATGAATAGAAAGTTAAAGCAATTACACTAAAGTAGGAACAAGAGAACTTCGTCCATTTTCTCCATACCTATTTAATTTTAGTACGTGTAGTGTTAGCTAAAGCAATATAAGAACTGAAGGAGATCAAGGAAATATAAAGTAGAGAAGCAGAAGTCAAAGTATCTTTACTTGCAGATGATGTAATATTATATATAAATGACCTTAAAAATCCACGGGGAATCTTTTATAACTGATAAACACTTTCAGCATAGTTTTTCTGGATACAAAATTAATTCACAAATATTAGTAGCCTTCCTGTATACAAATGACAAATGGAATAAAGAAGTCAGAGAAATATCATTTTCACAATAGATTCAAATAATCTAGGATCTACTGGGGTAACTCTAACAAAGCAAAAGGAAGACATGGATGATAAAAATTGTAAGACACTGAAGAAAAATTGGATCAAAAAATGGATCAAAGACCTCAACATAAAAGCAAATACACTGAACTCAATAGAGGAGAAAAAGAATAGCCTTGAGCTCATTTGCATGGGAAAAGGCTCTCTGAACAGAACACTGTTAGTTCAGGCTAAAAATTAAAAAGTGGGATTTCATGAAACTGAAAAGTTCCTGCGTGGCAAGGAACTTTTTGAACAAAGAGCCAGCTGTCAGAATGGGAAAAGCTCTTACCAACTACATATCATATAAAGGAATAATGTCCAACATACATAAAGATCTTTAAAAAGTAGATATCAAGAAAAATAACCCTATTAAAAATTGGTGTATAAATTTAAACAAAGAACTCTCAAAAGATAAAACTCAAATGGCTGAGATATACTTAAATGTTCAACATCCTTAGTTATCATGGAAATGAAAATTAAAATTTCTATATTTCATTGTATGCCAGTCAGAGTGGCCAAGATCAATAAAGTAAATGATAACATGGTGAAGTTATGAATATGTGTGATATCCATGCATTGCTGTGGGACTGTGACTTTGTCCTGCCAGAATTGAAATCAGTGTGGCTGTTCCTGCAGAAGATGGGAATTAATGTACCTCAGGAGCCAGCTATATGACTGTTGGAAATATACCCAAAAGGCTCTTCATCTTATCACAAATACTGGCTCAAGCATGCATTGCTACTCCATTCATAAGGGTAGGAAAGTCTAAACAACCTATAGGCCACACAATAGAAGAATTGGTAAAGAATATGTAGTACATTTTCACAATAGACAATTACTCAGCTGTTTAAAAACTGACATCATTAAATGCACAGGTAAATGGATCTAAAAAAAAAAAATCCTGAGTGAAGTAACCCTCACTCAGATCCAAAAAGACAGATACGTGTGTTTACTTACATGTAAATATTAGTTTTTAAGTCAATAATAACCAAACTCCAGTCCATAAGACCACAGAACTTAGGTATAGATTAAGGAAATAGGTGAAGCAGACAGATCTACCTAGGAAAAGAAAGTAGTATGGACAGTTATGAATGAATGAATGAATGAATGAATGAATGAATGGGGATCCTGGAACAGGAGGATCAAATGGCGAGAGTAAAGGAAGAGGAGGATGAGGGTTGGAGTACAGGGAGAGATAGTTAAAATCAAGGGCCGTTTGAGGTGGTGGTATGGAAACCTAATATAGTAGAAGCTTCCTAAAATATGTACATATAAGAAAGTGATCTAAATGAGATCACAAACCAATGAGCATGACAGAGCCCTGGTTGCATATTTGTCTCCAAATGAAGCTTCCATTCTCTGAATAAGCTTGCATCTAATTGAGTTGTTGAACAAAGGGGTCCCATGAAAACTCTCCAACAGCTCTGGCTGTTGCCAAGAAAATATGTTGATCTCCACAAACTGATGGTAAGGTCCTACTGTAGAAGACAACACCCTTACAACTCAATCAACAGGGAAATGTAGTTTTAGATTTTTCAAACCCTACTTTAATAAGGGTTCTTGAATGGTTTCACCTCCCTTTTTAGCCCACTACCCACCAGAGGTAGTAGAAAAGAAAGGTTATTAGGACACCACACATAAATCAGTTGCTGCAGTCAAGTCCACTCAGCAGACACAACACATGGCTCAGCAGACACAACACATGACTCAGCAGCAGCAGCAGCTTGATCCACTGAATCATGGGCAGTAGTCTGTGAAAGAGGCAAGAAGCTGCCCAAATCACACAAGACGTTCTTTGGTGAGTTACACTCTGTGAAGTCACAAGAAGTGAAGGTCAGCAACATGATGCAAGGTTAACCAGTTCCAGAGAACTGTCAGTGTAGAGTAGCAAAGCAGAGCAAGGCAAACCAATCCTTGAGTTTGGTCCAACCATTTGTGGTCATATTTATATTCTTTCTAAACATCACATGTTCTTTCCTTTGCTTCAGCAAAATATTCTTTCATGAATCTGCTTCAACATGCTTTTCAGGTCTGCTTTAGCAAAACATCCTTTCAACTGTGTCTGCTTTAGCAAAACATCCTTTACCTGTCTGTTCCAGCAAAACATCATTTGATTTGACATAACTACATTTAGAAAAAAAAATTCCACTTCAGGAAGAAGTTGAGTTAGTGCTTACATAGAGCCTTCATAGTTTAGTCTTTGATATATGACGATAGCCTGCATGCAACAAAAAGAGAGGAGAAAAACAAAAGCCAGAAATAAAAACAACAAACACAACAAGAACAAACAAAACAACAACACAAACCAATTTTCAATAGAAAATGGTGTCCTGCCTTCAAGATAAGTTAGTGGAATGGTGGTAACCAGCCAATATCTGGTTGTACATAAGGTCCACCCCACCAGATAGGACCCATTACCAATACTGCTTGGATGACTAAAAACCCAGGACTAGATAGACTGGGTCCTAGGGTATAAAGGCTATTCTTGTTGTTGACTTGATCACATCTTGAATTAACTAAAACCCAAGTATCTGGACATACCTGGGAGGATTTTTTTTCTTAATTATATCCTTTGAAGTGGGAAGACTCGCTTCTAATCTCCATATTTGATACTGGAATAACTTGATATTTGATATCTGATATCAACAGATCCATTTAATCTGGATCTGCTGAGTGGGAAGATCCACCTTTAGTTCTGGCTTCACTTTCTGCTAGCAGCCTATATAAATTAATGGAAGAAGATAGCTTGTTTTTTCTTCTTCTCACTATGGCTATGATCTTCATTCCTTTGCTTGCATTAGAGTTTAATTCTCTGGGATTCTGGTCTATACTGAAGACTAGATGAGACATCTAGCCTTGTGTATTCAACAACTACTAGAATCTTAGAACTTCTGATATACAGCCACTGATGGACTGGCTGGAATACAGGCTTTTCTATTTCTCTAGAGTACACTGATTCATAATAAGGTAAAACCCAACTACTACTGTTCTACTAAAAGAACACAGCATAGAAATGGTTCCTAATGAGATTCTGCTATACTCATAGATCAGTGCCATGCTCAGCCAGCATCAGAGAAACATTCTCCTACAGCTGATGGGAATAAACTCAGAGATCCACAGCCAGACAGTGTGCAGAATGAGAGTCCGTGGAACACTCAGCCCTAAAACCGATGTCTCCATAAAATCCCCCTTTCTCCAGGGTTCAGGAAATGCTGTGGAAGAGCAGGTGGGAAGGGAAGAAGAGCCAGAGGACAACAAGACCCTCTAAATAAACAAGACCAGTGTACATATGTACTAATAGAGACTGGGGTAGCACACACAGCTCCTGACTATGTGCATACCAGATATAGTCCTAGAACTAAAATGGGAAGTGAAAAAATGTCCTTGTCCCTACCCCAGAAGTTATGTCCAGGTGATAATCACTTGCAAATAGAAATTTAGTTTTCTCCAATGGAGTCTCAAGGGGAAACAAACTACTCTTAAGGGTAGGTCACATGCCCAGCAATAGATGGGCAAGAGAAAGGGAACTTTGAAGGTTCTTTGTCTCAATGTTGCACTAAAGATTTTTTTAAAGAAATTATATAAGTTCACTCAGTTCATATCAGTTTTTATAATTCATTCATATGTATATAAATACAAAGTTAACTTGTATTTAAAAGAGCAGCTTCCTCCTCCCACATAATATATCCTGATTATGTTTTTTCCTTTCCTCAACCTCCAGCAGATCCTCCCTACCTCCTCTCGCATCTGTATCCACTCCCTTTCTGTCTCTCATTATAAAACAAACAGGCCTCTAAGGGATAATATAATATATGATATAATATGATCAAACAAAATCTAACATATTAAAATATAATAAAGCAAAGAAATGGTAGGAAAAGAGCCCAAGAGAGTTATAAGAAACAGAGACCTACTAGTTTGCCCACTTGGGAATCACATTTAAAAAAAAAATCACTAAATTGGAAGCTGAAATATATGTTTCAGAAGGGAGCAAGAACTTTGTCAAGATCTGAATATAGTCTATTAGCGTTATATTTTGGCTAAGAATGTGTTTTCAAAAAACCCGGGACTGAAGAAGTAGCTGTGTCGTCAAAGAGAACGGAACCAATGATATGGAATTTGTCCATGTGTCACATGGACAGCTGGGTATTCATCAGACCATACTGCAAATTAACCTATAATTAGTAAGAGGCTAGCATCTTTGAGTTGAACTGTTCTGTGCTTTATTGGGGCAATGGGAATGTCTTAGTTCAGGGTCAGCACACACAACCTTTATAGACACATTTAAGAAGATAGGCTATATCTTTCGATAGCTGCAGAACTTGACATTCGGTGTTACGGTACTTGTGGTCATGTGAATGAGAACATTTTACGTAGGCTCAGATCTTTAAACACTTGGTGGTCGTTCTTTTTTTTTTTTTTTTTTTTTGTGGTTTTTCGAGACAGGGTTTCTCTTTATAGCTCTGGCTGTCCTGGAGCTCACTTTGTAGACCAGGCTGGCCTCGAACTCAGAAATCCGCCTGCCTCTGCCTCCCGAGTGCTGGGATTAAAAGCGTGCGCCACCACGCCCGGCTCACTTGGTCGTTCTTAATGGCACTGTTTTCATAGGTTTAGGAGCTAACTATAGGCTCAGTCTTCAGCCAGAAATAAATTAGTGCACTCTTTTGGAAAGAATTGCTGGTGTTTGATGGGTGCTGAGTATTGAGCACCATTCCATCATGGCAAGAATCCTGTTGTAGAGACTTTTGTAAGACTTACAATGAAGGAGCTAGAGAAAGTACCCAAGGAGCTAAAGGGGTCTGCAACCCTATAGGAGGAACAACAATAAACTATGAACTAACAATGAACTAACCAGTACCTCCCAGAGCCTGTGTCTCTAGTTTCTCTAGTTGCATATGTAGCAGAGGATGGCCATCAATGGGAGGAGAGGCCTTTGGTCCTGTGAAGGTTCTATGCCTCAGTGTAGGGGAATGCCAGGGCCAGGAAGCAGGAGTGGGTGGATTGGGGAGCAGGGCAGAAGGAGGGTATGGGGACTTTCAGAGAGGAAACTAAGAAAGGGGATAGCCTTTGAAATGTAAATGAAGAAAATATCTAATAAAAAATTAACAGTTTTAAAAAGAGACTTCCACTTAGCTCCATGTCCAAATCAGAACAATTCCTGAGAAAACTGAAAAGTATAAATCATGCAAAGCCCCAGGTCCCTAGAACAGAGGTAGATAATAGGTAAGTGTTGGAAAGGTAATATTCAAGACTTCTTTTGCAAGCGTACATAACTTGGCAAAGATTCTCACAAGGAAATGTCAGAGTATTTACCACTGATATTTCTGTGACCTGAGTCAAAACTGAGGCAGAAGACGTACATCACAATACCCTGTTACATGGAACGCCTTTGGTATCCATGGAAATTTAATGAAGAGGGCCATGTGATCAATTGCATGGAAAGACTAAATACTGTCAACCCCAAACCACTCAGATTATCAATAAATTTTAGAAATATAGACTTTTTTCAGATATTAAGGTTCCTTTGCATGGCCTTTAGATTAAGTTGGCAGTTAGAGGGGAAATGAAATGTTAATTAGAAAAGAGCAATTGTAACATCATCTGGCTGGACAGATGAATATGACTAAGATATAACACAGAAAAAAAGCATATAGAGCCAATAAAGCACTTACGGAAAACAAATACAGATAAAGGTAAATATTAAGATGCCTTAGGATACAAAATAAAGGTGCTGTGAGGCAATGAGCTGTCAGGATATGCTTGCACACAATTGGTTGCCATAACAACCTGAGATTTTTCAAAAGGTAGACCAAGAAATTGCATCAGTGGGTACACAAAGAACCACGACATTCCATCTCACCCAGAGCACTTATAAGGAAATACTTATCATCCTAAATTATGATTCAATAAAATGCCAATGACAATTTCTGTATTGGTCAGTATTTTTTTGTATTCATTTCTTTAAGCCACTGCAGTTGATAATAAAGTAAAACAGAACATACATTTGGAATTGTACAAAATGAAATTAAATCAGCTTAAGTAAAAGGCCAGATTGTGGTTAAATAAAATGGAATATCTAAAGTTAAATAATTCCATCCTAATCCACTTGGTTGTAATAAAACATTTAAGCATACACATTATGGATATGAGGTCACCCACTGTTTTGAGTCTCCCCAAAAGACTTCATAGCTAAGTTATAAATTAATTTAAAAGGTTTTTATGAAATTGTAAATGTTTTGCTGAGCCTTTAGAAATGCTTCCAAGGGAAATTACTAAGAATGCAATAAAAATATTTTAACAGGCTTAAGCTGGCAATTTAAACTTTTCTAACATGAAAGATGATTAGTTTTCAAAATCATCTTAGCATCAGAATTTTTAAAAAATATTTGGATTAATTTAAAGAGACAAAAGAATTTTTCACAAATACTGTGTTTTCCCCCTTTATCCCCAAATTTCTCCCAGTAGAAAATTTAGAATCATTTTAGGTAAACAAAACTGAGATCTAATTCTCTGAGAGCTTGTACAAGCTGATTTTTGAGTAATTAAGGGGTGTTCATGTCTATTTCATCTCAACTTTAATTTTGTCTTATTTTTAAATTCAAAGCACACAGCCAGCTCTATTTAGGGTTTTGTGACTAATGTTTTTCTTTATTCCAGATGAAGGATCAATGGAAATGTCCCAGCCAGACACCCAAGTCTAGCTTGCTAAAGAATGTTCACACACACACACACACACACACACACACACACACACACACTAAACATTAGTTGGGATCATTTAAACTCATCTTGTCTCTTGTTTACAGCTTGGATGTGAAATTTTATTAGGAGGAAGGGAGCATGGTTTGAACAGGCAGAGTGCCTGAGATTTAAACTTTGTATTATTTGGTGTGATTTAATAGGTGGATAATGAGACCTGTGTACTCTTCTCATTGGTCTCAACTCCTCAAGCGAAAGGGGGTGGCTATTTGCACAAGTCAAACTGTGGACCACCTGGAGTAAGTGGCTATTGGTTAGCTTTTTTCCTACTAGACATTCACACCTATGTTGAGGATATTACATTGTAGAAGAGCTACAGCAGAATTGGTTAAATTGTGGTTCATATATTGGTCCATGCAACACGTTTAAGTGAGCAACAGGTATGAAGTTGTTTGCTCTTCACTATACTCATGACTACCCCCGAGTCAGTGAAACTACTGTTAAATTAATACTTGTAGCCTTGGTAGGAAAGGGTTGATAGCATCATGCTATTGATTTTCTTTAAATTGATGGCAACAGAAGCTTAGATGATAATATATTAAGTTGTTTCCATACAGCAGATGGAGAATAGTTGAAAACAATGAAATAATATTTACTCAGAAATAAACTAGTTTATCACACTTAAAGCTCACTCTCTTAAATTTACCACTTTTTTGGGGGTGTGTAAATAGAATCTTTAGGGCTGGCAAGATGGTCCAACACCTAAAGGCATTTGCTATCAAGCACCTGATGATGACTTTAACCCCTGGAACCCATGTGGCAGAAGGGCAGAACTGGCTCCCCTAAGTTGTTTTCCACACTGCGATTTTGAGTGTTCTCTCTCTCTCTCTCTCTCTCTCCCTCTCCCTCTCCCTCCCCCTCCCCCTCCCTCTCTCTCCCCCTCCCCTTTCCTTCCCTCTCTCTGTCTCTCTCTCTCCCCCTCCCTCTCCCTCCCCTCCCTCTCCCTCCCCTCCCTCTCTCTCCCCCTCCCCTTCCCCTCCCTCTCTCTGTCTCTCTCTCTCCCCCCTCCCTCTCCCTCCCTCTCTCCCTCTCTCTCTCTCTCTCTCTCTCTCTCACACACACACACACACATATGCACATAATACATACAGAAAAAATTAATATGATTTTGTGTGAGGGTTATGTGAGGAGGTAGATCAGGGATAGAATACTTGTCTGTCCCTGAAGACTGTGGGTTCATTCCCCAGGTCCACAAATGAAAAATAAACAATTCATATGGAAAAAAAATGGTTTTAATCCAATGAATATTTTTGGTAAATTTTATATTTTCATGTTCTATTGCTCTACCCATAATCACTACCTCGAAGTTTTCCTACTTAGGCATTAACATGGTCAAACTTCATTTTAAAGTCTATTTTTCTTGATAAAATCTAAACTTTTCACACCCTTTAAATTGCACTGACATCAAACATTTTGCTTGTATTAGCTCATATCAAACCCTCATCAGGAACTGTTTGTTTCTCTAGTAACCCCAGATCCAGAAACAGGATGTATTCTTTTCTCATGGTTTCTGAGTCCTATTTTCTGCCATGTCTGATATAAAACAGATTTTAAAGTTTACAATAGGACAGAGGTCAACATAAAAGACTAGAATCCAGGCCTTCTTTTCTTGTTTCTGATCTTTAGTAGTACAACAAATAGTTGACCTCTTTTCCTCTTTGTCACATAAAAGCGTCAGAATGATGGCTCTTGTTTTAAATCAGATTCGAATTTCCAACTATGTGAATGTAGATATCATTTTTTTAAAAAGGCAGAACACAAAGTAATCAAAATGACATTTTTTAATTTCTCAAGTCTTCAAAACACCAGTTTACCCTCCTCCTCTGCTCTCCACAAGTCCTGAAGAATTCTCTTCTCTTTCCTAAATGTCTATTTATCACTTCTTTGCCTTGGAATGATATTCTGTT
This sequence comes from Mus caroli, assembly GCF_978045245.1. NCBI lineage: Eukaryota > Metazoa > Chordata > Mammalia > Rodentia > Muridae > Mus > Mus caroli. Next base: position 89,733,575 of record NW_028227266.1, read on the forward strand.
GACTTTCTCTTTTCTTGTTTGTATAGTCAAAGTAGATTCTTTGAAGTATTTAACAACACAGCAGTCAAGCCAATTTGAAAACAATAACCAGCCTTGTCCTCTTTCTACAGTATCCACAGCTCCTTTATCCTGTCCTACAAATCCACTATTCCTTGGGAGGCATATTCTCCTAATTTTAGTTTTTATTTCCAACTTTTCTTTCATATCCTCTCTCAGTATCATGCTACCTAAGTAACTCTTGTTAGTGTGACCAAATCCAAATTCTGTTTTTAATGCTGATTTCAGTGGCAATCATCTGGTACAGACTTGATTTCCATCCTGAAATGTCCTAAGTATCAATGTCCTACATGAAGGACAAGCAATCTCTGTCTTATTTCCTCCCACACAGAACTCACTCACCCTCCATCTTCCTCAGTTGTAAAATTCCTAGGACTTCTTTTTAATCATTAAATATAATCTATTTAATCTATTCAGTCATCTTTTAGTGTTATTGAGGTGATGAATTGGTTAAAGGGAAGTTTAAGCAAGAGAGGATCTCAGTGAAACCAAGGAACTACCTTAGAGGCAAGTATCAAACAGTAAAGGGGTAAAATTGAAGGAGGCCTCCAAGGAGGAAGAGAACACCTGAAGTACTATTTGCCAATGGTAGTTTATCTGTATATTAATCTTCTTACATTAAGAGAGGAGAATCAATTAAAATATCTGAAGTGGAAGCCATTGGTATAGTGATGGTGACTGAACAGAGTGAGAAAGCTGTTTTACTCATGTTTAATAATTAACTTAGAGATGGGGATAGTTTCAATGTTGATGTATCTGAAAATAAAAGATAGAAATATTTTAAAAATTTCTTAGAGGCTTGATTTTCCCTTTAGGTAGACTCATCTATTTTTACATTGATATATAAACTCTACCTAGATTGTTTTGAATTCAGTACATGTCTTTAGTCCAGATACCATCTCAGCATGACAAACTCAGAGATCCATTCTACTTACTATTTCCATTTATATGTATAAACAGAATTACCAAGTCCAAGGCTTGTGATTCTACTCACATGTTTCCCCCACCAACAGCATTCATTTCCTTCCAGTGTTAAATAAGCTGGGATACTGCCGAATCTAATGTGCTTCTCCATAAGCCATTGACTTACACAAAACTCACCATTAAACGTTTGTAGCCCTTCGGCTGTTACAGTGTTTATTCTTACAAATAATAGAACAGCTAGAGGCAGCTTAATGATGAAGAATTCATTATGTCATATAATAATAATAATAATAATAAAACACCAATAATAATAATAATAATAATAAATGATAAGCCAAATGGATCACTCAAAATTAGGACAAGGTCACCAGTATGCAAATGAGTTCTATATTCAGCATTTCATAATGTATTCTTTTAAAAGCTAAAGGTGGGTTTACGATATGCCTTAATGTCAAAAAACATTTAGGTAATGGTAAAAACTTTTTTTACATATGTTATATATAAGGCATATTGGAAGATATTGTTAAGAGACTGTATATTTTTTACACAAACTAAGATACATTTGATTGGCAACTCAATTTGTTATCTCGTGATTACTCAGAGGAAAGCTCAGTTAGCGTTCCCTGAAATCAAAACACAGTGTAGTTTAGTTCTTCAGCTATGACAATGATAAAAAAATCTATAAATTCCAAAGCCTCAATACCAGCAGAGTTTGAGGAATTTGATAAACGCAGTGGTCATGTAATAGCAAGGCAGACAGGAAGCATGAGAAGAGACCCTCTCCAACAGCGCTCAACATGCACTGCGGAGCCAGAGACTGTGACCAGCTGTTAGTGTACACAGATGTCTGAGGCAAATGCGAAGAACACACAGTGGTATATCTACACATATTCAAACCGCAGTCATGATGAAGGGGTTTCATTTATGTCAAACTAGAAAAGGAAGCATGCATTACTAGTAGCAGTGAGAATGAGAGAGGGAGATAGATGCCACTGTAAATTTAATTCCTAATACCACCAATGATTGATAACCTATACAAGAACATGAAAATAAAACATTTTAAAAATTGTAGTGTCCCCCTCCTCCTCTAGTCACCTGTGGCAGGAGGGAAAGCTGGCCCCAAGGTTATGAGAGAGAAAGAACTGTCCCTCCCTCTCACCTGCTGCAGCTCTATGAAGAGCAGGCTCTGCATCTCACCTGCACAGTACATGAAGACTGGCCCTGGTGGCAGGAGTGCATTGTGGGTGAACTGGCTCCTGGGGGCATGAGAGCCAAGATCTGGCCCTGTGAGCTAGCCTGGGCAGTACTGGTTAGCTTCCCTTGGTGGTGTGGGTACAGGAGAGATGGTGGGCTAACTAGGCCCAGATCAGGACTTTGAATTGGTCCATCTACCTAGTCTATGAACTTCTGGAGCTTGTGAAAAGGCTGTTCTTGGTGATCCAAAGCTGTAGAATCTCCATGACATAGGGCAACAGTAGAACATATGAGAGGAGGCCCAGTGATTATTCAGTATTGATAGTGCAGCAGAAGCCAGAGGCCTCATATCATACAAACAACTCATTGTAATAAACATTTGCAAGTAAAGATGTGTGGACAAAGGGGCATACTGTGGAACACATTGTGACACAAATATACATACATACATATATATATATATATATATATATATATATGTGTGTGTGTGTGTGTGTGTGTGTGTGTGTATAAAATACTTCCAAAAGATGTTTTTATATTTTCTTATGCTTATTCATTTATTTATTTATTAGTTTTTTGAGGGAGGTTGCTATAGAAAGAGGGAGGATATGAAGGGATGGGGTGATGAGTGGGATTGGGGTACATAATGCGAAAGTCAGGAAGAATCAATAAAAAGTAAAAAAAAAATAAGAAAAACATACATTCAACAAATATACACAAGATGAGTTATTTGCCTATCAGAAAATAGACTCAAAATATTGAAGATAATTTAAAAATAAATACTAAAAAATAGAAAAATAATACTTGGATATAATCAGTAACAAACAGCTGAGTGAGGTGGGAAGCTACACATCTATAATTGAATATAATTGTAAACTCTGGGAGATTGAGGGAAGAGGATCACAAGTTTCAGGCTAGCCTGGGTTATATAGTAACATGTTCTCCTTAACACACACACACACACACACACACACACACACACAGACACACACACACACACACACACACAGAGAGAGAGAGAGAGAGAGAGAGACAGAGAGAGACAGAGAGAGACAGAGAGAGACAGAGAGAGACAGAGAGAGACAGAGAGACAGAGACAGAGAGGCAGAGAGACAGACAGAGAGAGAGAGACAGAGACAGAGAGAGTCAGAGAGAAACAGAGACAGAGAGACAAAGAAACAGAGAGACAGACACAGACACAGAGACAGAAAGAGATACACATGCAAGGATAGAGACAGAGACAGAAAGACAGACACACACACACATACAGAGAGAGAAAGAGGAAGACAGACAGAGAGATACAGAGAGACAGAGACAGACACAGACACAGACACAGACACAGAAAGAGACACACACACAAGGATAGAGACAGAGACAGACAGAGAGACAGAGAGACAGAATTTGAAAAAGAAAAAAGAAAAGCATGTAGTTCATTGCAAAAGTTGCTAAAGAGACCAAAGATCATGGCAATTAGTGAATCAGGGAAACTAATGTCTTACTTTCTCTCACAGTCATGTTCATGCCCAGCACCCAATGCACACATCCATAAATGCTACATAAATACACACAGAGAGACACAGACACACATACATACAAACACACACATGTAGAATCAAGAGGTACATTTATCTGGTTGTTCCAGTCCAGAGAGCTATTAATTCACACATATACACATATACATATATGTGTGTGTATGTATGTATATGTATATATATGTTCTCTCTCTCTCTCATGTGTGTGTGTGTGTGTGTGTGTGTGCATGTGAAGTTGATATTTCTAGGTTAAATGCTTAAGAAAACAATTATTAAGCTTCATTGTTAAGTACATGTTCATTTTTTTATTTAAAATTTTGTGGATATGTGTGTGGGGGGAGGTGCACATGAACACAGTTTTATGGGGAGGTCAGAAAATGGCATCAGATCCTCAGGAGTCAGAATTACAGGAACCTGTGAGGCACCTAATATGGAGAGTAGAAGCAAACTCGGGTCCTCTTTACAAAAGCAGTCCAGGCTCTTAGTTATCTCTGCAGCGCCCAGCTTGTTTGTTTACTTAACATGTTAAATTAGTGTTTGTAGACAATCTCAAAGTTTCACCTAGAGATTGTGGAGACTGTTTGATGAAGAAAAACTATTGCCTAATACTTTTAGACAGGATTTATTTAGTTTATAAATATAAAAAAATCCATTTACAAATCCTCTAGATATAAGGCTTTTAAAATTATTTTTCTAAGATGAATGTTGTCTTGAGAAAGAGGATTTAAGAATGAGCATCTGCAGCACCTGAAGTACACATTTAGCTTAAGAAGGAATGAAATGAAAGAAGGAAAACTATTTATATATACAAATAACGCCCCCAAATCCATTTTAGGAACTCTACTAAAAGATTTTCTTTTAATACAGTTTTACTTGTATATATTCATTTTGTGGAGAGAGAGGAGGGAGAGACGGGAAAAAGAGAGGGACAGAAACAGAGAGAGCAATAGGGAGGAAGGGAAGAAGGGAAGAAGGGAGGAAGGATGGGAGAGAGAACCACAGAAAACATATACTCCAATGTCAGTATGCTGGAGTCTATTCATACAGTGTATCGTGTGGGATCTGCATACTGACATTGGAGTATAAGGCTCGGTGGCAAGTGCCTTAACCCACCAAGTCTTATCATCTGCTCTGAAAAGATTTTCAACAAGTTCACTACACATGAAATGCTTGATCATCTAACCATCTTTATAAAATAAAATTAGTCATTTCATCTTTATGTGTTTTGCTCGTGTGCATTCCTGCGTACCTGTGCGTGCGTGCTTCTATACCAGTTGCAAGCTTCGTGTCCATGAAAGCCAGAAGAGGAAACTGAGTCCCCTAGAACTGTAGTTACAAATGGCTGTGAGCAGCCTTGTGCATGCTGAGGGTCTTGTGGAAAAGCAGCCAGGATTTTAACCACTTTCCATCCTAATTTTCTTTCCATCCCTAATTTTCTTTCTTAAAATGATTCTTATCCCTATGCATGTACATTGAGTTCATTTATGATTCAACCAATTGGTAAACCAACCACTTTTCTGACATTGGATATCTTTAAAACAAATACTGTTGTTTTTATAAAAATTATCTATCACAGACAATAAATCTTTAAGATGTTATTGAGGATATGCACACAGTGGAAGTCATTAGGAAAATAATAAATGCTTGCAAGCTTTTGGACAAAACGGAACATTTTTACACACTGCTAGTTGGAGTATAAACAACTCCAGCGATGATACGAGTCAATATGGAGGGCCCTCAAAAATTCTGAAATGGATTTTCCATATGATTCAGCTATACCACTCCAGGGAATTTACCCAAAAGATTCAGAGGCAACACATGGCATAGAAACGTGTATATCAATATTTATTGCAGCACTATTGACAGGAGCTAAATTATGGCACCAAACTGGGTTTTCAACAACAGATGACTGCGTAAGGAAATGTGCTATAAACTTACAATAGAGGGTTTTCTTTTGTTTTGCCAGAAAGAATAACAGAATTAGAAAATCAATGTAGCTGGAGATAATGTATTTAGTGAGTTATGCCAGTCTCAGAAATACAAATATCATGTTTTCTTTCATTTGTATAGTTCTTAGAATTATGAAGATATAGTAGTGAGCATGGGGTGGGGGAGGGATACTGGGGTTAAGGCGCCCTCTCTGAAGGGGGAAGAAAATCTGCGAGTGGGGACTGAGAGGGAGGCAACATCTGGGATGTTAATTAATTAATTAATTAATTAAAAATAAAATGCATAAAAAGTCGTAGTGAAATGGCCTAGGTGAACATAGGGCATAATGAGATGGGGAAAGTCTGAGAACGGGGAAACATTCAACATGTAATATATATGTACATGAAAGTTTAAAATATTATAAGCTATATTTTGGTAAAACACTGGTGATCTAAAGGGGAAGTGAGGGATAATGGGGTGGGGAGGTTTCAGTGGGGATAGGAATTTGAGTATAGGGGCCGAAGAGGGTGGGTGGGGGGATAACTAACTCTAAAAACGTTTGAAGCCCCCAGTGGTGGTATATGCCTTTAATTCCAGCACTCAGGAAGCAGAGGCAGGCAGATCTCTGTGACTTTGACGCCTGGTTTACACAGCAAATTCCAGGACAACCAATGCTACACAGTGAAACTCGAGCTCACAGAAACAAAACAGCAACTAAAGATTTTGAAAACCTGTATGGAAAACTGCTATTTTACAAGCTTCCAGTTGTTGGTAAGATGTTTCCTAGGGCCCTGAAAACTACAAGCTATTGCAATTTCTCTTACTTGATCCATCAGAACTTGATAGTAAGCCCTTATGGCTGAAGACACCATCCATATTGGTCACAGGACATGAAAAATCAAGTCATTTGCCTACCTTTTCCTTGCAGACTTTTTCCCTGTTGATCAGCTTTCAGGGACCTAGTAAGTACTATGTAGGCTGCTGGGGGTGGGAAAACATCAGCAGTCTTATCCTGCTGAGACCATTGTGAGCTGCAATAATGACCATCATGGAAGATATGCCCATAGTGGCAACCGATGTTGGAACAGTAACAACTGCTGCCTTCTCACTGATTTTAATGCTACAGCATGAAAGAAAAAAATGGACCTGATATTACAGTTTTTGTCAAGATCCCATGCTTGGGGAGCTGCCAGTTTCCAGGAGTGAACCTGCTATTGCTATTTTGCAAATGGACAGCATACCAAAATGTTCTCTAAATTTGTATCTCTGTAATTGTACATTAGCATAGTTCTCAGACCTGGTCAGAGAAATTTCTTCCTATAGCGGATGGTGGTTTTGCAGAAACTCACAACAGATGAAACTACAGACAATAATCAAATGTGGAGGGCTAGTTCCACAAGTAGGGAGGGCACCTGTTTCAAACACTCCCTCCCAAAGCTCAGGGACCACTGCAGAAGAGGGCATGAGAAGACTGTAAGGGCCATAGGTTGGAAAGAAAAGAACCAAACGGTCTCCTCTCAGTGACAGGACTGCTGCACTCATGAATATGAACACACAGCAGCTGCGTCTTCCTGGACAAGGCTGCCTCGTGATCAACCCAGGAAACATTGTAACGTGGAGTAGAAAGAGACTCATGAGCTCTCACCCTGAGCCGAGGAGCTATGAGCGTGGCTTCTGGGGAAAGGAAAGTCCGTTTTCTTTAAGTGTGTGGATCTCAGTAGAATGATCACGCTTCTTGAGTGAGTGGATCCCGGTAGGTTGAGCATGCTTCTTCAGTGGCTAAGTCACATCCAGAAGTCTGTGGGCAATACAGAATGAAGTCAATGGTCTATTAAACAAATAATAAAAATAATAAAGAACATTTAAGTTGTGATAATAGCGAGCTGAGGGTGCATCTGAGAGGAGTTAATGGGAGAAGCAGAGGGTTAACCTGATCAATATACATTGTAGGGAAATCTAAAAGGCATAATTAAAATATTTTAAGGAAATAACAAAAAAGAAAATATTGCAGAGTTAATTTGGTGGCAAAAGTTGGAAATAAGCTGAATCTCAAGAAGAAAATGAATTTTTAAAAATATACATAGTTTATTTATATAAGTCTATATTATATAAGTATAAATAAAACAGAGATTTGTGGAAAATACTACAAGTCATAATTTTGAAGCAAGCCTCAAATGTTACTATTCTTTATATATTAACATTAGAGAAGCATTTTTTAATAGTGCTCTTTTGTGGTAACTTAGGAATGTATGACAAGGAATATATCACACAATAGAAATAAGTGAAAAAAAATATTCTAAGTGATTAAATTTTAATTTTATTATTTGCATTAAGTTATAAACACAAAGTAATTGTTATTTATCAAGCCCTCAAGAGAATAAATCTAGTGAACAAATGTGGTTCAACTCAATATTTAGAATTTAGAATTATATATTATAATCATTTTGCAATATTTTCCTTGAGAATTGACTCATACAAGATCATTTGTTTTATTTCTTCTCTTAAACACCCTTAAAACCAAGAACAAGAATTCTTAAAAATAATAATAACATATAAGGGAAAGGCATAAAAAATATTAAAACAAATGTTGAATAACAGGCACCCGATGTTTACAAACTAACTGGAATGGAACAAAACACAATCTGGAATGCATGTGTTTGGAGTTGCTACCAAGATAAAACAGGCTGCTTGATGGAATGCCAAAAGACGAGCTAACCACATATCAATACTTGGTAAGAGAGAGAAAGGGAGCCTGGGAGAAGGGGAGGCTCATGCTGATGGGGTCTGTCCTCTTCAGCCACCAACTCCTAATTCCAAAGAGGACAAATCTGGGCTGTTCTGTAAAGAAAGAGCATTACTCTCCTCAAAGCAGAGGTCATTGCAGGCAGATCTTACACTCTCTCAGCCTGACTTTCTCTTGCCTTGTTCTTAAATATAAACCAATAACTGTCGTCTGACATCTAAAGGAAAACGTGCTAGATAAACAGAAAAACATGAATAGATACTTTGGCATGAAGCAAAGAAATAATTCAAAGTAAGTACTGTGTTAACTGGTTTATTCATTAAGATGGATTGAAAATGAATTTAAAAATGGAAGAATATGCCGGGCGTGGTGGCGAACGCCTTTAATCCCAGTATTTGGGAGGCAGAGGCAGGCAGAATTCTGAGTTTTAGGCCAGCCTGGTCTACAAAGTGAGTTCCAGGACAGCCAGGGCTATACAGAGAAACCCTGTCTTGAAAAACAAAAAATAGATTCCAGTGTATCGGGTATTGCTGACTGGTCTGACAATTAGCCTCTGCAGGCACCAGTCTTCCAGGAATTCATGTGTATCCGGTGCAGAAAAATGGCCTCGATTTTGTTTTTTTGTTTGCTTGTGCTTCTTTTTCAACTTCAGTACTATTGCCTATTCTTTTGTAGCTTCCCCACATATATAGACTCTATAGGTGCTGGAAATGTGATTTTTTTTTTGTCTGTTTTTTTTTTGGTTTAACAATCCAAAAGTTACAGACTTATTTTTCCATGCTGGAGATCTGAACCTAGGGCCTTGAGACTGTTAGGTATGTGTTCTTTTTGTTTGTTTTCAGACAGGGTTTCTCTGTTGTAGACCTGGCTGTCAGGGAACTTATTCTGTTGACCAGGCTGGCTTTGAACTCAGAGATCTGCCTGTCTCTACTTCCCCAGTGCTGGGAATAAAGTATGGTGCCATCTTTTTTTTTTTTTAATGTATTTACATTATAAATGCTGTCCCCTCACAGTGTTCCTCCCCTTCCCCCCCCACAACCCCCCCCCCCATCCTCGTGCATCAAGTCTGTAGGGTTAGCTTCTCCCACTGAGGCCAGACAAGGCAGCACTCACATTTTTTTTAAAGATATATTTATTTGGGGGGGGGGGCTGGAGAGATAGATGGCTTAGCAGTTAAGAGCACTGACTGCTCTTTCAGAGGTCCTGAGTTCAAATCCCAGCAACCACATGGTGGCTCACAACCATCTGCAATGAGATCTGATGCCCTCTTCTGGTGTGTCTGAAGACAGCTACAGTGTACTTACATAGAATAATATATATATAAATAAATAAATAAATATATATATATATCTTAAAAGATATATTTATTTTATGTATGTGAGTACATTGTTTCTCACATTCATAAAGTTTTCTTAGTTATAGCCAAACCCCTTTCTAAGCTCAGGGCTGGTGGCCTGGGCTGGTACTCCCTGCCTTTAACATATGAGGCAAGTGGGGGACGGATGTAAGTTTGGTTCTAACAAGTTCTAGACCGAAATAAGACAAAATTGACCAAATAAGACAAAACAAATTTCCTTCGAATTTCTGGATTAAATATAAGAACATACTATTCTCTGCTTTGTTGTTGTTTGAGTGTTTTTTGTTTGTTTGTTTGTTTCGAGACAGGGTTTCTCTGTATAGTTCTGGCTGTCCTGGAGCTCACTTTGTAGACCAGGCTGGCCTCGAACTCAGAAATCTGCCTGCCTCTGCCTCCTGAGTGCTGGGATTAAAGGCGTGTGCCACCACCGCCCGCCTCGAGTGTTGTCTTTGAGACACCATCTCATTGTATATCCTCCTTGCTGACTTGGAATTCTCTAAGTAGCCCAGGCTAGCCTCAGATACATAGAGATCTTCCTGCTTCACTTTACAAGTGCTATGTTTTAAGTTTTTTAATTGGATTTTATTTATTTGTGTTGTCTCCATGTATGCCTGTGTGTCGTCACCATGTGGGTCCTGGTAGTAGAAAAAAAAAAAAAAAAGAAAAACAAAAAATAAAAATATGCTTTTCATCTATAGTAGGAGCTAGTGCAAGTTTTATTTGGTCTCTCTTTGGTACACTAAACTTTACTCTTCTTTTTTTATTAAATATTTTCTTTATTTACATTTCAAATGCTATCCCGTTTCATGGTTTCCCCTCTGAAAACACCCTATCACTCCCCTCTCCCTGCTCACCAACCCATCCACTCCTGCTTCCTGGCCCCAGCATTCCACTATACTGGGACAGAGAACCTTCACAGGACCAAGGGACTCTCCTCCCATTTATGTCAGACTAGACCATCCTCTGCTACACATGCAGCTAGAGCCATGAGATCCACCATGTGTTTTCTTTGATTGGTGGTTTAGTCCCAGGGAGCTCTGGGGGTACTGGTTAGTTCATACTGTTTTCCCCCTATGGGGCTGCAAACCCTTTCAGCTCCTTGGGTCCTTTCTCTAGCTCCTTTCTTGGGGACCCTGTGCTCAGTCCAATGGATAGCTGTGAGCATCCACTTTTGTATTTGTCAGGCACTGGAAGAACCTCTCAGGAGACAGCTATATCAGACTTGTTAGCAAGCTTTTGTTGGCATCCACAATAGTGTCTGGGTTTGCTGGATGTATATGGGATGGATCCCCAGGTGGGGCAGTCTCTGGATGGTCATTCCTTCAGTCTCTTCTCTGAATTTTGTCTCTGTAACTCCTTTCATGTGTATCTTGTTCCCCCTTCTAAGAAGGATCAAAGTATCCACACTATGGTTTTCCTTCTTGAGTTTCATGTGTTTTGCAAACTGTATCTTGGGTATTCCAAGCTTCTGGGCTAATATCCACTTAATAATGAGTGTATATGATATGTGTTCTCTTGTGATTGGGTTAACTCACTCAGTAGATATTTAATAAATGCTTTACCTCTGCCTAAAAATAGTAAAATTGATGGGTAATCTCCTCTCCTGTACATAGTAGATATATTTTAATCATTAATCATTTAAGTGTGAAATTTTACTATTTGATTTCAAATATAAGGAACACTGACATCATTTCTGATCTCTCTGTCTCTCTGTTTCTGTGTCTGTCTGATTCTCCCGCTTTTAGCTTTTTAAAATGTGTATGTGCATGAGGCTAAATGGGTTTAGGTACACTACATGCAGGCTGAAGCCCATGGAGAACAGAAGATGGCATCAGACCCCTTGGAACTAGAGTTGCAGGAATTTCAAGCTGCCTTATTTGGTCATTGGGAAGCCAACCTGAATGTCCTGGATTAGTGGTTCTGAACCTGTGGGTCGACCCTTTCACAGGGGTTGCCTAAGATCATTAGAAAATAGAGATACTGAGGTGAGAGTGTGGACTACAGAAGCTAACAGCTTCTGGGACAGACAGAAGCCACACAGCTTTTGGGGCAGGCCCTGTTTTGGGCTCCAGACATCCGGGAACCTTCCCTGCCAGAGGAGAGGTGTCTGCCCCGCCCAGGAGGGCTTTGGTGGAACACCTGGGGGAGCCATCTCTTATCCGGGATCTCTGAGATTAGGCTGTGTAGGTGAGAGTGCCAAATACAGAAGCTACACAGCTTCTGGGACAGGCCCTGTTTCGGGCCTTCATCTTCTGCCAGGAGGCAGGTCCGAAAGCCAGATATCTGTGCACCTTCCCTGCAAGAGGAGAGCTTGCCTGCAGAGAGTACTCTGACCACTGAAACTCAGGAGAGAGGTAGTTTCCAAGGTCTGCTGATAGAGGCTAACAGAATCATGGGAAGAACAACCTCTAACCAGAGACAACTATAACAACTAACTCCAGAGATTACCAGATGGCGAAAGGCAAACGTAAGAATCTTACTAACAGAAGAAAATACCGCTCTCCATCATCAGAAACCAGCAGTCCCACCTCAGCCAGTCCTGGACACCCCAACACACCCAAAAGCTAGACCCAGATTTAAAAGCCTATCTCATGATGATGGTAGAGGACATCAAGAAGGACTTTAATAACTCACTTAAAGAAATACAGGAGAACATTACTAAAGAGGTACAAGTCCTTAAAGAAAAACAGGAAAACACAACCAAACAGTTAGAAGTCTTAAAGAAAAACAGGCAAACACAAGCAAACAGATGATGGAATTGGACAAACCATACTAGACCTAAAAAGGGAAGTAGACACAATAAAGACATCCTAAAGTGAGGCAACTCTGGAGATAGAAACCCCAGGAAAGAAATCTGGAAACACAGATGCGAGCATCAGCAACAGAATACAAGAGATGGAAGAATCTCAGGTGCAGAAGATTCCATAGAGAACATGGGCACAACAATCAAAGAAAATGTAAAATGCAAAAAGATCCTAAGTCAAAACATCCAGGAAATCCAGGACACAATGAGAAGACCAAACCTATAGATAATAGGAGTAGATGAGAATGAAGATTTTCAACTTGAAGGGCCAGCAAATATCTTCAACAAAATTATAGAAGAAAAATTCCCAAACCTCAACAAAGAGATGCCCAGAAAAATACAAGAAGCCTACAGAACTCCAAATAGACTGGACCAGAAAAGAAATTCCTCCTGTCACATAATAATCAGAACAACAAATGCATTAAATAAATATAGAATATTAAAAGCAGTAAGGGAAAAAGGTCAAATAACATACAAAGGCAGGCCTATTAGAATTACATCAGACTTCTCACCAGAGACTATGAAAGCCAGAAGATCCTGGACAAATATTATACAGACACTAAGAGAACACAAATTCCAGCCCAGGCTAGTATACCCAGCCAAACGTTCAATTACCATAGATAGAGAAACCATAGTATTCCATGACAAAACTAAATTCACACTATATCTTTCCACAAATCCAGCCTTTCAAAGGATAATAACAGAAAAAAAAATACAAAGACGGAAACTCGGCTCTAGAAAAAGCAAGAAAGTAATCCTTCAACAAACCTAAAAGAAGACAGCCACAAGAACAGAATGCCAACTCTAACAACAAAAATAATAGGAAGCAACAATTACTTTTCCTTAATATCTCTTGATATCAATGGAATCAATTCCCCAATAAAAAGACATAGACTAACAGACTGACTGGTTACACAAACAGGACCCAACATTCTGCTACTTACAGGAAACGCATCTCAGGGAAAAAGACAGACACTACCTCAGAATGAAAGGCTGGAAAACAATTTTCCAAGCAAATGGTCTGATGAAACAAGCTTCAGTAGCTATTCTAATATCTAATAAAATTGAATTCCAACCCAAAGTCATCAAAAAAGACAAAGAGGGGCACTTCATACTCATCAAAGGTAAAATCTTCCAAGAGGAACTCAATTCTGAATATCTATGCTCCAAATGCAAGGGCAGCCACATTCATTAAAGTAACTTTAGTAAAGCTCAAAGCACATATTGCGCCTGACACAATAATAGTGAGAGACTTCAACATACCACTTTCATCAATGGACAGATCGTGGAAACAGTACCTAAACAGGGACACAGTGAAATTAACAGAAGTCATGAAACAAATGGATTTAACAGATATCTAAAGAACAATTTATCCTAAAACAAAAGGATATACCTTCTCAGCACCTCACTGTACCTTCTCCAAAATTCACCAGGCCTCAACAGATACAAAAATGTTGAAAATTTCCCATGCATCCTATCAGATCACCATGGACTAAGGCTGATCTTCAATAACAACAAAAATAATAGAAAGCCAACATTCACGTGGAAACTGAACGACACTCTTCTCAATGATATCTTGGTCAAGGAAGGAATAAAGAAAGAAATTAAAGACTTTTTAGATTTTAATGAAAATGAAGCCACAACATACCCAAACTTATGGGACACAATGAAAGCATTTCTAAGAGGAAAACTCATAGCTCTGAATGCCTCCAAAAAAGAAACTAGAGAGAGTAAACACTAGCAGCTTGACAACACACCTAAAAGCTCTAGAACAAAAGGAAGCAAATTCACCCAGGAGGAGTAGAAAACAGGAAATAATCAAACTCAGAGGTGAAATCAACCAAGTGGAAACAAGAAGAACTATTCAAAGAATCAACCAATTGAGGAGCTGGTTCTTTGAGAAAATCAACAAGATACATAAAACCTTAGTCAGACTCACTAGAGTACACAGGGACAGCATCCTAATTAACAAAATCAGAAATGAAAAGGGAGACATAACAACAGATCCTGAAGAAATAAAAAACACCATCAGATCCTTCTACAAAAGGCTATACTCAACACAACTGGAGAACCTGGATGAAATGGACAAATTTCTAGACAGATACCAGGTACCAAAGTTAAATCAGGATCAGATCAATGATCTAAACAGTCCTATATCCCCTAAAGAAATATAAGCAGTAATTAATAGTCTCCCAACCAAAAAAGGTCCAGGACCAAATGGGTTTAGTGCAGAGTTCTATCAGAACTTCAAAGAAGATCTAATTCCAGTTCTTCTCAAACTATTCAACAAAATAGAAACAGAAGGTACTCTACCCAACTCATTCTATGAAGCCACAATTACTCTGATACCTAAACCACAGAAAGCCCCAACAAAGATAGAGAACTTCAGACCACTTTCTCTTATGAATATCGGTGCAAAATTCTCGCTAGCTGAATCCAAGAACACATCAAAACAATCATCCATCCTGACTAAGTAGGTTCTATTCCAGGGATGCAGGGATGGTTTAATATACGGAAATCCATCAATGTAATCCACTATATAAACAAATTCAAAGAAAAAAACCACAAGATATTCTTGTTAGATGTGGAGAAAGCATTTGACAAAATCCAACACCCATTCATGATAAAAGTCTTGGAAAGATCAGGAATTTGAGACCCATACCTAAACATGATAAAGGCAATCTACAGCAAACCAGTAGCCAACATCAAAGTAAATGGTGAGAAGCTGGAAGCAATCCCACTAAAATCAGGGATGAGACAAGGCTGCCTACATTCTCCCTACCTATTCAACATAGTACTTGAAGTCCTAGCCAGAGCAATTCGACAACAAAAGGAGATCAAGGGGATATAATTTGGAAAGGAAGAAGTGAAAATATCACTTTTTGCAGATGATATGATAGTACATATAAGTGACGCTAAAAATTCCACCAGAGAACTTCTAAACCTGATAAACAACTTCAGTGAAGTATAAAATTATACTGGATATAAAATTAACTCAAACAAGACAATGGCCTTTTCTACACAAAGGATAAACAGGCTGAGAAGGAAATTAGGGAAACAACACCCTTCACAATAGTCACAAATAATATACAATACCTTGGTGTGACTCTAACTAAGGAGGTGAAATATCTGTATGTTAAGAACTTCAAGTCTCTGAAGAAAGAAATTAAAGAAGATCTCAGAAGATAGAAAGATCTCCCATGCTCATGGATTGGCAGGATCAATATAGTAAAAATAGCTATCTTGCCAAAAGCAATCTACAGATTCAATGCAATCCCCATCAAAATTCCAACTCAATTCTTCAACGAATTCAAAAGGGCAATCTGCAAATTCATCTGGAGTAACAAAAAACCTAGGATATCAAAAACTCTTCTCAAGGATAAAAGAACCTCTGGTGGAATCACCATGCCTGACCTAAAGCTTTAGTACAGAGCAATTGTGGTAAAAACTGCATGGTACTGGTATAGTGACAGACAAGTAGGTCGACCAATGGAATAGAATTGAAGACCCAGAAATGAACCCACACAGGTATGGTCACTTGATCTTCAACAAGAGAGCTAAAATCATCCAGCGGAAAAAAGACAGCATTTTCAACAAATGGTGCTGGCACAACTGGCGCTTCTCATGTAGAAGAATGAGAATTGATCCATTCCTATCTCCTTGTACTAAGGTCAAATCTAAGTGGATCAAGGAACTCCACATAAAACCAGAGACACTGAAACTTATAGAGGAGAAAGTAGGGAAAAGCCTCGAAGATATGGGTACAGGGGAAAAATTCCTGAATAGAACAGCAATGGCTTGTGCTGTAAGATAGAGAATCGATAAATGGGACCTCATAAAATTGCAAAGCTTCTGCAAGGCAAAAGACACCGTCAATAAGACAAAAAGACCATCAACAGATTGGGAAAGGATCTTTACCTATCCTAAATCAGATAGGGGACTAATATCCAATATATATAAAGAACTCAAGAAGGTGGACTCCAGAAAATCAAATAACCCCATTAAAAAAATGGGGCTCAGAACTGAACAAAGAATTCTCACCTGAGGAATACCGAATGGCAGAGAAGCACCTGAAAAAATGTTCAACATCCTTATTCATCAGGGAAATGCAACTCAAAACAACCCTGAGATTCCACCTCACACCAGTCAGAATGGCTAAGATAAAAAATTCAGGTGACAGCAGATGCTGGCGAGGATGTGGAGAAAGAGGAACACTCCTCTATTGTTGGTGGGATTGCAAGCTTGTACAACCACTCTGGAAATCAGTCTGGTGGTTCCTCAGAAAATTGGACATAGTACTACTGGAAGATCCAGCAATACCTCTCCTGGGCATATATCCAGAAGATGTTCCATCCGTTAAGAAGGACACATGCTCCACTATGCTCATAGCAGCCTTATTTATAATAGCCAGAAGCTGGAAAGAACCCAGATGCCCCTCAACAGAGGAATGGATACAGAAAATGTGGTACATTTACACAATGGAGTACTACTCAGCTATTAAAAAGAATGAATTTATGAAATTCCTAGGCAAATGGATGGACCTGGAGGGCATCATCACAAAAGAACTCGCACAATATGTACTCACTGATAAGTGGATATTAGCCCAGAAACTTAGAATACCCAAGATATAAGATACAATTTGCAAAACACATGAAACTCAAGAAGAATGAAGACCAAAGTGTGGACACTTTGCCCCTTCTTAGAATTGGGAACAAAACACCCATGGAAGGAGACTAAGTCTGGAGCTGAGACAAAAGGATGGACCATCTAGAGACTGCCATACCCAGGGACCCTTCCCATAATCAGCCTCCAAATGCTGACACCATTGCATACACCAGCAATATTTTGCTGAAAGGACCCTGATATAGCTGTCTCTTTTGAGGCTATGCTGGGGTCTGGCAAACACAGAAGTGGATGCTCACAGTCAGCTATTGAATGGATCACAGGGCCCCCAATGGTGGAGCTAGAGAAAGTACCTAAGGAGCTAAAGGGATCTGCAACCCTATAGGTGGAACATTGATATGACCTAACCAGTACCCCAGAGCTTGTGCCTCTAGCTGCATATGTATCAGAAGATGGCCTAATCTGCCATCATTGGGAAGAGAGGCCCCTTGGTGTTGCAAACTTTATATGTCTCAGTATGGGGGAACGTCAGGGCCAAGAATTAGGAGTGGGTGGGTAGGGGAGTGGCGGGGGGAGTGGCGGGGGGACTTTTGGGACAGCATTTGAAATGTAAATGAAGAAAATACCTAATTTAAAATAAATTAAAAAAAAAGAAAACACAGATACTAACATTAGAAGAAGATAATCCCAGCACTCGGGAGGCAGAGGCAGGCGGATTTCTGAGTTCGAGGCCAGCCTGGTCTACAAAGTGAGTTCCAGGACAGCCAGGGCTACACAGAGAAACCCTGTCTCGAAAAACCAAAAAAAAAAAAAAAAAAAAAAAAAGAAGAAGATAATAGTACCACAAAAAATGCAAAATTAGAGCTAGGAGGTAGCAATGAAAATGGCACAGCATGAGGAACTGTATTAAAGGGACACAGCATTAGGAAGGTAGAGAAGCAATGCCTAGAAAATAATATGTGTATATGATAGAGATTCAATGTTCGCTCATAACCACTGAGAACCTCCTCAGTTCCCTTTCAGATCCTTTCAAACTAAAATATACACATTTCTTGTCTTCGTAATTTTCTGGCTTGGGGGTATATGATATAACTACTTGATTCCTGCAATTTTTAATATACTTTAATATGCACCTTTTAAAAAGTATTTTGAATTTTTTTTGGGGGGGAGTGAAGGATTTTTTATTTACTTTATAATATATCTGAAAATTTAAAGTTACACTAAAAGGCAAAAGTTAAATAATAAAACAAAGCATATTTGCCCCCACCTAATGTGGTGGGGGCAGTGTTGAATTTTTTTTGTAGCATCATAAATTGTGGCTAATCCATATCCTTCCACTATTACACCATGTCTTCGTCTATAGATATTCAGATATATATACAGCTCATAGAAATGCTGGAGAGTCTACAGGATGAAAGAAGGGGAAAATGAAATAAATGGAATTTGAGGTCTTTGAAAATGTATTTGTTTTACAATGAATAGAGAATTTTCTGTGAGCACCAGTCTTCACTAACTATCTCATTTCTACCATAATCATATATCTACCATCTCATAAAAGAAGTTTCATTATAAAAATTAGATTATTATCAAAAACTATTAATTTTATACTTGGATCTGCTATTGGATGCGAGAATGAAGTGAATTAGCTGAATTTTATTCTAGATTGCATGCATTCCTCCAATCTAAATTATTATTAAAGCATCATGAGTGGGCTGGTGAGATGGCTCAGTGGGTAGGAGCACCCGACTGTTCTTCCGAAGTCCAGAGTTCAAATCCCAGCAACCACATGGTGGCTCACAACCATCCGCAACGAGATCTGGCGCCCTCTTCTGGAGTGTCTGAAGACAGCTACAGTGTACTTACATATAATAAATAAATCTTTAAAAAAAAAAAAAAGCATCATGAGTTTAAAAATTCAGATTATATAGGAGGATTCAATGAGCCTCATCAGGGGCAGATCCACAAAATGAATTAAAGGACTTTGTTGACATTTTCATACATTTCCTGTGAGCTGTCCCCTTTAACCATCGTGGTTTCCCTCGCATACACTTAGCTAGGCGAAACTTTGGCTGGAACTCAGTACAGGCATCTTTTTCCAGTTCTAGAGCCCAGAACCTTTGTTTGTCTTCCTGGAGTCCACTAAGCTTCTTGTCGCATGTCCCATCAGTCTTGGATTCCAGTGCCTTCTGAAAATTCTGTTCTTCCTAAGTCATAACTTGGCTTTGCTTGCTATTACTTGTATTAGTCATCAATAGTAAACGATTGCTTTACAGACATTATCCACGAAAAGATTCTTTTATTTCAAAAGGAATATCATACCATGATGCAAATAAAGTGGCCTTTAACAAGGACACTTCGAGCTTTAAGTCAGTGAGGCTTTCTTTGGTCTGCTTAGGAAAGATTTGGGGGCTACATACCAAAAGAGGAACTTGCCTTTATCTAGAGTCTATCCAGCTGTTAGAAAACATCAATTTTTCAGTCAGTGACTATTCATTGCAAAACTGAAAATCCTGATTGAGCTTTTCATTAATACACTCAGACTATTAACTTTGCAGCATTGTTATTGTCATTTATACTCTGGGATTTGCTGTTTGATTTAGAGTTTTTCTTTTGGGGGGAGGGGGGTTGGGTGGGGGTGGGTGCCTAAGTGAGTAGAAGAAAAGTTAGCTGTCAGAAGGCATGATTGAGCTTCAGAATGGTGTCTGGAGAGAGAATATGCTTGAAGGTATTTCAGTCCATAGCTCTCTGAAAGATCTTCCCACAGGGCTGCCTTTAGCTTTTACTTTCATTTTGTACTAAGCAAAAACTCATTTGAGGGCTATTCAATGTGCTGGTTTGTGCTTTCTAATACCAGATAAAAGTTAAACAGATGAACCATTTGGGGGGTAAGAACTGGGAAATTCACGGCTGCTAAAATGCTTTAAAGTTCCAAAATGGTTTTGTTTTTTTTAAACCCATTTTCCATGTTCTAGCAGCTGTGGGTTTTCCCAGGGCTCCCCCTGTGGCTCAAAAGGGAGCTGCTTAATGCTTAACAGATGAGCCAATTGAGTTTTTAAATGCAAAATTAAACTTAAAGTGCACAAGGAGCACAGGGGAATCCACAACCAAGAATAGACTGGAGGATGATGGCGAGCCACAAGCACTGGACTGTGAGGGACACAGCCGTTGAGAGGATGTTCGGAGCACATTTATTTTTTAATCATCCCTTGAACTGGTTGCAATTATATTCCACATTACCAATAGTTTTTTTTTTCCCACAGCTATTGGCTTTTGATTGATTTATATGTGTCTGTTTTTTTTTTTTTTTAAGGACGAAAAGGGGAAATAAATGGTTAGCTTTTGTAGACGTAAGAACAATAAGTTCTGACCTCTATTATGTTGGCCTTAGCAGCGATGAGCTAAGGGTAAAGTTCAGTTGACAAACTGGTTTTTGTAAAAACAAGAGGACCAGAATTTGAAACTCTAACATGAATAAAATCCACAGACACATCTACAATCTAGCACTGGGAAAACAGAGACAGGAAGATTCTTGGGGTTTGCTGGTATCTTCTTGGTTCAATGAAAGAACCATTCCTAAAGATACAGTGGAGAAAGTACTTGAATATAAGAGACTATCCTAACCATCCAAAGCCTACAGGTATACATACATGCACACATACATACACACTTACACACACACAAACACAGACAGACACACAAAGAGACAGAGATGAAGATGGAGAGACAAACAGAGAGAGCAGACACAGAGATAGAGAGACAGAGATGGAGTTGGAGATGGAGAGAGAGAAAAGAAAGCAACACAGAGAGAGACAGAGACAGAAACAGAGAGACAGAGACAGAAATGGAGAGAGGAATATACACACACAGGCAGACAGACAGACAGACAGACACAGAGAGGAGACAGAGAGACATAGACAGACACAGAGAGGCATAGAGAGTCACAGAAAGACACAGAGAGTTGTTGTGAGACAATTTGGTTGCTTCAGTAATTTGTGTTTCCCTCGTGTCATTGGGCATCTTCCCTCTTGTGTCTGAGACACTCCTAACATATCTAGGTTCTCAGATCATTTTGTTTTAAAAGGAGGAATGAGGCCAGCTGTGAACTTGGTTCTGAGCACTGGTGTGGGACGCTTCACAGCCAGCTGTGACTCTAGCTCCAGGGTATCAGAAACCTTCTAGCTTCTGTGGGCACCTGCACCCATAAGCCTATGTTCCCTCCCCAGCCTCACAGTATTAAAAATAAAATAAATCTTAAAAGAAAAAAAAATAAGATCCAGAGAAAAGTTTTGGCTAAAATTGTTAATAGCTTCCTATGGTTCAAAGCAAACCTCTGGATATATTTGAGGAGAAAACAGTCATTGTAAACAGCGGAGTGCTGTTATCCTCATGGGCTTCCAAAATCAAGTGTAAAATGTCACAGTATCGTTTACTTTACAGTGGATGATAACATGAACTGTTATTTTCTAAATGAAGAGACTCTTGTGGGGAGCCAATGTTCTTATGTCAACAGGTGTACAACTCAGCCAGCACAGCTCCCTAGGCTCATAAACACCACCAAGTTTATGGAAACTCTAGACATGAAGCTTCGGTTTCTTAGTATTTTGGAATGATCTACACCCCCCTTATCTGTTGCATTTCAGTTGTTTTGAGGAACACTTTGCATGGTAAGAAACAAAAATGCTGGAAAAAAAGTTCAAACAGAATACTTCCACTGGAAAACTTCCATTGTTCAGATGCTATGTTTCTTAGATGTTTGATTTTGAAAAAGCTCTAAATATCGTAAGTTTACACCTGAAGGAACCATTCCAGAAAGCACTGAAGTAGAAATTCTTGCTAAGATACTAAGAGAAGGAGGAGAAATTTTTATATTCACACATTTGCTATGGTATAAAGTCCAACAGGAAGCAGTGAAATCTCAAAGGTGAGGTTCCAAACCTGCATGTGTGTGTGTGTGTGTGTGTGTGTACACACCTGTATCTTTACACAACATTCTAAATATGTATATTCAGTTAAACATATCACTCCTTAGACAGTTCCATATCTCTCAGGCTCTCTACATCAATCATTTCAAGCTTGAGAATTATCATGATCCAGTCCCAATCTGAAAGAATCAAATGAGTTATTAATTCCTAAATAAATAAATAAGCTATTAGACAAATATTACTAAGTTGTGATCTCCATTCTTATTCTGACAACTGTCAGTTCTTCATTTTTAATGCTTATTTCATTGAATAACAACTTTAAAAATGGGATACAGATTAAAATTCCTAGCCTGCATTTGTAGATGTGTAGTGTAAATTGTATACTGCCCAGATAATTGAAGCTACTTGAGGCACTGACTAAATTTAGAGTTGTCAGTTTGTCTGAAGAAAAGGCAATGATGAGTCTGGGGTGCTGTGGAAGGTATTAGATATGGTTGATTGTTTTCATATCAACCTAGCTACCATGGTTAAAGACTGTGTTCCAGCCAAACAGAATATCTCTGCTTCAAGACACACCTTGCAAATTCAGTTCTCTCTGTGTGTTCAGAAAATGTGCTGAGCCTTGGCCATATTTCCCCATGGAGTTACATTGTTGAGGATCAGTCAGTCATTATGTCATGTTTTAAAGAAACTAGGCTCAATTGAAAATGTAACCCTTGGGTCGTATATTCATTCACATGTGACCTCCTTGAAAGGATGAACATCTGAATATAGACATTAGTATCAAGACCTTAGTCTAAGTTTGGCATATTCTGTGCTTGAATCTAATTCTAATCTATGCTTACTCCCAAAGGAATTTATACCTGTTACATAACAGTGGCCCTGTTCTCTTGGTGGGCTTTTCATGGACAAAAGGCAATCTGTTCTGTTTCTGGATAAAATGTGTAGCTATCTTCCCATAGCTTCACTTTTGGTTATTTCTCATAGTATTTGGTTAGATATTTTTTTTATAACACATTGACCTATACAGGCAAACACATGTATGTATATACCTGTAAAATTATATTCCTAAGCTGAATTTAATACATGAAACCTTTAAAACCCTTTTTTAATCATTTGTCTCATATTGTAGAGAATCAAAATAATTATATTTTCTTCTGTGGTGAAATGTCAGCTTAATTCAGTGCTTACTAGGAGATTCTAAATCACTAATCAAGTAGAGTGCTATCCTTTTTTTTTTTTTTAATTGCTCACATAGGTTTGGGGCTTTCATAGTGAAGGCTAATATACATTGGTGCAAAAAGACACAGTTCTGCATGTTCCAGTAATTCAAATCCAACACTGCTTTGATGAGATTTTTAATATACTCATGGGAGCAACAGAACAGTCACTCATGATGAGTTCAAATTGCTTGCATCTTATTTATCTAAAAAATCTGTCCCAGAATGTATTATTACATCATAAGCAACAACATATTTTGTCAATTATAGGAAAAATGGAATTTTATTATACTTACTGTTTCACTATAACCCTGTTAAAAAATGACTCCTGTGTTTGTAAACCATTTTAGAAACCTTGGTGAGAAGCAGATGTAGTTAATCAGATATATCATTTTAAAAAATATTAACAAAACAGGGCTTCTATGTCAGTTTACTCCTCATGGCTTCGCACTTGTTTTTAGGGTGGATCTCCAAATGTCAACAGCAGGTGCTCATATTGGGAGTTTGCAAGCCATGTCTGGCACATACATTCTCTGTGGGGGAAAATGTCACAAAAAGCATGCTGAATAAAATTCTTAACTTCAGAAACAGAAACAATTCTCTATTAGATTTGTTTGTTTCAATCATCTTTACCACTGTAAATTTTTTTTCAAAAAAAAAAAGTTAAAAACAGAATGAGAAGCAATTGCCAAACACAAGCTCTACTCCCCAGTGCAAAAATAAAATATGCAAATATTAAAATGAGGGGACTCTGCTTCTTTTCTCTCTTACACAATTGATTAAATTGTCACTGCTGGAGATTACATGGGGTTTTATTCCCTTTATGGCCATATTCAATTGGTCAGACAGAAAAATATATTGCCACAGACGAGACCCACCACCTGGGTACACTTTGTTTCCAGTTGTCAGTAGAGATCTTGTCCAAAATTTTTCAGCTATCTTCTTTTAAAAAATATTAGAAGTGATCATTTAGAACAGATGTGCTGCATAGCCCTTTCCAATGTCGAGTTTCAAGCAAGATAAAAAGGTTACCTTCTACTTCTGACTATTCCTTAATTCCCGTACAATCTTTACCAGCATAGCCTTTTTTGTTTATCATAAACATATTTCATTTTGCACGAAACTTTCATTTTTAAAATATGGACTGGACTAGAATGATTGTAAAAAAAATTACCTATTTCACAAAACCTGACAACTTATGTTTGATCCTCTAAATTCAAGCAAAAGTGCTGAAGTTTTCCTCTGATCCACATGTCCACATGGACACTACACACGTACAAATAATACATTTAAGAATTAAGCAATGAAATAAATAGAAACATATGGACTACCTACCTATCATCATCTGTTAGTTAACTATTTACATCTGTGTTAGCCACATCTTTTTAAACCTTTTTTCTTAGCTTGTAAATTATTTTATTTCCTGACTTACCAATTTGAATGCAGAAACACCCACCCACCCACACACACACACACACACACTCTCTCTCTCTCTCTCTCACACACACACACACACACACACACACTTGGCATAACCAAGCTCCTTGGTCAGCTATCTTTCCCATATGGACATATTCGTTTCTTGTAAAAAGGGAAACAAAGCAAAGCAACAGAAATATTTACCTTTGCTTCTTCTTGGCTTGCCACGGTTCTGAAAAGGTTTTCTCTGTCTGTCCCATAAGAAGTTCGTGCTTGGTGGCGATATCCCCAGCCTGTGTCACTGCACTGCAAGTTGAGCAGGGAGCTGGCTCAGCTGCAGGTGCAGCAACTCGGTGTTAAGGGTGCATGACAAGTTTACTCATGGGATATTTCTCCAATATAAGGGCATACAGACACAAACTCAGGGACATGTAACAGCTAAGAAAAGTGGTTGGGTGATGATGAATTTAGAAAAGGAGAAAAAGAGTAAGGAAACTTAGTGAGAAGCAGCTGTTCCTTTGCAGTCTTTAGTGGGAACAAGTATGCTTGCCTTGTGAGTTGCGGTCACTGTACAGGCGTCGCTTTCTTATAGAAGGGAAAGAATTATCTGAATAAATTTTAGATGTTTTCATGGGTGGCTGGGAACAGTTTGTTTGGCTGTCAGAAAATGACACATGTGAAGACAGCTATTCTAACTATGTATTTTGTTCTTCTCTTCTCTGACTGGGTGGATGAGTAAGCAAACATCAAGTTGCTCATTTCTATACCAAAGATAAAGAAATTTCAAAGGAAATGAAGTAGTTTCACCATGCCCAACCTCCAAATTCTTTGCATTTGAAAACAAAGACTCATGCATGTTTTCACACACACACACACACACACACACACACACACACACACACACACACAAACACAAACACACACACACACATTCTTTACCATTTATTTCTTAAATAAGTATACTGTCTTAACTGGAGAATTTTAATGTGCTTTCCCTATCCAGGGATCTCCTTTTGCTGTCAACATGGAGAATGCTATGGTGTGTGTTCAACTGACTTAAACATTCATCTTTTAAAATTGTTCATTTGTCTATTCGTGCTGTTGATTTTTTTTTATGTCTTTCCCCATTTTTTTTTGTTTTGTTTTGTCTTGTCTTGTCTTGTTTTGTTTTCATTTTATCTTCTTCTCAAGACTTGTTCTCTATGCATAATTCAATTGCTCTTTGACAAAAGTTTCTTATTTGAGCTAGTTTATTTGACTTTTTTGCTTCATTTCCCTATAGTTTTATAATGTTGCTTTTTAAAAACAATTTTTTTGATTCACTAGGACATTTCGTTCTTATATGAACCATTCAAAAGTAAGAATAGTATTGCATGCACATATTTGGCTGCTAAGTCTTTCTTTCTTTATTTTTACATTTTGTCTTTCTGTTTGTTTACTCTCTTTCCCAACTCTGTCATTTTTAATTATCCTCTCAACTATTGCATAGCCTTTCCCATTACAAACAGCCCCCAGTGTCTCACTGTCTTAGGCATCTCATTATACTAAAGTGTAACCACCATTTATTCAACCTTTTGAATAAGCACTGGATTCAAAATGTCCTTTATATCCTACTGAGCTCTTACAGCATGCAGTGCTAAAAGGTAGATATTCTTATTCTAGTCTGAAACACAGGTGATGGAGTCCCAGTGACTTAGGTCTCTGCTGAAAACCATAATGACTGGGATAGCAAGAATTTGCTCACAGAGTTACTAAACTCCAAATCACCCAATCTTTCAATGAAACTACCTTAAGCCAAACAAACAAGCAAAGAACTGTACAATTTGGAACTTGGTAAGGACTGTGAGTGTATTTCTGTGGTAAAGTGCTTGTTTAGCATGCACAGGGTCCAGGGTTTGATTCTCAATAGAGGAAAGGAAAAAAAGAAGAAAAGAGAGTCATTTTGCTCTGTATAGAAGAAAATATGTTCACTTGGTACTTATTAGGTGCCACAAATATAAACTCATTTCATTATTTGAATGCATTTAAACCAGAAATGATCAAATACAGATTACTCTTTACAGCTTTTTCATGGTTCATTTGATATAATTTACCAGTGCTCATTTGTGATTTAAAATTAAACTCTGAATCACTTTACTAACTTCAAGAAAATTTGACTAAACGTAGATCCAGCCTTTCTTTGTATAGTACCAATCTGGGGCTGTGGCTGTAAACACATGTGAACTGTAA